>NC_139344.1:289426727-290626727 GCF_055883805.1 Amblyomma maculatum | reverse complement strand
GCTCAGGTATCACAATTACGATGCTCGTACGTGGCAGGAATCGCCTTGTGGAAATCGCTCGCTCACCTATCCCTGGTGCCGAGCACCACTGGCTACGCCCTTATCTGCCCATCGCGGAGCATCTGTGCTTCGTCGTTGATTGCGGATAGCAGGATGCCGCGTCCCCGGCGCGGCACTATGACACTATAACCTAAATTTTTCACGTTTTACTCCATGGTCGTGAAGACTGAACACCTCTAAACCAGCTAGGCTTAACTACACGGCCTTTTCAAAATGGCACCAGGCTGCAAGCAGTTGATGCCGGCAGCCAACCGAAAGTTGCCATTTGGGTCCCATGCTTTCGGAGCCCAATAGCAGCGCGTTTCAGGCAATTTTATTCCTTTGTTTTCCGCTTTGAGTGTTCGCTCACAGACTCCAATCGTGGCAGGGGAATAGCCTGAATCACGATCTTTCGAACGAGACCAAAATGATGGCGGTGGAGCGCTTTTTTTTTTCCTCGATCTGCAGTTAATCAAAATTGCGTGATTTGACCTCAACTTAAAGGGCTAAGCATTCAGATTCGCAACTTTTAACGCTGTAATGTGCAAAATAGGTGGTATTTTTCAAGAAAAATGTTCAGATAGTTGCGGAAACCTCTCAGGATCGCAAAAATGAATAAAAAATCTGACCTTTGCACCGATTTTCGGCCGCAAAGAGCCTTTTGGACCGAACAATTGCTTAAAACCACTTTTTAAAAATGTGATTTTCCAAATCAGTAGCTCTTTATCTACCTATCTGCTAGCTTTTTCGTCTCTAGGATCAGTATTGTGGTCACAGTGCTAATATATATAATCGATGTCGCCCGAATCTGGGCCGAAAACAGCCTCCAAAACAAGTTTTCCGCGAGGCATAGCTCTCATTTCGTGCGCGGTACCGGAGCCACCCTGGTCTCATTCGAAATAGCTGCCTTTCATCTTCAACTTGCTACCTCTGCTGTTTTATTCGCCCATTGGTTGCATAAAAAAAAAAAAACGCATTCCCAGTCCCGTTGGTTTTTGGAGTGTGCGTGACGGCAGGGCGTCACTGTATTGATGGAGCTGGCTGGCGGCGTCTGCTCAGCACGCCCGAGCTGCGGGGAGACGGCGGAGACATGACGCCGGTCACGCTTGGTTCCTAACTGTGATGTACATTCACAGCAAGAATTTGGGAAAAAGAGAAAAAAAAATTGTTGAATAATCAACTCGAGTGATGCCCTGCCCCGGCTGTGTGCGCTGCGGCTGACGAAAGTAGTGCACCGAACGACCGAGCGTACGAGCCTGAAGTAGGCCTAGCGTGTTCCCCAGTACGGGAGACTGCTACTGCCAGCAGTCACACTCGCTGCGATACAGTGATATCACAGGCTGCAGATGGGCAGAAAGACAAGCTCAAAACAGAAAAAGCTTGAACTCGTGACAACTGCGAGCGGTAGTCGGATTGTTTTCATGATGATGACTGCAGCGCAGCAGACAGTCTGCATGACGAGATGGAGTTATCATCGTCAGATGTAAACAGTTTGCCGAGACTGACGAAGTGTAAAACATATGGCGGCGATATATTTGCATCGAAAAAGGTGAGCGTGAATAAGAAAGCGCCGTCAAAGTTATTCTCCACAGCGTAAACTGCTGGGACACATCATCTCCATAGAGCTCGCCGCATGTTTGCGCTAATCGGATCACGTTTGTAGTCCTTAGTGAATGCGCATGCTTCCCGTGCAATGCAGAACACTGAGAAGCAGCAAACGGCTCCAAATGGCCTTTTCTTACTCAGTGAACGTTCCTCACTGCGTTCTTGATGCGAGAACGTGGCAAAACGACGTACGTGAAAAAAAAAAAAAATGTTGCTACCTGCATGCGCCTCGCTCAGCTGAAAAAGTGAGGACTGAACGTGCTGCAAATCAAAATGAAAGAGGACACTTTGACGTTGTAAAGCAGAGACTACATCCCTGAAGGTTTCTAGCCATTTTAAATTGTAAATGTGTGCATTGCACCAGTAAATGTCCATTAACACTTTCCTGTCCGCAGGAAAAGGGGTAGTTTTTAGGTGGTGTCATTAATATTTTCTTTTTTCTTTAACAAAACTTGCTTGTTGCAGGAGTGTCTAGTATCAAGTTGTAACGAATTGTAATTGTAACACATAAACCAAACACGCACCAAACAAATCCTCATTGCGGCTATCACTGGTGGGTTACAGGCTTGGTGCAAACTCCAGTAGGTACTTTTCATCATGCACATTTCCTTTTAGATGCATACTTACCTGCAACGAAGTGTTTTTCGCACGGTTGAGAGTACACAGTCGGTTGCCAAGGACGCCCATTCATATCTTGACGCTTGGTAGCCCTAATTCAAGCTTCACGTCGTTGTTGGTCGCGGCTCGCCGAAGGGAACCTTAAAAACCGAGTCTTGCATTCCGGCACGCCTCGAGAGTGGCAACCGTACGCGGCAAATGTGGTTGGCATTGCTTTGCCAAGCTTGTGACGGTCACAGTGCCGCTAGCCCCCGTGCACTGGCGGCGAGACGCCGTCCAATGTGTTTCCATCAGTCGCCGCTAGGACTTGGCCCATGCGCAGAAAACTCGCGCAAAAGGCGGATTTCGAGCGGGTCCGATAGCCCGTCCAGCCCTGTCTCTCCTAAAACACCTTCCATTATATCACCCTTTTTTGGACTTCGGCACACATGGACTGAGTTGGTAACAAGGTGACTCAAACCTGGGCCCGAGGTTTCACTGTCCAGGCGCAGGCCATGGAATCCGCCTGTCACCATTACCACCCTGGTCACCTTGTGTATCCCCCTGCACACCGCAAAACCTCTCTTTATCAGAAGCTTTTGCGGCGTCAGCTTCAGACTCTCACATTTACCACTCCTGCCTTCTGTAGAGAGCACTGAACACTATTACAGGATACATAAATGGCCTAAAATGACATCAGCATGCTTAAAGGAGTCGGAAATTCGCACTTGCTTGAGTAGCTACTGAAACTTGGTAACCACTGTGAGCATCACTTCCAGTAATGCGTACGCTGCCGGCAGTCCTTTTGCATGCACTAAGCCGATCAATGACTGGATGTGAGGCAGGACATCCCCAGCCCTGACTAGCGTTAAAATCGTAGATATCAGGTGGCTGTATTTGTTCATGAGGCTTCCAAACCTTGAATCCCTGCCAGAAATCTCGATGAATCTGCTTTTTCACCTCAAGAGCTATCACTCTTCAGGGACCGTACTATCGCCATTCGTTTGATTAGTGCCATCCTCTTGATATCGTTCTTCAGAGACCATACTATCCTTGTCCTCTTGATTGGAGCCATCTTGCACGGATGCATAATCTTGTTATGAAGAACAGACAGCGATTGCGATGATGGGGCTCATTTCCTAACCGCACGCCCCCTCAGGGATTTAACCACGCAGTCCGTTTGGGAAACATCTGCAATTTTCGCATAAATCTCTTCTTGGTGGATTACACTGTATTTGGATACATTTTTCCGCTCCTACATGTGCCACAGAGTGCCAGTGACCTTGGTGCTGCAATGCCCTCTGATGGGCAGGGGCATTCCTAGTGGCTGCTCCTGTCCCGTCAGTAAAAGTATTGAAATAATCTGGATGAGTTATCCTCATGGCACCTGAGACTTGTTGCTTATCAGGTTTCTGAACCACTCAGTCAAATTATTCATTTTATCTTAAAAGAGTCATGTTTTTCCTGTTTGCCTTTAAAAAGTGAAGGTTATCCTATTGTTCAAAAAAGGTCACAGACAATCTCTGTCGTCCATATCTATTTTAGTAAGCTTTCTTTTTACAGACACCAAAATTTGAATTCATGCTGCAAAATTTTTTTTTTTTTTTTTCCCCTTTGAGCTGCTCCGAAAATCGCAAACCCTGTTTCAGCTGTTGTGTTATGTATTCTATAACCATTTGCTAACTATACTATATTGTTGTTTTTATGATCTATCAAAGGTCCCAGTACAGCCTTCTGACTTCGGAACCATCATCTGTATTTTTGCGTATTCTGTAAAAACGTTGGAACAAATAGACTTTCACTAAAAGCTTTAGAGCCAGCCCAGCGCAGTTGCATCTTGTTCATCGTGGCCCAGGTGCATGCTGCACTTGCAGCACAGTTTCGTTTTCGTACCTTGAGCTTGTGGACGGCATTTTGTCCCTTTGGCTTTTAATGCTGAGTTAACCAGGGACCGTACTATCCTTGTCCTCTTGATTGGAGCCATCTTGCACGGATGCATAATCTTGTTATGAAGAACAGACAGCGATTGCGATGAAGGGGCCCATTTCCTAACCGCACGCCCCCTCAGGGATTTAACCACGCAGTCCGTTTGGGAAACATCTGCAATTTTCGCGTAAATCTCTTTTCACAAGCAGCACCCTGCAAGTGTTCAGGTGTCATGAGATTGCGTGGAAAGAATGGTCGAGCGCATGGAACCCTGAGAGTTGTTTTTTTTTTTTTTCCTCGAGGAGTCGTGTTTAACTGCGCCATTCTGATGGCAGCATTTGATGTCACTACTTCAGTGAGGAATATCATCTTAAAAACTCATCTTGCTGAAACACTTTATTACATCTCAGTGTCTGTCAATGTTTACCTTAGCTGGTCATGTTCAATGTATAGTAATGTTCATTTTTCATGCCTTTGTGCAACAATACAGTTCGCATGAGCTGTAATGTTGGAAATTTCACATTTCGTCAAAATGTTGATGTCACAAGGTCGCATGACTTGGTCGACCATTGATTGGTTGCTAGGGTGTGTGACGTCATGAGATATAGCCAAGAGCAGTGGCAAGCTTGGGGCAAATTGGTAGCTCTGTTCGACGCCATCCGTGACTGCCATAGTGGGAAAACAACCTGAAATCACTGGGCTATCTTCAACCTACTGTAAGTGCTAAAAAATTACAAGTACAATTTTAAAAAGTGACAGCAAGCACATCTTCTTGCAGTGGCAGAAACCTGTAGTAAGCGCATTATGTTACTTATGTTGCATTTCACTGTTAAATTGGTCATTTTACCAATTTTGGAATATAAACTTTGTTCAGTCTTATTAAAGTGCCAAACTGCAAACAAGGAGCTCCCAAGTTTCAGCTCCATAGATGCAGCACTTATTTGGGAATTAATTTTTTGGATCCTTTGTGAATGGCTTGCTTCTCTGGAAACTGGTATAAACCACCCGCTTAACACATAGGCTGCATATTTTGTGCACTGGCAGTTTTAACCAGTGTTAGTATAACCGTGGTTAGCATTATGGCGAAAATCGCAGCTTTTGTGCATGTGGGCATCCGAGTACAAAAAGCGCATGTCACATAAGCTGGCTCATGTCAAGAGCAACACACAAAATCTTTGATGTCTAATGTGCTGCCTGACGAACCGTCCAGTGGTGCAGCAACAGATTTGCAGCATCACTTGCATGGTGTATTAAGCGCAGCACCGAAAAAGATCCAGCCTCAGCCGGTCATAAAAGTAGACAAGGTCACAACGGTTACCATGACAGCGTTGGCCACAGGCGCTATAGGCATTGTCATGCGTTAATCCTAGGCTTTGTTTCGCATCAAAGCCACACTGAATGGTGCTTCTTACTCTCAGTCCTATAGTTTTTAAGATATGGTTTATTTCAGCAGTGCCTTAGTAGCGAAGTTCGCATACCAAATTGCCAGATTAGCTGGCACTGCCTCAGCAGCAGCTACTATGTAGCTTGTGGTTTCTACGTGGGCATAGGCCACCAACCACCGCGGGTTCAAGCGTCGTGCGAGCCGAAGCCCCGATCAGCCGTCACCGCGCGCACACTGAAACACCGCAGGGCGCACTAAACCTCCACAGGGAGGAGAGCACTTCGCTGCAAGGACACAAGCCTCCAAGTTCACAAAGGAGACGTTTATTGAAACGCCATCCTCCAGCGGTACACACGCGCACACACATGCACAAATATACAAACGCACATACGCACACATACTCAATTACCGTGTCCCTGGAGCGCGCGAGGAGCAAGGCTCCCTTGCACGCACGAAATGACACTGAGTGCGCGCCGCAAGCACGCAAGAGCGTGCCGTGATCTCTCTCTCGCAGTGACCAAAGGGTTCCTTTGAGAGAGAGTGGGCAACCACCGCAAGGTACGCCTGTCGCGGATCGTTGGATCACGATCGACAGGCTCGAGCTGCGCTCTCAGGTACAACCCGGAGCAGACGAACTCGAGTTCACACTGGTCTGCGCGGACAAAGGCCGGCAGACAAGAGCAGTAGCTTACGCACCTTGCGATGTCTCGGAGGGGTCTCTCTCTCGGCCCCGGAGGGGTCTCTCTCTCGGCCCCGCTCGGACGGTCGCGCGAGCGCGGCCGTCGAAGCGGTGCTGTGTTCCCGCCAAAAGGCGCCAATGAGAACAGCCACTGGGACGCCAGGGCGAAGCTGTGGCCGAACGACAGTGACAGTTTGGCCGAACCTCTCCGCCGCCTCAGGCGGGAGAAAGGGAACAAGGAGAACAACATGGCACGGGCGGCGGCGGCTCAAAGGGCAGCCGCGGCAAGCCCGAATCCCACAAGCTGTGAACAGAAATTTTCTGGTATCGCAGTTATCACTCACGGCTTTAGCACACTTTCCTGACGTTGGCGCAGCAGTGTCGCCATTTGGATGGTGGAGACGGTCGTGATGAAGGCAAATCTGGGCACGAAACTAGCGTATTTACACGATTATAAGCGCCCCCATTTTTTTAATGATCGCGAAGTCCAACGTGAGGTGGCGCTGCTTAGATTCAAAAAACCTAAAATGAACGCCCTGCTCCTCTTTTCGCAGCTCTTTCTCGACGATATGGTGACTAGAAGCTGGGAGGTGGGAGCTTAGGCGCGCGCGCGAGGCGAAGCAGGCGTTCAGGATGCAGCGGCGGCGCTGATGTCGGCAGTTAGATCGCTTCGCAAGCAGCGCACAGCAGCGTGTGCTTCGCAGGCAGTCAGACGCTCGCTATAACGCCCGAATTGATTCTACCTCAGTTATTGTTTTCACGTGCATTATAAGCTTTTTTGCATATTTCTTTTTTGTACAAACCAAACTGGGAAATAAAATTATGGGCGCACCAAGCGCAGAACGGAAACAACCTGGCAAGCTAAGGTGTAAGGAGGTCGCTTGTGAACTTTAAAGCTTGCGTGCATGTTTTTTGTTCCCCATAATTTTTTTCTTTTTTTACTGTTCAAGGATCACTGTCCCAATGGATGGAGTCTTCTATTTATCAAGACACTTGTAGCTCACTGAAAATAGATGCATAGCGCCGTGGGAGACTGCAGTGGTACAAGCAATGGTTAGAAAAAAAAAAATTATTTACTTTGAGATATTTGCAGCTCGCAAAAATTAAACGCTATATGTACAGGCAACAAATCAAATCATGTAACACGTCGTAGTTTTAGCAGCCGTGCCTTCTCTCTTTTTCCTTGTCTTTTTTTGTTTTCAGCCTGAACAAGGAAATGCAATCTTGTAAGTGCATAAAACTTAATGACACAATTTGTCACCTCCTTGTTGCGTTGAACACAACCAACAAGGTTCAATTCATTTTTTGCCAGGCATGATATCAGTTCCATAATGCTGTTTGCGTTGAGCTTGTTGAAGCTGAAACAATAAGTGAATGAATCTTCCATCTTCAAGATGAGGCTTTCAAGCTCCTTGGAAGGATACAGCAACCCTCCTCTGTCCACCTCCTTGGTTAAAGAGGCTTCACTGGAAAGGTCAGGTCTAGTGGCTGAGCAAAGCAATGATTTCGCACAATCCTCACACTTGGTCTTTTTCAGCATCTTGCGTGCGACATATCCTGCCACATAATATGTGATGCGGGCATCACTCTTCACTGAAACAAGACAAGTGTGGTCCGGCAAATTGTCTGTACTTTTAAGCACATCATGTACTTCATTGAGGCATCCAATGTCTATGAGTTCATCGAGCTTGTTATGCATGTTTTTTGCCGCACCAGGGTCGGCAGTCAGCAAGCTCTTGATCACACCTGAAGACACATTTCCGCCTGCAGGTGCCTTTGCCAAGCTGCAAAATGCAAGGCAGTTTACAGAAAGCAGAAACTGTGTCGGCGTCGGATGATCGTTGCATCCAGACATTTGCCGTAGGATTCCAAATATGTTTTCTAGGGGGTCCTGGCTTAAACGAGCAGTCATAAGATATTTGTAACCAAGTTTGCCAGTAACATAGTCAAGGAGGGATATAGTACTGGCAAGCGTTACTCGAAGACCCTCTGCAGTTGGACCACTAAGGAAGCCCAGTTTCCAGACTTTTGCCTCCCAAGTATCTATGTACACCAGGAATTCTTTCAAAGTTGACAATTTTTCAGAATTTGGACGCATACCATCCTTGCTGCACCTGGATGTCATCGCAGCAACGAGATAGCGCATTCTTCTCGTAAAAGCTACAGTAGCAGTAGTTGACCCTGTGCCCCACACGCTTTCCACTTGTTCTTTGTATGCATAAAGGCCTCTGAGAACTTCATCACTGAAAAGAGCACAGGCAAAATTGACCTTCATTTTTTCAAAGCCATTTGGCTCTATCACTGCCCGTGCAACGTGTGGCATTGCTCTGTGCCTCACAATGTCTCTGTTGTCGTATTTCCATGCCTCCTTGATAACATCCACTGTTACCCTTCCTTCCGGTGTTTCAAGGCCTGTTGAAGCAACAGAGTTGCACTTCAATAAATGGGGAAAATCGGAGAGAAAGTGCAAACTTCTCCTAGCGTCTGCACTTTGCATACAGTCTGCTTTGCAGAGCCCTTCACGCCAAGAGCACGCCACATGTCTGTAGTTACGAAGTCCACGAAAAGGCCGGACCTCTCTGCAGCTAGCGTGGCGTCAACAACAATTCTTGAAAGCAGGTCTGCTTTTACGTTACTATGCGAGCCAAATACTCCAAGAATTTGCTGAAAATCCCCAGAAAATGGCTGAAAAGCACAACCAAGCCATGATCACAGGTTCTGGGCTCTGGGCTTGTGAAGAGTATGCACCTAGGTCGACAAATCCTTCAATATTTCCAGTGCTGGTTACCTTGAGATTTTCAGACAGTTTCATTTCGTCAATTAAGATCCCTCCATGCCGGCAATACTCATCCATGCCTTTCGTCTTCTCTGCAACTGCGGCGAGTATTTTCTCATTAAAACCAAAGCTGCTTTTGTAATGCTTGATGTATGTTAGGAGGCAGCTTTTACTTGGCAGGACCATTTCTTTATGTTTTCGGATATGCTCATACAACTTGGGGCTTTTCATTCTCATCACAATACATTCAAGAAGCCACTCTTGATTGTATTTCATTCCCTGAGTTCCCTTCCTCCTGGAAGCATCAAAGCATAGCCTTACCTGCTGCTTTTGCTTTAAGGGTAGAGCAGAAATGCTTTGCAGCAGGTTTGAATGTGATATAGACGCATTCTCTTCTTTCATTGTTTCCAAGGAGGATCTCAGCTTTTGCACCTTCTTCCTTTCGCGACGAAGCTGCATATTACGTGTCACCAGCTTTTTGGACGCGGTCAGATTATTTTTTGCCCTCATCCTTCGATAGGAGGCTTGATTTAGCAGAAGTTTACGGAAGTATCTGCACTGAAGACATGGTCCTTCACTCTGTGATACACCGAAGCATTTCGCACTGTACAGCTTGCCTCCATGAATTCTGTACTTGACCTGTCCAGTCCTTGGGAAATTTTTCTTCAATCAGGTCCTTCTCCAATCCTGCGCACGAATTCATCTCGTTAACAGAGCGAAGGAGGCCTTCCAAACTTTCAGTGTCAAAAACGTCCACTTTCTTTAGCGATACACCTTGAACAAACACTGAACACTGGTAGTGGTCTCCATGCGCGGAACACAGCACGAGTTTTCTGAAGCACAAGCTATCGTTGTCTGGCACGCAAACGCTAAATGCGACTGTTTCCGGCACTCCAGCGATAAGGCTTCTCGACCAGTATTTGGTGGGTAGCTTGTCAGGACTAAGATGTTCCAGCTCCCGTAGGTTACATGCGTCATGAACCGTTTTTGCGCCAGTACTCGCGTCGTCAAACGTAGTTGTCTCGTGTCGCGAACCGTCACTTACTCCACTGGATGTCTTCAACTTTCTCTTCGGGGGTAGTCGTTTGGACAGATAAGTTGGTGTGTTTGGAAACAGCGTCGGTAGAGCATCGTCGCTGAGGCAAGGCCAGCCACGAGGGATCTTCGCCACGTTTCCATTCACTACATGAGTGTAATCACGTATGATGAATCGTTCATCAAAATGCAGTTCGCACAGTACCGAAGTCTTTTCCAAGGGCTTGTCCGCGCGAGGAATCGCTCTCTGCCACGCTCGAAACCTCTCCTCGTCATCCGGCACAGAAAAAGTCTTTCTTTCTTGAGGAAACATACCCGTCGTGCACGCGGGGGCAAAACAGTGAGTCTGGCGCTTTGATTTGGCAGCCATCTGTTATCACTACAGCACACACGAACGAGTCATAAGACAGACGAGCGAAATGAACACATTTTGCAGTCCGACGAACGAGGTGAGAAGCAGGAAAACGACAGATATCACAGACTGGGCTACATGCCTTCGCCGCTTTCTCAAACTATACTAGCCATGCCGGAGAGATGATGCATCTAAGTGACAACTTGTGCACCACCTGGCGCCGTCATGAACTACTGCTGCCCGCGCCGCCGGCTGCAAAGCTCCCACCTCCCAGCTTCTAGTCACCATATCGACGAAATGGGCGCAAGAAATTTTTGTCAATAAATATGGCAGAAATCTTCAGCTGTAAGCAGCTTTACAAATGCGTTCAGGCTTCTGTTACGGCTTTCTAACAGACACCAAACCACGCGACTGCACTGCCAGTGAAATTGAGTGCAGCCTATACCAGGCCCACGTAACAACATGCTCATACAGTTATCAACGTCTCTTTCAGCTGGCTTTCGGCGTCCTGTGCCGCCATCTGTTATGTTGTTTCGGAACACACCAACATATAAAGCCCCAAGGTGATGCCAGAAACTCGCCACTTGCGAAGTGGCGAAGGCAGAGTGGGTAAATAAGCTTGGTAGCTTTGGATACGCGCTCTTCCTTGCAGTAGTTTTGATTCGCATGCAAACTTTTTTTTTTTTTTTTTTTTTTTCAGAAAAATTAATTTTGTAAAAAGAGGGCATGCTTAGATTCTAACAAGGGTGAGCGGTATGATTTAAGTAAATGCAGAACTGTCCGTGCGGTATATGGCAGGTTATCGTAACGGAAGACATCACAGCAGCCAATTTTGGTTCACGACATTTCAACTAGTGGCCGCTGTCTGTGGGAGGAGCTTTGCAATCTTAATATCAGTCACTTATTTCAAAATTAAGAATCCGTCTAGGGAGCCCAGTGTTCTGAACTAAAATAATAATGTCCAGTATTATCTACAGAAATGCAGAACTGCAGCATGTTCGACGACAGTGTCATAGCATATTCTATTGAAAATTGCTATTTTCACACACAAAAAAAAAAAACCAACTTTGATCCTTCCTCTAACACATATCAAAAAGAGCCAGAAATTATTTGGGAATTATTGACAGGCTTAGTCAAAGCACATGAGGTGGCTACAAAAAGATGCAGATCTGACCCATTTTGGGGTCCCCTCAACCTATTTTCAAGTTCATGGTTCTTCAGATCATAGTGTCACACGGCATTGGACATATGTCACCACCAAGCACTTTGACTAGACTTGAAATTAGTGCCATTGGCTGCCACTGCACTGTGCTGCTATAGGCAGCGTGCCCATTTTGCGACGCGCAGCTGCTTTCTGTGTGTTCCCCATGCATTAACACATTTTTGTGCTCCTTATGGATGCCTAGAAGAAACGTGATTGGAATCATGGAATTCTTTGATTTTAAGCCAAACGTTCTGCAAGAAACGGCCTCAAGGTGCGACTCTTGTGGGGCTCACATCGTGTTTTGGTAGCGAGAGCTACACTACGCCAGCCACTTCCTCTCTTCGCCATGATCGCACTTTCGTCGTTGCCGCACTGACCTTGAGCCGTTCCGCCTCATCGCAGTTTAGTGGTCAAAAGTGCCCCCTATGGCATAAATAAAGCTGAAACCATAGAAAACTACTATGTGCAAAAACCATGTCTTTACTTTCAAGCTGAACTGAAGCATAGCCATACATATAGCTCACGCGTAACTCCTGGTTTAACCACAGCTGATATTTTTCTGTTGTAGGAGCGTGGGCATGCAGATGGCGTGGCAGGGCCTGCCTGGCCAGCCACAGGTGGCAGCCGCACAAACACCAATGGCGCAGGGCCTGCAGCAGCCCGGCATGATCGGCGCCTACCCTATGCAACAGTACCAGGCCCAGTAGAGAGGGGAAGAAAGGACACCCACCGCCCCTGCACGACGGCCAAGGACCACACACCCTCCCCCCCTCCCTATCCACACCACCACCGGTTGGCCCCTGTTGTGTGCGTGATGAATTGATGCTGCTGCTACTGTGTGTGATTTTTCGTCTGCCGTTGCACTTGGAATGCACTCTCAGTCTTCTGTTAGACTTTCTTTCATTGTTTTCTTGTTGCGTGTTGTTAAGCTGTGGCACCAGCCCAGAAGTCTGTTCCCATGTTTTTTTTTTAAGGAATTTTCCATTTTTATGTGGTCGGCAGGAAGATGAGAGGGCGACAGTTGGGGAGGGGAACTTATACATATATATATACATAAATAAAAAGACACAAGCTATACATACACCATATATATATATATATATATATAAAATATATATATATGAAAAACCAGGAAGAAGAGGGACATGAAAAATTGCTGCTGCTCCATTGTCCCCTACCCCTCGTCTCCTGTAGCAGTGTAGTAAATGCGAGTCATGTATGAATGAGTATAGAAAAGCATGTTTGAAATTGTAGTTTCGAAGAGCATGGTGAGTTCAGCATGCTACTTCGACATATTTTGTTAAGTTTTAAGTCGCCGGAGGAATAGGGCAGTTGCGTGTTTTTGGCTTTGTATGTGTGCACGTGTGTCTGAGTGCGTGTGTGTGCTTCGATTGGGAGGGTTGAGGCATACGGGGGGACTCCCCTTGCAGCTGACCCCAGTTGATTTGTCCAGAACACCTTTTGTGCCGGCGCCGTTGAGTATTTTTCTTTTTTTCCAACATGTGCGCGGAGTCGGAATTCTGAGGAGGAAAAGCTTGCGAAGAGTCCACTATTGTGCACGTGGTGGGTGTGCCTGTTAATGAACTACTGTGGCGCTGCTGCTCAACTTCCATGTAGGGAGTGCGCCTAGAGGAGGCAGTGCTATTAAATAAAGCAAGCTGAAAGGGGGATGCCCCCCCCAGGCTGCCGCCGCAGGGCGGAAAGCTGATGGTGCGTGTGCGGGCTGTTGGTCGCCCCGTTGCTTGTCTGAGTGTTTGGGATGTTGTTGGTCGCGTCTCCGAACAAGGCTAAGCCCCTTGTAACCTGTACATAGTAACCGTAGACGCCCGTCACCTTGGTGCAGCCGCTGGACCCCCCCCCCTCCCCCCTCCTTGTAAAGCTAGTGCTGTTTCGCTTGTACAGTGATGCTTTGCCCGCCCGTGTAGCGTAGTGAGCCTGCCGAGCGCACACTCCGTAGGCGGCCCCCTCCTCCAGGCCATTGATGGGGTTATCTCTGGGGGGGGTCCCGCGAGTGGCCGTTGTGCGCGTCGGGCTTTACTTGCGTCTACGAGGTTGCGCCGGGAAAATAAAAGGAGCCGTATGAGCTAGATTTCTAGAAAAGACTCGTTTCCCTCACTTCGTCTGCCATCGGCTTGCCTGTCCCAACAGCCCTGGCATGCTTTGGGACTTACCTACAGTGTATTGCTTCTTACAGCACAGCAGCTGGCACAAATTTGCCCATGCATTGTGTTTCGAATGTTTTTCATTTTCTTTAATAAGCCTGGGGTTGTTCCGTGAAGCATGCACAGCTGCTTGTGTTCACAGTAGTGGTGTCATCATCATCAAAACTTTATTTTAACCAAAATGAAACTCCTTTTTTGGACCCCCCGGCTTACAGCACAGCAGCTGGCACACAAATTTGTCCATGCATTGTGCTTAAAATGTTTTTCGTTTAATTTTAATAAGCCAGAGGGTGTTCCGTGAAGCAGTCAGTAGTGGTGTCATCATGACCGGATGTGACGTCATGACATCGCATCCGGTCATGACCAGTGGCCACCCAGGCGATTCACGCATATGCAGGTGCTTTTTTGATGGTTTACAGATTAAATAAAAAAGCACTGATAGTATCGTGAATCCCGCCTTCACTGACTATAGGCTCGGCGGACACAAGATGAAGTCTAGCGGTCAAAGTTATTTAATTAGCTAAATGTTAATTATTTTTAAAGACTAAAGATTCAATGCTGATACAATTTGCGTGTCTCTAAGTGCAACATATATTGTGATAGTTGCGATCGAATTTTCAGATCCGATTCGGGAACTGGGTGCTGGGAGTGCGCCGGAAATCCCGTCCACGATACTACGTAGGAGACTGGCGAAATGATGACAATTGACGGCACAAAGGCTAGCTGCGACTGCGGCAGTCGGGTGCTCGAGAAGAGTGCATAGTCATTGCCTCTGCAGAGCCAAATTTGCATCCTATGAAGGCAGCATTCATGGTACTATCTGCGCCTTTCTTTAAAGAAAATTCCGAGAGCACTGGACTCCACTGTAGAAATGCGAAAGCCTGAGCATTGCTGGTGCACACGTTGCATCACGTTTGCTCTCGTAGAGCACCGCCATTGTCATCGCGGCTAGTGAGATTTAGCTTACCGTGATCCGCCACCGCGCGTTCCACGGCGCATGCCCAGACCCCCGTGGTGTCGATAGATAGCGCCACATACTTGATGTCGGCACATAGACATGTGCGCCCCGCCTACGCGCGGTAGAGGGTCACGGTAAACTAAATCTTTACTGTCATCATCTGATCATGGTGGCGACCATCCAGGACACCAAATAGCAAGACGCAGCGCTTTAGAAACGCAAGTGCACGAGCCGCAGTACCACATGAGGAACTTGGAAAAAGAAATACGGTAAGTACGCGAGTTGAAAAACCAAGTAACATGGAAAAGGAGATACAGCAGCTGCAACCCCAGGAAGGGAGGGCACAGTAGCAAGAAAAGTCCCAGAGTGCGAGCCTACACACCAGCAGGGAGCTGCATATCCATCGATGGTGGCATAGTAGTAGGGAGTGGAGTGAACGAGTGAGACTATCGGAAAGCCGTGACCTCGAGGAGAGCAAGAACATGCAGGTACATTCGCACGCTTTCTCCCAGGACGGAGGGGGGAAGCAAAGAATAAAGGCGCACTGCAGAGAAAGGCCCTCGCACATCCCACAGGAGAGTGGGCCACTCAACGATCAACTGGTGAGCTCACGGCTGCCAGAAGCTTTAAACAACACTGCCCCGAGCAGTTTTAGTCGGTGGGGACGAAAATGCATACCCTAGCAAAAAAATCCAATAGAAAACTTCATAGCCTATCAGATTATTGATATTGGTTTTAGAAGTCTGCCAGAGTATTGGTCGTATGGGTATCGTAGCCTGGTTTTACAAGTCTGCTGGAGTGTTGGTTTTGGTCGTATGGGTATCGTAACCTGGTTTTACAAGTCTGCTGGACTGTTGGCTTTAAAGGTATACTGAACAAATATCCAAGAATATTCAGAAAGCTAGTACACAATTCGAGTTTGGTTTGAGCAGATGGCTGTATTTTTGACGTTTTCTGAGCGGCCGCTGGGTTAGAGGCAGCACGCTCCCGACTGTGAGCCGGCGGGTGTGACGTCACAACTACCCTCAGCAACGTCATGGCCCCGCCATACCGCCGCCCCCGCACCTGAAGCCCTGAAGTTAGTTGAACGGCTGGCTACACGCAGTGTCGGTTCCCCCGCGTCGCGCCGTGCACAATGCTGCGAAGTGTGGAATGCTGCACACGAGGGGGACGCATGCGGAGGGGGCGTATAGGTTGTATTCACTGTCGGCTGCCGCGCAGGGGACAACGAAAAAAAAAAAAAAAAACCTTCCAGCTTCCGGTCCGCCTCAGCCTTGGTCATCGTCGTCGTCTGTTGAGGTTTCGTTTACGTATTTCGGAAGATTCAAGGTGCCGTGAACTCTAATTTGCTACAATAATGGTCAATTGCGCTGTCTACGGAGACTGCAATAGGTTCTGCAAGTGTAACGACTCGAACAGCACAGCTGTCAACTTTTTTGAGGTAGACGCCTGCTGTGGCGGGTCTTTGCACTGTTGCTTCTGCTGCGTCGTTTTGCTAAAGCATTGCCGTGCTGACTGTCCCGCTCGATATATAAACGCGGTTGTGTATGTGCAAGTGATCATGCTTACTCAATGACAACTTCATAAGCATGCTACTTTCGGACTGCTGCCCTTCTGCTCCCGGTACGTGTATGCAGCGTAACTAAATGCGCGCTACAGGAAAGCGAGGAGTACTTTCAAGCCGTCGCACGTTGCTAATATTGGCTCTTGCGAGATTTTCCCTGTGACTGGGTACCAGACCAGGCGCTAACCAGACATACCGCTGCGCTCACTATACAAGCGTCTGGCTAAGGTGATCGGGATACAGAACAGTACGACGCCCGTTCATGCCTGCTTCGTGGCTGTACTAGTGAGTCCCTCAAACCCTCTTTCCCCCAGCGTTTTAGTAGAATGCATGCTTAGGCGCCAGGGTGTGGCTGGAATGCTCTCCGCTACAAAAAAATAAAAGCAAAGGAAAGTGTCGTTCGTGCATGAATCCGGAGGCGAACTGCGAAAACGCTGCTCGCGGACGGAAGCAAAGCGGTGGAAATCGCTGACTTAAGGGCCACGTCTACAGTATGCTAGAATATTCTAGCCCACTATAGTGACGCAATGCAGATCGCGATAGTGCTTCACGATTTTGTCCTTCGTGTGACTCCACCGAACACGTCAACTTTGGTATGCGACGACCGGGCAGCGTCGCTCACGGACGGCGCTCGTGCGATGACGTCATGTGAAATGAGAGAAGTGGTTCTTTTTGGGGAGGATGAAAGGGTGATCGGCGCGTTCAACTATCTCCTCAGGTATGAGGGATCACCGCCGTTGCGCCGAATTAAGGGGGGGGGGGGGGTAAAAGGAAGGGAGGATGACTGGGATAGAGGCAAGGAAGAAAAGTAAAGGGCAAGAGGATCCGGTGAGCCTTGAGCGCCGGGATAAGCGCGAGGCATGGAGACGGGACCACTGAATGTCGACCCACTGTTGGATGGGCGGACAATAGGAGAGCGGGGCTGGTGGAGGGGTCCAGGGTTCGTATCGGTGTAGGCACAAGGACCCGCAAAGAGGGAGTAACTCAGTGGGATGGCGGTCACTCTGGGAGTGCCACTGAGGTCACGGTCTGGGCACAACACTCGGAAGCACAGTAGTTTGAGTGAGCACAAACATGACACAGTAACGAGTCACAGGATGGGCACAATGTGCGAAGGCAGTCAGTGAAGTCACACACTGGGCACAGCGAACAAAGGAATAGTCGGGGAGGGCACAACACTCGGAGGCACAGTGGCTCGAGTGAACACAAACATGACACAGCCACTGAGCACAGCAACGAGACACAGGATAGGCACAATGTGCGAAGGCACAGTCAGTGAAGTCACACTGGCCACAGGGAACAAAGGCATATGGTCAGGGACGGGACAACACTCGGAGGCACAGTGGCTCAAGTGAGCACAAACACGACGCAGCCGGTGAGCACGGTAACGAGTCGCAGGATGGGCACAGTCGGTGAAATCACTTTGGGCACACGGAGAGAGGAACGCGCACAGCATAACTCGAGCTAGCCACAGATTGAGTACAGTACACAAACGCAATGTGGCACAGGTGAGGCGAAACGCCAAGATGTCATAGGCGCATAATAAGGTGGGTGGACTACAGGTAGTCCAGAAGGGCAAAGAACGCACGCTGGACTTTTTGTCGGGGGCCACGTGGGAACTGCATCGCTAGTAGCTGTCGGGAGCCCCAACTTGCGATAGCCAGCAAAGAGTTCGTCTTTGCCCGTCGTAGGCCGGACAAAGCACGAGTAAATGATCCAGATCTCCACAGCACCAGTCTCTGCATGACGTAAGTCCGTCATGTGAAATGAACCTACTGCGAACAATCATGCAGGAAGGAAAGAACTTAGGAGAGGCCCTGAGGTCATTTTTTTTTTGAAGCCGGCGCAGCGGGGTGTCCCAGCTATAGTGCTCTAGGATATTGGGCAGTGTGACGACCGCATGGAGGAAGTTTTTTTCTTCCTCCATAGACGACCGGCGCCGGAGAGCGGGCCGCTTTTGCGATGACAGGAACCGACTTCCGCGGGAGGGCGCGACGTGCAACAGGGGTGCAGCCGCGGGGATAGCGGGGGTACAAAGGAGGGGCTACGCAATTGGTGCGATATTTAATAAAGGAGCTACTTATTACAAGTGCTTAAACTCATCCCTGCCATTCCATTACGTTAATCCGGAGACTCCGTGCTCGCTTGGGCAGTCCTACGGAGCAGCGCGATGTTTGAATCGCTATTTCAAACTCTTTCAACATTTCTTCCTGCGGACAGCCATAAATCCTCCAGATGAGCTTGTACTTGATGTTTTCAACGAAGCGTGTTTTGCGTTCGTTCTTCCAGTAAGGGAATAAAGGCTGCTACCGAGGAGCGCTATTAACACGCGGAGTAAAACAGTATACATGCGAATCAAAGCTTGTGCTTCGTAAGGCCTCTTTAGGAACAGCTTATTTTTTACGAACCTTATTTACGAACACCTGCTTACAATTTGCAGCTTGCGCTTATTAATACATAACAACGTTTATCTTGAATCGCCAGTAATCTGTAATATATATCTTTAATCGTTGTCCTTTATGTACCCTAATCACCACTTACAGAAATGACAAATACAGTGTGCGAAAATTTACAGGACTGCGGTTACCGGCAAAAAAAAAAAAGAGAGAGCGTATACACGACTCAAGCATTTATTTTTTGTTCGTGATTAACAAATACATATATCGCGGACATTTGTTTACGTGCCGCTCACCAAAGGGTGAACCAGCTGTTTAGATTTAAAAAATGTCAAGTACACCTAGGGCAATACTTTAGATACGAGGGAATACGTACATACATGTCCCCTCACACTCATCAGGTATCGAGGTCAGCTAGGTATCGGCCCCGCAAGTTCGTGGTAGGCTGAGAAAGTAGACCACCTTAGCGAACGAGCCATCAGAGGGATTCATTTAACAATAGAACGCTCTCTTAGTTGTCGGTGGCTTATCTTACAACACATCACACTGTGTGTGTGTGTGTTTTTTTTTTATTGTATTTAACAGTTTGATAGTATTGGACTATTGCCTTCAGATGTTCAAGGCAGGTGCGGTCAATCGCATTGAACTTCCTGCGCTGAGAGAACACTAGCAGGAAATTTAATTTTTTTTTCTTTTCACAACCTCCGCAGCATGTCGGGAGAAAGATATGTATAGTATAATATTTTCTAAGTCAATTATATGTAGCAGCTCCGACGTGTTCAACAAGAGCACTGTCCTATATGTAAAAATGATGCTGAGGTATTGTAGCAGCTCCGACGTGTTCAACAAGAGCACTGTCGTATATGTAAAAATGATGCTGAGGTGGTATTACTCATTTGGCTTATATTATGATTAAGTTTGATGGTCTTAAGGCCGGGTTCGGTGAGCTATTGTAGCGTAATTGTGCAGGAAGTCCTGGAAGTATATGTGTGTTTGCTATTCCGACCATAAATAGGTTCCTACTTTTGTCTTGCTTGTTTATTTTTCTCCTTTTACAGCTCTCGTTGCAAGGTTGAAACTGGAATGTCATTTGCTATTATTCTACTCTGAATCGTTTGAGCCTAGCTATTACCAAAAAAGACAGGTGCAGCATCTTTTTCATTTTACATGAACGCTGACCATTACAACTACCACTACTACGGCGCTACGGCTACACGGCTCGGCGGTATTTGATCTTCAGGCAGGTTTCGACTAGACCTAATATAAGATGGACGCGCAGTGCAGGCGCAATTCCCGTCTTCGAAGTCGCCTTAACAAGTGCCTAACGAAGGTGTTCCTAGCGCATGGTGAAATCACGCGCGCTGCTTTTTCGAGTATACAACAGAAATGTCATGCGCCGGGCGGTTTAAAAAAAAAAAAAAAAAAAAAAAAAAAAAAAAAAAACACGCACGCCCTGCCGAGAACGGCCCTTTACTTTTTCAAGATTTCCCGGTCAAAAAATGCTCCTTGCGATTACTCAAAGCAGCTCAAAGCTCTCAAAGCCACACCGCAAAACGACAGGTAGGGACAGGCTCAAAAACGCCTCGCAGAACGGAAACGACTAGCTGCGCCGCTCAGCTACCTCGGCATTCCGCTGTTTCGGCACTCCGCCGCGGGCGGCGCTGTTCCACCGAGGCGACGAAAAGTGCCCTACTTTTTGAAGCTAGATCAGGGTGCCTTAGAACACGCAGCTACAAAAAGAAATTTAACAATGGAGATGACGCATGTGCTGTATGTGGAAACTCCAGGGAAACAATTGCCCATATTATACTCGAATGTAATGGTATCCATCCGGAAGTTGGTGCAGGCGCAATCACTGTTCCTGAAGCTCTGGGGTTTAGAGATAACAGTGGCCGGGTGAATAAACCGGCGGTGGAAACTAGCAAAAAACGACTGGAAGATTGGTGGCTTAAAAGCAGAGAAGTGACATAATGTTAGTAATGTAGGAACAAAATTTAATAAATAGAATGATGGTTTAGTTAACCATTCTAAATCAATAATTAAGATATAGGGAGAAAAATGAGCATGATAGCTACTGCTACCATTCCGTTTCAAAGGGGACGCTCCTATATTCCATCCATCCATCGACGCTGCAAGAGTGGTGGAAAGTTTAGCTAAGGGAGTTGACGAGATCAGGGAGATAGCACAGCAGACGCAGATAGTTGTATGCACAGTACCAGGGGTGCTAGGATTGAACGGAAAGATCGAAAAGGACGTGGTGACAGTTAATCAGGACATAAGAAAGTTAAGCCTGGAGAAGCGTTTCGAAGTGGTTGAGGTAAACAGGGAGGTACATAAAGCAGGTTTTGGTAGGGCTTTTCAACGAGATGGCATTCATTTTAACAGAAGAGTGGGAGAAGAGATCGACTGGTGCCTGGCAGGCAGGGCTGTAGCTTTTTTAGGGGGTCCGCGAGGACTCCGTGCACAGAGGTAGTTAGAAGTGAAGCAGAAGAAAGTGTAATAATGGAGGCTGAGCCCCCCAAAATAGCAAAGAGTAGGTCGAGAAAGAAAAGTACAAAAAATAAATTTAACACTAGGATCAGCTACATAAACATGCAAGGAGGTAGAAAAAGAGCGAAATGGCTAGAGATAGAACAGCAGTTGAAGGATGACAAAATAGGTGTGTACGCTCTTTGCGAGACTCATCTCAGGGATCTAGAAGATCCGCCGTTTATAGAAGGCTACGTCTGGGAAGGGTGCAACAGAACGAGAACGGAAAAAAAGGGTGGAGGGGTAGGTATTTTGATACACCAGGGAACAAATTGGCAAATAATTAAATCATCTTGTAAAGAACATATCTGGGTTGCAGGAACAATTGCCGGCATAAGGACATGGCTAGGGGTAGTTTATTTAGGAACAGGACATCAATGCAGGCAAGAGAACAGGGATCTTGTTGAATGTCTCAGTGACGATATAAGCCAGTTTGGAAATGGGGCCAATATTATAATTCTACTGGGGGACATGAACGGCCACATCGACGATCTGTATGGATACACGGATTGTAACGGCAAGCTAACGCTAGATTTCTGTGAGCGACACGATCTAGTTATAGTAAATAGAGAAACAAAATGTGAAGGCCAAATCACGTGGGAATTCCGCAACAGGCAGACGACCATTGACTATTGTCTAATGTCGCAGGAAATTTATAGCAAGGTCACAAAAATGGAAATAGACGAAGAAGGGGAGTGTAGTCTGCGAAGTGACCATAAACGTATTAGTCTGCAGATGGGGTCCTTGATGAAAAGAGAAATGGAACTTAGACAAAACGTCAACGCAAAATTAAACGACGATCAAATAGCGCAGATAGCAGCAGACATAGAGGAAGCAGTAGAGAAAAAGCCCCATGGAAGACTGGGATTATGAACAGGTAGAACTACTCATAAGGAGAAAAATTAAGGAGGTTAAAGTAGCAAACCGCTGGAATGGAAAGAAAAAATCACGGAGCTGGTAGAATAAGGAAATCAGGGAAGCCATTGAACAACGACGGGCTGCTTCAAAGGAACATCGAGCGGCAAAGAAAGCACAGGTATCTCAGGAGGAAATCGAGCAAAAATGGGAATCATATCGACAAAAGAAACTTCAAGTGCAGGCCCTCGTCCAAAGTAAAATAAGACAGTCCACCGATCGCTGGATGGCTGCTATACACGATGCCTCTAGAGGCGGAGCAAGAAAATTCTGGAACCATATAAGCTGGCTAGGGAAGAAGAATCAAAGAAAGCAGGATCGGATTCAAGATAACGAGGGAAATTCTTTAAAGGGAGATAACGCAGTGAACTACATTACATCAGTTATAGCCGAGTCATTTAAGAGCGACGATAGGGTAATCTCCGCCAATCAGGAAGCAACACAAGGTAGCAGAATACAAAGCAGCTTAGAACTGACCAATCTAAACTGGAAAAAGGCAGAAAAAAATATTCCTAAAAACACATCTACGGGAATAGATGGAATTCCGATCAAGCTGATTAATGAACTCGGTCCAAAAAGTAAGGAAACGTTGTTAAAAGCTCTGGAAACAGTCATAACGAATAAGCAAATTCCGGACAGCTGGCGGCAGAGTAAAATGAATTTGATTTATAAAGGGAAAGGAGACAGGATGCACATAAAATCCTACAGGCCGATTACCTTAAAATCTGTTATGTACAGGTTAGCCATGCAGGCGGTGAAATTAAAGGTGCAAGCATGGGTTGAAAGTAACAAGATACTCGGAGAACTTCAGAACGGCTTTAGAAATGGTAGACGCTTAGATGATAGCCTGTTCGTGCTTACGCAATGCATCGAAATATCTAGAGTGGAAAATAAACCTTTGTATTTGGCCTTCCTGGACATAAACGGGGCGTACGACAACGTAAGCAGGGAACTCCTGTGGAACATATTAAAAGAAGAAGGTATCGGTTATGAGATAATAGAGTTCCTAGAGGAAATATACCGGGATAAAAAGTAGAAATTACGTGGGAAGGGATAAGAAGTACGGAGGATGTCAAAGTATGCAAAGGATTAAGACAAGGCTGTCCTCTATCACCGGTGCTGTTCATGCTTTATAGGATAAACCTGGAACGGAGGATACAAGACAGTAACCTAGGTTTTAACCTGTCATATATATTAGGTGGAAAGGCGGTAGAGCAGCGCCTCCCCGGTTTGATGTATGCAGACGATATTGTGCTGCTAGCTGAGAGTCTGAAAGAATTGCAAACTCTAGTTAAGTATTGCGGAGACGAAGGGGACGCTCTAGGCTTCAGTTTCAGCGCAGTTAAGTCGGGTCTGATGATTTTCAACGGCTCAACTGATCAGGGTCTTAAAATACAAGGCCTTGAAATACCTAGAGTAGCAGAATGTAAATATCTGGGGGTATGGGTAAACGAAGGATTGGCATACATTGGAAAGCATGAGCAATCACTTAGGCCAAAGGGCGAAGGAATGCCGGGATAATGAAGCATAAGGCATTGTGGGGATACAATAGGTATGAGGTTTTGAGGGGTATTTGGAAAGGAATTATGGTGCCCGGACTTACTTTCGGAAATGCGGTTTTGTGCCTAAAATCAGAGGTACAGTCGACATTAGAAACAAATCAGAGATCCGTTGGACGATTAGCACTAGGTGCCCACGGCAAAACTACAAATGAGGCGGTACAGGGAGATATGGGCTGGGCATCTTTCGAAGTACGGGAACCTCAGAGTAAAAGATTATATGAGGAACGCCTGAGGAAATTGGACAGTAACAGATGGGCAGCTAAAGTATTTAAACACCTGTACCTAAAAAGCGTTGACTTACAATGGAGGAAAAGAACTAGGAAACTAACTAGTAAGTATGCTAGTAACAAGGACGGAGAAATAAAGAGCATTAAGCAACAGGTGAAAAACACAGAAGGTAAAAATTGGATAAATTCGATGGAAAAGAAACAGAGTGTGGAATTATACCGAAAGTGGAAAATGCAGATCTGGAAGGAAGATTTCTTTGATAACTCAAGAGGCAGTGCCCTACTTTTTGAAGCTAGATCAGGGTGCCTTAGAACACGCAGCTACAAAAAGAAATTTAACAATGGAGATGACGCATGTGCTGTATGTGGAAACTCCAGTGAAACAATTGACCATATTATACTCGAATGTAATGGTATCCATCCAGAAGTTGGTGCAGGCGCAATCACTTCCTGAAGCTCTGGGGTTTAGAGATAACAGTGGCCGGGTGAATAAACCGGCGGTGGAAACTAGCAAAAAACGACTGGAAGATTGGTGGCTTAAAAGCAGAGAAGTGACAATGTTAGTAATGTAGGAACAAAATTTAATAAATAGAATGATGGTTTAGTTAACCATTCTAAATCAATAAGATATAGGGAGAAAAATGAGCATGATAGCTACTGCTACCACCCCGTTTCAAAGGGGACGCTCCTATATTCCATCCATCCATCCGACGGTGGCGCCCAACAACGGGCGCCCGGTCCCTATAGCCTCTGCGTCCTCTATTTTCCACCGTTCTTTCTTTTTCAAAGCTATTCTCTCTTTTTTTTTTTTTTCATTTTATATGTGCACCAATACAGGACTAGAGCGATCTTCTGGGATCATTGACTTACATATTACCGGTTGCTTGAGCACGCAGAATAAAAACTACTTAGAATGAAAACACTTCCTAGAACAATTAAGTCATTGTCAAACTATATATAATGCATTGTGATTAAATGTCTTAAGTATAGCGCGCATCTCTGGGTACTTGAAGCTACCCGTTACAACAATGTTCCAACTTATGGAAAGAAAATAAAATGGTTGGTTCTTATATTAGTGTACAGTTTTACAAAGTTGTTGACTTAAATTTCGACGCTTATATCTACGCGTTCGATTGCAGCCTTTTTGTGCACTGCTTTCTTCTTAGGCTGTGGCTAAAGGTACGTACGTCGGAAGGACCCGATCAGTATGTCCGACGGACCCGGTGCGTTTTTCTTCGGGATACGTCGGACGGATCCGGGGAATATTTTCCAGAGGTACGGCGGACGGGCCCAGTCGGTGGGGTTCAAGTTTAACGTCCGATAGACCCATATGCATTTTTCTCCGGGATACGCAAGGTAGATGGATGGGGATGGGCCTTTTGGACTTGGGATCGAGTGTAGATTGTAGTGGTTACTTGCATAGAGTTAATACAAAGGCTTTGTATTAACTCTATGGTTACTTGGCAGCGATAGCCAAATGTAGCCAAATCGAAGTTGATACGAGGTGTGCGGTGGATCCAAGCATACGTGAAATGTGAAATTACGAAGAGCAGTACAGTGGCAAGAATAGTGCCTAGAATGGGTGATAGATTTAAGTGAGTTGGACAGCGGCAGGGTGGCAAGCACGACCAGAGCGCAAGCGCATGTAATCGCGGTGTTGACGGCCAGCCCGCGGCCCGCACGCCCGCTCATTTGGTCCTCGCTATCATGTGGATGATCGTCTACAACGTTAGTTATGTAGTTTTGATTCCTCAAAGTTTCCTCACTTCAATCTGCGATGAGATGCGTCGCGTAACGCGTCGCTTTCTGCTCGTATTGAAGTGTATATGTGTTTTGCTGTGCTGCAAGTTCTACATACATATAAGCGGCGCTGAGAAAGTTGGGTACCGCCGATGTGTCTCTAGCCCTAGCATCGCGTCATCCTTGTTTGTTGTGCGAATGGAGGTGTAGGCGCCGGTTTGTGTTTCCCCTGAGATGTTATGATGTCCGTGCTACGTCGTAACGAAAGTGCTGTGTGAGACTACGTTAGAAAATTTAAGACTATGAGAAATAACGCTGCGGGACTGCCCGGATCACAACGATCGATGTTACTATAGAACCGGTGATGAAGAGTCACTCGAAACGCGCGAAAGTGAAAACAAAGAAAAGCTACTTTACAATTAAGTCCGCGGGCCTGTTATACCGGCAATATCGCGCTGGAGTGACCGCTCAATGTAATTGCGCAGTTACCTTCGCAGCAGCTCTTGTGTCTTTTTCTGCGCGAATATATACACGGGCAATACTGCAGGTGAATGGAGCTAGTGCAGCTTTCCTGCGGGATCATACGCACACGGAATATCGCGTCTAAACTTGTTATGACTTGATAGTATGTCAAAACGGGCACGAGCTGCCGACATTTATTGTTATTGCGCTCTTCGTGCCGCCGAAAAGTAATCGCGACAATTAAGGGTTGCAAACGAACTCATCTAGTTGCAGTGCAGAAGTGCAATTCGCACGTTAGCCGCGAAGGTAATCCGTCACCGAAGTCGCAGAGGTTGTGACCAATTAATGCACCAGGGTGGCCAACTCCTGTTCTGGTGAGGGAGTGCGTTGCCGGAGGTGTTCAACGGCATCAGGTCGCACACCAAACCTGTTTATGCAATTCCATCGACACGCGGATTTTTTTTTTTTTTTTCATCCGGTGGAAAATTGCGCGGCACCGGGATTTGAACCCCGGTCCTCTTGCATGCGAGGCGGATGTTCTACCGTTAATGGCTAACTACAAATAAATTACTAATTATTTATTTCATTACTGATTACACATTAATGCCTAATTCATTCATAATTACTAATTAATGCCACACACCCGGTAAAACCAACCACACAACAGTAAATGTAGAACAACTGCGAAGATACAAGGAGCGCGATCTTGTCGCTGCGCTGCCAAGCAGAATGCACTGAATAAATGCACTCGCAGAATGTGAAAGAGTAGTCACTCGCTTTGCTTGTAGCAGCACTCATCGCTACACGCGCAACAATCGCGTAGCAGAATGCAGCACTCAGGCTTTCGCCTTTCATCACTGTAGTCGCCAAAGTGTCCTCGAATTTTATTCTTTTCAGTGGCAATCGGAGAATGCTTATGATTGTTAGAAAATTTTGCAGCAAGTTTTTGTAAGAATTATTACTTAATTTTAGTAAGAATTAAAATTTTCTAAAACCTGTGATGAAGAAAACAAAAGTTAGTCCCTTTACACAGAGGCTGGAACTAATTAAGGTATTCGTGCAATTAAGATTGTACTTCCTATATAAAGTGCTTTAAAGAACATAGCACTCTTGCTGCTTCTATAAAGTGTGTTCAAAGGCATTTGTTTGCAAAATTTCTATTTGAACTTATTCACTCTTATAAAATTTTCTTTGCAACCAGACAGTCAGAAGTTCAGTTCTCGATGTGAACTGTGCTACAAGATAGCGGTTTCAGGAAAAAATATTGCATATGTTACAAGTGCTGACACTTTGTTGTTTCACTATAAGCTGCTTTACATCACTGATCATCGATCATGCTGTCAAAGTGCAGGGATCACTTTTTCAGGTGCATGTCATAAAATGATCACAGAAACCTCCTTAATATATATATATATATATATATATATATATATATATATATATATATATATATATATATTCTTTCTATTTAAATGGTAGAAATGGTAGAATTTAAATAGAAAGATGTACAAAGGCCGCCAGCCCTTTCTCTCACCCTATTAGTTCCTCCTCAACAATTGCGCTCGAATTTATAGTCTCTCCGATAGAGCCAGACTTTAAGCACTGAAAGTAATCCATTCATTTCAAAATTACTTTTACTAAAGTGAATCACTGCTGTTTCTATACTTCATACTATGCACTCCCAGTACGATGCCAAGAAAGCAGTAATGACATGTAGCAAGCCTGTCCCACAGTGATGGCTAAGCAAAAAAAGACAGAATTGAGTAGAACTACATGTTCAAGGCCTCAGACCTGCCCTGTGTCTCTGGGTCACAACTATTCTCTAAGCAGAAGGTATACATGTAAGGCGTTGAGGGTCCATCGAAGTGACAGATGGTGCAAAATGGTAGAAGGTCAAAACTAGTAGAAAGTGTGCAGTAGCACTCACTGTTGCATAATGGCTGTAGGCACAGTGGCGCCTGGTTACACTTGCCATCACAGGCAAAACAGGGGTTTGGGGGAAGAGAAAGGCGGAAATGTTCATGGCGTGTTTGACCATGATTGTTTTTGTTGCCATTGTCTTATATTTTTAATAGCTTGTTCTGTAGGAAAAGGGGAGGGAATAGTTTAACTGGATAGAATTTGGCGGGAAGATGAAAGAATGTGCTCTAGTGTTTGGAAAGAAGTTTTGTTCACAAGCTTTACTTAGTTTATATACGGATGAAATCCAGACAGTAATTAATGAGAAGGAATTTGCTCTGTGGAAGTAATTGTAATGTCATTACTTTTTGGAACAGTATTTAGCAATTTCATTATATTTTTAAGGCTTAGCAAGTAATTGGTAATGTAATTTAATTTCTTTTGAACAGACTCTTTCCCAAGTATGCTGCCAATTTACCCCAGGCAAAAATATACCATGTGTCTATTAGGAATGAAATAGATTAAATAAGACATGCCAGCTGGACTTGTGAATGTAATCATGTAGCTCAAATGGTTTCTCTACTTCTGATTGGCATTTACTTTGGAACATTCAATTGGAAGGCCCTGTTGAACATTCAATAAAAAAATGTTGCAACTGTGTAGTTTGCATAATTTCTATAACCACAGAAGTTGTGATTAAACGAAGTAACTCTGACCCCTGAAGATCTGCCACTGAATGCAAGAGGAGGGTCCAATGTGCGAGGCATATAAGCCCCAATAAAGAAATGATCGTGTCAACTCTTCGGGTATATATAGTGTTCCTATGGTTTATGTGTCATATATGAATGCATGCTTGCCTGTCGCCCGCTTGGAGCTGCCATTTCAGGTCAGTGCCAGCAAAATAAGCATTAAGACTGGAAGCCTTAGCTGAACTGCCTAGTTGGAATGTTCAATTTATTCAAACTGGAGCTTCGAGTCTGTGCCAAAAGCGTATTTAGAAAATTTGCAACTGTAACCTTTAATAATTGGAAATTATATATATTTTTTTCTTGACTGGGCCAGTGTCTCGATGAAAAACATACCATATTGCCCATATCGCAACTTTCACATAAGAACAAGTCAAAAGACAATGCCACTGCGCTAACTTGAACAAATCTCTGAAAGATGGCAACTATAGGGACCGGACAGCTGTACGGGTGGCGCCGCCTCTCGGCGCATCACTCAAACGCCGGAATGCACCGGCCCCGGCTGGCGCATTGCCAGCGCATTGGAGCATCTGTTTGTCGTTGGTTTGTGTCGAAATTGGAAATCCTAAGGTTTAGATGACGTTGTGCGTGAATATACTATCCTCAAGAGAACAGAAAGTTGGGCTAGTTGTGTGTATATGTCCAGTGAAATGGAAGTCTGGCCAAACAAGGCTGGCGAAACGTGGTGCGTTGTTGGCTCCACTGGCAGCTACGCAAACTCGTCGGACGTTTTTAAGTTGATTCATTTCTACGGGTTTCCACAGAAGCATGAGTGGTGGGTGACCTAAGCATGGTTCTTTGAAAGGCAAAGGCACGAATCTACGTATTTGAAATGGTTACTGTGTGGTCATGGAAAGTGCCGAATTTTTAAAATTCCGCTTGCTACCGGATGCTCTGTGCCTTCTATTCCCCAGGAGTGACGGCACGAGAGTCTCGGAGTCGAAGCCGCACTCCTTCATCTGTAGTCACTTTATTGACAATTGGAAATCGAAGTAACCCAACAACGTAAGTTACAATGCTAGCATTTCCCCCGCCTGTGTACAAGAAAACCCCAGCACGGAAAAAGAAAAGGCAGCTCCACCATCGTCGTTCGGGCTGCGCGTTACGATCTTCAGTGATGGGCAGAGACAATGTTTGTGCAGATACTTTCGCTGACATAGTCAAAGATAATTTACTTTTTTCTCTCAACAGAAAGCAGATAGAAGACATGAACAATTCCTATTACCATGATCTTGTCATTTTTCCTCTTTTCGTTTGTCAACCAATGAAAATGCGCTGAGAGCTCTGCATTGATATTCTTAATGTTTGTTAACATTTGTTTGTGGCATGTCCATTTCGCCTAATAAAATCACTCATTTCACAGCTCAATCAATACCGCATGGTCACAAAATCTGCTATCGGCTTCATATAAAAGTCGAACAAGAAAAAAAATACAATTTAATTTGTGGAAACGAGCATAAACGTAGCATTTTTTTTAATTTCGAAGGCCGTGTAGCAGTTTTTTTTTTTCGCATTCACGTTGCACCTGACATGGCCTTTCTTCGTTGACCATGAATAGGAAAAAAAAAGGAATTTGGCTTGTTATTGTGTTTTTTTTTCTTTTTTGCTGAAGCAAACTGTACACCATAAATTGTTGCAGCCACTATTTGCACTGGTTCTGTAACTTTCATACTTCTTCATGTGCATTTGTTTTCTCCTATTGCCCTCATTTGTGAACCCACTCCTGTAATGACCCCTTTGGGGTTGGCAGTATTCCAAATAAATAAAATAAATAACAGGAACCACTCAGCGGTTAAGGTGTTTAAGTGATGATTTTGAAGTCATGCCTTCAATCGCATCCACGGCAGCTGCGTTCAATTAAGGCCATGCACAAGGCATCCATTTATCATGTCAGTGCACATTAAAGGATCACAGGTGATGTACCTAGTCTTCAAGCAGCGGGCACAGCTCATGCATCAAACCGAACAGGGCCCATATTCCGAGTTTGCGTTGTTATCGAGGTGTTACTATCTCACGTGACCTCGAGTCATCTGGGTGTTACTATCTCACGTGACCTCGAGTCATCTGATTGGTGGAAATGCCAGAACCGGGTGTTGCCACCACGAAACTGGAAGATAGTGTTCTGGTGTTTCCACCAATCAGATGACTCGAGGTCACATGAGATAGCGACACTTTGATAACGACGTAAACTTGGAATGCGGGCCCAGGTCTCACTTTCACGGCAATACCCACTGCTATGAGTCCTGCAGATTACAGTGCAGGTCCTACAGCCTGCAGTACTCATAGCACTCCCCGTACTCGTGGCCCTTCGAACCACAGAGACTGCACCGAAAAATGATGTGCCTGGCTGGTGCTCTAGAGAAAGGTCCAAGGATGCCTGCTCAGTACACTTTAGCCAAGGCCCTGACAACGATCTCGGCCACCTCCCGAATACCCTCACCAGCCGACAGATGGCAACCGTCGTCAGCAAAAAGGTGTCTCTTGGGTGCTTTTGATGAATCCAGGAAGCGATGCTGAAAAAAAAAAACACTTTCTTCAGAACCAAGGCAGATTGATACAAATTAGAAAGCATGTATGGTATATATATATATATATATATATATATATATATATATATATTATATACACCTTTCCAACTAGTGGCCACTGGTCATCACCATATTGTTCACTTCTCGTGTCTAGGCTGCTGAAAAACCAGTTCCACTGCAGCGTCCACTGTGCTAGTGCCAAGTGCAAAAAGCAGTCAAGTGAACAATATGACGATGCCTAGTGACTATTTATTGGAAAGGTATAATAAAAGTCTCAAGTATGTGGCTTGCAGAGGGAAGGAATGTGTTGAGCTGGGTCCTCAAATTTCAGCCTCTGTTCCAGAATTATGTGTTGGCTTCACAAGTCAGCTCATGATTCAGCTTCACCACCAGCTTTGTTTCTAAACTGAGATCAACCAAAAACATATTGCCAGGAATGACAATCACTTCATGGAAACAAAAAGGTAGGACCCCGTTAATGTAAGCGCAGTCAGGATGAACATTAGCTGTATTCAAAAGTGCATATAGAGAAAGATGGAGAACCCCTTCTATTTTGCATCAGTCTAAATTTCCTCTCTTCACAATAAGTGACAATGGTATAATTCGTACCATTTCAAAAACTCTGTCTAAGCCATCTTTTCATTGAAGAGAAGCTGAGTCATCAACGAATGTTCTGTTGAATGTTTTTATTTAAAAAGCCGCCCATAAGAATTCCACTTCAGCATTTCTCCAATGTCTGTTTGTCTGGCCTTCTCACGAGCATGCTTGTGGAAAGTGGAAGTTGGCAGGTGACATGGCTGGCCACTGACCGTTTCAAGGGCTATATGACGTCATGGGACGAAATGACATGGCCAAGTTGGCAGCAGCAGCCAATTTGTGTAGCTCCTTTGAGATGCGAATGGGACCACTGAATCCTGAGTCAGGTACATACTATACCTAGGCCATGCGGATATGTTTGTATGGCTTAGTATACATGTAGCAGCAACGTAACTATAAAGAGTGGTCTTTCAGAAAAGTAAGACAGTATGCTAATATTTGCGCCCTGAAAATAAAGTGAAAATGTGAAGTGTTAGAGCACCTAATTCACATTTAGCCTAACAACACTAAACTGATCTTTAATTGCATCTATCTCTTTCCAGGCGATCTCACTCACAGCTACCTGTTGCTCTGCATCAGCAGGTAGCTATACTTTGGTGTGAGAACTGAAGGGCAGTAAAATCCTGCCTTGTCCCTATCCAGATCATTGTGAGTCACTGATTAACTTTTATCTTGTATGAGGAGAACCCGCTGAGGTGACGATAAAGGACATGGAAAATGCAGTTCCCAGTAGCCGAGGGCAAACTAAATCTGTGAATTAGCCCATTACTTGCCTTGTGGGGCACTGCATTAACAATCGCATTATGTTTTTTCAGTGCTGTGAAGAAAATGGGATTCGCAACTAAAGCAAGTTCTCAAGGCACTAAGGGCACAAATCGCATTACACACAAAGTATGCCTCTGTGAGCAGACTGTAAGGGCTTTTTTTTTTTGTCATGTGGGGTAGCATGCAGTGCCTGCAGCCCTTTCCAAGTCCTTGTTTCCGTATTTAATGAGGAAGCAAGGATTTCCATCTGCCACATATTTCTTTCCCTTCAAGGTGTGGCCTTCCTGATTGCCAGCAGCATGCTGAAAACTTTGTTCTTATTCCTCCTTCATTTCAAAAACCTCATTCTTACCCTTAGGTATAGACTGAAAAACTACCACTGCAATTGCCACAATATGCAATGTGAGAAAGGCTACAAGTTTGAAAATATTCGTGCTTACATCTACAAATTATTGCAAGCAGAGATTAGGAATTCCAGGCAAACATTAGGGCTTCCAGGATGAAGACGAAATTAAGCTGGCCCTTGCCTTTCCTTGTTGTGGGATGACTTGAAATTATTTTTTGTCTGCTTCTAAGTCATTCTTTGTGATACCCTTCGGAAAGCTGCATTAGGATGCATCGCCACGCCAAATGCTACTTAAGGATTGCATGCTCTAATTTGCGTTGCACATTTAAAATATATATTTTAATGTTTTTTTAAAGTCAGTAAAATACAGTAAAAATATTGCCTTTATACTCTGAAAGCTTAGTGTTGGAAGGTCACTGTTGAAGACATGAACAAAGCATAAAGTTGAAAATGAAAATTAGATTTCAGCCGCAAATGGAACAGTCGTATTTCTTTAGTGAATTGCAAAGCAAACCAAAGGTTTTATCCGCCAAAGGAGCACAGTATGCAATACCATTTCATGTCCTGCCATCCTGAGAAATTTGGTGCACTATTTGTAATTACGACTGACTTGCATTTCAACATATACGGCAACTTACAAACAGAGTGCACTTTTCAATATTTTCCTAATGCTTTCAACCGTGTTGCACACTCCCGTTTGTTTTTAAATTAGGTGCTCTTTGTCTAGATTCGTTAACACTGACATTGCTTCACACCTTTCTTACTTTCGATAGCAGTTTCACCTTTTTACTCTGTGATGTAGCACCTGGTATGCCTCAAGGCAGTGTTCTTGGTCCTTTATTGTTTTCAATATATGTAAATGATTTATCTACTGGATTTATCTTCCCTTCAATTTTTCGCAGATGACCGCATTCATAGTTGATCACCTTGCTCTCCGAAATGACCTGAACCTAATCTCAGACTGGTGCAATAAATGAAAAACGAATATTAACTCTACTAAATGCAAGATTTTAAGCCACAAGTGTATTAATCATAACTTTTCGTACCTCACAGAGAGCATCATTCATCTGATGCACAATATTTCATGGCCCACGCACATTCATGCCATTTGTGCGAAAGCTTCCACATCACTCGAGTACCTGCAGCGAAACTTGCATACATCTTTTAACAGCATAAGAAAACAGGCATGCCTAGCATTCGTACAGCCACAACTAGAATTTGCATCACCCGCATAGGTCCATATCAAACTACTTAATTAACACACTAGAATCCATCCAAAATAGAGCTGCTTGTCTCATGACACACAAGTACTGCATGACACTACAGTTGCTACTGCAGGTTAACACAGATCAAGCATGATACCTGCCTTCAGCCATTAGACATTCATTGCTCCATCGCTCTTTTATGGTTACTTCATAAATATTCTTACAGCACCAGGCCACCTCCATTACCTCTGGAAGCTGTTTCATGCATTTCACATTGCCTACATAACCAGTGCAGCATAAAACACACTCACGGAAGAACTCAAGCTTTTCATTCATCCGCACTTCCATGTGCTGTAGTTTGGAATGATCGTCCTGCCATTATTGCGTGTATGTGCAACCATTAATCATTCCATGACTAGCTAGGCAAACATTTTCTCCTGCGATATCTTAGGATTGGTTTGGTCTGAGGGGTTTAACGTCCCAAAGCAACTCGGGCTATGAGAGAAGCCGTAGTGGAGAACTCCAGAATTTTGACCTCCTGGGGTTTCTTAACGTGCACTGACATCACACAGCAGACGGGCGCTTTGCTCTTCGCCTCCACCGAAAGGCAACTGGCGAGGCTGGGATTCGATCCCGCATTCTTGGGAACACTAGTCGAGCGCTGTAACCACTGCACCACCCCGACGGGGTAGCGATATCTTAACAATTCTTTATCTTTGTTCTGCAGTTTGTGATTTTTTTTTTCATTGTTATGGAATTTTATTTTGGTTTCTTGTGCGCTTTAATTTTTCAATGACTGACATTAGTAATATTTCCACTGCCTTTTTTTTCTAGACATGTACTTGCCATATTTTGCATTCATGCCGCTACTAAGCACCTTTAATCTATGTAAAATTTGCACCCTTAAGTTTTGTAATGTACAATACTTTCTGTTCATTTGTGCCTTGTAGTTCATGTATTAACTGCTTTTTTTTTTTGTACATATATCATTTTTTGTCCTCCTCACTCACTGTCTTTCTGGGCCCTGTAAGAAATCATAAATAAATATCACTAATGAAAATATGCCTCAACTGAAAGCGTTACTTGAAAAGCAGTAGTAATTTTTCCAAAATCTTGCCAAAGAACCTTAAGAAATCGTGACAGTAAGCATCAATTCCCATATCTGTCAAATCTGGAAAGTGTTTTGCTGATAGGTATTACAGTGAAAAGCTGCCTGTTTGAGGTTGTGGAAAAAATTACTGAGTCACAACATTGAAGATGCCTTGATGAACCAGTGTGAGGACTTTGAAGCATTTTCTTCTTTCGCCAACAAACACTGACATTCGAGATTACACCTGGTGTGCCATTTTCATTAGGAGTGCAAAGATCTCAAGGTGACAGGAGAACTACTAAACTTTATCCCAATAAAAGGCATGACTACAGCAGAAGACATTAATATTCTTGAAGGGGTTGTTCAATACACCAGTTAGCACTAGGAAGGGATGGTGTGTGTTGCAAATGACAGAGAGCCTTTAATGGTTGAAACCAGGAGCAGTCTTGTGGGACAATTGAGAACGAAGGTTTCAGTGTCAACAGATAGTGTTTTGCAGTGCATTGCACATTCCACCAAGAAGTACTATGCAGCAAGTCACTGAGCATAAAATCTGTCATGGACGTTGTATTTGGTGCAGTGCACTTCATTGGGAGTTCACAATCACAATCTCTTTCTATCTGTGCAATAAGAGGTAGAATATACTAATACTGGGAAATCATCCAGCAGTAGCAGAGATGCGACTTGTGGATGGCTAGCGGAAAAGTGCTGAAGAGATTTTTTGTACCTCAGAAAGGAAACTAACCCCTTCTTGAGGAGAAAAGTAGGTAGACTGCTGATGTGTAAGATAAGAAGTGGCTTTGTTCCCCTTGTATTTCTCACATAGTTATGTGATCCCCTGAACATCTTGAATGCAGAACTTCAGGGAAAAAAAATAGGCAAGGATGTTTGTGCCTTTCAGGTGAGATTACAACTCTGGCAGCACCAAATAAAAGCAAGTCCACAGGACCACTTTACAACTATTGCTTAGAATCTTGTGATGTTTTTGCAGATTTGCTCAACGATAGGGAAGAATTTTGTTCCAAGACATGCATGCCTCTCCAAAGAATTCAAAAAGTTTTCTGTTAACTATTTCTTGTGCAGATCAACAATGTCAAGCCCAAGTTGCAAATGGCACCGAATTTCAGCAACCACAGCATATGACAGGAGTTTGAGGATACAGGTGTTGCTGAGTTTTACTTTTTTTTTGAACAAGACACTTGATCGAGCTCTGGATCACCAAGCGACAAAAATCATTGCATTTTCAAAAGCTCACAATCGTGCGAGCAATTATCACTACCATCTGTACTGAAACAGTCATTCCACGTGAAATGCTCCAGACACCATTGATGACCACCACTGACTGTTTAAAAAAACAAGAATGGGCATGTTGGTAATTGTGTGAACAGCTTTTCATTGCTATCACCTGATATCACTGGCATGTATGTCATGAAACTTCTCGAACACGTCATTGCATCTAACATGGCACAATTTTTAGGAGGCTTCTGAAGGTTCTTTCTTTCCAATACAGCACGGATTTAGAAAACTATACTATCATGAGCCACGCAACTGTGGGCCTTACTAATGAGCTGCTACACAGAAGACAAGACTCCTCAAAATAACTATGTATTCCTCGACTATACTAAAGCCTTCATTCCATTTCCACATTGTTGTCTGATAGCTGACCTATCATCTTTGGGCCATGATTCCTTAGCAATTGCTTGAATAAGAAACTTTTTCTCAATTTGTAAGCAGCTCACTTTTGTCAATAATTGATCCTATTTAAACAGTACAACACCTAACATACTACAAGGTAGTATAATAGGCCCGTTATTATTTCTGGTCTGCAAAATAAGGACTGGAAGCAGGCTCGAGCATTTTGGAGTAGCCCAGGGGGCAGTAATGATGCTATTATGGAGCAGCTTTGGAGCAATAAAAAGAAAATTTTTGAACAATTATGTATTGGAACATGTTTTATAGGGCCAAACATTTTTATTAACTGCATTTTTTTATCCCTGAAATATATAGGAATTTCATCTGGTCAATTTTAATTCAACATTCAGTGCTTCGCTGGCTATGCATGCCTCCCTGTCGAGTCAGGACAAACAGCCCAAACCATGTACAGAAGATTAAAATAATACAGCTGACCTAAACAACAATTTGGAACAGACTAACAATTCAATTCAATTCAATTCAATTTTATTATATCCGTTTAGTATATTCCAGCTTATACATACAGAAGGAGGTCCCAGAGTCAGTGACTGTATCGGGACCTCCGATAAATGACAGATAACAATTAGTATACAAGACAGCAATATAGCAATAATTCACGGTAAAATAAGTTGAACGTAGACAATAAATGAGTTCATAATAAAAATAACATTATTTTGCAACAAAAAGTACACTGAGCAAGCAAGTTAAACACCAAATCAAACAGTAATAAAATATATGCATAAAAAGGCATGGCAGTACAGACTTTAAACATGTTAAACCACACAAAAATGCATACCACGTAAAGCTGATAACATAGTCATTATTCAGTATCAGTTTTCTGTTGTTAAAAAGAATTGTTTAACTTCGGATGCAAATCTGTTTTTTCTAAGAAATTTGACGAACAGCAAGCAGAATGCTTGCTTCACTACAATACTGAATATCAAGTTTGACTAAAAGTTTTCGACTATTTTGGTTTCATTGATTCAAATGTGGAGTGTAGCATGTTGATGCATTGAAGCACTCCCACTAGCTTGGAGTTCACATCAATGAGCAGTATATTTCTGCTCCCTATCTTGTGCATATCCTGTTTCATCCTATGCTTGTGCCTATAAAATTCCTGGGAATTCGTCAGTAGTGCATTCAGGGTGGATAGATAAAACTAAAGAGCAGCCTTTTCCTCTTTTAGCTTGTTTACTTCACTGCTTTTTGGCAATACATCCTCATGCTTTCACTTGAGAGACGCTGGGGCTTCCTTAATTTCAACACACTGGAATTAGGCCCTGTATGGCTTTGCAACACTTGTGAGAACATTTGTAGCAATTGGCACCTTCAAGGTGCCAACCCCATAATGCTTCAACTACGTTTTTGTAGGCTTGAGATGGTTGTTAATAGAGAGGCTCAGTGGTGAAATACCTTCTTGCTTTAGCAGCAGAAGCATTAGAACAACTCATGTAGATCTTTGTAGCTGGACAAGTTGGCCAACATCTCGTGGTAGTTTGTAGTGTTTGCTTTTCTTGCTTCTCTTACTACCAATGACTCAAAAGGCTAGGAGGTGGTGCTAGTTCATACACAAAGAATATTTTTTGAAATTCCCTCCAATCACTTGTGCAGCATCAAGACCGCTCCATCGAAATGCACTAGGCGTGTTAGTATACAGATATTGGAAAGTTGGTGCAACAAGCTCTGGTAGGAATTGTAGTGAATAGAAAGAAGTGGGGAACTAAAGAAAAAACTAGTTTCTCGTTTCAAATTTCCTCACGAAAAAAATATTTATCATGCTTCGTGTATCTCTTAGTTTATGAAAATTTTATTTGTATTACCATTGCAAGAACACTTATAACTGTAGTACCAGTGTGCTGCCATTGCTTGAACTATGAAAGTCCTTATAGCATGGACATGCAACTCTTGACATGCAACCAACCTGCTGCACTTCTGACATTTGCTTAACTGAATTGGATCGAATCATATTTTTTTGTAGGCAGCATTAATGGCCCATCGTTTGACAAAAGTCCATTGTCGTGTACGATGTGTTTTGCACCGAATACTGAAAGAACAAACAGTAGTCTTTTTACGTGTTTATGTGTGAGCTCTGCGTCCTAACAAGTGGTGATGGACGAAAGACATCCCCAAAACGAGGGATGAAGAGCAGTAATGGGGACCGGAAGACTAGTGCCTGAAAGGCGGTAAGAAGCGAATGAAACACTGGCTGGAAGAGAGGCATGCCACTTTATGGAGGGGTGTACTCCAAACTGGCCGCAGTCTGTGCTTCGAAGCTATGACTTACGGCTGTAACGGCCATTGGGGCCTGGGGTCAAAGAAGCAACCACGACTGTGGCGTTCAGAAATTTAGAAAAAGAAAACAACGAAGAAGAAGGATCTTCCAACAATCAGGTGAAAAAAACTTCAAGGGAGAGGGCAAATTCGAGGAGAGCAGATCGACGCAAGAGACAGGAAGATTGAACTCTGGTGTCGAACAGAGAAGCCACACTCTGAGTGCAATTTATTGTTCACAATTGTGGAAATCAATTCCTTGTAATCTGGAATTGTCAACTGCTGTTGGGCTTTGTTGGAGAATGCCTGAAAGACGGAATAAGGAACCTGCCTGACTCCCATGTTCTGCTAAATTTAATGGCAAAACACCAAGGCAGCCAGTTTGGAGAAGTTATGGTGCAATATTGTATTTTTGAATAAGATTGAGCAGGGAAAGCAGTTTGGAGCAGAATGGAGCAACAAATCCATTCCTGCATAAATGTCCTGCCGTTAAATATTGCCTCAGCCATCGGACTATTTGCCGCGTATTACATTATTTATAGAAAAATCCTGTCTATTGATAACAATGCTTTTCAGGAAGATCAGTACTAGCTGGTGTTCATTATGAAAAATCCCCTTACGCTATAAAAGCCTGATAATGTCATTTAGTCACAAAGAATTCGATTCTCTTTACTTATTAACTGCATAAGTCCAGGCACTGTTGTGTCATCATACAAGTGCCTAGCGTTCATTTTGTTTTCTTTCACGAAAAGCCAATACAGAAAAAGCTTTTGCTAAAGACAACCGTCCATCTATATAAAATATCACCTCAGAGGCACGCTCACTTGCCCCCAGCAGCTTGCCTATCAAATGTTTGTTCAGCCTTAACTTGAATATGCATCTTTCATTGTCCTTCATCAACACTGCTTACTTGACTCCATAGAGCACATAAAAAGTGCTGCAGCTTGTTTCATTGTTCAACATGACAGCTGAAATTTTACTAAGATTAAGAGACTGCCGTTCCTCTTGTCCTTAGAATCTCACAGAACAGCACTTATTTGCCTCTTCCATAAAATTGCTTACAGCGGGCACCGTTTTACCCCACCTCGAGCACAATTGAGCTGCACATTCCACATGATTACCCCAGTTTCAAGTGTTCCTTGGAAAGAACCACTGCTTTTTATTAATCAGCACTGTCAGTCATGTGCTATCGTGTATTGTCATGTTTTTCAAGACATTGTTGTTCATGTCTCTGACCCCGTTACTTTCGAAGCAAAAATATGCTGCATTTTGTTGTGAAGTGTTTTCCATCATGAGCTCTATTTTCGAATTGGTCATTTACTATGGTAAAATTATGTTGAAATAATGCTGTTCTATTGTCACCCCAGTTTCTAATGCAGCCTTCTCACACTTGCTGGAGCATGTTAGGCATGTGAACAAAAAAAAATTAAGTAAATTGACACAGCCAAGCTGAGGTTATCGAAATGGGGAGAGAGGGCGAATATTATGCTAGTAGATTATTTTTCTACTAGCATAATATAGCAAGAACTGGAACCGGGTTAAGTGGAGAAATATGGGAGAGGCCTTCGCCCTGCAGTGGGTATAATCAGGCTGATGATGATGATGATGATGATGATTATTTTTTACCAAAAGAGCTCGCCAGTTCATGGCCAAATGCAGGCGCTAAATTTCTCCTAGACCGTTTATATAGATTATAGATATAGATATATAGAACGCGTTTATAGATTATACGTACAATGAATAAATGTTGCTGCAAGTCAGCCCTTAGATCATAGTATGGTCTCAATTCTGCTTGCTTCTTCTGTGCTCTGTTCGCTGGTAATGCGTAGATCAAGACACACACGAGACCAAACGTTGCACGAAACAGCATGCATACTCACTTCCGGGTTCAGTATCACAACATGGTTCATCAGCTGAAAAGTCCTCTTGATCTTTTTGTTAAGTAATCGACGGCCGTTGAGCCAGCGGCGGCTTGCTTCATTGTCTGCTCCGAAGCAGCGTGGCAAAATGTTCGTGACAAAAACAATGCCCACGCCACCCATAAGCTGCAGGACGAGGGCCTAGGATGTGAAATGATAAATGAGACTTTATTACTGCAATTAAAAAGCGTCGACGATTTGTAAGATCACGTACCTTAATGTTCTTGCAAATATCTTGCGGTCTGAAATCCGGGTTGCACAGGTCGTTGCCGCCGACGTATACAATCGCAAAGTCTGCGCGCCGCAGATCAAGGCGCCGCACGGCGTCTGCAAGACGCAAGGCGTCGTAGCCTCCGAAGCTGAATGTGCAGGTCTCTACAGATGGAATTAACCGCAGACGAGCCCTGCACAAACGCTTCAGCTGCCTATCGCCAACCAGTAAACCTCGCAATGCCATGGCGGATGATGGACGCTGTGGGCTGCAACAAACTAAAGTTCGCGCGCAGAGAAGGTACACGTGCACAACGCATACAACAAACCTTGGTTGGGTACAGTGGCTGGGGGCATCCAGAAAGCTAGGGACCAAACAGCACTAGGTTCGATTCAACTAAGGAAGGCATAGGGACGGCTTGGAGTTGGGTTCGGCTAACGATTTACTCGCGGGCCCTCGAGACCGGCCGTGCAACAACATGGTAGCCATATGTAGCCAAATCGAAGTTGGTGTGAGGTGTACGTGCGAGGTGCAAGAAATATGTACTACATACTGCATGCGTGAAATGTGAAATTACAAAGAATAGTACAGTGGCAAGAATAGTGCCTAGAATGGGTGATATACTACGTGATGGCATGATGATAGGTTTACGTGAGTTGGACCGCGGCAGGGTGGCAAGCACGACCAGAGCTATAGTGCTCTAGAAGATTGGGCAGTGTGTCGACCGCGCCGCGAAATGCATGGGAGCGAGGGGCCGCTTTTGCGATGACGGAGGCGCCGCAGCGCAGAGGGCGCCACCAGCAACTGGTGTGTCAGCCGTCCGAGCGCCCGCGTATGCGCGCTGTGCGGCGGGGCGGATACCGCGCGGACTGTACGTTCTTGTTTGCTTGTGCGTCGTCTCGAGCTGTTCGCGACAAGATTTTACAAATATGCCGGTTAACGGTGCTCAGTACTGTTAGCAATCACCTAATTTATTTTCCATTTTGGCCGTCGGCGACACCTCGGGGAAGTAACATGACAGAAGTTGGCTCCGAAGAAAACAGCTTGGAGAGGGCCGGCGTACGACTCGCACAGCACGCTTCACTCGCCGTACAGCTTGCTTTAGCATTCCTAAAGCACCTAATTCACGTCCAGAAATGTAGTCGTTTTGAAAAGAGGGCAGTTTGGAGGCAGGATGTAAGAAGAAGTGAAACATACAACACGTGTGTTCGAGCGCTGACTAAAACTAGTCACAGTTCAGTTCAGTCGTGTCCGACTCTTCGTGACCCTATGGACCATGTCACGCCACGCAGGAGTAACCCCATTATCAAAACAGTCCAAAATGGTATATTCTGTTGTTTCCCACGCCAACTATGCCGACTACAGTACGTCACTGAAGCTACAAGAGAAGTCGGCATTCAGTTGTAATGAATTAAATGTGGACTACCCCGCATGGAGGTAGAGATGGCCTAATTCTTCAAGAAAATGTTTCCATTCTAGGGTACGCAAGCCACCGGTAATATGCAAGTCATTGCCTCCAGAAGATCGCTCTAGTCCTGTTTTATGTACATACAAAAAAAAAATGAATAGCTTTGAAAAAGAAATAACGACGGAAAATAGAGGACACAGAGGCTATAGGGTACGCTTATTCGCTTCCGCTAGATCATCCTTCTGCGAATTAGAGGTTGTGAGGCCGGCACGGTTTCTCACCACGAACAAAAATAGCTCTATAGGTTGGAAGCTAGATCGCAATTTACTCAAAAATTTGGCTCGATGCACGGTCCTTTTCGACTGCTTTGCACTTCAGATTTTGCATTATCTTCCTGTAAAATGTGAAGGTTCAAAAAGTTTACCTACTTGGAGCACCAGAAAAGCTCCCACTTGAAGCAATGAAATTTATAGTGTTTTTGCGGCTTCGCTCTTTGCGAAGTAAGTGAATCACGACAAGAGTTTCCAAAGGGAAAATAATTAAATTCCCTTGGAAGTATTTCACGTGTACTATCAACCTTGTTAACAATTATAGTCTGGTTAGTACTGCAAAGAGCACCCGCGGCAAGTAGCCCGATTATATATAGTCCAGTAAGCAGTAGTTGCAAGTATATCCAGTCGATTACTCATATTTCATACCACACACTCAAAGAATAAACACGTATTATGTCCGCATTTGATTTCGGCATTATTTTAATTGCGTATTAGGTGTTCGTCATCTTTTTCGCATTTTTCCGCTTTCTCTCGGTGCGCGCCAAGAACTGCATCATACCTGCCAATTCGACGCGTAATTATCAGTGCTTTTATTTTTGTTTGTTTGCTCTGTACCATTTGATGCCAGTAAAGCGTCCGCACTCAAGTGCCCACTATGAACGTATTACGTATGTGACAGGTTTAATTTTTGACATTTTATTTGAAGTAATGCCGTAGCTGTACTTGACTTTTTGTTTTTTTCATCTAAACAGCTGGTTCATCCTTTGGTTAGTGGCACGCAAACAAATGTCCGTGATACACGTATATATGTTAATCACGAACAAAGAATAAATGCTTGAGTCGCGTATACCTTGTTTATTTTTTTTTTGCCTGTAAATACCACAGTGCTTTAAATCAGTACGGTAGTGAATAAATGTGTTTTGCTCGCACACTGTATTTGTAATTTATATAAGCGGTTATTAGGGCACATAAAAAACACCGATTAAAGAGATATATCACAGATTACTGACAATTTAAGATAAACGTTGTTATGTATTAATAAGCGCAAGCTGCAAAATGTAAGCAGGTGCTCGTAAATAAGGTTTGTAAAAAAATAAGTGTTCCTAAGGAGGCCTTACGAAGCACAAGCTTTGATTCGCATGTACACAGTTTTTCTCCGCGTGTTAATAGCGCTCCTGGGCAGTAGCCTTTATTCCCTTACGGGAAAAACGAATGCAAAACACCACGCTTCGTTGCAAACATTAAGTACAAATTGCTCATCTGGACGATTTGTAACTGTCCGAAGGAAGAAATGTTGAGAGTTTCAGATAGTGATTCAAACATAGCGCGCTGCCATGGTACAAGAACAAATGGTAGCGTAACTCCCATAGAAGCCTGCGTGTCGACTCTGAGCGAGGCTTTAGTTTCCCAGCGCCCCCTGCGAACTGTGAGGCACAACAAACACGTGACGTTGCTTGTGACGTCACAGTGACGTACTTTTGGCGGGGAACTTGATTGTCTTTTTACTTATGAACGAAAAACAAGGCCAACAACGACGGAGGCAGAACGATGCTCGGATAAGGCAGAAAAATGGACACCGTAACTGTTCAGCCAACTTTACTTGACATGGATTTCTACTGTCAAGTTTTACGTTAACTGAAATGTTACGGAATCTTTAACCACCTTATCATAGCATCGTTCTGCCTCCGTCGTCGTTAGCCTAGTCTTTCGTCGCACGTCATGTAAACGCATTCTGGGGCTTATTTCTTCGGGCACGTTTGTGAACAAGGGCCTTCAAGTGAATTCGGCAAGCACATGGATAGAACCACATGGCTTGAGGCTTTTCACTAAGGGCATAAATGAGTGAAGCTGCGCTGCACAGAAAGCCAGGCTTTATTAATTCACGATTACTTACATAGACGCTTCACGACAATGAAATCTAAGTGTAGGAGAGCGACCACCGCTCATTCGTCACGGTCTTCATGAAATCCTCGTGATAACAAAATGACCTGAGCGTAGGTCTCCAAACGAGACGCGGTGAGATTATAAAAGGGTAAAAGATCTTGCTAACAAACAAAGTATACATATCAGCGTCAAAGAACAACAAAAACGAACGGAATAACTAACGCTAGCGCTAGAACGCCAACCTATAAGAGCTTAGGTAAGCAATTCAAATTGGGATTGCTAGTATTTAGAAGTTAATGCGTCTGAGAAGTGAAAATATCTACGATATAGCTTCGCTCCAATAAATCTTGCCCTGTTCATGATTCCCATATTTTACTCGCGCTTCATTTGCCACTGAAAGGAGTCAATGTGAGGTTACAAATTTACAACTTAAGCATTTAACATGTTCATGAGAAAGATCCCATTGACAATAGGAACATCACTGTAATAACAGCTAAAGCACGTTCAGCGAACGTTGGTGCGGTAATACGACGCAGTAAGCGAAACACGCAGCAAGGGGAGCGGAACGGAAGGCTTTGAGCAATGCGACACGCTTCCTGGGGGCAATAAAATCTCACCTTCACCGCTCAATTAAAACATGCAGCGATACGCCGCTCATGCAGACGTGTATCCGTAAAACAAGCCACCACTTTTGCGACGTGCCTGGGAGGCCGAGCCGAGCCGCCGAGCTGTGACGCAGCATTGTCCCATCGTCCGGAAATGCGCACATGCAGCGGCAATCAGTTTCTCATCGAGCACAGACAGTCTTCGCCTTGCAGTAAAGCTCTACCAAAACCAGCATAATAAAATACTGACTGTTTGTTACAGATAACCCACTCTGTACGCAGCGCGCAACGATGAACGTTGAACCGGGGCCGATGACGCACCCATCCCGCGCATGAAAAAAACTTTGGTCTGAGCCATATCTGAGCTTTGGGCAACTACGCAGCGGATGATAAGTGGCCGAGAGAGGCCGTTAGAAACAAGTTAAAATATTATTAAAAACGTGACACGTTTTTTCTTACGCAAGAAACAAAAACTGCATTCATTCCTGAGCGCGAATATTATGTTTACTTTCTAGTTCTTTGGAATTCTGGCAGATCTTATTTTCTGTGCGTTAGTAATTTGCCTCACAGTTCGCAGGAGCCCTCATCATCGAGTTGATGCCGCTGGCAGTAGGCAGCTGCACGCGTTTTCTTCCGAGTTGCGCGACCAGTTGTACATTGACCTTGGCGCTGCTCCGAAGGACTACCCAAGCTTGCACAATGTCTCCAGATAGACGTAAAAGAACGGCAGGGATCAGTTTAAGCACCTGGAATAAGTCGCCTCTTAATTATTATCACACTAATTGCGTAGCGTCAGAAAATCGCTTCAAAGAGAACCGCACCCCTCCTCTGTACCCCCGCTATCCCGCGGCCGCTACGCGCCGAGCGGCGAACGTGGCACCCCTGTTGCACGTCGCGCCCTCTCGCGGGAGTCGGTTCTTGTCATCGCAAAAGCGGCCCGCTCTCCGGCGCCGGTCGTCACACTGCCCAATATTCTAGAGCACTATACCAGAGCGCAAGCGCATGTAATCGCGGTGTTGACGGCCAGCCCGCGGCCCGCACGCCCGCTCATTTGGTCCTCGTTATCATGTGGATTAACGTCTACGACGGTCGTTATGTAGTTTTGATTCTTGAAAGTTTCGTCACTTTCATCTGTGATGAGATGCGTCACGTAACGCATCGCTTTCTGCTCGAATTGAGGTTTGGTGCTGCAAGTTCTACGTAGTACATATACAAGCGACGCTGAAAAAGCTGGGTGCCGCTGGAGTGTCTCTAGCCCAAGCATCGCGTCATTCGTGTTTGTTGGAGGTGTGGTTTGTGCTTTCCGTGAGATGCTGTGATGTACGGATTACGTCCTACTATAGTGCTGTGTGAGACTACGAAGAGTGCTGTGATGAGTGCGCCGATGTCCGGACGGACATTAGTGTGTCCGTTTATGATCGGCGATGTTGCACGTGCATGTCAGTGTTTATTAGGTGCAGTGGTAATTTATTTACACGCGCTGTGCAACAATCAGACGAAAATAAGTCATCGACAATTTGTTAGCCTGCACTGCAGAGCTCGAAACTCGGAAAATGGGAATGCACATGATGCAGTTTTCGCATGTTGGAGTGGACCGAAAAATAAGTGCCCAGCCCACACCGCCGGGATGCGCATTACTACAGGTGAAATGGTCCAGGTTTCTGTAAAATAGCTGCCTAGCACAGCACCTTCCTAAATGTTCAGGCTTTGTACTATTGTTGAAGGCCACTTTATCATAATAAAGGAACGAATATGCGTTATGTGTTAATGACTAGTGCTTTTTCAACATATGTTCATTTTTTTTTAGTTTTTCCTTAGTTTCCTTTGTTTTTCATGCTAGACAAACACAAATAGTACACTTTTAAACTTGTCAGTCCAAAGCTGAACATGAATATCTGCCATGCATGTGACAGCTTTAATGCTAGAAAGGTTGACGTGTATAGCATGCACGTAGACGCTGCGACATCTTAGTGGCACGTACCGCTACTTGCCACAAGGTCATGATGTTTAATGCCAGTGATGGCAGTCGCACTTTGGTGCAGGTGAACTGCAAATGCTTCCGTTTCCTGCAAGATGTCAACGCAAAGTACAAAGCCCGGGCAGTCAAATTAGTCTGGAGCTCTCCACTACGGTATTTTTCATAGCTACATATGTCACTTTAGGATGTGAAACCCTACATGCCACAGGTAGACTGCATTGTTTTTTAGATTTTGTAACCTCTCATCTATGTTTTGCAACATTTGGCTAATATTAGTTCTCAAACAGTTGTTAAAGGAGAAACCGAAGCAGTTCTTGGCATGGTTTCCTGCTTGGATTAATTTGCTAATTGCAGTTCTTTGAAACTTGCATCAATGCTGGACAGTTCAAATAGCAGGCAGTTGAATTACAGAAATTATGTGGACCGTGCATTTAAGTTCTGACAAATGGAAAGCAACGGTCCCCTCCTTGCATGCATAGGTGCCCTTAGACAAATACATACTCGCGTGTGTGATTGTGACGCATATCAAGGGTCAACAGAAGGCCATGTGGAGCCAGTGCGATATTCATCATGAAGGCTAAAGTAAAATTGTACAACAGCTGCTGTACCATGCATATAAATATGTATCATTTAGTGTATGATTAACTGACCATGAATAGCATCTTACTCAGAGTATGATGTGATATATATCTGGTTTAGCATCCCAAAATAACTACGGCTGTGAGGAACACAATAGTTGAGGGCTCCGGTATAATTTTGACCACCTGGGGTTCTTTTGCATGCACTGACACCGCACGGTGCATGACAGCCTATTGTTTCGCCTCTATTGAAATGCCCCTGCTATGGCTGGAACCAAATCTGCACCTTTCGGTTCAGCAGCCAAGCACTCTAACTACTGAGCCAGCACAACGGGGCCAAGTATCAAAATGCATGCTATTACATTTACTTCTAGCCGGTGGTTTTCTTCACAGAACTAATGTATACAAGGAAAAGTAAATAGCAAGAAAACACTAGTTTCATTGCACATTATATTCACATTTCAGGAAACATTCTCTAGGAAAAAATTTCTCATAATGTTTGCATGGAAACCATGAACATCTTACAAAAACAAAACAATGCACTTACTCCACTGCAATTATTAATGGGCAAGGTTGCATCTATGCTACTACAATGCACTTATCACAAAACCACAAGCCCCATCTGCTTTGGCCAATCACTTGATGAAACTAACGGAGACAGGTGTCGCACACCACAGACTGGTCGTCTCGCAACATATCGCTGCATATGTTGCATTTCAATTTCATGCCTTTCCGCTTAGCTTCAACTGTTGCCAGCATTACTGGTCACCCATCTTTTCTGAAGTTCCTTTTTACGCTGTTGGGATTAGCATCCTTGTTAACGATGGTCTCTGGAATTTTCGATGCTATCATTTTCACATCTACCTCATCTGGAAGAACGAAGGAAATGACAAGCTTTGAGCAGAAAAAAAAATTAGGGAGACTCCTAATCTCCACCTGTAAGGGTATGGTGTGCCAGCGTTAATGGTTCTTGTCTTAATGGTTCTTGTCAGCGTTAATGGTTACATGCCCTTTGCTACAAACATAATTACTAATTCCTTAATTCATGTCTCTGTTATCTCAGATATACTCATTAGCATACGGTCGTAGGCTGCCCTGTTAGGTGATAGACAACCTGGCATAGACCTCTGTAAGCCTCAACCTTTCTTAATTGGAGCTGAAACCTCCCAGAACATATTTCAAATATAACTTTGTAAGCTTGACTTAACAGCTCCTGCCATGTCGTGTGGCCTCGTAACATTTGGCTCGTGGCACTTTTGGCTTGTGCACAGGGGTCATCTATTAAATACTGGTTAACATGCATGAAAAAAACATTTTCACACAAACTGGTGGCAAATGGTCAAGTGGTGCACTGCAGATTCTGAAATGTATACCTATATGCATGCAAGGATCGCATCATCACATAACATGATCATGAGTTCTATCAGTACCTGTAGTTACATAGCATATCAATGCCCATTAAAAGGCCACCTCAGACAATGGTTGTTGTTACCACAAGACCTGTTCTAACAGCGTACTGACACCATTCCACTGAGCGATGGACATGTATATGCATACCCTAGATAGCTCATGATTGTGGATCTCATTTATTTCTATGACTTCCAAGGAGTTCCTGTCGTCAGAAACCCTACACTTTATGAAATCGGGACAGTTGTCTTGAAAGGTGATGAAAAGAAATAACCAGGTTACCTTGACGCAATGCTAAATTACAGAGGGTGAATATGCTGCATGAAGATACCAAGAAGCTTGTACAAAGAAAAGTGACAGTGAAATGGCAGGATTTTTGAAACATTGAAATAAACTACAAATTATACTTGTCAAACCTGTCATTAAGGAATGGAAATCATGCTGTAATCAAAAACGCAACATGGAGGCCATTTTAGGTCATCTTCACAAAGCATATACCCACACCTCACACACAGCTTCATACTTAAGAAAGAGGGCAAACCAATATGCAAGGAGTGTGGAGATGAACTAACAATAAACCATATCTTACACGTGCGCCAGAGTCGAGAAAATAAGAGGAAACATTTTGTACAATTTTGCAACAGATCCCTTTCCATCCCAGCATGATCCTAGGAGAGACATGCAAATTTCCTGCATTTTTGGTTTCCTAAAATGTTTCTAAACAAGCTACATCCTAAAAAACATTTTAGTCATTACACACAAAATAAATACATTAAACCTTGTTCTTGGTGCATGGCAGCATTATTCGCTTATGCACCATAAAAATCAACACAATGCTGTAAGGTATACCTTGGTTAGCTATGTTATATGAGACAAGCTTTCGGTCTGGTGTGGTCTTTATTCACGTGACAGCGCTGTCATGAGGGTCTATGTTTCAGCGATCGGAAAGTGACCTATTCCAATAATTTTACAAACTGAAGGTGATTCTACAGATTTCTAAAGACTGGAGTGCTCAAATGTTTTATCAACGTCCGCCTGCTTTGACAGCCTGGAGTGAAACTGTTGAAGAGAGTACATTTTTGAACATTTAACGCGTTCCTGAAGGCGTTGCTTTCAATTACGGGGCCCACAAAAACCAGCTGAATGTCAAACGCCGCCTAGGTAGGCTTTCTAGCAAGACAGCGGTGTAGCGTGGAAAATCGCTCCGCCGGTCCATTGCTGGCGCCGCTGACTTGACAGGCGAACTGTTCAAACTTATAGCTACTGAGCACACCTGAAACACTAAATTGTTCATGATCAAGGCAGAATTTCTCTAACACTGAGCACTGGTAGCTATCGATTTCGCGCCCAATATTGTGAAAATCTGCCCTCTCTTCGATCATTGATACGACGGTTGACGGGGTAGGCCAGCCGTTGGAACATGGATGTGTGGTTGTAGCAACGATCACTTGCATGGCACACTCTGCAAAATTCCAAGAGTCAGCTTCTGCAACGAATTGTGCAGCGCACATTTTCTACCGCGTACCTAAGTGCGGCGATGCATGCATATCGATCCCGATCGTTTCAAAGCTGCGCGGCCGTTCAGTCGGGTCACGCTAACCTCGAGCATGCGGGGGTTTAAACTACATGTACGCAAAATTCAACGACAAGAAAAAGATGCAGGCTAAGCACTTTAGTCTAGTCTTCCCCTAAATACCAAAGAACATTGCTGTTCACAGGGAATTCGGATCATTCGCGCTTCCGGTTGTGCACTCTTGCGGTGCGGTGCAGTAGGTCTTCGCCTCGACGAGTCGATGTGCAGCTCGCCGCAGTAGCAGCGCAGGCCTCTAGTAGATTCGGCATGTCTTCTGCCACGGCTCTGAGGTAGAATTTAGCTAGAAACATCCTGTTTCCTCGGTCTGCATGTGAGGAACGAGCATAATGCCATTTCACATACTACATACTTTGGACTGCCGAATGTTCTGCACGGCGAGGTGTGTGTGTGTTGTGCCGGCGCTAGATTTACGCTAGACAGCGTAAATGCTAGGAATAGCTCGCTCGCATTACGGGCAGATCGAGGTGATAGTTTAGTGCGAAGCGAAAGCTGCTTGTGAATGTGCGTATCTCGATGCCAGCTGGTGGAGCTGGTGCAGTACGTAGCATCGCCTGCAGCTATATGCTTGACAGCGATGCTTGCCGTACACAACCCTAAGTGAAGACCGTCATTTATGTTAGAACGGATGCACTCTTAGTAGCACCTCACGCGGCTAGCTGATATCATAGAGGATAAGATTCATTCACGCGTAGCAAGCGGAATGTAGCCGCGTTCGACGTGCATATAGCCAAGAGCCTGTATATCGACGTCCGCCGTATCTTTACGAGAATCGAATGGATACGTCGGACGTACCTTTAGACACTTCGTTACCAAAAAAGACAGGTGCAGCATCTTTTTCATTTTACATGAACGCTGACCATTACAACTACCACTACTACGGCGCACGGCTCGGAGGTATTTGATCTTCAGGCAGGTTTCGACTAGACCTGATGGAAGCGCAGTGCAGGCGCCATTCCCGTCTTCGAAGTCGCCTTAACAAGTGCCTAACGAAGGATAACGAAGGTGTTCCTAGCGCATGGTGAAATCACGCGCGCGGCATTTTCGAGTATCAGAAATACCATGCGCCGGGCGGTTAAAAACACGTACGCCCTGCCGAGAACGGCCCCTTTCTTTTACAAGATTTCCCGGTCAAAAAATACTCCTTGCGATTACTCAACGCAGCTCAAAGCTCTCATAGCCACACCGCAAAACGACGGGTAGGAACGGGCTCAAAAATGCCTCGCAGAACGGAAACTACTGCATGCGCCGCTCAGCTGCCTCGGCATTCTGCTGTTTCGGCACTCCGCCGCGGGCGGCGCTGTTCCACCGAGGCGACGGTGGCGCCATACAACGGCTGCCCGGTCCCTAACAAGCGTCAGCCCTTGACGTCAATGAAGATGCGGCGGCGCTGGCGACAGCAGTGACTTTCGTGGTGTAGGCAAAAGCCCGAACTGTCTGCATTGGATGCGCGACGCTTGCTGCATTTTCGGGCACAATTCCCGATATTTCTGCAAGCTGTGGTGCGGTTGATTGCACCACAAGGCACAAAAAAGGAAATGGCACTTGTTTTAACATGTTGTTTTCGGTCGGATAAATATGAGAGCGAAAGGCAGTGGCGTTGAGCGGGACAACGCCGGAACAACTGACCACGGCGGCGGTCAGACCTGTGACGCAGCAGGGGGTGCTAAGAAAGCCTGGCTCCGCTGGACAGGCCGCCATTGGAAACTGACCCTGGCAACGTTTAATGCTAGAACCCTAGCTAGTGAAGCTAGTTTAGCAGTGCTGTTAGAGGAACTAGAGGGCATGAAATGGGATGTCATAGGGCTTAGTGAGGTTAGGAGGCCAAATGAGGCATATACTGTACTGAAGGATGGGCATGTACTGTGTTATCAAGGTTTACCAGAGAGGCGACAACTAGGAGTAGGTTTCCTTGTCAATAAGTATATAGCGGGTAATATAGATGAATTCTATAGTATTAATGAGAGGGTTGCAGGCATCGTAATTAGGCTTAATAAGCGGTATAAACTGAAGGTTGTACAGGCCTATGCACCTACATGTAGTTATGATGACCAGGCAGTTGAAAGCTTCTATAAAGATGTAGAATCGGCAATGCGAAAAGTAAAGACGCAGTATACTGTACTAATGGGGGACTTCAATGCCAATGTAGGGAAAAAACAGGCAGGCTGGAGACAAGGCAGTAGGTGACTATGGCATTGGTTCTAGGAATAGCAGGGGGGAGTTACTAGTTGAGTTTGCAGAGCGCAATAACTTACGAATCATGAATACCTTCTTCAGCAAACGGAAGAACGGGAAATGGACATGGAAAAGTCCTAACGGAGAGACTAAAAATGAAATCGACTTCATAATGTGTTCAACCCCCGCCATTGTGCAGGATGCAGAGGTAATCGGGAAAGTGCGATGCAGTGACCACAGGATGGTGAGGTCTCGAATTAGCCTAAATCTGAAGAAGGAACGCAACAGATTAGTAAGAAAGAAGTCCATCAACGAATTACGGTGAGGGGGAGGGCAGAAGAGTTCAGGATCTCGCTACAGAATAGGTATTCAGCTGTAACTGAGGATGGCGACATTACCCTAAAGGCAAGGAACAATAATTTCAGAGATATCATTATCTGAGTGTGCGGTAGAAGCAGGCGGTGGGATAGTTAGAGAGGATACCGGTAAGCTGTCTAAGGAGACAAAGGATCTGATTAAGAAACGCCAGAGTATGAAAGCTTCAAATCCAACTGACCAGATCGAATTGGCCGAGATATCAAAGCTAATCAATAAGCGCAAGGTGACCGATATAAGGAAGTATAACATGGAGAAAATTGAGCATGCTGTAAAGAACTGGGGAAGCCTTAAAGCGGTAAAGAAGAAATTGGGCATAGGCAAAAACCAAATGTATGCGATAAGGGACAAGGCGGGCAACGTCATCACTAATATGGACAAGATAGTCAAAGTAGCCAAGGAGCTCTATACAGATCTCTACAGTAGCCAAAGTAGTCAGGACCGTACTGAGATTGGCGGTAGAGAAAAACAGTCAGACGTTCTACCAGTGACGAAGGACGAGGTCAAGAAAGCACTAGAAACTATGAAAAGGGGGAAATCAGCAGGAGAGGATCAGATAACTACCAATTTGCTGAAGGACAGGGGGGATATCGTGCTAGAAAAACTGGCCACCCTGTATACGCAATGCCTGGTGTCATCGACGGTACCGGAACCATGGAAGAATGCAAACATTATCCTCATTCACAAGAAAGAGGACTCTAAGGACCTTAAAAATTACAGACCAATCAGCTTACTGTCTGTTACGTATAAGGTATTTACTAAGGTAATCGCTAATAGAATCAGGACAACCTTAGACTGCAATCAAGCAAAGGGTCAAGCAGGGTTTCGGAAATGGTACTCTACTATCGATCATATCCATACCATCAATCAGGTGATAGAAAAATGCTCGGAATATAACCAGCCCTTATACATAGCATTCATTGATTACGAAAAAGCATTTGACTCAGTTGAAAGCTCGGCGGTGATGCAGGCATTGCGAAATCAGGGGGTAGACGAGCCGTACGTGAAAGTGCTGGAAGATATATATAGTGGCTGCACAGCAACCATAGTTCTGCATAAAGAAAGTAACAGAATTCCCATAAAGAAAGGTGTTAGGCAAGGAGACACAATCTCCCGAGTACTATTCACAGCTTGTTTAGAGGAAGTATTCAGACTTGGAATGGGAGCAGTTAGGGATAAGGGTAGATGGAGAATACCTCAGTAATCTGCGATTTGCTGATGACATTGCCTTGCTAAGCAACTCGGGGGATGAACTGCAAATAATGATTGATGACCTAGAGAGAAAAAGTAGAAAGGTAGGCTTGAAAATCAGTATGCAGAAGACTAAGGTAATGTTCAACAGCCTCGGGAAAGAACAGCAGTTTACATTAGGTAGCGAAGCACTGGAAGTAGTAAGCGAATATGTCTACTTAGGACGGGTAGTAACCGCAGATCCGGACCGCGAAAAGGAAATAAGATTGGGATGGAGTGCATTTGGCAAGCACTCGCACATTGTGACTAGCAGCTTACCGATATCGCTCAAGAAGAAAGTATACAACAGTTGCATCTTGCCTGTACTCACCTATGGGGCGGAAACGTGGAGGCTAACTAAGAGAATTCTACTTAAGTTGAGGACAACCCAGAGGGCTATGGAATGAAAAATGGTAGGGGTAACATTAAGAGATAGAAAGCGTGCAGAGTGGGTCAGAGAAATAACTCAAGTTACCGACATTCTAGTAGAAATTAAGAAGAAGAATTGACATGGGCAGGACATGTAGTGCGAAGAGAGGATAACCGATGGTCGCTGAGGGTAACAAACTGGATTCCAAGGGAAGGAAAGCGTAGCAGGGGGCGGCAGAAAGTTAGGTGGGCGGGTGAGATTAAGAAGTTCGCAGGGGTCAAGTGGATGCAGCTAGCACAGAACCGGGTTAAGTGGCTGACGACGATGATGATGATGATGATTAATTGATTAAATAGTCATTAATTAGTAAACTGTCATTGATTGCCATATGGCCATATAAGCCACGCACTCGCGCATACTGTGGTGGTGCTCTGTGATTGGTCGAGACCTCCATGACTTCATCCTGTCTCGACCTATCAGAGCTGCCGCAAAAGTGTGATACTTTAGCTGACGACAACGATTGCACCTGCTTCATATTCGTGCAGTGCTGGACACAAGATATATTCAAGTGCGGGGGGTCTCAGACCTCTCGTAAAAACTGGTGAGGGTTCTCGGACACAATGACACCCCCCTGACTTTAAGTGATAATCTTTTCATGTATCTAAATTAATAATGTGGGCTATTGTGAATTGCACCTTTATTGTAATGCTAGTGTAGTGCATCTGGCAAGTATATTCCCACTGAAATCAGGACTAGCAGCTGGTAATCGATATGCCTCCAAAGGCAAGTATATATGATACCTTGCTTGTGACCATTGATGAGATAGAAACTTCAAAAAGGCTTGAAATTGAATCTAAGACAGCAGCAAAGGTAGAAAGAGAGCCTAGTGGATTAGTGAACCAGCAGGAGCTCAAAGGCAAGGTATTCAACAGTTAGTTGTAAAGGAATGAATTCCAGGAAAAGATATATGTATCAAGGGGACCCAGATAGCCAGGTGGGCTGGTGAAGTAGATAGCTTGTAGGGATAAAGCAGTTTAGACTGGAGAGGGTTAGTTGGAGAGAAACTATAGAGGCCTTTGTCCTAGCTGTATAGTGAATGCAATTATGCTAATGATATGTAACTTGACTTATATGCCCTGGAGAGGCATGCTGTGTTGAACATTTTCATGCCAAAGAGAAACTGAGATATTTAATATTTAAAACATCTGCATTGTACCATCATATATTTAATACAAGCTACTTTCATAGTCAGCTGAATTTGACACACATTTAAGATGGCGCACATATCAAGCACATTAATTTGAGTGTACTAAAATTGCACTTAGTAATAGGTTTAGGTCGGTTTATCCCCCATGAAAATAGACACCTAGTAGACTCTGTTCAAATGTACCCAATTCAGCTGGAAAAGCACATTTCCAGCTGAATTTCTAGCTGGACTGCCATATTTTCCAGCTGGAAAAAAATGATATTCCAGCTAGAGGCTTGAGAGGTGTAAATTTTCCAGCTGGAAATCTCAAAATTCCGGCTGGACATGATTTCTGGTTCCATAATAATCCAGCAGGAAATAGATGTCATTCCAGCTGGAATTGCTTTTTCCCAGCCGGAAATCACAGTTTTCCAGCTGAAGAATTTTGGTACTCGGTTTCATAATACAGCAGGAAATGAGTGTTTTTTTTCGCCTAGAGCGGCTCAGGCTATTATAGTACACTGTAGCTCAGGCTATGCGACATGCTGTAGGTAGTGGAGGGCTTCGTAAATTTTTACCACCTGTGCACTGACATCGCACATATGGGCACCTTGCTTTTTGCGGTCTCCACAGCCGTGAATCGATCCCATATTCTTGAATAGAGCAGTCGAGCACCCAATCACTGAGCCATCAGGTTGGAGCGCTATTTAAATACTTATACTTACCATGTGGATTGTACTATATTGTCACGTAGTGGTGACAAGGCCGTACACGCCAAAAGAAAACACAGGCGTGATGGTACTGAAATAAACTGTTTATTGGGGCTGACTTGCGCCCGCAAAAGAACTAAGCAACTCGGCGGCGGCGATAGCAATAAACGTGCTCGTCGATCGTCGAACAAAGAATGCTCGTCACACTGGGCAACGCTCAATTTAAAGGCTGCACAGAAGAATCTAGATAACGTCGCAAACAGCTACCAGCATGGGCTGGAACATTGTGGAAAGACAATGCGAGTGGCCGGAACCTTTGAGACAGATCTCGGTGCGTCTTGCGCTACAACAAAACTGATAAAGGTGTGACTCGCGACATCGAGCAGTAACAAACTAAGATTACGGAACTCAGATAAGCCTGTATCATAGAGAAAGAGATTGGTAAAGAGCGGACACTCCCATAGGGCCCAGCGGCCCATTTGACTGTAGTGCACCAAGCGGCCGGCGGCAACTACATCCGGTCTTGCTGAAGGGCGCGCGATTTGAATGCTAGCCATGCGCTGCGCCCTTCCCTGCCCTTTTGGCGCATTATTTTGGTTTTAAATGGTCTGCTAGTGTTTCCATTTATTTTCAGCATGCATAACAACAGGAAAAATAGATTCCCAGTTCTCTAAACTGCCCATCAACCCAGCTGCGCCACAGCCTTTGCAAAACAGTAGTGCAGAAAAGACTCCAAGTGCTTCGTGAAATGAATTTATTTTGCTGCATATAAAACAAGAGATGCAACAGATGTAAACGGATGCATTGACAATACTTGACACACATTAGGCGATGTGCACAATACATAAAAATGCACAAGGTGAGAAACAGCACTTAGGTAGAGACAAAAAATAGCATAACTGATTTCCGAATTATTGCAAATGATATGTAACAAAACAGGCATTATACATAAACTACACAGTCCCAGTCGCGGCTACCTTAGCAAGGGTAACTTGTATTGTCCAGGGCAGAGAGGAGAACTGACGCTTGAGGAAGGGCCACACCACTCACTCGTCGCATCCGCCATGCTTCGGCTGCAGTCCGTGGGTCCATACAGTGCTGTTGGAAAAGGAATGAACATGATGCAGAAGGTTGCAATGAAATGTAAGGCCACTGCACCGCGCACACATCTGTGCATGTGGGTGGGTACTGAAAACTTGGTGAGCAGCAGTTATGGTCCAGAACAGAAAAGCTGTCATTCGTAAAATTGATACAAAAGCTACTCTTGCAACGTAGAGGTCAGGAAATGCATTTCTACAGAGCGTGAAATAACAGCCACTAAATTAACAATATTCCTCAAGAGCACTGAACAGCTGAAGCAATGAAGCTTGCCGCATAATAGAACATTTTTCACTTTAACGTTGTCCTGTTAAATGTAACGCGACACCACACAAAACTAGCCGTTCGCAAAACCGCGGCCGGCGAGCACGCCATGTTGGCTTGCCTTTCATACGCGACTTTGTGAAGCGGAGACAACCACGCTGTGCTAAACTGCCCGAAATGCCTCTCAGTTTTACAAGAATGCAACATTTCTCACCTTGCGGTTGCCCTGTTAAACGCGGCACCACGCAAAACCTCGCGCCATGTCACATGTCATCGCGGCCGGCGAGCCATATTGGCGAGCGCCTTGTCATGCCTGTTGGCTGCCCTTCATGTGCGACTTTGTGAAGCGCAGACCGCCGTACTGAGCTAAACAGCCTGAAATACTGCGTAGTTTGACAAGAAAATCAAAAATGAAACGTTTCTCACTTTACCGTTGCTCTGCTAATCGCGACACTCAGCAAAACTAGCCGTTCGGCAAACTGCGTCACCATGGCCGCAGCGGCCGGCGAACACGCCATTTTGGCGCAACGGCGTGCCTTGATGCCTTCACATGCCACTTAGTCAAGCGTTACGAGCTAAACTGTTCGAAATGAAGCTGTTTCCCGAGAACACAACATATTACACCTCACTGTGGTTGGGAACCGCCAGAGTTACGGCGTAACGAACTGCGCCTGAACAGCCGGTGCGCCTGTTCACGAGCTGCGAAACTTATTGGCACCAACCGGCATGGTCGGCGTAAACTGCTTGAAATGCAGCGTAGTTAAGCAAAAAACGTTGCTCACCTTGCCGTCGTTTCAAACCGCTGTCGTTCTGCGCAGCAGCCCACGAGAGGTCTGTGCCGCACAAGCGCGGCGAGGCACGAGCACACAACCGCTCCCTTCGACAACTTCTTGTCGTCTGCTCCGGCGGGTTACCGCTGCAGCGAGTGCCGTCGCGCGCGCGTCCGCGCATGCGCACGTTGGTGCCGCCATCCATCAATCGGCGGCAGCGCAAAAAGTGGCGCGTCATTTCCTGGGGCCAGTTTTCGCCGAGTGACCGCTCTTTACCAATCTCTTTCTCTATGCCTGTATGCCGGCGGCTGTTAAAAAACAACAAATACTGTTTTGAAGATTTCGCGGCATTACTCCCCCCTTAAAAAAAACGTCGCCTCGATGTTCCAAAACAAAGAAACTTAAACATAAACACTGCAAAGTTTAAACACCACAGATTCTTTAACGCGCGTAATATGGCTTCAGTCGTACAACATGTACAATTTCTGGGCGTGCGCGTCGCCGTTGTGATGCTGACGTTCCGTCGGGAATGACTTTATAGTCCAGTGGTCCGACGCGGCAAATGATTTTGTACAGCCCAAAATATCGACGCAACAACTTTTCACTAAGTCCGCGACGGTGAATTGGTGTCCAAACCCACACTTGGTCTCCTAGATTGTACTCTGCGTGGCGTCGTCGTAAATTGTATCGTCGGCTGTCGGTGCGCTGTTGGTCTTTAATACGCAGCCGTGCGAGTCGTCGGGCTTCCTCTGCACGCTGCAGGTAGGCGGCGATGTCAAGGTTGTCTTCGCTGGTTACGTGCGGCAGCATTGCGTCGAGCGTCGTCGTGGGCTCCCTGCCGTACACAAGCTTAAACGGGGTCGCTCTGGTCGTCTCCTGGACTGCCGTGTTATACGCGAAGATCACGTACGGCAAGATGGTGTCCCAGGTCTTGTGTTCAGCGTCGACGTACATAGCGATCATGTCCGCGATCGTTTTGTTCAGGCGCTCCGTGAGGCCATTGGTCTGGGGATGGATGCAGTTGTTCGTCGATGGCTTGTGTGACTGTATTCCAGGATGGCTTGCGTCAACTCTGCCGTAAACGCCGTTCCCCTGTCCGTGATGAGCACTTCTGGGGCGCCGTGTCGCAAGAGAATTTGTTCGACAAAAAATTTGGCGGCTTCTGCCGCGGTACCATTTGGTAGTGCTCTTGCTTCGGCGTAACGGGTAAGGTAGTCAGTGGCCACGATGATCCACTTGTTACCCATAGACGAAGATGGAAAGGGGCCGAGGAGATCCATCCCAATTTGCTGAAAGGGCAGGATTGGGGGCGGAATCGGGTTTAGTAGTCCTGCTGGTCTGATCGGTGGCGTCTTGCGTCGTTGGCACTCACGACACGTCTTCACGTAGTGGGCAACTTCGGCAGGCAGTCGCGGCCAGTAATACTTCTCTTGGATTCGACGCAACGTGCGCGCAAATCCGAGGTGGCCTGCTGTGGGCTCATCGTGCAACGCCTTCAGAATTTCTTGCCGAAGGGTTTTAGGCACTACGAGAAGCTGCGCGGTCTTGTTGGGTGCGAAGTTCTTCACGAGGAGGCCATTGCTTAACGTGAAGGATGATAAATGTCGCCTGAACACACCAGGAGGGGAAGCGGTCTTTCCTTCCAAGTAATCGGCTAGCGCTTTCAGCTCAGGGTCTGATCGCTGTTGTTCTGCGAAACTGCTGGCGCTTACCGGTCCCAAAAAGGCGTCGTCGTCATCGTCCTTCGGGGGAGCGTCGACGGGAGCGCGGGATAAGCAGTCTGCGTCGGAATGCTTCCGGCCCGACTTATAGACTACAGTCATGTCAAATTCTTGAAGTCGTAGGCTCCATCTGGCAAGGCGGCCGGAAGGATCTTTCAAATTAGCCAGCCAGCAGAGCGCGTGATGGTCGCTTACCACCTTGAATGGTCGGCCGTATAGGTATGGACGAAACTTACAAGTGGCCCAGATGATTGCAAGGCACTCCTTCTCGGTCGTCGAGTAATTGACTTCGGCTTTTGTGAGTGACCTGCTAGCGTAGGCGATTACTTTCTCCTGTCCGGCACTCTTCTGGACGAGAACGGCTCCTAGGCCCACACTGCTCGCGTCGGTGTGAATTTCGGTCTCGGCGTTTTCATCAAAGTGACCAAGTACGGGAGGGCATTGCAGGCGGCGCTTGAGTTCGTCGAAGGCTTCTCCTTGCGGCGCTTGCCATTTAAAAGGTACGTCAGCCTTTGTAAGCTGCGTCAACGGTTCGGCGATCCGCGAAAAGTTTCTGACAAATCGTCGATAATAAGCGCACAGCCCAAGGAATCGGCGCACAGCTTTCTTGTCGGCAGGCGGTGGGAATTGTGCGATTGCAGCTGTTTTCTCCGGGTCTGGGCGAATACCGTCCTTGCTAACGATGTGACCTAGGAACCGGAGTTCTTCGTAGGCGAAGTGACACTTCTCTGCTTTTAGCGTTAGTCCCGATGACTTGATGGCTTCCAACACTGTCTGTAGTCGTTTTAGGTGGTCTTCAAAGTTGGACGAGAAGACAACAACGTCGTCCAAATATACCAAACAAATTTGCCACTTCAACCCTACCAGGACTGTGTCCATTACTCGTTGAAACGTGGCTGGTGCGGAGCAGAGGCCAAATGGCATCACCTTGAACTCATAAAGGCCGTCCGGTGTGATGAATGCGGTCTTCTCGCGATCTCTTTCGTCGACCTCAATTTGCCAATATCCGCTCTTTAGGTCCATCGATGAGAAGTACCTTGCATTGCAAAGTCGGTCGAGAGTGTCGTCGATGCGGGGAAGCGGGTAGACATATCCTTCTTCGTTATGCTATTCAAGCGGCGGTAATCAACGCAGAAGCGAAGTGTGCTGTCTTTCTTCTTGACCAAAACGACTGGCGCCGCCCAGGGGCTGTTCGATGGCTGGATTACGTCATCACGCAGCATTTCCTCAACTTGATCGCGAATGGCCTGCCGTTCTCGCGGCGATACACGATAAGGGCTTTGGCGCAGAGGTCGGTCGTGTTCGTCCGTTATAATGCGGTGCTTGGCCAGTGGTGTTTGTCGTACCTTCGATGATGACGAGAAGCACTCCCTGTAGTTTCGAAGAAGACTGCGAATCTGGTTTTTCCTGCTGTGGGTTAATTAATACTGGATTGATGTCAAATGTGGGCTGACGGAATTGGTCCGGTGCGTCTTCCAGTGGTTGGTCGTGGAGGGCGAATACGTCTTTTAGGTCCGCTAATTCGTCGAGAAAAGCGATGGCCGTGCCCTTGTTGAGATACCGGTATTCTTCAGTGAAGTTTGTTACCAGCACCTGAGCTTGTCCTCTCCGGAATTTCGCAATGCCTCTTGCGATGCCGATACCTCGTTCCAAGAGCAATTGGATATTTCCTTCGACGATGCCTTCAGCGGTTTCGATGTCTGTGCTACCTACACTGACGGCCACGCTTGATCGGGGCGGCACGGTCAATTCTCCGTCGAGGACGTTTAGAGCGATGTCTTGCGTCGAAGTCGTCGTAGCAGGTATGGCTTTGTCTGCAGAGAGCTTGATGAGCTTGGATCGGAGGTCGATGATAGCCCTATTTTCATTTAGGAAGTCCATGCCTAAAATCACGTCGCGGGAACACGGCTGCAAGACCACAAAGCTAGTGGGGTAAGTACGCCCATTTACGGTTATTCTTGCAGTACATCGTCCCGACGGAGTAATCAGGTTGCCACCTGCGGTGCGAATCAGCGGGCCATCCCAAGCGGTTGTAACTTTCCTGAGATGAGAGGCTAACGGTCCACTGATGACTGAATAGTCAGCTCCGGTGTCTACAAGGGCAGTGACTCTGCGACCGCCGATATCAACTTCAAGGTCACTTGTTCGCGTCCTCGCATTGCACGTGGGCCTTAGTGTCCGATCTCGGCTCCGTCGTTTCTTCAGGTCATGGCCAGGGCATACCGTTGTTACTTCGCTGGGTGGCGGTGTCTGCTTGCACTGTGGTCGTGTTGTCGTCGATGTCGTCGTTATGGAGCGGCGATGAAATGGTTGCGTCGTCGTTATTGGTCGTCGGCGGCGGAGGATCTTCGTCTTTTCGCCGTTGAGCAACCTCACCTCCAAAGGTTGCTGCCTTTAGTTTCCCCTGCGCGGGCTTGGGGACCTTCCGCGCATACTCTCATCATAATTACGGCCTGGCGACGCAAAGCGGGCCCTGTACGGCGATGGAGATCTGAACCGACGGCTTGGTGGCGCAATATAGCTGTCGATGTCTTGCGGTCGTTCACCTGGGCGAGGTCGTGGAGCGTCGACTGCAAATCCGCGGAGACCGATTCGTCTGTACGGGCAGTGGCGTAGAATGTGGCCGGCCTCACCGCAGTGGAAGCATAATGGCCGGTTGTTTGCAGTCCTCCAGGCGTCGCACTTCCTGGGGTTTGGGGGTCGTTGGTAGGCTTGGCGGGCGGGGGCCAAGGGGCGGTTTTCAGGAACAGGACGGTAGCGGCGAGGGCTCGGAAAGTCATCACGTCGGGGCGCAGGGCGACGTAATGCACCAGCGTAGTTCATTGCTGTTGCCTCTTGTGCTGAAACAGTCACAGCCATCGCTTGAGGAACGCCCAGCGCCTGCTGGACATCTTCACGGACGACGTCCGCGAGCGTCGCCTCCTGGGGTTGTTGCGATGATGGCGTCAATCGGTTGAGCTCCTCTCGCACGATCTCCCGGACTAGGTCCCGAAGGTTCTGTCCGCTTGCAGATGCGCTGGGGTAGTGGGTTGAGCAGTCCGGCTGAAGTGGTCGCTCGTAGTGGCGCATCAGGGTGGCCAACGTCTTCTTGATAGTAGACACTTCCGTTTCAAATTCTGCCACTGTTTTAGGCGGATTTCAGACAAGACTTGCGAAAAGCGATTCTTCAACACCTCAAAATAAAAATTTGATTCTCTCATCTTCGGTCATGATAGGGTCGGCGCGGCGAAAGAGACGCTTCATCTCCTCAACGTATGCCAGGACAGGCTCGTTAGGAAGTTGAAGTCTTGATTGGAGGAGGGCCTGAGCTCTTTCTTTTCGGACAGAACTTGTAAAGGCCATCAAGAACTGTGCTTTGAAAATCTCCGAATCCTTGAAAGAAGTCTCGTGATTTTCAAACCAAATTCTGGCATGTCCTTGAAGAACAAAGTAGACCTGCCTGAGTTTCGCGGCGTCGTTCCAGCCGTTGAAATCTGCCACACGGTCGAAAAGGTCCATCCAATCTCCCGCATCTTCATCCGGTAGTCCATGGAAGCAGGGGGGCTCACGGGGTTGGACTAAAACAACCGGTTGTGTAGGCTGGGTTATTGTCAACGTCGATGCCTTCCGAGATCGAATGGGGTCAGGCAGCAGACCGTGTTCGGGTTGTAGGCCTTGGAGTCAGCGGCTGGCTCGGTGACCTGTAGGTTGGTCTTCCAGGGCGACAGGAACACGGCTTGGGTCTTCGCTTGAAGGATCAAAGGCAGAACCTCCACCAGATGTCACGTAGTGGTGACAAGGCCGTACACGCCAAAAGAAAACACAGGCGTGATGGTACTGAAATAAACTGTTTATTGGGGCTGACTTGCGCCCGCAAAAGAACTAAGCAACTCGGCGGCGGCGATAGCAATAAACGTGCTCGTCGATCGTCGAACAAAGAATGCTCGTCACACTGGGCAACGCTCAATTTAAAGGCTGCACAGAAGAATCTAGATAACGTCGCAAACAGCTACCAGCATGGGCTGGAACATTGTGGAAAGACAAGCGAGTGGCCGGAACCTTCGAGACAGATCTCGGTGCGTCTTGCGCTACAACAAAACTGATAAAGGTGTGACTCGCGACATCGAGCAGTAACAAACTAAGATTACGGAACTCAGATAAGCCTGTATGCCGGCGGCTGTTAAAAAACAAATACTGTTTTGAAGGTTTCGCGGCAATATATAGACATAGGCACATCAAATGAAAAAAAAAAAAAAACTGAAGTTATCTATAGGCGGCAAAATGGAACTGCAGTTTCACTTTACTAGCTGTACCATATGCATGTTCTGCAGCATACAGTTTCACTGATTCTGACAATGTATATAATATCGATAGTATTAATTGGTAACTCATGGATGCATTTAGAAACACTGAGCTTTGTTCACCACTTGATGCAGCATTTAACTACAGTAGAACCCCGCTGTAATAAATTCGGATATAGCACAGTGAAACTGAAGCCCCAGTTCATCTTCCATAGACAGCTGTACTTTTTCCTCCCTTTATAGTAAAGATAATTTTGGTAAAAATCGGTAGCGGCGACGACTCCCAAGATATGACATCGCCACCCGCGTACTACCTAGAATCGCGAGGAAAATAATTTTTTTTTTGTATTTCAAAACAAAAATAACACCGAGTGTCCTTTTAAGTGGCTTTACCACCAGACTTAGCAGTATTCAGAAGAAGCCTACTTTACAAAGGCCTTGGAGCAGTGAGAGAAAGCACGCAGCGCGTAGGATAAAAAAGGAAAATGCTGTCTACAAACATGGAAAGGAAGCGGCGCGGTCCGTTCAGAAAGTAAATGAGAGTAAAAGTGTACCAAGAAATAGTTAAGGGGAAGAAACGGGCGAACATTCCCAGCACTGTGCAGCAGAAAGCATGAGGCAGCGGTGGCAAGAAGTGAAGGTGCAGCGCGTGTAGTCTTGCAGCTCTTGACTGCCACTCGCATTTATCATTTATTGCCTTTTAAAGACAGAAATAGCAAAACGTGACACCATGTTCATGCAAGGCTTTAATTTTCACTTGAAATCAAACTTGGTTGTATTCGTAGCCACATCCTCATTCTTAAGAGGTACTTCCGCTAGATGTAAAAAAATTTTTGTAACTGAAAAAAATTGCATGAAGAGATAATAAGGGAGGGATGAAACCTATTTCAGAGTGTTTTTTTTTTTTCATTAAGCAACAAGACATGTTCATTAAGTGCCCATTCAACTATACTAGACAGCATCTTCAGGACCATATGTCATCACCAACAACTGATATAGCAAAGACCCTGATATAGTAAAGACTTTTGCTGGTCTCAGTGACTTTACTATAAAGGGATTCTACTGTATGTCCAGTGCAGGAGGGTTCTCACATCAACCTTGTGTCAGCTATAGTGGCTGACACAGCAGTCAGCTCAACCGCCAGAATGTGTTAATGTGAAGATATGAAGCAATTTGAGAACGAATTATGTGTTCCATATGACAAGAAATGAAGCTCACTAATGTAGCAGATTGAGCATGCTTGTGTTGCATGACAGGACGAAAGCACACAAAAATGGATAGGGCCACATATAGCAACAAACAACAAGACGAGTACTCATTTGTCTGGTCATTCCTTTAAGAAAAGGAACGACAAATTGTGTCTTCATCATTTCTGAGGTGTTCATTCCTGTCTGCCAAGGTTTCAGTAATCTTTAAGGGAGGAGATAAGAAAGAAATATCTAACTCTTGACCAATATTCATTTTATCGGATTATTCAAAAGCTCTAGTTATAGTTAAAAAAACTGAAAACTCTTCAATAAACACTCTTAATATTGTAGCGTGTGCAACAGCAGCCGCTAGGCGGCAGCTCATCGAGAGTCTCGTGCGCGGACTGGAAGAAGTGCTCTCGTGGCGTTCGAGAAGAAGCTGAAGTCGGCTGCTGTCTCTCAGTGCTCTCTGGACCTACTCTTCTGTGCCTTCTAGGTCAACCCCCCTATTAAAACCAACCTTCTGGTTACGGGCCTAAAACGGCTACGTGACACTGGTGGAGGTGAGGCCGTGAATTACATGTCTCGGGCCTCTCGCAGCCGCTCATCGAGTCCCAACCGGCTTCCGCTCGTGTCGACACCCGTTCATCGCTACAGCCGTCGCCTCCGAGGTCTGGCGCCGGAATTCGCTCCTCTACCTGAACCGACGCCAGCTGATCAGCAGTTCGAGACTTCTGTAATGGCACAGGCAAGTCAGCACCAGTTGCTGCTTCAGCAGCCTCGTACGCCCCCCAGTTTCCATGGCGCTACTGGGGAAGATGTCGACGACTGGATCGACCAGTTCGAGCGAGTGGCGCAATTCAATCAGTGGAGCCCTGCTCAGAAGCTGCACAATGTGTATTTCGCCCTTGAGGACTGCGCAAAAACATGGTATGAGAATAGGGAAGCCAGTCTTCAAAGCTGGGATTCCTTTCGCCAGCAGCTGCGGGACACTTTTGCCAGCCATGACCGCCGTGACCGCGCACGCCGCCTCCTAGAAGCTCGTGTGCAACTACCAAACGAGAGCGTGGCCATGTTCGCTGAGGTCGTGACGCGTCTTTGCCGACGGGCTGATCCCGACATGACGGAATCAGCGAAGTTGCGCCACCTGATGCAGGGCGTAAAAGAACCCCTCTTCGCTGGTCTGGTTCGGAGTCCACCTCAAACCGTCGCGGACTTCATCAATGAAGCTACCCTCATTGAGCGAGCCCTGCAGCAAAGATACCGGCGCACGGAGTCTGCCTGTGGTCAGCCCTTCAGCAGTGTGGCCACATTGAACGGATCCACTGACGATCACTCTCTGCGTGAGCTGATCCGCGAGGTAGTTCGCGAGGAGCTCCTCAAGTTCAACCTTGGATCGCCTAACCCGACTGCCGTGGCTGTCACCGAAGCCGTGCGGGAAGAAATACGTCATTGTCCCCGCCTGAGTCACCGTCGGAGCCACGTTCTATGAACTACGCAGCGGCTCTTCGTCGGCCTGCAGTGCCTCCTGCGCAACAGCTTCGATTCGAAGCACAGCCGCCACCCACTTTGCAGCCACCGTTCTACCAACCGTCCTTTCAGCCGTTATACCAGCAGAGCCTCGTCATACAGCCGTCCGCTCCTCAGCCACTATACTACCAGCCTTCCTACCAGCCACCGCCCCAGCAGAGCCCCGTCATGCAGCCACCGGTTCGGAAGGCAGACGTCTGGCGCACTCCTCGCCAACGGCCGCTGTGCTACCACTGTGGAGAACCCGGCCACTTGTACCGTCGTTGTCCATACCGTGAGCTCGGTCTTCGGGGTTTTTCTCGGGATTCCCCGCGTCCCCGGGTCGGCGAACGCCCTCCAGAAATCGAGGAATACCTCGCAACCCGTGCAACCTCTTCGAGCAACCGTACACAGTCTTCTCCCGCGCGCTACTCGTCACCTAGCCGCCGTGATTTTAATGATGCGCCGAGGCGCCGGTCGCCAAGCCCACACCGGGGAAACTGAAGGCGGCGACCTCAGGGGGGCAGGCTGCTGACGAACGGAACCGATATCCCGAAGACCCCCCCAGTCCGATGCTGTGACTAGGATGCCGCCGCCGCCACATGAATCCGAAACTCCCAATCAAACTCAAGCCGATCAAGTTGTTAGCGCCGACCTTTCCGTTCTCGTCGACGGACACCCAGTAACAGCTTTGGTAGACACCGGAGCAGAATTCTCAATAATAAGCAAAAATTTCGCAGATCGGCTCTCTAAGGTGAAAACTGAATGGCTGGGGCCGCAAATTCGTACTGCTGGCGGTCACCTTATGACGCCGATCGGACGATGCACTGCCCGAGTAACCATCGCCGATTCAGCCTTTGTAGCCGTTTTTGTTATCCTGCCACACTGCTGCAAGGATCTCATACTCGGCATGGACTTTTTACGTGAGCATGGGGCGATTATTAATGTTCCTCGCCGTACTGTAACGTTTTCGACGCCTGCAACGATGACCGCTGACTCAGAAAGACGCCACGCACCTTTACGCATCGTTGACGCGGATGTATTCATGCCGCCGCGTTCGTCTGCTCTCGTCGCAGTCAGGTGCGACGATCAGTCCTGTGCTGCCGGTGTTGCCGAACAGAACATAGAGCTTCTGTTACATCATGGAGTCTGTGTTGCACGTGGTATAGTTCATCTGACTAATGGTCTAGCTCACGTACTGATTACGAACTTCGGGAACGAACGGCAACGCATCGCTAAAGGCACCACGGTAGCTTACTTTGAAGGTGTTGCAGAAGCAGCCCACGGCTGCTTTGTTCTTGAGACCAACACGTCTGCCAGCCAAACGCCCAACTTCGACCCTGATGTGAATCCCGCTCTATCACCGGCAGAGAAGGACAGACTCGTTGGGCTACTCTTTCAGTTTCAAGACTGCTTCTCATCCGCCTCCGCGGTTAAACAGACGCCCTTGACCAAGCACCGCATAATAACCGACGACCGCACCCGACCAGTCAGACAGAACCCCTACCGAGTGTCACCGCGGGAACGCGAAGTCATTGCTCAACAGGTCGACGAGATGTTAAATGACGGTGTCATCCAGCCATCGAGGAGTCCCTGGGCTTCGCCTGTTGTCCTCGTTAAGAAGAAAGACGGAAGTTTAAGGTTCTGTGTGGACTACCGTAAGCTCAATCAGGTCACAAAAAAAGACGTCTACCCGCTGCCACGCATTGATGACTCATTAGACCGGTTGCGCCACGCGCGCTACTTTTCATCGCTTGATCTCAAGAGCGGTTACTGGCAGATCGAAGTCGATGAACGTGATCGCGAGAAGACAGCGTTTGTCACGCCCGATGGACTTTATGAATTCAAAGTCCTACCTTTCGGATTGTGCTCCGCTCCAGCGACATTTCAGCGAATGATGGACGCAGTTCTATCTGGTCTTAAATGGCAGATGTGTCTAGTCTACCTGGACGACGTTGTTGTGTTTTCACCAACGTTCGAGGAACACCTCCAACGTCTCTCCGCTGTGCTACGGGCTATCAGATCTGCCGGCCTTACGTTAAAACCACAAAAGTGTCACTTTGGCTATGAAGAGCTCATGTTCTTGGGCCACGTCGTCAGCCATCGAGGAGTTCGTCCCGATCCCGCTAAAACAGCTGCCGTCACCAAATTCCCTACTCCATGTAACAAGAAGACAGTTCGCCGTTTCTTGGGCCTCTGCGCCTATTACCGCAGATTTATTGAAAACTTTTCACGCATTGCCGCTCCGTTGACACGTCTCATCCGGGATGATGTCACCTTCACCTGGACGGACGAACAGCAAAAGGCATTCGACGATCGTTACGGCACCGCTTGCAGACAACACCTGTACTTGCCCATTTCGATGCGAATGCCGAGACTCTGGTCCACACAGATGCCAGTAACGTGGGTCTAGGCGCTGTACTCGTCCAGTGGCAAGACGGTGCCGAGCGAGTTATCGCATACGCAAGCCGGACTTTGTCCTGTGCCGAATCAAACTATTCAACCACCGAAAAAGAATGTCTGGCCGTTGTATGGGCGGTGATGAAATTTCGACCCTATCTTTATGGCCGGCACTTTCGGGTTGTGAGTGACCACCACTCTCTGTGCTGGTTAACAAACTTGCGAGAGCCCTCCGGACGCCTTGCACGATGGAGCTTACGGCTACAGGAGTTCGACATGACCATCGTGTATAAGTCTGGACGTCAGCACAACGACGCTGACTGCTTGTCCCGTTCACCTGTCGAGGCTGCGCGGGAAGACGAAGAACCAGACTTTCCCCTTATCGCAGCCGTCGACGCGCTCACTGTTTCGCAGCAGCAACGTAATGATCCGGCTCTCGCACCACTTATTGATTTTCTAGAAGAGCGCACTACAGAAATTCCCCGTCTCTTCGCCAGAACGCATTCGTCGTTTTGCATGCGAAACAATGTTTTACACAAGATCAACTTCGCTCCGACGGGAAGAGATTATCTCCTCGTCGTACCAGAGTCTCTTCGCGAAGAAATCTTGCAGGCATGTCATGACGAGCCCACCGCGGGTCACCTGGGGTATGCTCGAACTCTGGCCCGAATTATGAAGAGTTATTATTGGCCAAACCTTGCGGCCGCAGTACGCCATTACGTGAGAACATGCCATGATTGCCAGCGACGAAAAACACCGCCTGTGAAACCGGCCGGTTTACTACATCCTGTTCAAGTGCCAAGATACCTATTCGAACAAGTTGGCATGGATTTGTTGGGTCCTTTTCCAATTTCTGATTCCGGCAACAGGTGGATAATTGTCGCTACAGATTACCTCACGCGTTACGCTGAAACGAAGGCCCTCCAGCGTGGTACGGCAATCGAGGCAGCGAAATTTTTCATCGAACGCATAGTCCTCAGGCACGGCGCCCCGAGAGTTATAATAACGGACCGAGGCACTGCTTTCACTGCCAAAAAGCTACTGGAATCTGTCATGCAGCCAAGCGGCACTACCCATCGCAGGTCAACAGCCTACCATCCACAAACTAATGGCTTGACAGAACGTCTGAACAAAACTCTCGCCGACATGATGTCCATGTACGTGGATGTTGAACATCGGTCTTGGGATGACGTCCTCCCGTACGTCACGTTCGCGTACAACACGGCGCAGCAGGAAACAACGCAAATGACGCCTTTCTCCTTATTGTATGGCCGTGAAGTTTCGACAATGCTCGAAGCCATGTTGCCCCACGACGGCCGTGACCTCGAAGTTGGCGCCGAGGAGTTCACTCAACGCGCAGAACAAGCGCGACAGCTGGCGAGGGCACGCATCCGGAACCAGCAAGGTCGAGACGCCCAGCGGTACGATCACCGCCACCGTGTAGTGACTTTCGAACCGGGCGACAGAGTGTGGCTCTGGACTCCGATTCGACGTCGCGGACTACCCGAAAAACTTCTGAAACAGTACTTTGGCCCATACAAAGTGCTCCGTCAGCTGAGCGACGTGACTTACGAAGTGCTTCCGGACGGCTTTTCTTCTACCCGTGGTCAGCAGAAATCCGAGGTTGCTCATGTCGTGCGCATGAAACCGTACGTTTCGCGAGAAAATTAGCGCACCGCCTACCGCATGTTTCTTGCTTTATTTTTTTTCTTTCTGCTTTTGAATTCTTCAAACTCGCATTTATTTTTTTAGAGAGGGGGGTAATGTAGCGTGTGCAACAGCAGCCGCTAGGCGGCAGCTCATCGAGAGTCTCGTGCGCGGACTGGAAGAAGTGCTCTCGTGGCGTTCGAGAAGAAGCTGAAGTCGGCTGCTGTCTCAGTGCTCTCTGGACCTACTCTTCTGTGCCTTCTAGGTCAACCCCCCTATTAAAACCAACCTTCTGGTTACGGGCCTAAAACGGCTACGTGACAATATTAATAACAGTCAGTTCAGCTTTTGCAAACGACGGTCCACTGAATCTGCTCTGCTGCTGCAAAAAGAAATTTTCAGGGTACTGAATGTAATACAATGCTAAGTATGTTTTAATTTAGACTTTAGTAAGGTGCTTGATCTCCTCAATCATAAAATATTGCTTAATAAACTTGAAAGGTACAGCATCCGTGGCTCTCCTCTTATTCTGCTTCGATCGTATCTAAGTCAATGTAAACAGGCTGTCTGTATTGATGGTATTCTGCCTGATTTAAGAACTATACAATGTGGAGCTTCCCAGGGTAGCCTTCTGGGTCTGTTTCTTTTTAATGCTTGTATTAATGATATAGTTATATAAACTTGCTTTCGACGTTATATATGTTCTGTATGTTGATGATAAAAGCTTTTTCTTACTGATTAGTCCGTATATAAGTACGAAGTGTCTAAAGGTACGTCCGACGTATCCATTCGATTCTCGTAAAGATACGGCGGACGTCGATATACAGGCTCATGGCTATATGCACGTCGAACGCGGCCACATTCCGCTTGCTACGCGTGAATGATCCTCTATGATATCAGCTAGCCGCGACTCTCGATGAGGTGCTACGAAGAATGCATCCGTTCTAACATAGATCACGGTCTTCACTTAGGGTTGTGTACGGCAAGCATCGCTGTCACGCACATAGCTGCAGGCGATGCTACGTACTGCGCCAGCTCCACCGCTGGCATCGAGATACGCACATTCACGAGCAGCTTTCGCTTCGCACTAAACTATCACCTCGATCTGCCCGTAATGCGAGCGAGCTATTCCTAGCATTTACGCTGTCTTAGGTCCTGCATCGACCTCCGAAGTTCTAGCGCCGGCACAACACACACACACACCTCCCCGTGCAGAACATTCGGCAGTCGTATGTATGTGAAATGGCATTATGCTCGTTCCTCACATGCAGACCGAGGAAACAGGATGTTTCTAGCTAAATTCTTCGTTTAAGTTCTACCTCAAAGCCGTGGCAGAAGACATGCCGAATCTACTAGAGGCCTGCGCTGCTACCACTGCTACTGCGGCGAGCTGCACATCGACTCGTCGAGGCAAAGACCGACTGCACCGCACCGCTAGAGCTAGAGTGCACAACCGGAAAGCCGGAAGCGCGAATGATCCGAATTCCCTGTGAACAGCAATGTTCTTTGGTATTTAGGGGAAGACTAGACTAAAGTGCTTAGCCTGCATCTTTTTCTTGACGTTTAATTTTGCGTACATGTAGTTTAAACTCCCGCATGCTCGAGGTTAGCGTGATCCGACTGAACGGCCGCGCAGCTTTGAAACGATCGGGATCGATATGCATGCATCGCCGGACTTAGGTACGCGGTAGAAAATGTGCGCTGCACATTTCGTTGCAGAAGCTGACTCTTGGAATTTTGCAGAGTGCGCCATGCAAGTGATCGCTGCTACAACCACGCATCCATGTTCCAACGGCTGGCCTACCCCGAGGCGCATAAATATTCAACCGTGGACGTATCAATGATCGAAGAGATGACAGATTTTCACAATATTGGGCGCGAAATCGATAGTTACCAGTGCTCAGTGTTAGAGAAATTCTGCCTTGATCATGCGCAATTCAGTGTTTCAGGTGTGGTCAGTAGCTATAAGTTTGAACAGTTCGCCTGTCAAGTCAGCGGCGCCAGCGATGGACCGACGGAGCGATTTTCCACGCTACACCGCTGTCTTGCTAGAAAGCCTACCTAGGCGGCGTTTGACATTCAGCTGCTTTTTGTGGGCCCCGTAATTGAAAGCAACGCCTTCAGAAATGCGTTAAATGTTCAAAAATGTATTCTCTTCAACAGTTTCACTCCAGGCTGTCAAAGCAGGCGGACATTGATAAAACAGTTGAGCACTCCAGCCTTTAGAAATCTGTAATCGCCTTCAGTTTGTAAAATTATTGGAATAGGTCACTTTCCGATCGCTGGGACATAGACCCTCATGATAGCGCTTTCACGTGAATAAGGACCACACCAGACCGAAAGCTTGTCTCATATAGCATAGCTAACCAAGGTACACCTTACAGCATTGTGTTGATTTTTTTATGGTGCATAAGCGACTAATGCTGCCATGCACCAAGAACAAGGTTTAATGTATTTATTTTGTGTGTAATGACTAAAATGTTCTTTAGGATGTAGCTTGTTCAGGAACATTTTAGGAAACCAAAAATGCAGGAAATTTGCACGTCTCTCCTAGGATCATGCTGGGATGGAAAGGGATCTGTTGCAAAATTGTACAAAATGTTTCCTCTTATTTTCTCGACTCTGGCGCAAGTGTAAGATATGGTTCATTGTTAGTTCATCTCCACACTCCTTGCATATTGGTTTGTCCTATTTCATGAGTATGAAGCTGTGTGTGAGGTGTGGGTATGTGTTTTGTGAAGATGACCTAAAATGGCCTCCATGTTGTGTTTTTGATTACTGCATGGTTTCCATTCCTTAATGACAGGTTTGACAAGAATAGTTTGTAGTTTATTTCAATGTTTCAAAAATCCTGCCATTTCACTCTCACTTTTCTTTGTACAAGCTTCTTGGTATCTTCATGCAGCATATTCACCCTCTGCAATTTAGCATTGCGTCAAGGTAACCTGGTTATTTCTTTTCATCACCTTTCAAGACAACTGTCCCAATTTCATTAAGTGTAGGGTTTCTGACGACAGGAACTCCTTGGAAGTCATAGAAATAAATGAGATCCACAATCATGAGCTATCTAGGGTATGCATATACATGTCCATCGCTCAGTGGAATGGTGTCAGTACGCTGTTAGAACAGGTCTTGTGGTAACAACAACCATTGTCTGAGGTGGTCCTTTAATGGACATTGAAATGCTATGTAACTACAGGTACTGATAGAACTCTTGATCATGTTATGTGATGATGCAATCCTTGCATGCATATAGGTATACATTTCAGAATCTGCAGTGCACCACTTGACCATTTACCACCAGTTTCTGTGAAAATGTATTTTTCATGCATGTTAACCAGTATTGAACAGATGACCCCTGTGCACAAGCCAAAAGTGCCACGAGCCAAATGTCACGAGGCCACACGACATGGCAGGAGCTGTTAAGTCAAGCTTACAAAGTTGTATTTGAAATATGTTCTGGGACGTTTCAGCTCCAATTAAGAAAGGTTGAGGCTTACAGAGGTCTATGCCAGGTTGTCTATCACCTAACAGGGCAGCCTACGACCGTATGCTAATGAGTATATCTGAGATAACAGAGACATGAATTAAGGAATTAGTAATTATGTTTGTAGCAAAGGGCATGTAAATTAACAGGAATCCACAGTGGGATCTGCAGACAAGAACCATTAACGCTGGCACACCATACCCTTTACAGGTGGAGATTAGGAGTCTCCCTAATTTTTTTTTCTGCTCAAAGCTTGTCTTTCCTTCATTCTTCCAGATGAGGAAGATGTGAAAATGATAGCATCGAAAATTCCAGAGACCATCGCTAACAAGGATGCTGATCCCAACAGCGTAAAAAGGAATTTCAGAAAAGATGGGTGACTAGTAATGCTGGCAACAGTTGAAGCTAAGTGGAAAGGCATGAAATTGAAATGCAACATATGCAGAGATATGTTGCGAGACGACCAGTCTGTGGTGTGCGACATCTGTCTCCGTTAGTTTCATCAAGTGATTGGCCAAAGCAGATGGGGCTTGTGGTTTTGTGATAAGTGCAGTGTAGTAGCATAGATGCAACCTTGCCCATTAATAATTGGAGTGGAGTAAGTGCATTGTTTTGTTTTTGTAAGATGTTCATGGTTTTCATGCAAACATTATGAGAATTTTTTTCCTGGAGAGTGTTTGCTGAAATGTGAATATAATGTGCAATAAAACTAGTGTTTTCTTGCTATTTACTTTTCCTTGTATACATTAGTTCTGTGAAGAAAACCACAGGCTAGAAGGAAATGTAATGGCATGCATTTTGATACTTGGCCCCGTTGTGCTGGCTCAGTAGTTAGTGCTTGGCTGCTGAACCCAAAGATGCAGATTTGGTTCCAGCCAGAGCAGGAGCATTTCAATAGAGGCGAAACAATAGGCCGTCATGCACCGTGCGGTGTCAGTGCATGTAAATGAACCCCAGGTGGTCGAAATTATACCGGAGCCCTCAACTATCGTGTTCCTCATAGCCGTAGTTATTTTGGGATGCTAAACCAGATATATATCACATCATACTCTGAGTAAGATGCTATTCATGGTCAGTTAATCATACACTAAACGATCAATTTTTTTCTGCATGGTACAGCAGCTGTTGTACAATTCTACTTTAGCCTTCATGATGAATATCACACTGGCCCCACATGGCCTTCTGTTGAACCTTGATATGCGTCACAATCACACACCCGAGTATGTATTTGTCTAAGGGCACCTATGCATGCTAGGAGGGGACCATTACTTTCCATTTGTCCGAACTGATATGCACGATCCACATCATTTCTGTAATTCAACTGCCTGCTATTTGAACTGTCCAGCATTGATGCAAGTTTCAAAGAACTGCAATTAGCAAATTAATCCAAGCAGGAAACCATGCCAAGAACTGCTTTGGTTTCATCTTTAACAACTGTTTGAGAACTAAAATTAGCCAAATGCTGCAAAACATAGATGAGAGGTTACAAAATCTAAAAAACAATGCAGCCTACCTGTGGCATGTAGGGTTTCGCATTATAAAGTGACCTATGTAGCTATGAAAAATACAGTAGTGGAGAGCTCCAGACTAATTTGACTGCCCGGGCTTTGTACTTTGCGTTGACATCTTGCAGAAAACAGAAGCATTTGCATTTCGCCTGCACCAAAGTGCGACTGCCATCACTGGCATTAAACATCACGACCTTGGGGCAAGTAGCCGAACGTGCCACTGAGATGTCGCAGCGTCTACGTACATGCTATACACGTCAACCTTTCTAGCATTAAAGCTGTCACATGCATGGCAGATATTCATGTTCAGCTTTGGACTGACAAGTTCAAAAGTGTACTATTTGTGTTTTTCTAGCATGAAAAACAAAGGAAACTAAGAAAAAACGAAAAAAAAATGAACATATGTTGAAAAAGCACTAGCTATTAACACATAAAGCATATTCGTTCTTTTATTAATGATAAAGTGGCCTTCAACAATAGTACAAAGCCTGAACATTTAGGAAGGTGCTGTGCCAGGCAGCTATTTTACAGAAACCTGAACCATTTCACCTGTAGTAATGCGCATCCCGGCGGTGTGGGCTGGGCACTTATTTTTCGGTCCACTAGCTCCAACATGCGAAAACTGCATCATGTGCATTCCCATTTTCCGAGTTTTGAGCTCTGTAGTGCAGGCTAACAAATTGTCGATGACTTATTTTCGTCTGATTGTTGCACAGCGCGTGTAAATAAATTATCATTGCACCTAATAAACACTGACATGCACGTGCAACATCGCCGATCATAAACGGTCACACTGATGTCCGTCCGGACATCGGCGCACTCATCACAGCACTCTTCGTAGTCTCACACAGCACTCTAGTAGGACGCAATCCGTACATCACAGCATCTCACGGTAAGCACAAACCACACCTCCAAATAACAACGAATGACGCGACGCTTGGGCTAGAGACACGCCGGCGGCACCCAGCTTTTTTAGCGACTACGTAGAACTTGCAGCACCAAACCTCAATGCGAGCAGAAAGCGATGCGTTACGTGACGCATCTCATCACAGACAGAAGTGAGGAAGAATCAAAACTACATAACTACATAACGACCGTCGTAGACGTTAATCTACATGATAACGAGGACCAAATGAGCGGACGTGCGGGCCGCGGGCTGGCTGTCAACACCGCGATTACATGCGCTTGCGCTGGTCGTGCTTGCGACCCTGCCGCGGTCCAACTCACGTAAACCTATCATCATGCCATCAAGTAGTATATCGCCCATTCTAGGCACTATTCTTTCCACTGTACTATTCTTTGTAATTTCACATTTCTCGCATGCAGTAGTACATACTTCCTGCACCTCGCACGTACACCTCATACCAACTTTGATTTGGCTACATATGGCTACCGTGTTGTTGCTACAACCACATCTGGGGATCTCGGATCCGTCCGGCTTTCCCGACGGATCCCAAGGCCCATATCGGAGAAAAATGCGTTGGGTCCGTCGGAAGAACCCTACCGATCGGGTCCGTCCGCCGTACCTCTGAAAAATATTTCCCGGATCCGTCCGTCGTATCCCGAAGTAAAACGCACCGGGTCCGTCGGACGTACCTTTAAGACCATTTATCGGGTCCGTCGGACGTACCTTTAGCCACAGCCATATAAGTAACCTATTAAAAAGAGGAAACATTGTTCTTCAGTCACGGTTAAAATCAAATGAACTTGTTTAAATTGTCAATAGTAAGAAATCTCTTTTGACTTTTAAATTTTAAAGTAACTTTATCAATGCCAATTATATTTACCTTAAAATTTAATAACAGCTAGAATAGAAATCATCTACAGCTTTAAATCATTGGGCATCATTTTTGATGCACATACGAAAGGGACAGAACAGATTACATATATTGCAAGGAGAATGCCACAGCCTGTTGGCGTCCTTTGCAGATGTCTCAGAATTTTCTCCAAATCTTAAGTTGATAATCTACAACACAATATTTCAATCAGAATCTTATCTTAACTATTGCCATTTAGTCTGGGCCACCACATCAAGCACTAACATTAATAAGTTACTAATGCTTCAAAAGAAAGTAATTAGATTAATTGTCGGGGACAGTTATACAGCTCATAACAGCAGATTTTTTTTCTTAAATATGAGATTATTTGTATTAATGTCCTCTCTAAATACAAGCTAGTATATATTACCTGAGCTTCTCTTCTCCCACAGCAGCTGCTTTTCTTGTGTCCCTCACTAAATTAAAACCAAAAGAGAAATATATCTTCATCCGATGCACTGATAAATTGGTTCTGCCACCCTTAAGAATAAATTATGCAAGACACTGCAGGCACTACAGTAGTTCTCATTGCCTCATTTAATTGGTAAATAAATATACTTCCAAGGTAAATGATTTCTTTTCCCCATCTCTGAGGGCACTAAAGTTGAATTTTTTCATAAGTATGGTTGATGTACAGTACACCAACATTATTATTCCATTATATATATATATATATATATATATATATATATATATATATATATATATATATATATATATATATATATATTGGAATATGTATATATATATATATATAGTTGTCGTGACGCTGGGGCTACGTCGACCCGGCCTTCACTTGGTAGCGTGCAGAGACTCGGGGTTGATGAAGGATTGATTCTTCGAAGTTGGTAAAATATGTACAAGCAGGTTTAATGGCACTTTGAGAAATCTTATTTACATGAATATTTACATGAAGAAGAAGGGTATAACAGCAAAATGGCAAGCGTTAAAAGTTCATAGCGAGAAGCATCTGGATGAGCCGTTTACCCAGGGCTCAGAGCGACATTTCGTGCTCTGCAGCGTCCTTAAAACCCCCTATGTCCAGCCCCTCTCTGAAGATGCTGACCAACCAAATCCAGGGCACGCCCCTCAGATATCGGCATCCAATCGAACACATCACTGCACTGATGGTCTGGAGCACTGACTGGCCGGGCATTGTTTCGTTGGGCCTGGTCACTTGTTGGCGGGAAAAGCTTGGGAACGGCGAGGAGGTACATTTCTATTCTTCAGCCAAGAATCGATAGGCTGGTTCCGGCAAGTGGATTTACTTCTCAGAAACCCAAGTGCACGTGCGCGCCGCATACGGCTCCCAGCATTGTCCCTTTCCAACAATTGCAAATCTTTCCTGCATTCCCAGGAAATCCTCTAATGGCCGTAATCACCTTGCTCCTTTCTTGTCCTGTACGTCAGCGGACGTGTCACTCTGTCGCCTCCTTTGGACAATAGGCATTCCTTACTTGACCATAGCGCTTCTCGACGGGAAGGGTGAACAATTGAACGAAAGCACTTCCGGCTTTCTTTTTTTTTTTTTTTCTTCTACTTTGCGTTTAATTATCGTTCCCCTAAACAGATTACATTACTAATCTCTGTGATTATCCAAGTAAACATTAAAAAAAAAAAAAAAGTCATAAAGTACCATCCCCAACGCTTTCCTTGGCCTCGCCGACTGTTGGCTTCTTTCATTCATATATATATATATATATACACATATTGCTGTGTAATTCGTTAGCTTTGTTTGCAAGCTTCCTTGTATGCCATTTTATTGTTTATGTTGCTTTTGCACTGGGTCACGCACTTTCAAGCTACAGAGTGGTAGCTTTTTCGTCTGCGGTCGCAGAGTCAAAACCATTCTCCAAGCAGAATTTAAGGTACGTGTGGCGTCGAGGGTCCATCGAAGGGACAGATCGTGCAAGATGGTTGAAGGTCCAAACTAGTTGAAAGTGCTCAGCAGCACTCACTGTTGTGTCAACTATAGGCACAATGGTGCCTTACACTTGCCGTCACGAGCAAAAAGGGGGGGGGGGGGGGGGGGGGAGAGACAGGCGGAAATGTTTATGGCGTGAACATTACCAATTGCAAGCTGCTGTGGTCAAGTGTAAAATATATAATGTTCATTCATTCATTTTATGGATAAGGAGACATGAAGCAGTAATCTACTGCTTTTGAGTACTGCAATTACTTTATTTATATTGTAAGGTAACGCGAAGGTCGGACTTGGGGAATCAGGCTTTATTACAGACCTGAAGCCTTGGTCGCACACTGCAGCCAAACACACTCCGCGATGACGATGGGTATCTACAAGAGGGAGCAGGATGAAGATGAAGCAGCACGTTCAGCAGTGTGGAAGATGAAGCGCCACACAGTGCTCACACTATTTCGCCCGCGCAGTTCAAGCGGCCAGCCTGGCCGCAATTAGTCCGCAGGAATGCGCCGAACAAAAGGTTTCATACGTGAAACGTGGACAACTTCAGTGCCACGGTAACGACAGTCCGGAGGAGGGTAAACAGGGGAGACGCGATAGTTGACCGGGGAGGTTTTTGCAAGAACTGTGTAAGGACCAATGTAACGGTGCTGTAACTTGTCACAAAGGCCAGGAGTGCGTAATGGGGTCCAAAGTAACACCTCGTCGCCGGGACGGAACGAAACTTGGCGATGGGTTGCATCATAGCGGTACTTGCGGTCTTCCTGGCTAGCTTCCGTGTTGACGCGAGCAAGCCGGCGTGATTTGGCCACTCGGGAAAGGAACTGGTCAGGAAGAGAGGATGAGGAACTGGCATGTGTAGAAAGAAAAGAGGCGTCAAGAAAGGTAGCGGGAGAACGGCCGTAAACGAGGAAAAACGGGGTGTAACCTGTGGTCCGCTGTACAGCCGTATTGTAGGCGAACGTAACAAAAGGAAGTATTACGTCCCAGTTTCGGTGGTCCTGGTCGACATACATAGACAACATGTCAGAAAGCGTGCGGTGGAACCGCTCAGTCAACCCATTGGTCTGCGGGTGATAGCTGGAGGTCAATTTGTGATGTGTGGTTGAGGCTTCAATAACTTCGGCTACAATCTTCGACAGAAATGTCCGACCACGATCGCTGAGAAGCACTTGAGGGGCCCCATGGCGCAGTACGAGCGATTCCAAAAAGAAGGTCGCGACCTCATGTGCTGAGCCATTAGGCAGGGAAGCGGTCTCAGCGTAGCGTGTTAGGTGGTCGACGGCGGTGACGATCCAGCGATTACCTCGTGCGGACAATGGAAGTGGCCCGTATAAGTCTATGCCAACAACGGCAAAAGGAGTAGCAGGGCAAGGTAGCGGCTGTAGTAGGCCAGCAGGAGGAGAAGTGGGCCGTTTGCGGCGCTGACATGGCAGACAAGAGGCGACGTATTTTGCCACACTTGAGGCGAGGCCTGGCCAGAAGAAACGGGCTTTCACGCGGTGGTAAGTTTTATGAAAGCCTAAGTGACCGGCTGTAGCATCATCGTGGAAAGCCGCCAGGATACGGGTGCGAAGCGCTCTCGGAATAACGGGGACCCAACGGGTGCCTTCGGAGCAATAAATATAACGGGAGAGCACGCCGTTGTCAAGTTTGAACTTTTGGAGTTGCCTGCGCATCCTAGCGGTAGGAGGGTGAGAAGCACCGGTGAGAAGGTTGATTAGGGAAATACAGTAGGGATCTGCTCGCTGGTTTGAAATAATGGCGTAGCGATCTGGAGCAGCGGCAAGAGTAGCACAGGTTAAGGTTGGGGCTCTGGACGACATTGGGACGTCGAGGGTGCACGCAGGAAGGCTCGAGGAAGCACTAGGTGGCGATTCTGATAGCGGGCAGCGGGAAAGAGCATCGGCATCTCGATGTTTGCGTCCCGATTTGAATATGACATCAAAGTGGTACTCCTGCAAACGCAGAATCCAACGGCCCAGGCGTCCAGTCAAATTTTTGAGGGTTGATAACCAGCACAGAGCGTGGTGATTGGTAACGATCGTGAAATGGCGGCCGTAGAGGTAGGGGCGGAATTTCTGAACTGCCCAAACGACGGCTAGGCACTCTTGCTCAGTGATGGTGTAGTTGCGTTCCGCTAGTGTTAGAGTTCGACTGGCAAACGCAATTACCTTTTCCCGAGAAGCGGTATCACGTTGCAGAAGTATGGCGCCGATACCGAGGCTGCTGGCATCGGTGTGAAGAATGGTGGCAGCAGTGTCGTCGAAGTGAGCGAGAACAGGGTCCGAAGTGAGGGCATTCTTTAGGGTTTGGAAAGCTTTTTCGCATTCTTCGGACCAATTGAAAGTAGTACGGTCTGTAAGGAGGCGGTGGAGCGGTGCAGCAATGGTAGCAAAATTTCGAATGAAACGGCGAAAGTACGAAGACAGGCCAAGGAAACTGCGTAGTTCCTTAGTCCGCTGAGGGCGTGCAAAGTTCAAAACTGCAGCAAGCTTGTCAGGGTCGGGTCGAATGCCATCGCGGCTGACGAGGTGGCCCAGGATCTTGATTTCTTTCTTGGCGAAATTACACTTTTTTGTGTTCAGCTGGAGACCGGCGGATGCCAGGCACGTTAATACTTGATCAAGGCGGCATAAATGATCAGAAAAAGTCGCAGAGAAAATAACTATGTCGTCCAGGTAGCACAAGCATGTTTTCCACTTAAGTCCTCTAAGAACAGTGTCAATCATGCGCTCAAACGTAGCGGGGGCATTACAAAGTCCAAAAGGCATGACATTGAATTCGTAAAGCCCATCGGGAGTAGCGAATGCTGTTTTTTCTTTGTCGGCTTCGTGCATCGGTATCTGCCAGTAACCGGAACGCAAATCCAAAGTGGAGAAATATTCGGCGCCCTGAAGACAGTCGAGGGAGTCGTCAATTCGTGGCATAGGGTAAACATCTTTTCGAGTGACTTTGTTAAGTGCGCGGTAATCAACGCAAAAACGCACGGACCCATCCTTTTTTTTGACCAAGACGACCGGAGATGACCAGGGGCTAGCTGATGGCCGAATAATGTCTCGCCGGAGCATATCATTCACATTATCTTCTATGATTTTACGTTCTGATAAGGAAACACGGTAAGGGCGGCGGCTAACAATAGAAGTACCTTCTGTAATAATGCGGTGCTGTGCAGAAGACGTTCGGCCCAAGGTCGGAGAAGTGACATCAAAGGAGGCTTGGTGTTTTCGAAGTAATTCCTGCAAAGCTTGGCGGTGAGTCGCAGGAAGGTCAGGATTGATGGTGCCAAAGAGAACACAGAGAGAAGCATCGGAAGAAGCTGCTGGTGAGGAAGAGGGGGCGGTAAGGGTGGTGAGGGACACCGGGTGAATGTCCAGGACACAAGGAAAACATGTCCCTTTAGTCAGCACAATGGGCTCTGGGGAAGTGTTCGAAGCAGCGACAAGCGCTGTGCCATCTGCGGCGAACATCTGCGGGTCGCGCTGATGGCTACTGACAGTCCAAGTGGCAAGGGGAGCTGGAGTCGAGTTGGTAGCAGCCGGAATAGCGGAGTGGCCCTCTTGTGTCATGACGATGGTGGTCGGGGTCAAACGGCGGCCAGAACGAAGCTCCAGGTGGATGCAGGTGACGAAGCAGCGGGGAAATCAAGGCGCACCTCCACCACGTGTAAGGTAACGCGAAGGTCGGACTTGGGGAATCAGGCTTTATTACAGACCTGAAGCCTTGGTCGCACACTGCAGCCAAACACACTCCGCGATGACGATGGGTATCTACAAGAGGGAGCAGGATGAAGATGAAGCAGCACGTTCAGCAGTGTGGAAGATGAAGCGCCACACAGTGCTCACACTATTTGCAGTCTTCTGAAAGTGAGCTTCCAGTACAGCACTTGAAAAATATTATTTAAAATATAATTTGGGACTGTGGTTGCTTCAAGTACAAATGAAGAGAAACAAGCCATATATATCTCCTGCTTGCCAACTTCACCTTGAAAATAAACTGGCACCTGACGTACAGACCAAATGGCTAGCCAATTGAACTGAATTGAGCATAGAATCTTGCTACAGCAAACACGGTTACATTTAAGGAAAACTCAAGTCCCAGTTAGTCTTCCGTAGACGACTCTAATTTTTTTTACTTTTATAGTAAAGACACTTTTGACAAAAATTTGTTATAGTAAAGTGCGTCTGGCCGCACCGACATACTTTCCATGAATTAAAATATACCTATAAAATCGCAAAAGCAGTTCTTTTAAACTCTTTACCACTAGGCTTAGCAGCTCTGATAAGAAGCTAACTTTACATAGGCCTTGGTGCTGTGAGGGAAAGCATGTAAGGGAAAGGATGTGTAGGGAAAAACAAAAGTAGAACTGGATACAAACATGAAAAGAAATGGCATGGTTCATTCAGAGAATAAAAGGGCAGCGAGAAGTAGGGAAGGAATAAAACAGCCAACCATTCGCAGCAATTAATGTGCAGCGCGAAGTGCGAGGCTAGCGGCGGCAAGAAATGCATGGGGATGCAGCATGTGCTCCTTTGCTGCACTACACATTTCTCGTTTATTGCCTTTTCGATGGCACAGCAGAGTGATGCTGTACGTCTTCTTGCAAGGCTTTGGTTTACACATGACATCGAACTCATTTGTATAAATTTGGTTGTTGCATACATGTTAAGAGTTCGAGGTATATATACTTTCAGGCTGTAAACAAAAAAAACCTTATAACTGAAAAAAAGAAAGAAAATTGCATAGAGAGAAGATATGAAAGAGATATGGAAGGTATTTAAAGTTTTTTTTTTATAAAGCAGCAAGACGTATATTGATTAGGCAGTTTAATTACTAGACCAGCTGGTAAAAATCTTAACTGCTTACATGGTTTATGGAACAATTTCCAGTTGGTTCCTAAATTCAGTTCCTAATGGGTTCTCATTGGAACTAATGGGAACTTAGTTGAAACTCAATGGGAACCAACTGGTACCAGCTGGGAATTGTTCCATAAACCAGTAAGATCAGTTACGATTTTCACCAGTGTCAGCTTGGGATATTATCACAATTACCCTAGCAGATATAGTAAAGAAATTTGCTGGTCCGAGTGACTTTACTATAAAGGGGTTCTACTAGTACTTATTCAACCTGAATCGATGCTTTCAGGGCCTGCATTATACGAGCTCAGTCAAAAAAGACCAATTGGATATTTTCAACTGTAACCATTTAACTTTCCAACTGGAACCAATGGTGTTTTTGGACACTTAACCCATTGCAGCCAATGGGTGAGACCAATTGCACTCAGTGGGTTCAATGGGATGTGCCAATGGTATATACAATGGGTCACACTCATTGCATACAATGGGTCCAATGGAACATACCAAATGGGACAAAAGGTAGACTGACTGACAATTTGCATGGAAACATGCTTGATGGAAATCAAGGAGTACAGGCAAGCATACGTCTCACACAAAAAATGCAATACTGTACAGTTTCACAGATGCATATAACACAAGATTCCATACCCAGCAACATACTTCGTCCTACTTTCATGCTGGGGCCAGTCTTGCCATCCGAGTGTAGTTATTTCATTTAATTTGGTAGGTGCAGCAATAGTAAGAGGAAGAATTTTGTTTTACAGGTTAAGCTACTGATAGTCATATATCCAAACCGACTCGTCCAGTTTTCTGTCTTCCAGAAGTTTATTGCTGATAGTTATTTTGAATATTGTGTTTGTTTTCTTCGTGAAATATGGAAATGTTCCCATGGATACACCCAGTGCAGTTGGCCAGGCCAATTGGACTCAGTAATTGTTTCACTGTATGCAATGGGTTTGATAAAGTGGGCTAACCAGTTGGTAAAGATTCATCTAACCGAGTAATCATTTGGAACATATATGAACCGATTAATATTATAGTTATGCACAGATGGCACTCTATAGACTACTTTGCACAAGTAGTTGTAGGATCCAATTTACCTATCAATTCCAAGAATTTTCGCGCTACGATATACACAGATACACAAGAAAGCAGGGACCACGTACGCAGGACAAGCGCGCACTGACAACTAAGGTTTATTGATAACAGGGTTACATTTAAAACATTCCACACGCATTTTCTGATACAGGAAATCTCGCAAACTCACTGAACAGGCAGTGTCACATCCCTACGCTCCTTTATTATCTTTATCTCATGATTAGTTAGCATGACTGATGGCGTGCTTACGCACTTCCCATATCTGAAACGCTTCTTTTATTTCTCTTTCTTGATGAAGCAGAATGTATATAATAGGTCACAATCTTTTGACTTTTTTATGAGGCACAAATAGCCCAAAGCTCAAGATGTATGTAAGGTGAGGATGGGTCTTGTCTGCTTCCCTGAGAAACTTTGGCAGCTTCACAAGTTCCCCATTGTGCACCTTGACTGCACACCCCAAGGCATGGGGTCTTTTGACCAACCATGCAGGTAACCTGCATGCAGCAAGGGTGCTACGAAAGCTTTAGTAAAAGTTCACGAGGAATCTGTGCTTGGCTTACTGACTACTGCTGTCAAGCCTTATGGGCCACAATGTCATGCAAAAGGTGCTGTCACAGATACCAAAGCCAAGGGAGTAAGTAGACTGGGCATTGCGACAAAAGCAAGCATTTTTGAAGAGTAACAAAATTGTAGGAAGTGCCAGGCAACTCTACTCTTTGCTCTTGCAGAGAATCAGGGTCTACCATTATGGTACTCTCGGTGGGGTGGCACAAAGAAAAAATGGGGGAGAGTACTGCTCTTCATAAACATAATTCAAAAGAAAAAAAAAAAAACAATTGTAACAATGAGAGCTTCATATGCTTACCAGGAAGGAGGCATTATATGAAAGTGTTCATTCTGTCAGGGCCCGAAAGGGGCTATCGGATAGCTTTGTAGATGGTGCCCGCCTGCCACCGTCTCTCGCCTTCCTTTACCATAGTCATTGCATACAGTGCATTAGGAGTGCGCAGTAACTGTTCAAGCTTTGCAACCTGTCACCAAAGTTGCAAGATCACTTGACTGGGTGGCAACAGTGCCCTGAGCACTGCATGGGCTAAGATGGCCTTAGAGCTTGGGTTTAAAGTTGCGGCTCCATACATAGAATTATGTCTACCTATATGGGGTTTTATGGCGCATAAGCAACTGTGGCTATCATGCACCAAACAAACACAAATGTCGGCTTTTGATTCGTTATTGTCAAGTGAAGCACACTTAGGGTGTTACAGCAGAGAAATGGATGAAATAAACTATGGTGTTTGCCGAGAAAAAAAGTCAAGGTTTATATACCTATTTTTCTACTTTTACCCCGCCGCAGTGGCTCTGTGGTTTAGATGCTCAACCACTGAACCAGGGTACCAGGTTTGATCATGGCCGTGGCAGCCATGTTTGGATTGATGCAGAAAGCATAGCACCCGTGTACTGTGCACAGTCAGTACCTGTTACAGAAGTTAAAGGTGATCGAAATGATCCAGAGCCCTCCCCTACAGTGTCGCTCATAGCCCAAGTTGGTCTGGAATGTATACAGCTGTGGTGCTTTTCGTCCGGTTCGATCATGAATTCAACCCACAAAGCTGTTGATTAAAAAATGTAATTCCACTGGCTGGGAGGATGCTTTAATATCTAAACATAGTAGGTCAAAAAATATGACTGAATAAACATGTTTAGTAAATGCTAAGTAATTTAACTGCATGTGTATGCAACATTCCCCATTTAGGCTCTTGGAACGTCCGATCACTGTTAAAAAGGGAGCTGATCAGTGTCACGCCTTAACAAAGGAGCACTATTTAATTATTTTCATGGAAACCTGAAGTAAAAGCAGATAACCTTGTTGGTGGAAAGTCGTTATAATAAATGGCGTCGCAGGTCAGTTCCAGCCCAAAATGGGGAGACTCGACTATTCCTCCAGTAGGTGCGCTGAATGGAGCGACTCTGCAACTCCAGCCAAGGAACAGGCCTACTGGTAGAGTCTACCAGATATGGTTCTCTCACCACCTTGGATACACAATGTAGTGCCTGCCTATAACGGTCGTTTGTGTGTAGCAGTTGAGTGGTCTGGCTTACATTAGCTGTGTACTTGTTCTGGTCTCACAGGAGAATGGTGAAGAAAGCGATTTACGCCAAAGGCTTGCTCTCGACTATGCCGTAAGCTAACCGGTCAAGTGAGTTGCTAAACGAGAACATAGATGTTATTTGCCCAGTGCAAACATCTTTAGCTATTTCTGTCTGCTCATACAGAATCGTGACTACGACATGATGAAAAATATTGGTCAACGTAATTCACTGTCCTAGTCACCATGCAGCCACCACACGACACACTATTTGAAGGTGAGCAAAAGTAAGGAACATCCTTTTAAACTGAACCGCTCAGAAATGTTCACGTCACTAAAGCCAGACTCTTGCGCGCGACGATATGCGCAAAAGGCCAGAAGGGCTATGTAATATATGCAAAAGACTGGCTCATTCATACCAAATGCCTATACCTGAATTGAGCAATACTTTACATAACTAACTACTGTTCTGGAGCACCCGGGTTCGAACCAAAGAAACATAAGGCAACTTGTAGCATAGACAAGACAGCAACGCAGCAATTGACTACTCTCTAGCCATTCTGTATTTCACTTCCTAGTTTTCTTGCGTACACATGTGCAACAACACTTCGTCTTTATCACATTTCCACCGCACTTAAAAACAAAAGAAAGCTTGCTGGCAAATGGGTAAATATCCTCTAATACATCACAGTCTTTTAAACCTTGCGGGAAGCTTCTTTTCACATTTACTTCTGCGGGGAGAAGGAAGGAGTAGTAGTTGCTGCTGTTGAGGCACACTTGGGTTGAGGGGGGTCTGTCGGTTCTGTGTCGGGCAAAGCCAGGAATGAGGAAGTTCCCGGGCTAACATCTGAGTTATTGGGGTTATGCGAGGTTGGACTCTGGTCTGCGTTTCTGGTACGTGGACCGGTCGACACTCGGGTGCAGTCAGTGGGCAACAAAATGTTAGCGGGGAGAGCCATCAGAGCCGAGGGTGGAGGTTGGCACTGAACAACTGCTTTTCTAACAGCTCATAATTTGTATGAGTGCCACACTCGCCCATCATCCAGCAGGTGTGAGACTGGTCCAATTCGCTCCACAACTCTTCGAGGCTCTGAAACCGAGCAGCCAGTTTGCCTCGCACAATCGGCTTGCAAACTTATACATAGTCGCCAATCTGAAAGTCATAGTGCTTGGTTCCATTCCGCTGGTCTGCATAAAGCTTATATTTGGCTTGCTTCTGCTCTAGCCACTGGCATTAGAGCTTCAGCACTCTTGTACGATAAGTCGAGAAGCACTGATCCGGGCAGGCACACAACGTTAAGTCTTATGCGAGGCATCTGGCCATGAACTAGGATGGCTAGTGCGATTCTTGTCGTGGCATGTGGTGCACAGTGGTAGACACAGAGTTATAATAGCTGTACGTAGGTCACGTCACTCGCAAAGAGCCATCTGAACATATGCCCTGAAAACCCTATTAAACTGTCCTACAAGTCCATTGGCTTAAGGGTCATAAACTGAGGAGTAGCAGTTACGTATACCCCGAGGATGAGAATTGTGGTCCGTGATCAGACACTTTCTTCAGGGTAATCCTTGTGAACAAATGTACCTAGAAGCAATTCTTGAACTGTGGCAGTTGTGAAAGAAGCCTCCGGCCATTTACTGCAATAGTCGATGAGTGTTATTGCAAAGCGACCGTTACTAGGAGCTTGGTCAAAACGCCCCACGATGTCAATAGCAGGCTTATCCCAAAGCTTGCCTGGCAAAGCAACAGGTTGCAGAGGAACAGTAGAGACCTGAACAATAGCAGCACTGCTGGAGGAATCATCTTCGACTTTCTGCACTTCACTGGAACGATCAGACGACTTGCAGACAGATTCCAAATGGCCCACTTTGCCGCACTGACGACACTTTCGTTTGCGAGCTTGCCATGTGGAGTCGTTCGCCATGTGGTCAGGAGAACCGCAGCGATAGCACGAACGCTCCGGAAGTGCAGATAATTTACATACGTGGGAACTGCATTTGATGCAAGGAACCTGAGGGACCTGTTCTGATGTGCACTCGCATCCCACGCGCTGTACTGGAGCGACCTCTTCTGACAGCTCCTTTGCTTCACGGGAAGCTTGCTGGCACTGTCTAGCAAAGGCCAGGGTGCGCGACAAAGTCAAGAAGGAGATGGCGTTCACTGAAATAGTGACTAATGGTCTTCACCAGCTGGTCCCTGATGATGTAGTCCACGAAGCTCCCAAAACCGCAGTCGCCGACAAGGCTGCGAAGGGCAGCGATGTACTCATATGCTATCTCTCCGGCAGTTTGTACTCGGCGGTGAAAACGGTGGCGTGTGACGATCACATTTACGGAAGATTTGTAATGTGTCGCCGGTATAAAGATAGCATTGTCACCGGAGTGTGAGACAGCAGTGGTAGGCGCTGAAGGGGACGATGGCGACAATGTGTAGAAAATTCACTGGCAGGATAGCCCTCTCCGGTTAGCAGAAGTGTGAAGGTATCTAGTGGAGGCACCAGACGCCAGCATGTAGTTGTGGAACGCCAGCTCACATTAATCCCACGGAAGGGCGGAGGCGGCTGAAGACCTGAAAAGCTCATGATGGACAGTCAGCAGTCCACGCCGAGGTCTTGGTTTAAGCTAACATCCTCGTCGCCAAAATATGTGGTATCTTACACAAGACAGGAACGCAGCAATTGACTGTTGTTTTTCTCGCTGCACGCGTGCAACACTTCGTCTTTACCGCACAACTCACAACACAAAATAGCTCATGCGTACCAATAGCAATAATTAACACCGCCGCAACAAAATTAACGGCTTTAAAGCTATGACAACGAGCAAATTTCACACAGATGAAACGCCACTCGGCTACGGTCTTAGTACCACGGTGGTACTGTACTATGGTGGCTAGACACCATAGTGGTACAGAGCACTTGCAGAGCGCCATTTTAAACGGAAGCGCGCATCCATTGACGTCATCATGCACGGGTCATGTAAGTGTGATGTATTTCCGTGCGTGGCAGCAGGTGAAACGTGTGTGGGGTCAGCTGCTGCCACGGGCGTGACTCCAGCCTCGGCCAAAAAAAAAAAAGGTCCCATCTACCGCTACCGCGCACCGTCAGCACAGCACGCGCTGATTGGTCCCCACGTGCGGCGTCCGCCGAAATTTAACAGGAACGTGGCACCATCTGGGTGATCTGCGCATGCGTACCGACACTCGCGCGGTAGCGCTAAACTAAAACTCTCTAAACTCTAGTTTACTGCGATTTGTTACCGTGACCCGTCACCGCGCATGCCCAGATCCCCTTGACATCAATAGATGGAGCCACATGCCGGAAGTCTGCACATACTTGTCGTTTCGGGACCAATCAGCTCGTGCGCACCGCCCGCACGCGGTCTCTTTTGAAGATAAACGAATTTCACCCACCAGCCTGCCAGAAGACTCAGTGGTATATTCCAGACACTGTAGCGCAGGCCTGAAAGCGTCGCAGCAAAACCACTGTGTGCTGGAGCAGCTGATGGTTGTTGTAAATGCTTTCCTCTGCTTTCGAGTGCATTAGCTGGGGTCTATGTTTTGAACAACTTTGCGAGCTGCAACAAGCAAACCCTACCGAACAGAGTTCTGTAAAACGCTTCGGATTCAGACATGTCATGGCCCGTTCGCGAAAAAGAGATTGGTTCGCGCCTGTTATCTTTAGCACTACATGTGCATCAAAAAAAAAAAAAAAAAAAAGAAACGTTGTCACTGTGAAAGAACTGCATCGTGGTGACTGATGGTTGGCATCGTCTGCTAAAAGCAAAGGATGGAGGGATTATGCAAGATCATGTGACCATAACATTATACTTCCTGTAGACACTAAAACCAGAGCGAGATCATACCAGTTGGGAAACTGCACTTCAAAAAGTGACCAATTTTTATATGCACTATTTGGGTGCCTATAAACTGTCTCGCCATCTTGAAGCGGTTGCTATAAACTTTCTGCTATTGCCGTCTTTGCCTTGTGGAATCTTTTTTTTCTTTTGCACCTTAATAACCTCTAGGGCTGTTATGTCTAAGAAGTTTTGCTACTGCAACTCTTCGACTGATTTTGTCTTCAAGGCTGTTATTTATCAACAATCTGAAAGTTTGCGACTTAATGGCTGAGGGCGCCGCCACTATTCGTAAACACCCAAATTTTGGCCAATAATAACTGCTGTTTTTAAATACGTAGGCGCTATAGGAAGTTTCGCAACTGGTAATATTAAAGAGCTGTGGTAAAAGCCTTCTGCAGAACAGAACATTAAAGACCTGTCAGCAAGTAGTCCAGGAAAGGGAAAAAAAAACAAAAAAAAACAAAAAAAACCTGGCGGCCTAAACGTGCTACGCCTAGATTATTCCACCGCAGGAATGCATGCATACTGGCCCACGTTCTGTTGGCATGAACAAAGCACAGGTTGCGAGGAACCTGTTTTAATCATGCGTGTGTTCCTGTTCTGTTGCAGTGGACAGCAAGTAGCAGCATGTGCTAACGAAGTAACACACTAGTTAACGCTGGTAACATCGGAGTATTGTGCCAAGCAGTATCAATACAAGATACACTTCTGGTACTGAATCGAGGTGGGTTACTATATCCATAGCTCATAGCAACATAGGTGGCAGTGAAGGAGTGGTAAATACAAAATGAAAAAAATGGTTCAAGCCCGAGGAACTGATTGTAGGAGTACACAGCAACTTTTTGGACATGTGCCATTAACGAGATTCAAACAAAACTGATGTGCACTGGCTGTGCCAGATGGCGCCACCGGTCCAACAGGTGGCCATTAGTAGCAATTTATGGTGCTGTATCTTTGGAATGTTGTTATTGGAGGTAGCAAATTAAAGACTATTCTGTTACGCACTTCTTCACCTAACATTATTTTAATGTACTAACTACAGCAACACAGAATTTCCAAAAATCCTCCAATAGTAACCGTGCACTGCAGTGGGTCCAATTGCCTAGGTGGACGGAACTGTGGCAGACAATACGAGGTGAAAATAGCTGTTAAATGCATTCCGGCATTAAATCTCGTTTGATGCAGCCTTATTCAAACGATGCTGGCTGGAACAATCAGCATATTTCCCACTCCGGCAAATGTTTTGTAAGCAGCATTAAATGGACGAAACAGTACAAGTGTCAGCCTGTTTTATTTGTATCACATAATCCACCGCTGTAAAATTTGGTCATGTGGGCATTCGTGGCCAAGCGTCAATATGAAACACAGTCATCATCATAATGCTGCACGTACATGTCGTCCACATTTAGTGTGCTCTCTTCGAAGCATCATTGCGTATGAGCAGGCCACGCATTGAAGCAAAGTGGTGCATTCAGGTCCCTCTGTGCCACTTTGCATTGAAGAGTGGCTGGGCCAAAAGCTATGGTGCTTCAAAGAAAACGACCACCTGTTTGCATTTTTGCACTAGGAATGAACAACCATGTAGGCTTGCCCATTTTCCCACATCAAGGCTATTGAAAACATCGAAAGGAATGAAACTGAATATGTACACAAGATACAGAAGCTCGAAACAGAAAAACACCCATCCATCTGAGTGTAACCAACAATCGAAATATACAGCCACAACACACTAACTTGCACAAACCAATAAATAAGGGTTAAATATTCACTGAGCATTCATCACATTGCAAAGGCACTTTGCTCAGGCAGCAAACACATCCAAATGTTGAACAAAAACACAGGCCACAAGATGTTGCCAGTCCTCACCGGAAAACTCACAGTAACAGTATTTACAACTACTGCATTTCACACAGGCATTTCAATAGAGTCAAAAAGAATGTCACTGATCTCAACATGCTTAATACCCGTGTTACACAGACACATTGACACAACATTTAAGTCAAATGTTACTTGAAGCTTGGAATGACATCTGGATTCAATAAATAGCTCTGCAGTGCTGCATGACAATGAAAACCATCATTCCTTTACTGTTATGCAATGGCACAACTTACATCAAGCTTTATACTTTCAAATGAAACTACGAAATTGAAAAATAATTAGCTGTTAGTGCAATTTGCTGTGCTTTTATTCACCGTTTCATTCAATCTGGGTGACTGTATCAAGTCTTGCTGCTTGGCAAGTTTTGCTGCTCGGCACTGCACATGTCCATTTGCTTGTATTTTGCATTTTTTATCTTTCCATCTTACCAATTTACACTAAACAATGGCATTCAGGCTATTTAAGGGGAACCGAAACTGGAACAACAATGATGAAATTTGACACTTGCATTACTTGGCTTGCATGACCACAGCGGCCATGATAAAGGGAGACCCCAATTATTAAACTATATTGCACATTCTCCATGTTGAAATCTGTCAACTAAAAGCAAATATTTATCTGTATATCTTCATTTTCTGAAAGATGGCATGATGCTGCATTTCAATTTTATATGCAAAGTTCCTAAAACCCTCTCTACACTTGATTACCTCTTATCCAAAAACAATTTCATGCAGCAACAGCAGCAAGAGAACATGACATTTGGCTTAGAGGCATTTGAAACACCTGTATATAATGGGTACAAGTTGACGTCGCATATGCAGTATCCTCAGCAAAAGAGAGGTTTGATAAACACTGCTCAGCCTAAGCAGAACTGTTGGAATCTGCAAATATGAGGAGACTGAAAACTATGTGATCGATCAATTTAAGAAAAAAAAAAAAAGGCACCTCCTTGCTGAATGAAACGAGTGTTAGTAGCATCAGTTGCCCCTCTATTCATAAAACATAAGGTATCTCTCTCACTTGCGCTGTCAATGCTTGTTCATAATTTTTTCCCCCTCCACCATTATCGCAGAACATATATACATATTATCTGCAGTGCGCTACATGCAATAAGAAATCATTAAAAGTTACCATAGCAAGTCATCTTATAACTACTAGAATGAACTATGTGACACATGTGAACCCTGATGGTGCTGTCTTTAAGGCTTCTATTAGAAATTTCTGCACAGTAAATGTGACCAAACCGGGTGAGGATACAGAATGCATAAACTTAATTTAAACTCAACATCAAAAGGCAAGTTAAATGACTGATCATGCAATATTTTCTGACAAAGCCCACGTGTCTGCACATCGGACATTTGCATATCTAACCTGTATTTGCAAGTTCCACATACGGTGTCGCCACCACGCGGCTATCTCTGGAAAAGCCCAAAGGGTGGTAGCGGCAGACGACCCGCTTGCAGAAGCGCCTCCTGCCCATCATCTATGATGATTGTCGCAACGCATACTGCTTTTAGCATGCCGTTCTGTTTTGAGTGCTGTTTTTGACATAACCACAGGTTATTATAATGTACACGCATGCGTAAAGAACACAATATAGGTCAAACAGAAAATTCAATTGCCAAGTTTTAGTTTCCTGTCTTTCGCGCAGCACTCGGAATGCGCGACCAAAGACGACATAAGCCTGCATACACATTTTCCTTCAAGATCGTAAGCTCAAGAAGAAATGGAATTGCAAATATCTGTGTTGGCAAGTCAGTTATAGACATTATAGTTATAAAGCAGTGCGAGATGATTGGACACGAAGAATAAACGACATGAGCTGTTGGTTGTTTTCGCATTCCTTTCATCGTCACTGCTTGCCTGCGCTACTTCACTGTGAGCTGCCGGCTCTTGAACGCAACATTTTTATCAGCAACCGTTGGTGCAAAGATCGTACAGGTACTTTGTGTGCAATGTTTGGAGGTAAGCTACCACATGCGCACTGATTTCGGAGTATATGAGTATATTTACGATGACTTGGGCAACATCCACAGCCTGTAGAAGCCTTTGTTGTACCCAGGAGGTTGTAGCTATTCTCTTCTTAAAGCCTGGATTGCGCCGATTATCAAGCGATCACTGCTGAAAAATACTTTCGTCTAGGCTTATTCACAATTTACTTAATCCAAAATCCATACGAACCAGTGGTGCTCCAAAATAAATTGGCATGGGCTGAAATGAGCCCTGTAGACCATCACTGTCACTTTACAGTGCCATGATTATATACATTTTGCCTGTCTAGTTAAGGTGAAATCAGGTGAACAGCGGGACCACTGAGGTCGGTGTGCACCTACAATGGCGTGTACAGTTTATGTTGAAATGAATACCATGAATAGGATAAGAGGCGTAGAATTCCTCGGTATCCCTCTTGTTGGTGGCGCATGTGTCTCTGCCGCAATTAGAGCTGCCTTAGTACAAGTTGTAGCTGCCGCTCCACTCCCTCGGTAGTCGAATGCTTTGCATACTAGATCCCTGCATCGGGTGGTTTCTACCACAACTGAATGCACGTGCACAAAATGCTAGTACGGTTGAGAGTTTTCGCGACAAAATAGAGCACACATATAACAATTTTAATGCAGTCCCTGCCAGCGCAGCCCTGCCGCCGGCAAGCCGGACCACCCTTCGGGCAGCCATATTGGATTTCCAGTGGCGCCCTCTACAGGTCGTGAACTTGCAAATACTATGCAGCCATAAACATAACCAACATACAATAGTAATAAATATCTCACAGTTACATGTAAAACGTACATGTAACTGTACGTTTTACATAACTATAAGCCCTTTGTATAAGCTCTAAGATTATAGTTTCTAAAACCCGGGAAAAAAAAGCATAACGCAAATGTAAGCAGGCGAATGCACCTACCATATGCCAAGTTCATGTAAGTTAAGGCCTTCTGCCATTAAAATATAATACAGCAGGCCATAGCAGTTGAAGTGCGAAAATAAAATCCTTCTAAACTTTAGGTACAATTTTTATGAACTGAAGGCATTTAAATAAAAGCCTCATTTTTTCTGAAAAAGTAGGATAAAATGATTTTACACTGCCCAAATATTTAGGCATACACTCTAAATTTGCCAAAATGAAGACAACTGGCCAAAACATGAAGCACACATAAAACTTCACCATAGTGTTACAGGAGAACCCCTTTATAGTAAAGTCATTAGGACCGGCAAAAATCTTTACTATACCAGGGTCTTTACTGTATCAATTGTTATTGATAATATGGTCCTGAAGATGCAGTTTGGTAACCAAATGGCTACTTACTAAACACAACTTGTTGCTTAATAACAAAAACACTCTCAAATACCTTCCATCTCTCTCTTATCATCTCTTCATCCCATTTTTTTCAATTAAAAGATTTTTTGCTTACATCTTGTGGAAGTACTTTTCAAGCATGGGGGCAAGTGGCTATGAATACAACTGAGTTTGATTTTATGTGAAAACCAAAGCATTGCATGAACACGGCATCATCTTCTGCTTTTTCTGTCGGTAAGAAGGCAACAGATGAGAAATGCGCGCGGCAGTTAAGTGCTGCAAAACTGCACACGCCGTGCCTCCAGTTCTTGCCACTGCTGCTTCGTGCTGTGAATGTTTGGTTGTTTCTTCCCTTCCTTAATTCTCACTGCACTTTTACACTCCTTTACTTTTTGAACGGATCGCGCCGCTAGACAGCTTTACTTTTTTATTTTCCTATGCGCTGCATGCTTTCCCTCACGGCTCCAAGGCCTACGTAAAGTTGGCTTCTCCTGAGTGCTACTAAGCCTACTGGTAAAGCTGTTTAAAAGAACACAGTGTTTTTTTTTTCAAACAAAAAAATTGCCTCGCGATTCTAGGTAGCGCTTGTGCAGCGATGTCATTTAATGGGAAGTCGTCGCCACGGCCAGATGCACTTTACTATAACCGATTTTTATCAAATATGTCTTTACTATAAGAGGGTGAAAATACACAGCCGTCTTTAGAAGGTGAAGACTTCAGGTTCACTTTACTATATCCGAGTTTTTACTAGAGTGGGGTTCTACTGTATAATGCAGTTGGTAGACATTATTTAATAGAAAACTAAGCATGCACATTGTGTAGTTAATTCCTAAAACTTAACTGCCTTAAAAGAATGCACCCTCAAATGGACACCGCCCAAGGCAAGAAGGTTTTCAATTTAAAGGCAAAAATATGTCACCATTATGACTGCATGCATAAAGCACTAGCGTGCAACACACAACTTCATGAAGTGCATTACACCCTAACATACATACCGCTCTTTTTACCCCCCGATGCCGGCCAAACCTAAATGACTCTTTTGTGGCACACTGCATGCCCAAACTAGTTTGCTTTAGAACATCAGTTCTCGCCTTCCCATACGCTGAAATTAAGGGAGGTAAATTACGGGGTAGCTGTGTAGCAAACTATGAATGAAGATACCCAAACTCTGCAAGCAGCACTAACTGAATCATTTCACTGATACACACATCATAAATTCACGACATCTAATAAACTTGATAACTTTACGTTATATAATACTATCATATTTTATGGTGTGAGGTTTCTGGGCATGCTTTCGCCAAGCAGCAACAAATTCTTAGTTGCTCACACCGGCGCCTTGTTTAAACTATCAACCTTACCTTAAAGACACAATGAACACTTCTGTGAGAATAAGTTGAAACTTTAGCTTTACACGACCGCCCTACCACGGGTCAAGATAGCCCCTAGAACCATTTGCAGGGGTGGAAGCAGGCTTGAGCATTTTGGAGCAGCTTTGGGAGCAGTAGTAAGGTTATTTTGGAGCAGCTTTAGAGCGACGAAACAAAAATTTTGGAACATTTGAATTATGTTTTGGAGCACGCTTCTAAAGTCAAACGACTGATAATTGTCGTTTTATTTTTCTTAAATACAAAATCTCCAACCTTCGCACACTCATCTTCGACAAGCAACAAAGCATGTAAAGATATATAACACAGGCCTACCTTAGGAAAAACTTGGAAAAGACTAGCAGCAAATGTAACGCTTGCAGGTGCACTTGATAACTGAACATCTAGTCTGACCTAATGGATTTAGCTATTTTGACTTGATAGATTCAAATTTCAAGCCTACCACTTTGATGAGCTCTAGCGGCGATACTAATTTGGAGTTCAGATTAATGGGCATCACATTTGCGCTCCCTATCTTGTGCATATCTATTTTATTTAATTTATTTAGAATACACCTCAAAGCTCCCGGATATGAGGTATTACATAATCATTTTTGATCCTATACCGGGGTTGATAAATTCCTGAGCACATGGATATTTCGTCTGACAAAAAGGCGCCTTCAGACCACAATAATGTGCCTTGACAAGCTTGGCGCCAGTGCCGCTCCTGTGCTTTTTGCCTACTGTGGTATCGCAGACGACTACAGCACGACCTCGATTCTCTTGTCCATTTGTAAATATGGCAGAGGTCTACAGGGGTGGAAGCTGGCTCGGGCATTTTGAGCAGCTTTGGGATACAGATAAATGGCATTGAAGGGTAGCTTTTCCATCTTACAGCTTTTTTACTTTACTGCCTCCTGCCAATAGTTCGTCATTCTTTGCTTGAGCAATGCTAGGGCCCATTTTTAATATTTTGGCGATAGACCCTGTATGCCTTTCAAACACTCTTGAGAAGCTTCCAAGCGATTAACAGCTTTGGCGTACCAACCCGTAATGTTTCAAGTACGGTTCCGTCTGCCGTAGGCCTGGCAAGCTTGTCACTGACAAAGAGGCTCAATGGTGAAGTACCTGCTTGCTTTCACAGCAGAACCATTAGAATAACTTATGCAGTTTTTGCAGTCGGACAAGTTTCCTTCCTAACTGCTCACAGGGTTTGCGATACCTGCTTCGCTTGCTGATCTCGCTTCTTTCCACCGGCTATTCAAAAGGCTAAGAGGAGGTGCTACGTCACATGCACAGTGCATTCTTTTTTTGCAATTATCTCCAATCACCGGTGGCTCATACTAAATTTACTAGTGAACAAATATTTATTATGCTCCATGGTTCCTTCCCTTACAAAAATTTCATTTGTATTAAGCCCAGTGCAAGATGCGTTATATCTTTGCCACTGGTGCAATGACACTGTTTCAGTGTTGTGCTAAATTTGATAGTAGAACATCAAAACAGTTTGGAGCAGTTTTGGAGCAATATTGCATTTTGGAGCAGAATGGAGGAATTGGAGCAGTACTTCCACCCCTGCATTTGGCAGTTAATAAATATAAATGAGCATTACCCATACGTCACCCCACACCCAATTTTTTCAGTCTCTGGGTTAAACTGAACTGTTAACTATGTGCAAATACAAGTAACTACTGTATGGTTCTGTGCAACCATGGCAACGCTAAAAGAAAACATGCAGAGCCAGCTAATGTGCGATCACGTTACATGATCCTACAACTTCTTGGATGTACTTAAATAAAAAAAAAATAAAAAACTTAGTTTCAAGTATTTCATGCGCATTCCGGAAAAAGCACTTAACGGTCACATCCAGCGGGGGTAAAGACAGGTGTGGTACTGTCATATAGCATGATCATACATGTGAATGCTGGCCGCAGTAGCTACTGAGATACACACACAACCTGGATGAGCTAGAAATTACTCTTGCAATGTGCCAACAAAAGGCTGGAAACATAAGCACAACATAACTATGGCGCATTGCTGCCACTCAAATAATTAAAAGGACATAGACTGCATTAAACAACAGCATGAGGATGCCTAGTACTTAGCAGTGCTGCGATAGCCAAGGGTTATTCAACGGATTTCATAGCACTTCAGGGAGTTACGGCTATTTAAGCATTAAAGAAATTGCTTTACTGAAGGTGTGAGTATTGTTCCACTTCATAGAGCCCAAATGCCAATGTGCTGTGCCATGTCAATGCACATTAAAGAGATCCTTGAGATGGCTCTGATGGCCGTATTCCAAAGCAACGTACCTATAGATCTGGCCATTGTGAATACTCGTCAAACTTAAAAAGCTCTGTGTGGACTCAATATTTACAAACACTTTAAAGGTTAGGAGGATGATTAGGCTTTGCCTTAAGAATATATGAAGTAGCATCTTTAACATTACATTTTCATTCCATAAATTTTTGGCATTCAGAAACTGGCACAGAATTTGGCAAAAATGTTAAACATTGTTAGCTGGCTCGGTTTTTGGAGGAATGAAGGCACAACATCTGTCTGGACACCTGCAGATACAAATGGAGGTAATCGCAGTCAAAAGTTTAGAACCCAGGTTGTTTGCTTCACCATGTGGCTTGTATTGCATTACCAGTGTTCCAAATCTCCTGAAAGTAAGAAAATCTACCCATTCCAATGTGATGGACTTCAATGAATGCTACTACACAGCTTAGAAGCAGACCCCTTGGGCTCTAAACTTTTAACAGAGACTGTAAACACGTCCCCAGACCGAATCCCCTTTCGCAAACTAGCCTTAAACTTTCGGTCATGCATACAAGCACACAAAAAGAAGGCTGTTTCTTCTAGTCCAAGTGTACTTCAGGGTTGTAAACACGGAACAGACCCAAGTATACAGGCATACATGCACAGGCCTACAGCAAGAGGCAATGGCCACTCTTTGTCCACAGACTAAAATAGACAATGTGCAGAGCTGTTCAAGTTTCAGTGGTAGTGCTGGCTACAGAAGTTACTAAAACCACCACATGCAGCCACCACATCACTTACCAACTGCCCACAGCTTTGCCAATACAAAAACACAAGTTTTTTGTTGCCGAAAGCCTGAAGATGCACACATCACAATCCTGTGTGGCCTTCATCTGGGTTTATATGAGACAGGATTTCACAGACCTGACTATTTCATCATGTCAAACTTTTTCAAAATCCATTTGTTTTTTCGACTGGTGGACAGAGTGAATGCGTGTGCTACAAGAAGTACATATGCTAAAAACAATAAAGCCATAGTCTTAATAAACAAGCCACATCATTACACATAAACAAGAACGCTTATTAGTGTACAAACCTCCTATCCACATAATGCCAGCACTAAACTGCCAAGAAAACACTAGGGCCATTCAATGGAAAAAAAAATTATAATCAAGGACCACCTGTGGCCTCATTTTACTCATGGAGTAAATACACTCCATGACAGCTTTTCCTGGTCGCCCATTTGTCAATGGGTTCAATACCAGGGCACTCCTGAAACCAAAGACTGCTTGCTTCACAGTGAATTTGAATTTACATGCATCATGCGAACCCTAGCTTTTATTTAGTCTCATTTCCCAGCAAATTTCTGTGATGAAATACAGTTTTAAAGTCACTACTTGTTGAGGCACAAAACCTAACGCCAGGTACTGTCACCATAAATATGCAATAGACTAACTTAAGAAGACCAGGAAAATTTGTTCCACATTTATAGAAGTGGCCCTCATAAAGATATGTAAGCATGCTAGGTGTGTTCAAATACGTTACAGGAAAGCAATGAATAAAATAGCCTTGCAGGGGGAGAGAGAAAACTGAACATTTATCTGCAGTAATCATATACAGTAATAATCTCATTGTGTTGACCCCATTTGGATAATTCTAACCAGAAGTGTGGTCCCAGCTTATCCCATGTAAGCATTGAACACTCATTAATTCGGACATGGCAGATGGGCAGTCAACTTGAATGGAGGGGGTCACGTCCAAGTATGACCCGTGAAGTCACCAATACGAACTTGAAATGCAGAAATGCATGTCACAATGGTGCCCGTACGCCTCAGGCATAAATGCTATGGCAGGTGTGACGACATTCCTATCCCTAATTGCCGAAATAGCCAAAGGCATAGTTTCAGTTTCCCTTACATTCATGCCATCCAGCCACTCTTTTTTGTCACTGAGCTTTTATTTTGGGATGCGTCCACCCTGTTCTAATGCCTATTCAAATTTACACTACACTTTTGAGTATGCTAACCAACACCACCTAGACTAACAGAAGGCCAGCGCAAGTCCCCCCTTCCACTAGTCCTATGTCACGACAGTGAGATCTGGGGATAGATCGGCGGCGCCGAGCGCAAGCGTACGCAAACAACGCGATATGGAACGACTCGGCCTGAGTGTGCGTGTTTTCAGCCTGTGTTTGCTGTGTTCCTAATCTGTGCTGCATAGGCGCTTGCGAGCAAAGTATCTGCAATGTCTGGGTGTTGTGCGCTAAACTGTTGTTCTAACTAAGCCAATGGATCCTTATCGCAAGTGTACAAGTTTCCGTCGGACTCGGCTCAAAATGCAGCGTGGACAAAGGCTGTGCCGTGGAAAAACTTATTAGCGATGAAGTGCACTGTCGTAAGAAAGCGTTCTTGTTTGCTTCCTAATACTCGTGCTGCTATTCACCACTATTTGATTTAGCACAGTGTATTAAAGCGTAGGCGTGCCCATATCGAGCACACAATTTTGACAGCACAGCTACTAATAATTGCGTAGCATTCGCCCTATTTTGAGTGCGGAACAAAATTGTTTTGCAATCTAAATTATTTTTTAAGGAAACAATTTTATTTCACTAGTGGCCACGTGATCGTAGTTGCCGTAGTAAACGACTGGTTTAAAGCCGAGTTGACTGCTCCTGCGTTAATATACTGATGGAAATTGCTGCTCCCAGCTTAGGACTCTTTTTTTATATTTACGTTACAGCTTTGTGATCAGCACTTCCATGAAAGCGATCTTGTATTCACAAGCTGCACCGAGTGTCATCAACGTTACTGCTCTGAGTAATATCTCTGCCTACTATTCTTAGCTTTATCTGTCCATCTAACAATAAATGTGCTCTCAGATGAATTTTGTGCCTGTCTTAATGTTTATTCAAGTAACTCATTTCTGCCATTGAAATAAATGCCAGGTGGATTGTGTCAAACTTCTCATATACTTCAAAAGACTGGCAATATTAGATAATACAGATAACACAAGTATAACACTCCATCGCTAGCACTAGCTCCACAGCAGCGTTGAAAAAAAAAAAAAAAAAACGCAATCGCGTAAAGTGAAGCTGACTTTCAGTATGATCTCACTACGATGACGTCACATAAGCTTGCACAGGCCTTGTAGTAGTCTAGGTGGTGTTGGCTGAACAGTCGTGCTTTGACAGCACGGTCTGTGTGGTGAAGCATCCATCCTAAAAACATGATGGGGCCACCCGTGAGTAGACACCACTGCAATAAGGGTCGTGGAGGCACCTACTATATTAGGCTTGAGCAATGCTATGAGCATACCTAAAAATAAAGATTTCATTAAGATATCTTGAGAAACACAAAATACAGACTGTTTAACTCGGTTAATCACGGAATATTGTGCAGCAGCAAGGCATTTTAACAGGATTGTGTTTGCTGTGGCTCAATTGTTAAAAATTATTTTTGCTGTGCTAATCAGGTGGCCATGCTTCCAGACCACACAATGCATGTGCTTCACAGATAACTTCTTCCTAAAGTAATGCTTTTATTAGTGATGGCGTTGGATACGAATCACACTTTGTACGAAAGCCTGAGCGTTGCTGCTGCACACGGTACATCGCGCGCCCTACGTCCAACATAACTAGTGTTTCGCTGAACATATCCAAGTTCACCAGTGTTCTATAATTGGCTTCCAGGAAAGGAAAGGTGCAGTATCTGTCACATTTGTTTCTGTGGACACCTGAAGTCCCTCGGAAAGGTCAAATCGGCTTCAGACATCGGGCTTTCATGAGAATGCGGGTAGTAGTGCTGCAGCATTAAAAAGTTACTGTTCTCTCATCCTTCTAGAGCCATTTTAATAATAATAATAATTGGTTCACAGGAAAGGAAAGGTGCAGTATCCATCACACTTGTTCTGTGGACACCTGACCCGTGCTGTAAGGGAAAGAAGATAGGAGTGAAAGGAAAGAGGCTACGGAGTAATTTCGACCACCTGGGGATTTTTAACGTGTTGACATCGCAGCCATTCACAGCCGGGATCGAACCTGGGTACTCCGAGAGCCATTTTCTTAGAATCAATTTTTTTGCATAGTGTGGCTGCTTAGGACATCTGTATCTCAGTAATTGCTAGTCAGACTTTCATGTTTCCTCCATACCTCAACAAATTTCTGAGGGCAGACAATCCTATTTTTTTCAAGATATTGCGCCTGAAATTAATGATAAACAATTAAAACTTGTTTCATGAAGGTCTAATTAGTGCCACTAATTTTGGGGCTATGCTAAAATTTTTCACCAAAGAAATTTAGAAAAAGGGCTTCATCTTGCCTCATATGCTTGTGAGGCATGCAATGACCTTGCATGCCTCACAAGCATACCAGTGCTCAGAATAGTTTCAGAGACTGAATAATAAAAATAAAAAAAAAAAAAAATGTCATACATGGGTACCAATAACTTCATAAAAATTCCTCAAAAATGTGGCATGCAGCCACACCTCAGACTTTCGGCCATGTCCTCTGTCCATGTGTCTAAGCGCTGTCAACCACAATAGATTAGAAGATTTGCATTAGAACTGAAAATTGTTTTAATAAGTACTATGGGGCAGCTAATGGAAAAGACTAAAAACCCGACTTTTTTCAAATTCATTTCTTCTCAACCATGCTTACCCATTAGGAGTCTACTGGATGTCAGAAGTGGAATGCAAAAAGAATCTGAGAGGCCCCACTCTTGAAAGTTCACTAAAGCCAAGTGTGCGACATACACTGGCTCACAATGAATAAAAGCAATCGTCCAAAGAAGTCCTTCAAAGTGCCCCTAACTAAACCTCTGTTAGAAACACTGTACTCTGGTGGTGAGCTCCCATGAAGATTTCTGTAAAATATCACTAACAGTAGAGTCACAGCTACACTTGCTTCAGCCACCCTCTACAAGTCAGTTTCTTTCACACACCATGCAACTAACCTTCCAGGTTAAATTTCCTTTCTTTCTCCTCCTCTTAAGGGAAAATCCTGAAGCTGCATCATAACAGTATGCCATGGCAGGATTTGTCTCAACACCTGTAGCATGGACTTGGTGCACAACACATCGTCATCTATTATACCATGATCAGCAAGACAAAGTCGTGGTGTCATTGCATGAGCCAAGGATTTAGGATTCACTATGTCAAAACTGTGCATGGGCCAGCACTAAAGACCTGTGATAGAACAAGCAAACAAAACTTTCAAAAAACTGCAAAATGATCTGTCTCACAATTAGCTTAGACGTGCAGCCATTTTTCCTTATTGTAGCAAGATTTGTCCCTATCAGTCAGCTTACTGTAAGGGATGCACACTAGACTGTGAGCAAAGCCATTCAGCACATAATTTTTGGATTACTTTACTTCTCCTATCTGCCGCCACCATATAAAACAAAAAATGCCATTTCTCACGACTAATTAGGATGACGAGGAAAGTTATAGTATCACCTTGCAAGACAAAGGGGGCATTTCTTAGAGCAGATTTGCGTACGTTCCACATACGTCTAATGAAAGATTACACTACGTTAAAGCTGGCTAGTTGGTAATGGCTTACTGGAATCATTTTCTTATCATGGCTATATATATATAGCCATCAATAAGCACACGCAGGTGCCTCGTCATTTGTCATTCACACAAGGTTTCACTGCACCCCCGCCCCACCCCCCTTTTTCTGCATGGCATGCGATTGAAGATAAGTAATTTCTTTATTTCTTTTCCTGCCAGCGCAAGGGAAGGGGTGCTAACGCACGCTGCCTTCCTTTTTCTTGGCTCCCACATGCACCATGGATGTAGCATCACATACTAGGGAACAATCTTCGCACCTCTTGCAATGCTGAACGAACTCCGATCCTCCGGCCAGTGATTCAACAGCCCAATGATGCTCCCCTATGCGGTCATTCATGCAGCTTCCAGTTTGGCCCATATACACTTGCCACAGGCAAGCGGAATTGTTCTGCACGTCACCAACTTAGTTTGGTGCTTTTTGCTGCAGCACAGCTTCTTTGTTTCCGTGACAGCAGAACATAGCCGTATCAGCTTATCAGGAGCCGTGAACTACACCCCCAGACCACATTTCTGTGCCGCTTTTTTTAAGGCGGTGGAAAAGACTGTGGATACAAAGAATTGCCACGCGCTGCTTCTGCCTTTCTGCAGATGCCTTCGCTTTGGGGCCACCAAGGGTGAGATTAAGCTCCCTTACCATTACTTCAACCACCGCAGTCACCATTTCATGGTGGTAGTCTGCCCTGGCCAAAGGGTTAGCTTGCTGTAGAAGACTGGCTTCCATGTTATGTGGGCACGACTTTTGCAATGCCGCATGTAGGCCGTTCATCACTATGCGACGCTTCGGTTTGGTTGGTTTGGTTTGTGGGGTTTAGCGTCCCAAAGCGACTCAGGCTATGAGAGACGCCGTAGTGGAGCACTCCAGGAATTTCGACCACCTGGGGTTCTTTAACGTGCACTGACATCGCACAGCACACGGACGCCTTGCTTTTTGCCTCTATTGAAAAGTGGCTGCCGAGGCCACTTTTCGATAGAGTCGGGCGCCATAACCTCTGCGCCACCCCGCCGGGGTACTATGCGACACTTCACTAACTTCGAATGTGCCGAAGCATAGTTTAAAACCTGTTTTTTGGAATGCGGCTTATAGGCCCAGCACATGCGGTTTTCTGTGATGCAGAGGGGCAATTCTAAAACCTGGATACAGCTATTTGTCGGAAGCTCATGAGTGAATCAAAGCCCCCAAGAGCAACTATTAAACACCTCTAAAACACTAGAAACAGTGCACTTGCTTTGCTGTAAACTTCATTTTAAAAAACACCAGATAGTCATCAATATATCTAAAGCATTTTACAACACTCTTATCTAAACACTGAGCAATCCACTTGTCACCCTGTGCTAAAAATATATCGTACAGAATTGGAGCTAAAAATGGTCCGATACAAATTCCTTTCTTCTGGATAAAACATTCATCTCTGAACCGCATGACTGTCGCTCTGAGATAAGTAAATCCAAAAAGCTGCTAATCGATAATCCACAAGCGTTCTGAAAATCTACTGCGCCAACATTTTCTATGAGGTCGTGGACTGCATCAATTAGTTCTGGCTGCAGCTTAACCTCGCTCTTGGTGGTGCCAAAGCGAAGGCATCTGCAGAAAGGCAGAAGCGGCAGGTGGCAACTCCTTATATCCATCATCTTTTCCACCGCCTCAAAAAAGTGGCACAGAAGTGTAGTCAGAGGGTACAGTTCATAGCTCCTAATAGCTGTTACGGCTATGTTCTGCAATCATGGAAACGAAGAAGCCGTGTTGCAGCAAAAAGCACCAAAGTGACGAGCAGAACGGCAGTCGTGTACACAATTCCGCTTGCCAAACTGGAAAGTGCATGAATGACCACATAAGGGAGCATCGTAGGGCTGTTCAATCACTGGCTGGAGGATCGGAATTGGTTAAGCATTGCAAAAGTTGCGAATATTGTTTCCCAGTTTATGATGCAATGTCCGTGATACATGTGGGAGCCAAGAAAAAGGAAATTATTGAAGCCTTTCAAATTGACCAGGCTGGCAACATGTGTGTTAGCACCTCTTCCCTTGCGCTGGCAGAAAAAGAAATTACTTTTTTAATCGCATGCCACACAGAAAAGGGGGGGGGGGGGGTGCAGTGAAACCTTGTGTGAATGACGAATGACGAGGCAGCTGCGTGTGCTCATTGATGGCTATATATGTATGTCATGTATGCGTACAGTAAAAACTAGTTGCAGTCGAGCGGGTGCCCCTAGTGTATGTCCGTGTGTTTTTTACTGCGAACAAAATGATTCTAGAAAATTACACCCTTTGCCAGGACTTCTCGTATATCACCACATGACACCCACCATGTGTTACACTTTCAAAAATCACTGGTTAAGTTAAATCGCAAGCTTGTGCTGTAAAGAAACCCTAAAAGCCAACTCCTATGCCAATTTCATTAGCATACCTTTGGTAAAACACTGTTCAAAGAGCACTGCGTCTGGCTGCAGAAGGACTGTTGAATTTGGCATGTTTCATACAGCCAAAACTTCCAGTTGAGGCTACTCAAGTGCAGCTAGAAGCTAGCGCTCAGGAGGTTCATCAAAAACGAATTAGTCAGTCCAAGCCAGGCTGTCTGCTCCTTGTGGCATCACCACCAAACTGTAGCCACCTGTGAGCTGCTATCAACCAGCCATTGCTATTTTTCTGAACAATGTCCTTGCATGTATTGCACATACATGATTTATGAATACATAGTGAAATACACAGCCAACACAGTTGAACTTGAGAGCTCAGAAGCACAATCGTGAGGCCACTGACAGTTACCCATCTCACCCTTCCATGAAAAAACCGTCACAATCTACAACCTAAGCATGGCTTATATTGCTTTGTAACCTTTTTTTTTAGCTCCAAAAAACCATGCTGCATGAAGTTCCCTATTTTAAACGATCATGGAAGAACGAGTGCTTGCGGCACTGAAGAAATCGAAAGTGCAGGCAAAGTGCGCATAACTAAAAAAAAGGGAGCTTCCAGCACGAATAAAATCTGTGGCATCGGTCAACGTCCCAGAACTATATATGAACAAAAAATTAATTTCCACCAACTAGGGTTGGTTAACCTGTGTTCACGTCGGTGACCTCAGTCGAAATGCATCGAATTTGATCCTACGATCAGCAGCTGAGTGCCATAGCCATTACGGCAGCACAGTATCTGAATGGCCTGCATCTTCTAGCATCATACTTCTGTGGTGACTGCACCTGGCATCCTATCAGGCTCGCAGACTGTCACAAATGACGTGGACTAAATGCACGTGAGGTGAAGCAAACTGCTCTTGTTTCGATGAGCACTGACATGTTTCTCACACTAACAGAGGCAGCCTGGGCATGACAAGGGAGAAATATGCCATTCTGCCCTCGTTTTACCCAAGGAGTAAATGTGCTCTGCAAAGAGGCTCAACACTACAAATGGCACACACGTCACAAACAGTAAACTCTTGGAGCAGGCATGTGAGCACAAACAACTATATACATAAAGGAATTAATGCTATCACATTGCAAACATCACACCACAATGAGTCGCTACAGAGAAGCGTAACAAAATAAAATCTACTTATATCTAGATATAAAACACACTGCATTTCAGCACACCTCTTTGCTAAAAAGGCAAAAATGCATAACCATAATCCACTTCCAATGCTGCTTTTAAAAGGCCTGGTTTCAAATAACTTATCTGACTTAAAATTCTGTTTCAAGAATCTGTTGCATGTAGTGAAATGGTATTCTGCATAAGGAAGTTTCAGAGCACTGTACTTTTTTTGTGACAGATGCAACCCCCAAAGTGAATTTGGGGCATGAAACATGTTTTGATTCTTTCACAGAAGATTGATTTGGTTTGGTTCATGGGGTTTAACGTTCCAAAGTGACTCGGGCTATGAGAGACGCTGTAGTGGAGGACTCTGGAAATTTCGACCTCCTGGGGTTCTTTAACGTGCACTGACATCGCAAATGGCACCTTGCTTCCATTGAGAAGCAGCCACCACGGCCAGGATTCCACCCCGCAACCTTGGGTACAGCAGTCAAGCGTGACAAAGTTTCATGCTGCATAAGAGGCAGCATGCCTACATGCTGACAATACAAAGCTGCGCTGCAGGCACTCAAACAGACAGTTATGGGCCAAGGATGCAGCTGCCGTCAATAGCCTTTGTTATGATCCCAGCACATGGTCCTGAGGTTTCTCAATCTGATAGGATATCAGGTACTCTGGGTATGCCTGAAACAAATGTAAAAAAAAAAAAAAAAAAAAAATAAGAAAGAACAGTACATAAGCACAGGTGCAATGCAACGTCACCTATCTAGCCAAGACTCTTCTGCTTGGATTTCCCTGCTTTCATGCACCGCGAAGCAGGTGAGAAACTTACAAAATGTGTCCAGCCCATCTTTTTGTCTTAAAGTTGTTTTACAGCTCAAGAGTAAACTATACGGCATGGAGATAAAAGGCTCACTAGTGCAGCATACTAAGAAAGCTCCTTAATTCTACCCTCAATTTACTAAAAAATACAGATAATTCAAACTGCCTCTGTCCCAGATCAGACATGCATCGGGCACTAATTCAAACATAACAATTTTTGGAATAAATTTGTTTTAAAGACAAAACTGTCAATGTTTGCACAGTTGTAACTGCCTTGTCATACTTCTTTCAGATGAGTGTGCGAGCTACCCATGAGAATATTTTAGTGTAAAAGCACTCATATGCTCCCCACTGCCGACGAAGAACTTTGTCCGATATTTCTTGTTTGTTTCTGCTGTCACTCTGATTGTCTATGCTGTTTCATGAGGTCACAACCACGCCACCTCACGCAAGCAATTCGAACCAAGTCCGGTATAGGCTCCCAAAGCAACACACAGCGGCGCTGCTGCTCCTGACGGGAAGCGCCATCTATGGCAGAGAAATAGAAACTGGGAATATGGGGGCCGCGCCAGCCGCGCATTCTCTTCGCCCTGCCGCACTCCCGCTCCCTTCCGAGCACGTGCAGGGCTCTCGTGCTGCACCTGCGGCGTGTCGCAGAGTACAGTCAGTGGCGCGGGTTGAGAAAAATTTGCTTGCTTGACTTTTATTTTCCGTAAATCGAACTTGAATAAAGTGGAGGAGTTCGTTGAGAATGTGCACTCTCAGAAGAAGACAGCAAACAACTATAATATATAGTGGGCAGGATGTGTGCTTCGGAAGTCAACGATCACACTGTAAACGCCACGTTATTTGTTTTAGAGGTTTTAAATGATAGCTTATAAAGCAAATCTTGCAGTGGAAGAATAAGTATATGGTCCGAAGGAGGTGTTTTTTCAAAGGCATGAATGCTAGCAGTCTTTTTCAAAAGCACACGTGTGCTCCGTGCGCTGCATGCGACATAACTGGCTCGCTGGCTCGGAAGACAGGTGAAATCCAAGCTTGTACTACATTCGTGTCTTATTTCGGTTCTTATAAAATTGCTTTGCTTCAATTATGATAATATCTGGTTTGCACTCGCGAAACCTGTGACACGAATGGGGTGCTCCGTGCGAGTAGTGTCAATCGAGTCATAACTAGGATCGCTTTTGTATTGCACTACCGTCATATTTTCGTTAATAATGATAATAATAATAATAATAATTGACTCACTTATTGGCCAATTTGTAGAAATCTGTAAAAGCGTCTCAGCAAGGCATGTTTTGACTTCTTGACCATCGGAGCATGTTGCCTGCTCTAACGACTTGCAACTAATGTTCTGGATGCCTATGCGCACTATATTGTGCACTGGAACCATTTTAACGTGTGGAATTTTACAGCGCTGGCAAATTTAGGGGTGCCGGCTCTTCAGTCATGCTCTGCTACCGTAGAGGTCATTTTCGCTGAACAAGGAGCTGTAGCACGAACCTTGAAGGAAAAAAAGTGCGACGAAGCTTTAAAACTGGCAAGCGCAGCAGCGAGGACACTATTTTGCTGGTAACTAAATCTTATTTGTATGTAAACATTTCGGGAAGCATTGCGATGACCGAGGGCTCGGTTTGTTTATACGCAGTGCAAGAAGGAGCGCAAAGGCTTGAGAAACATGTAAAGTATTGTGCATTACAAGCGCTCTATGTTTTTTTTTTCTTCCTCTATGGGCCCATCGCTCGGTAAATTATTCTCTTCATCATGTTATTTATTTCGGCTGTGGCCGTCACTTATTGTGAGCCGATGGTCGATTGCGAGTACGCTGTTGCCATATTGGCCCCTGAGGATGCGACGCCGAGGGCCGCGCCAGCTCGCTAGCAATCACGAAGTCCCCGCTTACGTCATAGTGTGCGTCACCCTACCCCGACTACGTAGTCGGAGGAAACAGTTTGAATTTGACCGGTGGGAACAAGAAAAAACCTCAACTTCTTATCACAATATCTCAGCAATTATTCGATTTTTTGCTGCCGGATATGCGGCGACAGTGTCACCAAATGTAGTTTATTAAATTTTCATAGCATCTTTGGGTGCCTTTAGTGTCCCTTTAAAATATTGTACTCTTTTGATGCCTTTCCAAGCCGTCTTTGTCAACTGTCAACATTTCTGAGTTCACCAAGAAGGGGGAAATTGGCTCTTTTCGTTTCCACAAAGAACGAGAAACTTCTCAGTACGCTGTTGTGCAGTTAGAAAACGGGTTTTGCCGAGACACTTCCAAAGGAATCTGAAAAGTTTCACACGTGAGCCTCGTCTTTTGGCGCTTCACCAACTATTGTGGCTGCCCATGACACAATACTACTTAGTACCTCTATTTCGCATCAGCAGAAGCGTTTTTGTATTGCCAAATAACTGCCAGGTGCAACTCGTGCACAGGAAGCTAGCGAAGCGTCTGCTCCGGCGACGTCCCGTAATTTCACATTTCGCCACCACGCCATGAATGCCGCCGCGCAGCAAAACTTGAGCTTGGGTTCCCTATAGCAGCTCTAACGCACGAGCCTTCCTGATAGGTCTTTCAAGTTCGGCAGCCAAAAGGGAGAGTGGGGGAGCTTGTGACAAATGATTGAACATGACCTCTTGTAGTGCTTCCACATAAAAGAAAAAACAACAACATATTGAAGCCGATTTGAATTGTTCAGGTTCGAACCAAGGTACTTGGGTTCAGTAGCTGAGCATCTTAACCACTGAGCCACTGCAGCAGGTGCTTTCACTCATTACAACAAGGTTTAGGTTTGGTTAAACATCCACCATTTTAAGCGGTGGATCTCAGATGGCACCACAAGTAGGGTTAAGGGGGGACACGGCTTTTTGAGATGAAAAAATCGCAAAAAAATCGATTTTTTGAAAGTGACACTTTCAGAATCTGTGGCTATTATTCCCTTAATTCGCCAGGTTTTATATCTTGCGGTGCAGAATTTGGGCCACAGAATCAATTTATAGCATCACTGTCAGCTGAAATCCGTGAAAAAAGTTTTTTTCCGAGGAGCGTAGGTCGTTTTCTACACGCACGATCGCAGCCATCTTGGTCTCGTTGGAAAGATCGGCTTTTCTTTTCCCATTTCCCGCGACAAGTGCCTCCGCCGGCTTACTGGTGATGTTGAAATCCGAGCATAAAAAAAGTCCAAACGCACGGTTCTATTCGTCGAGCTAGCAAACGTGATTGAAAAGCGCGCTGTGATTGGCCGTGCAAAGTTCCCGTCGTCTGCTCCTCCGCAGGCGACGCGTCTCTCCTTGTTCAGTCGTAGGGTTGTGACGAGTGCGGCACGATGTCGGAAGCAACGCCGAAGTTTGCCACGAGTCACAAGTTTGGCAAAAAGAAGAAACGATCGGCCTACAACTTCAAGAAGCGCTCAGTTCCTTTGGCCGGCGTCGAGAATAGTCCGCCGCCAATAGCAAGTGATGCCGAAGCCGCGGAGAGTACCGAAGTGAACTTAGGCCTAACCGGATCGCCGACGAGTGAGTGCATTCCGGACAGCAGCCGCATTCGGCGCGACACCGAAATATTGCAGCGTACGGAGTTGTTGCAGAGAGAAATGGAAGCCCAAGAAAAGCTACAAGTTCTTTCTTCAACACCGGCCACCAAGCGAAAGATGGATTTTTTCAGTCGCGCTGACGATGTTGCGGCCGCGTCATCGGACATCGAGACTGGCTTCGTTGTCGTCAGTTTGGACTCAATGAACGCGTTGTCGTTTGTGAAGTGCAAGGAGTGCGGCGGTAGCGTCACGGTAGGGAAAGGTGAACGTGAAATGGCCTCACCATAAAGATTATTATCGAGTGTGCGTGTTGCGGTGATGTTGTGCCGGCGTGGAGCTCGCCCCGTGTGAACGGAAAAAAGAAGTGAAATCCGTTCGTTGTGAACGTCCTTGCTGCGCGCGCGATGCAAGCCACCGGGAATCGACAAACGGCACTGTTATGGGATTTAATGCTGGTTGCCAAAACTCCTCTGCAGCAATATTGAAAGAGCTGCACCTCAACCCTGGGACACCAAGCATGAAGTGCATGGCAAAGAAAGACCACCGCCGAGCAGTGGCATCTGTAAACAAGTGCAAGACCACTGCGGACATGCAGCCCGCTTTTAGAAAACGCCATTTGGGTGGCCATAGTCAGTCTGACTACATCCCTGGTGCCTTCTAGTCACTTACATTGCAAAATATTGCAATATTTTCTCGGCATTTTTGATTAAAAAGAGAGCCAATCTCTTTTTTCTCGTTTTCTCGAAACACCGATTCTTGACTCCTTGCTTATTTGCAGAAGCGATATCTCTGCCTTCAATGGAGGTAGAACCATAAATTTTGTTGTGGCATGTAGCTAAAAGTGCAAAGCACACAATGTTAGGAGCAGATTTTGCAATTTACGTTTAAATAATTTTTAAATTTTGCTCTAGGTCAGACAGTAGGGCACCCACATTTGAATGGTGGACTTTGAAATGCTATAACATCGCTAATATTTGTTTTATCAAAAAAGTGCTCCTAACATTGTATAGGTTGGTTGGTTGGTTTGTGGGGTTTAACGTCCCAAAGCAACTCAGGCTATGAGAGACGCCGTAGTGGAGGACTCCGGTAATTTCGACCACCTGGGGTTCTTTAACGTGCACTGACATCGCACAGCACACGGGCGCCTTGCCTTTCGCCTCCATCGAAAAGCTTTTACATTATGCTTTCTAGTACCTAGCAAAGTGTCAATATGAATTTTTTTAGTGTGGTTACTTTTTCATTGTTTTTGCAAATTGTGAACAATTAATTTCATCTATCTTTTGAACTAATTGGCCAATTGGAAAAATAGTTACATATTTGAAATCAGCGCAAGAAACTGAATCAGACTACCTAGTTTTATCATGTTTGGTCGAAAATTAAGAAAAATAGCTATAAGAGCCATGGCCCCCCTTAAAATGGGAGCCTACATGTAGCACCGTGGTGCCCGGCTTAAGGTGGTGCCAGCCTTTGAAGGTGTACTTGCCACCACCTGCTAAAGACCAGTGTTGCCAGTTGAGCAAGCGGCGCCAATTTGGTCCCCAATTGAACCGGCGCGGCCGGGCTATGGCCGGGCACTCTGCATGCAGGAGAGGGTTGGCGCTCGTACACTGCGGTGGCCTAACTAGATCTTCATTGCTCACTGTATGAAATTTTAGTTGCGCACTGTGGTGAATATTAAGTGATAGCTTACACAGCTCGCTCGGACAAAAAGCCATCGGCGCAATATTAGCAGTAGAACATCTCCATCGTGTGTGGAAAAAAATCGGGGACTGCACAAAAATCGTATCATGGTGATTTGGGGTTCTAGTGATTGATTGGTGGTTATAGGCGATGACGAGTTAAGAAATTGAAATTAATTGATGAATTAGAAAAAGGAAAATTAAAAACTAAACAAGGGAATTCAAAGTTGTTAAAATGCCCACAATGTAAAGTCAATGCTTGATGATGCTAATTAAGGACATTTTGAGAGTATAATTGGTCAATTAATCAACTGAAATAAAAAATGATAAATGGGAAAAAAGGGGTTCAAGGGTATCAAAATGCTCAGAATGTAAAGCCAATGCTTCATGATTCTAAATAACTGTGCGCCTAAATGACCGAGCGCCTATCAAGGCACCAAGAAGCTCTGGCCGTGGTAGGGATAGTCTTGAGCGGTGCCACACGTGTTTTGGCCACGACAAGGGAAACCGTTGTTTTCCTGTCGCTCTCCCCTCTCAGGTATGCAACTGCTCCATAGGCTTGGGGGCTTGCGTCCGTGAATTTGTGCCGTTCGGTTTTGCTGTTTGGTTGGTTGTCATACCGACGATGGATAGAAATATCCTTGAGGTGATGCACTGAACTGATCCAGGTTCCCCATTTCTCACCCACTCCTTGCGGCAGTGCTCATCCCAAAGCTCTTGAAACAACATTTTCACTGTGGTCGTCACTTGGCTCAGCAAGCCGAGTGGGTCGATGATTCTTGCTGAGGCTTGGAGCACGAAGCGTTTAGGGTTCCTGTTGAAAGTAAGAAGCTCCAGCGCCATTTTCAGGGAATAATTCAGCTTGTCGTTTTCTCTGTCTCACTCGAGCCCCAATACTCTTGCTATGGCTGAAGTCGTCGTCGCAGTGTCAGCGCAGGCATTTCCAACGGCGTCAGCATCAAACCATTGCTGTAGGAGTTCGTTTTTGGAACTCCACTTTCGCAGTTTCATCCCTTCTGAGCTCATTATTTGCTTTGCCTCCTCATAATATTTCGTCGCCTCTTCCGTGTTGCTGACTCCGGTTATCAAATCGTCGACGTACAGGCAGCTGCCTAAGATTTGTGCGGAGTGAGAGAGGTCCTCAGACGTTAGCCAGATGATGTTGTATTGTGGCAGCCAACGTAATGGGACTACTTGTGGCACCAAAAGGCACTCTTGTTATGCGCCAGACCTCTATATCACCCTCTGATTAGCCCTCACATAACGCAGATGAATACTAGAGAAACTGCAGTGCATCGCGGTCCTCACTTTTGATGTCAATCTGAAAGAAGGCCTTCTCGATGTCGGCAGTCAATGCAATTTCGTGGCATCGAAAATTCAGAATAAGTCGCAGCAGGTCGAGGTTTAGGTTCGGGCCAGTGGTGAGGGCATCGTTAAGTGACATGCAGCATTGTGCTTTCGAAGATGCATCGAACGCTATGCGAACTTTGGTGGTAGAACTCTCTAAACGGAAAACAGCACGATAAGGCATAATACACTTGAGATGAGGTGCTGTCGATTTCGTCGGTTGGAACCCTTTCAGCAAAGCCTTTATCCATGTAGTCTCGGATGGCTGCATCATAGACCATTAGCCTGCCCTTGTTGGGTTTCAGATGCCGCATCAACCTGACCAGGCGTTCTCTTGCTACAGCTTCATTGCTGGCTAGCCCTTGGTCAAGTGCCTTCCATGGGAGGCTTGCCTCGTATCGCTTATCGGTCAAAGTCTGAGAACGAGTGAAGGCTTCTCTCACCTGCTGCTCCTCGCTTCTAAGTAGGCAGCTACTTGAGGAAATACGAAGGCTCTCCAGCTCCCAGAACGCTCGAAGTTCGTCTGACAGGTTGCGGTCCATGTCACAGAAGCTGGTGCGCAGAACTGCAACGGTGGAACACGACACACCTGAAGCAGACAGTGGTATCGGCCCTTGCAAGGTCCAGCCGAAGTCAGTTTTGAGCGCTACCAAGGCCCCTTGCACTTTCCTTACTTTTGCGTGCACAATAGTCCAATAATAATCAGCGCCTATTAGAATTTCGATGCCTTGTGTGAATTGGAGAGTTGGTAGGACGCATCTGCTAATTTTAAATCAGCCACCTGACTTATCTCAACAGCATTTTCTAGAAGCAGCAGTTGGTTGGAGCAGATTTCTTGAATTTCGAGGGTTGTGCTCCTTGCGGTCGTACTGGCTTTGTAGCCGGAGCTTGACTCAACATTGTTTTTTCTTTATAACGTTGGCCGAGCCGCCGAAAGGGTAAATGGTCACTTCCTCTTCACCGGTCACCTCAAGATTATAAACGATCATTGACTGCCTCTGTCAAACAGACAGCGAGCGAGGCGGTTTCTTTTCGGTCCGTCGACCCACACCTGCGTAGCCTGCAGCAGCACAGCGTTTTTGTTGTTGTTGCTGAGAGACGCTGTTGATTGTAACCCAGTAGTGGTCTTGCCCTCGGCGTTCGGTGCCGGTGGATCACAAGCGAAGTGATGTGTCGTCGGACACTTCGCGCGACGTAGCGTCCAATTCTTACGCCCTTTCGTCATGTACCCTCTTTTCGCGCATCGGTAGCACCTTCCTTCGTTTCGCAGTTTTCTTTTCTTCTCATCGATTGATATCAAAGCATTGCAATCTGCCGCCGCATGCCTCTCTGAAGTGCACAAAGGGCATCTCTCCTTGCTCAATTTGGCATTCACCTGGAGGCTGGCCGCTGAGCCCTTGCCGTTGACGCTGTTGGGAGACTCCGTTCTCTGGCATGGTCAGGTCGCGTCTGCTGAGGAGCATGTGTGCTTCCTCCGTGTACCTTTTCCCTGCTCTCCACTTCCAGGCGAACTGATTGCAGAATGACTTGGAGACTCGAGCTGTCGAGCACATGTTTGTCTGCACTGTGGGCCTTATGGTACTCAACCGCCCATTCGGCCAGCAATACATGAAGCAAAGCCGCGCACAGCATCGCACCATAGCTGTCCGATTTGACACCAAAGTTTCAAGTCCTGCAATGTTTCGCTGAACATGATCGTGGAGGCGTCGCAGCGTGTTCACGTCACTGAGAGCTCTAACCTGGGGGAGGTTTAACAGCTGCATAAAGTGTTCTTGCATGAGCACATCCTGACACCCGAAATGCTCTTGGAGTGTCTTTACAGCGTGGTCGTAATTCTTCTGTTGTTTGGATCAGGTCAAAGCTGCCGCCGCTTTTCCTGTCAATGCTGTCCGCAGGTACAAGAACTTTTCTATGCTGGTCAAGCTGTTATTCTTGTGGACTGCTTGCCGGAATTGTTGCCAGAACGGTTGCCAGTCGAGTTTGTTGCTGCTGAATTTCTGAAGCTCCAGCTTACGTAACCTCAGTTCTCCTGAACGGGTAGCGGGTGATCTGGTCGCGGTTCCTTCTGCATTCAATGTGCTTGTTGCACGGTTGCCAGTCGAGCTTGTTGCCACTGAATTTCTGAAGCTCCAGCTTCGGTAACCTCAGTTGTCCTGAACGGGCAGTAGGTGATCTGGTCACGACTTCTTCTGCATTCAATGTGCTTGTTGCACCGTTAGAATTTGTTTCACTGAAACGCCGAAGCCTTGTCCGCATTCGTGTCATGAGAGCTTGGCACTTACGAACTCCTTTGTATTCTTCCGCGAGGCCTTCGCCACATACATGTGGCTCAATCAGGGCATCCAACTGTTTCAGATCTCTCGAAACAATGTCCAACTCATCCGATATTTCCGCGATGAGGTCTCGTTGCTGGGGGCCGAGGTCATCCGCCGTCGTTAGTCCCGACCTTTAATTGTCCAAACTGCACTCACAGAGGCACTGGCCGGAGAGCATCTCAAAGTATCACCGCACTGCTCCAGGGATGCTGAGTGTCTCTAGAGTTACTATATAGGCTTTGCCAGAGTTCCTCGTTTCTTTTCTTTCACCGCCAAGCAACCCGTGTACCACCGCCAACCCAACGGGCACTCCCGTTGCATCGCATCATCCCTTGTAAGGACGGCGCGCTGCGCTGTGTGCGAGCTGTAGTGATGATGACTTATTTCGTTTAGTACAGTCAACGTAATCGCTTCTTGACTGTGTTTCCAGTTTCGCTGCTCAACTTCTGCAGAGACATCATATGGTTTCACCGCACCACTTGGTTGCTCATGCAGCACCTTCGCGCAACTCTGGCAAAGCTTATATAGTAACTCTAGGTTAAACCCCATAACCTACACAATCAAGCACGCCATTGCACTGGAGCTGGTTGCAGAGGCCAAGGTTAATCCTTCACAATTTGATGCAGCAGATCCCAGATGGCACCACATGTACATCCTCTAATTTTTTTTAACCTGAACGCACGAGCGTCGACCACCGAGGCGATAAGCGCGATACGACGGAACACAGCGGCGAAGTGAGCGAGAATATGCACATGCGCGCAATGAGCACTCCGGTGCAGCTGTCCTCTGCCAGGCTGTTACGGGAACCGGATCTGACCCCACCTGTCTTTTTGTGCGTTATCGCATTTCATTCTGTTTTCTGCATGCTGCTGGGAAAAGATTAGAAAAGGCCACGTGGTACCGCCTGCTTTCCTGTATAAGAGGAAGGTGTGAATTGATAAGCGAATTAAGCGAAATGAATTGATAAGCAAAGAACCTTTAATTTGCCGCAGGAAAATGCTACGTGATCTAAGCAAAAAGAACCAAAATGCTGATACGCATGTAGTTAATCAGCGGGCGTATATCGCATTCCATCCAGCGCTACCTCCTGACCACTTATTTATAACTTCATGGAAGCGTTCAGAAAAGAAAACGGATGATGACGATAACGATGCTCAAAAAAGCAGGGGTGAGGTCCCGTTCCCAGAACAGCCTGGCAGAGGACAGCTGCACCGGAGTGCTCATTGAGCGCATGCGCATATTCTTGCTGATTTCGCCACTGTGCCCCGTCATACGGCGCTTATCAACTCAACGGTCGACGCTCGTGCGTTCAGGTTAAAAACGTGGGAGGGTGTACACCTGAAACTGCACAGCACCAGCCTTACAGCCACAGAAATATTGTCAGGCAAGCCTTGTGTAAAAAACAGCAAATACATAGAGCTAAAATAAGTAAGATGAAGTGAACAAAAAAAAAAGCCAGCGCCAATGTTCTTAGATAGACAGTTGGAAAACTGCGCGGTGTGAAGTAGGCCACAACGATCGCCGATCTGGCATGAGTTGATCGCAAAGAGACCGCAGTGCCTCTCTCCCCCGTTGCGATAGATGGGTGAGGCCATAGAGCTAATACACGGGCAGAAATTTTAAAATATTACTAACTCATTCTTTTCAGCAACGCAACGAAAAATAAAACTGCGGCTGCGTTTTTTAACACATCTTTGTACGCATGAAACGCCACCACATTTCCAGGCGTATTTCAAGCAGGCAGGTAGCAGACGACTCGCTTGAGCCGCGTCTGCCAGAGCTCCTCAATACTACCAGTTGTGAAACTTTCCATAGGGCCCATGTATTAAAAAACGGCAGTTTCGATTGGTTAAAACTCCGGTGTTTACGAATGGTGGCGGAACCTGCGGCCATTAAAGGGAACTGCGTCTAAATTCCAAACTTTCTGACTGTTGATAAATGCACAACCATTATGGAAAATAAAACTAGTTGAAGACTTGTAGCGGCAAAGATTATTAGGATAACAGCCATATAGTTAGTTAAGATGGAAAAGAGAAGAGGAAAATTTGATTTCCAAAAGGCAATGGCAGTAATAGCAAAAAGCTTGTATTGAATGCTTCCGGGTGGCGTGACAATTCATAGACACCCGAAAAATGCGTACAAAATTTGGTCACTTTTTGAAGTGGAGTTTCGCAACTGGTATGATCCAAACGCTCTGGCGTCTGCAACCTCCTTGCTTCAGACGCGTCAGTAGACGCGGTGGCTTTCATATGCGCACAAATGTGTGTTTAAAGACGCAAACACAATTTTATTATCTGTTGCATTGCTAATAGAAGAAGATTAGCAGTATTTAAAAATTTCCAACTGCATATTAGCTCTACGGCCTCACTCATCTACCGCAGCGGGGGAAAGGGGCGCTGCGGTTGCTCTGTGATCAACTCACGCCGGACCGGCAATTGTTTTGGCCCACTTTGCAGCGCGGTGCGCCAGCACAGTTATCCAACTGTCTCCAAGAATGTTGCCCCGCACATAGTGGAGGTTGTGCCACCTAGTGACGGCATCACAAAACCCAAGCAGGGCTTCCCAGTGGCCTTTATCTTTGAGTTTCTATGCAGTCGAAGGTTTTGATGAACAAAAATTGTGATCGTTCGGTTCATACGCTTCAACTGGAACTTGGGTCATGTCTAGAAACAAATGTTTTGTGGTGGGGTGCTCTAACAACTATGAAAGCTCCCTGGGAACGCATTTCTTGAAGTTTCCTTGCCGGTCTTACGAACAGGAGCAATGACAACAGTGGGTTGTTTCTGGGTGGAAAAAAAGTTCTGCTCACGTCTCGTTATTTTTGTAACTATTTACTACATCACTTTTATGGTGCTGCTATGAAATGTTAATCATCTTATGTGTACCCTGTCAAGCAGCGTCAGTTCGTTTTAACAGCTTTTCTCTTTAATTTTATGCGAAAGAAAGTTACACGCTTCTTGTCACAACAGAGACCGCATCCTGTGCATAGCATTTTTTTTTTTCTAAGTGAATGCAGCACAGATCAGATCATGTTTCACACGTGGCTTTGGATTGTTTCCGAGCTCTTTATGTACATGTCTGCGTGTTTAACTGCTGGTGAGCTGGAAAGCGTTGCTACTGTACGCACATTTGTTTGAGATGTGGCACAGCTTCCGCAATTTCTCGCCTATCTGCGGAGTGTCATTCGCTGCATGTATTTATGAAACGGCGTACTGCAGATTTTTTTATTTGTGCAAATATTGCGGTCTCTAGCTGGCATGAGGCCACATTCGTGCACGCTTAACAGCGTTGTGATTGTTTAGTTATGACGCAGAAAATAGGTTATGATTGTGACATTTAGTGAATGTCCCCTTGCTTAGCGCCCCATTGATAATTGGAAACATATATTCGCCTGGATAAGTTCCTAACACATATTGTTGATTTGTGTTGACGCATATTTGCTTTCTTGTGAATTTAGTAAAAATAACCCCTGGGGGCCAACTAAAAACAGTGGGATCTGCAGCCAGCAGTTCGTGAATAGCAAAAAATCAAATGAAGAAGACCCTATCGTACCTCCCTACAGTATTTCCTACTGTTTACAAACGCTCAACCCCAGGGACATCTGAGAGGTATCAAAGGTAATTCTATTAATTTTTAGAGGCAACATGAATCGCGACATGGATCGCACCACGCTTCATGCATGACATTCAATGGTTTAGGAATTCTTTCTGCATGTGTGTTTACACAGACGATTCGTGAGCCGTGAAGCAATGCTAGTGCAGAGATGGAACTGGCGACTGGCTTCTTGTAGCAGCTTTTGCAGCAGAAGAAACTGCAGTTTGTAGCAGAAATTTCAAGTTTTGTAGCAGAAGAAATGGCATTTTGTAGCAAATTATTAGAGCTTTTGTAGCAGAAAAAAAAAATTTTTTGTAGCAAAATTTCAAATCTCGAGACGCTTAAATAAAAAGGCTTGTTTTATTTCTGGAACCCAATTGCTCAGATGTTTATAACAACAATAGCCATGTAAAAACAAGCTTCAAGCTTCAAGACAAATTTCAAATCTCGAGACGCTTAAATAAAGAAGGCTTGTTTTATTTCTGGAACCCAATTGCTCAGATGTTTATAACAACAATAGCCATGTAAAAAAAAGCTTCAAGCTCAAATGCAGTTAAAGTGCTGTTCTTTCCTTAAAAAGCCCCAAATTAAGCAAACAGGCAGTTTTGCTTAAAACAAAGCCGTTTTTAATCAGAGGGAAGGTATAACGAGATATTCAACTACACTATAAAAACTGCAGCCTTGGAAAGAAGGTAGCTAGCTGTCTTAATATAAAATCTCCCTGTAAAAATTCAGAACTGCCGTTACTGAAAGCTGAAACTTAATGACTCCAACTTGGACAGTGCCGCTGCGAGCCTTTCTTGTCCATCCTGTCCATTCTTCCGAAGAGCTTGTCCACGCTCAACGTCTGTAAAATTTTTAGACTTGACGTCTTTTGAGAAAAGCAGCTCAGCATTGGTGCTCATATTCCTGACAAGCCTGACCTCTTCCTGTACCTGTTCCTGATTCTGACCTCTTTTCTGGGAGTTTTTGAAAGCTGAAACTTAATGACTCAACTTGGACAGTGCCGCTGCGAGCCTTTCTTGTCCATCCTGTCCATTCTTCCGAAGAGCTTGTCCACGCTCAACGTCTGTAAAATTTTTAGACTTGACGTCTTTTGAGAAAAGCAGCTCAGCATTGGTGCTCATATTCCTGACAAGCCTGACCTCTTCCTGTACCTGTTCCTGATTCTGACCTCTTTTCTGGGAGTCTTTGTCCTGTACATCAGGGTAACGTCGAGGTGCCTTTTTCCTTCAAGACCCATGCTGACGGGAGATGAAGAGAGAATAATTTTGCAGGTCCTGGGTTGAGATTCTTTTCCCCCCAAGAAAGGCACGCTGCTGACGCACTGCCAAGACTGAGATAATCTTCTAAAGGGCGCATAAACGTTGACGCTTGGAATTAAGTTGTGAAATTATAAAAGATGTTCCACATAAGGGGTGGAACTTAAGGTACAAAAGTAGCGAACAGAGTTCGGTGCGCTTGCACAGAAGCAGTAAAATGCTTAGCGCTCCCTCTGCTGCTACTCAGGCCATCGCAGCCCACACATCACTGATACGAGAAAAAAAAAAAGGAAGCAAGCGTGCATACTGCTCTAGCTGTGCTTTGCCGAGGGCAGTTCCAAACCGTCACTCGTTTGATACTGCGAAGTCTGCGTTGTCCAGCCTGCTGCTTTGAACACACACAGACACATGCATGCACGCAAATTAAGGGAGTGCACAGGGCAGCTCGAAGCCGTCATGCATTTGAACATGCTTCAACCCTTCGCAGTCAGCCTGCCAGCCCCTCCTTTCACCCCTCCCACGCACTGGACTTTATCTTGCAGCCCCCTCTAACTCCTTCCAGGTAGATCGGGAAAAAAAACAACAACAACAGAGAAACAAACACCGGCCGGAGACGCAGAAGTGACATAGACAAATGTCAATTTTGTGTCTCGTGATTGTCTGCCCAGGACTTGCAAAATATTCTTCTGCCTTGCACAGTGTTGCCAGCAGATGTCAATTTTTGTTTCGCAACAGTTTGGTTTCGCTGTCGGCAGAGTTATTCAATGACTTTTGGCACAGGTGTGGTGCAAAAGTAGGCAAAAAAATAAATTTTGAAGCAGCATGTAGCAGGATTTCTGATTTGGCGCAGTTTGGCGCAATTGGAGCAGCAATTCCACCATTGCTAGTGTGTGCATGCTACTCATTCTAGATTTTGCACAGCTGGCTCTTGAGTTTTCAGTTATAGAATATCTTTCGGTTCGTGCACTTGCTGAATGGGCATGCTGCAGCTCTTTTACTTGTGCATATAATGCTGTTTCTAACAGGCGTGAAGTTGGAACATTGCCACACGTGTAACACCTTTGAGACGGTTGGGTGCTAACTCCGTCTCTCAACTGAGACTTTTCCTTTTCCTTAGGTTCACTTTAATTAACCTTCCCTTTTGTATCTAAAAAGACGCTTTTGGCTGGAAAGTTATGTGGCAGTTGTGATATTTTATTTGCCAGGGCTCATTTCATAGCTAATAGTTCCTGAAGGTTGCTGGACGCTGTTTGCATTGCTTTCAAATTTAGTAAAGATGAGAGTTCATGGGAGCCAACAGACATGAGTCTGCAGCCACAATTTCGTTAATGACGACAAGTAAAATGACCCGAACAGCTTACAGATGGCCTAGGGGAGGAACATTTAAGAAGTAACAAATGTAAATTTACTATTGGTGGTTTTCCAGCATTTAATTTCGAACTGGGTAATGCAAGTTAGGTAACTGCATGTCACAAAATTTTCAAATGAAGCTTTTCACCTGTTACAGATGGGGCAAAAATGCTGTGATGTCAGCCATAAAAAAAAAAAAAAAAAAAATGCGTTTGAAACGCAAACTTTAACAAGAAAGTTGAGAGGTCAAACAATCCCTGAATGCCTTATAGCTTTCTTCTTGTTTCATACCAAGCGCAAGTTGTGATATGTATAAGTTACGCGCGTATACATCGCGGAAAATCTGAGTAAATATCTAGTGTTGGCGATAGGATATGAAAACGTAAGGTATACTTCTGAGCAGCCGGGGTTGCCGCACTCGCTTCTTAAGCTTACATTCAAAAGCAGTAATAGATAATGCCACAGTCGTCATGAGCGTTTTTCGTCTGCCGTGGTGGCGGTTCAGTTATGCGGAGCTCTCCACTACAGTATCTAACGGAGCTCGAGAAGGGACAGCATGCGAAGAGGCAGTCGCACCAAGAACTAGTGCTACTTAAAATAGTCGTGGTTTGAGCTACAAATGATGCACTCTCGCCATTTCAATGACGCGTTACAATTGTGTCAAATTCAATACAGATGGTGCAAATTATTTCTGATTAGTCCAGCACATTTTCCTGTACACAAGTGCGCCGCCAAAGTGGCTGTTCCGCTCACCTCTCAACAACCGCTTGATCGGGCATGCGAAACAGCACCATGTTGCACTCAAGGAAAACTAACTTTTTTTCCAAACACAGTGCAAGCATGGGTATTGATTTTAAAGCGCAAAAAGAGGGATGGTGCTCATGATAAACTTTAAGGTGTAGCCGGTCTTGATGACTCTTGTTTGCGGCAAACATTTCGCGTGAACGCGGGTCGGGTATTCCCGCTTCGGGCGAAAGTCCAACTGCGAATTTGGACAGAAGTCCACTTAGGAGCAATTCAATTCATTTTCGGTCATTGTCGCTGTGGAAACAGTCGCCATGCACGCGTACAAACGGCAGATCACAACTGTGAACTTCTGCCACACTTGCTGCAGCAATAGGGAAGCCGGGGACTGTGCTCCGCCTGTGCTTCCTGCAGCCGCTGGTAAATGGCTTTCAGTGGGGCCCCTACAGGCGGTGCGCGGGGCGTATAATCGGATCAAGAGGGATGACCCCCGCCCATTTTCTTTTATTTCATGGGGCTCAAATTTCAGGCTGTGGGCCATATACAGATATGGGTTATACACACAAAAATGCAGGACTGGAGATAAGGTTCTGAGCTAGTACCATACCTGCCAACCTAGCAACATGAAAATTCGGAAGACTGCCGTGGAGGAAGAGGGGGGGGGGGTTGTTTGTTAGTTTAGTGATTCGGACATTATTGAGGCTGACAACATTGGAACGAGGTGAGAGTGGCGGCCCACTAGTTTATTTTGAACTGATTTCTCTGTTGTCGCATCGTCAGAATTTCTTTTAAGTACCATATTTACATGATTGTAAGCCGACCCCCTTTTTAGAATTCGAAAATCCGAAGTGGGGGCGTCGACTTCCAATCGAAACCAAAGCATGGCACCCTTATCCCTTTGAAGGTTTTTTGCTGTACGGGTACAGTTTCAATCCTCCGTTTGATATTTTGCGCCCTAATGACGATGCATGCTCACTAGGAGGCGCTGGCCACCTCCTAGGACTTACAAGAAGCATTAGAAAATTATTGCGCTGCCTTCTTGGGAAGATAAACAGAACTGATTTCTGTGGAAGCTGATTACCATCTTTATTGGGGCTGCTGTTTGCTTGTTTATCGTGGCATTCCCGCTCCCCTTGTTTACAGAGTTTCCCGAGGTTCTCGAATCTACAGATCGAGCATTGAGTGATGTTGGCTCCAAAATACTCCAAAATACGGTTCCTATTATTTTTAATAACTTTTCCCCGACTTTACTCATTTTGTACTTTCAAAATCCGCAATAAAGTAATTCGACCATTTGGGAAAGTTTTTTTTTCTTTAAGTTCGACCCTCAAAGGGTTAATAAGAGCAAGATAAAAACTATATCAGGCAGGATATGGCAAATTTATTTGCTCTGCAGCTTCAAGTGCAAAATTTAGTTACTGTGCGTGCTTCTCGGAAATAATTTTTTTCTTTAACTTTTACTGTGCAGCACGAACTGCACCTGAGGGAGTGTCGACAGTTTACGGAACAGCCACTTTTCGAATCGCGGCGAAGCTCGCTTTTTGCACATCAGTTGCATCGGGTCACGTGACAAGGCGGCACTTCCGGGGACTGCTGACAGATGACAGAAGAGCCAACACCGATTGTTTGTTGAGCTCGCGCGTGGTTCGAGCGTTCGTACTTTTGACTTTACGACCGGCCACATGCTTTATCATGAGCTCTCCAGTCCCAAAATCTTCCGGCGCTTCACCGAAATGCGTGATTTGAAGTGGAGACGAGTAGTACCAGCCAGGCAATAAATTTTCCGAAGTGGCGTGAGTTGGTTGAACATTATGTTAAAACAGCGCTAGAACACGGACAAATAGAACAAAATGCATGTTTGTCTCTTTCTATCTGTCCGTGTTCTAGTGCTGTTTTAACAAAATAAATTTGCGTTGTCGAAAGCATCCACCGGTATGGTTTTTCTTTTTTTTTTTTCGGGGGGCGGGGGGGTTCAACTTACAATCATGTAAATACGGTATATAGGCTCATGAAAGCGTCTGACTACCCGTGCTGAACCATGGCAGCACCTGTCGGTTGCCCGCATTCGTGCCGACGGCCACTACCCTGATTCAAGCTGCATGCTGGTGACTAAATGCTCCTGTGCTGCTTTCCAGCATGGTTATATTATAGGGGAGAAAACCTGGGCCAGGGGGCGCTGCGCCGCTCTGTGCGTCAGCGCCCTCCATGGAGATCCCGTCAAAACCTCCGCGCAGTGCGGCCGCGTCGTCTGCTCCCCGCCGCATAGAAAAGCATGCTGTCGTCTGCTCCGCGCTGCCTTCCAGCACGTGTTTGCGCGCGCGCGCTCGGTTGTTTCTCTCCTCCTCCGGCCGCATTCTGGCCGCCGTCGCGCTCCAACAAAGGGGGCAAGAAAAAAAAACTGGAATAAAAAAGTGACGGCGCGCTTTTTCGCAAAACTCGTGAAAGTGTTTTTCTCTCTTCTCTCTTTCGTGTTGAAACGATGGTCGTCGGTTTTTTTTTTTTAGGTATCTCGTACCGCTCGTATCTCGCACCTCTGTTTGTAACTGGCCGTGCCGCAGCAGCCATCGCAGAACCAAGTCGGCCTCAAGAAACAGATATATGTCATTAATGCCATCACTCGGCGCTTATAAAGGGAAAACACATACGTTAATCGTCCTATCCTCATACGCGATCCTGCTTCGGGAGCTCAAAACTGCGCATTCGCTAGAGGAGATAACTGAACTAGGGATTGCACAGCGTAGCTGTGGAATTAAGAAGACAAATGTTTACTTGGAGAGATGTCCCCGCCTGCATGAAAAATCGTCAGGCATTTCCTCACTCTTCGTCTCACGGAGAGAGGAAACTGCCGAAAGAATGGCATGCCTCGGCTTCTCGTCAGTGATCCAGGTCGTTAAGAAACATCTCATCGTTAAAGGTAGATAAGTCATTGATTTCGGATGGCAGCGCCACAGCAGCGAACTCCCCCTGACCGCTGTCAGCAGGAGCCAAAGGGTAAGGCGGCATGCTTTGTGCCTTTGTAGGGAACGCGTCCTAAACGCGCCGAAAGCAGGCACCACGGCGCCGGCAGCATCGCCTAAAACGTCTGTCCCCAAAGAGTTGAATAGGCCCCTTTCAAGTGAGCAGTCACAAATGGAAAGTCCCCAACCAGCGCCCGGAGCACTCGTCACTGTGTACACGCGTATCAATTCTCAACGAGAAGGCTGGACCCTTCATTCTCTGAACAACATGGAAGAGGCATCAAGAGGTGCCGCCTCAAGTCCTTCAAAATACCTGTCGCTTGCCTCTGCCTTCGAGTACCGAATTCGCGTTCATGTTCTTTTTTTTTTTTTTTGTCTCAGCCTGCCAACAAGCGCTCTTTGAAAACAATGTCCGCGGCGATCAATTAATCATAATTTCTCACTTTCGAAAGCACCGATAAAAAGCGTGCCTCCAGCCAGCCTCTATGTCAGCCGGGGCACAGAAAAATGCAAAAATAAGAAACACCACTGGCAAAGAGCGCCGGCTTTGCGCGCACAGACGCATGACCATCCCCCCTCGTTCTCACTCTCCTTCTCCCGCTCCGCTTGCACGTGCGGCTGCCTGTAGCACGCGCTCCCGAGCGAGCGGGCTGCGCAGACTCCGCAGACAGCCGCGCGCAGCGCGGGCGCGGATGCGCGTAGGTTTTGTAGTTCCTCTCCGCTCCACTGGAAACCGAGCGCTGGCGTCGCGGAGCAAACTCCAGCTTTGGTTCCCTATAGGCCGTTATAGAATTACAGCTAAAGCGTGAAGAAAAAAAATTAGAAAAAAAAAAACAACAACACTGGGCCGTGGCAGCCAGTTTTCGGAAGATTTGAAGTCACGTCCGTACAATCGGGAGGTGTAATCGAAATTTAGGCGACTTCCAGACAATTCGGGAGAGCTGGCAGGTATGCAGCACTATACAGAACCATTCACATAAAACTCAGTAGGTCCAATGTTGGACCTATTGGCACCATCTATGCAGCCCTGGTTAAATTACATCATTAAAATTCCCGCCAAAAGATACCGGAAAAAAGAAAAAAATGACCCTCAGTGTTGCAGCGTTGATGCACCTACTGGAGAAGCAAGTATACTATTTCTGGTATATTTACAAACTTTCAGAGCATACCTTTCATTTTATATCAATGTTATGCTTCAATATTAAAGTTTTATATCAAAAGTTATAGCGAATGTGCAGAAACCAAAATTTTAAATGTACAAGCACTTACTTTAGTCTTTTATATTATATTTTGATCTTCGTGTCCAATATATTGGACAACGCACAAAGCTGAAACGAGTGCTATTGACAACACAATAAAAAATATTCAGCTTTGTAACCTCAATGACTTATCTGAAAACCTAAAAAGAAAAAATGAAGAAACTATGACCCCAAGTGGGGCATTTTGGGTCCCAAGAGGTCATACAAAGTTCTACTGTAAAATGTTGAACTGTTCAAAATTTATATTGAGGTGAAGTTCTCATTCACCAAGTGAAAACCTGTTTAGAGCCTTTTACTGTTCGAGGGCAGTGAAATAAATAAGCTTTAAGTTCACCATGTTTCTCATTTGGTGACCATGTTCATGGTGAACTTAGAGCTTATTTATTTCACTGCCCTCAAACAGTACAAGGCTGTAAAGCAAAAACAAAAGAAATAAAGGGGGCAAATATTTTGCTCTTCTGTGAACATCTCAACTGCATCAACATGGTCAATCCTGTTGGTTTTCATCTGTGTCATCAAAACAAATTTTGTGTCCTCAAGGGAGACCTACCTGCTCACCACGATAGACGACATACTCAGGGTATGAGAGGCCTCCCACACTTGGTCGTCCTATGACCGAGTGATGGCCAGGGGGAGCATGTGCCATCTTCATGGCACTGAACTGCAGAAATGACTTGCCCAGTGTCACACGGCACAACAGCATTTGCCTGCAGCCAAAAGAGAACAATGGGCAAACAAATGAGGCTAAAAACAATATCATTTTCAAATAATAATCAATCTAGAGTCCAGTAGTACTTGCGAGCGGGCTAGTTAGCTATACGACTCCTAGCTATACTATATGATTCAAAGACCCCTTATCAACGAACACCATGAACAATAACAACCGACCCCTAACTGAAAATGGCGTAGCCGCAGTGGCGCACCACTCATAATGTGGAAGTTGCGTACGCGGTTACATCAAGTTTTCGTTATTTGATATTTTGCCCGTCACTATTATAAAACATTTCATCAAATGAAAATATGTACAAAACGCGTAAAATCAACTTGTATACATATCTTATTACATAATACATTTGTGACGAAGAAATTTCTGTCGGCGAGGCAACGCGCTCAGCCCTCGAAGTCTGTTTTGCAAACGCACTCCACCTGAGTGCACACTTTGGCAAGTGCACTTATGTTACGCTGTTTAGCAGCGGTAGAGTGCACTTTTCGTAAGTGACACTCGCCGTAAGTGCGCTTTATTTTGCGCGCTTGACAGGGGTATTACTTGATGTACGCTCCCGTGGTTTAGAGAATTGGTATTATGAGCTATCTGATCAGCTTGCTTTTTTTGCGTGAGGGAATAATCGCATGGCATACGAGGTGAAAATGAAAAGGCTGCCCTAAAGAAATCTGCAGCACGAATGTGCTTCACTTTTTTTGTGACTTTATACGTCACTTGTTTGGCTCGCTGCGCTTGCTTCTGCCATGTTCGTGCACTGGTTGCATTTTCTGCTATGTTTTGCTTTTTCATTTCCGCGGTATTTATTTTCTTTGGCTCCAGGCTGCTGACCCGAATGTCCCTGATCGACTCTTGGCGCTTTGTGGTGTGAAAGAAAAAAGAGAACACATTTTGTGATGTCGCTGCATGTGAATGAACACAGGGGGCTGAAATTTAGGAGTCACGTTTCTGCTATTTGTCCATATCGAGAGAGCGGTGGTGAGGCGGACGTCTGCTGGCCTGAGAAAATTCAACACAACCCCTCAGTTCGTGTTGTATGAACAACTCAAGACGAAGGCTTGCGGCAAGACTGACAACGACTCTGACCGCCTCTGAATTTCAGCCGCATGAACCACCCAGGTCATGGCGGCAAGTTGCCGCATGTCGATGAGCATCAGTAACAGTGTCCCCACTTTTGTTTTCGCGGAGCCGGCTGCACTAGCTAACTGACAGATGACTGAGCAAAGTTATGTTTCTGAAACCACACACAATGGCGCCATCATGTTCATGCCCTTAAAAGGGCATCTCATCTCCTCCTTGGCATCCCTACTTAACAATCAAGTCGCGTGGGCGATGCGGTGTTACCGACCTTGAACTAGCCCGTCCTCATTGTTCTCATGTTTGAAGAGGGCAGAATGCGCTCAGGACGTCTCTGTTGGCCATTCCATTAAGGCCGTGCACTTGGCTAAACCGAACTGATTAGGCATTACATAAATTCTCATGAGACTTCTGATGCGCGTACAAGAAGAGTGAGAAGTTTGGGCTTAAACTGAACATTAAAAAGACGAAGATCATGGCGTCTTGCCCTATCAAGTCCTGGAGCATCAATGGACAAGAAGTGGAAGCTGTGACAGATTTTCTGTTCTTGGGCGCCAAGATTACCTCGGAAGGAGACTGCAGCCATGAAATTAGGAGACGCCTGCTTCTGGGAAAGAGAGCAATGGTTAGCCTTGACCGCCTAGTAAAGAGCAGAGACATTAGTCTGCCAACCAAGATCCGTATAACCCGTGCTATGGTCTTTCCAGTTGTGATGTATGGATGCGAGAGTTGGACTGTGAAAAAGGCTGACCGGCGAAGAATTGACGCGTTTGAATTGTGGTGCTGGCGAAGACTCTTAAGAGTTCCTTGGACTGCCAGAAGATCAAATCAGTCGATATTGTCGACCATAAACCCTGACTGCTCATTGGAGGGTCAAATTCTAAAGTTAAAGCTCATCTACTTTGGTCATCTGATGAGAAGAGAGGAGTCGCTGGAGAAAGATTTGATGTTGGGAAAGGTTGAGGGTCGCCGGAGAAGGGGTAGGCAGCGAACGCGATGGTTAGATGGCATTCTCGAGGCATTGCAGATGAAGCTATGTGATGTTAAGAAGATAGTGAGAGACCGGAAAGCGTGGCGTGACATGGTCCATAGGGTCACGAAGAGTCGGACACGACTGAACGCCTGAACTGAAATTCTCCACCTAGTGAAATGTGCCCAAGGGATCCTTTTAATAAGGCCCTAAGTTCCCCGTTTCAGTGCTGCTTATAGACCCGTTTTACCGAGAGCAAGCAGGAGAGGCAGAAAATACTCTCTAACCAGGTTCACTGCGCCGGCCCATTGTTGCCAGTACCGTGCATTCGCACACTTCATGCATAGCATAGTGGTCTTGCACCTCGGTATATTGTCGTTGGAGAGACTTAAATACCTTTACTAGCGCCTCTTTTAGTGGTAATGTCATGGGGACAGCAATGTGTGTTTGTGGACTGCACAAACAATCAAAGAAATCATAAGATGACTGCCGAGAGCGTATGCAGGAAGCACGCAACGATCGACAGCCCGAGTGCGACTGTGATATGTTTTTGCTTCACCGCTTTTCCAGTCCATGCTGATTTAATTAGTTAATCGGAACTCAAGTTTTTCGACCACCGCATAAACGGAACCGAAAGCAAATTCGAAACCAAAACTAGTTGGGCAAATGCAGCGCCATCGCAGTGCGCATCACTGTCCCCCTCCCCTCAACCTCCCCGACCTCCTGGCGGTTTCGGCAGTTTCGGGTTTTCTCGCACAGCGCGTTACTGCTTGTTGTCGCGGTGTGCGTGCTGTTCCGCATTCAGTTAGGCTTAAGCCTCAGAACCTTTGTTTGGTGTCGTAGCGACATTTCGTCGCGAAGTCAGGATCCAATGGCTACGCAGAAACGACAGCACAATGCGCTTGCACTGGAAAAGAAGATGGATATCATCAATGACTTCGAGAGTGGTCGCTTTACTAAAACGGCGCTTGCAACGAAGTACGGCGTCCCGAAGAGCAGCCTGACGAGAATCCTCCAAGACAAGGACAAGCTGCGGGCGGCATTCGAAACGTCACGCTTTGGTCTCCAGCGAAAAAGACTACGAGCGGCTGATCACGAGGATCTGGAGAAGTGCCTCGTGCTTTGGCTGCGAAGGGCCCGCAGCGAAAACATCCCCATCAGCGGACCACTCATTCGTGCTAAAGGAGAAGAATTCGCTCTCCAGCTCGGCATTGAGGGCTTTTCATGCAGCGACGGGTGGCTGACTAGGTTTAAAGACCGGAATGGTGTAGTGTTCCGTGCCATTTCAGGGGAAACTGCCGCTGCCGATAGGACGGCATGCGGAGAGTGGAAAGCAAGACGGCTGCCCGAAATTCTAAAGGAGTACGACCCTGAAAACGTCTACAACGTGGAGCATAAAATCATTTTTCAGCAGCCATTAAATTAAATCGCAGTTCCCACTACCCTACCAGCAGAAGAGTAAGCGGTCTGCTCTTTTTTTTTTTTTTATTCCTGTACTTTGAGAAAAAACAAAAATGTTCGCTGTGTGCTTTGTGCAGTAAAGTTCTTGCCCATTGTATACTGTTCTCCTTATTACCGAAATTTTGCATTTCGGGATTCACTTCCGCGGAAATCACAAACTGCGCGCCTGCCTGTCGTGTCGGGACCGCGGAAGCTGATTGCACAATGCTGAACACATTATCTCGGTAAACGGAACTCCTGATAAATGAAACATATTTTCCCAGTTCCTTGAGGTTTCGTTTAACGAGAGTACACTGTACATGTATTGTGAAAGATACAACAGATACATCCTCAGAGTTAACTCTGCCGAGTTCGGCCAGCGGAAGCGGAGCGCAGTCCTTCGCAGTCGCCCCGGCCGCTAGTCTTGCTTCCCACAGATGCCGCCATGCCAAACGGATGGTATACGGTTTGTTGGCTCGCTCAAACAAAACAAAAAATAGCACCAAGTTATCGGATAGCTTTCACGAGCACCGCGAAACAGCACTTTTACACTGCCACATCGCAGCATCAACACGCACAGCACAGCCCAAGACGGCGTCAAGAGGAGCCGGAGTGGACTTTCCCAGTTCAGCCGGGGCGCCTCCATCAAACAACGATGACTGCGCCCAGGCATCGAAACTAAAATCGTCTATATAATTAAACCCGTTAGTTCTCTCTCAATTTATGTTCGTCTCTGCTTCGGCGACCACCACCCTATCCATGTCTGAGTGCCTGAAGCTGGAGCCTTACTGTTTGGCAATGTTATTTGCATGGGGAGCTGAGTTTTCAAGAAAATAATTGAATACAATTACCGTATTTACTCGCGTAATGAACCCACTTTTTTTCCAGATAAGTTGACATAAATTTGGGGGGAGGGTTCATTACGCGGGGAAAAAAAATTTAGATATTTTTTAGGTCGAAATTTCATGTCACAATGAAGATAGGAAAATCGCAATCCCAACCTTACCTTTATAGTAAAAACACGTACGCGATGAATGTGAATTAAAAATTCATTTTTATTTTCATGCTGCTGGCTGCTTATGGTCTGTCTCACTCGGGCTCGCTATCTGAATCCACGCTTCAACTCATATCGCTTGCGACTTCGTCGGCGTCGTCGTCTCCCCACAGCGCGTCGTCTTCACTGCCGTCGAGGCTGTTGGAGATGCCAGTCTTTTTGAAGCTGCGGACGACCATCTCGCTGGGAATCACACTCCATGCTTCTAGAATCCATCGACAGAGCATGTCGATGGTGGGCCTTCTAATCTTACCTGCGGGAGTCAGGTCGTGGTTTCCCGCGGCCATCCACTCTGTATAGAGCCGGCGCACGTTGTCCTTAAAGGGCTTATTAATGGAAACATCAAGGGGCTGCAGCACTGATGTCAAGCCACCTGGGATGATAGCGAGGTCCGTGCGTAACTCGCTCATTCGGCAGCGGACATTTTTTTCCAGATGGCCGCGGAAGCTGTCCATAACAAGCAGCGATGGCAGGAGAAGAGCCCCGGGCCGCCGTCCCCAGACTGTTTTCAGCCAGTCGGACACCAGCTCGGCCGACATCCACCCTTTCTCCTGGGCGCGAATGTGGATACCGGCAGGAAGAGTTCCCTTTGGCAGAGTCTTTCTTTTGAAGACGACGAACGGCGGCAGCTTCTTGCCGTCCGCTGTTACAGCTAACATCACGGTGCACCGCTGCTTCTCGGCGCCCGTCGTCTTAACCTGCACACTTTTTGCACCTTTCATATCGACAGTGCTGTTTCTTGGCATGTCAAAGTTTATAGGCGTCTGGTCCGCGTTCCCGATTTGCGACAGCAGGAACTTTTTGTCCTCACGGATCCGAATGACAAAGCGGTGGAAATCACGCACTTTGTCCCCACAGTCTGCCGGCAGCCGCTGGCATAACGTAGTACGCCTTCTGAGGCACAACCCGTTCCGGCGCATGAAACGAGTCGTCCAACCACTGGTCGCCTTAAATTCACTCGCGGCAATGCCGTGACTTCTTGCAGTGGCCCGCGCGTGATTCTGTATCAGCTCGTGGGATACGGCACATCCTTCGTTGCGGAGCCTCTTCACATAGCTCAGAACTTCTTCCTCGACGCGAGGAAACTTGCCCTGCTTCGGCCCGCGAAAGGCCCGGCGATCTTTCTTCGTCGCTCTGAGTTCCTCTTGTTGATTCCTCCAGTAGCGCACACGCACGGGGTCTACACTAAAATGCCGTCCAGCCGCGCGATTGCCATGCTCCAAAGCATGCTCCACGACTTTGAGCTTAAAACCGGCCGTGTAGCTAGCGTAACGCCCCATCGCACAACGCGCAGAAAATGCACAGCACGCACGAAATAATGCAAAGGTCGTAGCGAAGCACTTAAACAGCAACAAAATAGGACTGGCGAAATGGCGACCGACGCTGTCCAAGTGCGTTGTCTTTACTTCGTTCTGCCGCCGCCGCGCATGCATGGCGCTATAAGCAGAGGTTTGCTTTGCATTTAATAGATGGCACTCGGCAACCTGCATCATCATCATCATTGTAAAAAAAAAATCTAGAGAAGTTTGACAAATTGGTTCGAGAAATACAAAGAAAATAGCCGAGCGTGGTGGAAACTGCCGTCACCCCATTTCAAAGAGGACGCCCCAGTAAAGCCCTTTGCGCATCCACCAACGAATCATGCAAGGTCAATGAACGATCAACGAAAGCGTGCAGTCGACGCCCGCGTCACCCGCGTTCGCGTCGCCGGTGTTCAGCATCGTTGGCTTCAAATGATGTTTATTTTATCACTGCGCGATCAGACAATTTTATGATCGTCGACAGTCGACAGCGCCGGCCAATTGAGCCGAGATAACGCGAACATGCTGAACACCGACCCTGCGGGCGGGTGCGCGTTATTTACGCGACGTAAAAAAAAAAATTCAATTTTCGACGACAAAAGTGGGGGGTGGGTTCATTACGCGAGTGGGTTCATTACGCGAGTAAATACGGTAATTTCATGTAAAACAATTCCTTGAGAACTTATGCATTATGTTATGTATGCTTTTGTGAAGAGGTTTTAAAAAAATTTGCTGCAGGTAACTTTATCAAGCATACCATTTGTTTCTCTTGATGTCAAAGAATACAATAAAGGTAAAATTGTCAACCTGCCTGCAACAAAACTTCAGTAATAGGATATTAAAGGTACTTCAGAAACATGAACAGTTTGTCTTCCTGTTCACGAAGTGACAGTTTCAATATCCTGTAATCCGCCTTTTGCGCGAGTTTTCTGCGCTTGCGCGAAGTCGTAGCGGCGACCGATGGAAACACATTGGACGGCGTCGACGGCGTTTCTCCGCGCCGCCAGTGCGCGGGGGATGGCGGCACCGGGCGGCACGGTGACCGTCCCAGGCTTGGCAAAGCGATGCCAACCACATCTGCCGCTTACGGTTGCCACTCTCTAAGAGTGCCGAGATGCAAGACGTGGTTTTTCAGGTTTCCTTCGGCGAACCGTGACCAACAACGACGTGAAGCTTGAATTAGGGCCACCAAGTGTCAAGATGTGAATAGCCGACCTTAGCAACCGACTGTGTATACTCTCGACTGTGCGAAAAACACTTCATTACAGGTATGTATGCATCTAAAGGAAATGTGCATGATGAAAAGTATCTACCGGAGTTTGCACCAAGCCTGTAACCCACTAGTGATAGCCGCAATGAGCATTTGTTCGGCGCGTCTGATGGCGATGTATTTTGTCGTTTGTTTTCTTTATGTGCGAAGGGGCCAGGTAGCGCATATATCACAGGTGGCTGTGTGCGCTAAATCGTAATATTTAGCATGTTTTATTGCTACTGCCGCCTGACTAAAAAGAAAAAAAAATGGGCGTTTGTTGTGATGCACCGCCACTCACGAGCCGAGTGGTTAAGCTGGTCATGAGGCTCGCGAACGGCAGTGCATTAAGGGGAGACGCGGGTCTTAAAACGGTCGAAAATGGTCAAAAAGTCGATTTTGGGAAAAACTCATTTTCGGAAGGTTTATCCTTTCGAGCATCTACAGTAAAATTATTAACGCTGAATTCGGTCGGGAAATGCGATAAAATCGGCTTTCAAAACACCACGGCAGCGACGAAATGGCCCCGAAAAGAGAGACTTTGTTCGAACTTCCCGCGCGCGCCGCCGGCGTTGCAGCCGGCCGATCGCCGCCATCTTGGGCTTGTTTTGAAGCTGGTTTCTTTGTGCGCAATTTGAGCTATCTCAAAATGGCGTCGCTCAAGCCGAGCGGCGGTTCGGGCCGGTTTCCCGAAGGCCGTTTTCGGGTCTCTGATTGGCTGGCACGCGGCGCGCCGTTCTGCGCCTCCTATTGGCTGGTGTGACCGTCTACGTCATTTTTTTTTTCTTTCTCTTGCGTTCGCTGCTGTGGCTGTCGCTTCGTGCGCGTCTGTTTTTGCGCTCGTGTTTCTCTACACGCCGTGTTTCCGCCTTGTGCCGGGAGTTTCTCTTTGCGATCGAGATGCCGGGAGACAGTCGATTGAAACCAAGCACGCAACGAGCTTTTGGAAGCCGGAAGAAACGTCCGTGGAACAAAAAACGGCAGGCAGCGGCCACCAGTGCGTCGCCGGGGCCTGCAGTGCCGGACTCGTTGGATCCGCCGGGTACATCAAGCACGCTGCCCGATGACGACACCGCGGGACCAAGTTGCAGCACGAATCGTATCTCGGATCGTGGTACACTTCGTGTTGATGCTGTGTACTATTCGTCGACCAAGCAGGCGCAGCGTGTTGAGCGATCGGCGCAAGCAAAGTCCGTTCTGTCGGAAAAGTCGGCTACCCAGCGCAAGTTTGACCTTCTTGGCGTCAGTGCGGATTACCAGACAGCTGATGCCGGTACCCAGTTCGTGATTGTGGACTTGAAGGTTTTGAACAATTTTTTCGCGCAAGCGAAGTGCGGAACCTGCGGCGCAGGAAGTCTGCGTTTGAGCAAGGCAACAGATAAGGAGTACGGCCTTGCTGTAAAGCTTCTGCTTGTCTGCGAAAACTGCGATTTCGAACAGAAGCAGTTCTCTTCCCCAAGAATAAGCGAAGCAGTTCTCTTCCCCAACTGTTTGCCTGGTGGAGCTCTCGTCTCGGCTCCGGTCCTCACTTTCACCTAAAAAAAAAAAAAAAAAAAAAAAAAAAAAAAAAAAAAGAGAAAGAAAAAAAAAAAGTCAACCCCTAACTTTTCGAAAGTAACCTCTATAATTTCATCACACTTACACATTCGACATTTTTTTTTAAATGTTTCCTTGGATGGAATAAGACACTTTTTGTTTTGTTTTGTAGGGAAACTGACAGGGAACATCTGAGTAACATCCGTTGTCGAAGATTCTTCCCAATATTTTCTGCACTCAGTGTCAAAACTTCAAATGAGTTTTTCTCAGCTTCATGTTTTTTGGTGACATGACTAGCCTTACGGAACTTTTCATTGGGTTTTTGTGGTGCAATTTTAATAAATCTTATACCGTTGAATTCAGAAAGGTTCGAACTGTGGAGCTATGCTATTTTTATATTGCTAAGTTGAACATATCAAATTTATTGAACAATAATGTCAGCTAATTATATTTTCGAATTGTGGGGCATCTACATAATTGAATATTTTTATACTGTGATGTACATCAATGATAATATAAATAGCATAGCTCCACATGGCAGGCCTTTGGCTACAACTACATTTTAATCGGAACGAAAAAATATTGAGGGAAACTGTCCTAACGACCCGTAAGAAATTACCAAATTAGGCTTTGGTTATTTCCCAATAACATTAGAACTAATTGAGATAGAGTAAAACTAATTACATTTTTGAAAACAGGAGGAAGAAATACATATACACACCCAATTTCGTTATTATATCTCTAAAAATAAAAATTTTCATTTTAAGACCAGTGTCTCCCCTTAAAACGCCGTACTTTTTTTTTCTTGTTAGTCAGGTGGCAGTCACAATAAAACATGCTAAATATTACGGCCTAGCGCACACAGCCGCCTGTGATATTTAAGCTACCTAGCCCTTTCGCACATAGACAAAATACATCGCCTTCAGGCCCCGGCGCACCTAAAGCAATCACGCACCGAAGAAATCCTCATTGCAGCTATCACTGGTGCGTTACAGGCTGGGTGCAAACTCCAGTAGGTACTTTTCATCATGCATATTTCCTTTAGATGCATACATACCTGTAGTATCTGTGTTTTTGCCGCTCGGAGCATATGACGCACTTGACACTCTTGCACGACGCAAAGTATTTTTTTTTTTTTACCTTAAAGGCTCGCCTTCGTGCACGCCAAAGCATTCGGATTTTGTTCCTTTGGTGTACGCAATCAGATGCACTTCATTACGGAGCTTGATAATCATCGTTTTCGTCCAACCGTTTGCAACGGCAAGGAAACCGCCCGGCACAAATGAGTCTCCTGGAGGGTTCATACTCGTTCACTTGCAGAGTGGACCGCTCTGGACGTAAAACAGGGTTTGTTCCTGACCGAGATGCGCATCCGATATGTAGGAGGTGCACATGTGTCACCAAGTCGTTGATTCCGCAGAAATCACGGCGGAGGCAGAAAGGTTGTGGATCCTTTCACAACAGAATGACCATTCTCTGTGCACCGAGAACCTTTTCACCACTGCGACCATATCCATTCTGACTCCTGAGGGCAGAAACCGGCTACAGCGCTGAATCATCCGTTTCCAGAAAAATGCTGCGCGTTTCCTGCAGGTGTGCATTCCGGCCGGGACAATGCCCTTTCCAGGGGGTGTGTATAAAGTGCCTCTCTGCCGAGCTTCGTAGATGAAATCCTATAGCTGCACGCTTGTAGATGACGCGAGGCGGAAGCGACGCACATTGGACCATGCCAGCGCCGCGGTGACCGCATTGTGCTCGGTAACTCAAGACACCCCCCGCACATATGCGCCGCTCGAAGTCACAGGAGACTATTCCACCTAGCTCTGCAGCATCAACAAACCCCTGGCTGCTTTGCCCTTTGAGATCCCTCTCTCTCTCTCTCTCTCTTTGCCTCCGCGCTCTACTGTCTGCCGAAAACCTGCACGTTGAGAGCCTCTCATTCTGTCACGTCGAACACGGCCCGCGCTACACGCTCTTACAATACGTAGTATATGCGTGTGTTATGAGTGGATTGTGAAAACGCTGTACATTCCCCCATACTGCCTGAACATGATATACTGCAATCACTATCACTACTTTCAGCCACGAGGCCAAAAAAAGGGGGAGTTTTCGCTTTCTACCTGCGTTGGCGTGGCCATTTCGTATGGTGCACTTTCGCGTCGTGTGCTACACTGCCGTTCAATGTGTTTCTCGCCCGCTCCCGCATGATGGCGCCACATCCTCCCGCAAAAGGCGGATTATAGGCAGATTGACAACCCAATTTATTGGATTCACTGTCATCAAGAGAAACATGTGACATGAATTTTAGCAACTTGCTCGCAGCAAAATTTCTTCTAAGTTTTTCCCAAAAGCTTACATAACATATTGCACAAGCGCTCAAGCAACTGTTCTGCAACCCTGTTGGATTTTACAGTGGAAGCAGGCAGGCTTCGGCTTTCGAGAAGGCGTCAAAAGAGCTGCATTCAGTTTTGAGCAAGTCTTTGTTGTTAGAAGTGAAGTTGCCTCCATCTTTTGCAAATTATGTTGTTTTGCTATCACTGTTATATAATGTTCAGTTTCGTCTGTTGTTCGGGATGCACAGTCCTTCGACACTGTGCGAACTACATATTGCCTGCCAAATCAAGGTGCAGAAGAGAGGAAAGAAGGAAGCTGATCATTATTAGTGTTATTTTTCTGGCATTAAAATAGACAAAACCGACCTTGGGATCAGCAGCCTTACGATAAAGTCATTGAGCCATTGCAATGGGTCTGACATCGCAAAAATAAGCATCTCCATCTGGCTGAGCAAGAGGAGTTCTGTGTGACAACTGTGCTTATCATAATTTTGTTGAATGTACAAAAGGGACAAGCAAAGTAAATTGAAGAGCAGTGCAAAAAATGCATACTGGAGCAGGTATGAGCAGACAAGCAGGTGTGGAGAAGATATAAATCCTGGAGCAGTACTGTGCTCATTTGGAAGCAACTTCAATTGCAAACATCAACACTAGTGTCTCAAAGTATCACTGAGGTTGAGATTCTCGCGCCACACAATTAACTTCAACAGGCAGTTCAGCGCTTATCTCAAATGGTTTATGGGAGAAAATTCAGAGGTAAGAAAGTCGCAAGAGTAAAAAAACATGCTGTCAAGAGTGGACTTATGAGTAACTTTTTCACTCTTGGATGGGTACATGTCCTTCACTACCACTCTGTGTCGGAGCAATAAAGCTCCAGTGGCGTGCTAGCAAGATGCAATTAGGTGCCGCAGAAAACAGAGAGCTTGCTTCTTATGTACACTGGCCTTTACAAAACAAACATGCCCTGCATACTAGTTTCGCCAATACTGTTCCAAACCGAAGGTGTGGAAACGAAATTACACCACAAGATACAGTTCAGAGAGCTGAGGCCTTTGTTTGTCATCTGCTTTCTCGTTCTTGGCCTTGTAATTGCGTTGCATATAAGCTAGACTCTATTTCTGTGCACCAACTACACAAGCTGCGGCTTTACTTTTATCACTATCCACTGAAACCCGTTTTTGTGCACATCAAATCTCACGTGGTCACCTTTTTTGTCGCAGTTCACTGCCACTTGTGTGACGTGATGGCGAGCATGCGTGTTGCCACACCTTGTGACCTAACGTGCAGGCACGCAGCCACACGAAACCCTAAGGCCATCAACACACTGATTTGTTTATTTTAGGGCACTGGAAGTCATTTTGCAATAAATGAGGATGCTGGCTGAGGTCAGAGAGTCATGATGGCTGGCCGCGAGTTTTAATGAACAAGAAATTTTAGGATGTACGAATATATTTGAATGGGACAACGGAAGTAATTAAGCTGCAGTGTGAATCAAACAGCAAGTGCTCTTCTAAAGGCATCCAAAATTTCAATTATTCTCAAAAGCCCCTCCATGAACCAGATACTGTGAAAGAAATTGGCATCTTGGAGCAGCTGGTGCAGTGTGGCATAGGAAATCTCGTTATCAAAATTGTGCTTCTGCAAATTCTTTAATTTGTGCACACTATTTGGAGTGTCGAAAGTCAGGGCCACCGGACCACTTTGCATTTCATGTTGGACATGAGGAGGCTTCACTATGAAAACAATGAACAGCATGTAATGAAAGCAAGGTGACTGTAAGAACATAAATATGTCGACGGAAGCAAGGAGAGCATGCATTGGCATTGGAGTGGCAAGGCACTTTCAAAAAGCAAAAATTAAGAAGAAAAAAAGATCAGTGAGAAGCAAGCACCATTCTGAATGCTGAAAGTCGTGACAGGAAAGCTCCGAGAACAAAACCATAAGGTCAGACTTCCTCGGCCTGTCAACAGTGGCCTACCAGTTGTCAACATGCACACATTAGAAGAGGCGGGAGTAGCAATAAAAAATTAGGACTGAGGAAGAATAAGCATTGCTTTTCAAGCAGGTCATACCCTTACACAAATTAACTAGTGCCAATCCTTAAGTGTCTTGAATAAACGAGCTCTCCATGTCATAGAATTACATAGCTGTTTGGGAGGACCTCAGTAGCAGCGAGCAGTCAAAACTATCTGAATTGGTTAGGTTAACAAGGTTTTACAGAACTTTTTGTCACACCTCCACACTGTCTCTACACCCCTTACACATGCAACTAAAAACCCACTCGGTACAAAGGCGCATCTTCTTCCCTTTCCTGCCACAAGCCTTGCTCCCGAAGGCTGCCCACGAGGGCAGTTAGAGCAGGCAGCACTTATTGCTGTTGCTAAATTCGCACACCAACTTCATTTCGAAGTGAAATAATGTATTGCTCTTTATAAGATTGCTCACCTAGGTGAACATCTGGACTACACAACCAACCAATGTGACAACAGTACAATGACAAAATTGCTAAAGAGTGAAAGCATCACTAGAAAATCAAATGACGAAAGACAAGGTTCGTGCACATAATCACCACAGCTGCATCGTGCCCCAATTTGTCAGCCGCATGCACATGAGCAATGAATCCATACAACCACTGCTGACAATTGCTAAGAGTACATGCATTCCTTATTTATGGGCCCTTTTCCTTGAAAACGTATTCCCTTTACTTGCCGCATAGCACTAAACAGACAGACACAGCGAGACAAACAGGACGGCCGCTAACTTACAACTGAACTTTTATTGCATGAAACCAGGCAATATAAGCATTTTCTTAACAATGAAGAGGAGGAGATATAAAGCCATTGAAATATAGGAAGCAATCAAATAGCGTTGTCGTCAAACAACGTTCACAGATGTAAGTTAGCGCTCATCCTGTTTGTGCTGCTGTGTCCATGTCTGTTTAGCGCTATGTAGCAAGTGAACAGTCACCAACACGCCTAATAATAATAATAATAATAATAATAATAATAATAATAATAATAATAATAATAACAACAACAACAACAATTGATTCACAGAAAAGGAAAGGCATAGTATCTGTCACACTTGTTCTGTGGACACCTGAAATCGCACCGCAAGGGAAGGGAGGAAAGGTGGGAGTGAAAGCAGAAAGAAAGGAGGAGTGCCATAGTGGAGGGCTCCGAAGTAATTTCGACCACCTGATGATCTTTAACATGCACCAACATCGCACAGTACACTGACGCCACTTAGTTTCGCCTCCATCGAAATACAGCCGCCGGCAGTCGGGATTGAACCCGGGTACTCCGGCACAGTAGTCAGGCGCCTTATCACTGCACCACCGCAGCGGAGCCCCATTCTGACATATTTCCTTTAGTGTTCACAAGGGAATGTTCGTCCCCTTACAATGACTGGACTCACTGTAAAAGAGAAAAGAAAATAAGGAGGAAGTTACCTGTGGCAAATGTAACAGGAGCGATCTTTGTGTATTGGGCAGCCCGTTCCTCCGCAAGTGCCATAGACATACTGATTGCTCTTGGACGAATTCTCCGCAAAGTAAATGCCTGTAGAGAGAGAAGAAAAAAATCTCATGACTACAATAATCAGTATGGACATGGAGAAAACTATCGCCTGAAATTAAGCAGCTATCAGTTAGTAGTAGGGGTACCTCAAATACCCATCAGCCACAAAGCAAGCATGAATAATTGATCAGTACAGTTATAACAGGGTTTAACTATATCATTTGAAGAATGATGCGGAAGTAGTGAAGTTTATGGTTAAGTGATTTTTTGAACTTCACAGATCTTTTAGACTATTTGGTTATTAGTTTTTAGACCCTACTCCGGATCCTGTCGGGTGTGAAAAAAGTTGACGAATCTATCTCAATTTGAGCATTCTGGTGTTGTCTTCATTTTTTAAAATAATGCAGCAAAATGTATCCAGGATGAAATATCTCATTGCAGAAAAATTACTAGAAAAACCCACATAAATATGGACCATGTATGCAACTAAGTGTAATTTCTGGACAGCAAAAAAAAAAAAAAAAAAGAGAAAGCTGAGGAAAGGTCAGCAAAAGTATTTATATGCACTACATTTCACGACTGCCCTGAAAATCTTACCCGCGCCATTGAATAGTGCCACAAACCTTCATGTGCAGTGCTGGTTTGCTTCCCATCTTGAGCCGACATGCTTGATTGGAGAATCTCAAGCATCATGAGGAGCACCTCACATTCGCTTGGCAATTGCGAAAATCACTTCAGCTGTTCTAAAACCAGTAGGCCCCTTCCAGCACAGTCACGGGTTGGCCATCATGCGCTGCACTCGCGCCTGTTCACGTCTAATACCCTGCGTGGTGTGCGTGCCCAGGAAGTGTTCTCAGATTCGAGGTTTTCGCGATCATTGTCCGGCAGATGTACCATCTGCCAAGAATCCTTTGCTACAGATTTCTTTCTGCATAAAATTTTCTTTGGTACCTTTAAATGCGTTTGGCATCCCGCATTTCTCGAAAGCGCGTCCAATGCGCTCTTTGGGAATACATTCGAACCCGGATATATCGAACTCGAAGGGGACCGCGAAATAGTTCGATATACAGAAATCGGCTTGTAATGGCACTTACGATGCGAAAAAACGATATCGTATTTGTCGCGTAATCAACCCACTCGCATAATGAACCCACCCTCCACTTTTGCACCCGAGACTTTGAAAAAAGCATTAAAGGGCCACTGTCCAGGGAAGGCCCTTTTAAGCAAAGGAGCCCAGTGTTTCGATCAGGTACCGGAGATAGTCTGTGCAAAATGCTACAGTGACATGCGCGCCGCAAAGCATCGAAAATACAATTCAAAGCTCTCTCATGCTCTCCTTCGGGAAGCCAGATTCCCCGTTTCCTGCGCTGGCCCGACGAGCCACAGTAATGACGTACGTACCGTGAACGACGTCCATTGGTCCGTCTCGCTGACTGACGGGAGAAGGATGGGCGTGGTGGTGGTGGTCTACCGGTCGCTGCGCGCTTTTCCCTCGCCACGACCAGACTGAATCCAGCGGCGCACGCTCCCTCGGCCGTTTTTTTTTTTTTTCTCGCGCTCGCGGAGCGCCACGCCCCACCTCCCACCAAACGCGGAGGAGGAAGGGGAATTTGTCTTGCGAGGCTAGACGACCTCGGGCAGGAGAGCGAAAAACCTTTGCGAGGGAACGGAAGGAGAGAAGCATGACCAAATCGGATGATTGCGGTGGCTGTAACTGCGTTATTAGTTACTCTTTTCAAAAACATTTTGCGGCCTTGCGTTCTAGGGGCGAAGTCTCACAGTCACCGGGGAAGAAAATATTTTCGACCGGAGGGTGGACAGAGGGCCTTTAAGGCTAGCTCGCTCATATGCAAGCGACGAGCGGCAGCGACAGAGCGAAAATTTTCAAACTTGTTGGAACTGCGTCCCTCTCGCCGCTCGAGCCACCGATGCAGCTCAAAACAAGGTTTCTGTGTCGCCGCGGTGGCAGGAAATTGCGAGCATTTTCGCTTGCATGTCGATGGCGCGCGTCAGTCCATTTTGGTCGTCTCATCCATAGCTCATTGGCAGCGTGCCAAGATGCTGCGCAGCGATAACGCCAGGGCGCGTTATAGCTCCTGCAGTGGGTGGGAGCGAACTTTGCAGAGTGCCCATGATGGCTTGATTGCACATGCCTGGTTCGATCTATTGCACCGCGCTTGGTGTGGGCGTCATGATCGCAGCAGCTGACCGCGTGCTTTCGTTAATTCATACATTCAAGGATAAACGACTCCCGCCAAAAAAAAAACTTGTTGCTTCTTAACGTCCGCAGCCGCCATAGCCACGTCCGCCGCCGCGCTGCCGCACGTAGAGGGTTCGCAACACACGCTGGAGAAGGCGTCCGACGTCTGTCTGAAAACGGGATGAGCTGGTTTGGCGCATGCGTTGCGCATGCTGAAGGAGAGAGATAGCTCCGCAAAAGAATGGGCACACCCACGCACATGGCTTGCAAACGTCATGTGTTGGCGCGCGGGAAACAACAACTGCAGATGCGCGCGCCTTTGGGGAATGGGTGTGGCGCTGCCCAGACCAGCTGTTGCCGAACTGCCCCCTCTCATTCCTTCCGCGCGTGGCTTGAAAACGTCACGCAACAAACGTCCAAGGGTAATGCGATAGTCTTTGGGGAAGGCACACTTTCCAGTGCGGGGTGCGGAGTTCGATATATCGAACGACCGGTGAAATTGAGTTCGATATATGATGCGGCTTTCCTATACTTTTACATGGGATTTTCAAGGGGATATTTCGTGAGTTCGATATAACCAAAATTCGATATATCCGGGTTCGATATAACCGGGTTCGATTGTACTGGTCAAGTGTCTGCGATTCATCTGTATGGTAAGGCCAGCATGGCTGGAGAGGCCTATTAGAGACCCGTGCAACATGCTGAGTGATCCTTTTACCCTCCTTACATCATGGCATCAGCATGGCAAAACTGAAACCGTCGAAACAGTCATCAGACGCAACTGCTAGAGAGTGCCTCCTCTCACTGAAAGGCTGACAGCGCTGATCAATAACAAAGCTGAAACTATTATATTGGTTGAAATTTGTTTGAGTTCGCAGATAATACGAGGTGAATACCTGACACGATAAAATTGAAAAAAAAGAAAAGAAAAAAAAAATACCTCGCATAATGCGTTGGTTTTTACAGTACTATGCTCCTTTCTATAGGTGCCTATGATACAAATAGCTAATGAATTAAAACCAAATATTCCAAACCCAAGGTGCTGCAGCAACTCAGGTGACAGTACCATCTCAAGCAACAATGGACATGGTCACATTCTTCAAACCCAGCAGTAATAGCATGTAATCTTAATAAAATAATGCTATCAAAAGGAAAAGAGAGATCTGTACCACTCACGGCATCTGCTGAGTTAGAAAACAAGAGAGCTTGATGTTTCACTAGCACACACGCAAAAAAATAAAAATAAAAAAATAAAATAAAAGAGAGACAGAGCAGGCAGTGCAGGAAAAGTGAGAAAAGAGGAGGGAAAAAGTGCACCTACCAGCTCCAAACATGCCCCCAATGTAGGCATGGCGTTCATCAAAGCCTTTTTGGACAATGGCATTGATAAATGGTGAGCCATGGAACAACATGCGCTCATTGGACTGGTTGTGATTCTCCTCAGCCACCTCTTTTCTCCGGTGGCAGTACCGTTCCAAAAGCTTTCGGTTCCGTACTTTCTGAATCTGCAAAGTAATTCAATCTCCATATCATGAGCTTCTCTTATATTTAGGCGAGAACATCCCAGCTAATTATTACACCCGATTCAAACCAGACTGTATATTGGCACAAAATGCATAATATGCAGGGGCACTGACTAAGTACAGCGCAAACAGATGAGGATGAAAGAAAGGCACAAGCACCATCTCACAACTATTGTTTATACTGCAAAGGTAACAAATATAAAGTACCACACAAAATCATCACACGGTTAAAAAAAAGAAGACACTTCGGATTATGTAGTCTGCTTGGCCACCATTACGAGATAGGGAAGCTTTTTATTTGTCCTGGCCCAGGTTATAGCAAACAGTGCTGATACCGGGGTCAGCAATCAATTAGTCAATACTGAGTGTTTCAGTGAAGGTGAGCAAGAATTTTTAACAATAGGCCTCTTGAAATATGAAGACAGCTATCACGGTGAAACCGCAGCAGTGTGGGCAAACAACAGAAAAACTGCACAACATTAACAGGTAAGCTGGTTAACTAATTTCTGACAGTCAACCAATGGCACATGAGCCAAGTCACCTTCCCTGCCCCGTGTAGACTGGAGCAGCAAGCAGTGGTGAGCACCACAGGCAGGACTAAGAACACGGTGTGGCATCTGCGCAAAGGACTGACAACGCCGGCGGTGGTGCTTGGAGCACGCGCCTTTTGATATGACACAGGCAAAATTTGTTGAGCAAAAGCACCGAGGGTAATCACATTTTTAAAATCCTAAAAACTAACACTGCTATAATTATTGGCCAGCTACAAATCTGTAATGGCAATTAGATGCCCAACTGTAATAATTTAGAAGTTAATTATCAGAATACAGCTCACATTATCCACCTACAGTAAAATTTTAGTGATACAAATCTGGTTGATATGAATTTCGGGATGATACGAATTCGCCAAATCCCCCAGCCGGAGTGCACTACGCATAGTGTGCAAAATTTTGGATGTTCCGAACGCTCACTCGCGCCACTACGAATGACACTAATGGGCAAACTGTGGCCCAAACTTGAGCACTATGCACTGCCCGCACATATTTGACACTGCGATCGCCAGCCGCGCTGATCATCACGGGCAGTTTGCAGCGATGCGTGGCCCGCACGTCGTCAACGTCGCGACCACCTGTCATGCTTACATGCCGCAAAGTTCTTAGCAGCGTGTGGCCCACTAACTGCCGACATTGCGAACGCAGGACTTGGCAGCAGCGTACGCGGCGGGCGCGCACGAACTGCACATCGTTGTCTCCGCAATCGCTAATTAGACTGTACACACCATCAGCAATTACTCGCCGGCACAATGCTGCCTGTACGTTGCCATTTCCAGTCGTGCTGTACGTGCCGCGAGAAGTACGCGGAGGCTGAAGAAGTACATCACCGGCATCGCAAATCGTCTGTCGTGCTTTCCACACTGCGAAAAGTGTGCAGCGGCGCACGACCCACAAATCGCCCACATCACAACTGCCAGGCGTGATACTGTGCACTGAATAGTAGTCAGCAGCGCGCGGTGGGCGCGCATGGCCCGCACATCGTAGATTTGTAATCGCTAGTTGCACTGTACGCATCGCGAGCAGTCTGCGGCACCACGCGGGCAGCATGTCGTCATCTCCTGTCGTGCTATACATGCCGCGAGAAGTCTGTGCTGGTATGCGGCCCGTGCACCGTTCACGTTGCAACAACTTGTCACGCTGTACGCGCCACGAGTGTCGAGCTGGGCCCACTCGACCGTAGAAAACTTCATCGACCCTAAAAAGATCTGTGCGACTGTCTTTCCAAACCTTCTGCATATTTATTTTTGTTTGTTCTGATGATACAAATGTTCTAATAATACGATTTTTTTTGCGACCCTCTGATATTCTTATCCCCAAGGTTCAAACTGTATTTTCCACTGTCTGGCAAAACTGGTACGACTGTGCCACAGTTATCTCAAAAAGCCTATTTTTAACGGTCCCTTTCACTATAGGGTGTTTCTGGCAGTGATGCACCTCCAGTGTCGGCTTGGTTTCAGGGAACAAGCATATCAAGGAAAGAGCGTAGCGATTTATTTTTGATTATGATTGCTATACAAATAAAATAGTTAACGGAATATGCACATTTCAGTGTTCTGCACGTATTGTTAATTACCATCGTCATCATTATCAGCCTGACTATAAATGAGAGAAATGAGGATAATACAAAAAAAAAAAAAAAACCCTGCTCAACACTTCTTGAGAGTCCGAATCTGAGCTTGGCTCGTATTCATAATCAGAAAAGCCATTGCTCCAGTCCGCAGTCGAAGGCCCCGTGCTGTCAGCCATGCAAAGGTAAACGCGCGCACTTTCGGTGGCCCGCACAACGGAGAGAAATGGCACATTGTGAAATCCAAGATGACAGAGAGAGATGGAAAGAGGCTAAAGCAATCATCCTTTGCCGCTGCTATCTGCAAGCAAGGGTGCAGCGAGGCAGAGAGAGCGAAAGCAGCGATCGAGTCATGTGTCGACCTATTGCAGAGGCAACGGCGCGCCCCTGAACTTGACGCGTCGTAGCAGACACGACAACAGAATAAATATAAAAATCTGCAAACCTGCGACAGTTGGCATAACAACCCTTGAACCCGTAACCGCACACGCGCCGCATGATCGCTTAGCGCGAGAGTAGCACGCGCTGAGTGACCGCACCCCCCAGCAAAGAAGGTGGCAAAGGTAGGCGCGGTCACTCCATACTCTTCAATATATACGTACCGACACAGCGCAGGGCGAAAATACGAACTTACAGAAAGATTTGACAGATGGCGCAGCCAGTCCAAGCATGCCAGTTTTGCACTCAGGTGAGAAGTTTTGAATGTAGGATAGAGAACATACTGGTACATCGGTGACACCGTGGAGGGGAAGCGCGAAAACGTACTGGTACGTTCGTGACAGCGAAAGGGTTAAAAATTGCAGTTACACTTTGCTAAAACCCCCAGTACAGTGAAATCTCGTTGATACGATGCCACTTAACAAATTCTTTGGCACAATGCTTTTTTCTTTTTCATTCCCAGCCGACGCCCTACCCAGTGACGACACCAGGTTTCTGGGATATTTAAATCATAGCCAGATATCCTAAAACCTGTAAGTACTTCCGAAGGATGTCTATGGCAAGTTCTTGTTTAGATGTTCTGACGCGCTGTTTGATGGCTATCTTGTTCGAATTATGCTAAGGACACTTACTTATGTAGGCATGTGCGAATATTGAAATTTTTGAATATGAATCAAATACAAATATGAGAAAAAAAAATGCCTTCGAATATTGAATCGAATTGCAACTATCTGATCAGTAAAAACAAAAATATAAAAAATACCAAACAATATTCACCTTGTTTATTTCAGAATTTACAAGGTACAGTCGAACCTCGTTATAACGAACACTGATACAGCGAACACTGATACAGGCTGTCTGCGCAGACTCCGCAGACAGCCGCAGCAGCACGGGCGCGGATGCGCGTAGGTTTTGTAGTTCCTCTCTGCTTCGCTGGAAACCGAGCGCTGGCGTCGCGGAGCAAACTCCAGCTTTGGTTCCCTATACCCAGGTTTCATCACCCGTAACAATGGAATCCAAGAAGGTCTCCTTTTCATCTCTATACCGCTGAAGAAATACACGGGAGGAGTCAACACGTTGCCGTTGGTCTTCTGTGAGCATTCGCGGAACCCATCTTGCGCACACCTTCTGATATTTTAACTTTGCTGTCAAAATCCTATGAATAGTGCTTCTAGAAATGCCAGGAACCAAAATGCAGAGTTCGTCGAGTGTGATCCTCCGATCTTGCCGCACCATTTCTTCGACCTTCGCGACTGTCTCATCAGAAATCGACGGTCTCCCGCTTCTTTCTTCGTCGTGAATTTCAGTGCGACCAGCTGCAAACTCCCTACACCACTTGCGGAAGTTTTTAACATCCATACACAACTCTCCGTACACTTCTGTCAACTGGCGATGAATTTCGATTGGTTAACGCATTTTGAGTTCAGAAATCGTATAACTGCGCGAGCTTCGCACCTGGCGGTAGCGACAAATGGGAGCTCCATTTCAAATGGCTGCCGAGTCAAGACGGATAGTCCATTTCGCGCTAAGTCATGGCTTGTTTGGAAGACGGGGCACAATGAACACAGCAGTATGGCAAGCTGCAACGCAAATAGTTTTCCTGCAGCCACAGCCCTTTGGAGACCTTACTTTTGGAATGACCCTCGTAACAGCAAGATGTACTGCTTCGATTGTTGATAAGTTTTGTCTGCTCCTCTAATGTCGCAAGGTATGCTCTTGCATCAACACATGCTTGTTTGAGATCGCTTCCTTAATTGTGTCAGGATGCTTCGCCCCCTTACACCAGTGACATGTGGAGAAGCCATGCGATAGCTTGCAGTCTGCACGCTTTTCCTTATGTCGCTTCCCCCAGACCGGTCCGCTCGTTAGCAAAATTCGTCGCTTCACCAATTAGCTCAGCAATCAGCAACACAACGGTAACCCCTCTTTCCTTTCACGGCACACATGGCAGAAGGAAACATTGGACACGTGCCTTTTTATATGCGGCAGCGCTTATTGCTAAAACAAGCTAAATAACATGCTTTTGATTGAACGCTTAAATAATGCAGCATGAGCCTATCGATTTCGATCTCGACAATCTCTAGACGAAGCCGAAAACAAGTCCGAGGATCTCTAAGGTCATATATTATAGTGAAGGGTTCTAAAAAAAAAAAAGAAAAAAAGGAATAGGCGAAGAAAATATTTTGCTGAAGAAAAGAAAAAGACTTTGCGACCACCGTCCATGGTATGCATGCAAGAGTGCAGCCGACATCTCGAATAGCAGACGACATGGAGATATCTCAGTGGTCAATAATTGCCACACCAGAAAGCTGCTTTCAATATTAATAATAAAAATTCATTTTAAAACTACCTACTGCACCGAATGAGCTCAAATTTCAAGGATTTAAACTTTAACGTGTGTGAAGTGAAATGCAATAATCAGTTTATGCGTATCGCCTGTGTTAAGAAACGTTTTTGTTTACGCTTGGAGAGTACCTGTGCACTTTTTCAGCCTGTTCCTCAGATAGAATTGGTAGGCAGAGTGCTGATTCGGCTGCCTTCTCTGCTCCTATTGTCAGCAGCAACAGCCTGCTTACAGCGGTCAACTAAGACGACAGATTGAAAGAAACTGAGAATGTGCCAGGTATTCGGCAAGAGATCGGCCTAGAAGTGGTGCCACCATCATTCAGTGTGGATCAGCAGGCAGCAAAACTGAAAAGCCATAGAATGGTATATATACAGTAAAACCTCGTTGATACATGTTTTGTTTTTTTAATGCCGGAAAAAACGTATTACCCGGGAAAACGCACGATCCGAACTGCCTAAAACTAAGAAAATTAATGGCTGAATGAGGTACAAAGACGTTTAGAATTGAGACTTTCACTGCATAAAAACGTAGATTAGCATTTATTGACACGAAGTATGCACAGCTGTTATTTTCGCAGAAGGAATGACGAGCCGGGATCGCTTCCTTGTATCAGGTACTTCGCCCCCTTACACCAGTGACGTGGAAATGCCATTGCGATGGCTCGCAGTCGGCGCGCTTTTGCTCATGCTGCTTTTCCCAAATCTGGCCCGCTCGTTAGCAAAATTCGTAACTTGACCAATGACTGTGTTGTCTTTAATGAAATTGTGGTAGCTGAAGACCAGCACGCACTTAATGTTGAACTAATTAGCATACTAGAGTGGTGCCAGGAGTGGGACATGCTCCTAAACAAAAAAACCTGTCTTGCTTCGCATAACCAGGAAAAGATACCCGCTTCTGTACTCTTACTCTGTCCAGGACCGCAGTTTATCCAAGGTGCAGAAATATAAATATCTCGGCGTTACACTAAATAACCGCCTCAGCTGGAACACACATATTCTTAACATCTCCTCTTCAGTCTTTTGCAAACTATGCCTGCTCAGACACAAGCTTAAGGATGCTCTTGCTCATGTTAAACTTCTCGGATATACATATGGTCGCGCACCAATTCATTATGTGAACTAATAGCAGAAAATGGTATTGGGCGCAAGGGCCACCACTGGAGCGAATGGCACTAGTGTCGACCTAGGGCAGAAAGTAGGATCACGTGACTTCTCTTACTGCTACTGAAGCAGACGCTCGATTGAATTTGTGCATTTTAAAAGCTATTTTTGACCTTGCATCATTACTGAGGCTGCTAAAGTTTATTTAAGCACTTGCTATGGTCCGTTGCTGCTCTGCACCCGGACGTAATCGAGGGAGCCCGGCACGAGCTCCCATTGCTACCCGAAACATAAGCTTACAGAATTCTCTTTCCTCAACTAAAATTTGAATGGGCAAATCAGATAGTGATCATTCTCATGATGTGCGCTACAGACATTTCAGCGAGCGAGATTTTGTCCATAGAGTTGCGCTAAAAGTTCGGTGAGCAAAAGAACAAATAGCGCGCGCGTTTTAATTTGCACTTATCACTTGTGAAGCTAACGATACTATTGCTGGATGGATGGAAATTATGCCGGCTTCTTCATAGAGCAATACCCTCCTAAAGAAAGGAGGGATCGTGCGAAAGCCAAAAGGTCTCAGATTATTTTAAATGAGCGTGCTGACTCTGAAGTTTTACTGAAATTAACTAGAAGATTCTGCCGCCTCGGGCTGCGGTATGCATGGTCAGTTGTCTCAGGCAGCGTCCCCAGTTCTGTAGTAATTTCAAATGACAGAGACCGTGAATAAACGAAAGATAGCGCATAGCATGCATGTTGTGATGTGCTGATCGAGTTATGCGTAAGAAAAGAAAATAACTACTGAGCGCAGATAAAACAAATATCCGCTCTAACCAAGAGTGCCAATGGCAGTAGTCAGTGCGCAAGAGTTTGCTGCGTGGAACACACATCTTCACACTTGCTAAACATTTAGTCCATGTCATCCCCGCAGTCAAACTTGCTTGCTCTACTACATTCAAGGGAGCAGGCGAACGGTGCCGCTTCCACCGGTGCTATAGGAAGGCGCTCAACATCTGTCAGGCTCCTGAAAGCCCTCTGCTCTTGCACAGGAATCCCATTACCTGTGCACTGACTGCTTACATCTGTCTGGTTGTGTGGTAGCTTCTTTTTCTTTTTTTTTTATAGCTCGCCAACTTCGATAACTCGGACTCGGTGAATTGCATTTTTGCCAAATGAACAAGTCACATACCTCAAAATAAACTTATACAGGCCCAGACTGCGGTATATATTAAATAAATTAACTTAATACTGACGCGCAACTGAACTGCCCAGGAAAGCATCCTACAGCAGCCGTTCAATGTGAGTTATCCCACTTTCTTTGTCATGCGGGCGTTTTTGAGAGGTGGCGCCACGGTATGTCCTCGCGACCAATTCTGCCAGCGTGCCGAGTGCCAGCGCCCGTCCAGTTGTGCAGGCCTCATTTTCACTTCATCATATCGCGTTTGGGGCCAGCCCCATCTACTACACACACAATCATTTGAACGCGTTTTAGTGTAAATGCCTTTTGAAGCAAATGGTACTTAAAGGCAGCATCCTGATCACGACTGACCGCATGCACGCGTTGATGACGTGTGTGGAAGTATGGACGACTATCGCAAACAAAAAAAAAGAGAAAAAAGGTTTTCCCGCGTAATGATTTTGTATTCTATTTGGAAACCCGTAGCGCTTGTCCGACGTCATATAGCCTTTTATGGGCGTTAACTGGGATCGCTCCAACAAAAATACTTATCCGTATTTCCGAATTACCAGGGGTCGATTTAACATGTACTTAGTTGCAAGCTTCGGAGGTTGTGCAGAAAAGAAGAGCAAGCAGCAGCCGCCGCGCTGGTCATGGCGCCATTTCGATTTAACGAGCTTTTGCTGTTATTCTAGTTTCAAATTGTTCATCCCTAGATCGTTAAGACACTGCAAAAGAAGCCCCCGCGTTACTCCTCATGAAGTGGTGTTTCCTCAGGAATGAGCGCTTCATATATACTGGCCCGATGGCTTTCTTTGATGCTTCGCCATGTTGCACATAGCCACTGCAGGAAAGCAACTGCAGCGAATGATTGCTGCTTATCAGTTTTTCACGTTTTCATGTCGGAAGTGCTCGTTTACATAAGTCCGGTTGATCGCAAAACGTATTATATGACCATCGTCTGTCAAAATTTCGATCGCAGTAACCAAAAAATCGTGTTACACGGGAATGTATTAACAGAGAGTAAATTAGTGTAATTCTACGGGAGATGTTTTACTAATACAGTCGAACCTCGTTATAACGAACACGGATACAGCGAATTATCGGATATAACGAAGTAAAAGCAAAGTTTGGTTGGCTGCTCTTTATTTCTATGGGAGTTCTATCTGTATAACGAAATGAAAAACTGAAAATTTGACACTAAATCGGTTATAACGAAGCATATTTCATATTCACACGACTCAAAATCCGCAAAGAAGCAAAAAAAAAAAAAAAAAAAAAAAAAAAAAATATCAATCGCCTCCACTTAAAATGTGTTTGAATCACCCGCGCTTTCGCATGCCACGCCATCTAGGGACCGCGAATGAATCTAGCATCAACGGCTGCCTGGCATGTGACCTGCACGTGATCGAACCACCGCCCGTGTGCCCCTGCCCCTACTTTTTGCCGACCCGCGCGTGTGCTCACTTTCCTCGAGGTCGTGCCGTCGTCTTGCAGCATGGCGGCGCCGAAACGCAAAGCTGTTTCTCTTGAAACAAAGATAAAAATATTCAGGGCGGTCGACAGCGGGCACAAGAAGAAAGAGATTGCCGCAGACTTCGGCGTTGCGCCTAGCACTCTGTCAACCATACTGAGCGCAAGGCAGAAGATAGAAAACATGCACTCTGCAGGCGCCGTGAAGAACGACAGGAAGCGCGTCAGGTATCGTCACCACCAAGATGTTGAAGATGCCTTGTTCGCGTGGTTCAAGGACGTTAGAGCGCGCAACCTGCCTGTGTCTGGTGCCGTGCTTTAAATGAAGGCAAGAAGTCTCGCGTGCGTCTTAGGCCACGATGACTTCTATGCAAGCAGTGGCTGGCTGCAGCGATTTAAAGATCGCCACCAGATTGTTTGCCACACCTTGTCGGGTGAAGAAGCAGCCGTCGATGTAGAGAACTGCGAGAAGTGGGCAGAAAGCTTCCGCATGCAACTGGATGGCTACGAGATGCGCAATGTCTACAACGTGGACGAGACTGCGCTTTTTTTTAAAGCTGCTCTCGGAAAGGTCACTCGTTGCGAAGAACGAACTGTGCCGAGGAGGCAAGAAAAGCAAAGACCGCGTCACCGTTGTTGTTTGTGTCAACATGGATGGGTCAGATCAAAGGCGGCTAACTGTTATTGGTAAATCTGCTCGCCCCAGGTGCCTGCGCAATGCCCGGAATGTCCAAGCGGACTATCGCTCGAACAAAAAGGCATGGATGACGTCGTCACTCTTTGAAGCATGGCTGAAGGCCTTCGACAAAGACATGGCAGAGCAGCGCAGGAAAGTGCTCCTTATATTGGACAACTGCTCTGCCCATAAGGTGTCTGTACCACTTGAAGCGGTCCGCCTAGTTTTTTTGCCGCCAAACTCAACCTCAGTGCTGCAGCCATTAGACAGGGGCATCATTCGCTCACTAAAATGCTGCTACCAAAAGCGATTGGTTACGCAGCTCGTATTTGACATAGACAGGGGCATATCAACGGCCATAAACCTCAAAACTACGCTGGACATGCTGTACGATGCATGGAACGAAGTGGCACAGTCGACAATAAGAAATTGCTTTGTTGATGCTGGCCTAGCCCCATCCACCAGCGAGACTGAGCCCAACGACGCCCACGATTCTGAAGGTGAAGCGGACAATTTCGACGAGACGACATGGCGTCAACTGGCGGTTCCGAATGTTACGTTCGAGGACTTTATTGCTGCCGATGACAACTTGGCTGTGATGCCCGAATTGACCGACCAAGAAATTGTCGATCAGCTGCTTCCTACAGATAATGCTACGAGCAGCAATGAGAGTGAAGAAGAAGGCGAAAAGCGAGCTCTCAGCAGCACCGAGGCCGCCGATATGGCGAGGAAATTGAGAAGGTATCTTGAAAACCTACTTGTGGCCAAATCAGCTGACATTGGGAAAGTGCAGCACAGTGTCGATTTCGTTGAGAAATTTATTCTATCGAATAGTGTGAAGTGCCGCCAAATGAAGATTACATCATTTTTGAAATAAATAATTTCTGCGTGGCCTAAATCCCGATTTGTGTGCTCATTTTTGCTTGGCAGTGCAAAATGAAAGGTAAGGTTCCGCGTGCTTATACCACGCTTTAAAGAAAAAAAAAATGCTTTGTTTTCAGCTCTGTGCTTTCCATTTTAGAGTAGCCTTTACTTGGGTTTTAGGAACAGAATTTTTTTTTGTAGGAATTTGTGTGTACTTTTATAACGAATATCGGATATAACGAATGAATTTCCGCGCAAAATGAGACTTCGTTATAACAAGGTTTGACTGTATTTGCAAATAAAGATAAACTGCACTGAAGTGTACACTATACGGAAATATCCAGTATAAATCTTCCGTATACCATCGTCCCCTACAGAGAGGACGTGTCTGGAATTGGGTGGAACTGTCATATCGCTGCTGAATACAGTAAACTCTTGCTAATTCAGCCTTCAAGGGACTAGGAAAAGTTTCTAAATGAACTAAAAGCTCAAATTATCGAACTGCTGCCGAAAACTGTTTGCATCAAAGTAATTTTATCTGATGAACACCTGTACAATGATGTCTGCATTTGAGATGACAACGAAGTTTGTTCCCTGTTTCATCAAGTGCTTTGCACACACTGTCGGGAGGGCCCTCTTCTCAAAAGGGAAGATTCCTCTTCACAAAACGACATGGGGTGTTTTGTGAAGAGGGACCTTCCCTTTTGTGAAGCGAGCCGTCCTGGTGCCGAAAGTCAACAAGGTCAAGCATTAAAATGAAGCACGCAGTATGGGTAAACAGCGGTGAATTCAAACATTTTAGATGTACGGGGTAATTTGCTCATATTTGAAAATTCCAAATATCAGTTTATCGAATATGAATCGAATAACAAAAATATTCTATTAGTATTCGAAATCTCGAATATTCACACACCCTTATTATTATGCATTTTTTCCACAGTTCTGTACTATTACTCTTGTGAGGTTTGTTTCTAAAGTAACTTTAGTTAATTCGATATGTTAAATTTTCATGTCAGGTGCATCTTTCTGGGAAGCACATTTGTCAATTTATCTGGGAGCAATCTTTGCCACGTTGAATGGCAAGCACTGCAGCTTTGGAATGAACCTTTCCCCTTATTCGTTTGCTTTTCGATCAATCTTGTGCTAAACGAGGCCTTCATGTTCAACATAGGGTATGACGCCAACATTGCAAAGTTACCAAATTTGCCATGCTCGGCTACCGAAGGTTGCTATTGGCTGTGAAAAAAAAACAAAAAAAAAAAACAAAGCACAATTAGATATGTTTAGACAACAACTTAGAGACAGTCTACTGACTTTTTCAATAATTTGTTTTTCTTGCTTTACTCGAAAGCTCCATTATTAACGAATACCTGGCTGTGGAGCTGAGAAACAAGGCAGAACAATTTAAACCTTAATTTCTACACATGATCGTCTCGTTTTCTCAATGGTATATGGCATCTACAAACACTGATGTCGTGGCGACGACATCCACTTAGTATAACACCTCTATGCAACCCTACGAACACAAGTGCTATTAAGTCGCATGCAGAACATGTCAGTAACTAAGACGCACGGATTTTAATAAAGCTATAATTGAGAGTGCTGAGATAACTTCGTGAAATGAATAAACTAAATAAACCTAGTGACATCCACCACAAATACCAACAACAGTTTGTCTGAGTGCTTGATTTTCCGTTTTGAATGCATTTTAAGAGCAAATCAAGCAAGATTAAAGAATAAAAGTAGCTGTAATTTATTGAAAGAGAAATATACAGGCTGCTTTAGGTGAAATGGACACAAATAACTGTCCTTATGGCACTGCGGCATAGTCATAAAATGTCGCATATTCACTTAGAGTCCAGAGATGTAAAATTTTCAAAAATTTTGCGTCGATTGAAAAAAAAAAAAAAAGTTTTTTCAAATTTGGTTTTCATAAAAAATTGAAAATTTTGAAAATAAATGAAACACATGCTTAGAATAGCTTGGATTTATCCACTTCATTCAACACAAAAACAATAATTACTTGCTAACATCGTTAGATATCTGATAGGCGTGATATGTACATGGTCGTACACTCTAAGTACGAACATGGCTCAGCAGAGCGTCAGCGCATTCGGCGCACAGGGACCTGGAGGCGGTGCTTCGTGTTGTCTGCTAAAGCGCCCAAGCGCATCGTGTTTGCACTGTTGCAGTGGTTTTATCACTGAGACAGCATAATTATTAAGCAACAAAGGAAAAAGTGGCATCGGTTCTTTTAAAAGCATGTCATAGACAACACTGTTAGCATGTCATAGACAACAAACAAAGAATGTGAATGGATTGAGATTTCACAAATCATCCAAAAATCACTCCCTATCACAGACCAGCCGCTTAGCTCCGAATATATTTGCAGGTGCTTATCAGCCTCGCCTGCATATAACAGACTGCCGTACCCAAGCTAGCATGGTCCGTCAGTTGATAACCTTTCACAGGATTGAACAACAGGCTGCAGTGAGCGAAGTGCGATAACGCCACCTCGGCGTGTTTGAACACAGAGAGCACATAGTTGGATGCTTTTTTCATAAAGAATGCACGGTGCGCTTCGGCACTGTAGCAGACACAAAGCACTGCCTTTGGGCCCCTGTGAGCCTGTGCCACTTAGTTTCGGTGCACGGCTGCACCAGATGCGCTGGTGCTACAGTCGAACCCGGATATACCGAACTCGAAGGGGATCGCGAAATAGTTCGATATATCGACAATTCGATGTACAGAAATCGGCTTGTGACGTCACTTACGATGCGAAAAAACGATACCGTATTTGTCGCGTAATCAACCCACTCGCATAATGAACCCACCCTCCACTTTTGCACCCGAGAATTAAAAAAAAAAAAAAAAAAAAAAAATGCGTTAAGACCAGCTCGCTCACATGCAAGCGATTGAGCGGCAGCGACAGAGCGAAAAATTTCAAACTTGCTTGAACTGCGTCCCTCTCGCTGCTCGAGCCACCGCGGCAGCTCAAAACAAGGCTTCTGTGTCACTGAGGCAGAAATCGCGAGCGTTTTCGCTTGCATATCGATGGCGCGCGTCACTCCGTTTCGGTCGTCTCATCCACAGCTCATTTCTTGGCAGTGTGCCAAGATGCTGCGCAGCGATAACGTCGGGGCACGTTTATCTTTTGATAGCTCCTGCGGTGGCGGGGAGCGAACTTGGCAGCGTGCCCGTGATGGCTTGTTTGCACAAGCCTGGTTCAATTTATCACGCCGCGCTTGAGGCGGGCGTCATGATCGCAGCAGCTGATCGCGTGCTTTCGTTGATTCGTACATGCAAGAATAAACGACACCCAGCAAAAACAAAAAGAAAAACAAAAAAGCCTGCCGCTTCTTAACGTCTGAACAGCACAACGATAAGAAAAGATGACTCGCAAAAAAAACACACACACACAAAAAAACAAGAAAACAAAAACAAAGAGAGAGCTGCCGCTTTTTAACGTCTGCAAGCGCCATAGCCACGTCAGCTGCCGCCCGCGCGCAGATGGTTCGCAACACATGCTGGAGAAAGCGTCCTACGCCTGTCTGAAAACTGGCTGAGCTGGCTTGACGCATGCTGAAGGAGAGAGATAGCTCGGCAAAAGGATGGGCACACCCACGCACATGGTTTGCAATCGTCATGTGCTGGCGCGCGGGAAACGATAACTGCAGATGCGCGCCTTTGAGGGAATGGGCGCGGCGCTGCCCAGACCAACCGTCGCCGAACTGTCCCCTCACATTCCTTCCGCGCGTGGCTTGAAAACGTCGCGCGGCAAACGGCCAAGGGTGATGCGATCGTCTTTGGGGAAGGCACACTTTCCAGTGCGTGGTGCAAAGTTCGATATATCGAAAGACCGGTGAAATTAAGTTCGATATATGACGCGGCTTTCCTATAATTTTACATGGGATTTTCAAGGGGATATTCTGTGAGTTCGATATATCCAAAATTCGATATATTCGGGTTCGATATAACCGGGTTCGACTGTATTCTACTGATCAGTAAAATAAAGATTTTGGTGAAGCCATGACTGATTCATGATTATCTCGTCCATCTGTTTTTGAAAAATGTCCAACAGGAGTGAGTCTCTTCTACATGATGGTGGAAAAGCTTGAAATTTGGGTTTGTAATTCTGGATGGTCCAGAATAGACCCCTCTGGTTATTTTTGGTAGCGGTGTTCTTTGCCTGTGCAAAGTACCAACTTGCTCATCTGAGTTGATGATTTTGCTGATGCACAATCCTGATGCTTGGCATTTGTTTCAGTCTATCCACCTAATTCTCCTACACGACAACAGATGTGTTGTCAAACATGTTGCACTGGGAAATTCATTCTCAGTGTTACAGTGCTCCCACACTGCTCGCTTTTTTTCACCACTCATTTCACACACAGAAAGTGCTTCCAGACACTAAACCACGGGTAAAACTTTCACAATACTTGTAGAAATATACCACTCTAATTGAATCTCATGCACTTTTACTCACTTTTCATTCTTAAAGTATAAATGCCAAGATTAAATTTGATCTAGTTTCCCTTAAAGTTCAGTAGATAGCAGCAGCATGTATAGCATTCCTGAAAACAACCAATACAACAGTCAATGCATTCTGATAAAGCAGCTTACGTGGGATAGTCTTTTTGGTTTTGTGGCGCATTTTCTTTGACTAAAGCCAAGAGGTAAACCATCAGACTAGTGTTCAGCCTGGTACAGCTGTGTAACCTGCTTTAAGCCCACTTTCTCGTAGCATGAATAACTCTTAAAAGGCGATGACATAGGCGGTCGACTACTAAACTGGGTGGGTCTATTTTGGCCAGCACGGCCACGTTTCGATTCAGGCAAGATGATGCAAGCAGACTTGTGCAAGCAGGTCAAATATTGCAATTGAGTAATAAATTTTCAGTTTCAACGACAATTCTTTTGTTGTGGAAAGCTCAAGCGTTCAAATTAAGACCGAAAAAACCGTCACACCAGAACTATTGTAAAATGCACATATGTCTATGTTGAAAATGATTTCCTGTGTCATATGCCTAGCTTGATGTAGCTCATGTTATTGTCCTCATCATCTTGACAAAGGCTGCCTCCCCCACAGCCTGCGTCTGGAACCATCTCTCAACTCATATGCCTAACAAAATTTGACACCAAACAATTACATGCCCACAAGAAACTCAGTGACTAAAGAGGATCACTTGAAACATGGAACCTGCATGTTATTACAACAGGATGATCTCACCATTGAACAGAAACACGCAAAAGGAAGACAACGAACCTTAATGATGTTGTAGCGCATGAACACACCTCCAGCATATCCATTGTCCCTGTGTTCCCGGATGGTAGCTTGAAGCTGAAACAAGACGCAGCTTTCAGTGTCGTATACTCATGCACAGAGTAGCAAAAATTGTAACACAGCTATTTAAAAATGGCTGAGGTTTAACCCTGCTAAACCTAGTTAGGCGAAGCAAAGTGTCAGTTTGCTTGGTCTTGCTTTGGTTAGGCAATGGTTAAGACATGGGCACACATGGTTTTGCAGCAATTGCAGTTGCCAAGCAAATTTCTGGACTCAGCAGAACCCAGGTAAAGGTCCGAATAATCAAACAGTTCGAAAACTCAGTGAACACGAAAAAAAAAAATCACTGTTCTGCAAAAAATAAGCTTTAAAGATCACAACGTTCCCCACTCCCTATGTTTAGTTTACATGTTGATAATAGGAAGTTAAAGCGTGGTGCGATCCACTACTGTTATCTGTAATCACGCCCTACCATGATCCGATATGGCACGGCTGACAGTGCACGCTTGCTGATTGGTGCCACTGCAGCAGGCGCACATCACTGGGAAGCACGCAACTTGCTCAAGGCACTCAACGCATGCACCTCACAGAAGCGGACAGTGGTAATCTACAAGCCCTATAACTCTCCAGTTGGACTATGTCGGCAAGCCATGCTTTCATCATGTCCACGCCGCTTAACTTCACGGCTGTGACGCAGGGTATGCTGCGAATTAATGCACGCACTGCGTGAAGCAGTAACTTTTAGTTTACATGGTTATCAATGGTAGCGAAGGTCGCAAGATGGAACTCGCTGAAAAAAAGTGAGAGGAACAAGAGCCTCCACTAATGCGCCAATCCCCCTCCCACTTTTCTCCACAGGTGGTGGGGGCTCGATGCCGTAGCAAACGGTGCTCACGTTCCATTTTCAGCCCGTTAATGCCACTACTTCCAATGGCAATGATGAATAAAGAGCTGTACAGTCCACCCGAACTACTGCTTAAATTAAAGATGGTGCCTTCTACAATTGCGCAAGACGATGCCGGCTTGCATATATATCATGCCAAAAAAACGAGTCTTTGGCCAAAGACCTCCACAGTATTACTGGTGCCAATTTTATAACTTTTGGACATTACAGAATCCTCATTAGAGAAACGCATAAGCATTGTTGCTGCACACGGTATATCATGCACTCCTTGTAGAGATTTCCCACCGCAGAAATTATGATAGCAGCTTCGTCATTGACGACACTGTGTAGCAAGCTGCCCATGAACTTTTTAAAAGAGCACAGTGACGTTCGTCAGGCCGCTAATTCCAGCCGACCTCTAGATTTTTTGCACCGTGCCGATGTCAGTTCATAAAGAATTACAAAAATCGGCGCACGGAAACAAGAGTTATTCAGTTTATAAAATTCTAAATACAAAAAAAAAAAAAAAAGAGCAGCGCGTCTGAGCTGGTGTGAGAGGGAGCCGCAGTGCAGCGGTGGCGTAGCCGTAGAACATCCGCCTCGCATACAAGAGGACCGGGGTTCAAATCCCGGTGCCGCGCAATTCTCCACCGGATTAAAAAGAAAAAAAAATCCGCATATCGATGGAATTGCATAAGCAGGTTTGGGGTGCGACCTGATGCCGGTGAACACCTCCGGCAAAACACTCCCTCACCAGAACAGGAGTTGACCACCCTGGTGCAGTAATTGGCCGCAACCTCCTATGATAAGCTCCATAAAACCCCGGCCCTCAGTCACCAGCGGCTGCGGAACAACTGACCACAGCGGCGGTCAGACCTGTGACGCAGCAGGGGGTGCTAAGAATTCCTGGCTCCGCTGGACAGGCCGCCATTGGAAACTGACCCTGGCAACGTTTAACGCTAGAACCCTAGCTAATGAAGCTAGTTTAGCAGTGCTGTTAGAGGAACTAGAGGGTATGAAATGGGATATCATAAAGCTTAGTGAGGTTAGGAGGCCGAATGAGGCATATACTGTACTGAAGGATGGGGATGTACTGTGTTATCGATGTTTACCAGAGAGGCGACAACTAGGAGTAGGTTTACTTGTCAATAAGTATATAGCGGGCAATATAGATGAATTCTATAGTATTAATGAGAGGGTGGAAGGCATCGTAATTAGGCTTAATAAGCGATATAAACTGAAGGGTGCACAGGCCTATGCACCTACATGTAGTTATGATGACCAGGCAGTTGAAAGCTTCTACGAAGATGTAGAATCGGCAATGCGAAAAGTAAAGACGAAGTATACAGTACTAATGGGCGACTTCAATGCCAAGGTAGGGAAAAAAGCAGGCAGGAGACCAGGCAGTAGGTAACTATGGCATTGGTTCTAGAAATAGCAGGAAGGAGTTACTAGTTGAGTTTGCAGAGCGTAATAACTTAAGAATCATGAATACCTTCTTCAGCAAACGGAAGAACCGGAAATGGACATGGAAAAGTCCTAACGGGGAGACTAAAAATGAAATTGACTTCATAATGTGTTCAACCCCCGCCATTATGCAAGATGTAGAGGTAATCGGGAAAGTGAGATGCAGTGACCACAGGATGGTGAGGCCCCGAATTAGCCTGAATCTGAAGAAGGAACGCAACAGACTAGTAAGAAAGAAGCCCATCAACGAATTAGCGGTGAGGGGGAGGGCAGAAGAGTTCAGGATCTTGCTACAGAATAGATATTCAGCTCTAAACGAGGATGGCGACACTACCCTGGAAGCAATGAACAATAATTTCAGAGATATCATTACTAAATGTGCGGTAGAAGTAGGCGGTAGGATAGTTAGAGAGAGTACTGGTAAACTATCTAAGGAGATGAAAGATTTGATTAAGAAGCGTCAAAGTATGAAAGCCTCCGACCCAACAGACTGGATAGAACTGGGAGAGATATTAAAGCTAATCAGTATGCGCAAAGTGGCCTACATAAAGAAGTATAACATGGGGAAAATTGAGCATACTGTAAAGAACGGGGGAAGCCTTACAGCGGTAAAGAAGAAATTCGGTATAGGCAAAAACCAGATGTATGCGATAAGGGACAAGGCGGGCAACGTCATCACGAATATGGACAAGATAGTCAAAGTAGCCGAGCGGTTCTATACAGATCTCTACAGTAACCAAAGAAATCAGGACCGTAACGAGATTGGCGGTAGAGAAAATCAGTCAGACGTTCCACCAGTGACGAAGGACGAGGTCAAGAAAGCACTAGAAACTATGAAAAGGGGGAAATCAGCTGGAGAGGATCAGATAACTACAGATTTGCTGAAGTACGGGGGGGATATCGTGCTAGAAGAACTGGCCACCCTCAGGGGGTAGACGAGTCGTACGTGAAAGTGCTGGAAGATAAATATAGTGACGGCACAGCAACCATAGTTCTGCATAAAGAAAGTAACAAAATACCCATGAAGAAAGGTGTTAGGCAAGGAAACTATAGATCTCCCCACTACTATTCACAGCTCGCTTAGAGGAAGTATTCAGAGACTTGGAATGGGAGCAGTTAGGGATAAGGGTAGATGGAGAATACCTCAGTAATCTGCGATTTGCTGATGACATTGCCTTGCTAAGCAACTCGGGGGATGAACAGCAAATAGTGATTGGTGACCTAGACAGGAAAAGTAGAAAGATAGGCTTGAAAATCAATATGCAGAAGACTAAAGTAATGTTCAACAGCCTCGGGAAGGAACAGCAGTTTACATTAGGTAGCGAAGTACTGGAAGTAGTAGGCGAATATGTCTACTTAGGACAGGTAGTAACCGCAGATACGGACCATGAAAAGGAAATAACAAGAAGAATAAGATTGGGATGGAGCGCATTTGGCAAGCACTCACAGATTATGACTAGCAGCCTACCGGTATCGCTAAAGAGGAAAGTATACAAACAGTTGCATCTTACCTGTACTCACCTATGGGGCTGAAACGTGGAGGCTAACCAAGAGAGTTCTACTTAAGTTGAGGACAACCCAGAGGGCTATGGAACTAAAAATGATAGGGGTAACATTAAGAGATAGGAAGCGTGCAGAGTGGGTCAGAGAAATAACTCAAGTTACCGACATTCTAGTGGAAATTAAGAAGAAGAAATGGGCATGGGCAGGACATGTAGTGCGAAGCGAGGAGAACCGATGGTCGCTTAGGGTAACAAACTGGATTCCAAGGGAAGGAAAGCGTAGCAGGGGGCGGCAGAAAGTTAGGTGGGCGGATGAGGTTAAGAAGTTCGCAGGGGTCAAGTGGATGCAGCTAGCACAGAACCGGGTTAAGTGGAGAAATATGGGAGAGGCCTTCGCCCTGCAGTGGGTATAGTCAGGCTGATGATGATGATGATGAGAGGGAGCCCCTCTCCCATTTCGCTCGCCCAGTGCCCGACTTAAGCCTGTTTCACATGCAAGCGAAAACGCTAGCGATTTCTGCCGCGGCGGCGCAAAAACCTGCTTGGAGCGGCGGGGGCAGCTTTTGCGGCGCGAGCGGCGAGGTTCTAGATAGTTGGAATCCCATCGCCGCGAACGAGCGGCAGCACTGCTTGTCAACCAATGAGACGGCCGCGCGTTGCCACGTGACCAGTGCGAAACTTGCGCAGGAAACCCTGGGAATGAGGCTGTGTTTATTTCCTCGCGTGCTGCTGGTGGTGCTGGAAAAAATGTATATAAACAATAAAAAGTAATCATGATTTAATTCTTAAAACGCAAGATTTGCATTTATTTATATAAATGTTTAGAAGAAGTGACGAAATCGTATTTAAAACTGAGCTTGTTCGTTCTTGCAAGACACCAAAACCGACTGCGAGTGTGCGTTGTTTACTAGCAACGTTGGTTTTCGCAGCGATGAAAATCGCGCAATCGCGACGCGTGTGAAACGAAGCCTCGCGAAAAGCTTCGCAGCGCCGTGCCACTGTTCGCTCAATCGCTTGCATGTGAACCACGCTTTAGGCGGAACCTATGAGAAATGCAGCTTTCTGCTATCCACCATGGTTGCCTGTACAACTCAACCTGTAGCCGCGCTTTTTGGCAGCTTCGTTACTATGGTAACAGCAACCACGTGTGTTGCATGACTGCTAAGGTGTTGGGTCTCGCATTCCAGCCCTTGTTTACGCTGACGATTTTGCCATTATGGCGGAACTAGCCGGAACGCCGTTTTGACGTTCCTCTGGCGTTTATTGCTGGTGTTGCTGTAGATCACTCGAGTGCTACCTGTGTGAAAGTTTGAGAACGAAAATGCAAAGGCGGAGACGGAGGAGTGGCGTACAGGAGCTAAGGCTATCACGTACATGTACAGGGCCAGCAAGGAGGTCATCTGCCGGGAACGGCTATATGACAACTCCCTGGGCAGTGGGCTGCTGGCGGAGGCCCGCTGTGGAGTGCTGCGGACTCGGCTGTGGCGAGCGCGCTTCACGAGCGAACTCGACACAACTTGTGCCATCTGTGGAGTGTCGACAGAAACGATCAGCCACGTGATTTTAGACTGTCCAGCGATTTTGCCGACCTCCGAGATCCAAACGTTGTCAGCTGCCTTGGGATTCGAGGAGCCCGCGGGAGTGAAGCTATCTTTACAAGAACTTCAAGAACATATGCGGAAATAAAACACCTTTATTGAAGAACACTCGATTGTAAAATCTAATGTGCGTGCTCCACCTATCAGTGAAGCAGCGCCCGAGTGGCCCAAGCAAAAAGGAAAGGTCATATTTGGTAACGAACTTCACCGTTGCGTGTCACTCACATCGGCGCCAGAACACTGATTATAAAACCGGCTTAAAATATTATACGCTACGATTTCGCCGTTATGATTGGGCTTCGGGGCATCGGGAAGGTGTAAAGAACCAAGAGGTCAGTTGGAATTTAGGAGTCTGGTGAACATCACGGCGCCCCTTTAAGGCAAAACCCTTTCTATGCTCATGGTAAAAATCTCATTGATGCGTGATTTGTCCGTGAGATTCTGTGAGTGACAGATACTGTACCTTTCCTTTCCTGTAAACCAATTATAGAATGCCAGTGAACTTTGATCCGTTCAAACGAATGCTGGCTATGTTCAACAAGGGGCGCGTGATGTACTGTATGCAAAGCAACCCTCAGACTTTCGCATTTCTCCACTGCAGATTCTGCAGTACTCTTGAAATTTTGTTTTCTTTTTGCTTCAATTAAATGACACTTTACACATCTTCTGATTATTTCACTCATTTTTTTTTTTTTTTTTTAGAATACCCAACTTGCAGTCACATGAAACGTCTGCAGACATCACACTTCCAGTCCCATGACCCCTGCCACATATCACGTGACCAGAAGGGTGACGTCAAATCTGGACGTCGCCATTACTCTACATGGCTATTTCGACGTCTGATTCATATTTCTGGCTATAATTAATTGCCTAATTACTCAATTTTACTCATACATCACACATCCGGTCACATGACCCTTGCCACATAACACGTGACCGGAAGTGTGAAGTCAAATCTGGACATCGCCATTACTCTGCATGGCTATTTCGAAGTCTGATTCATATTTCTGGCTATAATTAATTGCCTAATTACTCAATTCTACTCATATGACCTTCCCAGATGAGATTTTTTTCATCCTCTATGTAGCACAATCATTCGTGTTTTGGTAACTCATTCAGTTAGGACGAAATCGTGTACACTTTTGGCAATGTCAAACCTCACACATACAAATTTAAAGGGCGCCGTGACGATTTCCAGACCACTAATTCCAGCCGGCCTCTAGGTTCTTTACACTCTCCCAATGCCCCAAAGCACAATCCTAACGGCAAAATCGCAGAGCCTAATATTTTAATCCGCTTCAATAATCAGTTTTGGCACCGATGTGAGTGACACACGGCGAAATTCGTTGACGGATATGATGTTTCCTTCTTGCTTGGGTGCTCTTTTGCTAATTGGTTGAGCCCGCACTTTAAATTTTACAATCAAATAATCTTCAAGTTACTATGCAGTAAACAAATGAAAGGTGTTTTAGTTCCGTGTGGGTTCTTGAAGTGTTTGTAAAGATAGGGACAGTAAACTCAGGTAAATGCGGTGTTGTCAACATGCGCGGAGGAGCGTCTGTTTGCTGTAATGATGGTGGCTTTGTCCTTTGTAGTGGGTCGCCGCTGCCACCTGACGCAGCGGGGGGAAAAAAAAAGTGGCCACAAGTTAGCTGTCCAGGCGCTACGATCACAAGCAAAGTCACATAGCCGTCGCCAACCGCCTCCGCGGTCGCAAGACTCCCCGCTGCCACAAGAATTCGAGATGCCACTCTGTGGTTTCCACCCCTGCAGGCTCCTCAAATCCTAATTCACATAGAGTTAATACAAAGCCAATGCAGCTGACAACATTCAGATCTCGGAGGTTGGCAAAACCAGTGCAAAATCCAAATCATGTGGCTGATCATTTCTGCTGACGCTCCACAGATGGCACAAGTTGTGCTGAGCTCACTCGTGAAGCGCGCTCGCCACACCCGAGTCTGCAGCACTCCGCAGCGGGCTTCCGCCAGCAGGCCACTGCCCAGGGAGTTGCCATATAGTCATTCCCGGCAGATGACCTCCTTGCTGGCCCTGTACAGGTCTAGTGTAGGCTTCGCCTTAGGTCCTGCATGCCACTCCTCCGTCTCCACCTTTCGCACTCATTCTTGAGCTAACTTTCTTCTACTCCCCGCTCCCTTTTTACTGTGCCTGATTGCAAACTTCTCGGGGAGGGGGAGTAGCGCTCGAGTGATCTACGATGGACGCCGGCAGAACACCAAAACGGCAATGCAGATTTGCTGACAGTAGGGTCCACCTCGTCGACACCCCCACAAAGATGGTGTGCAGCAGCGTCTGGTGTGCTAGGCTAGCTTTGGGCAGAAGCTGGTCCTCATAGCACGGCTTCGCATGGCTCGTTACCACGGTAACAATGCTGCCAAAAAGCGCGGCTACAGGTTGAGTTCGACAGGCAACCACAGTGAATAGCTTCCTATAAGTCAGCAGACAGCTGCGTTTCTCATAGGTTCCGCCGATTCGAGCACTGGGCAAACGAAATGGGAGAGGAGCTCCCTCTCACACCGGCTAAGACGCGCTTTCTTTTTTCTTGTATTTAGAATTTTATAAACCGAATAACTCTCGTTTCCGCGTGCTGATTTTTATAATTCTTTTCAAACTGACGTCGGCAAGGTTTAAAGCTGGCTGGAAATAGCGACTTAACGAATGTCACTGTGCCCCTTTAATGCTTACGCATTAGTTTCAGTTGTGAAAACGTACACATTCCTATGGGGCACGTGCCGGTTCCAGAATGACGTCCGAAATATCGCGCATTTTCCGAACTCCAAGCAATTGGAGTCCAAAAAGCCAGTCCCCTACCGTAAATTTCCAAGACTCTGGAGTCGAGGATGCCGTCAACTCTACAAGAGGGAACACATGATGCTGTATCTGCGGTCAAAGGTCAAAGCCAGGTGGCGGTACACCATATGTGGTACAGTAAAATCTCGTTACAAGAGACATGGTTACAAAAGACAATCGGTTATAAGAGATACTTGAAAATGGTTTGGTTGGTTTTCCTATGTTTGCCATGTTAACAACATTGCAAACGAGAGACATGGTTACAAGAGACACTCTGTTACTAAGGGCAACTTTTCCAGGTCCCTAAAGTAATTATTTCACTATTTATAAAAGACACAATTAACCCAGGTACCCTCATGCAATGCAGCTGACTCGTACCAACTCGTATGTGCGACAGTTTAGATTCCCTTAATTAAATTCTGTTCCATATCAGTGTCCTGTTTTGTTGCAATATGTCAGGAACCAAGAAGGAGTGCCTCCTCTTTACTGAGGAGTCAAGATGTCCCTGTTGTTTCAGCCACACAGGAATGTGATGACAGTGGCTGAAACAATAAGGACATTTTGACTTCCCAGTCAAAAGGAGGCATTCCTTCTTGGTTCCTGACATATTGCAACAAAACAAGTCACTAATACAGAACAGAATTTAGATAAGGGAATCTAAACTGTCACACATACGAGTTGATAGGAATTTTTGGTTACAAGAGACACCTTTTTGGGTTAACTTATATGGCAATACTGTGACCTCTGGCTCATTAGGTCAAGTGGCCTGCCAAGTTGGCTGATACATTGCGTAGTGAAGCTTTCACTTGAAAAATATACTCAGTGCTGAAGTGGATTACATGCTTCTATCTGTTGCACAAAATGGCAGCAGCCCTTGATTACAATCAGTGATCCCATACAAATGCATTACAACTCCAAGGGGGCCATGCAAACCCATCATATAAACCAAGCATAACACAATGGATGCATTCATATAAAAGACGTATCCACTGCTACAAGTTGTCAAAATCAAATTTTTTTTTTCTCTTCTCCCTCTTTGAAAACAGGCACTGAGATTGTGCTGCATGTGGTAGTTGTGCAAGTGCACTCCTATCACTATGCATTAAGTAGGGATCACATGTGACTCAGAACAACAGAACACGTTGTTGGGCTAGTTGGTGCTATGCATGAAGAAAGGATTACCTGGCCAAAAAGATGCATCCAGGAAAAACAGAGAAGCAGACCTGTCTCTTTCCTGTGTGCGCTGTTTTGGCTAGGTAATCCTTTTGGCTCAGAACCTTTGAAGGGAAGCGTACACAGCCCTATTCCACCTAAACACACTCACCCTCCCAATCCCACTGATTCAGGGTACACCATACTATTCAACATTAGCATGGCTCAGCTTCTGCACCAACTTCTGCAAGTCCTTTACCACCTATTTCTACATCAACAACATAAGCCTCCGGTCTAGTTTAGTATATGGGATTGACATCTCAAAGCAACTCAGGCTGCGAGAGACACCGCAATGGAGTGCTCCGGAAATTTTGACCACCTCAGGTTCTTTCAACATGCACTGGCATCACACAGCACAAGAGCACCTCGCTTTTAGCCTCCATCAAAAAGTGGCCACCGCAGCCGGGATTTGATCCCGTATCCTTGGGTACAGTAGACGAGCACCCTGCACCACCAGGAGACAATTCTGTAATGTGAGCTCAACCTCATTTCATATCAGACCTCAAACTGGCATAGTGAGCTTCTCCTTCTCCCCACCAACACACAATATATCATCTTTCACCTAGACCCTATCTGACTTGTCTCAGTAAGTCTTCACCCTGTAAAAAAAATCTAATTTCTGCCGTCACTGTTCACCACTCGCTCACTCACCCAGTTCAGCAAGGGTTTTGACAAAAAGCAAGCCTGTCAACTTCCACATGCCCTCAACTTGTTCCACACCCTACTTTGCCCAGGCCAAATGCCCCAAGATCTTCACACCCTCTACAAGGCTGCTCTTCATGTTGTGGTGCATACCTCCACCAAAACCTTCATGACATTGGTCGATTGCATTTCAGACCTCATCCAACAAAGGACCATCAGACAGCTAGGCATTACGGCACTCACTAAGGCCGTATGGCTCCTGGCGCAGACCGTAATTTCTTCCATAGACCTCCCTAAATATATTGTTACGTGGTGGCATGACAAGCGATGGAACACGGCGACAAAACAGAAACAGAATGACGTGATGACATGACGATGAAATATGCTTTATTGGCCAGCAGGCCAGGTGCGAGCGCTCCGCCCCGCACCACTGCCCGCTTCGTCATTTTCGTAGCACTACCCGGGGCCACTGAGCGATCGTCCCGATCGATTGCTAGAAGTCCAATGCGTGAAGCGATGATGAACACAGACTAAGGATTAGGACATGAAACGCTGGACACCACAATGAATGCGAAGATGCGATGAATGCCTGCCCCGGAGCATTAGGTCCAATCGTTTGCCGAAGGCCAAGGCTCATGGACATGCCGAACGGCTTGGGCGGGGGTGCTGTCTTCGCTCTAGTGGTCGTGAGGTCGCCTCGCCGTGGGGTCGGTCGGGTCAGCTTTGGGCTCTTCCTGGTCGTCGTGTGTTGTAGTCAGGGCTGGGGACAGGGATGACGAGAGCGGTTGGTCGGGTCTGAGCACAAAGGGCTGGGGCAAAGCTGGGCGGCGATCTCTACGGGCTCTCGGCAGATGGACCCGGCTTACGGTTGGCTTCGACGGTGCAAGGCAAAGACGGGAATGAACCGCACCTCCAACCAAATGTTACGTGGTGGCATGACAAGCGATGGAACACGGCGACATAACAGAAACAGAACGACACGATGACATGACGATGAAATATGCTTTAATGGCCTGCGGGCCTGGCACGAGCGCTCCGCCCCGCGCCACTGCCCGCTTCATCATCTTTGTAGCAATATTCTAAAAGGAACCATCAAACAGTAGTTATGGCAACATACTAATGCAACAAATCCACAGAGGTGGACTTTGTAACGAGTAAAATTTAAAAGCTCTGCGTGGACCCTATATTTTTAAAGATAATTTTTAAGGAGTGCTTTATTCAGGGATACCCCGCTTTGCCCAAGGCCATATAAGCAGAGGAGTTAAAGCTTGGAACAAATGTTCATTTGTCCACGAGACTCTGTTATGGTTTGGCAAAACAAGGTATTAGCATAAAGGTTCATCCAGTATTCTCCAATTTTGAAGTCATGATCAGTCCTTTTAGATACATAGTGCGGTTGTTTAAAATAAATATCCTTATTAATGTCAGTCCTGTAGAGATATATTCTAAAAATCAATTTCAAGCACAAAGAGCGCTTCCCATTCTCTTTTCATTTGCACCGCCCCAGAACGAACCTTGCCGCTCTATTCTGTATTCTCACTATTTTCTCTATCAAGGTTTTCTCGTGAGGGACTCTAAAATCAGTTCAACGAATAGCAGATAAGCAGTGAAGATTTCCGTTGAATGAAATTTTGAGCTCTGGCAGCCTTTGAAACTGCTTCATTCACACGGGCATTCCAGGAACAATCAGTCGATAACGGCACACCCAGACATTTATACACAGATTGCTGATTAATAATAGTGACACATGCCATTCATAGACAATGAAGATTTGAACGGGCGATTCGGAGAAGACGACGAAGCGAAACGGTGCTCCGCTTTCGTGCTGACCTGACTGGTTGTTGGTGTTCTTCGGTGCCACAGTGCCAGAGCGCCTTCTGTGTAACGTTACGTTACAAATCTGGTGGAGGCATTGCCGGGTATCGATCCAGTCCTGCATAGTCAACCTGTCACTACGGAGCTTACCCCCGTACATCAACGCCTCGGCCGCCACCTACGTGGAGAGCCCCCTGAATTCGGACCCCTTTCGGCCGCTACCAGGACGACGCACCCTCAGACGGCTGTAGAACCTGCTGCAATGACATCTGAGAGCAGGCTTCCCACCCACATCCTATGTCATCAGCCGCGAACACCCCCCCTCTTTTCATGGCGATGTGTTCGAAGACGCCGAGGACTGGCTTGAGACCTACAAGCGAGTCGCTCGTTACAACAGGTGGACTGATGAGCGTAAGCTCCACAACATGTACTTCACCCTTGAAGAGTCTGCACGGACATGGTTCGAAAACCATGAGGCTTCCTTCCCATCCTGGGCAGCCTTCTGTCATGATTTGAAAGCCACTTTTTCTAGCGCCGACCGCCGGGAGCGAGCAGAAGCTGCGCTACACTCGCGAAGTCAGCGCCAGAACGAGAGCGTGCGTATGTTCTTTGAGGACATGACACGCCATTTCAAGCGTGCAGACCCACAAACGCCAGAAGATAAGGAGCTGCGTCACCTGATGCGGGGCGTTAAACAAGAACTTTTCGCGGGACTGGTGCGCAGTCCACCGCATACTGTGGCGGAGTTTCTCAGCGAGGCAGCGACCATGGTGACAACGCTGCAACACTGAGCCAGTCAGTACAACCGTGACGTGAACATCATTGGGTCCGAAGCACCCCCTGTGCATGTCGGCAGCGACATGGACGTATTACGCAATCTCATCCGTTCTGTCGTGTGGGAGGAACTGCAAGCGCTCCGGATGCCTTGCAACACAACATCTTTTCCTTCACTGGCTGAAGTCGTCCGGGACGAGGTGCGTATGGCAGCTGAGTAAGTTGCTGACGTTCCCCACCAGACATTCGACGCGAGACCCATCTATGCGTCTGTCCTACATAAGGCTCCCCCGTCGGACCATAGTATCAACGCCGCAGCTCCAGCAATGGAGCCGCATGGAGCCTCGCTACTCCCCTCCGCCAATCTACCAGTGACCCCGTAAAAGTCAAGAATGGCGGCCCCGGGACCGTCGGCCCCTGTGCTATCATTGCGGTGAAGCCAGTCACCTTTACCGGGCGTGCCCGTACCGCCGTGTCAACATGCGGAGTTTCGCCTCGGAGGACCTCTACCCTCGGAATGCCGAACGGTCTACTGAGATTGTAAGTGACCTTGCAGAGCTACAGTATCCCGTCACGTCCGGTTACCAAGAGCGTCGGTCTACGTCCCCGACGAGCTACCGTTCGACAAGTCTCAACTCCTCCCGATGCCGCTCTTCCTTGCCTTAGTCGGGAAAACTAATACCAGCGGCCTTCGGAGGCAGGGTCGCTGATGTCGGGAAATGTGAAGATCCTCCGTCATCGGCAGGCCGACTCGACGAGATTTCGCTTGTGTCAGGTAGCGACAGCATCCGGCATACTACCTCCGATTTGTGGAGTGGATGGATGTCACCGCGTTACTCGATACTGGTGCCGATTATTCAGTAATAAGCCGTGGTCTCGCACGAGAATTGAAGAAGTTTTGACACATTGGTGCAGCCTGAAAATTCGCACGGCGGGAAGTCACTTGATTGAACCTGCAGGCAAGTGCACAACGCGGGTCGGCATCCGTGGTTTTGTGTATGTCGGAGAATTTATCATGCTTCCTGAGTGTTCGAAAGACTTGATCCTTGGTCTAGATTTCCTGCAGACCAACGGCGCTGTCATTGACCTGAAAGAAGCGCGTTTTCTTTTCGACGAAACGAGCCGTGGCGCGCATTGAAAACGAAGATACGGGTCTGAACGTTTTGTGTATAGTCGACGATGACGTGAGGGTTCCGGCACGATCTAGTGTGCTGGTTCTTGTAAAGCAAGACTTGAATTACGAGGGCATCGCGAATGGGCACCTTCCGCTACTACTCGAGAAGGAATTAGCCGTTGCTTGAGGACTCATACAACTCCAGAACAGTTGTGCTACTGTCCTCCTGACAAATTTTGCTAAGGAGATGCGGCACCTCGCCAAGGACACGGCTGTTGCCGTCCTTCATGATGTTAGTGCCTTGCCTCGTTTATGCACCGCCGGAGCGAACCCTAAAGAAGAGGCCGCACCTTGTCATGCTTTGCAAACCGTAAAAATTAGCCCCGACTTGAGGCCCGATCAGAGGAGTCTTCTCTCGGCTCTTCTGAGCGATTTCGCAGACTACTTCGCCACAGGCTTTTAGGTCGGTCGTACTCCTGTCGCCAAGCACCGCATCATCACCGATGAGACCACGTTACCGGTATGCCAGCGCCTGTACCCGGTTTCTCCTAAGGAATGTGACGCCATTAAAACGCAAGTGGATGACATGCTTGCGGACGACGTGATCCAGCCTTCGACGAGCCCATGGGCGTCGTCAGCGGTCCTTGCAAAAAGAAAGATGGTACCTTGAGATTCTGTGTCAATTACCGAAAGTTAAATAATGTGAACAAAAAGGACGTCAATCCGCTGCCCAGGACTGATGATGCCCTCGACCGAATACACAACACCAGGCACTTCTCCTCATTAGACCTCAAAAGTGGATACTGGCAAATCGAGGTGGATCAGAGAGACCGAGAGAAGACTGCATTTGTGACGCCCGACGGCCTATACGAGTTTAAGGTGCTTCCGTTTGGTCTTTGCTCTGCACCGGCCACGTCCAACGTATGATGGACACGGTTTTATCAGGTCTGAAGTGGCAGTCATGCTTGGTGTACTTAGATGATGTTGTTATTTTCTCGCCTACTTTCGAGCGTCACTTGGACCGGTTGCGCATCGTGCTTCAAGCACTCAAAGGCGCGCAACCAACGATCAAGCCTGAGAAATGCCACTTTGCTTTCAAGGAACTACGCTTTCTCGGCAATGTTGTCAGTGCCCAGGGCGTTCTCCCTGATCCCGAGAAGATTACCGCAGTGTCAAATTTTCCACGCCCCACCGACAAAAAGGCACTTCGACGATTTCTAGGTCTTTGTTCATGCTACCGACGCTTCGTCCAAGATTTTTCTAAGATAGCTGAACCACTGACAGCACTAACCAGAGAAGACATACCCTTCTTGTGGGGAGACGATCAAGAAGAAGCCTTCCAGGAGCTTAGAAGCCGCCTACACAGACCCCCAATACTCGCTCATTTCGATGAAGACGCCGCAACCGACGTACATACTGATGCCAGCAACGTTGGCCTCGGCGCGGTACTCATTCAGTGGCAAGGCGGAGTAGAACGGGCCATCGCCTACGCAAGCCGAACACTCTCACGATCGGAGGCGAACTATTTGACAACGGAGAAGGAGTACCTTGCGGTAATCTGGGCCATCAGAAAGTTTCGACCATATTTGTATGGACGACCCTTCCGTATTGTCAGCGACCATCATTCCTTGTGCTGGCTGGCAAGCCTTAACGACCCGTCTGGACGCTTAGCTTGTTGGAGCCTCCGTCTTCAAGAGTATGACGTTACTGTTGTCTATAAGTCGGGACATAAACACCAAGATGCGAATTGCTTATCACGCGCGCCATTGGACTCCACTGCAGTGGAAACGCCTAGGATTTTCCTTTTATTGGGGCCATTACCATATCCATATCCCATATGGCTGACCTTCAACGCAAGGACCCGGAGCTGGCGCCGCTCATCGATTATCTGGAAGGACGCGGTGGTAGAGTACTGCTTGTTTTTCGTCGTGGCTTGCAGTAATACGCTTTACGAAGTGGAGTTCTCTACAAGCGCAATTTTGAAAGATCAAAAGAAACATTTCTACTCGTAGTACCTACGCACCTACGGCCTGACATCTTGAGCGCTTGTCACGACGAACCGTCCGCCGGCCACTTGGGAGTTAGCCGTACGCTTGCAAGAATTCGGGAGAAGTATTATTGGCCGAAATTATTACCTTCAGTACGATCTTACGTTAAAACCTGCCGTGACTGTCAACGCCGAAAGACTCCACCCGTGAAACCAGCTGGATTTCTTCAGCCGATCGCTCCACCGAAAACTCCTTTCCAACAAGTGGGGATGGATCTTCTTGGTCTTTTCCCGAAGTCAACTAATGGAAAGCGTTGGATTGTTGCCGCGACAGACTACTTGACCCGATATGCTGAGACCGCGTCGCTCACAAATGGAACTGCCACCGAAGTAGCTGAGTTTTTTGTCCACGACATCGTATTGCGTCATGGCACTCCGGCTGTTATTACCGACCGCGGGGCAGCTTTTACGGCCCGCCTGACTAAGGCTGTGCTGAACCTTACACACACTAGCCATAGACGGGCCCCGGCTTACCACCCGCAAACTAATGGCTTGGTGGAACGGCTAAACAGAACTCTGGTCGACACGCTGTCTATGTACGTGGATATAGAGCATAAGACCTGGGATCAATTCCTCCCATATGCCAAGTTCGCATATAAAACGGCACTTCAGGAGAAGACGCGGCTCACACCCTTCGAGCTTGTCTTTGGCCGTTGAGTGACCACTCCACTGGATACAATGCTGCCCGTATACACCGACGACGAACATGAGCTTGACCTGGACATCGCTACTTTTAATCAGCGTGCGGAAGCGCGGCAGCTGGCAAGGCAGCGCATATACCTACAACAGCAACTAGACGCTGACCGTTACAACAAGAGACGGCGCTTCGCTGCCTACGAGCCTAGAGACTATGTCTGGATTTGGATGCCCGTTCGTCATCGTGGGCTCTCTGAAAAATTGCTGCGCCAGTACTTCGGCCCATACCGTGTCCTCCGCCGCCTCAGCGACGTTACTTACGAAGTTGAATCCGCGACACAAGTTCCCTCAAGCCGCAGACGACGCAAGTTCACTGATGTTGTACACGTCGTCCGGATGAAACCCTACCACAATCGCTCCACTGACTAATCTTGAGACTGATGGCGCTCCGTTTTGTGTTGTGGTATCCCATACCAACCTAGCATACTATGTCAGCTCATCGCATCAAGCAGCATTTGCAGCACCGAGGCGATGCTGCCAAGAAGGGGGGGGGCAATGACACATGCCATTCATAGACGACGAAGATTTGAACGGGCGATTCGGAGCAGACGACGAAGCGAAACGGTGCTCCGCTTTTGTGCTGACCTGACTGGTTGTTGGTGTTCTTCGGTGCCAGAGTGCCAGAGCGCCTTCTGTGTAACGTTACGTTACAATATCAGTATTCAAATAGTAATGAGCGTCTATTTTTTTCTTTTTGTGAAAGACGGATGAACACATTTAGCTCCATTTTCCACCTCTCACATCACGCAACAATGTTGGCTATATCAGTGTGCAAATCAAGATAATCCTGTTCATTTTTTATTTTTCTGTATATGACAGTCATCCATTTTCCGCTTCCTACACCATGCAACAATGTTGGCTATTTTTTTTTTTTTTTTTATTTCTCCTTCGGGCAACATACAGGTATTGCCCACGAGGCAAGACAAAAGTGTGCATCAGTGTGCAAAAAGACATCAGTGTGCAAATCAAGAGAATCCTGTCCACTTTTGATTTTTCTGTACATGACAGTCATCGGCGAACAAACATAGTCACGAAGATATACCAGCAGGAATGTTATTAATATAAACCAAAAATAATAGCGGCCCTAAAACGGAGCCCTGAGAAACTCCCGATGTGCTCCTGGTGATTGCTTGCAAGAGGACAACACCTCACCATGCATTCATGGCTGCCCCACTTTCATCAACTGAGCTTTCTGGGTGCGCCCTCTCGCTGGATGCTCCTTAGTGATACGGATGGCATGATGGGGTACCTTCACGAATTATTTTAAAATTTTCTTTTATTGCGTAAGCAATATTACGCGAGGTTTCAGCCCGTCGCGTAAACCCGGCCGGTAGCCTTATCACTTCCGACTTTGGTTGCCCCTCGAACCCTTTCTTTCAGGACGTGGCAGGTGTGGTTCACTTGACCTGTTATTGTTTCTTTGTCCTTCTCCCCTTCTTGCAGAAAGTTCCCCTGCATATGCATTCCTTATCAGGACCCTTTGGAATGCCTATCCCCTTTCAGGAAACGTGTGTTAGCATCGAACCTGCTTGAGGTGCTGGCTTCTCATCTACCTCGCATTGTAGTTTTTCCTGCTGCTGCCATTTTTTATTTTCTTTTTCAGGTGACGGGATCACTGGTTCCAGGCCGAGAAGTACATACCGAAGGATCATTTTTTCACTCCTTAACCTACATTTTTCTCTTCTACCCTCCTCCCTTTCCCCTCCCTATCTTTTCTTCTTTGGAAGCAAAAGCATATTTAAAGCCCTGAGAGTGATGATCGCGCTGCCCAGACAAGTCCACTTGTCGAAACATTGGCTCGGCTTGTGAACTGAAGCTCCCCACCCTCTACCCCTGTTCAGTGTTCTTTCATACCGCTTGCAGTCTTCTTTCTCTCATTCTACAACCACAAAAGAAGACACATTTGGATACCTAAAATTTGATACCACAAATAGATGCACACTGAGGTCAGAATCTATGCTTTTTATAAAAAGATGATGCATACACAGGAGTAGTCATCATACAGTTATTAAGCTACTGCACTGAAGCAGTGTGCTGAACTGTGTTCTCTGCTGGCTCACTAAAGAGGCATGATCATTAACCTGCTGGCCTTAGTAATTACACTTGTGAAGCTACTAACTGCTCAATAAAATTTTGCAAATAATTTTATATGTGGTAATTATCGCCATGTTAAAATGTGCCCTCAGTGTACCGCAACTGGCAGGAAGAAAGTACTGTAAACTGTGTGCAACGCAACATTACAAAAAAAAGAAATGACTGAGAGAGGTGACATTTCTTGCATGTGGTTCTGGTGGTTATTTGAATTTCACATGAATTGAATCGCACATTTGTTTTTCTGTGTCGTGTCTTTTGGCTGGTTTAAGGGGGGACGCGACCTTTGAAAGCCGAAAAATTGCAAAACAGTCGATTTTTGGAAGATTATATATTCCGGTAGTATGTCTTATAAACTAGCATTTCTGTAATTATCAATGCCAAACTTGGCGTAGAAATTATTTAACAAGCACCAGCAGCCGCGGAGCAGCAAGCAAGCGTAGAAAATTCCCAAACTTTGCACGCGCGCCGTTCCTCTCCCGCCGAACTGAGCGCTGCCATCTTGGTCTTGTTTTGTTTGTGAATTCTTGCACTTTCTTCGGCCACCCTCGGCGGCGGCTACGGCGGCATGGTCGAGGCGTGGCTTGCTTCCGATTGGGAGCCTCTTGGCGGCTTTCAAATTTCCCGCGCTCGAATTCAAGGCTGCGATTGGGCAAAGTGCGCGCACCGCGAGAACGCGGGGGATCGGGCGACTACTATTGGCTGCTGCGGCCGCTGACGCGTCTGTCTCCGCCGGCTACCTCCCCGCGTCGTCTGCTCCGGCTCTTTGCTTGCTGTCGTTGGCAGCTTTGTACTTCGTGCGTTCTGTTCGCCTTTCGCCATTTTTGAGATTGCCGGATTTATGATCTCACGTCGTGCCCTCAGAACGGTTTCGTGCAACGTGTTAAACGTTGCGTGGTCGCTCACGATGCCTCGAGATGCGACACGCGTTCAGTGCAGACTTGGCTAGCTTTTTTTTTTTTTCGTTTCGGCGCTTATGCCGCGAAAGATAACCCGGGAAGTCGCTTGCCGCGAGAGATAAACCGTGAAGCCGCTTGCTGCATCTGTGCCGCCGATCATGCCTTGGGCGAAATGCTGCGGGGGAATCGGGAATACAGATAGTCGCGGCTTGCAGAGCACAGGATCGACGGATCCCAGCATGTGGAAAGTGGTATGCGGCACCAAGGCGTTCGCTGTAGCCGATCGGCTAGTTGCACAGATGTTCGTTGTAGCCGAGACGGACCGCCATAGCCCTAATGTATATTTTGGCGGCCGCACCGGACTTGTTCGTGATAAGCGAGTGTTCGTCTTGAGAGGGGCCATTATAAGTGGGCGCGACTGTACCTGAATAAATTTTTGAGGGCAAGGGAAGCTTATGTATTCAAAATATTATGTCTGGAATTTCTCATAATTAATTTGATTGTTGATTTGATAACAAAAAATCCAGTGCTATGCTATTTTTCAGCAAGAAAATTTAGAAAAAGGGCTTTGTCTTGCCCTGAGGAACCTATCTAGAAATGAGCATGACAAATTGCACAAAGCCAGTGCCTTTAGCAATTTCTCCAGGCCTGATATAAAGTACCTATTCGAACCAATTTGATATGCTACTGTAACTTGAGAACTAGCATGCACAATTCTATGAAACTTGGTGGTTTTTCATTTGTTAATGTCATGAGCCTGTCCTGAAAATTTCATCATGATAACTTGAGAAACAAAAAAGTTATTGTTCTCTCAACCTTTGAGAGCCGTTTACTCAGAATCAATTTTTTGCAGGGTGTGGCTGCTAGGGAAAGTCATATCTCAAGAACCTCTTATTGGATTTTCATGAGGTTTTCTTGGTTACATACCTAAGTAAATTTCTGAGGGCAAGACAATTCGTTTTTTTTCAAAATATTTCATGTGTAATTAGGGGGCAGTCAATTAAAATATCGTTAAGTCAGGTGCAAATTTTGGACCCTGGACCGACCTCAAGAACACACCTGCTTGCTTACGTGCGTGCTCTGTGGTGAGGCGCACCTTACTGGTGCAAAGGAGTGCCAGAACCGCCTCAAGAAGCTTCGCCAACAGCCAGCACGAAGCAATGCTGGATCCTCTACTGGAGGGCGAGGAAGGATCAGCAGCGCCCAACGCGGACCGCACCAAGGCCGGCATATCAAGTGGCTCAACTTCGAGGGAGAGACATCGCGGAGCTTCTTGCGGTACCGGTCGCAGTCCTTCCCACACCTCCCCCCATCGGGGGATACGGAACATCTCCACTGCAGCTCCAGAGAGGCGGCATCAAGCCTTTTATATTGTCCTCAAAGTCGACGCACAACCGGCAGGCCCAAAAGAACCAAGAGAACAAGGACAACAGCGTTGAAGGAGCCAGGAAATGGTGGTTCAGCTCCGAGGGGGCGACCTCGGTGAGCCGTAGTCGTTTCCGGTCAATGTCGGCATCTAGACGCCAGTCGAATGATAAGAACCAGAGCCCGGCAAAGACAAATAACAAAATGAAGGCCGGCAATATGAGCTGGCCAGAAATAGCGGTCTAGGCTTCTGCTCTGGCAAACACACAAAACACGGAGACTGCGCATTATAAGCGTAATGAGTGTGCAGGTCTCAGGCGGGAGCTTGAAGTTATGCGAGAGAAGTGTAACGAGCTCACTCGCAAGGTCGATGAATTAATGGAAGTTTTTAGAGGCATGGCAGCTACTGCAGTGTGGGAGAAAATCATGGACACTGGTGACAGAAAGAGCCACCGGAAGGGTACACCTTCGCCACTGCCGAAAGAACTGAGGGTCGAACAGAAGTCGGCCGACTTCATGAAGAATGTCGCCATTCGGAGAAATAAAGCCAAGGAGAAGACGTACAGTGGGCCTTCGCTTACGGTGAGCTGCAGCAAATTGACCCAAGATAGTCAGGTCCAAGCATAATGGCCAGACATGCTGGCAATGGAACTGCCGCGGCTTCCGTAGGAAGCAGTGCAATTTAAAATATTACATGAAAACTGTTCTCGTCCAGCCAGATGTTATAGCGCTGCAAAAAACTGGCTGGTCTCCTAGCCTTTCAGGGTACGTTGCATATTCCAGTCAGATAGACGGGAAAGCGGGAAACCTGGTAGCCAAAATGGTGACGGCGATTCAACACCCAGCGTTCAACACAGATATCGAACATGTGGTAATCGAGATCATACCGCACAATAGAGGTAAGGAGAGCATATTGGTCCTGAATGTGTACAGCCCGCTCAGGCAAAGGAATGCTGACTTTGAGCTACTATTCAAAGACGCAAGAAAGGTAGCCGAAGATAACGGTCTGGTCGTGTTAGGAGATTTCAACGCGCAACACAAGAGCTGGGGATATGTAGGAGAAACCCCCAAGGGAAAGAACCTGGCGCAAGCGGACATGGATCGCGTAGCGGATTTTACAAAACCGACTAGACTGGGCAACAGCGTCAGCAGGGATACCTGCCCAGACCTCGCTTTTGTAAAGAACACTAATGACATTTCATTCCATAGCCCTCTGAGTTGTCCTCAACTTAAGTAGAACCCTCTTGGTTAGCCTCCACGATTCAGCCCCATAGGTGAGTACAGGTAAGATGCAACTGTTGTATACTTTCCTCTTGAGTGATACCGGTAAGCTACTAGTCATAATCTGCGAGTGCTTGCCAAATGCGCTCCATCCCAATCTTATTCTTATTTCCTTTTCATGGTCCGGGTCTGCGGTTACTACCTGCCCTAAGTAGACATATTCGCTTACTGCTTCCAGTACTTCGCTACTCAGAGGGCTATGGAACAAAAAATGGTAGGGGTAACATTAAGAGATAGGAAGCGTGCAGAGTGGGTCAGAGAAATAACTCAAGTTACCGACATTCTAGCGGAAATTAAGAAGAAGAAATGGACATGGGCAGGACATGTAGTGCGAGGAGAGTATAACCGATGGTCGCTTAGGGTAACAAACTGGATTCCAAGGGAAGGAAAGCGTAGCAGGGGGCGGCAGAAAGTTAGGTGGGCGGATGAGGTTAAGAAGTTCGCAGGGGTCAAGTGGATGCAGCTAGCACAGAACCGGGTTAAGTGGAGAAATATGGGAGAGGCCTTCGCCCTGCAGTGGGTATAGTCCCGGATGATGATGACTAATGACGTTTCTTGGGAAAACACGAACGAGAGCCTTGGAAGTGATCCCTTTATCCTTGTGATATCGCTGGTCACTGCGAGGGTCAGGCGAAAGTTAGGAGAAGTGAAAATAACTGACTGGAATGCGTTAAGAGTACACTGCGACAAGGAACCAATTCAAGCTATTGAGGCGTGGAGCAAGGGACTCCGCGAAGTTTACGAAAGAGCCACAAAGACCGTGAAAAGGACGAGCGCAGTTCCTGAAATTGATAACCATCTACTGCGGTTATGGGAAGCTCGTAGGAGTATGACTAAGAGGTGGAGGAGAAAGAAGGGCAACAGGAAGCTCAAAGTGAAGATTGCCCAGGTCACCGCTGAGGCAGATCAGTATGAGGCAGAGCTCTCTAGACAAAACTGGGGACAATTGTGCGACTTACTGAAAGGAACGCTAGGGACAGCCAAGACTTGGGCGTTCCTGAGGAATCTCATCGACCCGGCCAAGTCTAAGGCCGAAACCAGCAAGACGCTTCACCAATTGCTCACAAGTACCTGGGAGACGATGAGGAGTTGCTAGAGAAGATCCGAAAACAGTATGTGGGGGAGGTGGACATCCCCGGCTGCACAGAAATGTATCGGGGAATTGAAAATGAGAAACTCGACCGTCCAATCACAAAGGACGAGGTGTATGCGGCGGCCAGAATGGCTGTCAAGAACACGGCGGCGGGAGCAGACAAGATCGGCAATGCCATTATAAAGAATCTAGGGGCGGAACAGATTGCGAGCATCACAAAATTTTTGAATGAGCACTGGGAGGCGGAGACTGTGCCGGAGGAGTGGCGGCACACAGAAATCATCACAATCCCCAAGCCAGGCAAGAAGCCGTGTTTGGAGAATCTGCGGCCTATCTCACTGACCTCATGCCTAGGGAAACTGTATGAAAGGATCGTTATGATCAGACTTCAGAACTATTTGGAAGATGACGATCTCATGCCACACACAATGTTTGGTTTCCGGCCAAAGCTATCGACGCAAGACGTCGTTCTTCTCCTCAAAGAAGAGGTTCTTAGCAACGTGCCAAAGTATGAAGAGCATGTGATCATGGCTCTCGACTTCAAGGGGGCGTTCGACAATGTTAGTCATGAAGCCATACTATCGGGTCTGAGCAATCTACATTGCGGGCGAATGATTCATGGTTACGTCAGGCCTCCCTTACGGATAGGACCGCGACTATAGGGATCGGCGACTTGTGATCGGACAAGATCAGGATGCCTAACAAGGGTACGCCTCAAGAATCTGTAATTTCGCCTCTTCTCTTCAACATCGCTATGGTTGGTTTGGCAGAGAAATTGAACACCATAGACAGCATTCGGCACGCAATATACACCGATGACATAACGATTTGGACGACAGAGGGCTTCTCAAGGAGGAGAGGCTACAAGCAGCCGCGGACTATGTCGACCGCTACGCAAGGGCTAGGGGACTTTCATGTTCCCCCGAAAAATCTGAAATTCTCAGAGTATATAGGCCCCGATACGACAGTAAAGTTGACCTCACCGTTATGCTAGTCGGGGCTCGCATACCAGAAGTACACATGCTGAGATCAGATTGCTATCTGGATCTTCGGCCCAGATAACGAGAATGATTAGGCGAGTGACCTATAGAAGAAAGGGGATGAAGGAGGAAGACACGCTCAAGTTAGTGCGGGCGCTTGTGGTAAGCAGAGTCACATACAGTCTTCCCTATCAACACCTGAGCCAGACGGAGAAAGAGCAAGTGGAATCAATCCGCAGGAAGGCGTACAAGACAGCGCTGGAGCTGCCAATAAGAACGGCAAACGCGAATTTAATGGCCCTTGGCTTAACAAACACATACGAAGAGCACAGGGAAGCGCAGCTTGTCTCTCAGAAGATGAGGCTACAACGCACTACGGCGGGACGAGCTCTCCTCCGAAGACTAGGCTATCATGATCACATGCTGGAGATTGAACGGACGATAGACATATCGGACGCAATCCGGTCTAAGTTTGTAGTAGTGCCAATTCCCAAGAACGTGCATCCTGTCGTTCATCAGGGTAGGTGTAGGGCCAGGACGGAAGCTTTAGCCAAGACCTACCAGAACAAGAACACCATCTATGTAGACGTGGCGATGTATTCTAACGAAAGAGATCCGGTGGTGACTGTTTTAGATTTCCAGCTAAAGGAGAAAGTGAGCATCTCGCTACAGAACTGCACCGTGTCTGACACCGAGGAGGCCGCTATTGCTCTAGCGGTCGCTGAGGGCAATAGGTTTGGGCGTTCGCTGGTAGTAATGACCGATTCGCAAGCCGCTTGCCGAGGATTCACGAACGGCAGGATTGGCAAAAAGGCGGCCGCCATCTTGAAGGCCGGCGGGATAAGCGACACAAAACAATTTGGGGCACGGCGACATTGCCGGGAATACAGGCCGATCTCATAGCTCGAGGTTATGCAAACCGAGGGAGGTCAGAGGCCGAAGAGACCAAGGCAGTGACTCGTACCTACGCAGACATTTTGGTGCACTACTGGGGGACCAGAAGACGGTATCCTTCGCCCCATAAGTTGTTAAACAGGGAGCAGTCAGTGTCTTGGCGGCAGCTACAAACAAATTCTTATCCATGCCTGTCTTTATACAGCAAGATACATCTGACCGTATACAGGGACACGTGTCCCTGGTGTGGACAGAAACTGACAATTTATCATATCACATCGGCCTGCTAGCAAATAGATGTCATGCCTATAATTCACAACGCCACGCCGGAGCAGTGGGAGGCTGCGCTGTCCAGTTCGGAGTCGAAAGACCAGCTTTGGCTGATTGAACGGACCAGCAGGGCAGCAAAGGCTGAGGAAGTCCTGGACTGAGGACCCAACCACGGGAGCTCTAGATAATTTTTCTTTTTTGCATTATATAAAATTTTCTCTCTCTCTCCTCATTCTAGCCACCCTAGTTGTGGTCACTGATTTTGTGATAACATGAGCTGCTACACTGAGCTACATGTAAGCACTAGAGGGCAGGGCAGTGTGGTATACGAACACCTTCTCGGATGCCAGTTATCAGATCCTCTATAATGGTTGGTGCAGCAGGTAAAGATTGTGCTTTCTTTGGAACACGAGAGGCAGCTGTGGAAATACAGCAAGGTCAGTTGAACGCTTCAGCCCCTGACGTCACCCTCCACTAGACTCCAGCAGGAGCTACATCAAGAACAAAGATATTTTCATATGGCCAAACAATCTCATGCAATCACATCCCTGTAGCCTTTTCTGCAAAGACGTAACTGATAACCAATTATCGAAAATAACTGAATTGCCCAAAACATTATAACAAAATTACATAAAATGTGATGCACTGCTGTCACATTCATGCAAAGATGGCTACAGACAATCTGAGCCTTCCAATATTACGCATTCCTTCAAGACCCTGCGCAATAAACTTGCCAACACCCTCCTTAAACCTGCCATAGTAACCAGCAAGTGAATAAATGGTGACGCTGATATTAAAGGCAATGAGTTGATAGATCAGCTTGCTTGCAACACTTTACACCGAGCATGTGGTCAAATCAGCCCACAAGTGACAAAGCCCTCCTAAAAGAAATAAATCATGCAACAACGTCCGTGAATTCCTCCAGCAACTTCTTTTCTTGGACCCAACTCTTTCCCATATCCACATCCTCAAAAAAATTCCGCTAAATACATTCTCCCTCCAGCCTAATCACGCTTGGATGTCTCACCTCCGTCCGCATACGCATAAACATACACCTATTCCCCATTGTCCCCCACTGTGACAGCAGTGCTAGTGCATTTTGTTTGTCATAAAGGTGCTTCTCATCCACATATAACGCCCATCCAACATCACCCCATGCCTGGTTTGCTCCCCCTCTTGCAGCAACATCAAATCTCGGCAATCATGAAAGGGTTGTTGTGAGTTGACATGCCAAATGGGATAGCAGCACACAAAGTATGCACTGTGTACACTCAGGAAGTGCTCTTGTACAGTCTGCTGAGAGCCATAGACAGTAGGTATCCCACAATGAGATTCTAGTCAAGCATCTGCGATCGGATGGCTGGAGAGGATAGCCCTGTGCCGAGTGCTGCTTTTACAGTGCCGACACTGTGCAAGGTGTGCCATATTTTGGTCACGTGTGTGAGGCCAGAGCAGTCAAATCAAATATAGTCAACCGACACTACTGCCAGGTAGTACATCATCTTGCTGCAAGACTGAGGCTGACAATGCAGAACAATAATAAAACCAGAATTTAGGCTGATAATTGTTTGGATCCACATATTACGAAAGGTGGAAATCTGACATAATAAAATCAGCAAAAAAAAAAAAAAAAACACATTATATGCGGGTTTTTATGGTAGGTCGCAAATCGGTGTTGGTATTTCTGTGGAAAAAGCAACAAGGCAGTGTGCTAAAGCCGTGCTTCACGAACCATCACATGATCACAAAACATTAGACATTGTACATGTTTTACAGAACAGCTTTAACATATTTACAGATAAATTTTTGCATCACCCCCACTGTCCCCTTCTCAATTTTATCACTTTTGTTTGTTCAATGTCTGCAACAAAAATATTTGACTCTAGGGAAAAGCTGTGTGTCAAAGAGGCACAAACATGCTAGCAACTGTGCCTTGTTATATTGCAACGGTGGACACAAAGAGATGTTTCACCTGCCAGTGAAAGCTGCCATAGGCGCAATAAAACAGCAACTGCTGACAGTTGCCCTTTACATCGGCAGCACGCACACATGCACGCATACCCCCTTCCACCGTCACGTATTGCAGTTATTCCCACTAGTAACGGATGGCACTTGCCTCTTCTTCCACTGCCAAGTATTCCTTATCATCAGGTGATAGATCCATCAGAATGGTGCCAGGTGTACTGGGCATAAGCGTTGATGAAATTGCTGCAAAAGAGCTGGTTTTAGCACACCACATTGGCGTAAGACTATATATAAATCTCACCTCGGCCGGTCAGAAGCTTTTCAATGCCTTTCATCAACTTGTGCCGATGTCCATAAGCTGAAACACCTATTTGCTTCAGTTCCTCATGACCCATCTCCGCTAGGATGTCAATTGTAATCTGAGGAGAGAGAAGGAGACACCAAGGCCCATGAGTAGATGGCACGTGTGGTTAGTAACAAACAGTTAGATGGTGCTACTCTTACAAAAGTGCACACAAGGGGCAGTCAGAAGGAAGTACAGGCACCAACTTTCCTTGGTGCATAACACCAGCTAAATCTGGTTGTAACAAAACTGAAGGAAAAACTCGCCATGTCTGCCAGAAAAACACAGACAGTAAGGCAGGTCAAATGGAGGTTGAAGCAGCAGTTATTTTTTGAGCAATCACTTTCCCTCCATGACCTCAGGTACACCGCTGTTACAATGCCGTCGGAGAAGCCAAGGTGTACGGGTTTATTGATGTCCATAAAGAGGACTGCATTAGCCATACACTACAAAAGCGTATGGGCACCGCACTTCGGAACTTGGTGCAGAAGCAGAGATCGGATGGGGAGCGCATCAGCGGCAAGGGGCGACTGACTTGAAAACCAATAATACAGTAGAATGTTGGTCAGACATGATGAAACACGCAGCAGAATAGGTGACAACCCATAGAAGAGGTGCACAGACACACATAAACAAGGACAATGCTGCACTGACAACTAATTATTTGTACACCTTCTCAAACTTCATCTTTCACTGTCCTCCCAGTGATCTAAAAAATATTTCTCTCTCTTCGGTAAGAGAACAGAAGGCGTGCTGACACAATCATTACGAGCCAAAGATATCGCCCAGGCTTACAAAATCTCTCTTGTCAACCTGTCCTTATTCCTCCTCAAAACTGCTACATTATTAAAGTCTGCTGGGGACTTTTCTTTCTTTAGTTTTAGTTTAAAACTGTTTTTAGTTGAAAACATGCATTCAGCTGCACAAATAAACTCTGAATATTAGCTTGGTGTAACGGTGCTTGTGATACAATTGGTATTTACATGAAAATAAATTAACTTTCACAGAGGGCAGCAGCATATCCGTATTGGCACTGTCACTATTTCAAAATGACAGTGTGACAGCAAGCCCTGAAAGTGTCATTCTTCCAATGGAAGTGCACTTTGTGAAAGTGTCACTAAACTTGCCCTTGTAACAGGGGTATAAGATATAGGTTCCTGGCGTGCCCGGCGTGACGTAGTCGGTCAGTACGCTCGACTGGTGATCAAAGGGGTAGGAGTACGAATCCCGGTGGGGAATGATTTTTGTTCTTAAAGGTTAAACAGAACATTGCTGATATCCCGCGGAATCCTGCTGACAGACCTCCCCCAAGCAAGATTGTCACCACGAGCTAAGTGAGGCTTTCACCTGAAGGGAAGACGCGGGTCTTAGAACGGTCGAAAATGGTAAAAAAATTGATTTTGAGAAAAGCTCATTTTTGAAATGTTTAACCTTTCGAGCACCTACACTCAAATTCGGTCAGTAAATGCGATAAAATTAGTTTTCAAAACATCACAGCAGCCACGAAATGCCTACCGAAAAGAGAAACTTTGCTCAAAATTCCCGCGCGCACAACGGACGTTTCAGCCGGCCGATCACCGCCATCTTGGGCTTGGTTTGAAGCTCTTTCTTTGTGCGCAATTTGTGCTATCTCAAAATGGCGTCGCTCAAGCGGAGCGGCTGCGATTGCCGGTTTTCCAAAGGCCGTTTATGGTCTCTGATTGGCTGTTACGCGGCGCACTTTTCAAGCACCGTTCCGCGTCTCCCATTGACTGGCATGACTAGCGCGTCATTTTTTTTCTTTCTGTTTTGCTTTCGCCGTCGTGGCTTTGCTCGTCTGCGTTTGCGCTCATGTTTCTCGACCCACCACTTCGTGTAAAGTGTTTTTTTTTTCCCCTTGCAATCGAGATGCTGAAAAACGATAGATTGTAACTGTATACACGCAATGAGCGTTTGGAAGCCCTAAGAAATGGGCATGGAACAAAAGCCGGCTCCAGCTGCAAGCGTGCCATTGGGACCTGCGTTACGACGACACCACGGGTTCAAATTACAACGCGAATTGCATCCCGGATCACGGTACACTTCGTGTTGATGCTGCCGCCGCATACTACTCTACGGCCGAGCCGCCGCACTGTGTTGAGTGGTCGGCACGAAGTATGTTCTGTCGAGAAAGTCGGTGACCCAACGCGAGTTTCACCTCGGCGTCAGCACGAACTGCAATGCCAGTACCGAATTTGTGACTGTGGACATCAAAGCGTTAACTTTATTGCGCACACGAAGTGTGGAACTTACAGCAAGATCGCGAAGATGCGAGCGGTCAACCGCACGAGCGTCACAACGAACCTTTTCAGGGCCGCCCAACTGTTTGCCACGGGGGGCTCGGGCCTCCTTGGCACCGGACTGCTAGTTTCATCAAGAAACCGTTTTCAGGGCTCAAAATACTGTCCTTGGAGCTAGACACCATAGACCTGCGCTCTCGTCGGCTAATCAAAAAAAGTCAACCCATAACTTCATGAAAATATTTTTTTACAATTTCATCATGCATACATTTTCAAAATTTTTTACGAAATGTTTCCTTGGATGGAATAAGACACTTTTTGCTTTGTTTTGTAGGGAGACAGATAGGGAACACTGAAATAAAAGCTGCAATTGAAGATACCACCCAAAATTTTCTGCAGTCAAAGTCAAAACTTCAAATGCAATTTTCTCAACTTCATATTTTTTGCCAACATGACTAGCCTTACGGAAATTTTCATTAAGTTCTTGTGGCATAATTTTAATAAGTCTCACACCGTTGCATTCAGGAAGAATTGAACTGTGGAGCTATGCCATTTTTATGTTACTAGGTTGAACATATCAAATATTGGGGAGAGTAATGTCAGCTAACTATATTTAAAAATTACGGGGCACTGGCATAATTGGACATTTATATATGATAATGATCCTCAAGACAATATAAATAGCATAGCTCCGCATGTCTTTGGCTACAGCTACATTTTAATCAAAACCAAATGATATTGAGGGAAAGTGTCCTGATGACCCGTAAGAAATTACTTATTTAAGCATCAGTTATGTTTCCACAGTATGAGAACTAATTGAGATATAGTGAAACAAATATTTTTGAAAACAGCAGGAAGGAATACATATGCACACCGAATTTCATTAAAATTTCATGTGCCCAGATTCCTATATTAAGTCACTTTCCACAACACGGTCAACAAGGCATCGTCACTCCAATTCACTAACCCCATTTACAGCCAGAACTAACTCATTTAAGTACTCCTTCTTCCCTCGTACCATAAGTGATTGGAATGCTTTACCTATGTCTGCATTACGCATCACAGATTCCATTGAACAAATCGAAGATTAACGGCATCAGTGTTATTGGCTTTGTATTTTCAACTGCTTTCAGTGTGTGTGTGTGTGTTTTTTTGTACTTGTATCACATTGTATTGCCCCTCCAGCAAGGGCCCTCAAGGGCCTACAGTATTCTGTAAATAAATAATAAATCATATTTCCAATAATAAAGAATTTTGTGTTAAGACCACTGTGTCCCCTTAAAAACAGCTGGCACTATCCCTAAAATTCCCAAATGCTACTAAAACTTGTCCAAAATAATGAAATTCATTTTAAGAGTAATTAACAATACCATATTAAATAAACGTTTTGCTTCTGATCTTCTCAGATTAAATTTATAGGTTGAGTGCCAACATGCCAGCCACATTAATGGTAGTGTTGGCAGCTTGACAATATCCTGATGTGAAATGAAGACATTTAGCATCGACTGCGATTATTGTATAGTAATTCCACAACTCCTTCGCAGTTTAATTGTGACTAAGACTTGCCAAAGCACTAGATTCAACAACTATTTGAAACATCCTGTGTTGCAGGAAGATTTTAAAATGTCATTACAAACTGCTCAGCCCAGATGAGGCTGCTGGCATAGTAATGCAACCAATGCTCACTTTCTGCACAAAAACTGGCTGCAAACATGTCTTTATGCTAGTGTTTACACTAAGATTTCAATAGCATTTGATGACCAGGAGCAGAAAACTCATCCCAATGAGGAGACTGGTACTTAACTTGAACTTCACCTCACCATGAGTGTGAAACAGTGTATCATTGGAGTAAACATCCAAACGTGAATGCTACTGCAGGTCAACAATCACTTGCCAGTGTCAAGTACAGTTGCTGACCCAAGTTTTCGGACGCCTGATTTTCCAGACCTGATTTATTGTTTGGGCTCTGCCATGGCACTGCCATGCGCTCCATAGAGTCAATGTATAATACTGATCAAAATTTCCGACATTTGAAACTTTTCTCATTAAAATTTGCAGACTTTTTCTCTTGATCACATGTCAATAGCTAAAAAAACTGCCACATAGTTGCCATTTTGTTTTTCTGCAACCTCAAACTCTCGCTGCATGCATCCCACATACCCCTATACTCTTGATAGCAGGCACCATTCGCTGTGGTGAATCAACAGGCCCGTTACTCCCTGAAATTGGGCAGCCTGCGCCGTGACCCCCCCGGAGGATGGGCCAGTAAGCGTGAGAGAGCTCACATGTAGTTGCGAGACCCAGCAGCGTGCACCAGCCACATGACAGAATTCAATTTGTTCAGCCTTTTCGAAACAGGAAGGGCTAATATATAACGCCAAAACCCACCATTTCCTTATCAAAAAGTTCACAAAGGTGTCCCAAGCCGATGCTGCCGAGGAACTGCATAAATTCCTTGTTGTGGGCCGTCAGCTCGGTCAAGGGTACACCACTTTCACTTGTTGCTGAGCCCTCACGCACGTGGCCAGCACGTTGTGTTGACAGCAGGCTCATGGCTGCAGGGATTTCAGCCTCAAGAGCTTCCAGTGACAATGCTGACAGTGGGCCTGCTCCCAGCATGCTGCGTACAAAAAGCCAGGGCACTCAATGACTGTGGCAACATGCATACTTAGTTCTAATGAATACGTCTACTTATAGGACGCAGTCACTTAGTCCTCGTCGAGAGACTGCCCTTTGTTCTGTATTCACTACAAGGCTATCTTTGCTACCCTCATCGACAGACTCAATGTACTGCATTGCTAAGGATCAGCCAGGACATAAAAGAAAAAGTCAGAATCTTTGCCAAAAAGACGATAATAAGCACTTTTATGAACAGCAACACTGAATATATACCTTTGTACTTCCTTTAACAGTTACATTTATTAAAATTAGGCACTTTGGATTACATGGGTATGTAATGGTCCTTTAAGGGGGGACACGAGTCTTTCGGACCAAAAAATCGCGAAAAAATCACTTTTTAGAAAATGTGATTTGCGAAATCAGTAGCTCTTTATCTACCTATCTGCTAAGTTTTTCATCTCTAGGGTCGGTATTTTAGTCACAATGCCAATTTACATAATCGATGTTGCCCACCGAAAATGACCCCAGAAACAACCATTTTCCGTGAGGCGTAGCTCCCATTTTGTGCACGGCACCGTAGCCATCTTGGTCTCATTCGAAAGAGCCATCTTTCGTCTTCAAATTGCCGCCTCTGCTGTTTACATTCGCCCATTGGTCGCATAAAAAATAGCAAAAAAGAAAACGTGGCATTTGCAATCCCATTGGCTTTCGGGGTGCACGTGACGATAAGGCGTCACCGCATTGGCGGAGCTGGCTGACGGCGTCTGCTCAGCGCGCCCGAGCCGCGGGGAGACGGCGGAGACGTGACACCGGCCGTGGAGACGTGACACCGGCCGGCCGTGACACCTTGCCGTGCAACCGCGAGGTGCGTTCACGGCAAGAATTTGTGAAATAAGTGAAAAAAATAGTTGAATAATCATCTCAAGTGATGCCCTGCCCCGGCTGTGCGCACTCAGGCCGACGAAAGTCGTGTGTACGAGCCTGAAGTAGGCCTAGCGTGTTCCCCGGCACGGGAGACTGCTACTTGATGCTACTTGACCGCGGCCTTGATGCGAGAACATAGCAAAACCACGTACGTAAAAAAAAAAAAAAAAAAACCGTCTGCATGTGACTCGCGCAGCCGAAAAAGTGACAAATGAATGTGCTGCAACTGCAAATCAAAATGAAAGAGGCGACACTTGGAGATTGGAAAGCAAAGAGACTACATTCCTGGGGGTTTAGAGTTATTTTAAACTGTAAATGTGTGCATTGCACCAGTGAATGTCTGTTAAATAATGCCCTGTTTCTTTTTTGCTCTTTTCTCAAAACATGCATTGTCGACCACTTGCAGTTTTGCGGCCTTAATATCTCGGCACCTATTGTAGATAGAGTAATAATTTTTTTTCAGCATGAAGCCAAATATGTGGAGCACACAATGTTGCAAGTAGATTTTTTAATTTCTTGTTCAAAATTTTTAAAATGGCTTTTTTTTGTGACCATTATATGCTATATTTTGACCCTTGAACTTTGTTATGCAATAAAACAAGAAATAATTGCTGAATCAAAAAACTGCTTGCAACATTGTGTTCATCATTCTTTTTAGTGTCCAGCAATGTGTTCATTTGAAGTTTTTCTTCAGTGGTCATTTTGTATTTGTTCTTGTAAGAATTAGACGAATTGATGTAATTATCTCATGAAATAATTGGATCACAAAAGAAATAATTGCAGTTTTGGAATCTGCACAAAAAACTACACAAACCCACCAAGTTGCATAAATTTTGATTGGTAAATAAGGAAAATAGTTTTAAGACCAAAGTCCCCCTTAACAAAGATAAATACTGTGCCAGTAAGAATTTCTGTCCCTGTTGTACCTGCGACTATCTAACAAAGCTAGCCTTCAATGATCCTGTAGCGCACAGCGACACTGCAAAGCAGCGCAGCTAAGATCGGTGTTCCCAGCTGGCGAAAGAGGAAAAGAACAGGCTGTTCAGTTCGAGCTACGCTGATCCTCTTGCTCTGGTGCTCCGCTGCAACCCGTAAATTCCCTACAGTGGTGACTCCGGCCTATGAGATGACCGATCCCAGCAACCTACCACCCATGGGACGTCGCAGCTATCCACCTCCACCTGCTGACATTCTGGCTCAAGCATCCGCAGATCTGGTTCGCCCAGGTGGAAGCCATCTTCCATTTGCCCCACGTCATCTCGGAGGCATCTCGGTTTCGTCCCTTTAAAACTTGCCTCCTGAGGTGGCAGATGTCATTGTTAGACCCTTGGACGATACTCTATACTAGCAACATAAGCAATGCATTCTGGACTGCACCACGGCATCTAAGACCGTGCACCTCTAGCTGGTGCTCACCTGTGAAGAGCTTGGAGACGAGCTTGGAGACGTCCCTCCCAGCTACTCACTAGCATGCAGCCGCTCCCGGGCGAAAGCAACGCCGACTCGAACGGCACACTGTTGAGAGAGCTCTTCCTGCAGCGCTTGCCGCAGTCCACCCACTCTGTCTTGATTGCTGCGGGGGACCGCCTAGCCCACCTAACTGTCCACGGTGCAACTTCTAATTCCGTCGCCGCCCTCTCCTCTCCACCAGAGCTCTACAATATTTTGCGATTAGAGACCCGGATCGACCAGCTGGCCGCTTCCCTCAATGCCCTTCAGACGTCCTTTCATTCCAGCCCAGCTTTTCCTCAGGTCCTCGCCGCCGTTTGTCTTCGCCGAGAGTTTTGCGCTCTTCCACTCCTCGCAGTCACCGCATTGGCTGGTATCACCGAACTTTAAAACACCATGCCCGCCAATGCACTCCACCATGCAACTGGCCAGGAAAAGCGCTGCGCAATCACTTACGGTGGCATGTGACCTCATCCATCACCCTGGCCGCCTTTTTGTAGTCATGGACCGCATTTCCGGCCTGCGCTTCCTCGTCGGCACTGGTGCTGAAGCCAGCGCACTGGCGTTCTCCAAGGCTGACAGTGCTTCCAAGTCACCTGGACTTACAACTGTATTCACAAACACGCCTTCACTCGAACATCTACTCCAAGCGGCTCTTGAGGCCTGTTTTTTGTTTCAGAAAGCAACCTTCACTCGAATGACTCCTCTAGCGGCGGAGAAAATTTGAGTTTTCTCGAGAATCTCGAGTCGGTGACGGCGCTACCTTGGCCGCTCCTCAACCGCCACTCCACTTGCTAACATGGCAGATATCACATCGCTCGCTCGCTGTGAGGACTTCGTTCTCCGGTATACCAAACTTTTCACGAAAGCGGATATGACGAGATGCACCGAACCTTTCTCTAAAAGCATCGGCTGAGAGTGACAGCGACCCGGGACTTCTGGCACACTATCGTTTTACGAATGTGGCCAGGGCTAGCCTCCGGTCGTCCCTGCCGCTCACGCCAAACATGGATAACCGTGATCAGCCACCTGTGCTGTGTTGATCGTCGCATCATCGCATTGCACTTGTGCGGCGCGGGTACATTTCAAGTCGTTTGCGCCCACTGTCAAGCGAGGACTTTTCTTTGTCGAACTTCTCAGAGGAGCGGATGATCGTCAACACCGTCGGTTGCGATAGTGCGTACTCCTTCGCGATACTGCACTTGTCGTCTCCAAATCAATAGCCGTGCGCTTTCTTTTAACCGCCAACATTGTCCGATAATCAGCGGATGGATCAGCCATCTTCCTTTTCGGCGGCGATTCAAACGAGACGGAGAAACCGCATGGCCTGGAACGACTTCGACACAATCAACTTGCACAAACAACCAAATCCGTTTGCAGAATTGCGCAAAATGAGGGGCGAGTGAGCAGATCAGCGTATCAGCACTGTCGGCGCACTGGCGAAGCCCATTTGTGTTTCGGAGGGTGGCGCAGCGCAGAGCTATGGGTGCAGTCCATTTGTGTTCTGAGGGGGGGAAGGGCAGCGGGAGAAAGGTGCGCGTGGCTTACAATGCGGAGAAGGCCAGAAAACAGGTTCTATTGTATGAGTGCGCGGCAGGGAGGGTGCAGCAGCTGAAACTTTTCTTTTTTTTTCTTTTCAAGGATTTCGCATTCCACTACCTTTTGGCACGAGAACTCAGGAGCCAGACTTCATTGTTATAACCGATGATGTGGCAAGGGGGCATTGTAGTAAGTGGGTTATTTTACCATAGAAAACATACAAAAGTGGACGGTACAGCAGGTTTTCATTGTTGTAACCGATATATTGTTAAAACCGGTATCGTTATAAGTGGACACGACTGTACTCTCCGTTCAGCCAACTCAACCTCCATCGCCATGTATGGTCTTCGGTCCCTCACTGTGGAGATTGGCCTGCGGCGCACGTTTCAATGGGCCTTCATGATCGCCAATGTCTATCAACCCATTCTCGGATCCGACTTCCAGACGCATTTTGATCTGGACGTCAGCATGCATCACCATCGTTTCATCGACAGCACGATGGACCCTTCCATCATTGGCGTTATATCGACTGTCGCTTCCACTGGCATCCGCACGCTGATCCCATCATGCCCATAAGCCGAAGTACTCGCAGACTTTCCCAAGGTCACGAGGCCTTGTAATCTCCACCAGCCACCCAAGCATGGTATAACCAACCACAATGTCACGCGTGGTCCACCCATCGCAGCTCATCCGCACCGCCTCTTCAGTGAGTGTCCGGCAACTGCTTGGGAATTCGACATGCTCCAGACGGGTATTATTCACCCTTCATCCAGCACTTGGACCTCACCATTCCATCTTGTGCCCAGGGAAGAACCGGATGACTGGTGTCGGTGCGGCGACTACAGGTCTCTCAATGCTCACACGGTCCACGACAGATATCCCCTTCTACATATACAAGACATACAAGACTGGACACCTGGAGGGATGCAAGAACTTTAGTAAAGTGGACCTTGTCAAAGCATACCATCAAATCCCCAATGAACTGGCCGACATCCCAAAGACAGCCATCACTACACCCTTCGGCCTGTTTGAGTATGTGCGCATGCCCTTTGGGCTACGCAACGCAGCTAAAAATTTCCTAAGAATCATTGCTGAAGTGACGCATAGACTCCTGGCTGTATTTTCTTACATCAACGACATCCTCGTAGCGATGCCGTACTCCACAAGATAACGAGCGTTACCTTCGAGAACCCTTTCAATGCCTCCAAGAACTTGGCTTGGTCGTCAACGCCCAGAAATGTGTCTCCGGCTCTTCTGAGCTCGAGTTCCTGGGCCACCACATCTCAGCGCAGGGAATTCGTCCATTGCCTTCCCACGTCCAAGTTGTTAAAGACTTCCCAGCACTCGCTAACCTACGTAAGCTCCGTGAGTTCTTAGGCCTAGTGAATTTTTCCAGACGCTTTATCCCGCACTGCGCCGAGCTTTTTCTACCCCTGACCAACCTTTTTCGCACAACTGAATCCTCCTCCTCCGCTTTCCTGGTCTCCCGAAGCCCAGGCTGCTTTCACGGCTGCAAAAAAAGCCCTCGCTGATTTGACCCTTCTCATTCATACTAGGACTTCCGCACCAATTCGTATCGTGGTGGATGCTTCCAGCGTGGCCATTGGTGCTGTTCTCCAGCAGAAAATCGACTCCGAGTGGCACTCAATGGGTTTCTTCTCTCGGAAGCTCCAACCTGCTGAGACTCGCTACAGCATATTTGGCCGTAAGCTGCTCGCCATCTACTCCACTATCCAGCATTACCGCCACTTCTTGGAGGGCCAGCCCCTTTACATTATAACGGATCATAAGCCCCTGGTATATGTGTTCCGTACAAACTCTTCCAAGTATGTCGCCCGTGAACTTCGTCAGCTAGCCTACATATCGCAAGTTCACAACAGATATCTGGCCCATCAAAGTTATCACATCGACAATGAGGCAGCTGATGCACTTTCACGCATTATCTCCATCGACGTGTCTACATCTGCTGTGAACTGAAAATGTCTGGCCCGGGAGCAGCTAGCACACCCTGAGCTTCAAGCCCTGCGTGATCACCCCCGTGCCCTCCGTCTGCACCTCGTGCCTCATCCGCTTGTTCCCGGATTGCTCTGGTGCAACACATCACGGCTCAACCGCGTCCATTCATCCCGAAGACCTTTTGTCGTGCCATTTTCCATTCACTTCACAATATCTGCCATCCTAGCATCAGAGTCACACAATGCCTCGTTACCCAGCTGTGCGTTTGGCCGAACATTAACACAGACGTTTACCAGTGGGCCCGCTCGTGCCTTGATTGCCAGTCCACGAAAGTGAACCGCCATACAAAGACTCCACCCAGTCTTTCCTGCCACCTGGTTGTCGCTTTGACCACGTTCATCTTCATTTATTTGGACTGCTACCTCCCTCTCATGGCTGCCGATACGTTCTGACGATGATCGACTGCTTAATTAGTTGGCACAAAGCAGTGCCCATTTTGGACATTACAGTGGAAACAGTTGAAAAGCCTTCGTTTTAGCATGGGTTTCCCGTTTCAGCTGCCCCAGCATTGTTACTACGGATCACGGCCGCCAGTTCGAATGCATCCTCTTCACTTCCCTCACCTGTCTGCTCGGCCCTAAACACTGCTGTATCACAGCATACCATCCTTGTGCCAACGATATGGTTGAACGGCTCCATCTTCAGTTCAAGACTGCCCTCATTGCTCCCCTCGATTGCGAGCACTGGAGTGACCACCTTCCTATGGTGCTTCTTGGCCTACGCGCCGTTCTTCGCTGTGACACTGGCTGGTCGGTGACCGAACTCGTCTTCGGTGCACCCCTGCGGCTTCCCGGAAACTTGTTCGTTCCTTCGGCTCCCTCGTCCCAGCCCCTGCAGTACCTTCAACGCCTTCAGAACTGCATTCAACACCTGCACCCAGTCCCGCCTCGATTAGATCTTTGTGCACTCAAACCTTGCGTCCTTGACGCATGTTTTTATAAGGCGAGACGCTGTAAAAGCACCTCTTACCCCCTCACACGACAACCTGTACCGCGTCCTTAACAAGACCACAAAGTCAGCGACTATCCTGCTGGATGGCCGTGAAGAGGTAGTCTCCTTGGATCGCCTCAAACCCGCATACATGGAGGCACCTCCACAGGAGCTCCCCTCGGATGTTGCTGGCTTACCTGCCGAGCTGCCTAATGCCGAGGCATCCCCGTCCATGCCCTGTCGGCACGTATACTTTGCTGTTCTGTCAGAGTGGAGGGGCCCTGCAGCGCACAGCAACGCTGTAAAGTGGCGGTGCTAGGCTCAGCGTTCCCAGCTGGTGAAAGAAGAAAATAAGGATGAACGGCGCGTGCTCGGTGCGCACGCACGGCCAGTTCGAGAAGCCTGCCACGCTGGTCCTCTTGTTCCGGTGCTCTGCTGCAATTCTGTAAATTCCCTACAATCCTTTCTGCACACACCTGGAAGCACTTTGAGGTTGGACAGGTACTGCTGATACAGCGGCCTTAGCTGATGGAGGCAGAGCATGTGGTGGCATGGCATCCGTCAGCAGGCAACGTACATCTTCTGCCTGCATGGAAAAACCCTCATTACTGATGCACAATGAGAAGCCATCCCTCATTTCCCTGAACGTAGTGCAATCACAAGTGTATTGCGAGGGCTGCTTCTGCAAACAGGAAAAAAAAATTAAAGTGAGAGCATTGACTCCTAGAAAACAAACTCACAAATTAAATATCCAATACAAAAGAGATGGTGCAGCCACTTATTGGTCACACAGTCCTGGGCCACATAGCCTGCAGCTATAACATCCCCCAAAGCTCAAAATCTTTGGAGAAGGTACCAGGAGAATTATTTTCACTTCTGAGCTATCTTTACTGTCAATTTAACTGCCAGGATATACTGCTGAAAGCCAGACCCTGCAGCCTAACTTTTGACCAACCTTGCCCAGTTATGGTTGTGGACATCATGGGATGAGACTGAATACAGTCAAACCCGGATATATCGAACTCGAAGGCGATCGCGAAATAGTTCGATATATCGATAATTCGATATATAAAAATCAGCTTGTGACGGCACTTGTGACGGAAAAAATGATACCGTATTTGTCGCGCAATCAACCCACTTACATCATACCCACCCTCCACTTTTGCACCCAAGAATTTGGAAAAAAAAAAAAGCGTTGAGGCCAGCTCGCTCACATGCAGGCGATTTAGCGATCTCAGTGACGAGCGGCAGTGACAGAGCAAAAAATTTCCAACTTGTTGGAACTGCGTCCCTCTGCCGTACGAGCCACCGCGGCAGCTCAAACAAAGCGTGACAGCTGCAAATGCTGTTTGAAGCGAAAAATTCTAAAAGCTGGTGTCATGATCGCAACTGACTGCGTGCTTTCGTTGATTCATACATGCAAGAATAAACGACACCCGCAAAAAACAAAAAAGAAAAACTGCCAATTCCTAATGTCCGCAGCCGCCATATCTTACGCTACGGTAAGAACGAACAACTCTCACAAAAAAAAGAAAAAAGAGAGAGAGATCTGTCGCTTCATGAAGTCTGCAGGCACCATAGCCACGTCAGCCGCCACGTGTAGAGGGTTCGCAACACACGCTGGAGAAAGCGTCCGACTTTCTGTCTGAAAACGGGCTGAGCTGGCTTGGTGTGTGCTACTGCGAACGAAAGCCAGGAGAGAGGAAGGAGAGAGATAGCTTGGCAAAAGAATAGGCACACCCTTGCGCTTCGCTCCATCGCGTTTTTTCCCCTCTCGTTCCCACGGTTCTCTCTGGTTCATTCACGTGCTGGTGTGCAGGCAACGATAACTGCAGATGCGCGCGCCTTTTGGGAATGGCATGGCGCTGCCCTAGACCAGCCGTCATGGAACTGTCCCCTCTCATTCCTTCCGCGCGTGCCTTGAAAACGTCACGCGGCAAACGGCCGATGGTGATGCGATCGTCTTTGGGGAAGGCACACTTTCCAGTGCGTGGTGCAAAGTTCGATATATCAAACGACCGGTGAAATTGAGTTCGATATATGACGCAGCTTTCCTATACTTTTACATGGGATCTTCAAGGGGATATTCCGTGAGTTCGATATAACCAAAATTCGATATATCCGGGTTCGACTGTATTATGTATGATGTCTCGAAGTAGTGGAGCAACTGCATTTTTGTGGTGAAGGGCTGTTAAGACACTTAGAGAGTCAGTGTAAATAATACTGTTTGTGATGTTCCCATTGGCTATTTTTCTTACTGCCATAGCAAGCGCATAACACTCAGCGGTAAAAATGTTCATACACTGAGGTAGTCTTACTATTTTTTCCCATTTTTCTTGCACTACTGCACTTCCAACATGCTTGATTGTCTTGAAGCCATCTGTATAAAACTGTGTGCAGTTTCAGTACTTTTCTCTCCCTCCACTAATTGCTACAGCATTCATATGGCGATTTCCGCTGGGTGCTCGAACCCGACTAGAGCGACCTAAACCGCTACAGAGTGAATCCCCCTTGGCCGACCAGCGGAGCGTGCAGAGTGCGAGGCGGAAGTAATGCTGGGCCAATTCCTCAAGTTGAAATCGCATCCCAGTGGCGAAATTGTTGCAGTTGATGCACAGGCAGTAGTGCGGTTCTTTGCAACTTGCTTTCGCATAATTTTAACCCTGTAGTCGTTTTTCAATAGACGCACTGTATATTAGCGCAAAAAAAAACGGTGATGCCCAGTGTCCTCTGCCGATATTTGTGAAATCTCTAAAAATAGCCAAAAATTCCAGAAGTGACGACATCACCAGCTAGAACTTCCGGCGAGATCTGACTCTGGTCAGCGGATCAAGTTAGAGCAGCCCGAGTTGCTCTAGACAACCAGCGGAATACGCGCAACCTATCCCGGTCGATCAGTGGAATTCGAAATCGTCATTACGGGGCAAGAAAACGTGCTCCACAGCGACCAGTGCAAATCATCATAAGTTGGATTCCCTCCCCTTTGCCCCATGGCAGGCTGATAGAGGTGTGCATGGGCCAAAATTTTGAGCCAGATCCGGCTCGGATAGGGACTAAGCCCGGTGCTTAGATTTAAGTCTCGGGCCCGGCCCATCATGCAGTAATTCTAGTTGGAGCAATGAAAAAGAAGAAAACTTTGGGATGACAAGTTTATCAGGACCTTGAAATGTTGAATTATTACATTTGAAATGACATATTTTCTGAATATATAGGAGCACAGGACGTACAGAATTGAATTATTGTGCAAAAACAAAGGTTATCCATTAAATTGAAGGCTTTGCGGCATTCCTGGAAAATGAATCGGGTAACGCTCAAGTTTCTTTTGATGCTACAGCTTGTGGCTGGAATGACTAACACTAACACATTCTTTGATAGAAAAGCAGGTTTTTGGTAAGCAGCTTGTTTGCTTCTCCAAAAGTGCATTCAGTTCAGTTCAGTCGTGTCAGACTCTTCGTGACCCTATGGACCATATCACGCCACACTTTCCGGTCTTTCACTATCTTCCTAACATCACATAACTTCATCTTCAGCGCCTCGAGGATGCCATCTAACCACCTAGTTTGCTGCCTACCCCTTCTTTGGTGACCCTCAACCTTTCCCAACATCAAATCTTTCTCCAGCTACTCCTCTCTTCTCATCAGATGACCAAAGTGCATTAGCTCTAAACCTAAACAAGGGCTTGATTTTGTGGCCATGTACATGGCGATCTCCCCTAGCTCACCGTGTGTCTTTCATGTAAAATTTTCACAACAAAAAAAAAAACGAGGAAACTTTTTCACCGCAGATGCTTTGAGCGACATCCCGCTTCAAACGAGGCCATGTCGAGGCAGGAGTAAGTCACAACAGAGGCGTGCGATAGACAAGAGCGTGGCACGAATCTTGAAATAGATACCTAAACATCAGCGCTGGTGTTACCAAAGCGGTGATGCAAAGCTCACAAGCGGCCCCTCTGCTCGGTCACTGACAACTACCAAAAATTCGTTAGTGGCGAGGAGGCGGGTAGGAAAGGTGGGAAAATGCTGTGCATTCAGTGTGTGGACAGGGCCGGGTACGGGCCTTCGGGCCGGCTTAAGCCTGTGCACCGCTGGTTTTGATTAATTAGATCAGAATTCACCTAATTTAGTTAATTCCAGTGCAACTGACCCAGAACCAACAGGACCAGGATAACAGGCATTTGCCATGCAGCCAGCTTGATAAAGATGATGAATTAATTCAATCGATTGTGGCAGGTGGTTTCATGAGAGGCTTCATCCGAAAATAACGGGTTTTTTGCAAGTGATACATTTCATGCTAGAGTTCTAAAAAAGAAACTATTATATTTGACTAAATGCAGTGGCTAGCAACTTTGCAGAGAAGGAGAGATTAAAAAGCAAAAACATACTGCAGCAATGTCCAGAGGTGTCTGCCCTTCATGGTTCTTCATTGTTGAATCAGCCCCATGTGCCAGCTGAAAACAGGTATACAGTAAGCGAAGGCAAAACAAAATGCAATCTCCTTTCCTTGAAATTTCTAAAACTGCTACAGACAAGAAAAAAGACCCGAATATCTGATCTGATACAGGGGTAAAGAACATTTTTGGTTCATTCTGGTTTTCCCTTCACACCCGCCGAAAAAAGTAGGAAAAAGTAATTTGCAACAAGTCAGCCTGATTCATGTCTACATGGAAGGCAGTGGAGGCAATCAGGTTTGACCAAGCAAAGCGTAATAGAACAAACAGAGGTAACGCCACTTTTTAATTGCAGAGAAAACATTGAAACAAAACGCTGCTTGTGGAGCACACAAAAAATTAAAGAGCACTACAGAATCTGCGCTGGAGTAATACGAAAGCACGAATGCTGCTGTGGGTTGCTTCTGGTTGCTTCTAGTTGCTTAATTCACTTCTTGTTTACCCATTTTAGTCTTTCGTACTTTCAAATTGCACACCAATCCCTTCCTATGCCCTTTTTCGGCTCTACTTCCGGTTGCGTGACGTCACAGCCTCTACGTCACATTAATTCACTTCCTGTTTACTCATTTTAGTCTTTGGTACTTTCAAATTAGGCACCAATCCCTTCCTATGCCCTTTTTCAGCTCTACTTCCAGTTGCGTGACACATCTTTGACGTCATATTAATTCCCTTCTTTTTACCCATTTTAGTCTTCGGTATTTTCGAATTGCGTGCCGATCCCTTACTATGCACTTTTTCCGTTCTACTTGCGGTTGCGTGACATCACATACTTGACGTCACCCTAATTGACTGCCTTAATTACCTACTTTAGTCTTTGGTACTTTAAAATTGCGCGCTAATCCCTTCCTATGCCTTTTTTTGGCTCGACTCCAGGTTGCGTGACGTCACATCTTTGACGTACCTTAATTGACTGATTTAATTCCCTATTTTAGTATTTGATACATTCAAATGTGGCGCCAAGCCATTAGCTAATGAGACCATTTTCGCCTGTACTTTTACATTTTTTGCCTCTAATAAATTACCTAATTAACTTTCCCTATCACGCCCATTGAGCATCGTTAGCCTGCTAACGATGACTTTGCACGCCAATTTTGAACCCATCCGTGTCACTCATGGACATACAATACTATCTAGTGTGTACAGGCGCCGACTGATTCTTCGGACTCCAAAAATTCGGACATACTCGATTATTCGGACTGCTTTGCGGCACTGTCACCCTTCCCATAGGCCGTAATGCATAACAAATACCGAAATTTCGGACGTTTCAAAACCTCTCATTTGATTTTTCGGACCCTACTCGAGCCAACACGATCGACAGCAGCTACCCACACCGACGCTGACTGAAGCATGAAGCGCCATTTCTGTTTTGGAATGAGCCTCCTTACCACCCCACGAGGTGGCGGTAGGGGCGGAGTCCGCTCATCATGATCGTTTTTGTGTGTTCCGGCACAATGGCTAGTTTCGGTCTCGCCCATCCAAATCCAGGTCAAATACAGTAGCCGCTGGCCCGGTCGTCTCTTCTTTCTTCTTTGTGACGGCGTGCGGTGCAGTTATAGTGTGCAGTGTTCATTCTACTTGTGCTGCTTGTGTGTTGTGTACGCCTAGCAATGAGACCAACGAAGCACACGGGAATGGCGCCAACATCGGGGCAGTCAGCACCGGGTAATTCAGCTAAGAAGCGATAAGATGTTACCCGAGAAGACACTGTCCGTGTCTGGCGACCCCTGCCACGGCGGAAGGCATAGCAAAGACCGGGTCAGAGTGATGGTTGGCAGCAACATGTCGGGAAACGAAAAGCTCCCGATTCTTGTGATTGGGAAATCAAAGAGCCCGAGATGCTTCAAGGGGGTAAAAACATCGCCCATGTGGTATGAAGCCAATTCGAAGGCTTGGATTACGCAGAATCTTTTCGCTGCCTATGTACGCAAGCTGGACCGGGAATTCAGGGCCCAAAATCGCAAGGTGTTACTCTTTGTGGACAATGGCGGTGCACATGGCCACATTGATGGCCTGGAATCCATTCAGTTGGAATTCCTGCCACCAAACACAACGAGCGTCCTTCAACCCATGGACCAGGGTGTGATTAAAAATTTGAAGGTGCTATACAGAGCACGCTTGCTGAGCCGCATGGTTCTGTGCATTGACGCCGGCAAGCAGTATGCTGTAGCTCTGCTGTCGGCGATCAGCATGCTTGCTGATGCCTGGAAGGCAGTGACTGCAGCCACACTCCGAAACTGCTTTCGGCATGCTGGATTTGTTGGAGTTGGTGAAGCGGATGCGGCGGCCCAGGATCTCCTGTCAGACATGCTTCCCACAGATGCCGAACATGTGCTGCAAGACTTGCGCAGTGGCGGCAGGGCGATCCCAGACGCAGTCACCTTTGAGAACTTTTCAAATGCCGACAGTGCAGCACTCACATGCGCGGAGCTGGACGATGACGAGAAAATTCATCAGGTGTCTGCTGTCCCCCCTGATGACGCACCCCGTGTTCCGCTGCCGTCGCACGCGAACCTTGTGAATGCAGTGACGATGCTTGCAGCTGCCTACAGTGACAGCACGACCCTTTCCGAGATTCAAGCCGATCTGATTGCTCGCAAACAGAGGAGCGTTCAGCAGCATATTCACGATTTTTTCCAGCCAATTGCGGGGCCTGAATAAGTGCATAGGGCATGCCAGTGTATAGAAATAGTTTTTTTTCTTCTGATTTTGTTTTTTCGGACTCCTGTTTATTCGGATTTTTCGGCGGTCCCCGTAAGGTCTGAATAATCGGTCGGCGACTGTAGTCGGATAACTGAAGTTTTGATTTTGATACTGTTTACATTTTTCTCAGGAGGCGGCTATTTTAGAGCACGCAACGAACACGCAGCAGCATCAGAGTCGCATGCGGAAATGGCGGCATCCGCATCGACGGTGTGCGCTTCGAAACGTCGCTAATCTGACAACTCCGCACTACCTACGATCCGATGACCCAAGCAAAAGCGAGCCTGAAGATGCTACCAATAACCATCAGATTTCAGTTCCAACCCCAATGACGACAGAAACCAGCCCAGAACACCGCTGGCCGCACTCCCGCCTGCTAACAATGACTTCGCATGCAAATTTTGAACCTTTCCGCGTCGCTCACGACACACTACACCATCTGGCATGTAGTCGGGTAACTGAAGCTTCGACTTTGTTACTCTTTACATCTTTTCCTGGGAGGCGTGTATTTATGAACGCGCTTCGAGGATGCGGCAGCTTCGGAGTCCCATGCAAGAATGGCGGCACCCGCATGGACGACGCGCGCTTAGAAACATCCGACGATTCCACACTGTCTATGATCGATTTTATCGATGACCCAAGCAGCAGTGACTCTGAAGATGCTCCCTAATCATCAGAATTCAGTTCCGACCCCGATGACGATGGAAACCATCCCGGAACATCGGCGGCTACACATTGTTGGCCTGTTTTGCATGCGTCTGGGACGGCTCTGGATGTTGTGTTTGTGTTGTTGGTATCATCGGTGTCAACATTTGAGCACGATATCTTGCCTCCCGCACTACAGGGAGTGGCGTTCTGCCCAAGAAGAGAACTGGGTATCCATTTCGGCATGGCGCTCTGAAGCGGCCCTCGTCGATTGCGCATTATGCATCAAGAAAACTATGCAATAGTGAACAGTTATTTTTTCACAGGGAGTGGCCAATATAGTGCTCTGCATTCTCTATATCTTGAAAAATTTGTAAATGTTTTGTCGTTCCATTTACAAGTGCATGTTGTCAAGTTTGTTATTTTCTTTTTCTAAAATCTGGTTTTTGGGAAATTATATTGTGTGTTACAACCCACAACTTCAGATTCAAAGTTGTATGCTTAAAAAGCGAATCTAATTAGCTTTCTTTTCGTTTATTGCATAAAATTTTAGACATGATAGCTTTTACAGAAAAAGAATCTACTGAAACCTACAGAAAATGATGTGAGAATTCCACATTTCACTCGCCGGCACAATGCGGAAAACGCCCTCTCTCTCTCTTTCACGGGGAGCCCTCATCTTTCCCCTCCTAGTATCCTTCCCCCGGAGCTCTGGCGGAGGGTGCGGGGGATGAGAGAACTGGCGTTGGACTAGGGGATGAGAGAACTGGAACTCCCCTCTATCTCATCTCGGCGGACAGCATCTGCATCCAGAGAGACGACACCGCTTTGCCGGAGCGCGCGGATGCTACTATGACACTGAGGAAGAACATTGCGCGTTCCCAATAAACAGTTTGGCCCGCAGGCTGTGCCTTGGTGTGTCGTTCTTCACGGCCACGGCTATAGTCAGAGCTAGCGGTGTGGCTTCGGCTCTCAGAGCGGAGCCGGAGCCCTGTAAGAACCCCCACAAAATGGCGCCCAACGTGGGGCCCCACTGGCAGTCCAGTTGGGGAGCCTAGCAAACGAAGACTGGTGGAATTCCATGCAATAAGTCATCCGAAGTCAGCTGGGCGATCCTGGCCCCAAACCTGCTGACATAAACATGCCCCATTCGGAGGGGCAGTGGGAGGCCACTCTACTATGCTCTGATCTGGAGACCCAACGTAGGCTGGTAACTCAGGCAAGAGCGGCAGCCCAAGCCACTGGGGTCTTGAAATGAAGACTCCACTCATTTCCCCCCCCCCCCTTTTTTTTCTTTTTCTTTTTGAAATAAAGTTTTCTCTCTCTGGTCAGTATGCAATGTCTAGCCCGATGTCAGGGGCTTCCAACCGCCATTGCGATACGCCTCGAGTAAAATCGCAGGTTTGGTCCGCCGATCGAATCATTTTCAAGATCCTGAGCTACTTGTCAAGCTACTGCCAGTTGTCTACGCTACCCTTTACATCCACTCGGGAAAGCAGGCCTGTTGGTCCTGCTCACGGTAAAGTGCCCATTTGTCCACCCTGCCCAGAACTGCCGATGCGGCAAGTCCGTTTTGCCCGTTGGCTCAAACCCGCGCAGTCTGTACGGCAGAAAATGCGGGTGAGAACACTGCTGAAGCGCGCCGAGCACAGGTTCAAAGTTCAGCCGCTCAGGAGAGTCGAGAGCCAAGGTCCCTCGAATTTGGCAGGTCAGTTCACGGGCAGCCAGATGCCGTTCGGAAAGGGAGTGTTAATTATGGTCGCAGGTACGTTGTCACTAGGAACGGTGGTACACCAAATTTGCGGAAGGAGGTCGCAGCGGAAGCCTCCAGAGCACGTGCATTTCGTAAGCGTGGAGACGCCCACTCAAGCTTACGTTCAGCAGTTAAGAGCTGTCAGGGGTTAGCAGAAAAGCTAGTTTTTCTTTTTTTTTTTTTTTTGTCATAAGAGCATCACAAGTCTTATTGAAGAGACAGAACCCTGCGACAATTCAGGCCAAATTGCGCTGTGAGACCACTTGTACTGTGATTGGCATTAACTCTAGTGCAGCTGGTATTGCTACGAGTGAGTTGGAGACTACCTGCTGGTCTATGATTAGGCTTTGCTGCAATACATGCTAGGCAATATGACGCCTCAGATGAGGGCAGGAAAGCCGTTATTCGCAAAGGAGCGAGCGCAGAGATCGAAATATAAAGCCGCTCTAGGGTGAATATGCGAAATCGCATAGCTACTGGAATGCTGCACTGGCACGCCATTTCCTTAGCTCTGCGCATGAACAAAAAGGTCCCGGCAGATGTAGACGACTAGACAAAGCGATTGCGTCAGATTATGGCCAATGCCAATGGGAAGGCTAACAGCAGCCGCGGTAAGAACATTGCAAGTCAGATAGCTAGCTATGATTACGCACTCAGAAACGTGACCGCGAGATCGCGGATGAGTCGTGCGCCCAGATGGGTGGGACAGTTAGGGGTTGCTGAGATTGTTTCGCGGCTGCAAGCTGAAACAGTATTTTCCAGTGAAAGTGACTGTAGAAGCGGACACTGCATGCGCTGAACAGCGCGTAGGCAGCGATCCCGAGAGCGGTTTCAAAGGACATCGCTGCCAAACCCGAAGCCAGCTCAGTTGCTGCGACAACGGGAATAATGCCACGCACATGCAGTCACGCAAGCAGCGAAATCGCTGAAGGATTGTCAAATGCTGCGCATGTGAGATCCCGTGCACATCTACTCCATGAGCATGGCTACAACACCCTCAGTCAGCGCGACTGCTGAAAGGGGGGTACTTCGAGCGTGAAATCACCCTCAGAGCAGCGCCAGCAGCATCGGCTGCTTGTGCAGCTTGAGCTGAAGACGGACAAATGCCAGGCGCGGTGGTTCGCGCGAGCGGATATAAGAGGAGGCAGTCCTTTCCACGATGTTACAGTGCTGAAGGGAGGCGCATCTCTGAATGTCAATAGCAAGCTAACAAGAGGTCTTGTGTGAAGTTATCCGGCACGTGTCGATACACAAGCCGGCGACGTTCCTTTACGCGAAGCCTGTGCTGAGCTCGTTCAGAGGGACCGAGCCCGCCGACTGGCCTTATTTACGACACCGGTACTCCAGATGCACGTACGGGCCACGCCGTTTCAGCTCAGGCGGCGAGAGCGGCAAAGGCGATTTTTAGATAGCGTGCCTTGTGGCTGCTGCGCCAGCTTACAGATGTTCTTGGAGCAGCTTGCATTCGAGCTCAACCGAATAACTAATGAATGGGAGGGCGAGGAGATACCAGTGCACTCTGATCTCTCCAGACGTCTGGGATTTCCCAGACTCAAGTACGCCGGTTCAACCCTGGCTGGAGAAGAGTCCCGAAGAACCCGGCCAGTGTAGATACGCAGGCCAGAGTGGTTCCTGTACACGAAGGGACGGAGCCTGCTGCCCTGATTTACGACCAACGGGGAGTCGGCGCAGTCATAGGCGATCAGCGCACTAAGGGCGTGCCGGTGACCCGCGACCAGATGGCGGGCGAGCGGACTTCGCCCCCCTCTTCATCCTCATGACGACAGTGGCAAGGACTTCAGCTGCACCAGTCCAATGTGCGGCCTGCACGCGGAGCCAGCCCGACGTAAGGGTGATCGTCCTGTCTGTGGCCGCGGCGCCAGAGGCAGAGTTTACCAACCCGAGTCCCGACTCCTGTCCTGCGGCATAAACCTGCTGAGGGTTGAGCCGTGCAGCTTCAAAGGGGAAAACGGCGCACAGGTGGAGGTCACGATTAAGGGAGGAAGGGTGTGGGAATTCATCATTCCCCTCACCCGCACAACACAGTGAATTCCTTCTCCATCTCTTTCACAAGAAGCCCTCAAATTTCCCCTTCTGGCATCCTTCCCCCGAAGCTGTGGCGGAGGGGGCGGGGATGAGAGAACTGGCGTAGCGCACTGGGCGGTTCCTCCTTCCCCTTCCCCTGTCATCTCGGCGGAGGATGAGTCACCGAGGATGAGAATTGGGCACTCCCAATAAACAACTTGGCCCACTGGCTATGTATGCCTCGGTGCGTCGTTCTTCACGGCCACGGCTGTGGTCAGAGCTCGCGGCGGGGCATCCAGTTCTGAGAGCAGAGCCAGAGTCCCGTGACAACCCCCCCAACGGCTATTTTGCCCACGGTAGGGAAAGAGTTAACTTATTGGCCTAACTACTTTGTCAGACACAACATTACGTCACCCTCTATCGATTGACACCACTCATTAACCTCTACCACTTCTCAATTACTCACAACTGCTGCGGACACAATTTTGCATGCTTTGCCTCTAAGTATTTACCTAATTACCTTATTATTTTTCCAAACAAAACATTACGTCACCCTCTATCGATTGACACCACTCATTAACCTCCACCACTTCTCAGTTACAACTGCTGCAGACCACTTTTACATTTTTGGCCTCTAGTTAATTACCTAATAACTTATTGGCCTAACTATTTTTCTGGACACAACATTACGTCACTCTATATCGATTGACATCACTTATTAACCTCTACCACTTCTCAGTTACAACTGCTGTGGACAACTTTTACATTTTTTGCCTCTAATTACCTAACTTATTGGCCTAATTATTTTTTCAGACATTATGTCACCCTCTATCGATTGACACCACTCATTAACCTCTACCACTTCTCAATTACTCAAAACTGCTGCGGACAGGATTTTGCATGTTTTGTCTCCAATTATTACCTAATTAACTTATTAGTTAGCCTAATTATTTCCTGGACACAACATTACATTACCCTCTATCGGTTGAAACCACTCATTAACCTCTACCACTTCTCAGTTACTCACAACTGCTGCAGACTTTTACATTTTTGGCCTCTAATTACCTAATTACCTTATTGGCATAATTATTTTCCAGACACAACATTGCATCACTCTATATCGATTGACACCACTCATTAACCGCTACCACTTCTCAGTTACAACTTTTACATTTTTTGCCTCTAATTAATTTATTGGCCTAATTATTTCTGCGGACACATTACGTCAACCTCTATCGATTGACACCACTCATTAACTTCTACCACTTAATTACAACCGCTGCGGACACCATTTTGCTTGTTCTGCCTCTAATTATTTACCCAATTATCTTAATGCCCTTATTATTTTTTCGGACACAACATTATGTCACCCTCTATAAATTGACACCACTCACTGACCTCTACTACTTCTCAGTTACAACTGTTGCAGAAAATTTTTACATTTTTTGCCCCTAATTATTTATCTAATAATCTTAATGGCCTAATTATTTTCTTGGACACAACATTACGTCAACCTCTATCGATTGACACCACTCATTACCCTCTACCACTTCTCAATTACTCACAACTGCTGCGGACACAATTTTGCGTGTTCTGCCTCCAATTAATTACCTAATCGATATCTTGGGTATCAGCGAGCTCAAGTGGACCGGAATGGGAGACTTTAACTCCGGCTACCATTATGTCTTTTATTGTCGGCACGAATCCAAGAGAAGGAATGGGGTCGCTCTCATAGTAAACAGAAGGGCAGAGCAGTGCTAGGGTACAACCCCAAAAACAACTGAATGATTTCACTTCGGATCCAAGGTCACCCTTTCAACATAACAGTTATCCAAGTCTATGCACCAACCGCTACTGCTGAAGAAACTGACGTTGAGAGATTTTATGCGGACCTGCAATGCCTTTTAGACCGCACTCCATCATCAGATGTCGTTTTTCTCATAGGAGACTGGAATGCTAAGGTCGGGAGTGAAGAAATATCCGGAATTACAGGCAAGTTTGGTCTTGGTGAGCCAAATGAAGCTGGGCAGAGGCTAGTAGAGTTTTGTCAAGAAAACAACCTGACCATAGCGAATACTCATTTTCAACAGCACAAGAGGCGCCTGTACACATGGACTTTACCGGACGGTCTGTACAGGAATCAGATCGATTATATTCTTTGCCGGCAGACATGGAGAAGCGCTATACAAGCAGTAAAAACAAGGCCTGGGGCCGATTGTGGCACCGATCATCAGTTTCTTGTTGCCAAAATTAAGCTTCGATTGAGAAAAACACCGAAAACTAGAAGGCCTTTCAGGTATGATCTGGATCAAATTCTATCAGAATATGCTGTGGAAGTGAGGAATCAATTTCAAGAATTAGATCTAGAAGACAGAGAGCCTGAAGAGATGTGGACTGATGTTCGTGATATAATACAAGAAGTTGCTACTAAGGTAGTTCCAAAGCAAAAGAAATGCAAGAAAGCAAACTGGTTATCTGAAGAGGCTTCAGATAGCTGAGGAAAGGAGGATGGCGAAAGTTATGGGGGGAAGAGAAAGATACAAGGTTCTCAATGCGGATTTTCAGAAAACAGCAAGGAGAGATAAGAATGCCTTCCTGAACATACAGTACCAAGCAGTTGAGGACAACAGCCAATTAAGGAACACAAGAGCTCTGTATAAGACAATCAAAGATATCAAAGGAAGCTTCTGTGCTAAGCTAGGCATGATAAAGGAGAAACGAGGCAAGGACCTCACTGAAGCCTCAGAGAAAAAGAAGAAGTGGCAGGAATACACAGAACTGTACAAGAAGGACCTGGATGTGCAAACCGAACTTAAGACGGTTGTGATTACTGATCTCGAGCCGGGCATCCTGAAGAGTGAAGTTGAATGGGCCTTAGCTAGCCTTGCTAAGAACAAAGCTAGCGGAATTGATGGCTTTCCAGCTGATTTGCTTCAAGACCTCAATCATGACGTTGTTAACGTTCTGTATACATTATGTCAGCAAATTTGGACAGCCCTGCAGTGGCCACAGGATTGGAAGAGGTGGTCAGTTTACATCCCCATTCCAAAGAAAGGCAGTGCCAAAAATTGTTCCAACTACCGCACGATCACGCTTATTTCGCATGCTAGCAAGGTGAGGTTGAAAATCCTTCAAGGTAGGCTGCAGCAGTATGTGGATCGGAAGCTTCCGGACATGAAAGCTGGGTTTCGCAAGTGCAGAGGAACTAGAGACCAGATTGCCAACCTTCGCTGGATCATGAAAAAAAAGCAAGAGAGTTCCAGAAACCCATCTGCTTCTGCTTTATTGATTATGCGAAAGCGTTTGACTGCGTAGATCACAGCAGATTGTGGTAAGCTGTCCATGAGATGGGAGTTCCAATTCACCTCACCTGTCTCCTCAGGAACCTATATGAAGGGCAAGAGGCCACAGTCAGAACTGGGCATGGTCTTACTGATTGGTTTCCGATTGAGAACGAAGTGAGACAGAGCTGCATACTGTCGCCCTGCCTATTTAACCTATAGACCCTTTACAGCGCGAGCGCATGGGCGCTGCCATATTTGATCATGTGACCCTTCCGCCATCGCCGGCCTTCTGGCCTTCTGGTTTGACGGCTTCCGGCACGCTGGTACTCGGCTGCACGGTGCGGCGCACCAGCTTTCGCTGGGGACAACGAGCTTGTAGACAGGCAATAAACTTCATGTGAATGCCTATAGTATGTGTAGGTGCTAAAAAATGTTTAGATTAACCACGTAGTTCATTTATTGCGTCCTCCTAAATGTCCGGATTGGCTAGAACGTTTCGACAAACCCATCAGCCGTCGACTCGGTTTTTTGTTTTGCTTTTTTATCAATTCCCTCTCTAGTGCTCTTTGTGGAAAACGTGACTTTCTGTAAAACGGAATAGATTACAAACTGATTATTCCCTCAAACTTATTTTTTTTTTTTTAATTTTCTTGCGCAAAGGGCGAACGCATGCTCAGACTATGCTGGCTGAGACGCATTATGAATGTTCATTTAACATTGTGCACAATACTTACTGCTCAATATGGATGCGCGTGTAATCCCCGACAATTGATAAGATATAATTTTATCTCCTGTAAACGTCCCGGCTTCAAAATACTATTACGCTGCTTGAAGGCCGCATCAGGCGCTCAGCGGCGTTCACCTGCGCTCGGGCGAAGGTGACTGGAAACTCTACCGGAATTCAGAACGCACAGTAAGCAGCACAAGCAAGCGGGGATATAAAAAATTCTTATCATGGTAAATTTCATCATTGGCCCGTGCATTTGTTTCATAAAAGCAGCAGTTATTACATGTATTTCAGCAGTACTTGTCTAATTAAAATTTGGTTTTGTTTGTGCGGTGTTACATCCCAAAGCGACTAAGGCTATGAGTGGAGGACTGCGTAAATTCCCATCTCATTGGGGTTCTTAGATGTGCACTGATATCGCACAAAACACGGGCGCCTGGGTTTTTGGCTCCAGCGAAAAGCAGCCGCCGAGGCCGAGATTCGATCCCGCATATCCTAGGGAATAGTACCTAATTAAAGTAAACAGATTCACTTACATGCCCACACTAACTTTCCTTCTCTGCGCAATCAATTCGTATAACTGCATAGACATTAATAGCAACGTCAAGGTACCTCTTAACGCCCTGCGAAAAAAAACTTGGCAGCAGTGCAAAGACTCAATAACCAATTCCTTAGAAAACGTCAGGGTAGTTCTCGCATTCCCATGGCTAGTGCCGGTGCTAAAACGAGCTGGGGCGTGAGGTATAGCCATTCTCTGCAATTCACAGGCGCTTTCTTGTCCCAGAAAGGAACATGAACTCGTGATACATCTCCCAGAAAAACGGTTGCTTAGGCAATGATGTGCACCTTATGTAGAAAGCGTCTTCTGTTCTTCCGCCAATAAACAACAGGGTCATTAGCTCTACTTCCTCGCAGAATACTTCGACAATACAGATGACACCTGCATCAAAGCAGCGTTGTTTAAAAGTCAGCTGGTATTCTTATACAAGATACACAGCAGCAGTTAGCACTGCGCGCCGAATAGTTCCGAAGGCCAGCAGTGACGGCCGTCCTAGTGGCGCCATCTGTTAGGAAAGAGTGGAACTACTCGCTGTAAACGGTCTATATGCTGAGTGCATCATGAGGAAGGCCGGTCTGGACGAGTCTTAAGCTGGAGTGAAGATTGCTGGGAAACGTATCAACAACCTTAGATATACGGATGATACCACTTTAATGGCAGAAAGTAAAGTGGAACAAAAGAGATTTCTGATGCGCGTGTAAGAAGAGAGTGAGAAGATTGGGCTTAAACTGAACATTAAAAAGACAAAGATCATGGCGTCTTGCCCTATCAAGTCCTGGAGCATCAAGGGACAAGAAGTAGAAGCTGTGACAGATTTTCTCTTCTTGGGCTCCAAGATTACCCCGGAAGGAGACTGCAGCCATGAAATTATGAGACGCCTGCTTCTGGGAAAGAGAGCCATGGTTAGCCTTCACCGCCTAGTAAAGAGCAGAGAAATTAGTCTCCCAACCAAGATCCGTATAACTCGTGCTATGGTCTTTCCAGTTGTGTTGTATGGATGCGAGAGTTGGACTGTGAAGAAGGATGACCGCCGAAGAATTGACGCGTTTGAATTGTGGTGCTGGCGGAGACTCTTGAGAGTTCCTTGGACTGCCAGAAGATCAAATCAGTCGATATTGTCGACCATAAACCCTGACTGCTCATTGGAGGGCCAAATTCTAAAGTTAAAGCTCAGCTACTTTGGTCATCTGATGAGAAGAGAGGAGCTGCTGGAGAAAGATTTGATGTTGGGAAAGGTTGAGGGTCGCCGGAGAAGGGGTAGGCAGCAAACTAGGTGGTTAGATGGCATCCTCGAGGCGCTGAAGATGAAGTTATGTGATGTTAGGAAGATAGTGAAAGACCGGAAAGTGTGGCGTGATATGGTCCATAGGGCCACGAAGAGTCGGGCACGACAGAACGACTGAACTGAACTGAATTAACTTATTGGCCTAAATATTTTCTCAGACACAACATTACGTCACCCTCTATCGATTGACACCACTCATTAACCTCTACCACTTCTCAATTACAACTACTGCGGACAGGATTTTGCATGTTTTGCCTCCAATTAATTACCTAATTAACTTATTTCCCTAATTATTTTTCCAGACACATTACGTTACCCTCTATGGATTGACACCACTCATTAACCTCAACCCCTTCTCAGCTCTCACAACTGCTGCGGACAACTTTTACATTTTGGCCTCTAATTAATTACCTAAATAATTTATTGACCTAATTATTTTTCCGGACACATTACGTCACTCTATATCGACTGACATCACTCATTAACCTCTACCACTTCTCAGTTACAAATGCTGCGGACAACTTTTACATTGTTTGCCTCTAGATGAATTACTTAACTTATTGGCCTAATTATTTTTCTGTACACAACAATACGTCAACCTCTATCGATTGACACCACTCATTAACTTCTACCACTTCTCAATTACTCACAACTGCTGCGGACAAAAATCTTTGAACATAGCGAAGTAATGCTTTCGCATTAAAACAAGTGCACACCAATGAACCAGCATAATCCCTTAGCGTGCCTAGGGAAAAGGCCTCAAAGCTATCTCAGAGCAAAAAAGCCTCGCTATGCTAAGTTCCATGAACAGTACCAGTAGCCATTAATGGGATCAGTAATAAATTTATTGAGTGAAAGATTATATCGGTAAACTGTTTTAATTAAGGCCTAATTTGAAACTTAAATATTTGCACATCTATCAGAAGGACACAACATATAACAGCAGCTATTAACGATGAGCCACAGGTAAACCATCCTGCATTACGCTCCTGATGAATGATAACAGTAAATAAAATCAGCTTTTTAATGTTTCGCTACTAGCACCTGATTTTTGGGAAAAATCCTCTAAAATCATTAGAATAGAGTATGAGAATGAAACTATGCCAGCAAAAACCTGTCGTCATTGACATTGCAAAAAAGCAGCTTGGAATCTGCAGTGCAAGAGGAGTTAGAAAATGTCATCAAAAGGTGACTAACTATAGAAGGCACTTTTTGGATGTTTATGGATAATGGCATCCTCTAGAGGCAGACAATAAATACTATCTCTTGCTGTCACTTTTATTCTTTTAACGCTTAATTTGCCTGATGGACTGTTAGTTTATGCATTTTTTATACTGCAAGTTTTCAAATGGCTTTCAAGTGGTCGTGCTTTTATCAACAATCTCAAAGTTTGTAACTTGGACAGTTAACATCTGTGAATGCAGGCATCACCACATCCCTTGAACACCGGAATTTTGGCCAAATCGGACTGCCATTTTTTGATACATGGAAGTTTTCGCAACCCGTAAAATTAAAAACCTCTGCGAGAAGAGAGGCTGTGATGCCACTTTTTGTGACACTGCCTGGGCGTGGCAGAATGGCTTATGGTTTACTAAACGACAAATTGTGCTAAAACACAAGACAGACGCAAGACTAAGTGGGCAGAGCAAGCATCCAGCAAAAAATACTAGTAAAATGGGTTATGGGACTTAACCTCCCAAAGCGACTTAAGGAATGCCTTAGTGGACAGCTCCGAGTAATTTTGACCACATGGGGTTCTTAAAAGTACACAAACATCCCAAACATATGACTGACTTTTGTTTCGCTTCAAAAGTCTCATGGCCGAGATCAAACCCAGATCACTCGGCTCAGTAGTCGAGCGTCCTAACCACTGAGCCACTGCACTGTACAGTGAAGGATGCCAGGGAGGGCTTTAAAAGGAGTTTTGCTTTTTGCGCAATAAAAGCAGTGATGGAAATGCAAAAATCAGTTATTGTCACACTGTTTGCATGTAAAAAGCAGGCAACGATTGTCCAATTTGTCGGCCTATAAATTAACCACAATGCAAATAGTCCTTGCCAGTTTTTGCGGTGCCATTCGATAATCTAAGCTTTAACGTAAGCTTAAAAGGGGTCATGCAATGCCTAAAATGAGGTACAGCAAATCGGTAGAGATAGGTACTCCCTCACAAGTCAATTCACCGCAAGAATGTTTTAGCTAGCTTCATTAACACCGGAGATATCGGCGATTAAAAATTACGCTCCTCCTCGCTCACCTCAACTCTACAATCGAAGACACCAGAAAAAAACAAAGAAAACAGCTCGGGAAATTTGCCCCGCTGGCCCCGCCCACAAAGCGCCGAGCACGGCTTTCTACAAGTTCTCTCGTGCTGCTAGGGTCAGTCTCCGGTGGCAATAGCTTTGGTGCCATCTTCTGCGGTTTGATCAACGGCGGCCGGTGACACCTCGCAGATTTGACGCGATAGCATCGACTCTGCATGGATGCTAGCAGACAATCGAGCATGCGAGTTGACCGCAAGCAAACATGTCGTCGTTTTTAGCCAGGAGCGCTTTCATTATGGTCGGCGAGAGGCATCTCTTGTGCATAATTAACGAATGGAATGTATACGTGTATTACCGACGAGAGTACGGACTGATGATTGCTACAGAGTTTGGATATCGGATATGACAGGTGAGCACGAATTATTCTTCTGCGAATCTTAAGAATTGAGATTAGCAAAAAGGATAGTGTAGCGTTTCTTTTTTTTTAGTCCTTTCGCACATCGTTAAGGAAGTGCCAATGCGTAATGTGCACATGTGTTTTGCCTCATGTGTACGCATCGTCCGAGCCAAAATCGACAGCGCAAAACATCAGCAAAGCAGCTCGGCACATTCAGTTCGGCAGCGCAGGTTGTCACTGATTTTTGCAGCTACACCAGCTACACCAGCTACACGCAAGAATCGCACACAGGAGCATACGAGTGGCTATGCTAAAGAAGCAGCGAAGCGGGCGATTCGAAAACGCCGTCCGCCATGGCTTCAATGCAAATAAACAAGGCCTAGCAACGACCAGGGAGCAGCGCACGATCGGAGTGCCGTTGGCCGCAGCGCCCGCGGACGGCATCTCTGCGGTAACTATGGCGGCATCCGGTGCTGCACTTAAGCGGCGCGATTTTGTGTACTTTCGCGATGAAGCCGAGGGCAGACCTTTTTTGACGCATGTTTCATTTATCAACACGCCGCAAAAATGGTCGATGCTGCCAAGACGAAACGGGACTAGAGTATGCTGCTGCGCCGTCAGTCGGTACACGAAGGTTGATGCTGCCTTTTTAATCGGTACGGTGTTGACTCGGACCAGCTTATGCTCTGTTTGCACTCCTGCACCGACGTGCACTTTCAGTCGGACGCACATCTTTTAGGAAGTGCCAATGCATAGCGTGACACATCGGCAGAGCTAGAATCGACGGCGCAAAACATCAGCAAAGCAGCTCGGTACATGCAGTTTAGCAGCGCAGGTTGTCACCGATTTCCGCAGCTACACGTAAGAATCACGCACAAGAGCACGCGAGCGACTACGCTAGAGAAGCAGCAAAGCGGGTGATTCCAAAACGTCGTCCGTCGTGGCTTCGATGCAAAATAAACAAGGCCTAACGACGAGCAGAGAGCAGCGCATGACCAGAGTGCAGAAGCAGCAAAGCGGGTGATTCCAAAACGCCGTCCGTCGTGGCTTCGATGCAAAATAAACAAGGCCTAACGACGAGCAGAGAGCAGCGCATGACCGAAGTGCCGTCAGCCGCAGCGCCCGCGGACGGCATCTCTGCGGTAACCTGACGGCATCCGGTGTTGCACTTAAGTGGTGCGAATTTGTGTACTTTCGCGATGAAGCTGAGGGCAAACTTTTTTTGACGCACTTTCCATTTAATTATCAACACGCCGCACAAATGGTCGATGCGGCAAAGACGAGACGGGAGACGGGACTACAGTACGCTGCTGCATCGTCGGTTGGTACATGTAGGTTGATGCTGCCTATTTAATCGGTACGGTGTTAAATCGGGACAGCTGGTACTCTATTCACACTCCTGCACCTACGCGCACTTTCAGTTGGATGCCACCACCTTTTCGGTTAACGTCGCGAACCGAAGAGCTAACCTTCATCTATTCTAACCGAAAATGCCGCTGTGACGAGCCAGAAAGAACAAAAACAGGTGTTGCTATCACTTTCCCAAATAAAATGTGTGCATCCACATCGATTACTCCATCATCATTTCTTTTGGGAAACTTGGTGGGGCCAACCTACCAACCAATCAGTGCCAACATCACTTGCCAGAGGCTACAGCTGGACACAACGCATTCACCACATGTGACAAAAGTAGTGCCATTAAGTATTATTCAAGAATGGCTTCATCTTAATCGTGAGGCAATAGCAAATTTCAAGCAACAGTCTAGGTACCGCCTGGCCATGACTGATGCACCTGATTTCATTTTCTTGTGAATTAGTTATTACTCAAATTGATCTTTGTGTTATATTCCTTCTCATTGCTTAAACTGTACTGATGGTTCATTTGTACATTTATTGTTCGCTTTTCGTTTTGGGAATAGTTTTGTTACAAGTGCGAGTGTTCTTTTTACCCATTTTGTCCTCGCAGCTGGTAGGCTGCATTGGTATTCTGTACACTATTAATTTGGTCCTTTTTTTTTTCGTCTGCTGATGTAATTACTCTGTACTTTGTATGACCTTCCTGTCTGGGCTGCAATGAGGCCTGCAGTACTGTATAAATAAATAAAAATAAATAACAAAACACAAGTGCTTAGTCAGTTCACTCAAAGGGTGGTTCCAGGTCTCCTTTAGAGGGGACCTTTGAAAACCACGAAGCAGTAGATTTCTGCAAGATTATGTACTCTGGTAGTATGTTTTATAAACTACCCTTTCGGTAGTTACCAATGATATAAATACCAGAAATTACTTATATAGCAAGCTACGGTAGCTCCAAACCTGCGAGAAAGCGCCGAAAATACCGAAACTTCAAACGCCCGCCATTCTTCTCCTGCTGAATAAAACGCTGCCATCTTGGCCTTGTTTTGTTTGTGAATTCTTGTGTCTCCTTTTTCCACCATCGGCGACGATGGTATGATCGAGGAGTGGCTCACTTTCAATTGGGAACCTCGCAGCGGCTTTCGAGTTTCCTGTGATCAAATTCAAGGCTGCAATTGGACAAAGCGCGTGATCAGCGAGAATGCGGGGAATCGGGCGATTGCTATTGGCTGCTGCGCGTGCCAACGCAATGGTCTCTGCCGGCTGCCCCCGCACATCACCTGCTTCGGCTCTTTGCTCTCATTAGCTGTCTTAGTGCTTCGTGCATTGTCTTCTCTTCACCTTTCGTCATTTTTGCTATCACTGTCTTTACAATCTCTCACCGTGCTCTCCGAACAGTTTCGTGCAACATGTCAATCATTGTGTGGTCGCTCGTGATGCCTCAAAATGTGATAGACACGCGTTCGATGCACAAAAGAATTCTATAAAAGCCGTCCACATGGCAAAGCGTGCGGCCAACGACAGCATTGATGCCTGCAGCGTCCTAGCATCAGCTACAATGGAACTTAGAAAGCAAGAAAATTTAGAAAAAAAGGTCCTTGTCTTGCCCTGTGATACCTATTGAGAAATTCCAGAAATGCCAACACATTGAGCAAATTCTCCAGGCCTGGTATGAAGGACCCATGTGACCCATATGGCATATACTCCTGCAACTTGAGAACCAGCCTGCACAGCTCTATGAAATTTAGTACAGTTGCTGCCCGTGTTTTCGGACTTGATGGGACCTGGGAAATAGTCTGAATAATCGAACAGTCCAAAAAAGAGCTCAATTTGAAAAGAAATCACTTTCCTGCGAAAAAAAACCTTTACAAATTACAAACTGCGCCGTTCTCCACGTTTCATTTATATGTCGATAATATGGAGTTATAGCAATAGCACGATCTGCTACTCCGATCCGCTTCCACGTGCTACCCAGGCACACATGCTAGCGTGACGCGACAAGGCGGACGTGGCTGCTAGTGTGCGCGTGCTGACTGATGCCGACGCGGCAGGCGTGCACGCCATCAGGAAGCATGCAACTCGCTCAAGGCGGTCACAGCATGCGCAGTGGTGCCCCGCAGGAACAGATCCTGCTTGATGTAACCCCTTCTAACCCTCCAGTTAGAATATCTTAGCCAGTCACGCTTTCGACATGCTCATGCCGCTTCATGACGCACCGTGGCGCAACCGCACTTTGCTATTGCTATAACTGCACCCTCCTATAAATGCTATAAATGCTATAAATGCACCCTCCCCACCACCCCATTCCACCTTGAGCAGTGGAAACAGTGGGCAGCATCCGTTGGAGTGAGATGCGGCGAATGATGCTCATGCACATTCAATTTTAAGTCTAACTGTGCGCTCTTTGTAGGCTACCGCGATGACAACGATGAGCATTCCCTCACTGCCTCAAATGGCAACAGTAAACAGAGAGTTAGTACGGCCGCACAAAACGGTTGTTTGTGACAAAAATGCCTGCTCGTGTCGATGTCATGCCGAAAAAAAGAACCTTCAGCAAAAAAATCTGCACAGTATTGCTGGTGCCAAATTTGGTTAGAAAAATTTGACTTTTGGACACTATAGGGTCCGAAATATCGTTTGCGAAGCATGACAGTTCCTGAATGAAGTTTGAAATATCGCGCAAATCAGAACTACTGGAGTCCGAAAATTCGGTCGGCTAGTGCAGTCATTCAAATGTGCATGCTATGAGCCTACCTTAAAATTCATTAAGATATCTTGACAAACAAAAACGTTGCCATTCTCTCAACCTTCTGGAGTCTTTTTCTCAAAATCAATTTTTTTTAGGACAGCCGTACTTCAGGAACCAATTGTCAAACTTTTTTATGAATTTTTGAGAGTAAGACAATCCCATTTTTTCAAGATATTGTGTCTAGAATTCATGATAAACAATTAAAATTTGGTTAATGTAGGCCTAATTGGTAATGCTAATTTTGGGGCTGTACTAAAAATTTTCAGCAAAAAATTTAAAAAAATGGCTTCATATTGCCCTAGGGTAACTATTCAAGAATGACCATAGTGAATTTCAGAGTGTCAGCACATTTTGCAAATTCTCCAGGCCTGTCCTAAGGGACCAATGTAAACCATTTTGATATACAATCCCATTTTTTCAAGATATTGTGTCTAGAATTCATGATAAACAATTAAAATTTGGTTAATGTAGGCCTAATTGGTAATGCTAATTTTGGGGCTGTACTAAAAATTTTCAGCAAAAAATTTAAAAAAATGGCTTCATATTGCCCTAGGGTAACTATTCAAGAATGACCATAGTGAATTTCAGAGTGTCAGCACATTTTGCAAATTCTCCAGGCCTGTCCTAAGGGACCAATGTAAACCATTTTGATATACAATCCCATTTTTTCAAGATATTGTGTCTAGAATTCATGATAAACAATTAAAATTTGGTTAATGAAGGCCTAATTGGTAATGCTAATTTTGGGGCTGTACTAAAAATTTTCAGCAAAAAATTAAAAAAAATGGCTTCATATTGCCCTAGGGTAACTATTCAAGAATGACCATAGTGAATTTCAGAGTGTCAGCACATTTTGCAAATTCTCCAGGCCTGTCCTAAGGGACCAATGTAAACCATTTTGATATACAGTCGACTGATTTTTGATTATTCGGACTTTTTTCCGGCACCAGGGCATACCTTATAAAGTCAATTCGGACACTTTCGGGACACTTTAGGGAGGGCTATTCGATTTTTCGGACATTTCAAACGTCAGCCAGACCAGCTGCCACACATTATGAGCAGTGTCACCACCATCTTGTTTGCTTACTTTTTTTTCACTTTCTTTCACTTTCACTTTTTTTGTCACTTTCTTAAGTTTTCAGCAGAATCATGGACACCACAGAACCATTGTCAACAAGGGCATCAACAGGAACACCTTCGACGAAAATTTCAATAACATTGACAGGGCTTGACACGGTTATTGAGGGCGCAGTTCTTGCCTCCAGAACTGCGGCGCCTAGTTTTCTGTCATAAGGGATGATACGCGTCGGGTCATAGGATAGCGGAACCAGCGTCGAGGGACGGCGACCGGTGTGCGTATGAGTAGGAGAGTGAGGTGAAGACGGACGACACGAGACTGGGTCGGAGACAGATTCATCGTACGTCGTTGCGGGCCCGTAGGCGTAAGGACGAGATAGACGTGCACATATAATTATAATTGGTTTACAGGAAAGGAAAGACGCAGTATTTATCACACTTCCTCCGGCAAGTGTGAGTTTGACGGTACACCATCGCTCCTGTCAGGTGGCGTTCGTTGGCGCGCGTTCGTGTGGCATTGCAGATGGCTGGCAGGCGCATCCCTAGGCATGCTAGCAAACAGTAGTTGTTTTCACTTTTTTTTTTAGCAAAAACGCGCTCAGGATTGCGAGTATATATGTAAAAACGTTGTACACCTTAGCCTGCTAGCGTAAGCGCGTGCTGAACAAGAAACCCAGCCGTGTCCATAGCCCGCCGTATCTGCGCTTGCCCCAATATGGCGCAGGTGTCTCCACCCTGTACGGCAGCGTGCTACATCGAGGCACCGTAACTTGTAAGGCATCGTAGCGCTCCGCAAAGGCATATTGACCACTTTTCAAGCCGCTCGCTAAATAAAGGGACTTTTTTTGCGCGAATTAATTTTTCTGGACTGCCTGATTTTCCGGACGCTATCTTGGCCTCTTGAGGGTCCAAAAAATCGGCCGGCGACTGTATCTGTCCTACAATCTATGCTGGATCAAGGCTATATTATTTGCCTAGCAGCTTCTGCTTCCGAAACAATGTCACTGCTCGCTGCCGGAGTGCTTTTTTTTTTTCTTTTAGCTTGACCGCTTAGACTTCCTGTTCCTCTGTGCTTGCCGTGTGTTTCACGTGCATTGCCGAACATAGCGAGTAGGCCTAGCCGTGGTCGTGCTGATGCGAGAACTACGTTCTGTCGCTACTGTGGCTCACATTTAATTGTATCGGCTTCAGTTCTTCAAGAAGCTGTTTCCAAATTTTATAAGTTCTTTTGTTTTTTTGTTTTTTTTTTTTGCGTGCAACTCGGCAGCGAGAAGGCACTCAACGGAGTCGGTGTTGTAATCCAGTGGTTAATAATGGAGAAGCAATCATCGATGTTGTCGTCATCCTCGAAGGCACCGATGAAGCGAGAGAAGCACCTCACCATGTCGATGGCGAAGAAATCAGCTATTGTGAAGCTCGTGGAAGGTGGCCGATCACAAGCAGACGTCGCGAAAGAGTTCCAAATTTCGAGACCAACTATTTCAGACTACGTAAAGAACAAGCAGAAGATTTTGGAGGTGGCGGAGAAGTCGACTGGCTGTCGTCAGAAGAATGTAAGCAAAGGCAACGACGACCCAAAGCTCGAGGAGGCCCTCCTCGTATGGATCAAGTCAACAGTGTCCAGCAAGGTTCCCGTCTCTGGTAGCCTCCTCAAACAAAAAGCTGAGACAATGGCACTTCAAATGAACATTGAAGGTGCTAAGGTCAGCGACGGCTGGCTACGAAATTTCAAGAAGCGTTTTGACCTCAGTTTTAAAGAACTGTGCGGCGAAAGTGCAGCTGTTGATCTGAGCGATGTCGAGAACTACCGCTCTGAGAAGCTGCAGTCGCTCTTACAAGAGTACTCGCCGAACGACACAACACGCTCAACTGCGACGAGACCGGACTTTTTTTTAAGCTTGTGCCAGAGAAGACCCTTGCCTTTGCTGGTGACCCCTGCCATGGTGGGAAACACAGTAAGGAGCGAATTACAGTTTTGGTCGGCAGCAACATATCGGGGACAGAAAATCTGCCGATGCTCGTCATCGGCAAATCGAAAGCCCCAAGGTGCTTCAAAGGCATAAAGACCCTGCCTGTCTTGTATGAGGCTAACAAGAAGGCAGGGATAACGCAGCAGCTTTTTTCAAAGCTATGTAAGAAAACTGGATCGTAAGTTTGGCCACGAAGGCTGCCGAGTTTTGTTGTTCGTTGACAACTGCGCTGCACACGGGCACATTCACAACTTGAAGGCTGTGCGCGTCGAGTTTTTGCCGCCGAACACGACAAGTGTCCTGCAGCCGATGGACCAAGGTGTGATCCGAAACCTCAAGGTGAACTATCGGTCACGCTTGCTCTCGCATGTGGTTGTGTGCCTCGACAGAGGGAAAACCTACTGTGTCGATTTGCTTGGAGCACTTAGTATGCTCGCCGATGCGTGGAAGTCAGTGGCACCCTCAACGCTGCACAATTGCTTCCGCCATGTGGGATTTGTGCTGAAAGAGGAGTCTGCTACTTTGGACAAGGAGAGCGTCGTCGAGCAGCTGTCGGGCAGTGAGCAGCTCGTTGACGACCTTCGCGCTGCAGGTGTCGAAATTCCATTCACCGTCTCGTTTTCAGAGTTCATGGACGTGAACCACGAGTTGGAACTGTGCGCTGGGCTCACAGATGCAGAAGTTATTCGCCAAGTGCGTATGGAGTCTGAGAGCGACGACAACGACTCACCAGCAACAGCGCAGCCGACGCAAGCTGAGCTGATGCAAGCGGTCGCAACCTTTTCGTCGGCTTACGGCGACCCTACGACTCTCGCCGAAATTCAGGCAGACCTGTTATCATGGAAGCAGAGCGTGCTGCAGAAAAGCATTCATTACTTTTTCCGCCCTCAAAGTCAATAACAGGCAATAAATTTAGCCTTTTTGGTGCACATCTGTTTTTTTCGGACATTTTCACGGTCCGTTGAGAGTCCGAAAAATCGGTCGTCGACTGTACTTCCCTAACTTAAGAACCAGTGATCCCAGCTCTAAGAGATTTGGTAATTCTTCAAATGTTGGTGCTGTAACCCTACCTAGAAAATTTCATTCAAATATCTCAAGAAACAAAACAGTTGGAGCTCAAGGATAGCCTCCCCATCTTAATTCAAAAACATAATTATGCTAAAAGTAGGCAAAAAAAGTTTCCAAAGCAAAAAGGTGAACCCTCCCCAGATACAAGCAAGGACTTACCAACAGGGCACAGAGCTGTGTGCGGCCTTTCTGTGCAGCTTCATGCAGTGGTGTGAAGCCCCACCGATCAGTTGCATTCACCACAGTATTGTACTTTATCAAAAGGGCAGCTATGTCCAAATGCTGAAAAAGACAAGATAGAAACTCAAATACCCGCACCCTATGCGTGTTACCCCGCCCCCAAAAAGGTATGTTTTGGTTACTGCAACAATCCAGCGGCAGTTCCATCATTGCCATCAAAACACAGACCACGTGCTACCCCTCACTCAAGGAGCGACAACCTTGCATATCTGTTTGTCTCAGCCCCATAACAGTAATGTTTTCCTGGCAATTGGCATCCAGGGGATTCAAATCCTGAAATTCCTCCTGGGGTAACTATCGGCACATGGTAAACTGCAACATACTCTCATGCTGCGCATGGTACACCGTTGTTTCCCGCAACTTCCGTCTGTGCACAAAAGCTTTCACACTTCTACCATATTTTTGAAGTTATTTAATTTGGACTGCTTTTAATGAAAACAGTGATCCTTTCTACAAGCACAGCTCTCAGTACCGAATTTTCTGGTGTATACGACGTACCTTTGCATAAGACACAGCCCTTTGGTGCATGTCTGTACAAGATGCATCTGAGTTCACCTAGGTCTGGCAATTACCTACACGACCATCGTGAACCGTTGTATAGGCCAGCAAAATTGTAAAAAAAGAGAAAATAGGGTACAGTAAAACACCGTTAATACGTAGTTGGCGGAGACGCGGAAAAAGTACGCACTATCCGGTAGTACCCCCTAAGGGGGGACATGGGTCCTAGAGCTATTTTTGTTTTTTTGACCAATTTTAATACAAGTACATAGCCTTACTCAATTTTCTATGCTGATTTCAAATATGCAATCCTTTTTCTTGTAGCCAAATTAGTTTGCAAAATAGTTACTAATCAGCTTCCATTGTTTAAGGTCTAAATTCTGAAATAATGGGTTGTTAAAAACTTAAAAGTTAGAGCATGGTTAGGTAGCCAGAAGAGTAAAGAATGAAATGTTGGGAGCAGTTTCCCAATATGTTAATTAGCACTCATTTTGCAGCCTTATTAATTTCTGTATACAAAGCGTGTGTATCCAGTGGGAATAAACTCATCAAAATAATTAATTTTAACTTTGAAAAACAAAAACAAAAAATCTGCTTCCAACATTTCACACAGCATACATCCAGCTTCCCATTGCAAAACGAATTTCAGCTCTATGTGCTTTGGGCGCGGAGATATTGAGGCCGCAAAACTGCAAGTGGTCGACAATGCATGTATTGAGAAAAGAGAAAAAAAAAAAAAAAAAAAAAATGGGGGATTATTTAACAGACATTTCCTGATGTAATGCATACATTGACAATTTAAAATGGCTGGAAACCTTCAGGGATGTAGTCTCTTTGCTTTCCAACGTTCAAGTTTCACCTCTTTCATTTTAATTTGCAGCTGCAGCATGTCCAGTTGTCACTTTTTCGGCTGCGCGAGTGACACACAGGCAGCAACTTTTTTTTTTTTTTTCCACGTACGTCATTTTGCCACGTTCTCACATCAAGACCGCGCTGAGGAACATTCATTGCGGAAAAAAAAATGTCATTTGGAGCCGTTTGCTGCTTCCCAGTGTTCTGCAATGCACAGGAAGAAAGCACATTCACTAAAGACTATGAACGCGATCCGATTGGCGCAAACACGCGGCGAGCTCTATGACGACGACGTGTTCCCGCAGTTTACGCACTGGAGAATAAGTTTGATGGCGATTTCTGATTGACGATCACCTTTTGCAACGCGAGTACCACCACTGTATGTTTTACACTTCGCCAGTCTCGGCAAACTGTTTACATCTGACGATCGTGAACTCCGCCTCGCCAAGCGGACTGTACGCCGTGCTGCCGCCATAGTCACGAAAACAATCCGACTACCGCTTCGTTGCTGTAGTTGGTGTGAGTCCAAGCTTTTCCGGTTTTGAGCGTATATTTCTGCCCATCTGCGGCCTGCGATATCACTGTGTGCGACCGGGTGCGACCGCTGGCAGTAGCAGTCTCCCGTGCTAGGGAACAAGCTAGGCCTACTTCGGGCTTGCATGCTCGATTGCTCGGTGCACGACTTTCGTCGGCCTGAGCACACACAGCCGAGGCAGGACATCACTTCAGATGATTAGTCAATTTTTTTTTCTTTTTTTCGCAATATCTTGCCATGAATGCACCTTGCGGTTTTCGGAATCAAGCGTGACTGGCATCACGTCTCCGCAGTCTCCCGACGGCTCGGGCGCGCCGAGCAGACAGCACCAGCCAGCTCCACCAATGCGGTGACGGCCTGCCGTCACATGCACCCCGAAAGCCAATAGGATTGCGAATGCCACGTTTTCTGTTTTGCTATTTTTGATTCGACCAAAGGGCGAATGGAAACAGCAAAGGTAGCATTCGAAGACGAAAGGCGGCTCTTTCGAATGAGATAAAGATGGCTCTGGTGCCGCGCACGAAATGGAAGCTACGCCTCGCGAAATAAGGTCGTTTTGGCGGCCGTTTTCGGCCCAAATTCGGGCAAGATCGATATATAAATTGGCACTATGACTAAAATACTAATCCTAGAGATAAAAAACTTAGCAGATAGGTTGATAAAGAGCTACTGATTTCGAAAATCAGATTTTCTAAAAAGTGATTTTTTCGCGAATTTTTGGTCGGAAAGACCCGTGTCCCCCTTTAACCGACCAGTACAAATTTGCCATCATTCATACTCTGAAATAATAAAAATTCAGACACAGTAAATTTTTCACTAATACATGTACGTAAGTGCATTTTATTGGTGTGCTACCGACCAGAAATCAGTCATTTTCAGTTGCCGTCGTGGTAGTCGTGCGGCAACAATGGCAGTCTCAAAAACGCCGAGAATGGGGGATAAGCAAGTTTTATGCACGAGCTAATGCACTCTTCGTAATTCTATTTTCAGTGAAATAAGTAATGATCAACATTTCCTTAACTGTCAGTATGTGACACTTCGGTCGAGTAGGCGTCGGCATAGTGCCAACCGGTCACACACACACTAACGCAACAACTGCTTTGTGCTTTGCATAGCACCAGCTCTAAACAGAAGACAACCCCATAAAATGCGCGCTACCTGCCCGCAACACATCTACAATGCAACAACACCCGCAGACCCGCAGTGAGAGGTCACGAGCGAGCAGCACGACTGTTCACGAGCAGTATGGTGGTGGTAGTTACCGCGATAGGTTGGTTGGTTTGTGGGGGTTTAACGTCCAAAAGTTACCGCGATAGGGATGGTGACGATACTACTCAGCGATGAGTTTACGTCAGCGTAGCTAACGCTTCCTGGGCTGCCTACTGACATGGACATCACCACATTTGTAGGAACATGGCCAAAATGTCGTATCGCCGGCAGTCCAGACGTGATAATGTTCTCCGGAAAGGCAGAAAACGTTTCATGTCGCAGCACAGCCAGCAAAACTGCAACGGTAGGTACCCATTAAGCGGTAGGCACTTCGTGAGCCACTATGTTTTAAGCGGTCAGCCAATACGTGGGTTTCAATGGTGGCTAAGCTGGGGAATTCTCGAAACTACATTTTAGCCGCAACTACTTGGTATGCGGGTACGTATTAACGAGGTTTTACTGTAGCAACATTTGTGGTGGCTCAGTGGTTAGAATGCCAAGGACTGCCACATAGCTAGCATGCGACACAACTGCACTGCTTATCCAAAAACAGCATCTCTTCTGGCATCAGTTCAGTTCAGTCATGTCCGACTCTTCGTGATCCTATGGACCATATCACGCCACGCTTTCCGGTCTCTCACTATCTTCCTAACATCCCATAACTTCATCTGCAGCACCTCGAGGAAGCCATCTAACCATTGCGTTCGCTGCCTACCTTTTCTCCAGTGACCCTCAACCTTTCCCAAAATCAAATCTTTCTCCAGCAACTCCTCTCTTCTCATCAGATGCTCAAAGTAGCTGAGCTTTAACTTTAGAATTTGACCCTCCATTGAGCAGTCAGGGTTTATGGTCGACAATATCGACTGATTTGATCTTCTGGCAGTCCAAAGAACTCTCAAGAGTCTCCGCCAGCACCACAATTCGAACGCGTCAATTCTTCGACGGTCAGCCTTCTTCACAGTCCAACTCTCGCATCCATACATCACAACTGGGAAGAACATAGCATGAGTTATACGGATCTTGGTTGGTAGTCTAATGTCTCTGCTCTTTACTACGCGGTCAAGGCTAGCCATGGCTCTCTTTCCCAGAAGCAGGAATCTTCTAATTTCATGGCTGCAGTCTCCTTCTGGGGTAATCTTGAAGCCCAAAAAGAGAAAATCTGTCACAACTTCCACTTCTTGTACCTTGATGCTCCAGGACTTGACAGGGCAAGACGCCATGATCTTTGTCTTTTTTAAGGGGAGACGCGGGTCGAAAATTGCCAATATTTTGAAATTTCTCGATTTTTTTGTTTTTGCCTGCTTTAGCATCTTTCAACATCCTACTTTTATGCAGAAAAAAATGAAAGCAAGATTTCAATGAGAAGTTAGTTCAAAACGTGTCTGAATGACTCGCGGTGACTGAAAAAATCACGAATTCTGCCAAATTTTGGCGATCTTTGAGCAGCCGCCCCACGTAGCAACGACGCCGGCTGGCATCGCGGCCATTTGCAAAAAATAGTCCAAGCCTTCTGCTTTCGATGGGCGCGTCTGTCAGTTTCGTATTCTCACGGGAAAATAAAGAAAAAAGCAGTATTCCCGCATCTTCCGAGCGCTCCCATTGGACACGTGACGAGAACGCGGAACCGCCACTGGCTGGCGCCGTGCGGTGGAGCCAGCGACGCACAGTTTCGTATCCGGCTGCATTTCATCTCGTCTCTGTACCAGCCGGCGTTTCTTTTCTCATCAAAAGTTTGAAGTGATGGACGACGAGTAAAAGCATAACTTTCCTCTCCGCAAGAAACGGACTTGCGCCCATACAGGGGCAAGCACAAACAGAAGCGAAGGTGTGCAACGAAGCCCCGTACGCCAGCGGAAAGGCAGCACGCCTTCAAGCGCTGTGACTGCTATGCAATCAAGCAAGTCTGATTTTATCAGCAATGGTTTCGACTTCGTGAGCGCGTCGGAAAAGTAGCTGGCAATGTTCCAAGATGATGAAGCAGCTGATAATAAAAGCGGCGCAAGCACCGTAATCTGCGAAGTTGACGCGCTGACCCGACTCGTGAGCGGTGCGATGTGCGCGACATGCTGGAAGTGCGAACTCGCTGTTGTAGAGGTCGTCAACAAGCGCAAGGGCCTCGCTTCTCTCCTGGAGCTCAGGTGTGCAAACAGAGTATGCCCGGCAGCAGTTGTTTCTGCTGCTTATTCATGCGTGAAGGCTGCGACCCAGAACAGTGCAATGGTAGCCCCCATGATAGTTTTGCGATCAACGTGAAAGCAGTGCTTGCTGCACGTTCGATTGGTGTTGGCCACGATCAGCTGTCGATGGTTTGTGGCACTCTTGGTCTAAAGAAACCACTTCACCACAAGACATTCTTCAACATAGCCAAGAAAGTGCACATCGCGGTCACCAAAGCAGTCCCCAACAACCTTGCTGGAGGCGAGTAACTCATATAGAGGACTCGGTTCGCAAGAACCGTGAGGGTGAAACGTATGCAGCAGCAGAATTTTAGTCTTGTGATCTAATGGTCAACATATTGAACTATAGTATCACCAAGTTTCATGGGATCTGAGTCAGAATTTTGGCATTCAACATGCAAATAAACTTTCAATTGCGCTTTTTCTCAAATTGGTGTTACTGCCCATTTTTATAGTTTGTGCACACAATTTTTCTCTCTTGCACTTGCTGAATCACAATGAAATTTTGCACAGATGTTCCTTGGGGTGCACAGAGTGGGCAAATCTTGTTCTTACAACTAGTCTCATCATATTTTTCTGAGAGTTTCATAACAAAATCTAACACACAATAGAAAACACTATTTAAAACATTTTTTTTCTTGAAAAACAAATGAGAATAAAATTATTTCAGTTAGATTTCCCCACTCTATAGTCTATAATGAACTACCCAGGCTGTTTTAAAATGCTCAGTCATAATAATTAATAAGAAAAATTGAGCACAAAAAAGGTGTTAATTATACATTTCATAACTCATAAAACTTTACCTACTATAGATATAAAAAAATTGATTGCATATTTCATAATAGAAGCTCACATTATACCAGCTGTACAAATTTCAGCACTCTAACTTCATTATTAAAAAAATGTTTTTCCGAGGAGCGTCTCCCCTTAATGTTCAGTTTAAGCCCAAACTTCTTACTCTATTCTTGCACGCACATCAGATGTCTCTTGAGTTCCATTTCATTTTCTGCCATTAAAGTGGTATCATCCGCATATTTAAGGTTGTTGATACGTTTTCCAGCAATCTTCACTCCAGCTGAAGACTCGTCCAGACCGGCCTTCCTCATGATGCACTCAGCATATATGTTAAATAGGCAGGGCGACAGTATGCAGCCTTGTCTCACTCCTTTCTCAATCGGAAACCAATCAGTAAGACCATGCCCAGTTCTGACTGTGGCCTCTTGCCCTTCATACAGGTTCCTGAGGAGACAGATGAGGTGAATTGGACCTCCCATCTATTAAAGAGCTTGCCACAATCTGCTGTGATCTACACAGTCAAACGCTTTTGCATAATCAATAAAGAAGAAGTAGATGGGTTTCCGGAACTATCTTGCTTTTTTCATGATCCAGCGATGGTTAGCAATCTAGTCTCTAGTTCCTCTGCCCTTGCGAAACCCAGCTTGCACATCTGGAAGCTTCAGATCCACATACTGCTGCAGCTTACCTTGAAGGATTTTCAATCTCACCTTGCTAGCATGCGAAATAAGCGTGATCAAGCGGTAGTTGGAATAATTTTTGGCACTGCCTTTCTTTGGAATGGGGATGTAAACTGACCTCTTCCAATCCTGTGGCCACTGCAGGGCTGTCCAAATTTGCTGACATAATGTATACAGAATGTTAACAACGTCATGATTGAGGTTTTGAAGCAAATCACCTGGAAAGACATCAATTCCGCTAGCTTTGTTCTTAGCAAGGCTAGCTAAGGCCCATTCAACTTCACTCTTCAGGATGCCCGGCTCGAGATAAGTAATCACAACCGTCTTATGTTGGGTTTGCACATCCGGGTCCTTCTTGTACAGTTCTTCTGTGTATTCCTGCCACCTCTTCTTTATCTCTGAAGCTTCAGTGAGGTCCCTGCCTCATTTGTCCTTTATCATGCCCAGCTTAGCACAGAAGCTTCTTTTGATATCTTTGATTGTCTTATACAGAGCCCTTGTGTTCCTCAATTGGCTGCTGCCCTCAACTGCTTGGCACTGTATGTTCAGGAAGGCATTCTTATCTCTCCTTGCTATTTCCTGAAAATCAGCATTGAGAACCTTGTATCTTTCTCTTTCCCCCATAACTATTGCGATCCTCCTTTCCTCAGCTATTTGAAAAGCCTCTTCAGATAACCAGTTTGCTTTCTTGCATTTCTTTTGCTTTGAAACTACCTTAGTGGCAACTTCTTGTATTATATCACGAACATCAGTCCACATCTCTTCTAGATCTAATTCTTGAAATCGATTCCTCACTTCCACAGCATGTTCTGATGAAATTTGATCCAGATCATACCTGAAAGGCCTTCTAGTTTTCTGTGTTTTCCTCAATCGAAGCTTAAATTTGGCAACAAGAAGCTGATGATCGGTGCCACAATCTACACCAGGCCTTGTTTTTACTGCTTGTATAGCGCTTCTCCATCTCTGCCGACAAAGAATATAATCAACAGACCGTCTGGTGAAGTCCATGTGTACAGGCACGACCGAACTTGCCTGTAATTCCGGATATTTCTTCACTCCCCACCTTAGCATTCCAGTCTCCTATGAGAAAAAGGACATCTGATGATGGAGTGCGGTCTAAAAGGCATTGCAGGTCAGCATAAAATCTCACAACGTCAGCTTCTTCAGCAGTAGTGGTTGGTGCATAGATTTGGATATCTGTTATGTTGAAAGGGTGACCTTGGATCCGAAGTGAAATCATTCGGTCGTTTTTGGGGTTGTACTCCAGCACTGCTTTGCCCATTATTCTGTTTACTATGAGAGCAACCCCATTCCTTCTCCTGGATTCGTTCCCACAATAAAAGACATAATGGTCGCCGGAATTAAATTCTCCCATTCTGGTCCACTTGAGCTCGCTGATACCCAAGATATCAATGTTCAATCTGTCCATTTCTCGCTTTACGACATCCAGTTTACCTTGCGTCATAGATCTTACATTCCATGTTGCTATGTGATACATCTCCTTGCAACATCGGACTTTCTGGTCCGATGTTGCTTGACCACAGCAGCAGCGGCTGTGGTCAAGCAAGAACACTGTTAATTCTTCATCCATTCCTCAGGTTTCTGCTGGGCTGCTGTCCTCTTCAGTGGTCCAGAATATTACCGCACGTACCGTCCGCCTACGTGCCATCTTCATATCTTCCTGCCAGTCAAGGCTGCTTGGACGGGACCTCCTGCGTCTGCGCGGACTGCCGGCGTTCCTTATAAAAGTCGCCGCCGACATGGCTCCGGATTCATAGCAGCAGCGGCTGTGGTCAAGCAAGAACACTGTTAATTCTTCATCCATTCCTCAGGTTGGTGCTGTTGGCATCCTCTTGTCATATTAGTGTATTTAGGTATTTCACCACAGCTGCTGCTGCTGCTGCTCCTCTGCTTAGGCATTTTTGAATATTTTGTCCAGTGATCTGTAATCTGACTGCTTTAATCACAATGCCGACGAATGCTGAGCTTGCTAAGCAAATCGAAAGCCTCGAAGCTAGGTTCAATGAAAAGTTGCATGAACTTGTTGACGAGCTTATAATGAACATCAAGGAAAAATTGACTGATGAGGGACTCGACTTCGGTGGCCTTAACACAAAGGTTGAGGGAATGACGGCGAGCCTCCAGATATTCAACAAACTGGTTGAAGACGTGCGTGACCGGCAGATTGATTTCGCCACCTCTAATAAAGCGCTTAAAGCCGAGAACGATGCTCTTCGAAAAAGAGTAATTGATCTCGAGCAATACTCCCGACTCAACAACACTGAGATCAAGGGAGTGCCTTACACACAAAGCGAGGATTGCACGGCCATCGTGTCGGCAATTGGCGAAAGAATTGAATGTCCTGTGTTGGCCACTGATCTAGAGATCGTTCATCGAGTACCAACAAAAACGAACGAACAAAACATGGTAGCCCGTTTCTACTCTCGGTCACACAAAAGCGAGTTTGTGAGAAAGGCACGAAAGGCCAGACTGAACACTAGCAGTCTTGGCTTTCAAGGAGAAGTCAAGAACCCAGTCTTTGTTAATGATCATCTTTCGCCAGATAACAAAAAACTGTTTGCAAAAGCCCTAAAGCTTAAGAAAGAAAAGAAGTGGAAGTTTCTGTGGACCGACAATTGCCGTATCAAAGCGCGCCAAACCGACGACAGTGACGTGTTCCGTATCTGTAGCGAATCTGATCTTTCCATCTTTTCATAAGCTTGCCCATTCATAGTAATTAATCGTATTTCTTTCATTTTTTTTTTTTTTTTTTTGCAACGACGACTTACTTTTCACCTTTTCAGCTTGAAGCGTTTCTTTCTGTCCCGTGCCGTTCATTTATTCATTTCAATGCGCGTAGCCTTCACAAACATTCCGATGACATTTCTAATTTCCTATCATCGATTCATCACAATTTTTCGCTTATCTGTATCAGTGAAACATGGCTAAGCTCCCACGACCAATACTTACACTCTTTACCGTCTTACTCAGCCGAATTCTGTCATCGAGGGGATAGTAACCATGGTGGCGCTGCTATTTTTATATCATCTAAGTTCCATTACCTCAGACGCTCGGACTTGTCAATCAACACGACTAATTGTGAGTCTGTATGGATTGAGCTTGATAAGTCGTTTGTGTCACAAAATTCAAGAAACATTATCATCGGTTGCTTATATCGATCTCCTTCATCATCCGTTAGTGAATTCTGCTTGGCTTTTGAAGAAATTTTAAATAAGCTTTCACTGGAACAAAAAAATGTCATTATCATGGGTGACATTAACATCAACCTTCTAGATGCTTCAACGCCTTCATATCATGAATACAACAACTGCATTAATGGCCATGGCTTCGAATGCCTATTAAAAGTACCTACAAGATGCCCTAATAACGGAAACAGTTCGCTTATTGATCATGCGCTTTCTAACTTAATTACTTCCCTCGATGCTGGCGTAGTCGAAGTTGAATTAACAGATCACCACCCTATTTTTGTACGAATAAAATCTATCCCCGTTGATAATCATGTGCAGGTTACTAAGAAACGCTTGAATTCCTCACTATTTTATGAAACAATTGCTAACATAGATTGGCTACCAATTACTTTGATTGATGACCCTGAAATTGCTTACGAAGCATTCACTGCTGTACTTGCTAAAGCTCTTGATACATCATCTACAACAGTGACGTATTGCAGAAAAAGGTATCACAACCCTTAAAACCCATGGTTAACTACTGGTCTCTTGAAATGTCTAAGGAAAAAGGATAATCTGTATAAAAAGACTAAGAAGCAGCCCTTTATATTAATTTACGGACACGATATAAAACTTATAGCAATGTACTTGGCAGGCTACTCAAAACTGCGAAGAAAAAAATATTATGAATCTGAAATAAACCAAGCTGGTAGTGATTCTAAAAAACAATGGAAAGTGATCAATTCATTATTAAATAGAACTCCTACTACGGCTCCTATAAAGGAAATCCAGACAGACACACATGTTTGTCGTGATACTAGTGACATTGCGAATGCTTTCATTGATTCATTTGTCATCGATCAACCTCACGTTACTCACCCCATTCACATGTACCCCCGTCTACCTCATAGTTTCTTCCTTTTCCCAGTTTCTCCTGATGAGGTGCGCACTGTCACTATGAATCTGAAAGATGCAAGCCCAGGCCTTGACAACTTCCATTCTTTCCATATCAAGCTAATATCGTCTCTGATTTGCAATGTGTTCTCTTACATCGTCAACTTAATCTTCAAGACCAGTATCTTCCCTAGCGCACTAAAAAAAGCCAAACTAATACCCGTCTTCAAAAAAGGTGACAGGCGCCTAACAAGTAACTATCGTCCCATTGCTATTCTTTCCTTTTTTAGCAAAGTAATTGAAAAGCTGTTTGTCGTCCGTCTGACAAAATACCTCACAAAATTTAACATCATATCTTCTAATCAGTTCGGCTTCAGGTCTAGTTTTTCAACTGAATTAGCCTTAATTTCTTTAACTGATATGATTAAAGATATTATTGATCGTGGTCAATTAGCTGGCGCATTATTCATTGATCTTTCGAAGGCATTTGACTCAATTAATCACAACATACTTTTAGATAAATTAAATGCCCTTGGAGTATCTGGTCCTGCACTTACATTTATCCGCAGCTACCTACTAAACCGAATCCAAGCAGTTTGCATATCTGATACTTACTCTACACCTAAGACTACTAATGTTGGCGTTCCTCAGGGTTCCATCCTTGGACTACTTCTTTTAATTCTTCTGAATGTATATTATACGCTGATGATACTACCGTACTAGCATCTGACTCATGCATAGATTCTTTAACACGCAAATTGAATACCGATGCAGCAAACATAGCAACCTGGTGTCGAAATAACATGCTTACAATTAATGCATCCAAATCTAGCTTTGTCATCTTCTCGTCTCCTCTCAAGGCTATTCCTGCATCTTTACACATTTCCCTTAACTCTCACATACTCTTTGCCACTGATCATGCGATGTCCCTTGGCATAGATCTTGATTGTCACTTAAAATTTAACAGACATATATCCTCCCTTTTAAAAAAATTAGCATACGGCATAAGGGTGCTCATCACGGTGCGAAATTACTTCAGTTTACATACGCGCATTTCTCTCTACTATGCTTTCATCCATAGCCATATGAACTATTGTATTTCGTCTTGGGGAAACACATACAGAACACACATAGCTCCGCTAAAACACATACAAAATCAAGCCATACGCATCATTACTTCTAACAGCCATTTGTGCAGCGCTGCGCCCTTGCTGCAAGCTCATAACATCCTTGAAGTCTCATCCATGTTTCATTATTCTATTGGCATCCTCGTATTTAAGTTCATGAATGGATCACCTCCCATCTCAATAATTAATAGTACCCAGTTCCCGAGACATAGCTTCACTCGGTTTTCATGCCAAAATAATATTTTACTGCCAAAAAACCCAGAACTAATTACGGCAAATCCACAGTTAATTTCTCTGGCTCATTTCTGTGGAATTCATTACCATTCAGAATTAAGCAATCTTCTAATATTCATGCCTTCAAGCGTAATTTTTGTACTTTTCTGCTATCGGGCTAAAAAAAGAAAAAAAATTCATTGATAAAAATACTTATCCCACATACAATTGTTTTCCTCTGTTTTGCATTTATATAACATGTTCCCAATTTATATTCTGTTTATATTACGCTATCATGTATTTCTGTGTGTTCCATATTTATATTATATAACAGTTACAGTTTTCATCCACTGTTGTTTGCACTTAATTATTTTTGTTTTGTATACATGTAACAGGAGGTCCCCTGTGCAGCCATTGGCTTTGGGACCTCCTCCTGTACTTACCAATATTTGTATTCATTCGTTGCATTGAATCAATAAATTCTGATTCTGATTCTCGACACATCCACAACTGAGCGTCCTTTTGGCTTTAGCCCAGCCGCTTCATTCGTCCTGGAGCTACTAGGAATCGCCCTTTGTTCATCCCCAGTAACATGTGAGGCGCCTTCCAACCTGGGGGGCTCATCTTCCAGCGAACTATCATTAATGCTATTGTGACTGGCCATAGGGTTTTCTTGGCAGGAAATACTGGAGTGGGTTGCCATTACCTTCTCCAGTGAATCACAATTTGTCAGAACTCTCTGCCGTGACCTGTCTATCTTGGGTGGCCCTACACAGTAGAGCTCACGACTTCGAGTTTCTCAAGCCCCTCCGCCACGACAAGGCAGTGATCCATGAAGGGGCTCTTCTGGCATACTACTGGGTCAATTTGGAGTCTTTTCTTCCTTGATTTAATTCAAAAAGTATACTCGTGAGCGGGAAAGGTATGCCCTTCTCTCGGCCTTCACTAGCAAGGTACAGGCCTTGCATAGTGTTGCCCATTCAAAAAAACAACACACACAACGGGAAGCCCAAAAACCCCCTAAATTCAATACTTGCATCAAAACACAAATTTTATGCATTTTATTTGGTTATTTGGCTTGCAAATATAGCCAATATTATAAATATATTAGGAAGCTCCTTTTCCTCTTCTGATTTAGAATTTCAGACAATTACGTTCATTCTCAGGAATATCCCGCCTGCCTTCTGCAGGTTTAAATTAAAATTGCAAAAGCCTGCCTTTCTTTCCTGACTACTAACTGCAGGCACTTTCACTCTCGAAAAGATGCCTTCACCTTGGATTGACAAGCACTCTGTTGGCGATCGTTTGCTTGTACCGCCGGTATTGAGCGGGATTCCAGCACTGCTGTCAACGTACACATTCATATCATGCCGCTATTACAGTTGCGAGCAGTTGGCAGTTTGAGCGGCATTTACACTCTGCCTTCAGAGTCCAGCTGGAATAATTAAGATCATCGTCTCTATTCACACGAGGCTCCCTGTTTACGTTTGGTAATGTTTATGTACTGAACATGCGTCATACTTTTGTGTTCTACCAGAGCAGCATCAGCGTGGAGAAAGCCACCTGCTCGAAGAAGGGATTTTTGTCGGAAGAATCCCTGTACAAGTTCACTTTATCTCAAAATAAAGCTCAGCTTCCATGGCTGTTCCAGCAGGCTTCTTTCGTACCATTTGAATGGCAGCAATATTTTTTCGAAACTTGGGGTCCTGCCGCCACTATTTTTTAAGCTTCTACAGTACTTTACAAGCCCACTAGTTCACTGTTCACTGGGTGTCAAGGTCTACTGGGCCACATGCTCGGCACAAGCAGATTTGACGATTGCATTAAAGATGCCACATAAATCAACTCAAGGGGTACTGGCGCATTCAATATTGGCCACCATGAGGTCTCAGTAACGTCACACGCTTACACAAATGTTCTCTTGTAGAAATGAATACAACTGCAAGAATTTGCACTGTCCCGAGTGAAAAGTGTAGGCGTCAATAAAAACGCTAACAGGACCTGAACCAGCTAAAAATCCTGCTTCCCACAATTGAACATTTTTGCCCGCTAAACAGTGCAAACATCCACTACAGTGGAAACTCTATTATACGTCCCCCGGTCATGCGACAACCCGCATTTTACGACTAATTTGTGCAGTCACGGCAAAATCCCCATAGAGATAATGTATCAAAAACCTCAATTATACGATGTAATTTCAGATGGACCCCGCTTTGTATGACGGCTGGTACCGTCCGTCAAAAAAAAAAAAATAATAAAAGGCTTTCGCAAACGGAGTCCGGTATACAGGTGCACTGCAGCAGGTCGATAACACCTCGTTATCACTCCACCTATCAAGAAACGCGCCCAAACTGGTCCAGACCACAACCGCAGCCTCAACGGCCATTTTATTTGTTTGTTGGAAACCATCAACAAGCCCTCTAGCGGCAAAAATGTGCTGCGTTTATGTTAGTACGAAAACAAAAAAGGTCAATTTCGGACGTTGCAAATAAAGGACACTTTGCGGGACCCTATAATAAGTCGAACCTGGATATATCGAACTCAAAGGGGATCGTGAAATAGTTCGAAATATCGATAATTCGATATACAGAAATCGGCTTGTGACGGCACTTACGATGCGAAAATACGATACCATATTTGTCGTATAATCAACCCATGTGCATAATGAACCCACCCTCCACTTTTGCACCTGAGAATTTTTGAAAAAAAAAAAAAAAAGCGTTAAGGCCAGCTCGCTCACATGCAAGCGATTGAGCGATCTCAGCGACGAGCGGTACCGACAGAGTGAAAAATTTCCAACTTGTTGGAACTGGGTCCCTCTCGCCGCTCGAGCCACCGCGGCAGCTCAAAAAAAGGTTTCTCTGTCGCCGCGGCAGAAATCGCGAGCGTTTTCGCTTGCATGTCGATGGCGCACGCCACTCCATTTCGGTCGTCTCATCCACAGCTCATTTCTTGGCAGCGTGCCAAGATGCTGCGCAGCGATAATGTCACGGCGTGCTTATCTTTTGATGGCTCCTACGCCGTGGTTGGGGCGGGCGTAGTCCACTGCTACAAAATCATTGGAAAGCATGATAGCTCCAAATGCTGTTCGAAGCGAAAAATACTAAAAGCCGGTGTCATGATCGCAGCTGACCGCGTGCTTTCGTTGATTCATACATGCAGAAATAAACGACTCCCACAAAAAAAAAAAAAAAACTGCCGCTTCTCAACGTCCGCAGCCGACGATAAGAGCGAACAACTCTTGCAAAAAAAAAGAAGAGAGATCTGCTGCTTCTTAATGTCCGCAGGCGCCATAGCCACGTCAACCGCCGCGCGTAGAGGGTTCACAACACACGCTGGAGAAAGTGTCCGACGTTCTGTCTGAAAACGGGCTGAGCTGGCTTGGCGCATGCGTAGCGCATGCTACTGTGAATGAAGGCCGGGAAAGAGGAAGGAGAGAGATAGCTTGGCATAAGAATGGGCACACCCTTGCGCTTCGCTCTATCGCGTTTTTCCCCTCTTGTTCCCATCAGTTCTCTCTGGTTCATTAACGCCTGCAAATGTCACGTGCTGGCGCGCGGGAAATAACCGCAGATGTACACGCTGCACTAGACCAGCTGTCGCCGAACTGTCCCCTTTCATTCCTTCCACGCGTGGCTTGAAAACGTCACGCGGCAAACGGTTGAGGGTGATGCGATCGTCTTTGCGGAAGGCACACTTTCCAGTGCGTGGTGTGGAGTTCGATATATCGAACGACCGGTAAAGTTGAGTTCGATATATGATGTGGCTTTCCAATACTTTTACATGGGATTTTGAAGGGGATATTCCGTAAGTTCCGATATAACCAAAATTCGATATATCCGGGTTCGGCTGTACACTAGACTCCCTTTAAGACGAACTCCAAGGGACCATGAAAATTGTTCGTCTTATCAGAAGTTCGTCTAATCAGGAGTGCTTCCAAAAATGATGTTTGAGCATGCAGAGTGTGTCCAAATACCTCGTATATGAGAACAAATGAATAAAATGGCCTTCCAGGAAAATAAACTGCAATACAAGCATTTATTGGACTAATGATTGTCTACTACACTTTGCAGTAGTAAGGCATCAGGCATTGTAGACTGTTACCCAGTCTGTTATTTTTTTTTTGTGTCTGTCGTGAAAATCGACGGCCTGCTACAAAAGCAGACATCTCGCTTAACTTTTGAAGATACCCTTCAGTGCCCTCACACTGTTCAGAAAACTGCACTAAAGTGTCTAGGCAGGCATCAGCTGCATCACAGGTAACTAGTGCAGATTCAGGCATAACATTCAAGCTGTCATCTTCAGCAGCAGTTTCCGATGGTAGGTCAAGCACTTTTTCAATCAGAGCGTCCAGTGTGTTAGCCCTACACGTTTCCACACTTTCGTCAATGCTGACATACGCACTGATGTCAATGAACACACCCTTACTGCTCAGCGCAGAAACAATGCTTCTATCCTCCAAGTTCGCAGTGTGGTCCTCATTCGTAGTATCGCAGTCATTCTGCACTGAGCAATCCCTAAGCGCCACAAATCCTGCATGGCGGAAGGCGTTGGCAATAGTGGCTTGAGTAACCTGCTCCCAGGCGCTCGTCAGTAAGTGGACAGCACTTAACAGGTTAACTGTGTACTCCTTACTGCTCTCCATGCAAATCAGCATCCTTTGCAGCAGAGAGCGACGATAGTGCCTCTTCAAGCTACTTATAACTCCCTGATCCATAGACTGCAGCTTCGCCGTTGTATTCGCTGGTAGAAACTCCAGTCGGATGGCATGAAGTCCGGCGATGTGGCCGTGTCCGGGAGAGTTGTCAACAACAATGAGAACTTTTCTCTTCCGTCTCTGGAAGTGGCGATCCATCTCTTGAAGCCACTGCTCGAAAAGTGCCTGCGTCATCCACGCTTTTGAATTAGCCATGTACGTGACCGGCAGCGTTTTTATGTTTTTAAAGTAGCGTGGTTCTTTAGATTTGCCAATCACCAGCAACTTTAGTTTGTCAGTCCCAGTCATATTTGCGCCCACGAGGACCGTTACTCTAAGCTTGCTTCGTTTGCCCGCCACGCAGTCATCACCAGCAAATGCGAGCGTTTTATTTCGGAGTAGCTGGTAGTAAAGCGCAGTTTCGTCCACATTGTATTTACCGTTTTATCATGGGCGCTGCCATTTTGTGTATGTGGCGCCATCTAGCAGCTGAGTTGTGAACAACCGCCATGCTGGTATGTGGGGTCCCATCCGCGGAACAGGCGACAAGTAGCGGAAATCGGCATTTTTGAGCTTTCGCGTGCAAATTTTTGCTTTCTGAAAGTACCTAGCTGAAAGAAAAAAAAGTTTTCAGTAGCAGCGAAACCATTCGGTCAGAAATTACAAAAAAATTATGCTCCTGATCAGGTCGGCTGAAGGCTACAAGCCTGATTACAATTAGTGTGTAACTTTTATGTGGCACAGAGAGGCGGCGGCGCACCACTGGCCGTGAGGGCAGCTTTCGATCTACTTTTTATTCATAAATGATTTCTGGAAACGGCTTACCGTAACAATTTGAGGAAAAAAAAGCAAGCGAATGTAGCCGTTTCATGTCACGTTTAGGAGCAATGCTAATCGCGCTACATTAGTCGGGTCAACCGATCCTTCATATACTCTTTACTGCTTGAACGGCTACTGCGGAAGTTCCCACACCTCCATTGGGGTTCTATTCTTAAGTATCCATTATCCATTTCGGATCCATTTACTCTACCCTGGCTACTTTTGTTGGATGACAATCAGGCAGGGTGTTCAAGCGTCCACTACTAGGCAATCGGATTTCAGCATTGCCTACATGACTCGACCACCTGTTTGCCGGTATGTGCGGGGAGTGGCGATGACTTGTCAACAGCGGTAGCTGCTATCCTGCAATTTCTCCGACTGGGCGTTAGTTGCGTTTGTCTGACGCTACCGCCATGCTGACATTAAAATACAAGATAAAATGGACAAATGATACCTATGGAATAGGGACCTTAAATTATGTCCCATAATGACCTCATCGAAAGTTGCTTTTGTCAACAATTACATAGTCCATTTTTCGTCACAAGGTTTGCTTACTGCAAGCAATCGCTGCTATTCCTATGATCATGTTCCCATTTATTATCGGCAGCAAAATCTTACGAGATGCGTGTTTAAAAAATATATATTTTAGCGCTGTTTCACTAAATAAGTTGACAACCAATTTATTAGCATATCGTTGTCTTCAAGTGGGACAGGTTCTTTCATACTTGCATTAACCTCAGGTGACTGAATCGAAATAGTTCTTCTTTACCTGGCGGCATCTCGTAAATATTTGCCGCAAGGAATATCATCCGCTTGTTGTCCAAAGTCTGCCGCTGTTGCACGGGTATTCAGTCTTTCCGGTCCCTACTCTACAAACACAGTGTTTGGAACTCGCACGAAAGGCTGCCAAAGCGAAACATTTTCGGTTGGGGCTTGGAATTCAGAAGCTGCTCGTCTTCACCCAATTGAGTGAGTTGCAAGTGGAACAGTGTAGAGCAACACACGCGCATACCACTGCTGTTAATCTTTTATCTTCTGTTAATCATCTCCTTTTGGTTTGTTTTTTTTTTTGTTAACGCAAACAACTAAGTAAAAAAAAAAAAAAAAAAAAGATTGCGTTAACCGCGGCAGTTCTTAGCAGCTAAACTGCGGCCGGCGGAAATGAAACGATCAGGGAAATGAAGCAAAGAAAAGGGCGAAAGAAGAAAGAACAGGGAAAGAAAGCACATCGCTCACATCAGCTAATCGGCTTAGATAATTTGCGGCTATTCAAGACACTCTGTGTGCAAAGGACTGCAACGTGTGCCCTTTCTCTGTAGAATGCCCTGCCGCCCTCGCTGCTATCCCCGCGTCCCCACATACCAGACAGGAGGAGCCGCGAAGCGCGTTCCGGTTCAAGGCTATTTTCCTCCTCGCCGCGAAAACGGTCTATATGTCTTGAGGGTCGTATTCGTCCATGAGTTCATTCATCTTGTTCTGCCTCCAATCCCTGCAGACCGCTTCATCCACTGCAGCGGCCTCACCGACAACACAACGAAAGGCCAGTCCATGCCTTTTCCGAAAACGGTCGAGCCACCCATCGCTGCACGCAAACTCGACATTCAGTTGCAGGGCAATTTCTTCCGCCTTAGCTTTCAGTAGCACTCCATTCACTGGCAAATTCGCACTGCGCGCTCTCTTCACCCAGGCAAGCAGAACGTCTTCAAGGTCTTTGTGCATAGCTGTGCGCATCCTCTTCCGCTTCAGCGCAAACTCACCGACTTCCAAAGCACTGGTAATCCGCACTTCGTCCTTCACGATACTGCTCACGGTACTTTTCGCGATGCCGAACTCGCGCGCTATTTCAGTCTTTGAAAGCCGGCCGGCGCGAACTTCGGTCAAAACTTCGGCCTTCTCACGAAGCTCAAGCGGCTTTTTTCGAGTTGTTGGCCGACTAGCCATAGTAGCAACACGGCGAACACGGCACGCATAAAAACAAACAGCGCACACCACGAGGTGACAGCGTACAGCCTGGAAGAAAATTGCGGGACACGAGGCGCACACCCGCCACGAACAATGGATCTGTGCACTGCGTAGTAGGCGTCGTTGGCGGTCAGCAAAGGCACGGAGCTCGGTAGCACTGGCATGACGACACCACCACGTGATCACCATTGGGAAACGCCATTGGCTGCTTTTTCTTCTCACCGTTTTTTTCCCCGCGTTTCGCTAGTTTTGCTGGCCGGGCCGCACATGCTCCTTTTTTTTTTTTTCTCTCTCTCTCTTCTTCTCTGCGCTCTGTTTCGTCCTTGCCCGAGGTCGTACCAAGACAGCCAGCGCGACGCGAAACGCGAACCTACTCTTACTGTGGGGACAAAAGGAGTGAGCGGGGGAACGGTGGGAGAGGACGAGCAGCGGCACTCTTCTGCCTTCGTAGAATCGCATTTCCGACGCCGACGTGCTTGGGTCTGCGTGCGTCGGCAGCACGGATGGTCGTGGCACTGAAAAGCTTTTTTATTTTTTTCTATCCGCTGAAGCGCTGCTCGGACGGTCGAGTAAGCTGCGCGGGTAGGGTGCGGCGGGCCGTGAAAATTCATCTTAACCGATTAGCGATTGCAAAGTGTTCATCTTAAGCGGATTTTTTTGGCATTGACTCTATGGGGAACCAAACAAACAACCTCCACTGTTCATCTTAACCGAGGGTCACCTTAAGCGAGTTCGTCTTAATGGGAGTCTACTGTATAGCATAATGCAACATTTATTAGGAGGCAAGCAGGAAGTAAATTTAGGCCCACCTAAATTTTATTCCTGAGATACGAAACTGTGACCGCTCGACCACCCTGGATCATTCTACTCAGCGCTGCTGGTAATCCACTCGTGCCGACTATCCGAACGTGATCTGCGTCTTCCGAAGCAAAACAGTTAGATAATTTTAGGCTGCGATTAAGCAGCGCGCAGTTCACCATGTCGCGAAATCGAAAACTGCTAACCCTCGGGAATAAGCTTCGAATTATTGAAAAAGCCAAAAAGAGAGCAAGTGCAACAAAGGCCAGCATCGCTCACGACCTCAATATTCTGGAGTCGCCGCGGAAAACTATTCTGGCAAAAAAGTTAAGCAGTTTACTGAATGCAAGTAAATGTGGCGTCAAAAGGAAAGCCGCGAAGGAAGGAAAGTTTGCAGTTATGAAGGCAACTCTGTGGAATGGCTGCGCCAGGCACGCAGCTCGGGGGTTCCTGTTGACGGCGCTTTGCTTGCGCGCACAACGGTGTTGGCAATCTGCTGCCAGACGTCGCAGTGCTCGAAACAAAACTAGTGCGTCGAAGCTGGGCAACAGCGCAGAAGAAATTTTTAGACAGTAATAAAGAGTTTCTTTTCTCGAACCCATTCAAAACAAATTCCTAGCTTTTCCTTTGTTAATTTGATTAGTGTTAGTTGCCGCGGGCTTTCAAGGCACTCACTCGGCGCAAGGCCACACAGCACTGCCGACATTCTATTTTCGATTAAACAACACCCGGGCTATACAACGGTATGGCATGGTCCCCTGAAAGTCATATAATCGAGGTTCTACTGTATATTTACAGTCGAACCCGGATATTTCAAATTTCGGTTATATCGAACTCACGGAATATCCCCTTGAAAATCCCATGTAAAAGTATAGGAAAGCCGCGTCATATATCGAACTCCGCATCACGCATTGGACGGTGCGCCTTCTCCAAAGACGATCGCATCATCGGCCGTTTGCCGCGTGACGTTTTCAAGCTACACGCGGAAGAATGAGAGGGCACAGTTCGGCGACGGCTGGTCTACGGCAGTGCCGTGCCCTTTCCAACAAAGGCGCCCGCGATCCCTGCGGCGCGCCAGCGACGTTTGCAAGCCATGTGCGTGAAGGAATGAGAAGGAGCCAATGCAGCAGCGGTGTTCAGGAGAGGGGAAAAACGCGTTAGAGCGAAGCACAAGGGTGTGCCCATTCCTCTGCCGAGCTTTATCTCTCCCCTCCTCTCTCTTTCAGGTCTTCGTTCGCAGCAGCACGCACTACGCATGCGCACAGAAGCCAGCTCAGCCCATGGCAGACGCTTTCTTTTCTCCAGTGTGTGTTGTGAACGCTCAACGCGTGGCGGCTGTCGTGCGATGCGCGTCCATAGCACGTTGTGCTGCAAGTGAGCGGCTGCGAATGCAGAAGCGGCAGTTTTTTTTTCTGTCCCTTTTTGCGGGAGTCGCTCCTTGCCGCCGTGATGAACGTGTGGCGTAGCATATGCTATGACGGCTGCGGGCGTTAAGAAGCTGCAATCTTTTTTTTTTTCTTTTGCTAAAATCGTCCCTACTTGTTGTGCTGAACGTGCGGCGTAGCGTAAGCCATGGCGGCTGCGGACGTTAAACAGCGGCAGGTTTTTTTTTTTTTTAATTTGGCGAGAGTCGTCCATTCTTACATCTACGACTCAACGAAAGCACGTGGTCAGCTGTGATCATGACATCGACTTTTAGCATTGTTTTCTTCAAACGGCATTTGCAGTATCACGCTTCCAATGATTTTGTGGCAGTGGACTACGCCCGCCCCAAGCACGGCGTGATAAATCGAACTAGGCTTGTGCAATCAAGCCATCATGGGCATTCTGCCAAGTTCGCTCCCTGTCACCGCTGGATCTATCAAAAGATAAACACACCGTGACATTATCGCTGCGTAGCATCTTGGCACACTGCCGATAAATGAGCTGTGGATGCGACGGTCGAAACGGAGGGACAGATTTTTTTTTTTTCATATCCTCAGGGTCAAAAGTAAGGGATGGGTTCATTATGCGACTGGGTTGACTACGCGACAAACACCATATCATGTTTCACAATCCCAAGTGGTGTCCAAGTCAATTTCTGTATATCGAGTTATTAATATACAGTCGAGTCCACTTATAACGATACCGGTTTTAACAATATATCGGTTACAACAATGAAAACCTGCTGTACCGTCGACTTTTGTATGTTTTCTACGGTAAAATAACCCGCTTACTACAATGCCCCCTTGCCACATTATCGGTTATAACAATGAAGTCTCGCTCCTGAGTTCTCGTGCCAAAAGGTAGTTGAACGAAATCCTTGAAAAGAAAAAAAGAAGAAGAAAAATTACAGCTGCTGCACCCTCCCCGCCGCGCGCTCATACAATAGAACCTGTTTTCTGGCCTTCTCCGCATTGTAAGCCCGCGCGCCTTTCTCCCGCTGCCCTTCCACCCCTCGAAACACAAATGGACTGCACCAACGCACCAATAGCGCTGATCCGCTGATCTGCTCACTCACCCGCTTGCCCCTCATTTTGCACAGTTCTGCAAACGAATTTGGTTGTTTGTGCTAGTTGATTGCGTCGAAGTCGTTCCTGGCACGCGGTTTCTTCGTCTCGTTTGAATCGCCACCGAAACGTTAAGATGGCTGATTCATTCGCTGATTATCGGACAACTTGTCGGTGAAAAGAAAGCGCACAGCTATCGATTTGGAGACAAGTGCAGTATTGCGAAGGAGTACGCACTATCGCAACCGACGGTGCGACGATCATCTGCTCCTCTGAGAAGTTCGACATAGAAAAGTCCTCGCTTCACAGTGCGCGCAAACGTGTTTGACAAGGCGCCTGACGACGACAGTGACGGCAACAACAGCGACGATGGCGCGGTAGGGCAGGCTGCCTCAACGTTGTTCTCGCAAGAGGCCCTGCAGTTGATTCAGTCCCTCTGGGGCTTTGTTTTCGCGAGGAACCTTCTGCTGCACTACGTGGTGTACCTGGATGCCATGGAGAAGGATGTCGATACGCTTCGCGTGAGGCAAGCAAGGTTAACGGACATAGGGTTTTCTCGTGCAAGGCAGTGAGATGTAGTACGTGGTGAAATGCTTGTGGCGATTTCACCCCAGGGGCCTGCGTGCTCCAATCTACTCTGCTTTTAAATAAAAGTTTCGTCTTACTCTCTCTCTTTACCCCAGTGTTACTTCGGGATTTCTCAAGCTGAGGGGCAGCCACGGCAACCTTCTCGTATATTTTACAAGACCCCTTTCGGGGCCACCAAAACGATGTCTCGGCGAAGCTCGCATGTCACTTGCCATCCGTGACCCCTCTCTGCAGTTGTTATACTTTTTTTCGTGCAACCCTTTTATAACAATTATCGGTTATAACAATGGAAATTTTGTGGCACTTGAATATTTTACAGTAAAACCTCGTTGATACTTTTTTTTTAAATGCAAGAAAAAAACGCATTATCCGGGAAAACGTATGATCCAAACTCACCTTGATTTCCGAAAATCAAGACTGGAGAACGATGTGCAAGGGCATTTATTTCCATTCTCACTGCTTAAAGTAGTCGACCAGCGTTCGCTAATGAAGGGTGCGACTATTAGCAAGGTAGAGCTGCTTTTCTAGCTCACGCATGTTCTTATCTGCAGCGCTGTTCTCTTTGTGGCGGAAAAAACTCCGCAGCGCATCAAGTCCGGCGGCGGCCTGGGCGAAAGTAGTCTGGACGTCCTCCTCGTCGTCTTGGTCGCTATTAGACGCTTCGCCGCCTCGTACCTCGGCCACAATTTCAGCTACGCTTTGCGGCTCGCAGGTCGGCACGTTGTCGTCAACAGCAACAAAATCTGCAAATAAGCCATCGGCACCGGTTGACCGAAACTCTTGTTCGTCGATCTCTGCACTGTCGCCGCTGGGCTCCTGGGTCTCCTCGGCCCCTGGCACGCGCCGAAAACCGCACTTGTGAAAGCAGTTACGCACAGTTTCTGATCAAGTAGTGCATTGCGTCTAGCAACGACAACTTCCCCGGGTCCTGCTGTCGTGAAACACGAGCCAGGAATTGTCGCACAATGCACTTTCTATACAAGTGTTTCACGTTTTTTATAATCCCGGCGTCTAAAGGCTGCAGATAACTCGTTGTGTTGCTCGGAAGAAAAATGACGCGGACGTTTCAAAGAAAAGAAGTGTCCTTCGGGTGGGCCGCGCAATTGTCTAGAAACAGCAGCCCGTTCCTTCCTCTCGATCCGAGTCGTCCGCCGAGGTACCGAAGGAACACTTCAAAAATGCTGCACGTCATCCACGCCTTTGTGTTATTTTTATAAACACAAGGCAAGTGTGCGATATTGCGCAAACAGCGCGGGTTCTTGGCTTTCCCAATTACCCAAGGCTTGAGCATATCACTCCCATCTTCATTGCAACATAAAAGGACCGTCACGCGGTCTTTGCTTACTTTGCCGCCGTGACAATCGTTGCCTTTCAGGCACAGCGTTTTGTTCGGTTGTACCTTGAAGAACAGTCCCAGTTCATCAGCGTTGTACACGTCTCGTGGATCGTGTGCATTCAAAATTCCGGGCAGCAACGAAATCCAGTTTTCGATGTCAGCTGGATTCACACTTGCCGCTTCGCCGTTCACTTGGCGATACGTGATGGCATGCCGAGCACGAAAGCGGCTAATCCAGCCATTCGAGGCAGTAAAGTCATCAATCTTAAGCACATCTGCGATTTCCAATGCTTTCTCGCGAAGAATACTTCCGTCAAAGTTGACACCGGACGCCCTCGCTTGTTTGAACCCCTTCAGAAGTGCTTCTCCCAGCTCCCCATGCCTGGCTCCACGGGCCTGTTTTGTCCCTGCGCCGAACACCAACGCGTTGCTTTCGATCTCCTTCCGCTTAGACACAATCGTGTTGACAGTTGATGCTGGCAGTCCGAGGTCATTTGCAATGTCGATTCGCTTCTTTTTCGGATTTACGTCGACGACTGCCAAGATGCTCAGCTTCTCCTTCAAGGACAACGGCTTACGCTTACGAAACGCCATGGCAGCCAGCAAACGACGCAGGAAGGTGGAAATGAGAATCAGTAGCTAATGCTATTCGTCCGACCGCAGGGTGGTGGGAACTGATCATGATAGTAGCAATAGTAGTGTTTGGGAGCTTTAAAAGTAGGCAATCATCAAAATAAACCCGCGTCGGCCAAAGCAAAGCTGCATAGTCAAACCAGCGGTAGATCAGGAGATAAAAATTTTGACAGGCTTGTGCGTCCCGATTACGCAACCAGAGCTTGTGGTGCTGTTTACCGGCTATAAAAGCAACCAGAGTGGTGCTCGCTTGACTGGCGGAAACCAAGCGATATCGCGAGCGCTTTCTGTTTGCTGCATACAGTAAACGTACTATCTCTGCTAGGAATCGGAGGGACTGGAGGAGGTGGGGTACATGGAGGAAGGAAAAGCTAGGAGGAAGCATGACGTCACGCGGCCAGCCTTCACAAGCCAAGCGTCGATGAAGCCGCTCCCACCCCGTTTTTTCGCTCTCCTAGTTAGATCCAATGTTTTGACGTCGGTGCGTTTTAGTGCGCGCGGCTGTCTGCTGCACCGTGGTCTGCTATGTGGGCTGCTGGATGCTGCGCGCGCGGCGGACCCCGCGCGGCGCCGACTCGCGTATTCACGCGGTAGTAGATATCACCGCACGCTATCACGTGGTCTAACACGTAGGGGCCGACTCGCTCCCTTTTTTTTTTTATGGCTAGGCTTCACGGATATTGCCGCACGCTCCTTCCTCCATGGTGGGGCAGCGCCGTTGACATGCGACCGCGCCGAGCGGAGCACTGCGGAGAAACCGCCATGGCGGCGATTTACGCCTTGCGAAATCGTTTTTTTCTTTTCGTCGCAAAACGTATTGTTTCGCTAAAGTCTGAACGTATTTACCGGGAAATCGTGCAATCCGGGAACGTATAAACCGGGAAACAAATACATCTAACTCTATGGCGCATTTTTTCGTACTCTCGATTTTGATTGTATGAACCGGGAAATCGTACAAACCGGGAACGTATCAACGAGGTTCTACTGTATAAGTGGACTCGACTGTATCGAACTAATTCGCGATCCCCTTCGAGTTCTTTATATCCTGGTTCGACTGTATCAGGAAAACTGCTAACCTGGCAAAAATGACTCCAGAATCTCGGGAGCAACCACGTGGCAGCGATGGGCACACACAGCTCGCAGTCTGTACTTTTTCTCTTGTGCTGTTATTTTTCAGTTTCTGAGCATGAATTATCATAGTGCCATGTTCCAAAAGCAGCAGAGACTGCTGCGTTTGCCACATAGATGTGCTGCCGGCACATTGTATCAACTCCTGTCACTTGTTGCAATCGTAGATGATCCTCTAATGTCAGTTCGCACTTTATTATCGTGAAACTTGTAGGGTTCTGCAAACTTCTCAGTAATAGGAGCTAGTTGGTGCTGCAAATTCATTATATCAAGGTTAACCACTACAACATGTTTGGTATGTAGCGTTTTCAAACACTCGCTCTTCAATGGGGGTGGCATTGAGGAAATGAAAGACTTGTAATATCAAGAAATTCGCTACATAGAGGTTCGTTACATGCAGGTTTAACTGTACTGCAACAAACATGGTCCCTGTAAGCACAATTTTGAAAGATCTCTAACCATACACAAATAGAAATCGCGTGGGAGTAAATTACATGTCATTACCCCATACGAAGAAGCATTGTGCAATGGAATGAGTCCCCCCTTGTCCTGCGCATTGACATCCGCACCATTCTCCAACAGCAATTCGGCTACCTCCAGGTTGTTGTATCCAGCTGCATAGAAGAATGGACTGACTGAATGCCTTCATTCCAATCAGGAGGGGAAGTTGGGCGGGAAAGTTCACCTGCAGCAGTGGTGCACAAAGATGACAGACAAGGAAGATAGGTGTATCACAACCACTTTGTTTGCTCCATACATATGGATGTTTACAGGGCGACCAGACTGAGGAAGTAGCACGGCATGAATTTTTCTGATGCCTGTGACATGCAGTGTTGGGAACAAGCTTTCCATGCTGTAGCAGTGCACTCGCAAAATTTTCGTAGAGATAGGTCAGACAAGATTACCTCAGCATGAATAGTCTTTCCCCCGAAGAGGAATTCATGTCTAATCACCACACTGAACAGTGTCTTTCTTTTTCACACTGCCATCACAGTTCACATGCAGGTTTTCAACTGGCTTTAGAGGAACACTGCATGCACTTTCGAGGCACTCAATATAAAAAATAAAAAGTGATAAAAAAAAAAAAAACGGCCTTGTCTCCTGACTTGTAGACCATCAGCCAGTGAGTTACATCAGTCTCTGCACACATTTCTTCGGCCTAGTCATGGGAGCCGCGATGGCTCAGTAACTACCATACGAAGAAACATATAAAAACACGTGTACTACATGCTAAAAAAAAAAAAGAAAAACACTATGTGCTTGAGCTTAATAACAGCCTCCCGTTACCATACTTGCCAGCCTGAAAGACATACTTTTAAATCCCTAACCGATTTATTTTTGTGACAACCTATCTTCCCGACGTTTTCACAACCGTAAGTGCCAGGCTTCACTTATTGTCAGTAGCTTGCAGATCCTGGCATAGTCACAAAGGGATCATGCCACCACGTCACATCAAAATATATGCGGTGCAAAAGCAGGACTTGTCCCCTTCCTTCAATTAAATTCAAAAACACCTGAAAGCAATAAGTTAGCAACTGCACTGCAAATCAACTACAGCAATGAAATAATTCACTGCATAATCTAGCCGCTCACCACATAAAAGCCAACATGAAAGGCAGAACCAGTGAACAAAGGCCTGGCAAAGACAACAGGCATAGAGGCAGGCAAACAAATACAGTCGAACCCGGTTATATCGAACCCGGATATATCGAATTTTGGTTATATCGAACTCACGGAATATCCCCTTAAAAATCCCATGTAAAATTATAGGAAAGCCGCGTCAATATCGAACTCAATTTCACTGGTCGTTCGATATATCGAACTCTGCACCACACACTGGAAAGTGTGCCTTCCCCAAAGACGATCGCATCACCCTTGGCCGTTTGCCGCGTGACGTTTTCAAGCCACGCGCGGAAGGAATGAGAGGGGACAGTCCTGGACAGCGCCGCGCGCATCTGCAGTTATCGTTTCCCGCGCGCCAACACATGACGTTTGCAAGCCATGTGCGTGGGTGTTCCCATTCTTTTGCCGAGCTATCTCTCTCCTTCAGCACGCGCTACGCATGCCCCAAGCCAGCTCAGCCCGTTTTCAGACAGACGTCGGATGCTTTCTCCAGCGTGTTGCGAACCCTCTGCGCGCGGCGGCTGACATGGCTATGGCGCCTGCGGACGTTAAAAAGCGGCAGCTCTCTGTGTTTTTCTTTTTCTTTCTTTTTTTGCGAGAGTCATCCTTTCTTATCGTAGTGCTGTACGCGCAACGTAGCGTAAGATATGGCGGCTGCGGACGTTAAGAAGCGGCAGGCTTTTTTTTTTTTTTTTTTTGGTGGGAGCCGTTTATCTTTGCATGTATGAATCAACGGAAACACGCGGTCTGCTGCTGCGAATATGACGCCCGCCCCAAGCGCGGCGTGATAAATCGAACCAGGCTTGTGCAATCAAGCCATCACGGGCACTCTGCCAAGTTCGCTCCCGGCCACCGGAGGAGCTATAAAAAGATAAACGTGCCCTGACATTATCGCTGCGCAGCATCTTGGCACGCTGCCAAGAAATGAGCTGTGGATGCGACGACCGAAGCGGAGTGACGCGCGCCATCCACATGCAAGCGAAAACGCTCGCGATTTCTGGCGCAGCGACACAGAAACCTTGTATTGAGCTGTCGCGGTGGCTCGAGCGGCAAGAGGGACGCAGCTCCAACAAGTTTGAAATTTTTCGCCCTGTCGCTGCCGCTCGTCGCTGAGATCACTCAATCGCTTAGATGTGAGCGAGCTGGTCTTAACGCATTTTTTTCTTTTTTTCAAATTCTCGGGTGCAAAAGTGGAGGGTGGGTTCATTATGAGAGTGGGTTGATTACGCGACACATGCGGTATCGTTTTTTGGCCTCATAAGTGCCGTCACAAGCCGATTTTTGTATATCGAATTATCGATATATCGAACTATTTCGCGATCCCCTTTGAGTTCCGATATATCCGGGTTCGACTGTAATGCAAATACTGTAACAAATACTGCAACCAGCAATGACCAACCCCATACTTTTGTACTCTATCAGGCAGCTGAGATACAGAGTAAATATACAATTTCCTCATGCTGGAGCCCTGATGCTTGGTAGGGAAGGAATGATGAAACAAAAACAGTGCACCACAAATAGAATCACAACAGAAGACATGCACACACAAACACTCCACTAACAACTGATGGTTCTGTTGCATTTGCTTTCGCTACTTTCTCTTTGTTCTTGGGTTTGGCTGGGTTCATTTTGTGGGTTTTCTTTGCTCTTTCTTATTTTATTCTTCTTCTGGCTGAGGAGGAAGGAGATGCATTAGAACCATCAACGCTATCAGTCAGTGCAGTGTATGTGTGTGCATGTCTGCTATTCTTTGCCCCATTTGTGGTGCTGTCACACACAAAAAAAACCTTACAGCAGAAATCCGGCCGGTGACATGACAGTTGGCAGCTGTGCTTGGCTATAAGGAATAAAGCTAGAATTGGGTGACTATGTCACTGAAGGCGCAGTACTGATGGTTGCACCGGCTGAGCATACGCAGCAATGACACAAGAGGCCAAGCAAAACTCTAATACTTCCGAATTTTCAACAAACAATGTAACTACCATATTTTCCGGTGTATAAGATGCACCTTTGCATAAGACGCACCCCCCATATAAGCAGGCTTTCAATGAAAATGTTGGTATATAAGACGCACCCTTGTATAAGAACACCTTAATTTACCTATTTAGGGCAACGGGACTCGACTATACATGCTTGCGCGACCATCGCTAAATGCTCCGTGCCTGTGAGAACCCTCCTTACACGGCGCGAAAAGATAGAAAAACGAAAGTCAATACTCACGCCCCAAAAAAAACTCTCATTGGCACAGCAGCAACACTTTATTTTTACTCAAAGCCTTCAAAGGATTCGTCTTCGAAGGCGCTGTAAAAAAGTTCGCCGATTTCTGGTGCCAGCGTCGCTGGGGCATCTTCTTCAGACTCAGAATTGCTGCTCTAATCGTCGTCTGGCTCAGGTGCCGATGAAGCTAGCAGGCCAGCCTTGCGGAAGCCTGCAGTTACCGTTTCAATGGTAACTGAACTCCAGGCCTCCTGGACCCACTTCGCAACTTCGCTAAACAAAGCGTGTCTCATGCGTCCAGTTGCGGTGAAGCTATGCTCACTCTCAGTCAAACAAGTTTCCCAAATGCGCCGCAAAACAGCTTTAAAGCTGCGGTTCACAGAAATATCCAGAGGCTGCAGAATCTTGGTCTTGCTGCCGGGTATTATTGTCGGAGTGCAGTCATTCGCCTTAAGGGGGGAGGCTACCTTTGAATACCAACTTTGTTGTTTCTTGAGATAATTGAATGAAATTTTCAGGGTAGACTCATGACACAGCCATTTGAATAACTGCAAAGTTTCATGGAGCTGCGCAGATTAGTACTCAAGTTAGAGAAGTATATCAGAATGGTTCACATGGGTTCCTTGTACCATGCCTGGTGAACTTGCAAAATGTGTTGGCACTATGAAATTCATTATGAAGGTTCCTGAATAGGTACCACAGGGCAAGACAGAGCCCTTTTTTTTTAATTTCCCTGCCGAAAAGTTTTAGCAGTGCATTGAGGTTAGTGCCACTAATTGGACTTGCATTAGCCTAATTTTGATTGTTTATTATAAATTCCAGACTTAATAATTTGAAAAAATGAGCTTGTCTTGCCCTCGGAAATTTATTCAGGCACACAATAAAAAAAAACAGGTGGGAATCCGATTAGCGATTCCAGAAATACTGCGAGAATAAGCAACCATACCATGAAAAAAATTCATTCTGAGAAAATGGCCCTTGAAGCTTAAAACAGCATTTTCAAGTCTAAAGTTTGTTTTTCACTGCAGCACGTTGTGCCTCCACCTCCCCGATTCCCTCGAGTGCATTTTCATGCGAACAGCGGACGACGCTGACGACGCGTTATCGCTTGCGATGACAGACGCGATACGGGAGGCCGAGATCGCCGAGGTTGATATGGTCGGTACAGCAGGCACGCTTCAAACGCCGGCTCCTTACGTTGACGCGAAAGATACGCAGTTGGAAGTGGCAGTGCAGTTGGTCTAGTAGTGATGTAGCAGAAGCAGCACTAATAGAAGCGTCTCTGCGCCCGTTGTCAACGCCCTTCGCTAACTTCGCGATTCAGACGGCATTCACAGAATGACGACGTATGCAGCGTTTTGAACTGAACTGCAAATAATGATTGATGACCTAGACAGGAAAAGTAGAAAGGTAGGCTTGAAAATCAATATGCAGAAGACTAAGGTAATGTTCAACAGCCTCGGGAAGGAACAGCAGTTTACATTAGGTAGCGAAATACTGGAAGTAGTAGGCGAATATGTCTACTTAGGACAGGTAGTAACCGTAGATCCGGACCACGAAAAGGAAATAACAAGAAGAATAAGATTGGGATGGAGCGCATTTGGCAAGCACTCACAGATTATGACTAGCAGCTTACCGGTATCGCTCAAGAGGAAAGTATACAACAGTTGCATCTTGCCTGTACTCACCTATGGAGCTGAGGGCTATGGAACGAAAAATGGTAGGGATAACATTAAGAGATAGAAAGCGTGCAGAGTGGGTCAGAGAAATAACTCAAGTTACCGACATTCTAGTAGAAATTAAAAAGAAGAAATGGACATGGGCAGGACATGTAGTGCGAAGAGAGGATAACCGATGGTCGCTGAGGGTAACAAACTGGATTCCAAGGGAAGGAAAGCGTAGCAGGGGGCGGCAGAAAGTTAGGTGGGCGGATGAGATTAAGCAGTTCGCAGGGGTCAAGTGGATGCAGCTAGCACAGAACCGGGTTAAGTGGAGAAATATGGGAGAGGCCTTCGCCCTGCAGTGGGTATAATCAGGCTGACGATGATGATGACGATGATGAACTTCTTAGCGCGCATCGTGGCCGACCGTGCAATAATCCACAAAGTGCACATAACCGTTCAAAACACGCCACCAGAATTCGTAACGAGCGATGATCACGGCGATCTCAAAATGGTGAAACGTGAAGCGATTCAGTGAGCGCACAAAGAACGCCAGCTCAGTAGGCAGCCAGAGTAGATGACGCGCCAGGGAGGGGCCACCACGTCAGCGCGCGCAGCAGCCAATAGCAGTCGCGCGATCCCCCGCGTTCTCACGGAGCGCGCGCTTTGTCCAATCACAGCCCGAATTCGAGACGCGGGAAGCTCAACAATCCCTGTGAGGCCCCCAATCACAAGCGAGCCATGCTTCTGCTACGCCGCAGACGCCGCCGGCGAAGGCAATATGGAAAAGGGCAAGCATTCACAAACAAAACAAGACCAAGATGGCGGCCCTCGGTTCAGCGGCAAAGAAATGGCGCGCGCGCGAAGTTTGGGTACTTTTGCCGTTCGCTCGCGACTCTGGGGCTGCCGCGCCCAGTTGTATATTTAATTTAAAGCAGTTCCACGATGAATTAGGCATTCATAATTATAGGAAAGGTAGTTTATAACATATACAGCTGAGATATGTACTTTTTGAAAAGCCGACTTTTTCGCGATTTTTCGACTTTCAAAGCCCGCGTCCCCCCTTAATCCATTTAAGGGTTAGATCTGTCAAGTGCGCCAACATGCTGTCCATGACCAGCAGGCCCTTTCGGGCGTATAAGAATCCATCCGTGCACTTAGAAAAGCACTTCTCAAGCCAGACTCCCATCATCTCTTCGCCCATCCAGCCCTTCTCATTAGTTACGACAACAACGCCAGGCGGAAAGCTTTCTTTTGGCATTGTTTTTCTTTTAAAAATGATCATCGGTGGCAGCTTTGTACCGTCGGCAGAGCATGCAAGTACAACAGTTAAGTGCGACTTTTGATGCCCAGTGGTTCTAATTGTCACTGCGTGCCCCTCTTTGACATCGGAATGTCCAACGTTAAAGGCACTTCATCCATGTTGACAATGTGGCTGTCAGTAATCTTATTGTTGTCAACTTCATTCTTCACGAATTCTTGAAACTTCACCACTTTTTCTGTGAAGTCGTCTGGCTGCTGTTGGCACATCGTTGTTCGTGCTCTGACTGACAACGCTTTGCGGCGCATAAATCTGTAGCACCATGAAGGCCCACCAACAAAGCCAGTGGAACCAATTTCATTGGCCAGTGCGTGGGCTTTTAAATGCAACTGCACGGTCGACAATGCCCTACCTTCAGCTCGTTGTTCATGAGCCCACTTGAGGAGCCGGTCTTCAAGTTCAGGCCATTGCGCCTTCTTTCCACGGTCTGCCCTTTTCCCGCTTTTCATTGCCTGTAGCTTGTTAGACTGCCACCACATGCGAAAAATTTTCTCGGTGGCTTCGAAACGACGTCCTGCAGCCCGGTTCCCGTGTTCGAGAGTGTACACGACAGCGCTTAACTTAAACTTCGCTGTGTAGCTCTTGCGCGACTTCGGTGGCATGTTGTAGCAGAGGCACGCACAGTACACGCAGGAAGTCAAACTCGCACACGCAGTAACAAAGTTGCAAATGGCAACTGTGGCTGTGGAAAAGTGAGTCGGCTTGTCCTGGCTTGTCTTGGCAGTGTGAGCGGATGAGAAGCGCAGATGTCGCCACTTTCTGGCATTTAAAATGAAAAAAAAAAAAAAAAATTCGCATACAAGACGCACCATTGTATAAGACGCATTAGCAAAATGTTTGAAAAAAAGTTGTTCTTATACATCGGAAAATATGGTCATCATCATCATCATCATCAGCCTGATTATACCCACTGCAGGGCGAAGGCCTCTCCCATATTTCTCCACTTATCCCGGCTCTGTGCTAGCTGCACCCACTTGACCCCTGCGAACTTCTTAATCTCATCCGCCCACCTAACTTTCTGCCTCCCCCTGCTACGCTTTCCTTCCCTTGGAATCCAGTTTGTTACCGGAAAATATGGTAGGTGTTCACAAAATTTTTTTCACACACTCAAGAACGGGAACACCTCACCTGCCAAGTGGAGTGGTGTAGAGTTCCTGCCTTGCGAGTCCCGACAGTTGATATTTTCAGGTGCAACCAGCTTCATTACCCTTGCAAGATTTCCTTTTTTTGCAGCGTCCAAGAGAGCAGCATCTCCTGCAGCACAAGCATAACAAAAGTATGCTTAGACCAACAAAAAGCAAACTAAAAATACTCAGACAGCACTTCCCTAATGAACATCAGTGCTCGTATAATTACAGCATAATCTAACACTACCGCAGTATAATCTAATATTAGGAGGACGACAAATTCGTAAGCTCGCAGCTAATAAAAAAAGATTATAAGGTTAAATTGTTTAACAAGGCACTTATTCCAGTCAAGATCATTAGTGAGGCACAGTCCCAGACATAAGTAGCGTCAAATTTGGAGAGAACCTTTATTACCGAAATAAAGCTTTTCTCGCGAGTAGCCGTCATGTAGGGGGTTATTTGAAAAATAATCAGCATCTACCATAACACTAACGCTAAGGGAACATTTTGTAGTAAAGCGCCTATTTGTCCGTGCATAGCCTAATGTGTACTGGAATGCTTTTCATGTCTGTGTGAGAAATTACTTTAAAATTCTGAATAACAAATCAAATATCCTGCCGTTGGATTATTCAACCAAATCAAACAGCCATATTTAAAAATATTTGAAACGAATCGAATATGGTGACAACTTTTCAAATGCCTTTAGAATAATTGGCATGAGAGTGGAATAAGGCCAGCCATATTTTTCTTCAACGACTGTTAAAAAAAACAGGGCCTACACTGCAGCCGCATAACACCCCGCCACAAGCAGCATATTGCCACATGTATTGTGGAACTGGTGTGGCTTATCGTAGGAAGATGAAGAGACCGAAGTGACTGTAGGCTGCTTAATCGGACGTTTTCGCTTGTCTGTTTTCACCCGTGACAATGGGTGGAGATGTTGGCTGATGCCCTTTGCCCCAAGATGCCCCTCAGACAAGCCATCGAGGCCTTTCACCCGAATCAGCTGCACACCAGAGTCCCCCTGCTGACAGTGTGACTAATGGCCTACCAGAACGCATTCCAAGATCCTTCCATGGTGGCCCTTTTGAAGATGTTCAAGATTGGCTCAACCCCTACGTGGGGATACACAGAATCCCCTGCCCCTTTATAAAAGCCGCGCGTAATTAACACGCTTGATTACGTGCGCTACTAGGGAGGACCATGAGGAGTGGGCACACTGGCCACCCCTCAAAACCTCTCAGTCACCCGCGGCGACACCGCGCAGTTTTTCCTTTCTCCTCCCAGCCTACTGGGAAACCTCCTCTCCCTGGTCCGAGTCGAGGAGCACATCTGTCGCAACTCACTAGGCGTCTGTCGACGATTGAGCGTGCACGCGCACGGTTGCATTTTCCGTCGGAGAGACCGCTGCCTTCGCCCTTTTTGCCCGGTGCCGCACGCACTTCGGCAAGGTCAATGCAGCAGGTCGCGCTACTTGGAAGAAAACGCGTGCAGCTGCCTATTGCCAGTGGCATCAACTCGATGATGATGAATGATGCAAAGGACCCCTGCAAACTGTGTGGCAAAATATTAAATCACAAAAAATATGATAACTGTTAAGAACTAGAAAGTAAATATAATATTCACGCACAGAAGTGAATGCAGTTTCTGTTTCTTGGTAAGAAAAAAATGTTTAATATCTATAATAATAATTTAACTTGCTTTTACCAACCTCTCTTGGCCATTTAGCACCCGCTGCGTAGTTGCCCAAAGCTCAGATATGGCTCAGACCAAAGCTTTTTTACCAGCAGAGTGGGTGCGTCATTGGCCCCAGTTCAACCTTCCCAGTTTAACCTTCAACATTGTGTGTGCTGCGTACAAAGTGGGTTATCAGTGTCAAACAGTCAGTATTTCGTTTAGCTGGTTGTGGTAGAGTGTTACAGCAAGACAAAGACTGTGCGTGCTCGATGAGAAACTGATTGCCGCTGCATGTGCGCATTTCCGGACGATGGGACAATGCTGCGTCACAGCTCGGCGGCTCGGCCAGCTCGGCCTCCCAGGCACGTCGCAAAACTGGCAGCTTGTTTTACTGATACAGGTCTGCACGAGCAGCGTCTCGCTGCATCTATTTTAATTGAACGGTGAAGGTGAGATTTTATTGTCCCCAAGACGCGTGTCACATTGCGCCAAGTCAGCGCCTCCTCTATACTTTCTGTGCCTGGAAGAACGCTCTCCTCAGGCCGTCGGGCGCCGGCCCCTCCGCCGCTCGGAGCTGCCGCCGGGCGGCGCTGTATGAGTAGAATACGTTACAGAGATGGGCCACGCGCAGTACGAAGCTTGCTCACGTGTATTCATTCATGTCTGACTGCATTAGCGCTTTTCTCAAGCTTCAGTAAGTACGTATTCCGCACGCCGTCTCTCTGATCGTGCCGCCAATGTTAAACTTAGTTATATTTGATTGCATTTATGCTTTTTCGGGGGCTATTGCACGCCTGTGTTCCGCAAGCAGTCTGTCCGGCCAGGCTGACAGTGAGAAATTTGCATTCATGTTTTACGCATACGTGTCACTGAAAAGCTTGCGTTGATGTTGTTGTTGTAATGCGAAAATCAGTGCGAAGCAAAAGAATAAAAAGTCTTGGAAAGAAGCAGAGCCCAAGGGGTCTGCTTCTGAGCAAATTTGTGTAGCTTGTAATGCACTTCCAGTATTTCCAATCTCTTGATGGCAAGAAGATTTTTTGGTACTACCCTGTCTAATGGGAAGCACCTCCAATAATGATAAATCAGTGCCCCTACACGGCTCAGAAGCAGATCCCCTGGGCTCTACACTTTTGACAAAGGCTGTACCTCAGATTGTATATCGTTAATGTAAGTGTAGACATCCACCAACACTGCATCTAGCTTCCTTTCCGCAAATCAACCTAAACTTCAAGAAAAAAATTTCGCGGAATAAAGAGGTGGTGTTAAAGGGGCTATCGCGTACAATTTTGAGGCGAAGCTTGAGCGTCCCCTTATGCTTTTCTTTTTCAGCCTTTTTGAATAACGTGCGCCACATGCCTCGTTATGTCATATTGTTGTGTGCCATTGTGCAAATCGAGTGGAAAGAAAAAAGATGCCGGGCTGTCCTTCCATGAAATACCAACCGCCACCGGTATTGTGGAAGCTACTGGCTGCATTAGTAGAGTACTCCATCCCTGCTCTTTGTGTATCAAAACTGCTAATGTGCAAGAGCAATTGCAGCGACGAGCACAGGCATAAACTATCGATTCGTTTCCTGCGTCCGCTCCTCTGCAACTACGCATTCAATGTCACCGACAAGCGTGACGTAGTGAAACACTTCGCAAAAAAGCCACTTGCTCGAAAGTACGTGAAACTGATGGTGGCTTGTACAGCCGGCGACTTCTCCTCGATCGTCTTAATATATATATATAGGGAGGGGGTTGAAGCTCGAATGGGTCCGGTAGGGCATAAACTTAAAGTAGGTGACACAAGGTGGAAAAAACACTTTAATCCGAAAAAGAAATCACCTTATGATATATATATATATATATATATATATATATATATATATATATATGTGAAGGGAAAAAGCCAACAGTCGGCGAGGCCAAGGAAAGTGTTGGCGCATAAGAAAAAAGATGCCGGGCTATCCGTTCTACGTCACGTTCTACGTGAAGCGTCACATTCTATGTGACGCTGGCGGTAATACAGGAAATTCTACGTCCGCCGCTATGGCTGAGGGTGGCGCTGGTGAACACTCTCAAGGTTCATATACAGACAACATAAATACCCGAGCAAGTAGCAGGGGGGACAGCGGCCGATGTAGCCTTGTGCCCTGCCTCTCGCTGGAGCTACGTTCCGGTCGCCGTTTAACAACTACCATCGTCATGTCAACAGAGAGCAGTCCCGACCCGGCCGGACCCTCTACCTCGGCTACACCGCCGCCTCCGATGGTGCCCACACGACAACGTGACCCGCCACTGTTCGCTGGTCGTCGCGACGAAGACGTCGATGACTGGCTTGACAATTATGAGCGCTGCAGTGCCTACAACCGGTGGGATGATGCTTTGAAATTTCTGAACGTATCTTTCTACCTTATTGAGGTCGCCAGAAATTGGTTTATTAACCGCGAGCCCCACACCACAAACTGGACCACCTTCAAGCAACAGTTCCGACAGTACTTCACCGACCCAGCTGTTCGGACGGAGATCGCAAGGAACAAGCTCGCTACCCGCCGTCAAGGTCCCGATGAGTCCTATGCGTCATACATAGAGGCCGTGCTGGCACTCTGTCGGCGTATCAGTCCCACCATGCCGGAATCTGAACATGTACACCATGTCTTGAAGGGAATCAATTCAATGGCTTATAACACCCTAGTTGCCCAGAATCCATCAAGTGTTGATTCCATTATAACAACCTGCCAACGCCTGGACCAGCTACAGTCCTCCCGATTGCAGCCCGGCTTCACTACTGCCCCGACCTCTACTGACCTCGATCTACGTGCCATGATTCGAGCGATAATCCGCGAGGAGCTCCAAGCCCTCAGCCCTTTCTGCCGGCACGGGTGCGATCATTCGTCTCCTCCTTCTAACGATGCCGGCCTCCGCCACATCATTAAAGATGAGTTGGCCACTATCAACCACCCTGTCACACCTGACCCTCCTGCACCTCGCCCAGCACCGACTTACGCTCACGTCGCTGCATCCCCTCCTCCTTTTGTTCCCCCACCCCAAGCACCACACTACAACCACATCAACGCCATGACGACGGCTCAGCCAACACCGCCCTATTACGCACCTTGGCGCCCCTCTCGCCCAGTGTGCTATTATTGTGGAATTCGAGGCCATATATCTCGCTTTTGTCGTCGACGCATTCAGAACGAGCGATGTGGTTATGAAGCCTTCGAAAGTGACATACCTGCATATTATCAGCGACGACCAATTCCCAGCCAACCTCGTCGATTCTCTCCACCGCCGGTATCCTCGTCTGAACCAAGTGGGGCGCATGTATCCCGACGCCGGTCCCCTTCCCCATACCGCCGCTCTGTTTCGCCACTTCGACCAGCAACAACTGTTCCTGTCCGTAATTCGGAAAACTAAGCGATGCAGTTTCCGGAGGTGAAACTGCACTTTGCGAACTTACAAAAAGTCCTCCTCATCGCCCGTATAATATGATTTCCCTTTTAGCTGAAGGATTACCGGTCGAAGCTTTGATTGACACAGGAGCTGCACTTTGTTATTCATGCTGATTTGTGCCACCGTTTGCGGAAAGTAACGACACCATATGATGGACCTGAACTTCATGGAGCAAATGGCGTCCCTCTGCACCCTTCAGCAAAGTGTACAGTTCGAGTTGTTATGGGCCTAGTGCGCTGGTATGGAGGCGCCACTGCTCCGGAACAAGTGGTGCCACCTCCCGCCGGCGCTCCCGTATGTGGTACGTCTGCTCGTCGGAGAGAGGCGGCGGAGTGAACGCGAAGTCTACGCTTGTCGACAGCAAACTTGTTAGAACGAAACTTTCTTCAACCATTTCCTGCCTCGTGCCACATGCGCACGTAAGAGACATGTGTACCATGTGTTTGTGTTGAAAAATAAATCAAAAGCAAAGCAAAGAAAGCCGCTACTCGTGCAGTCATCTGGTAGAAGGCCGCCGGCGCTTGGGGCGCAGCGCATCGTCGGCGCGCGAGCGCTTCTGCCGGGCGGCTCTTCGTTTTGTTTTTTTTTCTTCTTTTGGAAGTAGGAATTTGGCATCTGCGAAATTTGGCAGTTTGAAAGTAAGTATATAAATAAAACAAAAACTAAGCCAGTGTGCAATGCGCATCACTGGCTTTTCCCCTCGATCGGTGGCAGTGCATGTGTAGATGACATATGTTCGACCCTCCAGAACCGAGAGCAGAGTACAGTTGGGCACCGTCAGTCAATGAAATCGCTCTTCAAAAAAAAGAAGCAAGCTCTTTCGCAGGACAGGACGAACCCAGGTTGTATCTGGAGATGTGCCCTAAGGCGCCGGGCCATGTGTGCACGTGCTTTTTCGCCACTTGGCAGTTCTGCCGTAGTTTTTATTTTCTACTCGGTGCGTCGAAACGAGAGGTGACTTGTGACAGTGCAGTGCACAGAAAAGCAGGCATAGCTGAGCAAGCTCCGCAGCGCGTGCTGTTCTAAGGTGGCGATCCTAGAATGCTGAGACTTATTTTAAGAATAACTGCTTGGTGCGCGGTCAGAAACTGTACGAAGCCAGCACGTGTATGGAGTGCACGAGGAACTTGACAGTGCCGAGGGGCCCTCGGATATCTTTGGAAAATGCGCGCCTTTTACGATGTCAGCTCGGAGGTCAGTTTTATTCGGCCCTTTCGGCGTCTCTTCACCACATGTGTAATTCTTTTTTTTTTTAATGTAGTCTTTGGCAAATTAACCCACGCAATATCACAGAGGCCAGTTGCATCTGCAAGGTCGGGGGCCACTGTTAACGATGAGTCGCATCGCTCTCGTATAATTTCCAAGGAAACCGAAAACACTTTGATTTTCGGTTACTTCCCTGCAGTTTTTTTTATAACTATTAAGGCACCCATAAACACAGCAGTAAATCGAGCTGTAAGTCTTAAAGGGGGTTTTCTCTTTGCGGAGAGCCGTGAACGCGTGGCAAGAGTGCACACTCCTGCAATGTGCTTCGCTCTCGATGTCGTACTTCTTCAGGCTAGTCTTCCCAAAAACGAGCACCGATAACAGCTAGAACTATCATTACAAAGTCATTAAAAAAAAAAAGAAAACATCCCGCTGGGCAGGAAGACTGCGAGCTCTCTACATTAACACACAGGCCGTGTCCGAAGACGTGCCGAGCACTGGTTTCAAGCATGCACGCATAGTACAACTCTTAGGGCTTCAGCTGAGTCCAGAAAAAAAAAAAATACTACCCCGTTTTTTTGTTTTTCGCATGCCGCGTGCTCGATACAACCAAGCGATCGGTCGTGCGCATGCTTGAAAGAAACCTAGCGTGCAGTCCTGAAAAAAAAAATAAAAAAAAAACATGGGAAATGCGCAGCCGAAACGAAAAGCAATGGGTCTGATATCAGGTTGGAAATGACCATAAAGACAGCAGTAAGTAGAGGCTCTTGTTTCAGTCGGCGTTTATTTTTTTATTCTTACGGGGAACCAGGAACAAATCGGAACACAGCGTAAGCGCTACCCACGGCTGCGGATCCAGACAGCCGCCTTTCTCGACGGCGCCTCCCAGATGGCGCCACATGTACGGCCAAAGCTGCAGCGCACCAGGCCCATAGACGGTGTCCGCCACCATGTGCAGTTTGCTGTGCTTTCACCATGTGCACATTTAATGATTTTCGGATGGGATTTTTTGTCAACCACTTCAGCGTTAATTTCTTGTGGCGACCGTGTCATCCATATGACAGAAAGTGATTTTTCATCTGACATTTCTGCACGGCATCATTCCCTCATTGCCGCAGCTGATACTGTATTGCCTCCACAGTGCGAAACACTTATTACCGTTGTTTCTGAACACATCAGTGACGGGGATGTACTCATCGCACCATCTCATCGTCACCTTGCACGTGGAATCGCCTTCCCATCAAGTCTTGTACGATTCCGCAGCAGCTCAGCGATAGTAGCTGCCACGAACACTTCCCGTGGATCCCTCGTGAACTTCCCTGCCATGCATAGTGGATGCTCACCCTATATCCATGATGGTGCTCACTCCCTCGCTACCTCCGCAACGTGATTCATCGCAAGTCTCTCTTTCCATGCTGTCGAAGACAATCAATCCGAACCTCATGCCGCACCAACGTCAAGAATTGCTGCAATTGCTTCAAGCCCACCAAGCCATTTTTGATGCCACTTCCCCACCACTGGGACGGACTAGTGTTGCACATCACCGCATCCTTACAGAAGGTAACCCAATTGTATGTCGACGACCTTATCGGGTTTCTCTCTCGGAACGAAAAGTAATTGAAGAAAATGTCAATGACATGCTCCGTCGCGGTATTATTCGTCCATCAACAAGCCCATGGTCCTCCCCAGTAGTATTAGTTAAAAAAAAAAAGGACGGATCGGTACGATTTTGTGTTGATTATCGCGCACTCAACAAAATTACCCGCAGAGACGTCTACCCGATGCCGCGTATTGATGACGCCCTCGACTCTCTCCAAGGTGCCGAATATTTCTCGACCTTGGACCTCCGCTCAGGTTATTGGCAAATACCTATGCACGTGGACGACAAAGAAAAAACCGCTTTCGCAACTCCCGACGGACTTTACGAGTTTAATGTTATGCCCTTCGGCCTTTGCAACGCACCCGCAACATTTGAAAGAATGATCGCTACTGTACTTCGTGGCCTCAAATGGAGAACCTGTTTATGTTACTTGGATGACATTGTTATCTTTTCGTCAACTTTTACCGACCATCTCACGCGCCTGAATGAAGTCCTCACGTGTCTTGCTTCAGCGGGCCTTCAGCTCAATACCAAGTAGTGCCACTTTGCAGAGAAGGAAATTAAAATACTGGGACATCTGGTTAGCCATGACGGCATTCGCCCAGACCCTGAAAAAATAATCGCGGTCTTGAACTTTCCTCGTCTGCAACTGACTACAGATTTGCGCAGTTTCCTCGGCCTGGCGTCCTATTTCCAGCGATTTATAAGACATTTTGCAACTATTGCTGCGCCACTTCATGAACTACTTAAAGCGCGCAGCCCTTTCGTGTGGACTGAACAGTGCAATACTGCTTTTAACGACCTAAAGCACGCCCTCACATCAGATCCAGTTCTTGGCCACTTCAGCGACAGCGCTCCTACCATTCTGCACACTGATGCCAGTGGTCACGGTCTTGGCGCTGTACTTCTGCAGCGCGATGCAGCTTCACGTGAGAAAGTGATTGCCTTCGCCAGTCGGACCATGACTCCAGCTGAGAAAAACTACACCATTACCGAGCAGGAATGTCTCGCCGTCGTCTGGGCTGTTCAAAAGTTTCGCCCTTACCTATATGGTCGGCATTTCACAGTTGTGACCGATCACCATGCTCTTTGCTGGTTATCTTCCCTGAAAAATTTGACAGGCAGACTTGGCCGTTGGATTCTACGCCTGCAAGGTAATCAACCAAACTCCCCCAGTAAACTACCAAGTCACAGCTGTTGATCCCCCAGCTGACTGACGCCACCGTGGAACTGAAATTGTTCATGTATCTCGCTTGAAGCCATTTGTGCGCCGCGGTACATTGGTTGGTTAGGAGCGGCCAGGCTGGCCGCTTCCGACCCCCCGGGCAGATTGTGTGAGCCCTCCACGGATCTTCTTTCATTTGTACATACCATGATCTTCTTCTTCCTCTTGTATATACCATCATCATCGTCCCGCGGCGCCGGCTCCGGCGCACGCTTGGGTTTTCTCCATCAGATTAAACGCTGACACGGCACACCTTGCCTTGCCTTCACGACCTTGCCGTCTGGACCTGGCCTTCTTTCACAATATATATATATATATATATATCACAAGGTGATTTCTTTTTTAAAGAATGGAGTATGTTTCACTGTCATTTGGGAGTTATAGCCTCCACAATAAATGTTTTTATTTTTTTAGAGTAAAGCTGTTTTGACTCAATTCATTAATCTTAAAAAAAAATATCCTCTTTGCGCTGCGTTATCTGCACGCAGTTCGTTACGTAACTGACAGAAATGATGCATTTTTCGCGCATACCACTTATTGGTTGAAGCATCGCCTCCAATGGCTGAAGTTAAGGCTCAACACTGCGACTATAGATCTTAATCACGGCGTCTGTCCGTGCAGAGAGGCTAGTGTTGCAGGAAGTATGTAGCAGAGTGCACTGTTTTTTACTGTCACAATTTATCCTGCTTTAAATTTTCAAATGACAAAACACATATCCGCATTTTCTGGCACCAGCTCAGACTTCCTCTCACTGGCGACAATTCTAACTCTCGAAAACAATAAGGAATTAATGCGGGATCGGGCACCTAACGGTGATAGAACAATTTTAGAAGCCTTGCATTTGAGCGGGCGCGCGCTCTCACATCTGTGCAGCAGATGACGCGCGAGCACATTGCACAGCAGTAGCGGAGTACGACACATACGTCTAAAATGGGCTCGTTGCAAAAAGCGACAAGTACTTCAGGGTTCCCTTTCAAAATTGTTTTGACCGTACTTGATAAAACGCGAATGCACTAGAAAAATCGACGACTGAGCAGCTGCAAACGCAGCCGCGGCTGACGTATCCATGAGCGCCGGCGCGACCTTGATCCTACTCCGGCGAAAAGCCGTACTAGCATTGAAGGCCGGCTCTCATTGTTCTCCGCTCCTTTTCCCAGGCACAGAAAGTATAGAGGAGGCGCTGGTGAAGCTTTCTGTTCCGCTCCCTTTGCTGTATTTTCTTACTGCATTGCATTGCCGCACCAATTACCGTTCGCTGAATGTGCTTTAGCTGGTATCGCAGGGAGGTTCCTATTGTCAGTGGGGTCTCTCATGTATATGAATGCTGAAGTTGTAAATTTGTAGCCTCACATTGACTCCTCTCAGCAACAAACAAAGCGCTAGTAAATGAATGAAATCGTAAACAGGGCGAAATTTTAGTTGTAGGGAGTGAAGCTGTATTGCAGTTACTTTCACTTCTCAGATGCATTAACTTCTTTTTTTTCTTTTTCTTTTTATTGCACAAGTTTGCCCTTCGGCATAAGGGTCTAAATATATTGATACAGGCCTGTGGCCCCAATGAATGCCAACACCTCTCGGTGGTGTGGGCCATGTGCCGATACCCCTGTGTCAGGCGGTCTGGTAGCGTGGTAAGAGTGGCTTCTAAGGTGTGCCTTGCGGGCCATGCGAAGACCAGGACAAGTTGTTAGGAAGTGGTCTAGTGTGGCCTCCATAGCAGGGGCTAGGCAAAAAGGGCAGTTCAGGGGAGCAGTCTGGGTGGTCCATGAATATTTTACAGGAGGCGTTAACGCAGCACTCACGCGGATTCTTCTCAGCGCCACCTCCTCACGGCAAGGTAAACCACCGGGAAGGAAGGTTTGATCCTCACGGTGTAATTCAAGCCCGCGTGGAGCGACGAAGAAATTCTTTCGCAGGCACTACGGCATCTCCTGCGGACAACTTTTAACATAGGCAGAGGATATGTCACTTTCTGGGAACAGGACTTAACTTCTAGAACATTAACTTCTAAATAGTAACAATCCCCACTTGAATTTCTTACCTAAGCTCTTGCAGCTTGGTGTTCTAGTGCTAGCATTACAGTTATCCCATTCGGTTTTCTTTCTCTTTAACACTGATATGTAATTTGTTTGTTCGCAAGATCTCTCACCCTTTTATAACCTTACCGCGTCTCGCTTGGAGACCTACGCTCAAGTCATTTTGTTATCACGAGGATTTCATGAAGACCATGACAGACGATTGAACGTTGGTCGTTTTCCTACAGTTCAAGATTTGCATTGTTGTGACGTGTCTATGTAAGTAATCGTGAATTAATAAAGCCTGGCTTCCGACGCAGCACAGCTTCACTCATTTATGCCCTGAGTGAAATCCCTCAAGCAATGTGATTCTTATCTATGTGCTTGCCAAATTCACTTAAGGCCCTTTATGTTCAGAAACGTGCCCGAAGAAATAAACCCCAGAATGCGTTTACATGACTCGCGGCGAAAGACTATGTTAACGACGATGGAGCCAGAACGATGCTATGATAAGGTGTTTGAAGATGCCGTAACATTCCAGTTAGCGTACGGGGGTGAAATAAAAACCCACCAAAAGGAGAAGCACACGCAAGGAGGTGAGAGGAGTGTTCTGCTCACCTGGCGTTGCTTCGCAATCATGGCCCATTGCGGCAGGTGCGTACGGTGGTCTCCTAAGCAAAAATCATGAATCGCGCGCGTGCACGCTCAACCACTGAAAAGCCCCCGAGTGAGTTGCGACAGATGCGCTCCTCGACTCGAACCAGGGACAAGAGGCCTCTGGGTTACGCCGGCAGGAAAGAAGGAAGCCAGCGGCAGCATCGCCGCGGGAGACTGGGAGGCGGTGGGGGGTGGCCAGTGTGCCCTCTTCTCCACTGACCTCCTTAAAAGCGTGCATAATCACGCGTGTTATTTATGCACGGTCGTTATAATGGGGGCAGGGGATTCTGAATCCCAACTATGACCACATTGCCACCTACAACGACTGGAACGATGAATGTATGTTGCGGAATGTCTACTTCGCTTTTAAGGACTCGGCCAAGAAAAGATTCGAGAATCATGAGTTGACCCTTACGACTTGGCAAGAATTTCATAGTCAGCTTCTGTATTATTTTGGCAGCCTGTGGTCACTTGGTCTTTCCACGACGGGCACACCAGTTCCACAATACAAGTGGTAATACGCAAGAAGTTAAAAATCAAATTTTCACACAGCTTTGCTGGTGCCCATTGGTGCGAAAAATATTTTACTTTTGAACTCCATCAAGTCAACAATTTTGGTCACAAATATGTAGACACTTCTAAGGAGCATGCCTCAAGTCCAAAATTTCGTGCAGTTCCAATTTTCAGGAGCCAAGAAAATTTGTTGGCTACTATAGTACCTTCGTTGCCAAACTGACACAAAAGCAAAGTAGAAGCAAAGCCATGCCACTTTCGTTGAGAGAACAGTCAAGAAACCTACCTTTCAAGAGGTCTGCCACATCTTGGTCGCCATCCTTGACCAGGTCAAGAGGGGTGTTACCATCACGGTTTTTCTTGCTTGGATCAGCTCCGTGCTAAAGCAAAGCAGATAATAACAAGCACCAATCAGTAAGTATGACACAGTCGATTGTGGTACAGCTATGCATACCTTGAGCAACAGCTTGACAATGTCATATTTTCCTTTAGCAGTAGCTTCATGCAGTGGTGTGAACTTCCAGAGATCAGATACATTCACACTAGCACCATGCTGTAAAAAATGAAGAGTGACTTTCCTTATGGGATTCTTTAGGAAAACGTTGCAGCAAAAAGGCATCAAACATAATACGTACCTTTACCAAGAGATCAGCTACCTCGTAGTGACCATAGGAACAAGCATTATGCAAAGGAACTAGGCCGCTGAAATAGGCATCACAGAGGCATCACAGAGGCATCACAGCGGGAAACAGTCCGATAAACATTCATAAACAACACAGAAGATGCAATACCCTTTGTCTTTGGCATGAACATCAGCCCCATGCTGAAGTAGGTATTCAACCACCGCAACTCGATTGTACCCAGCCGCAAAATGCAGTGGTGTTGACTGTCGTCCATCAACATCTCGGCAGTTGACAATGTCAGCATGGGAAACCATTAACTTCTGAAAAGCAAAAGAGATTTTAAAATGAATGCTATGCACATACCTGCATACTTGCAACAAGAGCTTTGAGAACTGTCTATATTTATATACCACAGTTTCAGGGAAGGTGATCACTCATTTTTAAAAACATGGTTTTTGAGGTAAAAAGAAGCTTTTTGCGGCATAGTAATATCAGTGTTAGCCAACATCAAAAGACATGCATCTCATGTTAATGATTTAAGTTTTTAATTAAATTCTGATAGTTAACTTCTAACTATTGCTGATAGGCACCCGCTTGCAATTAGTGATTTGTAGCTGGCCGTTAGTAATAACCATATAAGCTTTTAGAATTTCGAAAACACGATTACCCTAGCCGCAGTGGCTCAACTACTTTGGGCCATTTCTGACACCATTCAAAAACCGTGCGCCGCCGGCCGGGCGAAAAGCGACGCCAATCAAATCGCGTAACTTTGTCACGTAGACTGCACTGTCCCGCCCAGGCTGGAACACAGTGACAATGTGCGCGTCTGCTGGCGCTGCGCCAATGAAAAGTGATAAGGTGCTCTGACAGCACCCACGGCAAGCATATGCTTTGCTGATGCATGGTGGGAGTGATAACCTAGAAATGCCAACAGCAAATGCAACGCAGCATAAAGCGGCGCAAAGTATTCAGAGATAAAACGAAAATGAAAGCAGCGGAGACGGCTTAGGAAAAGTCTTGCGAGTGAACACCTCATAAGCAGACTGGCATACGTGCACGCGAAGAAGAATGCCACTTTAGCGGCACAGCTGTACAAAGATGTGCATCCTACTTGCCATGTGCCCTCTCCTGCACTTTCAAAAGTGTCTTCAGCTGTTTTGCGAGAAGAGGGTCAGTGCACCCTCAACGTCAGAGACGTGGCTTAATTTTGAGCAAAGACTTTGAAGCTGGTGTCTTGGTCTATGTGAACGTCAACCCACAAGCCAGCGTGAGAAATCGCCAATGCATTGTGATGCAGTTTCTCTTTTGTTCGGAGAGTTCTCAAAAAGTACATGTACCTGTTCAAGGTACGCCTGCACCAAGCAATGGGAGAGTGATTTTCAGCGCCGGCTTGATTTCTGTAACTGGTGCCTACTCAAATGCGAGGAGAGCCCTGAATTTTTAGACTTGATGTGGACCAATGAAGCGCACTTCTTCAGAGATCCCACGGTAAATCTGCACAACACCCATTATTGGTCGGCCGCCAACCCACATTCGGTAGGAGGACAAAGACATCAGGTTCGGTGGTTTGCAAATGTATGGTGCGGGATATTTCAAGGACGCATTGTAGGCCCCTACTTTATTGACAGGAACCTCACCAGCGGGAACTACATGGAGTGCATTATAAATGATGTGGTCATGAACTTTGCCTCAGAACTTTCACTTAAAGTGAAGTTGATGTGGTTTCAGCATGACAGGGCTCCACCACAGTGATTCTCTCATACTGTGGACGTTCTGGACACAAACTTTCCCAGGCAGTGGATTGGGTGCAGTGGACCGACTGCTTGGCCTCCGAGGTCACCAGACTTACCTCCCCTGGACGTTTTTCTCTGGGGACACATGAAGAGTAAAGTTTATACGACGCAGCCCTTCAGCTTTGATGACCTGAAGCATAGAATTAATTACTGTGGCCTTGACAAGCATTCCGCAGGACACTACTGAGCGCTCTGCCAGCATGATGTCAGAATGTTTTTTGCTGTGCATGCCATGGAAGGACACCTTTTCGAGCACGTGATGTAATTCTCTAGTATTGTACAGGGGCAATGGAAAGAAATGCGAACAGTGGAGAGCCTAGGCGTTTCGTTATTCGTATTTCTTTTCATCGCGCTTTTACTTTGGTGTTAGCAGAAATACACTACATTCTTCTGCGATGCATTCTAGAACACCTCAAAAAGTTATTCTTACCACCTAGGTAAAAGCGCAATTAAAAGAAATTCGAACCACGGAAAGCGTAGCCGTTGCGTTGTTCGCGTTTCTTTCCATCGCAATACAGTCGAACTAGAAGGGGATCGCGAATACTTCGATATATTGATAATTCTATATACAGAAATCGGCTTCAGACGCCACTTGGAATTGTGAAAAATGATACGGTATTTGTTGCGTAATCAACCAAGTCTCGTAATGAACCCCCCCTTTTGCCCCCGAGAATTTGAAAAAAAAAAAAAAGCGTTCGAGACGCGTCCTTCCGTTTCGACTATCGCGTCCACAATTGGCATTAAGCCAAGATGCTACGCAGCAATAACGTCGCGGGATGTTTATCTTTTGACTATGCATTTGATAGATTCAGCTGTGACAGGGAGCGAACTAGGCAGAGTGCCCGTGACGGCTTGATTGCACAAGCCTGGTTCGATTTATCACGCTGCACTTGGGGCGGGCATAGTCCACCGCCACAAAATCACTGGAAGCGTGATAGTTGCAAATGCCGTTTGAAGAAAACAATGCTAAAAGTCGGTGTCATGATCGCAGTAGACAACGTGCTTTCGTTGATTCATAGATGTAAGAATGCACGACTCTAGCAAAAAAAGAAAAAAACAGTCCAAAGCCACCAAGTCTTATGCTGCGCCGCATGTTCAGCACGACAAGTAACATTATGTACAGCGGGAAAAACGAAGACAGGTGAAGAAACACACAAACAAACAAGCGCTTGTTTGTTTGCGTGTTTCTTCCCCTCTCTTCGTTTTTCGCGCTGTACATAATGTTGAACGTTCACCAACTCGCCCAGTTTTCAGTTCTGCTGACAACAATTGTAAGGACGACTCTCGCAAAAAAGAAAAAAGAAGATTGCGGCTTCTTAACATCGCAGCCGTCATAGCATACACTCACCACACGCTCATCACGACGGCAAGGATGAACGACTCCCGCAAAAAAAATAATAATAAATAAAAATGGCGCTTCTGCATCTGCCAGCCGCGCACGTGCAGCACCACGACGACATGAGACGCACCATGGACGCGCATCGCATGTCAGCCGCTGCGCGCAGAGCGTTCACAACACTGGAGAAAGCGTCTGCCATGGGCTGAGCTTGCTTGTCCGCGCGTGCGTAGTGTGTGCTGCTGCAAATGAAGACCGGGAAAGAGAGAGGAAGGGGAGAGATAAAGCTTGGCAGAAGAGTGGACACATCCTTGCGCTTCGCTTGATCGCTTTTTCCCCTCTCCTGAACAACACTGCTACATTGGCTCTCTCTCGTTTCTTCACGCACATGGCTTGCAAACGTCATGTGCTGGCGCGCGGCAGCAATCACTGCAGATGCGCGCGCCTTTGGGGAAAGAACGCGGCGTTGCCCTAGACCAGCCGTCGCCGAACTGTGCCCTCTCATTCCGCACGTGGCTTGAAAATGTCACGTGGCAAACGGCCGATGATGCGATCGTCTTTGGGGAAGGCGCACCGTCCAATGCGTGGTGCGGAGTTCGATATATTGCAGCGTGCCTCTCTGAGCAGAGGACAAAGAGGACGGAACTGAGTGTAATGTGTGGAACTGACCCGATCAGTGTTCGCTGCCTTGTACTCGTTACATTTTTTGGTGGAGCAGCCAGATACGATTTCCCTTTTTCCTGAGTTCCACCCGTCCAGGGCAACCAAGAGTCACCACCGATTTGACACCAGTCCACCGCACTTCCAGCCGCCTCCTCCGAGGTCAGTCGCCAGAGTTTGGGCTTTTATCCTGCACGCCTGTGGCCAACATGCATAGATTCAACACGAACATAGTGGCTAACGGAGAGACGTCACCCAGTTTGTCGTGTTCCAGTCTCGAACGTCACCATCCTTCCATGGCGATCTTTATGAGGACGCTGAAGACTGGCTGGACCAATTCGAACAGGTCGCCAATTATTACAATGGCTGGGATGAGCAAAGGAAGCTCCATAATATGTACTTTGCTCTGGAAGATTCATTGCGGACGTGGTTTGTGAACCACGAAACGACGCTATCATCATGGGACCTCTTTCATCGCCAGTTGTTGACGACCTACACTGCCAACGACTGAAGAGAGCGTGCGGAGTCAGCACTGCGATTACGCTGCCAAGCCCCTAACGAACGTTTTGGAATGAACTACGAGGACATGATCCCCCTTTTTAGGCGTGCTGATCCAAATACATCAAGGGAGAAGAAAGTGTGCCACTTAATGCGCGGGGTGTGCAATCCACATGGCACGACATCAGATTTTCTAACGGAGGCCACCACGCTAGAACAAACACTTCGACACAGGGCTCGGCACTATAACCGTGACGTGTTCGCCAGGTAACCGGTCATCTATGCTTCCGGCTTCAACGGTTCTGATGAGGCATTAAGGAAGCTTATTCGATCTGTGGTCAGAGAAGAGCTGAGACACATGCAGCTACAGGGTCTAACGTCGTCGTCGAGGCTTCCATTACTCGCGGAGGTGGTTTTGACTACAGCCGTTTCTCCTTGCCCACTCTAAAGTCGCGCCGCATCATCTCCCGTCTTTGCCTACTGCACAGCTTCTTTTACCACCCTGCTTCCAGACACCCTTTGCTGCAACCACTGCTCAGAACGTCCTATCGCCTAAGCCACAGCCTCCCTATAGCAGGTATCAGGAACCGCACTTCAGCTATCGACAGTTCATTTTTCCTCGTCGCGATTACTCTCTGGAATGCCCTACCTAATGACATAGTTTCATGCGACGATCGCGAATCATTTCGCACAAAACTCTCTAGTCATTTCCAAGATGTGTAAGCATTTCATCTGTGTTATCATCAATCATTGATTGGCTTTCAACTTTGCTTGCCGCTGTACGTGCATTTCTTGCTTTTTCTGCATGATCCCACGGATACTTGATGCTCTTTATTTATTTTATTTTTCTTGCCTTTTACAATTTGTAGTGTTTGCGTTAATTGTGCTTGCCTTCATCAAGATTGTATTTACCCCAACTGTAGCCCCTCCTTATGTAATGCCCTCGGGCCCTTAAGGATGAAATCAATGAAATGAAATAAAAGAAATGGGAAGTCATCATCTTCGCTGTCGGGAGGGGCAGCATCAACTGGTGCACGCGACAAGCAATCAGCGTCGTTGTGCTTACAGCTGCATTTGTATACAACCATAACGTCGTACTCTTGGAGACGGAGGCTCCACCTTGCAAGCCGTCCAGAGGGGTCTTTGATGTTGGCCAGCCAGCATAACGAATGGTGGTCACTCACAGCCCTGAAAGGGCAGCCGTAAAGATAGGGTCGGAACTTAGTTATCGCCCAAACTACCGCGAGACATTCCTTTTCCGTGTTTTAGTAGTGTGCCTCTGCTTTTGAAAGAGAGCGACTCGCGTAAGCGATAACTTTCTCAGAGCCATTTTGCCACTGAATCAGAGCAGCACAGAGTTCAAAATTACTGGCATCGGTATAAATATCCGTAGCAGTGTTTTCATCAAAATGGGCAAGTATCGGGGCAGCCTGCGGTCGCCGGCGTAACTCGTTGAAGGCGCCCTCTTGATCATCTTGCCATGCAAAAGGAACATTGTCTTGGATAAGAAGCGTAAGAGGCTCGGCAATCGCTGAAAAATTCTCGACGAAACGCCTGTAGTAGACACAAAGCCCCAAAAACCTTCTAACGGACTTTTTGTCGGTTGGGCGCGGGAAGTTTTCCACAGCCGCAGTCTTGACGGGGTCTGGTTTCGCACCCTCAGCACTAATAACATGGCCAAGAAAGCGGACCTCCTGGAATCCGAAATGGCATTTCTGTGATTTTATCGTCGGTCGGGCTGAACGCAATGCCTGTAGTACCATTCGCAGCCGGTAGAGGTGCTCCTCAAAACTAGCCGCGAAAATGACATCGTCGAGATACACTAGACACACTTGCCACTTCAGTCCAGAGAGAACGGTGTCCATCATTCGTGGGAAGGTTACTGGCGCAGAACACAGACCAAAACGAAGCACTTTAAATTAATAAAGGCTGTCGGGGGTGACGAACGCTGTTTTCTCTCTGCCCCTTTCGTCCACTTCTATCTGCCAGTAGCCATTCTTGAGGTCCAGCGATGAGAAATATTTGGCAATGCATAACCGGTTAACAGTTGCATCTTGCCTGTACTCACCTATGGGGCTGAAACGTGGAGGCTAACCAAGAGAGTTCTACTTAAGTTGAGGACAACCCAGAGGGCTATGGAACGAATAATGGTAGGGGTAACATTAAGAGATAGAAAGCGTGCAGAGTGGGTCAGAGAAATAACTCAAGTTACCGACATTCTAGTAGAAATTAAAAAGAAGAAATGGACATGGGCAGGATATGTAGTGCGAAGAGAGGATAACCGATGGTCGCTGAGGGTAACAAACTGGATTCCAAGGGAAGGAAAGCGTAGCAGGGGGCGGCAGAAAGTTAGGTGGGCGGATGAGATTAAGAAGTTCGCAGGGGTCAAGTGGATGCAGCTAGCACAGAACCGGGTTAAGTGGAGAAATATGGGAGAGGCCTTCGCCCTGCAGTGGGTATAATCAGGCTGATGATGATGATGAACCGGTTAAATGCGTCGTCGATACGCGGCAGCGGGTATACATCCCGTTTCGTTACCTGATTTAACTTACTATGATTGACACAGAAACGCAAGGTATTACTTTTTTTCTTCACCAACACTACAGGCGAAGCCCAGAGGCTTGTAGACGGCTGCACCACGTCGTCGGTAAGCATTTCTTGCACCTGGCTTCAAATAGCCTCTCGTTCCGTTGATGACACGCGGTATGGATGTTGTGAAATCGGCTTGGTCTCCACGTCAACCATAATGCGGTGTTTGGCTACTGGGGTGCGGCCAACTTTCGGAGACGTTGCAAAGCATCCAGCAAAATCCTGAAGAAGCTCTAGTAGTCGCCGCTGCTCAACCACCGACAGATTGGGATTAATGCCAGCAGTTGATATAATGTCGGGTGCATCGCATCCGGCTGGCGACGGCAGCGCCAGAGCACAGATGTTCGCTGGCTCAATAAAGTCTGCAACATACGCGATGGCCGTTCCTTTCGCAATGTGCTGAAACTCGGTCCCGAAATTTGTAATCCAGAGCTTCGCACAATCGTCCGTCCCACAAGCGAACAAGTCCTCTTGCAGCGCAGATCCCTTTCTCAAGTAGCGGGCCCACGTTCCTCTCTGCCAGTACGTTGCGGTCGCATGGTGAATCACTTTGTACCAAGACCATAATGCTGCACCTTGGCGGGACCGTAACGTCCGCAGCTGTAATACGTAAGGCGGGCGGTGATGAACCGTCGACGCTAGATCTTGCAATGGCTTCGCTGGGCGAAAACGTCAGACTTGATTCTTGCAAATTAATTATCGCACTGTTAGCCCGTAAGAAGTCCAAGCCGAGTATGACGTCTCGCGAACAGTGGGTAAAAACAATGAAGTCGCCAACGTAAACAAATATGTCAATTGCAACTCTCGCAACGCATCTTCCAGCCGGGGTAATAAGGTGTTCCCCTGCCGTGCATATCTAAGGCCCACTCCACTCGGTTAAAACTTTCTTCAATTTCCTGGCTAACCCACTGCTCATGACTGAATAGTCCGCCCCCGTATCAACCAACGTGATAATGAGAAAATCGTCGATAGAAACTGGTATGTCCGAAGCTGCGCATTCAGGTTCATCGTTGCATGACGCCGTCTGATAGTCGTTATCTTGTAGTAAACGGGATGGAGGATGTTCTGCAATGCGCTCGTCAGCGGCCTCACCTCCGCAGGTCGCTGTTCCTAGTTTTCCTGGTGGCTCGGGGAGCGGGGGCTCGGCGAGCAGCCAGTGGGGTATGTAGAGGGACGTGGACTTGGAGAACGATAACGGGAAGAAATAATGATGCGAGACCCGTGTTGTGGGACATCTGGGTGATCCGTATGCGCTGACAGGTACTCCTCGATTTCGGGCGATCGTTCACCACTCCGAGGACATCGTGCACGCGGATGAAAGCCACGAAGTCCGGCGCGTTGGTACGGACAGAACCTTAACATGTGACTGGCCTCACCACAGTGGTAACAAAGGGGCCGATGGTCAGGGGCACGCCAGACGTTGGTCTTTCGAAACTGTGCCTCGGCTAGAAGAGGAGGACAACGCGGGCTTGGATCAAGAATATGGGTGTCCACTCTGGCTCTGGGAGAGTCGTACCCACTATGGTGCTGATTTGGATGAGGCACAATGGTGTTCGCTCTTGGAGAATCGCATGGGGTATGCTGCTGAAGCAAGGACGCATACGTCTGCACACTCGGTGGTGGTGGCTGCACACTAGGCACAGACGGTTCTGGGACGACTTGCCTAACTTACTCACGAACGACCGACATGGTCCAGCGTCAACGGGCTGACCCCGGTTTACGCCCGCTTATTGAGCATCTCGAAGGCCTTGATATAGCTGTCCTACGTACTTTCGCACGGGGTTTATCCTCCTACAGCATTTGCAATCGTGTCCTATACAAGAGAAACTTTCAGCACAAGGAAACCTTTCTTCTCATTGTGCCGTCCAACCTTTAGTCAAATCTTGGACGCATGCCACGATGAGCCTTCGGCTGGTCATTTAGAAGTCACGTGAACATTAGCACGCATTCGACAAAAGTACTATTGGCCTAAGTTGCTGCCTTCAGTCCAGCACTACGTGAGAACATGCCGAGATTGCCAGCGGCGAAAGACACCTCCGCTGAAGCCTGCAGGGCTTCTTTAGCTGATACCTCCGCCAACAGCCCCTTTCCAGCAAGTGGGCATGGATCTTCTGGGACCTTTCCCAACGTCTGCATCAGGGAACAGATGGATAGTAGTGGCAACGGACTAATTAAAGTGATATTCCGAGACACAGCCACTTTCCCGTGAAACTGCTGTTGAAGTAGCCCAGTTTTTTCTCAAGACCATCGTACTGCGCCACGGTGCCCTATCGGTTATTATTACTGACCGCTATACAGCTTTTACGGCCGAACTAATGCAGGCTCTCTTCAGTCTTACCCGCACAATTCATTGTAGGACTACTGCTTACCTTCCGCAAACAAACGGACTGACTGAACGCCTCAATAGAACACTTGCAGACATGATTTCCATGTACATCGACGTTGAACATCGCACGTGGGATGAAGTCCTTCCGTATGCAACTTTTGCATACAATACAGGAGACGACCAGTCCTGCGCCATTCCAGCTAGTCTACGGTCGTCCCGTCACCACAATGTTGGATGCTATGCTACCCATAAGTCACGGCGACGATGCCACCAACGCCTATGCGGACGTCGACATATTTCTGCAGCGGGCCGAAGAAGCGTGCCAGCTCGCACGGTGCCGTATTCAACATCAACAACGTCGCGATGCCAGTCGGTACAACCTCCGACTTCGAGATGTTCACTACCAACCTGGTGACCTTGTGTGGGTGTGGACACCAGTGCGCCATCGAGGAATCTCCGAGAAACTACTTCGCTGTTACTTTGGGCCATACGAGGCCATTCGGCGTTTTAGTATAGTGACCTATGAAGTTGTTCCGCGGGGTCAACGACCCTCAATACGGCGGCGCTCAAGTGCTGAAACTGTTCACGTAGTACGAATGAAACCGTATTACGGGAGGCAGTGATATTTTGCGCATGTGCAGCTTTGTGTTGCCTGCTTTTCCTGTGTGCATATAGTTTGAGGACACTCCCAGCGTCGAGTCGCCGCTTTCGAAGAGGGGGGGTAATGCCACGTGCCTCTGAACTGAGGACAAAAAGGACGAAACTGAGTGTAGTGCGTGGAACCCACCCTATCAGTGTTCGCTGCCTTGTACTCGTTACAATATCGAACGAACGGTGAAATTGAGTTCGATATACAACGCAGCTTTCCTATACTTTTACGTTGGATTTTCAAGGGGATATTCCGTGAGTTCGATATAACCAAAATTTAAAATATCCGGGTTCGACTGTAGTACTCACAGCATAATTGCTGGCTGATACACACACATTGGTTTTCTTCCACATGCGCAAATTTTCTGCAGTCTAATAAATAGATTTTTATAGATAGATTTTTATTCCTCATGGTTGCACTGTCGAATATGTCGGATACCATTTTTAGAGGCTCAATCCCCTTGAGCGTCATTACCATCTGCCTAAATGTCACTAACATATGTTATTGCACTTCAGCCTTGTAAAGGTGACCTGCGTAGCTTGGAAACAAAATCTATTAACTCTTGTCGACATACTGTTAGGTCCTGTGTTTTCTTCTATTTTACAAATGACCGCTTGGAAAAAGACATCAGCACAGAAGCCTTGAGCGTCATTACCATCTGCCTAAATGTCACTAACATATGTTATTGCACTTCAGCCTTGTAAAGGTGACCTGCATAGCTTGGAAACAAAATCCATTAACTCTTGTCGACATACTGTTAGGTCCTGTGTTTTCTTTCTATTTTACAAATGACCGCTTGGAAAAAGACATCAGCACAGAAGACTTTATGTGTCATTTTAACGTTTTGTTGAATACGAACGAGTCACTGCCTTGTTAATTATAACGTAAAACCAATTAACCTGCTCATGTCCTTACATACTCATGTTATTGTTGTGAATGCCAGTTGCCGAGCAATCGTGACGAAGGCTTTAACACATTTCAAAGCCTGTGAAAAACTTAAAAAGACACAAAGAATAAACGGGAAAGAAGAGCGAAGGCAACGAAGTGCAGGTGGCACCAGAAAAACCTTTCGAGCCAAAAGGTATTACCAAACCATCAATTCTCGACCCAGAAAAAAAAAGAATGTCGTGTGAAATGAAAAACATATGCAGATAATTTACCGCACGTATAATAACAGCGCAAGGAAAACATATATTGAGTGCGCAATTCTTGCCTCAAAATTACCTGCATGGCAAAAATTAAAAAATAAATAAGAACAGTATGCACGTAACTTCATTTTACATCTGCCGGAATGACAAGAACTTGACCTGCTGGTGCTTTCCTAGCAAAAAGGACGGTGATAATAGTTCATGCTCTTGGTGTGTTGGAAGAGGCAGGATAAAACTGATACACAGATAAACAAACAGTTAAGCACTGCGCAATCAGTGCATTCACAGTGCACTCAGGCCAAGAAACTCCACCAAGTGCAGCAGCCAGTGACTCAGCTTCGAACTAGGGCAGGACACAGTAAGCCACGTGACTGCCCCTTGAGTAATGCGAGATTGTGGGTGCTGCTGTATGCCTGCACTGGCAACATGGTTTCGATGTCACGCGCTGCGAAGACCCAAAATATCTTGCCGGGTAGCGACAAGCAGATTCACAGTTTCGAAATCCTAAAAACGAATATGGTTATTACTAACACTCGGCTACAAATCGGTAATTTCAAGCGGGTGCCTATCAGCAATAGTTAACTATCAGAATTAAAAACTTTACTAGTAAACATGATTTACCTGAGTTTTGAGTCCTCCAACACTGATATTACTATGCTACAAAAAGCTTCTCTTTACCTTAAAAACCGTGTTTTTAAAAATGAGTGATCACCTTCCCTGAAACACCTCATATACAGTGAAATTCGTTACTATGAACACCACATTAATGAATTTTTCAGATTAACAAACTCAAAAAATCCCCAGCAGATTTCCTATTTCCAATGTAAAACTATTTCAGAATTACGTATTTCAAAATATACAGTCGAACCCGGATATATCGAATTTTGGTTATATCGAAGTCACGGAATATCCCCTTGAAAATCCCATGTAAAAGTATAGGAAAGCCGCGTCATATATCGAACTCAATTTCACCAGTCGTTCGATATATCGAACTCCACACCACGCACTGGAAAGTGTGCTTTCCCCAAAGACGATTGCATCACCCTCAGCCATTTGCTGCGTGACGTTTTAAAGCCATGCGCGGAAGGAATGAGATGAGACAGTTCGGCGACGGCTGGTCTAGGACAGCGCCGCGCACATTCCCCAAAGGCACGCGCATCTCCTGCTATCGTTTCCCGCGCGCCAGCACGTGACGTTTGCAAGCCATGTGCGTGAATGAACCAGTGGTAACGAGAGGAAAAAACGCGATAGAGCGAAACGCAAGGGTGTGCCCATTCTTTTGCCGAGCTATCTCTCTCCTTCCTCTCTCCCGGCCTTCGTTCACAGTAGCACGCGCTATGCATGCGCCAAAACAGCTCAGCCGAAAGCCCCTCAGTAAAGTTTATTGAGGGGCTTTAGCTCAGCCCGTTTTCAAACATAACGTCGGACGCTTTCTCCAGCGAGTGTTGCGAACCCTCTGCACGCGGCGGCTGACGTGGCTATGGCGCCTGCGGACGTTAGATCTCTCTCTCTCTTTTTTTTTGCGAGTCATCCATTCTTATCGTTGCGCTGTAAGCGCGGCATAGCGCAAGATATGGCGGCTGTGGACGTTAAGTGGTGGCTGTTTTTTTTTTCTTTTTTGCTGGAGTCGTCTATTTTTGCATGTATGAATCAACGAAAGCATGCGGTCAGCTGCGATCATGACACTGGCTTTTAGCCTTTTTCATTTCAAACAGCATTTAGCTATCACGCTTTCCAGTGATTTTGTGGCAGTGGACTACGCCCGCCCCAAACGCGGCGTGATAAATCGAACCAGCCATCACGGGCACTCTGCCAAGTTCGCTCCCCGCCACTGCAGGAGCTATCGCAGCATCTTGGTACACTGCCAAGAGATGAGCTGTGGATGAGACGACCGATACGGAGTGGCGCGCGCCATGGACATGCAAGCGAAAACGCTCGCGATTTCTGCCACGGCGACACAAACTTTATGTTGAGCTGATGCGATGGTTCGAGCGGCAAGAGGAACGCAGTTCCAACAAAGTTAGAAATATTTTATCTCTGTCGCTGCCGCACGTCGCCGAGATCGATCAAGCTGGCCTTGACGCTTTTTTTTTCTTCAAATTCTTGGGTGCAAAAGTGGAGGGTGGGCTGATTATGGGAGTGGGTTGATTACGCGACAAATACGGTATCGTTTGTTCGCATCGCAAGTGCCATCACAAGCCGATTTCTGTATATCGAATTATCAATCTATCGAACTATTTCGCGATCCTCTTCGAGTTCGATATATCAGAGTTCGACTGTATTTCAAAATAATGTGCATATTGTATTTTTTCTTCTATAATCTAAGAACATCAGTACTATGAATTCGGCTAAAATTAACAGCGCTGCGTGTCGCAAAAAAAAAAAAAAAAAAGAAAAGCCCTTTCTGTGTGTATGACCCGTGGGCTGCAGCTATCATCATCAGCATATCCAGTGCCAGCTCCTAGCGCCCCCAAAAAGCTGTGCTTTATTATACAGTAGCCAGTAGGCCTAGCCTCCTGCCTTTTTTTTTTTTCCTGTGTTGTGTGTAGTTCGCCGATCGCACGTGTGGGACGGTACTTTTTTTTTTTGCGGATTATCTTACTGCCACGCTTGTGCGAAATCCGACGGTGATTGTAGCCAGCAAAGTGCCAAGAAGATAGGAACGCAGCTTCCACTGAAAGAAATCGACGCAAGAGAAAAAGCGAATCAGCCTCTGCAGACAGCCTCATCGACCACCGCGATCATTTTGAAAGGCCGAGACAAGATTTTCAAGCTTCAGGGAGCACTGAGGATGAGGTCATATCGAACACTGATGTTCTTTTGCACATTGGCAAAGTCCTTACTTTTATCGCTCGGTGCTATCACGCACCCGATGAAGTGTTGCGCAAAGTGGAAGATGTATGTACTGTAGTGCTGTAATGTAGTGCGTGGTCGTATTTGCTGCACGTGACAGAAGAAAATATTTGATTCTTCAAATAAATCAAATTTCTTCAATACAATAAATCAATCAGCGCGGGACCTTCGACTGCGGACTGGAGCGATGGCTCTTTTGATTATAAATAAGAGTCGAGCTTGGATTCGGTCGCTCAAGAAGTATTGAGCAGGTTTTTCTTATATTATCCTCATTTATCTAGTTTATAATCGGGTGGATAATGATGATGATGTTTATTAACAAGACCTGCAGAACACTGAAATGGGCATATTCCGTTGACTATGTTGTTTGTATAGCAATCAATAAAAAATGAATCGCTATGCTCGTTCTCTGAAACCAAGCCGACATTGGGGGTGCGTCACAGCCAGAAACGCCCAACAGGGAAAGGGGCTAAGGAAAGGTAAATATGACTGCTTCACAATTCACACGACTCGGATGAGGCGTATTCACAACGGACTCCCAAGGCAGCAACTTTTGCCATCTGAAAGCCCGGATGGAGTCTTCCTTTGTTAACCTACCGTGAAGCGATCCTTCCTTCAAAAGCCTTCCCTTTCATACATGCGCCACATTCCGTACAACACCTGTTTGACCTTACACTGACCGGTGAAGCCACCTTTCCCAACCATTATTATTTTCTTTTGTTTATTGATGTCTCCTGGGCATCCCTCAGTCGACAACTCTACCTTCCTCCCACTCATTCCCCCTTCCTTTTTTAACAAGCATCGTTTCTGCTGTTCATTTATTGTTTTGTTTGCTTTGTAGTTATCCCAACTTAAAAAGGCAATCCCAAGCAATGTAACCCGGTCTTGATAAAGGCCGGCCTCCGACCGAAACGTCGACAGTAAATGTTCCTCTGAAGTGTCTACTGTCTGATCCATTACGGCTCCTCTTTCTATCCACTTTCACTCCCCCCCTTCCCTTAGGGTGCGGTTCAGGTGTCCACAGAACACGTGTGACAAAAACTGCGCCTTCCCTTTTCTGTGAGCCAAAACATTAATACTAGAGAAGAACCTCGTTGATATATTCCTGGTTCATGCAATTTCCCATTTCATATGTTCAAAATCAGGGGCATTAAAACATCTCACATATAGTTACATTATTTTTCTCCCGGTTAATATGTTCCTGGATAACACGACTTCCCGGTTACTATATTCAAAATTTCGACAAACTGTGCTTGTATAATTAATACATTTTGCGATCAACTGGACATATGTGAACGAGTGCTCGCGACGTGAAAAAGTGATAAGCTACGCTCACCTGCCACAGTTCTTTTCCTGCAAAACAGCGTGCAGAGGAGCGAAGCATCAAAAAAAGCCAACGAGCCAATAGAAGAGGAGGCGACTGTCCCTGTGGGAGCACGACTTCATGAGGATAAACACAGCGGCTTCCTTTGCGGTGCCTTAGAGGCAGAAAGACTAACTACAGCTACGGTGGTGAAAGCTGGTTAATTCGAAATGGCGCCATGACCGTCGGCAGATTAACTACAGCTACGGTGGTGAAAGCTGGTTAATTCGAAATGGAGCTATGACCGGCGTGGCAGTCGGCAGCACCGGGGAGGGGGGGGGGGGATGGACAGACGTCCATCCCTCCACTTATCAGTCATCAATAAAAGCACGCGGTCAGTCGCGATAATGACACTGTCTTTTAGCACCATGCCCTTCAAAAGGCATTTGCACTATTGTGCGTTCCAACCCACATGGCCAATAATGTCCGTCGGACGTCTTGTAGCCGGAGCGGGACATGTGCCGGAAGAACGAAACACATCCCAAAACGGTCATCCGAATCGGAACATAAACAGGTATGAACGAAACAGAGCCAAAAACAGACATCCGCATTGTCATGTCCATAGGATTTACAAGGGATCATCTTTCTCGGGTCAACACTCAAACAATTATTTCAGAAAAAGTCTTACAATACAGACCTCAACAGCACCCGTGCTCATCAGTTCGTATGTGGGCACTAAGTGGGATGAGCTACCAAGGGAATTACGACCAGAGCTCACTCATAACATCAATGTACCAGTAAAAAGCTATAGTCCCTGCCAGTCATTGCAATTTATATCAAGTTATCAATGGTCGTGTTTTATCGTGAAAAGCTATCCATTTAGGAAGCTGTCAGAGCAGTTCTGCGGCATTCAGCAGTGCGCTGGCCTTTTCGCACTGTTCCTTGGACATGCTCACAGCACTCTGATCCTAATTACTACATTCATGATGTCACTAACCGCAAAGAAACGTCGTCAGTTTATGAACTTTAATCACACATGCATTGAGCCAGTGCTTTGAACGCACATAACCATCGACGTTTTATCCGCCATGTTTGTTTACATATAGATGGCTTCGGTCTTGTTTTGACTAAGTGTACAAATAATATTAATAAAGTGATGTTAAAAGCCTGTTTTAATAAAAAATGCTGCATATTATTTATTGACACATTAAAAATTTAATTCAAATTTTTTATTTTGGCATAATGCGATAGCATGCTAAATATACGTTACTGGCGGCTCGGCCAAAGCCTCGGCTAAACCAGCCTAAGCCTACGCCAGCCATAGCCGCTAGTCGTCAGCACAAGTGGCCATGGCGGAAGGTGTGGCCATGTTCTCACCGTAGCTTCGCTTGTCGGCGTGCGTTCACAATCAGAGCATCTAGCCATGTCGTGGTAAGTAAACATCATTTAAGGCACCAATCAGGGTTATTTAAGCGCTCTTCAATCTGTCTAGTAACTGACAGCACAAATTTTGGTTTTGGGAATGGTTCCTTTAGTATGTGTGCTCCAACGGCCAACACGGACCGTAAAATGATTATGTCGGTTTAATCACTCGCTTATTCATATTAAAATTCGGCACACCTATAGCATACAACCGTCTGTCTTTTTATTACCAGTTTAGATTATGTACCCGCCTGATTCGACCACAAATCATTCGAAATCCGTCTTCTGCAGCATCGTTGCCGCGGCAACTAAAAGCAGCCAAGCCTCGTTATCTAGGTCGTCGACCGTCGATGCTGCAGACACGTTTCAGATTGATTCTAGTCATATCAGGCAAGTAAATTGCCGAAACTGATATTAAAAACGCTACAGTTATGTACCGTCTGGCAAAAAGCAGCGCGAATAAGCGAGCAGATTAACCAATAGAAACATGTTACGATTCGCGTTTAGTGTTACAAGCGAGCAAGTTAGAGCACAGCTCTGGTTAAAATCGCATACGTTCACACTGTTTGCTTCCAGCGGCACTACTTTTATCTTTTTAGACAGTAGTAGTCTCATCCCATGATTATCTTGTCATTTGCCGTGCAAATGTTTTGCGCGACCAAACAATTCGAAGTGGTCAGTGTGGCATTTTGAACTGCTTTTTTTTTCTAGCTGCAGTGAGCAGCCTACTCAAGGGGCACCACTGAGGCTGTCTCGAAATTGTGGCCCAGGCATTCATCGGAACGGTCAGCTCAACCCGCAATAGCACATCTGACTAAGCGCGTTCTTGATGTAGTGGCCGCCCTTTGGACGCACTCACTGCACTCTGATCTTAATTACAGTCGTGCCTCGTTAATATGGACACTTTGGTTTCTGACCAAAACTGTCCATAAAACGAGTTGTCCCTAATAACGAGTCATGAATAAAAACTAAAAGCTTTTTGTTGAGAAAACATTTGTAATAAAGACTGCTTTTGTAGTTAAATTTGTAATTAAAAACAGCCGAGCTGTCGATGCTACCCCCGTTTCCATGAATCCGTCGACTCGAAATGCCATGTTTCTTCTTAAACATTGTCAGCCATCCTATTGAGTAGCTCAAGTCACTAATGCCTAGACAGAGCGTAGAATAATTTTTCTCAGTAAACATCACCCTGTTTTACTGAACAAAACATTCCGTAAGTCATCACAGCTAAACTTCTATCAAGACGGAGGAGAAGGAACGGAACGTACCAATAATGTTGCCGAGGCAGCGAGCCTTTCTTTAGGTATTTAGTCGCTCACGACAGCACCATTCACGCACATTCCGAAACCACATTAACAAGGCTTACTTCATTTTTTCGAACTGTGCTGGGCACTGCCAGACTGCAACTGATGCTGCGATGCCGATGTTGAGCCATTTATTGGAGTCCTGTAATATCGATGCTACCGTCGACCTGGCGAGGCTGAGGCCTAGTTTAACTTGGGCCAAGTCCCTCACGGCTTGGATTGAATGAGATGGCTTTTGCCGCTTGTATTCACAGATTTCCCACTTCGCGCCTAGGTTCAGCTCCGTTCTTTTGCGTTTAACCAAAACCATGCCAAAAGTCAGACTAAAGTTTGGGGTTACAGGCTCCTGATTCTTTGCACTTTTTTTTTTTTTTGCCTAGTTAACCTTTCTGCCTTTCCGTTCTTCTGATTCTTTTTGCCTCATACTCTTTATGTAAGAAAGCGAGGGAGTCACTTTTATCAGGCTGCTATGCAGAGGGCTATCAAACAGCCGCTTCCTGGCGCCGTTTGTATGCATTTCTATGAAACAAACACTGCAAGCTCCAGTGCAGTTTAGAATGATGGCTAGCCGACTATGAAGAGCTCAGACCTTGTCAAGGCCGCATCGTTGACTCAAAGCGAAGCAGACGTGCGAACTGGACCGCCTGGGGTGCAATATTTGGCAGTTCAGCAGCGCAACAGTGACGAAAACCAGGAGCATGAGAAAGAAGGGCGTCCAGGACGAGACGCCCGGTCCCGGTTGCGTGCTCGTCGCCTTTCTTTTGGCGCTCTACTTTGTGAGTGTGTCTTAACTTTGACCGAAAAGCGTTAACGGCTTCATGGAACACACACTGTGATCTGGGAAAAACTTCAGTTCCCACCGCCACTTTGGGTACTTGACTTTCTTCCTGCTATTTCTTTCTTACGCTTTTACCAGCCTCTCTGTTCACGTTCAGCAGAATTTATTGCAACCACATGTTGTTTTCCCGACTGCGGCCTCTAGTTGCGGCGCTTCCACTGCACCCAGAAATCTCCTGGCTCCCTCCTTTTGGGGTCTGCCTTACTTAGCTGACCCTCAGTTTGCTGTGTACATTCCTTTCCGCTCTTGCGCACCCCCCCCCCCCCCCCCCCCCCCCCCTTCTTCCTAAAATGAAACGCCTACTTTGGTTCGTTCCAACCCCACAGGATTCAGACATCCGGCCGTATCGGCTGTCGTGTAGGTTCGCGGCCTGCGCGCTCTTCAACTTGAGTTCAGACACTGTCCATATTTACGAGATAAAAATACATGGGCCCAAGTGGACCGTATGCATTCTTCTGTCCATTGTCCAGACAGCGAGTTTCCATACTAACGAGGCATAAATACATTGCAAAAGGTTTGTCCCCAGAAAAACTGTCCATAGTTTGGGTCTTCCCTATAAACGGGGGTCATATTAACGGGGCACGACTGTACTACATTCGTAATGTCATTAACCGCAAAGAAACATCCTCAGTTCCTGAACTTCAATCGCACATGCATTGAACCAGCGCTTCTAACACATGGCAGATGACGTACTATGCTATGTACGAATGCTTCCACCGAACTACTGTAACCAAACCATTGACCCATGCCATCTCGTGCCATTGATGTTTCACCGGCATGTTTGTTTACATCAAATTCATAGATGGCTTCAGTCGCCTTGATTCAAAGTGTACACAATATTAATAAAGCGATGTTAACATTATTTCTATAAAAAATGCTGCATAATATTTTTCTGACACAATAAAGACAATTTGAAATTTTCTTATGGCATAATGCGGCAACATATAAGTTACTGGCGGCTTGGCCAAAGTCTCGGCTAAGCCAGCCTAAGCTACGCCAGCGATTAGCCGCTAGCATTAGTGCCCATGTTCTTACAGCAGCTTCGCTTATCGGGGTGCGTGATTCACAATCCGGAAAATCTAGCCGTGTCGTGGTAAGTAAGCATGTTTTAATGTAGCTATCAGTTATTTAAGCACTTTTAAATTTGTCTAATTATTAACAGCGCAAATTTTGGTTCTGAGAGTGGTTCATTTGGTACGAGTGCTTTAGCTGTCAACACGAACCATAAAATGCTTCTGTTGGTTAAACCGCTCATTTATACAGTGGAGTCCACTTATAACAATATTCAGGTGCCACAAAATTTCCATTGTTATAACCAATAATTGTTATAAACAGTTTGCACGAAAAAAAGCATAACAACTGCAGAGAGGAGTCACGGACGGCAAGTGACATGCGAGCTCCGCCGAGACATCATTTTGGTGGCCCTGAAAGGGGTCTTGTAAAAAAATACGAGAAGGTTGCCGCGGCTGCCCCTCAGCTTGAGAAATCCCGAAGAAACGCTGGGGTGAAGAGAGAGAGAAAGACGAAACTTTTATTTAAAAGCAGAGGAGATTGGAGCACGCAGGCCCCTGGGGTGAAATCGCCGCAAGCATTTCACCACGTACTACATCTCACTGGCTTTCACGAGAAAACCCCATGTCCGTTAACCTTGCTTGCCTCACACGAAGCGTGTCGACATCCTTCTCCATGGCATCTAGGTACACCACGTAGTGCAGCGGAAGGTCCCTCACGAAAACAAAGCCCCAGAGGGACTGAATCAACTGCAGGGCCTCTTTCGAGAACAACGTTGAGACAGCCTGCTCTACCGCGTCACCGTCACTATCGTCGTCAGGCGCCTTGTCCAATGCGTTTGCGCCCACTGTCAAGCGAGGACTTTTCTTTGTCGAACTTCTCAGAGGAGCGGATGATCGTCGACACCGTCGGTTGCGATAGTGCGTACTCCTTCGCGATGCTGCACTTGTCGTCTCCAAATCGATAGCCGTGCCGTGCGCTTTCTTTTCACCGGCAACGTTGTCCGATAATCAGCGGATGGATCAGCCATCTTACGTTTCGGCGGCGATTCAAACGAGACGAAGAAACCGTGTGGCCAGGAACGACTTCAACGCAATCAACTTGCACAAACAACCAAATCAGTTTGCAGAACTGCGCAAAATGAGGGGCGAGCGGGTGAGTGAGCCGATCAGCAGATTAGCGCTGTCGGCGAAGTCCATTTGTGTTTCGGAGAGTGGCACAGCGCAGAGCTATGAGCGCAGTTCATTTGTGTTCCGAGGGGTGGAAGGGCAGCGGGAGAAAGGCGGACGGGCTTACAATGCGAAGGCCAGAAAACAGGTTCTATTGTATGAGCGCGCGGCGGGGAGGGTGCAGCAGCTGGAATTTATTTATTTTTTTTTCTTTTCAAAGATTTCGCATTCAACTACCTTTTGGCACGAGCGAGATTTCATTGTTATAACTGATAATGTGCCAAGGGGGCATTGAAGTAAGTGGGTTATTTTACCATAGAAAACATACAAAAGTGGACAGTACAGCAGGTTTTCATTGTTGTAACCGATATATTGTTAAAACCGGTATCATTATAAGTGGACACGACTGTACACGCTGAAATTCGGCACACATATAGCATACAACTGCCTGTCGTTTTTAATACCAGTTTAGATTATGTACTTGCCTGATTCGACCACAATTCATTCAAAATTCGTGTCTTCTGCAGCACCATTGCCAGGGCAACCCGTCAGCAGCCTGGTTATCTGGGTCGCCGTCCGCCGATGCTGGAGACACGTATTTCAGATTAATTCTGGTCGTAGCAGGCAATTGTCGAAACTGATATTATTAAAAAACGATACAGGTATGCACTATCTGCCAAATTTTAGCGCGAACAAGCGATCAGATAAAGCGATCAAAACATGTTAAGATTCCTGTTTAGCAATGCAAGTTAGTTGCAACAGTCAGAACACAACTTTGGTAAAAATTGCGCATGCTTTCACATTGCTTCCAGCTGCACTGCTGTTATTAGCTTTGTAGACACTAGTAGTCTCATCCCATGATTGTCGTAATTTTTGCTGTGTAAATGTTCTGCGCAAAGAAACAATTTGGAGTTCTCAATTTTGAACTGCTTTTCTTGTAGCTGCAGTGAGGAGCCTACTCTCGGACTCAAGGGGCACCGCTGAGGCTGCCGCGAAATCGTGGCTGAGACATTCATCGGAGCGATCAGCTCAGGCCCGCAAGAGCCCATCTGACGAAGCATGTTATTATGTATGTACTAGTGCCCACAAAATAAAGCGGAACACGGGTCTCAGAAAAAAGCTGTCTCCTTCATCTGGGCTGCTGATGAAGTGAAGGCTAAAAGTGTGAAGCTGAACTTTCGGGTGACCCACACGCACACGCATCCAAGCTATACACATACGCACCTGCTTGCAGGGCGCGGCACAAAACGAAACTGTTTGCTCATGTGCTCCGTTATATTTTTGGGGCACTAGTACATCTCATGAAATAAAACTTTCATTTTACTTGCGACTAGTGTTAATAGAAACAGTGGCCTGCCACCGTTTTACAAACAAATGCATGTAAAAACCGCGCAAATAGGCTAGGTGTGCATGTTACTGTGAAACATCCGAGAATTGTCCGTATATCTGTGCTCGGACATCTGCTGGAAGAACTGTGCATGTTCTGCAGTCTTGCATCGGATGCTCCGTAGGACGTCCGAGAGGACATCAGAACGAAAACTGGATGTCCGACGAAGGTCCAAATGTCTGAAGCGGGCGTACCGTCGTTCGTCAGTCAGATGTCAAATGTCGTGTGTGTGTGTGGACAGCGCCTACCACAAACGCGACAGGATAAAGTGCAAACGAGGCCTGCACAACCAAACGAGCGTTTGCACTCTGCCAAGTTGCTCCCTTTACCCACTGCCACCTCCTTTTTTAATATAGAACTGGTAAATACACCCAGATGTTATCGCTGCACAGCATCTTGGCGTACTGCCAAGAAATGAATTGTGATGTGAAGGCGGTGGCGCGAAACGGACGCGCTAGCGAATGTTTTTTGTTTTTTCAAATTCTCAATGGGAAAAGTGAGGGATGGGTTCATTTTGCAAGGGGGTTGTTACGCGAGTAAATATGGTAACTGTACTGGTATGCAAATAAGTTCTCGTAAGTTTCTTCGAGGCTATTCGATAATTCGAACTCTTTTTCCCGATCCCGTGAAATTCGAATGAATGAGCTTTTACTTATTTGCTTGCATACAAGTGGGCCGGGTTTGGGGTGAAGCAGCATGAGCAAAAGCACGGCAACTGTAAGCCATCGCAATGGCTTTTCCACACATCACCGTCATGAACTATCGTAGCGCCGCATTCATGAAGTGAAAGGGCAATGGAGGCTGTTGCATTTGCCAAGTAGATGCACCGTCTCTGGTAAAACACGGCGCGTTGTATCAACCGCACTTGATGGTAGCGATCCTAGACATTCCTCTCACGTTAGTTCGTGTTTGATCGTCATGAAACTTGAGGGATTCTGCCAAACTTCCAGTAATTCAGCACTAGGTAAGAGAAAGTCGGTGCCACGAGTTCGTTATATTAAGGTCCACCGCCTAGACGTATTCGCTACATGAAGTTTTCAAATACATGCACTTAAATGGGGGTAGCGCTAAGGAATTGAAAAACTTCGTAACAGTCAGGAATTAGCTACATGGAGGTTCGCTACATAGAGGTTTAACTATACAGGAAAACCTATTTGATACGCATTTAAAAATGCGGGAAAACGTAGTCTAGCCCAGTTATAGCGAAGCTACTTATAGCGAAATAGCGGTTATACCGAAGGAAGTTCAATTTCCCATTCCCATTTTTGCACTTTCAATAATATTTGGGCCCAGTCTTAACGAAGTAAGTAAGCGCTCGTCAGCGGATATGACAGTGATTTTGTACCAAATAAAAAATAATGTATCAATCGGGAGATTTTTACGCCTTCAGGCAAATTTTTGTGTGAAAATAAAGATAAAATCTGGAGGCAGCCGCATTCACAGCGTCGTCTGCTCACCTGCGAAGCAACAGGTTGATCCACTGTATCGCTTCACTTGGCGTCTTCGTGATGCGATGTCCCATTGTGCCATTGAGCAAGTTGCGCAGGAAGTAAAAAAGTAAGAAATAAAAGGCAATTCTCGGTGAGGTAATGGAGCAGTGGTCGACTTAGCCAATCGCGGTTCTTGAATCTCTCTCTCGGACTTCTCTCCTCTCGGTTCTGGGCCCGCGAGAGGGAGTCAGGGAGAAAACATTGTGGCAGTGAGACAGAGAAGCGAGAGCGTTTCCTCCGCTTTCGTGGATCTTTGTATGCACTTTTCTCGCTGACATCATCACGCCTTCCTGCCTTGTTCCGCTTCTCACCTTTGATATCTCGTGACCCCCGACTTTGCCTGGGCAATTTTTAGACAATGCACCCACTCAGTTATCCGATTTCTCGGCAATATTGAGTCTCGCGAGCACCAGCACTTCAACGGGAAAGAGAAAAGTGTTGTCATTGAAGACGAAGCATGCCATTTTGGACGAAGTGCGCCGAAACGTGAAGTATATCACACAGAAGTATGAAAATGCACAGTCCACACACACCACGATAATAAAGAACGGCAGCAAGATCAACGCCGTTCTCGACGACGTTGGCAGTGGGGACCGAAAGAGGATTCAGTGCGCCATGTACGCCGACGTAGAAGCCGCACTTTACATGTGGTACTTGGATGAGCGATCAAAGAACATCCCGCTCAGTGGACCCATCATGCTAGTGAAATCTAAGGATTCAGGCTTCGCTCTCGGTCATAACTTACAGCCTGGAAATAGGGCAGCAGTGCGGACACGGTGCCTGCCGAGAATGAAGCTGTCGCAGTTGAAGTCGCTGCAACAGCCGATGGTGCCGCCACGACAGCCTGCTTAGAGCAGCTATGGGAGTCTGCTAAAAAGTTGGACCTAGTGCCTCCAGGTCTGCCTCACATGGGACTTCATTTCGGCCGACAAAGAACTTGTTGCCACGCAGGACTTCACAATTGAAGAAGTTGGCGGGAACGTCATGGAAGGGACGGATAGTGCCTTCAAGAGTGACTGCGATTACGCTGGTTGCGCCCCTCCGCAGCAGCCATCGCAGCAGTTGACACACCACAGATGTACCTCGGGAGTTCAGAGCAGAACTTCGGTTCGCAACTGGACGGTATGGAGGCCGCGATCCTGAAGACCGCACTAGCAAAACGTGTTCAGGGAACGCTGGACCACTTCGTCCAGCAACAATAAAACAATTTACTCAAATTTGTCGCTTTTTTTCATAGTCCAGATAAAACGAAATAGTGGCTATACCAAAGCAATTTCCAATTCCCACCGACTTCGTTATAACCGGGCTAGACTGTATTATCCAGGAAAGCATGTAATTGAAACTGCCCGATTTTGAAAAAATTTACCCTATTTACTCGAATATAAAGCAAGCTCTTTGCATGATTTTTTACTCTCAATGTCTACCTCGTGTTATAATCGAATACGGCAATTTTATTGGCCTAAAGCAGCGGCAGAGTTCAGCCATATTGAATCGTCTGCCACTCAGTCTTGGCAGTTTTACGATGTTATGTTGGGAACACGGGTACCAGGGAAGCCAGATCGACCCAATCCCAATCCATCCTAAGTGAAAACGTTGCGCTCTTTACTCGAAAGCTCAGAATCACGTCACGCGCTTGTCCCATCTTTCGCAGTGGATTAGTGCAATTACTTCTGTCGTTATCGTATTTCGCACAATGGCAACATGCCGTGCACAGTGCAACACTTGCTTCAAAAAAGGTATTCTGATAGCAGAAGAAATCGAAAAATTCTGGGGCCACTCAACGGCTAAACGTTAACTAACCTACCATACGTAAATGGCGGATGCAGTGGGAGGTGATTTTTAAATGTGAGCCTGACCGTAAAGGCTTCCGATGACATCGTCTGGGAGGTCGAGAGTGAAAAGGAAGACTCGATTTTCGAACATTCGGCATCTGGCGACGACGACGAATGAGTGTTTCTGAGAAGACTGAAAGGGCCATGATATCTATTAAAGGTAATTTTTTCAAACACTTATCTCATCTTACATTCGTGGTTCTATTTTTTGCCAATTGGGCAATCTGCAAAGTCACCCCTTGCGTTACATTCGAGTAAATATGATAGCTGCTAAATGAGGTACAAAGGCATTTGAAATTGAGACTTTCACTGCATAAAGTACAGATTAGCATTTATAGATATCCAGTATGAACAGCCGTCTTTTTAACTCTTGTGAAATTCTGTATTTACGTTGCTGTGAGCCCGGAAGAGATTTAGTAACAAATCAGGTTCGTAGAAGGTAATAACGAGCCGCGATTGCTTCCTTGGTTGCTTCTAGATGCTTCGCCCCCTTACACCATTGACATGTGAAGAAGCCATCGCAATCGCTTGCAGTTGCCGCATTTTTGCTTATGCTGTAACCCACCTACTCACCAGTTCGTATTCAAGCGGAGTTACGACATGGTTCCCCCTAATACCCTGAAGGGGAGACGCAGGTCTTAGAACGGTCGAAAATGGTAAAAAAATCGATTTTGAGAAACACCCATTTTCTGAAGGTCTAACCTTTCGAGCACCTGCACTCAAATCATCAACGCTGAAGTCGGTCAGGAAATGCGATAAAATCGGTTTTCAAAACATCACGGCAGCCGCGAAATGCCTACCGAGAAGAGAAAATTTGTTCGAAATTCCCGCGCGCGCCGGTTTTCCGAAGGCCATTTATGGTCTCTGATTGGCTTTTACGCGGCGCGCTTCCCATTCCGCGCCTCCTATTGGCTGGCGTGACCAGAGCGTCATTTTTTCTTTCTGTTTTGCGTTCGCCGCCGTGGCTGCCTGTTCGCGTGCGTCTGCGATTGCGCTCGCGTTTTTCGACGCACCGTTTTGTGCCGATCGTTTTTTCGTTTTTTTCCCCTTGCGATCAAGATGCCGGAAAACGGTAGATTGTAACCGTGCACGCAACGAGCCTTTGGAAGCCGTAAGAAACAGGCATGGAACAAAAGCTAGAAGGCGCCGGTTCCAAGCATGCTGTCGGGACTTGCGTTACGACAACACCGCAGATTCAAATTACAGTGCGAACTGCATCCCGGATCACGATACACTGATGCCGCCGCCGCATACTACTCTACGGCGGAGCCAACGCACTGTGTTGAGCGGTCGGCGCAAAGTCCGTTTTGTCTGAAAAGTCGGCGACCCAACGCGAGTTTCACCGCAGCCTCAGCGCGGAATACGATGCCAGTACAGAGTTCGCGATTGTGGACATGAAAGCGTTAACAACTTTACTGTGCACACGAAGTCATGTTAGCAAGATATATGAAGTTGAGAAAATCGCATTTGAAGTTTTGACTCTGACTGCAGAAAATTTTGGGAGGAATCTTCCAGTGCAGATTTTATTTCAGTATTCCCTATCTGTCCCCTTGCAAAACAAAACAAAAAGTGTCTTATTCCATCCAACGAAACATTTCCTAAAAATGTTGAACATGTGTACATGACGAAATTGTAAAAAAAAAATAATAAATTCATAAAGTTATGGGTTTACTTATTTTTTTTTCTTTTTAAAGCCGACGAGAGCGCGGGCCTAGGATGTCCAGCTCTAAGGTTAATATCTTGAGCCCTGCAAACGGTTTCTTGAGGAAATTAGCAGTCCCGTGCCAAGGGGCGTGTGGCAAACAGTTGGGTGGCCCTGAAAAGCTCCGTTGTGACGCTCGCGATTGACCGCTCGCATCTTCGCGATCTCGCCGCAGGTTCCGCACTTCGTGTGCGCAATAAAGTTGTTAACGCTTTCATGTAAACAATCGCGAACTCTGTATTGGCATCGCATTCCGCGCTGAGGCCGCGGTGAAACTCGCGTTGGGTCACCGACTTTCCAGACAAAACGGGCTTTACGCCGACCGCTCAGCACAGTGAGTTGGCTTCGCCGCAGAGTAATACGCGGCGACGGCATCAGTGTATCATGATCCAGGATGCAGTTCACACTGTAATTTGAACCCGCGGTGTCGTCGTAACGCAAGTCTCGACAGCACGCTTGCGACCGGCGTTTTTTGGCTTTTCTTCCACGCCTTTGCTTACGCCTTCCAAAGGCTCGTTCCGTGCGCAGTTACAATCTACCGTTTTCCGGCATCTCGATCGCAAGGAGAAAAAAAGAAAAAACGATCGGCAGAAAGCGGTGCGTCGAGAAACGAGAGCGCAAACGCAGACTCACGCGAAGAGGCAGCCACGGCGGCGAACGAAAACAGAAAGAAAAAAAAATGACGCGCTGGTCACGCCAGCCAATAGGAGACGCGGAACGGCGTGCTTTTCAAGCGCGCCGCGTGACAGCCAATCAGAGACCATAAACGGCCTTCGGAAAACCGGCACTCGCAGCCATACTGCTTGAGCGACGCCATTTTGTGATAGCGCAAATTGCGCACAAAGAAAACAGCTTCAAACCAAGCCCAAGATGGCGGCGATCGGCCGGCTGAAACGCCCGTGGCACGTGCCGGAATTTCGAACACAATTTCTCCTCTCGGGGGCATTTCGCGACTGCCGTGATGTTTTGAAAACCGATTTTATCGCATTTCCTGACCGACTTCAGCGTTAATAAATTGAGTGCAGGTGCTCGAAAGGTTAAACCTTAAGAAAATGGGTGTTTCTCAAAATCGATTTTTTGACCATTTTCATCCGTTATAAGATCTGCGTCTCCCCTTAACATTCTTCAATACTATATTAGCCCTTGAAATAATAGTACAAAGTTAATTAGTCAAGTTTAGTTAACTCTTAGTTTCATCACTGAGGTCTATAATGTACATAATGTCCACCTTGCTGTATTCTCCTGCACAGATTGCACTGATATATCTCTCACAGGGTTTAAAATAATGACCTATAAAAAGGTAAAAATTCATCCGGTATATATACACATACACCGCATCTGATTCACTCCACTTGAGTTTCGTACGTAAAAAGTGCCACACTTTCTAGCACTGCAGGACTTTCGAAAATGAGTTTTCATTGTTTCAAAAAACAAACAGCAAAGCCTTGCTCGTGGCTTCAAACTCTCCATTGAGCCTAAACATCCATCTGCAATAATTAAAAAGGCAATCAGTAGGTTTTTGTAAATCGAGTTGGTAATAAAAATGTTTGCAACTAATTCTGTCCACCTTGGCCAAGAGGTGCACGCGCACACATATGCAGCCCTGTTGGGGCTACTGCAGAAGCCGGAAAAAGAAAGTACAACATAATCAACAGCAAAACCAACAAGTATAAAAAGTCAACAGCAGAATCAGAAACTTACAAGAGATCGAAAAGAGGTCTCATTGCAATGGTAAACAGCAAAACCATGCAGGATAATAAGTCAACACCACAATCATGGATTTCCAACAATGCTCAAAGAGAGGTTTAAAATGGCAACAAGCATACGACACCAGGCAGAGAAAGCCAGTGCTCAATGACAAGGAATGAATCTAAATTTGAATGTGTCTGTGTGTTCCATCTCTTGCAGTGAATGGTAAGCATGAAAGTGGCATGCATGTGCTCTCCTGCGCTGTAAAGAAAGCATACATAAAATATAGAAATAAAAAACATCCTCCCCTACACTAACTATGTGCACTGACATCAGTGGAGGACAACACACTGCAAAAAATATGTCATTTACAATTAAACTAGAGGCCTCACTTTGTCTTCAGCGTCCTTTATATGATTTTGCTTAGGTTGTAAGAAAAAAGAGGCACATACCTTTACAACTTCAAGATCTCCAGCCTTTGCAGCCTCTAATAGTTGGAACTCCACGTCTGCACTGCTTCTTTGAGGTTCTGCACAGAGTTGGAGAGTTGAAACTTTCTTAAGTTATACAAATGGAACATTCAGACACCCTTAAACCCAGTAGCCCAAAAGAAGGACATGGGCCTTTTTCCTGCCCCTCAAAACTAAAAATTTATGCATGAATGCATCCACTCAGGCCAGAACAGCAAAAGTAACAGTAAAAAAAGCAGACCCTGCTGTATAACAAATTGCAAAAACAGGTTTCCCTACATGTACTCCGAGTACCGTATATACTCGCATAATGCTCGCACTTCTTTTCGTGGAAAATTGATGCTAAGTTGGGGGGTGCGATAATTATGCGGGGAAAATTTCGAGCAAATTTGTTGGAGCACTAAAAGCAAATTTAAATAGGTGCAAATCAGGATTCTTAGGTCAGCTATTGTAAATATAACCATAACATTACTTTCAAGCAGAACTTACCCTTCTTGTAAAAGTACAGGGTCACCAAAAGCACAAATTGCTAAAGCACTTTAGTTACTGCATGCAGCCTCATCATCACTCCCCGCATTTCGTGGTATAATGCTCACAGCAGACCATACAGTTCTACTCTCGATCAGAGACTTGATCTGAGTCCGTATCGACACTGCAATCGCTGTCTCCAGTAGTGCACTACGCAGAACTCATTACGCCGAAGTGCCTGCTAGCAGTGTGGTTGCTATGCTGTAGCCTTACTCGAAAGCTTTCAGCTTAAAGGCAGCTGTTTAACTTGCGTACCGCCACCGCCCCACCGCGATGCGGCACTAAGAACACGATAGACGGTGGAAAAAAGAGTAACACGGATGGAATGAAGGAACAATGACAACGAGACGCGGAGACACCTCGCAAAATGGCGACTATGAGCATCATGGAGGTAAAGCAAAAAAAACAAACAAACGACGAGCATAACTGATGATGATGATGATCTACCCAAGTACGCTATCACCGCCTAGTAGCGTGTGCACACAACGAGGTCAGCTAGGTTCAGTAGCGCTCCAAAGATGGCGATTGTTACTAATAGCACACAACTCCTGCGGTGGTAATATTGGTTGTGCAATGATTATGCGAGGGAAAAAAAATTCTTATTTTTGATGCCCAATGTTGGGGGGTGTGAGCATTATGCGAGTAAATACGGTAAATACAGTACATAAGCTCCTCTCTTTGCACCCTTGTTGACAGCAAAATGCATCCCTAACATAAGGACATTAGGGACCCACCGAAGCCAACATGTAGTGTCGGAACGCAGCAACTGAATATCAACTGCAGTCCGTGCGCCACTAAGAGTCTGATAACTCCGGCTCGACAACAGAGTGAGCAAGTGCATTTGGTGGCCTGGATATGCACTCTTCCTTGCAAAAAAAGGGAATGCTTAGATTCGCTGGCAATTTTTTTCTTCTGTAAAAATAGGGGGGTACTGAGTGAAAGGACCTCAACCCTTTGCAAAAGACAATCATTTACCAGCAGCCTGCATGCAGTTATCTTACACCTGCCACTGAGTTCTGACCTACTGCTAAAGCTGCGGAAGTGCAATCTATAATGCCACATGAAAGTACTCTTCTATCCAGGCTCCAGTCATTTGCCACGTGTCCGACCACATTACGAAATGCAACAACTTTTTTTACGCATTTCAGATATGCAGCAGCAGTAGTCTGCCAGGGTGTAAGTGCACGGCTGCATTTTGATGGAGGTGAAATGCGAGGAACCCCCGTCTCATACTTGGCAGGCAGTTTCCTCGGCTTAGGCTGCTTCTGATGAACAAGGTGAGGTAGGTGCAGCGGTGGCGTACCGGTAGAACATCCGCCTCGCATGCAAGAGGACCGGGGTTCAAATCCCGGTGCTGCGCAATTCTCCACCGGATTAAAAAAAAATAAAAAATCCGCGTGTCATTGTTCATTAAAATTGTTCATTAAAATTGTTTGAACAGATCGAATTGGCCGAGATATCAAAGCTAATCAATAAGCGCAAGGTGGCCGATATAAGGAAGTATAACATGCAGAAAATTGAGCATGCTGTAAAGAACGGGAGAAGCCTTAAAGTGGTAAAGAAGAAATTGAGCATAGGCAAAAACCAGATGTATGCGATAAGGGACAAGGCGGGCAACGTCATCACGAATATGGACAAGATAGTCAAAGTAGCCGAGGAGTTCTAAACAGATCTCTACAGCAGCCAAAGTAGTCAGAATCGTAACGAGATTGGCGGCAGGGAAAAACAGTCAGACGTTCCACCAGTGACGAAGGACGAGGTCAAGAAAGCATTAGAAACTATGAAAAGGGGGAAATCAGCTGGAGAGGATCAGATAACTACAGATTTGCTAAAGGACGGGGGGGGATATCGTGCTATAAAAACTGGCCACCCTGTATACGCAGTGCCTGGTGTCATCGACGGTACCGGAACCATGGAAGAATGCAAACATTGTCCTCATTCATAAGAAAGGGGACTCTAAGGACCTTAAAAATTACAGACCAATCAGCTTACTGTCTCTTACGTATGAAGTATTCACTAAGGTAATCGCTAATAGAATCAGGACAACCTTAGACTGCAATCAAGCAAAGGATCAAGCAGGTTTTCGGAAACGGTACTCTACTATCGATCATATCCATACCATCAATCAGGTGATAGAAAAATGCTCGGAATATAATCAGCCTTTATACATAGCATTCATTGATTACGAAAAAGCATTTGACTCAGTTGAAACATCGGCGGTGATGCAGGCATTGCGAAATCAGGGGGTAGACGAGCCATACGTGAAAGTGCTGGAAGATATATATAGTGGCTGCACAGCAACCATAGTTCTGCATAAAGAAAGTAACAAAATTCCCATAAAGAAAGGTGTTAGGCAAAGAGACACAATCTCCCCAGTACTATTCACAGCTTGCTCAGAGGAGGTATTCAGAGACTTGGAATGGGAGCAGTTAGGGATAAGGGTAGATGGAGAATACCTCAGTAATCTGCGATTTGCTGATGATATTGCCTTGCTAAGCAACTCGGGGAATGAACTGCAAATAATGATTGATAACCTAGACAGGAAAAGTAGAAAGGTAGGCTTGAAAATCAATATGCAGAAGACTAAAGTAATGTTCAACAGCCTCGGGAAGGAACAGCAGTTGGCATTAGGTAGCGAAGTACTGGAAGTAGTAGGCGATTATGTCTACTTAGGGCAGGTAGTAACCGCAGATTCGGACCATGAAAAGGAAATAACAAGAAGAATAAGATTGGGATGGAGCGCATTTGGCAAGCACTCGCAGATTATGACTAGCAGCTTACCGGTATCGCTCAAGAGGAAAGTATACAACAGTTGCATCTTACCTGTACTCACCTATGGGGCTGAAACGTGGAGGCTAACCAAGAGAGTTCTACTTAAGTTGAGGACAACCCAGAGGGCTAAGGAACGAAAAATGGTAGGGGTAACATTAACAGATAGGAAGCGTGCAGAGTGGGTCAGAGAAATAACTCAAATTACCGACATTCTAATAGAAATTAAGAAGAAGAAATGGGCATGGGCAGGACATGTAGTGCGAAGAGAGGATAACCGATGGTCGCTTAGGGTAACAAACTGGATTCCAAGAGAAGGAAAGCGTAGCAGGGGGCGGCAGAAAGTTAGGTGGGTGGATGAGGTTAAGAAGTTCGCGAGGGTCAAGTGGATGCAGCTAGCACAGAACCGGGTTAAGTGGAGAAATATGGGAGAGGCCTTCGCCCTGCCGTGGGTATAGTCAGGCTGCTGCTGCTGCTGCTGCTGCTGCTGCTGCTGCTGCTGCTGCTGCTGCTGCTGCTGCTGCTGCTGATGATGATGAACAAAGGCCAATAAAACTGCATTTTGCTTTTCAATCATTTCAATTATCCCCCTCCTCCACGCCACATCTCGATTCCCGGATGGTACCTTGTCCTAAATTCCATGTGTGCTGCACTCGCAGGAATACAACATCGCGAACGAGGAGCTATGCTAGAAAAGGTATGAAAGAGATGTGGAACGTAGAGAATAGTGTGCGCAGCACGCACTGTTTGGCATCACAAAAACGTTTGGCCAAGGGGACAGTCAAACACCGTCATTCAATGCTAAGTGCTCACGAAACGTCTCCATAACCCTACGGGAGAGCTTCACATACTGCTTACGGGTGACGCGCCACAGTGCAGAGAAGGGCAAAAAGCTGGCTGCTCTCGTGACTGAGGAGGAGGCCTTAGCTGCGCTCTTTTTACGTGAGGGCATGCTGTTTCAGCTACACAGGCACCACCAAAAAAATTGCTATTTTCTCTTGCAGTAAATTGGAGCTGCTGAGGAAAAGGGACATAAGCATAGAAAGAAACAGATTGCTCCACCTCTGCCTTGAATTATGTGCACGTTTGTGAAGAACAGTTAATGTTTGCAAACCCAAATAGCCGATGCCGGGCCCCTTATGTGATAAGCACACAAATCGAATCTGTAGAATTCGCGAGTGCAATTTTGATAACTGTGAGGAGCGAATTCACGTTTCAGTGAATAAAATTATCAACACAGTGCAGTTCCGGCCGCAGTGACACAAAGTTGACGATAGTGTAAGTTGTAGAACGAGCATACAAATGACGAAGACACCTCTGTGACCTGATCTGCTGAACAATGCTGAAAGCAACAGGCAGCTGTATTCAGTAAGGCCTCATTGATATGCTTTTTTAAAAATGTGGGGAAAGAAATGTGTTGCCCGGGAAAACATATGATCCGAAATGCCTGATTTAAAAAAAATTTTACTGCTGAATGAGGTACAAAGGCATTTAAAATTGAGATTTTCACTGCATAAAAATGTAGATTAGCATTTATAGACGCCAAGTATGCATCGCCCTTATTATAGCTCACACAGAACTCAGTCCGTATTTGCGCTGTCCTCAGCGGGCACGAGGTCTAGTAACAAATCCGGTTCAAAAAAGGCAATGACAAGCCAGGATTGCTTCCTTGGGCATTTCCGGAGGCTTCGCCCTCTCACACCAGTGACGTGGAGAAGCCATTGTGATGGCTTACAGTCGCCGCGCTTTTGCCCATGTCCCCCAGATCCGGCTTGCTCGCGAATAGCAATCAAATAGTTCACCCCTATGCCCTTAAGGCACTGCATTTCTCCTCATGAGTCATGTTTCATGGGAACGGGCACTGCCTTGTACGAATCGCTTCTCTGCACACAGGCACTGCAGAAAAGCAACTGTGGCGGATGAGTGCCTCTGATCAGTTTTTCATGTCGCAAGTGCTGCTCGTTAGCACATGTCTGGTTGAACGCAAAATCTATTATCGACAACAATTTGTCGAAATTTCAAACACAGTAACTGGGAACACATTAGCCGGGAGAAAAATACAGTAAAACCCTGCTATTGTAAAGCGTGAAGTCCCAGTTCATCTTCCTTAGACAACTGCACATATTTCCCCCTTTATAGTAAAAACATTTTCGGTAAAAATCTGTTATAGTAAAGTGCGCCTGGCTGCGGGGACGACTCACACGATATGACATCGCCGCCCGCGCATTACTTGGAATCGCGAGGAAAAGACTGTATTTGAAAACAAAAAAAAGAAAAATAAAATTGTGCCCTTTAGAGTGGCTTTACCGCCAGGCTTAGCAGCATTCAGGTGAAGCCTACTTTACAAAGGTCTTGGAGCCGTAAGGGAAAGCACGCAGCGCGTAGGAAAAATAAAAGCTGTCTACAAACATGGAAAGGAGGCACCGCTGTCCGTTCAAAAAGTAAGGGAGAGTAAAAGTGCAGCAAGAAATAGGAAAGAGGAAGAAACAGGAGAACATTCGCAGCACTGTGCAGTACGAAGCATGAGGCAGCGGAGGCAAGAAGTGAAGGTGCAGCTTGTGCGGTCTTGCAGAACTTGACTGCCATATTTATTTATGATTTATTGCTTTTTAAAAGACAGAAACAGCAAAAAGTAATACAGTCAAACCCAGATATATCGAATTTTGGTTATATCGAACTCACAAAATATCCCCTTGAAAATCCCATGTAAAAGTATAGGAAAGCCGCGTCATATATCGAACTTATTTCACCGGTCGTTCGATATATCGAACTCCGCACCACGCACTAGAAAGTCTGCCTTCCTCAAAGACATCACATCACCCTTGGCCGCGTGACGTTTTCAAGCCATGTGCGGAAGGAATGAGAAGGAACAGTTCGGCGACGGCTGGTCTGGGCAGCGCCGCGCCCATTCCCCAAAGGCACGCGCATCTGCAGTTATCGTTTCCCGCGCGACAACATGTGACGTTAGCAAGCCATGTGCGTGGGTGTGCCCATTCTTTTGCCGAGCTATCTCTCTCCTTCAGCACGCGCTACACATGCGCCAAGCCAGCTCAGCCCGTTTACAGATAGACGTCGGACGCTTTCTCCAGAGTGTGTTGCGAACCCTCTGCGCGCGGCGGCTGACGTGGATATGGCGTCTGCGGACGTTAAGAAGCAGCAGCTCTCTGTTTTTTTTCGTTTTTTTGAGAGTCATCCTTTCTTATTGTTGTGCTGTTCGGACGTTAGGCGGCAGCAGTTTTCTTTTCTTCTTCTTCTTTTTTTTTTTTTTTTTTTTTTTTTTTTTTTTTTTTTTGCGGGAGTCGTTTATCCTGCATGTATGAATCAACGAAAGCATGCGGTCAGCTGCTACGATCATGACGCCTGCCCTAAGCGCGGCGTGGCTTGTGCAATCAAGCCATCGCGGGCACACTGCCAAGTTCGCTTCCAGCCACCACAGGAGCTATCAAAAGATAAACACGCCCGGAAGTTATCGCTGCGCAGCATCTTGGCACGCTGCCAAGAAATGAGCAGTGGATGAGACCACCCAAACGGAGTGACACGTGCCATCGACATGCAAGCGAAAACGCTCGCGATTTCTGCCGCAGCAACACAGAAACCTTGTTTGAGCTGCCGCGGTGGCTCGAGCGGCGAGAGGGATGCAGTTCCAACAAGTTTGAAAATTTTCGCTCTGTCGCTGCCGCTCGTCGCTGAGATCGCTCAATCGCTTGCATGTGAGCGAGCTGGCCTTTACGCATTTTTTTTTTTTGTTTCGAATTCTCGGGTGCAAAAGTGGAGGGTGGGTTCATTATGCAAGTGGGTTGATTATGCGACAAATACGGTATCGTTTTTTCGCATCGTAAGTGCCGTCACCAGCCGATTTCTGTATATCATCGAACGATTTCGCAATCCCCTTCGAGTTCGATATATCCGGGTTCAACTGTGCTGTGTTCATATAAGGCTTTGATTATCACGTGAAATCAAACGGTTGTATTCGTAGCAACAGTGTCCTCATGCTTAAGAGGTACCTCCACAAGATGTTAAAAATTTTTAACTGAAAAAATTGCACGAAGAGATGGTACGAGAGAGATGGAAGGTATTTCAGAAAGTTTTTTTTCATTAAGCAACAGACGTGTTTGGTAAGTGCCCATTTAACTACCAGGCAGCATCTTCAGGACCATGTCATCACCTACAACTGATATAGTAAAGACCTTGATATAGTAAAGATTTTTTCTGGTCCCAGTCGCTTTACTATGAAGGGGTTATAGTGTAGTGTAAAAATAGTGTAACTCTATGGGAAATGTTTTACTGCCCACAATTTTGAGTTTATGAAGTGGGAAGTCGTATGAACTGGCGACAAATCAATGAGGTTCTACTGTAGTTGGAGCCTCTTGCAGAACACAGTCCAGGCCATTAAAATTATTGCAAATGCTTGGCGAAATAAAGCAAGATAAAACAATTTAAAATCAAGTGTTGGTCACATTGGTCAAAGTAGATAGGGAAGCACCACTCGCACACGTCGTCAATGTGTTTCCCGGAGAATTATTGCAAATGCTTGGCGAAATAAAGCAAGATAAAACAATTTAAAATCAAGTGTTGGTCACATTGGTCAAAGTAGATAGGGAAGCACCACTCGCACACGTCGTCAATGTGTTTCCCGGAGGTATCTTCGCATTCATCGGTGCTGTTGGCAGATTTATCGGGCCGTGAAAAACAAGTGAAGCTACTATGGGCTTAGTGGATGAAGGTTATGTTATATTAAGAGAGCTCAGCTTGCATTTTACACCCTCTAAACAGCAATATATATTGGTACACAGCTAGTAAAAAAACCGTAACGCCCCCGTGTAGTCACTGCCATTGACGCATTTCTGGGAAAATACTGCGCGCACTCCGGAAATGCTGAACGATGTGCTATTATCATGAAGCACACATTTTGTGAAGTCACGAGCTATTTGCAAAAGCAAGCAACAAAAAAAAAACAACAAATAATAACTTTTAGCAGGAATCAAAATCAATGTCATGGAATAAGTAGCAGTGGGTGACCCCAAGAGAGCCCGTGCCAATGTGCAGGCTGACAACTGCACCAATGACACCACACGCTGGCAAGTTACTGGCCATCACCTTAGTGCAACAAGGGCAATACAGAAAATGCATTTGCTGCCAATCTGCCAACTGGTATCAGCCAACGTAGCGATTACACTCCAAGTGTTGGACAGCGGAGGAATTTTCATTTGCACGCTGTAAGTTTTGCGGTTGGAGAGAGCAGACTGTGCACAGGAGACAAGTAAACGGTGTCGAGAATCGTTTTATGGGTGCTTAGCGTGCTCTGTAACGGTATAAATTTCATCGACAGCATGGTTATGCTGCGCAGTTAGTTTCATGCTCGACATAAGCTGCGATGAGGCATTCGTATATCAGTGTTGTCTTCGTCTCCTGCTAATGCAACGAATATGACACTCGCGAGATTTCAAGTTTAGATGCAAATGCAGCTCGATGCCATTCAGTGCACAGCAGCCCCTATGACAGCAAAGCAATGACCCTATATAAAACTCCAGCATGAGTTTCGTAACCAGAAAGGGCACAGAAGGACTTTGGCGCAGGGAAGGAGGGAGGCGGCTATCTTCACAAGATGGCATTACTTTTAGTTTGAGGGGCTTGAAGCACACCGGCTGCAGATATGTGGTACATCCAAACACACAGGTGCTGTGGTAGCTTTACCACCCCTTTCTCGTCGAGATTCAAAGAGGCGGATGACGACCTACCACCAAATGCCATGGACGCCTCAATTGCAACCACAAGTTGTAGGCAAGACAACTCACCGTGCAAGAGCTGCTGGACTGCATCACTGGCCAGCTGTGCTGCTGTGCAGCCCTGTATGTTGACTATGCCAGGGTCAGCCCCACCAGAGAGCAGCAAACGGCAGGCCTGTACATTCCCTTCTCGGGAGCACCGGTGCAGGGCAGTCTGCCCCAAGCTGTCCAATGCGTTCACCTGCAAAAGGGCCCATTCCTTAAAGGCACAAATACTACCATGTAAACCAGGCAAAGCGAGATGGGTGCCAGGGATTACCAAAAAAAAATCTGAATTGCATAAAACAGAGGTGCACTATACCAGGCACTACAAAGACCACAAGTCCCACAAAATACAGCTCCCTTAACTTCCCGCCAAAGTGTCAATAAGGCCCACTCATCGGCCAGTTGTGCCATTTGGCATGTCACTGTTCTTTAATTTTCCTTTTGTAATGCCTATGCATATTCCTCACATGCATCCACATGTACTCCCTATTACAATGAAACTGCACATTGGACATGCGAGGCTCCACTGCACTTAGTGGTGAAGCATTCTCAAAACACAAAGGGAATGTTCTACGGCACCCGTGTTGCACTGAGAAAAAGGTAGCAAAGGCTGTTACGATTCTGAAGCACTTCAACGTTCCCAAATATGTGCAAAAAGGAAAGCACTTTCAAACTGAGAAATACTGTCCTTCTCACTTAGGTCTCATTTCAAATGCTGACAACCATGATGCAGTTGTTCGTCAAATTACTGCGGTGAAAACAGTTTTCGGCAGTTTTCTTTTCAGGCCCATTCGATAGGTCCAACTTTTCGTCAATTTCAAAGATTCTTTTTTCTGGTCCCTTGAAGACAGAATTTAACAAGATCTTAATGTATATTAATTTCTTACTGTGCTTTCTTTTCTGTACCTTCAGAGTTTCAACGTGAAAAGTGCATGCAACTTTTCTCCATTTTGTTATGTCGAGGTACGAGGGGCATCCTAAAAACATCATCCGCTGCCAATGCACTGTAACACAAACTACGGGGCATCTCCAGCAATAGTTTTTCCTTGGGTAAATGTTCGAAAGCTACAAAAATGCGCTGCTGAATTGTATTTACTTGTCCCAGCTCAGCAATAAATACGGCCGAGAGTACACTGTTCGAGTTCATGTCGCGTTAAGAAGCCGCTTGTCATTCCTTCTTAAATTTCAATATGAAAGCACTTCAAACAATATCAGTGCATTATCGTGAATTTTCCAATGATCACTAAAATTTGCATTTAGCCACAGGGAAAAAAATATGTTGGTTACTGTGTAAACGTGTAATATTTGATTTACTTAGTGCAGCGCTACATATTTTGTGATGCTTAATTCTTGAAGCCTGTGAGGTGCCCAGCGGTTACGAGGGTAGCAAGGCGGTGGTTTGGGGTCGAGGCTAGATGCGCACACAGAGGAAAAGACGGCGTCGGGACAACGGAATAAGCGTGTGTGATCTGTGGCGTGGTGTTTGAACTGAGTCGTTGGTCAGCGGAGTGGACTTACGAGTGTGAGACTGATGTGTTGTGGCACGAACATTTTTCCGTTTGGAGCAATAAAGCTAGTTTTAACCCCTAGCATCTGACAAGCAAATAATAGGTCCTGAGTGCAAATTAAAGACGGATATGATGAGCGTCAGATACAAGATTTAAGGAATTGAACACTATGCTCCAAGTGAGCAAAAGTGGTATACAACACTTAGCCGGTGGCGGAGCTAAAAAAAACTGCATCGCGACTTCATCTAACAACAGCTATATAACATCGATACAACAGTAGCGGTGCCCCCTTTTATCCGCATGCACGTGTCACTGACGTTGTCCCTTTCTCTTTCGCTAGATGGCATTTCTATGCAGTTTTCCCAAGCTCCGTCAGCAGCTGAGTGTTGTATACCACTTTGCTCACAACTGTACATGCATTTAATGGCCTATAAGCGGTGCTTGTGAAGAGCCACATTTATGAATTATTTTTTTTTCCTTTTACCTAAGCTTTTACTGAGCGAAGGTTGTAAGCGCTCACTTTATCACGTTGCACCCATTTCCAAGCGTATGCCTGTCTGTAACACGAAAGTCTTGGGTTTGACTTACATCCCCACTCAAAGCTGACTCAGTTTTTATTTCCACTCAATTATCTTCCTTTAATTATACAGAACTTCCTTGAGAAATTTAGCGTTAAACTTGACACTTTGAACTGCTCCTGAATTTTCCATCGCGATTTTTCGTTCACAACCAATGACAACGACGACGACGCTGAATTTTCTGCGACAAGGGACCCTTAGCAACATCACATTAAAGTCGTGTATTCGGCCCTTGAAGCGATATGCCTATCAGAGAGCGGTATTGGCTCGATGTAACGGCGGGTGGCGCAAAATGTCTCATATATTGGATCGAGGCATGTCACATATTAAATGAGCTTGCAAAGCAAAGACAAGGTAAATGAAAAACAGCGATTGTTCCTTCATAGCACTTGATCTGTCGATGCAGTAAAGCAGGGCTCAAATATCTAGCTGGTCATTTAGAACTTGAAGCGTGCACACATTAGTGTTTCCCCGATGGCTGCAGCATCAATGTTTTCGCTTCTACTCAAAGGCCAACCTTAAGTTAACTTTAGCTTCAGGCCACAGCAGAAAAAATCTGCAGGAGCTGAAAAAAAAAAAAAAATGACACCGCAGGCATCGGCAATCCTCATAGCAACGCATCAGCAGCCGCATTTCGTATCCCGGAAGGACTTTTGAAAACAACCACTAGGCAGCTTTCAGTGGCGAGCCCCTATAGTCTGTGCACGACAACGTTACTAGATTACTTTTCCAGTTTGCAAACTCCGGCGCCGCGGGTGTCACCCTTCCTTGTCCCATCGAGCGGGGCCGCACTTGTCGCTGTTCGACCGGTTTGGCAACCTCTGGCCTCCGTATCAATGCTGCCCCCGCCACAGTCAACATACACGCGATCTTTTAACTGACATTTCTTTGTTGCCTTGAGCTGTGTTGCATGTTGATCACTGCCCCTGTGAGTTCTCGCAAGATTTATCTACACAGTTCGTGTCGATCATGCGTAGTATACTTCATCTGCAACACAACACAGCGGCGTCTGCAACCTGCACATCTTCATGAGGCGCTGCCCATGTGAGACGCAACTGTCCAGCTAGAGTTAGCCCTTCAAAAATCAAGGTACATCGCCTACGCAATGTCATCGGCACTTCAGGACCCGTGTTGCATCCGATGATATTTATCGGACCGAATTCAAGGAAGGGTGCATAAAGCATACATGCCACAGCAAAGATGTTGAGTGTACATAGGGTTAACGATTGATGGCTATATTATATAAAGCTGGTGTCAGTACTAACATTTTCTGGGAGTAAGGCATGAAATTAGGCTGACTGACTGTAGTTCCAGAAAATTCAAAAACGCACGAAGACGGGACGAAAAAATACACGAACGTGCACACACAGATCGCATACATTCAACTAAATTTATTTAGTGAAAGCAGGGAATCAGAGTGACCATCTGAATAACAAAATAAGGAACACGCACGAATGAAATTGTGCACGAAGTAGGGATAGCAATAGGAAGTGCGTCCATTACAACTGTTGAAGAGTTCTGATGACTTCTCCTTAAAGTGACACTGCAGCGGTTTTCAAATGCGCCAATACTATAGATTTTTGAAGTAGATTATTTTTTGATCATGCCTGTGAAGTTATTTTTTCGAATATGCATAAAACACTTACGCAGTCGCCGACTGAAAGCCCGGAATTCAGATTTCCCGCGCCCCGCGCTACTGCTACAGAGGAGGAAAGATGAGAGAGAAACCTCGCTTCTCCATCCGTCATGCCGTCACCGTGAGGAGCCGGAGGCATTCAGAGCCAACGGAAGGGGCTTTCGGCGTGTGCTGTTCCTCGTCTTGCGTGCGTTGCGGACGTACAAAACACAACAACTTAGTGTTGTGCACTTGATACAACACAACTCGTGTTTGGATGCACTAACAGCTGTGGAAGCGACAATGTAATCTTCCATTGTGTTAAAAGCTTGCGACGCAATGCGGCGTTGCTGAGAAGAGAGATAGATTCAAGCCGAGCAAAAGAAACGTTCTACTCGAAGCATTTTTGTGATTGTGACTACATGCAGTTTGTTGCTAATGCTATTTCTATAGAGCTTTGGCAAAACGGCATGGCTGAACCATGATGAGGTTCCTTCTGTTTCCTTGCACAAAAGAGCCGGGACAGTCATCATTTCCTATAACCGCAGTTATTAAAGGAAGAAAAGGGAGGTAAAGCTTGTACTTCGTAGTTCCATTACTTTCTGACTATTGAGGTCCAGAGATGGGCAAATGCCCTCATTTTGGCCTTTCCTCCTTCGCCCTCATTTTCCAATTGGCAGTCCTCCCTCACCCTCATCTTCACTTTAAATATTTTCCTGGCCCTACCTCGCCCTCACCCAAAAAATATTGCTGGTCCTCACTCACCCTCACCCTAATTTCGTTTGCCCTCCCTCACCCTCAACCTCAAGTCTAGCAGTTTTAATATTCTAGCTCTTTCATTATTTTTTATCTATGTCAACGTTATAATGAGTCGAAGTAGGCGCCAGCTATTCTTCTCTGAGTCTGTTTTCGGCGGTGTCAAGCCGAGTTGATCATTTAGCAATCCGAATTTCTCGGAGCTAATAATGGACTTGGCTGCGTTCATCTTGTAGCGAATCACTGGCAAGAGCCATCTGGTACTTGTTCCGACAGCTGCTGAGAATGAGATATGCACTGCACGAGGAAGCCAGGGGCTATGAAAGGTGCAAAGAACAATTCAGACAGTGTCCTAGACATGTCAATCAAAGGCGAAACTTCGAGGAGGAAGGAAAATAACAACTGGAATAGATTACCGGGCAAACCTGTCCACCAGTTCACACTCGATATTTGAAGGAGATAGACGAAATACTGTTGAGGAGAGCATGTTGCCGGGCTAGTTGGTGATTCATTAAGTAAAAACTTTAGCGCAAAAAAAAGATCACAAAGGACAAAGAAGAACACATAAGACGTTTGATGAGCGCTCGTCAAACGTCTTATGTGTTCTTCTTTGTCCTTTGTGTTCTTTTTTTGCGCTAAAGTTTTTACTTAATAGACGAAATACTCTACACCGCATGAGGCAGGAGGAGATACGAACTTCTAGCCAGTCGCAGACGGAGAAAGCATGAGGCATATACGGCAACAGAACAATGTAATTCAAGTAGCAGGAAAACGCTATCACACTGAAGCATAAATTTTGAGGGGGTCAGTGGGTCCTTCCCCAGCCGTTCCCTGCCGTTCGCAGTTTTTTTTTCTTTTTTTTTTTATGCATTGGGGGGGAATTGAACAGAAGGAAAACCCTTTGGAAAGAGAGAGCTGGAAAGGAATGAACGGTGGTGGACGTGTGTGTACCCTTCTGAGAGTACTGCTGCCACATGCACCCATGTCTTCACCCGCCACCTCAGGGAGATCTGATAAGACCAGCCACAGCCGCTGCTTGAGCCCGGCCGTGGACCAGCGTGCGTGGTCTGCCTGCCCCGCAGAAGGTTTTTTTTTTTTTTTTTCCCCCCTTTTCAAGCAGCTTTACTATTGACAGCTGCCCTCGCAGTGAAGGGAGTATAGTCTGTCGTCGACGCATTACCACATGGGGCAAAGCCCGACGCACACTTGCTTGCTTTGTGCTTTATCTGTCGCCTCCCAGCAGCGCCGAGTCAGTCTTCAAACGAAGCGCCACCACGCAAAGCTCTCGTGTGCGCAGGCTGAGGTGCGCCCCGGCTAACAACGTTACGGCTACAGCCTTCTAGAACACTGTAGCCCGCCGAATGAAACATCTTCCCGGCCTAGTACGAATTTCGCTGCTTTCGTTGCTTCATTTTTAGTTTGTTTAGCAACACACACATGGTGTATGCGTGTGTTTGGCACAAGGCAGAAAAAGGGACAGGAAGCTATCTGAAAGCAGGCATTTCGCTCACAGAGGAGCGAACAAGTGCTTGCACAACACGGAGAATCCGCGGAAGAGAGGAAGCCTCTTTCCCTACACAGAAATGGCTAAGCAGAATCAGGTGTACAAAAGGCAGTGGTGTCATAATTTCAACCTGCCAGCTAGAGATCCAAGGACATACCATGACTACACGGAATTGGATTTCATTTAACCTCAGCTGTCTGCTTTATTGAGTCAGTCTTTGAGTGAGTTTGAGGCGCTGAAGGGTAGCGTTCGAGAGCAGGTATCACGCAAACCCTCGAAGCTTTCTTCCCCGAAGTCTTCCTTTTGTTCAGACCTGGCAGATGTTTTAACAGTATCCGAGACAGGTGCTCTCTGGTGCGACTCTAGCCTTAGCAGCATGCATACAGGTACTTCATCTCAGCTTGCCATCTTGTTGGGATACTTATTAAAACGATCTCATAAAGTCGTAAGCTAAAATTACAGCCTGTACTCAAGATCCAAGCGTCCTGGAGGGCTGGACTTCAATGTCACCCTCTTATCTCAATAGGTAAAAAACACTCCACGGCGGGTCGGGCCCAGCCCTTGCGGATCTCTATCACCGAGTGTGAAGAGACGCATTGTAGCTTTCCTCGATATAAACCCCACTATATGTCAGTTGAAAATTTGATTTCAGTGGTTGCGTTATTTCTGCAGCATTGAACCAGCATCATTTTTTCGCTTTATATTGTGACGTACCAAGCACAGGAAATCATGCTTTGAATAAGAAGCCGTTGAAAGTCGACATAAACATGGTCCACCCCTACAGTCAAGGTGATCTTAGCAAAGTAATGGCAAACTAAGAAGACTGGCATGCTGACATGTGTGGGATATTTAAACTCCTCAAGTTATCGGATAAGGCGACCGAGGCCTCAATTGCTAACACAAGTAGTGAATTCCATCTTAATGCAGTATGCTTCGTATACTTTTCTGCTGAGTTTAGACGCGAACTTCTTCAAAATTGTCATTTCACGGAATCGAGTCGCAGCCTCGGTTCGGATGCAGTGGCGGCAACAGACGTTCAGTCCCCCCCCCTTTCTTTTCCTCCCGCCAGTGCGCCTACTCGTGCGCGCAGCTTGAAGTGTGCCGTTTTTGCAACATCCAATTTGTTCTATGTAGCTTTTGGCATATGGCAGCCGTGTACGGTAAACGAACGCACCCTTCCTCGGGACAAACCTGCCTACGCGCTTGATGCTACATCCCTGCATCATATTGCACACACCAGCCAATATTTTTGGTGCAGTGATGACTACAAGGACGTCACCTTTCTGAGCCATGTTTTTTAAGCGGTGGGAGATTTGATAGTAATATGAAATGGCAATGGGTCTTGTACTTTGCGCTTCTTCAGCTCAGCGGTGCTCCTTTACATCCCTAGCATCATTAGCAAGGCCCTTTAAAACAGGGTAACCACCTAACAGGAAAATCCTGCACTGATCAGTGTTTTCAGCCAAACATCTGTGCTATGTGTCATTTCATGTAGGCACGATTTGTCAAGAGCGGCATGCAGGTAGTTTCTTAGCAATGCCCTTGGAAACTTAAAATGAGCTGACTAGTGGTTTAAAATACCTTTTTTTTAGCGAGGCTCATACCACCAGCACACTTTGATTTTGCGAACAGCAACAAATGTATCTAAGAACTGCAAGCACCCTTGCGCTGGCACCTCATAGCTGAAGCCAACCTGGAAGCGCATTCGGCCGAGGTTCATAGAACCCAGTTCGGCATTGTCATACCCTGTAATGCGTGAGTCTGTCATAACATAATGCCTTACGATCGTCGGGTATTATGATGCATTAAACTTATTCTGACTACAGAACGGAGGTTAAAATCAAAGAATAGGAGAACCTTACTCCGGTACAGGATTTCAACAGGTTAACACGAAATGCGAACACACTCTTTGGATACAGGAAATGAAACAACTCTTTCGTGAAATTGTGCTCAATGCTCACAGGCTGTTACTTCACTAACGATATTAAAAACCATCTGAAGAAAACTATCTTAAGGACATAGATAAACTAAAACCTAATGTTATAGAAATTACAGAAAAAACAATGCATTGTAATTAGGTGCCGCGCATATTAATGCACGATATGAAGATTTTTCTAATTCACAACAAAGCAAAAAATGGTAAAAAAAATAAGAAAATTCTGCTTGTTTCTGCAAACACATAACAAAGATTGCATCGGGTATTGAACTGCGGTTTATTTTTTTGGAGCTCTTATCAGCACAAATTCACTGTTATTTATTTTCCGTGTTGCGAATTGTAATTTACACTTTTCATGAAAGTTTTACGTAAAATCTTACTAACTGGGCAGTCACGAAACACTGTCAAGAAATACTTCTCATACGTCAACTACTCATGCAAGCCACTCTGAAGGAGGGAAAAAAAAAAAACGTATGGCAGGCGGTCACAACAGATAAGATCACCCCACCTCGGTATTTTGTGTTCAACGTTTCTACTGCGCATCCCAGCTATTTTGGACGCATTTTTTTTTCCTCTGGACCTGCTTTTGCCTGAATGTCAAAAAAAAAAAAATGTTAGCAGTTAGAAACGGCTATCCTGTGCATTTCCTCAGTCCCGTCGTGTTCCATGAGGCTGGAAACAGCGACATCGCTTTCGGTGACTCCCTGCAGCTCTCTAGTGTCGTTTTTAGACTTTTCTTCACCATGAGCACCAGGCCAACTTTGTGGCTTTCGTTCCTGCTTCTTTTTGCTGCAGTGCCTGTGCCCCATTCCATCTGTTTTCTATACAACAAAACCCTAGTGGAGGACGAAGTGTGTGGTCCCTCCTGCCTTTCGTGTTGCCGCATGCTTTTTCTTACTATAAATACGCCTTTTGTGGAAGGTTTGCCCTCTCCCCTCAAACTCTGTATCTTTCATTCCCTCCACCTCACCGTCTTTGCCCTCCCTCACCCTCGTCCTCACAAATTTTTCAGCGCCGATCCTCCCTCGCCCTCACCTCACTGAATAAAATCCTCACGAGGTGAGGGTGAGGACGCCTTAATGAGGGTTCACCCTCGTGAGGATGCTCATGTCTGTTCAGGTCTCATTTGTATGGGAACCATTTCAGTTAGCGTTGATTGCGATCCATTTATAGAGTGGAATCTCGCGATGGGACGGGCAGACAGCATCGGTGCATGGTTGTCTTCGGGTGTCTCGTTTCTTTTTTTGTGTGTGTGTGTGTATGCAAAAAATGCGCGCAATGGCTTCTGTGCTAAACACGAACAACTCATCAGCAGCACGTGCTGATGATTTTTGTGAACTAGCAGATGATTAAGAAGAGCCCACTGCTGTGTCGCAGCTAGGATGTGAAGGCTTTGCGGGATCCTTTCCAGCACCGCACGTGCCGGATAGGTTCGTGGTACTTTTATGGCAGCATTATTAGAAGATAAGGAGTGTACCGCTCAGCTGGGTACAGGCGCATTCAGGTAAGGAGGTTTCCTTCGACGCGTCCAAGCAAGCAATCATCGAATTTGTTCATATATGGCATCGCAATTTTGCACCCGTTGCTGCCTCGTCATTTTACATAGTCCTGTCTTGTTTGGGGATGCAAATTAAGTTGGAAATAAAAACGACGAGGCTCTTGTAAGAAAACACATTTCGGAACATGATTTTCTCGTTAAGGTATGGGTGCGGAGAAGCTTCAGCTTGGCCTTCCACATGCATCAGCCGTCAATTCACTAAACGTGTATTGTGAGAGTACGATAAAAAAGGAAAGGTTCTCTACGTCTGCTAAATGTTCTATGACTCAAGCAGCATTCTGCGTGCATTTGACTTGGTCTCCAGCACAATAGCCCCGTCAGTACCTCGTATGCATTGCAGAGCTCGGCAACCGCGCTTTGCGTATTGTTCATTCGTCTGGTGACAGCTGTGTACTGCTTCACCCGTTCTATAAAATTCTTCGTTTCCCCGAGATACGGCGACTGGCGCTCAAAGCAGGATTTGGTACACCAAGCCTTGGGTTCATTTTTCACAATAATGACCTTTCGTGCAGGGTAAGAGGCTTGAGACAGAGGTAGTCTGCTAGGGCATTGTTTGCTGCCCTTCCTTCCCAGGAATATACGCGCGAGGTTTCACTGAGGGCCATGTAGTTTCTGTTAATAATGACACACACTACTTTTCAAAATGCCTTACTTTAACCAAAGCAAGTTTTCCTGCCAAACCTAGGCTCCCCACAACAGAAATGCTGCATCATTTGTGGGCCGCATCTGGTACGGGTACATGCGGTGAAAATCCCGAGGGTGATTCGTGTGGAAATGGCATTCACAAAACCCAAAGAGCTGCGATCAGCATACAGCGCAGCAAAGGAGTCGCGTCGGCAGCTTCTCTGGTCCTCCAAATGTAGTCACCCGACGTTTTGGCCAATCACAGGCGGCGGCGCGAACCGCGGTGAGCCCAGTCGCGCGGGCTGCTTATTCTGCTGAAGAAAGGCTATTTCTGCTTTCTTCTGCCTAGTTTCAATCTGATATTCGACTTCGCAGCATAAAAAACTGTAGGTTTCTGTTGAAAGCCCAATTTTTGCAAAAAGTGCTGCAGTGTCCCTTTAAGAATTCAATTGCATTTCTTGATAGTGATAAACATGGAGAGCTAAGCAGCTGTCACCCTCTCGGTGATTTGCCTGCGATGTTTTATTTTTTCAAAGGTAAATGGCTGTCGCAGCTCTTGCAATGCAGGGTGAGACTGCCAGTGCTAATTCGCTTCTGCGCCAGAGCACGCTCATTAAAACAGCGCCCAGATTGTCCTATGCAGGAACGACCGCACAACAAGGGAACCTCGTAAACAACATGAGATGCATTTGCATGGTGACCATGTCCTGAAGATTCTTTCTGCATGAACTGGAGTCCTTTTTGCATTGGCTAGAAGGGGACATACCTTAGTTTCCAAGACACTGAAAGTTAGAAAGGTGTATCTCCTCTTAGCCCAATACAAAAAAGGATTCCAGTTGTAAATTGATTCGATTAGGCTGTACTGAGCGTATGTCGCCATTCACCTTCCAGATACTGCACACTGCTGGCTAAGGAGCAAATAAGAGGTGGCTGTAACAAACAAAAAAGCATCTCTGTTGTGATTCTAGCTCTTTGAAATGTGCACTGCTAATAAAATGGTTTTTCTATAGCTTCAGCAAATTGTTTTTCCTAAGATGTACATTTGCTTTTCCTGTCATTTGCCGAGTTTTATAGTATCTCGCCTTTAAAAAGTTATCCTTGCCAGATGGTTGTTGGCTTTGGGTTTTGGCAAGGGGTTTTTGCGACATTTCGATTACTGGTGTTGCGGGGCTCGCTGCTGACAGTAGCTACAGGCAAAACTGAATTAAAAACAACGCCCGATACCCTACCGAAGAACACGGACTCGATTCATATTTCAAGCTGCGCAGATAAGGATTCCATGTAGCAATTGACGAATCTTGACCATATCTCAGTCAAATGCGATCGTTCTCGTAGTTTCAATGCCACCTTGTTTGCACTATAATTCTGCTCTTTTTTGCAATAAACTGTCTTACACTATGAAATCATTCGCCTGAAGCGCAATTATCTGCGTAAATTGCCGTTAAACACGCAGCGCTGGCTTTGCAACACTTGTGCGACCGGCTAACCATAGAGGAAGCGCCATCTCGCGAGCGGGAGTGGAAAGGGGCCGCTTTTCACCGCAGAATCTCAGCGGAGATTAGTAATGTTGGTGCACAGGGCATATACTTTATGTCTGTGTGCACCTGCGAGTGTGGGTGCGTGTCTGCATGTGCGTCCCGACAGGCAATCACTGTGTGTTTGCGCACATATGTGTGTGTATATGAGTGCATAAGTGTAAGCCCACTCACACGATCATTAACCTCTTTGCTCAAGGATGTTCAACACTGGACTCGAGACCTGCAAAACTAAATTATAAATTTTCAAATCTGTTGTAGGGGTTTTATGCGACCCATGGGCCACTATCGAGAGACACTGTAGCATAGTGTTCCAAGAGATTTTAGATGGCCGAGCTCTATTTGAGGTGCACTAACATTGCACAACACACGGGATTTTTTTCATTTTGCTTCGGCCGAAACGCTGACGCTGCAGCCCACGACTTTGGAATCAGTACCGATGCTTCATGGGGGAGCTGAGTGTTAATACAGTCAAACCCGGATATATTAAACTCGAAGGGCATCGAGAAATAGTTTGAGATATCGATAATTCGATATACAGAAATTGACTTGTGACGGCACTTACGATGAAAAAAAACAATACTGTATTTGTCGCGTCATCCACTCACTAGCATAATGAGCCCACCCTCCACTTTTACACACGAGAAATTTTGAAAAAAAAAAAAAAAAAAGCGTTAAAGCCAGCTCGCTCACATGCAAGCGATTAAGCGATCTCAGCGACGAGCGGCAGCGACAGAGCAAAAAATTTCCAACTTGTTGGAACTGCGTCCCTCTGCTGTACGAGCCACAAAACAAGGTCATAGAAAAAGAGATTGGTAAAGAGTGGACACTCGGCGAAAACTGGCCCCAGGAAATGACGCGCGACTTGTTGCGCTGCCGCCAATTGATGAATGGCGGCACCAGCATGGACATGCGCGGACGCGCGCGCGACGGCACTCGCAGCGGTAGCCCGCCGGAGCAGACGACAAAAAGGTGTCGAAGGGAGCGAGCAGTTGTCGGCTCGTGCCTCGCCGCGCCTCTGCGGCACAGACCGTATATTTTATCTCTCGTGGGCTGCTACGCGGAACGACTGCGGTTTGAAACGACGTCAAGGTGAGCAGCGTTTTTTGCTGAACTACGCTGCATTTGAAGCAGTTTACCATGACCACGCCGGCCGGTGCCAATTAAGTTTCGCAGCTCGTGAACAGGCGCGCCGGATGTTCAGGCGCAGTTCGTAACGCTCCTGCAGTTTCCAACTGCGGCGAGGTTTAATATGTTGTGTTCCTGCGAAACTGAGCTGCATTTCGAACAGTTTATCTCAGCCCGCTGGGCAAAGTGGCATGCGAAGCACCAAGACACGCCGTTGCGCCAACTTGCCGTAGCCGGCTGGTGCGGCCAGGCCTGACGCAGTTTGCCGAACGACTAGTTTTCCTAAGTGTCGCGTTCAAAAGGGCGACGGTAAGGTGAGAAATGTTGCATTCTTGACTTTCTTGTCAAACTGTGCAGAATTTCAGGCAGTTTAGCTCAGTACGGCGGCGACTGCGCTTCACAAAGTCGCGCGTGCAGGGCAAGCTAACAGGCATGACAAGGCGTGCTGGCCGCCGCAGTGACGTGACATGGCATGAGGCGGTTTTGCGAAAGGCTAGTTTTGCGTGATGTCGCGTTTAACAGGGCAACCGCAAGGTGAAAAATGTTCCATTCCTGTCAAACTGCGAGACATTTCAGGCAGTTTAGCTCAGCACGGCGGTCTGCGCTTCACAAAATCGCGTATGAAGGGCAAGCCAACATGGCGTTATAGTGTTCTAGAATTGGGAAGTGTGCCGTCTTCGGCGCGCGGCAATAAGAGCGACGTGGTCGCCGGAGCGATGAAAAGCGCAGGTGGCGCTGTCAGCCGTAGGAGCGCATCACAAGCGCGCGCGCCGCAGAGGAAACGCTTGGGGCGTCTGCTTCTGCGGCTCGTTTCCTGCGTGAATTTTGTTGCATCGCGTTGCTTCTCTGGCTGTTGTACTATGGCGCGTTGTTGAGCGAAGAGCGATGATTGGTCAAGCAGGAAAACACATGTTTGCAGAGAGCACAGTCACAGTTCCGTCTGTCTCGTATGACTTTCGCCCCCCCCTTCTTTTACTGAATGCTCTTTTCCTTTCGTTCTTTCTTCTTGCTCATTGCGCGCTCTTTCTGCTGACTTCCCTATTCGAACCCTTCCCTTCTCGAAATACACTCAAAGCATGGTTGACTCTAAGCATGGTTTCCTAAGCAACAGCACCACGGAAGGCCTTCGGATAACTTTGCAGTCCACAGTCGACCTCGTCGACTACTTATCTGCAAAATGCGGTTTTACATACATTATCACATCGAGACTAAGCCAAGACAAACTAGAAAACCTCTTCGGCATCGTGAGGCAATTTAATGGCTGCAACGATCATCCCACGCCGGCTCAATTTTTAGTGACAGTTAATGCCCTGGCATTTTACAACTTAGCGAAGCCCCCAAAGACAGGAAATTGTAATGCTGAAATTGTAAATGCCTTACTTGGAATTAGCCGTACAAGCGAGAAACCTACCCAGCTTCTTTCAAATCCTATTGATGAGCTTGACCGTTTGGTTGACGAGGGAAGGCTCGAGGACGTCGAAGCTACTTTGAATTCCCTTCCTTCAGACGACCACAGATACGTCACTAGGCACAGTTCTAGCCGTCTCATAGCTTATATTGCAGGATATGTCGCTAGAAAGTTCATGAAGAAGTCAAAATGCAGTACTTGCTCCGCTTATCTCATTTCAAGCAAATCATGCGCGGCACAAAAAGAAGAAAATCAATTTATCTCAAACTTCATTATAGTGACCATTATAGTGACCAGAATGGCTCGCATAGAAGAACAGACGCGAGATCGACACCAGTCTGGACAAGCTCCAAACTAGAGTTCGGAACTAGAAATTCATTATATTGTCGAGAATGGCTCGCACAAACGAACAAACACGAGATCGACTCCAGTCTAGACAAGCTCAAAACTATATTTCGGAACTAGAAATTCATTATATTGACCAGAATCGCTCGCATAGAAGAACAGACGCGAGATCGACGCCAGTCTGGGCAAGCTCCAAACTATATTTCTGAACTAGAAATTCATTATATTGACCAGAATGGCTCGCATAGAACAGACGCGAGATCGACGCCAGTCTGGACAAGCTCCAAACTAGAGTTCGGAACTAGAAATTCATTATATTGACGAGAATGGCTCGCACAAACGAACAAAGACGAGATCGACTCCAGTCTAGACAAGCTCCAAACTATATTTCGGAACTAGAAATTCATTATATTGACGAGAATGGCTCGCACAAACGAACAAAGACGAGATCGACTCCAGTCTAGACAAGCTCCAAACTATATTTCGGAACTAGTAATTCATTATATTGACCAGAGTGGCTCGCATAGAAGAACAGACGCGAGATCGACGCCAGTCTGGACAAGCTCCCCCCAAGTGTTGTGTTCGATAGCTTATGTAATTTATAATTGCATTGAATCAATTGTAGTTCTAGTCAATTACCGTAAATAGTTTAATAAGACTGAATTTTTTTTACCTCAACACACCTTTTATTTTTTTTGGCCTCTCGAAATCTCATCAACCTCTCACCAAACATTTCTCGAATCACTCAACTGCTGTGAAACACAACATCCAGGCATTTTGCATGGAACAAAGCAATGTGGACGCAGCAGTGTTACGAATACGCCACCTGAACAACAAAATGGTGGACAGCGCTCACCAGAACCGACTTTGGCAGCGCTGACTAGTAGAGTGACATCACTCTAAGCGGAGATGTGCACATCGAGGCACCCTATACTCAATAAAAGGCCCTTGAAATAATATTTCACATTTTGAAATAATGTTTCACGTTCTGGATTATTCCAGCATCCGACAACTGCAAGTGGTTCGTCATGTTAGCAGTAAAGAATATGACTGTGACACTATTTCATGCCAATTGCCGAGGAAGGGCAGAGCACGGATCAACAAAATGCAAGATTTTTTCTAATGCCATTTTTCAATTTAAGCCTACCAGAAACCCTTGAAAAACATTCACAGTTATCCAGACTTTCTTATTAGCTTTGTACACGCAAGGCAAACGTCCAGCCATTCAAAAGCATCTCGATTGCTTCGCCTTGCTGATAATGGTGAGCATCATTTTTTCGGAACCATCGGCATTGGAACAGAAAAATATGGACGCTCTTTCTTTACTTCTCTGGCTGCCCTGCCAAACTTGGCCCTTCACACACGAACTCTTGCTCCGTTTCAGGTTGAAAAAGACACCTGCCTCATCGGCACTAAACACATCGCATGGTACGTACCCCGAGGCCAGCGCTGGCAGCAAGTCAATCTGGTCGCCAACAGCCATCTCGTCCACCTTTTTGCCTTCTCCACAAACAATTTTGTAAACAAGCCCATGCCTTTCTTTAAAGCAATGAAGCCACCATCCAGACGCTTTAATATTTTCGAAGCCAAGAGAAATGTCATCGGGTTTCTCTCGTAGCTCCTTGCCGACCACGTTGATGCTGGCTGCAGTCGTCTCACAAAACCATGTCACTAGAACTTCTTCTAGTTTCACATGTACGGCACTCTTTGCTAACGCTGACGCTGAAGTGCTGAGTATTCTTCAAAATAATATCTCGCTGCCAATAAAACTGCAGAGCATCAATGGTGCTAGTCCTAGCTCGTACGCCAAGTCGTTATTTTCTTCGGGTGCTCATCAACCTTCTTTAAAGTTTCGAGCTTCCCTTTAAAAGAAAGATCCTTCCTTCCATGACATGTTGAACAGCACACACTTAGCTAGCGTTCTTGTACAGCCACGTTTAGGCGGGCAAAGTCGGCGTCATCTTCGCAGCACAGCACGAAACACAGTTGCAGCAAAGGATGTATCGGCTGAATGGAGCGGCAACAAGAAGCTTCAAAAGTTTGCAAGACGCCATAGGCCAGTTAGCAACTGCGTAACATTATCCACGTGACTGACCTTGCAGGACACGAAATAAAATGAGCGGGCCTGGCAACCAGTTCGTAAGGTGCCAAGGTTCATTGGCGGTGGGAAAGGGGGTAAAGGGGGCAGTGCATTCCTAGCAGGGATCGTGCTCGCTCACTTGTCTGAGTGGTCACACCGGTCACGCATTCTTATCATCCATGTTGGTTTGAAAAACTGCTCTTATAACCCCAAATCGCATGGTATTCTGTATAATGTAGGCAGTTTGGGACACTCAAAATCATCCCAAAATTCGTATCAACTGTAATTGTGTCGAGATTCTACTGTTCATTAAAAGTTAGAGCCAGCAGATATTCTGCTGAAATATTTGTACTGTGAATTTTGAATGAACAGTGTTCGAGAAAGAAAAAAAAAAGAGGGACACTACTTTTTGGTCACCCTCATATAACTGAATATCAAATGTGCCAGTGAATATGACTCTCCAGCAGGAGAGTGTAATCTACACTCTGCATGGACTCACCTTAGCACCATTCTTGAGTAGAACATCCACCACATCAAAATGAGACTTGTCAGCTGCCAGATGTAAGGCTGTCAAATACCTGAAAAGAGAGCACCCACATCACTAAGAGACAAGCCCTTACAACAAGCTGAAGCTGCCCCGCATTGATAGATTACAGCACTCTAATGAGAAAAAGGTTGATATCACTGACAACAGAGGCCAAAAGAAAAAATACAATACACTCCCTTCAAGACGAACATAAGTCTCGCTGTTTTTGAGGCTGCTGTTGTTACCGCGCGACTACCACGATAACAACTGAAAATGACGGATTTCTAGGCGGTAGCACAGCAATAAAATGCACGTACGTACGTGTATCCGTGGAAAATTCACTGTGCCTGAAGTTTTCTTATTTGAGAGTAATGGCAAATTTGTACTGGTCGGTTAAGGTGTACTACAGTATAGTGCATACTTTTCCAGCGTCTCCGCCAACTATGTATTACAGTGCAGTCCACTTATAACGATACCAGATATAACAATGTATCGCTTATAGCGCCCAAGTTCTTGTGATTTATTATTTTTTCCATTGCGTCTATGCAAAAATAAACCAGATATAACGATCGATTATCGGCGGTACATTGGATACAACAATAGAGTTATCGCCGCCCAGTAGGTGTTTATCATGAAAATGTGACTGAATATTCAATAAAAAATAAAATATTTAGAAGACAATGACGTGAAAACTCGACATGTGCGGCAAACGGTGATATGCGATGAAAACAGAATAAAATTAGCACTATCATCATCGCAATCGCAGCCGCACAAAGGGTGCTGCTGCGCACAAAGGGTATTGTCATCGCCATCACCGATTCCGTGTCCATGGCAGATGGCGACGACCACATAGATGGACAGCGCGATAGCTCAAGAGATGAAACGGCAGATTCATCGGGATTTTTGGCAGGGTTTCAAGGTTGAAAGCCTCGTGAAAAAATACGGACATTCGCACTTTACGATTTTAATGGACATCAAGACTGGGGATATCCTTCAGTTCATCCAGCCACTAATCGGTTTCATGCATGCAAAAAGGACCGCCGCCAGCGAACACCCTACTGGAAGCGATGCTCACAGCGATTGTCAAGCTTCAGCGCTGCTCAAGCGAGTGCGACTTTCAGACTTTAAGTATGCTTAAGTTACTTTATGGCTACTGATGTATATTGTAATAAAGTATTTAGTGCTCTTTACGATGATTAGCATTGTTCAACCAGATTTACTCATCGCTAGTAAGTAGGCAAGCCTACAGCATGGGAAAATACATGGGAGTGCTTTTTTTCTTCCCTCCTTTTTTTTTTTTTTTTTTTTTGCCGGTCCAGATATAACGATAATCGGTTATAACGATCGCATTTTCAGGTTTTCTCAATATCGTTATAAGTGGACTGCACTGTAATGGGGTTTTACAGTAAAAATTTCAGTCCTTGTCCTATGCTATTCTCTGTCATGTATGCACCTTTCTTGGCTGGCTGTTCGAACAAAGTCTTGTGTCATTTCAATAATTTATTACTGCTGTTTTTCAGTTACTCCTTTTCTTTATACTGAATGCATCATTTTTAGTGGCTGACCAAGCACGCACTCACCACACACTGAAAGATTCTATAGTAGACATGATCAGACACGAGCACTGCACTGGCTCGGAGTTACCCGAAAGCCCTGGCCCGGCCCGGCCCGCAGGCCGGGTAAAGCATTTTATTGGCGGGCCTGGGCCGGGCACGGGCTTTACAGCCGCGGGCCCGGGCCAGGTGAGGGCCTGTGAAAGTATGGGCCTGGACCAGGCTCAGGCCTGCGAACGACAGGCTAGTTTAAACCAAATACCCAAGGGAGAAAGCAGTGCCAGTTGAATATAGTAGCAGTTCAGGACTATTTACAGACTGCAAATACTTTTTAATCCATGGTAATGTTTATGATGTGTTAGGGATGTAAAGAGAAAATGAAAACATTACAAAAAGCAAACGAATACCGTATTTAATCGCTTAATTCTCTTACTCGCATAATCATCGCACCACCAATATTACCACAGCGAGAGTCGTCTGTTAGTAGTAACAAGTACCATCTTTGGAGCGCCACTGAACCTAGCTGGCCTCGTAGTGTGTACGCGCTACCAGGCGGCGATTGCGTGCCCGGGTAGACCATCATCATTGGTTATGCGTCTTTTTTTTTCTTTTTTTCTTTTTTCCATGGTGCTCGTAGTCTTCGCCATTTTGCGAGTGGTCTCCGCGTCTCGTTATTGTTCCTTCATTCCGTCAGTGTTACTTGATTTGTTCCACCGTCTACCGTGTTCTTGGTGCTGCATCGCGGTGGGGCGGTGGCGGTACGCAAGTTAAACAGCTGCTTTTAAGCTAAAAGCTGTCGAGTACGGCCTACAGCATAGCAACCGCGCTGCCAGCAGGCACTTTGACGTCAACGAGTTCTGCGTAGTGCGCTACTGGAGACAGCGATTGCAGTGTCAACTCGGACTCGGATCAAGTCTCTGATCAAGAGTAGAACTGTATGGTCTGCTGTGAGCATTATACCATGGGACGCGGGAAGTGATGATGAGGCTGTGTGCAGTAAATAAGGTGCTTTAGCAATTTGTGCTTTTGGTGACCCTGTACTTTTACAACAAGGGTAAGTTCTGCTTGAAAATAATGTTTTGGTTATATTTACAATAGGTGACCTAAGAATCCCGATTTTCACCTATTTAAATTTGCTTTTAGCGCTCAACACATTTGCTCGAAATTTTCCCCGCATAATTATCGCACCCCCCAACTTTGCATCAATTTTCCGTGAAAAAAAGTGTGAGCATTATGCAAGTAAATACGGTATATGCAAATAAAACAGCAAATACATATGTGAAGTTCGCTCAGCTTTTTGGGTACCATTCGGTACTAGAATGCACGACACGGACTGTCTGTTTTGAAATTTTACACCTCCTGTTGTTCCTGTTCGCGGCCATCAATAAGCTTGTGGAAGATCCTCCTTGGGAAGCACTTATCGTCAAGGGCTGCCCTATGGAGGGTCGGCGGCGGCTGCATTGTCGGCGGAGTCGCTGCCAAAGGACCCGTTTCCGTCCCTTTTCCCCTTCCTGCCGCGATCTTTCCGTCCCTTTTCCCCTTCCTGCCGCGATGCCTTCTGCGCGCAGTTCTCTACAGTAGCGGCATTGTTCAAAAGCACATGCGTTTTCCGTCCATTTTCACGAAACCAACCTGTGGTGTGGAGACGTATGTGCAACGCAGATGGTTGTCTGGGCTACAGGCAGCTGATGAAGGTGTGCTGCTATGAAGGCGCCACTGGGTCAGAACAAGTGGTATCTCTGTACGTGCAGCGCACGTGAGAAGCGGGCATTCGCTTCTCGTGTGAGACAGCGGAACAAGGCGGGGTATGTTTGATTTGCAACAGCGTAAGCGAGTGAGAATGGGCCATTTTATGACCACTTTTGTGTCTTTCGTCATACGCATGCACGCACCATGTAAGTGTTGCAAAAAAAAAAAAATGCTGAAGAGAAAGCAAAGAAATCCACCTACTCCTTCCGGGAGCGCGTTTCGTCCGCCGGGGTCCGCTCCACCTTACAACGAACGCTTTGTTTTAAGATTTTGACACGGCACACGAAAGGCTGCAAACAAAACATAAATCGGCAAAGAGTGCGCTCGGCTTTGCTTTCAGTGGCAATGCACCGATCACAGCTAGCAAGACTCCCTCAATTCTGAATTGCTGTGAGTGGGAACGCGTTTGAAAAAAAAAAAAAAAAGAAAAGAAACATATTTTTTTTAATCGCATTAACAGTTGAAATCAACGCGGTTGTGCTTTTTGATAATTGTTGCGGACTCACAGAATAATTGAAGCTTATATCACAATAACAGAGGACTTAGGCAGAAACTACAGTCAAACCTCAATATAACCAACACGCATATAACGAATTATTTTCCGAAATATTTTTGTCAAAAACATGTATTTTTAACTTCCCATCGCGAACGCGGTTCGGCATAAAACGGATATTACGAACTTCGCGACGCCAAGCACTACCTCAATTTAAGGGGAGACGCGGGTCTTAGAATGGTCGAAAATGGTCAAAAAATCAATTTTGAGAAACACCAATTTTCTGAAGGTTTAACCTTTCAAGCACCTGCACTCAAATTATTAAGGCTGAAGTCGGTCAGGAAATGCGATAAAATCGGTTTTCAAAACATCACAGCAGCCGCGAAATGCCCCCCCCCGAGAAGAGAAAATTTGTTTGAAACTCCCGTGCACACCGCGAGCATTCCAGCCAGCCGATCACCCTTTGTGCACAATTTGCGCTATCTCAAAATGTCAACGCTCAAGCGGTATGGCTGCGAGCGCCGGTTTTCCAAAGGCCGTTTATGGTCTCTGATTGGTTGTCAAGCGCGCCGTTCCGCGTCTCCTATTGGCTGGCGTGATCAGCGCGTCATTTTTTTTTTCTGTTTTGCGTTCGCCGCCGTGACTGCCTCTTCGCGTGCGTCTGCTTTTGCGCTCGCGTTTCTCGACGCACTGTTTTGTGCCGATCGTTTCTTTTTTTCCCCTTGCAATCGAGATGCCGGAAAACGGTAGATTGTAACCATGCACGCAACAAGCCTTTGGAAGCCATAAAAAGTAGGCGTGGAACAAAAGCCAGAAGGCGGCGGTTGCGTTACGACGACACCGCGGGTTCAAATTACAGTGCAAACTGCATCCCGGATCATAATACACTGATGCCGCCGCGTACTACTCTACGACAGAGCCGACGCAGTGTGTTGAGCGGTCAGCGCAAAGTCCGTTTTGTCGGGAAAGTCGGCGACCCTAACGCGAGTTTCACCACGGCCTCAGCGCGGAATGCGATGCCAGTATAGAGTTCGTGATTGTGGACATGAAAGCGTTAATAAGTTTATTGTGCACACGAAGCGCGGAACCGCCGCAAAGATGTGAGCGCTCAATCGCACGAGCATCACAACGGAGCTTTTCAGGGCCACCCAACTGTTTGCCACAGGCCCCCTTGGCACGGGACCGCTAGTTCCCTCAAGAAACCGTTTGCGGGGCTCAAGATATTATCCTTCAGGAGTTGCACATCCTAGCCCCGCGCTCTCGTCGGCTTAAAAAAAAAAAAAAAAAAAAGGAAAGTAAACCCATAACTTCATAATTTTTTTTTTTTTACATTTTCGTCATGTACACATCTTCAAAATTTTTAGGAAATGTTCCGTTGGATGGAATAAGACACTTCTTTGTTTTGCAGGGGGACAGATAGGGAACACTGAAATAAAATCTGCACTTGAAGATTCCTCCCAAAATTTTCTGCAGTCAGAGTCAGAACTTCAAATGCGATTTTCTCAACTTCATATTTTTTGCCAACATGATTAGCCTTACGGAACTTTTCATTGCGTTCTTGTGGTACAATTTTAATATTTACACCGTTGCATTCAGGAAGAACTGAACTGTGGAGCTATGCTATTTTTATGTTGCTAGGTTGAACATATCAAATTTGGGGGAGAATAATGTCAGCTAATTATATTGTTACGAAGGGGGTAAGACGTCGGAGCGCTGAACTACAAGACGATAGGGTAGGGAGCTCAGCTGGTCAACGGCAGCGCGTCCGGCACGAGAGTCCTTTTTCAACGTCTTTCTCCTTCACTTGTCTTCTAAACTTCATCTTCTTCCGTACTGTTACATTTTCCCCCTTTGCAGACGAAGCCCCCCGGGCGAGGTAGTTATTCGTTTCCACGAGAGTGACACGGCTTCATCCGGGCGACATGGGCAACTTCAGTTCTGACTGAACGACGACCACTTGATGTCATACGTGCTATTTGATAGTTCACTTCGCTGACGCGTTCAAGCACAAAGTAAGGGCCAGCGTAATGCGCCAACATTTTCTGCGCTAAACCACGCTTTCGGAGAGGTCGCCAAAGCCACACTAAATCTCCAGGGGCGTAAGACACATGGTTATGCCGGCTGTCGTACCGAGCTTTTGAACGCTCTTGAGAAGCGAGAATTCGCAAACGGGCGAGACGGCGAGCTTCTTCGGCTCGACAAAGAGTTTCCGCAATGCACGGTTCATCATGGACGGAGTAAGGAAGAATGGTATCTAGACAATACCGAGGAGGACGGGCATATAGCAGGAAGAACGGGCTGTAGCCAGTAGTCTCATGGGTTGCGGTGTTGAATGCAAACGTTATAAATGGCAGTATAGTATCCCAATTCTTGTGGTCAGATGCGATGTACATAGATAGCATGTTTGTGAGTGTGCGGTTTGTGCGCTCCGTCAAGCCGTTGGTTTGAGGGTGATATGGTGTGGAATGCCTAAAATGCGACGCACACAAACGAAGAAGCTCTTCCACAACATCTGCCATAAACTGGCGACCTCGGTCACTTATGATCACTCGCGGAGGTCCATGGCGGAGGATCACAGAACGGAGCAAGAACAGGGACACGTGGTGAGCGGTGGCTGAAGGAAGAGCTGCCGTTTCGCAGTAGCGGGTGAGGTAGTCGGCACAAACCACGATCCAACGATTTCCGTCGGATGACTTCGGGAAGGGACCCATAAGGTCGATTCCGATTTTCTCAAATGCGCCACGTGGTGGAGTCACAGGATGCAGCAGGCCCTGTGGCGTGGACGTAGGGCGTTTGTGTCGTTGGCACTCAGTGCAGCTCGCCACATATCGCTCAGTTGTCTGGCGCATCTTTGGCCAATAAAACCGGTCGCGGGCACGATGGAGCGTTCTTGCAGAGCCCAGGTGACCGGAAGTGGGGTCGTCGTGCATGGCGCGTAAGATGCACGAGCGGTAGCTCTCGGGAACCACAAGCAGAAAATTCGTACCGGTGCTTGAGTAAGCCTTTTTGTACAAAAGGCCATCACGGAGACAAAATGGGCTGGAAGCAGTGGAATCCCACGCCTCCGCAAGCAGGGGCTCGAGGCTTATGTCAGTCTCTTGCGCAGTCCGCAGAGCCGAGGCGTCGGGAAACTCGGGCACGACGGAGGCGATGTAATGATCGAAATCACCAGAGTCACATTCGGTCGTAGGAAGAGGAAGGCGTGAAAGACAGTCTGCATCGGCGTGTTTGCGGCCACTCTTGTAGGAAACAGTGAAGTCGTACTCTTGCAGACGAAGGGCCCAGCGTGCCAGACGACCAGATGGATCACGAAGGTTGACAAGCCAACACAGGGCATGATGGTCCGTCACAACCGTGAAATGGCGTCCATATAGGTAGCACCGAAACCGCTGAACAGCGAAAACTACAGCGAGACACTCCTGCTCCGTAACAGTGTAGTTACGCTCAGGTTTGCTGAGGGAACGGCTTGCATACGCAATTACATGCTCGCCTGTTGTCGAACGTTGCACAAGCACAGCGCCAACACCAATCCCACTTGCATCAGTGTGGACTTCAGTCGGAGCGGAGGGGTTGAAGTGCCGTAGTATGGGATGTGACGTTAGCAGAAACTTTAGTTGGTGGAAAGACGCGTCGCAATCTGAGGTCCAGTCGAAAGGGACGTTCTTTTGTAGAAGGGATGTCAGAGGGTAGGCGACGTCGGCAAACCTTGGAATGAATCGTCGAAAGTAGGAACACAGGCCCAGAAAACTGCAGAGCTCCTTTTGAGTCTGTGGTCGTTGGAATGCTGCAACTGCTGCAGTCTTCTGTGGATCTGGCCGAACTCCATCACGGTCGACGAGATGCCCGAGTACCAGCGCTTGACGTTCACCAAAACGGCACTTTTTAGAATTCAGGACAAGGCCAGCCTTCTGTAGGCAATCTAACACAACAACGAGTCGCGTGTTATGTTCAGTAAAAGTCCGGCCAAAAATAACAACATCGTCTAAATAGCACATGCATATTTCCCACTTGAGGCCACGAAGTATTATGTCCATAAATCTTTCAAATGTGGCCGGCGCATTACATAGGCCGAAGGGCATCACGTTAAATTCAAATAGGCCGTCCGGGGTAACAAATGCAGTTTTTTCCTTGTCAGCAGGATCCATCGGAATCTGCCAATAACCCGATCGCAAATCAACTGAAGAGAAATAAGACGCGGAAAAAAGGCAATCTATGGCATCGTCGATGCGTGGTAGAGGATACACAACCTTTTTAGTGATGGAGTTGAGGCGACGATAGTCAATGCAGAACCTCCATGTTCCGTCTTTTTTCTTCACCAATATCACGGGAGCAGCCCAAGGACTGGAGGATTCCTGTATTACGCCCCTGTTCAACATGTCTTGGACTTGCTCGGTGATGATCTTACGCTCTGATGGTGACACACGGTACGGCTTTTGACGGATCGGATGGGCAGATCCCGTGTCAATCCTGTGGCGTGCGCGCGACAGCGGAAAACGTTGCGAGCCGTTGGACTGCGTGAAATCAAAGACGGATAGGTGCTGGGACAAGAGGTTCTTCGATATCTGTCGTTGTGAGGTGTTCAAAGATGCGCTGATCATCGGAAGAAGATTTTCGTCAGCAGGTGAGTTAGTAGCAGGGCTGTCTAGGGAAGGAGTAACGACAGCTACACAATTCGGGAGAGTTGCGCTACATGAAGCTAGTTTGGAACCCGCTGGAAAAACAACTGGTTCCGATGAGCAATTTATAGTCCACAGTCCGGTACGGCCCTCTTTCACGCGAACCAAACAATGCGGCACTAACGCATTTTTCTTTACGCACTGTAAATTAAGAGGCGCCACAGTAGCCTCAAAAGAGTCGTTAATAGCACGGGAGCAGAACACCTGGACACACACTGCTGAATGTGGCGGTATGACGACTTCATCACACACACACAAAACGTCTTCATAATTTGATGTCTCTTCCAAAAGTTCACGAGGAAGAGAACCACTAACACTTAGCTCTCCCGTTCGACAGTCAACTGTAGCGCCGCACATACGCAGGAAGTCAATTCCCAAGATTACGTCATGTGTAGGTCGGGGCAGTACTGCAAACTCCGCCGGAAACACTGTGCCCCCCAAGGAAACTTTAACGCTGCATAATAACCCAACCGGCAACAATAACTCTCCACTTACTCCATAAAAATTTGAAGTTTTGTCCCAAACAAACATAACTTTGTTCTTCAAAAGGTTCTTAAAATTTAAACTCATTACTGAAACTGTAGCACCAGTGTCTACCAACGCCATCGTTGGCAAACCATCAACAATCACATTGACCTTGTTCTTTAACATGAACACAGACGGAGGAATAATAGGTAGCAGCGCACATTGTCCAGCGACCTCACCTCCATTGGCCGCGCTGGCTAGTTTTCCTGCGTTGGTGGTGGAGATCGGCGCCGTGGAAACAGGGAGCGGCGCACACGAAATGACGGAGGTGGCGTCACACTACGGTCAGACGCTGGCGAATGGCTGCGGTGCCCTTCGTTTTGAAAACGGCCCCTCCGGGAAGGATGTTCTGGCCGATAGTTGTCGATGTAGGGTTGGACGATGCGTCGGTTCGGTGCCGTCGGGGGATTCCGAAACCATGTGCGCCGATTACAGTAGCGGGAAATGTGACCCGCGGCACCACACCGGTAGCACACCGGAAGAGGTCGCTGAAAAAGTGGCGTGTCAGCTGGTTCCTGCATGGTAGGCCGCGACGAATATCCGGATGGTGGTTCCGGAACGATGTAGTTGTCCGGCGGTCGGCGCGATGTGCGACTGGAGTAAGAGCGAGGATCTGTACGCTGATGGCAAGAGAATTGTTGGAAATTCTCTTCAGGCCTTGGTCGCGGAGTGTACAGGTCTTCGCGGCAGACAAAGTCGGTGACATTCGCGGACATCGGCGGGCACGCACCCCCACAAGTTGGACGAGCATATACGTCCCCTCCGAAGCCATTGGGCCGGACAAGCGGCTCACGTCGTGACATCTCATCTCGAACAATTTCACGGATGGCGCACAGGAGGCTTTGAGATGGCGACTCTTCAATGCTAGCCACTGTAGTCACATTTGCGAGCCGTCCAAATTTCGGTGTAATGCGGCGAGTCTTTAGGGCCTCGAATGTTCGGCAGTGCCGGATAACGTCAGAGACCGAACTCAAGTTTTCCTTGGCAATTAGGAAGTGGTAGACATCTTCCGCAATGCCCTTGAGCAGATGGCCTACCTTATCATCTTCAGTCATCCTGCTGTCGACGGTCTTGCACAACTTGAGTATGGCCTCTATGTAGGTGGTGCAGGTTTCTCCGGCTGCCTGGGCCCTCTGAGCAAGTGTCTGCTCTGCCTGTTTCTTCTTTGCAGATAGGTCACCGAAACATTCCTTGATGGCTTCGACAAAGCTTTCCCAAGTTGTCAGGGAGTCCTCGTGGTTCTCATACCACATCAAGGCGGTTTGCGTCAAAAAAAAAGACTACATTGGCTAGTTTAGCCACTGAATCCCAGCGGTTATAGCGGCTCACACGTTCATAATGAGTGAGCCAGTCATCAACATCTTCCCCTGCTTGGCCGGCAAAGGAACGAGGCTAGCGAAATGGTAGCGTCGCATTCGTGGTGGTCGGCGGCGCATCGCGAGACGAGGGTAGAGGGTCCCGTGTTGATGTTCGGGGCTGCTCGGTAGTCTGCTGCATTCTTGTTGAAAAGGGTGGGAGACCAGCGAGGCGACGGCTCCGACGAAGCTCCAGCGATTGAGGATGCGTCTTGAGGGTAGTCGTACCCAGCACCTGACCACCAATTTGTTACGAAGGGGGTAAGACGTCGGAGCACTGAACTACAAGACGATAGGGTAGGGAGCTCAGCTGGTCAACGGCAGCGCGTCCGGCACGAGAGTCCTTTTTCAACGTCTTTCTCCTTCACTTGTCTTCTAAACTTCATCTTCTTCCGTACTGTTACAATATTTAAAAATTATGGTCATCGGCATAATTCGACATTTTTATATGGTAACGCACCTCAGTGATAATATACATAGCATAGCTCCACGTGGCAGGTCTTTGGTTACAGCTACATTTTAATCAGAGCTAAATAATACTGAGGAAAAGTGTGTTAATCACCCGTAAAAAATGACCTAATTAGGCATCAGTTATGTTTCTATAGTATGAGAACTAATTGAGATATAGTAAAACAAATTATATTTTTGAAAACAGCAGGAAGGAATACATATTCACACCGAATTTCATTGTGATATCTCTAATAATAAAGAAATTTGTTTTAAGATCAGTGTCTCCCCTTAATAGCAGGAGGGAGGCTTCGTTGCACTACATGTGTGTTGTGCGGCGCAGCAAACGTTCAGGACTACCTCGCAGACGCTGACAGCGCCACAGATGCCACAACGGCATTGGGAGTTGACAGCCAAAGAAATCTATGGCCTCCGAAATCACCCTCGCGCGCGTGTGCGCGGAGGTGATCTCGGAGACCATAAGAAATCGTTCGCATCTCACAATCACTGACAGCGCCGCTTCAGCAGCGGCAGCAGCTGCGCGATCGAATGTTGTTTTTGCCTTTTTGCATGGAGGAAGAAAACAACTTGCCTTTTTAGTTTTTGCGCCATTCGCGTTTTTTGGTTTTAGTGTTAGCGTTTGGAAGAGGCTGCGTTGGTCGTCGTGTCGAGTGTGGTGCGCGGGTGTGCGTAGTGCTGTGATGGCGGTGAACGTGAAAAAAAGAGCAGCACTGACGTTAAAGACCAAGCTCAAGATAAAGGCAGTTTACAAGAGGAGACTGATTGACACTCTTCTCATGAAGCTTCTTATGAAGCAGGACTTGAAGATCGACTTGCTGGGAGCACTCGGCATAGGACAGCGTGAAAGGCGAAACGATTGCCAACTGCTTTCAGCACGCAGGCTTTGTTGCAGCAGAGGCCCGTGCATAAAGTGACGATGGGGACGAAGCATAAAGCAGAGCTCCGCGAGCTCGATGAGCCTGGAACGATGTTTCGCGTTTTGTTGGTGACATGCCCGCAACAATGACTATAGAGGACTTTGTAAGCGGCGACGACATCGCGCCGACCACGGCTTACTGACAGATGCCGACATCGCTGTGCAAGTTTCTGAACATCCCGCAGACGAAGCTCAGGCTGACCGTGCAAACGATGAGAACATTCCGACTTCACAAGAAGCGCTTGCTGCATTGAATTTACTGCGCCGCCACTACAGTGCTATTGAGAGCAGTGGGTTTGCCCTTGTTGAGCGTTTGCAAACTATGGAACAGGGCGCGATACGGAACGCGATCAACACAAAAAAGCAGGCAGCGATAACGCAGTTCTTTGCGCGTAAATAAATGGACGTGACCCAAGTAGGCACCCTCCGAGTAGCTGTGCCTTCTCTGATTGAATTTTGCTGCTCTTGCATGTATTTTCGACGAAATTTTATATTACGTACAATGGATAGAGCAACTATTTTCAGATTTTTTAACTGTTCGTTATAACGAGGTTTCAGTGTATAGGTGCATCGAAGTGAGGAATACATTATATTATTAGAATTTTTTACCAGACCCCAACTGATGCTGTGACTGGAACGTTTAATGCACTCTGTGCGCTTCTGCCCTTAGTAATTTCTTTGTTTTTCGGTAAGTTCATCAATAAAACTGAGGACTTCAAGCAAAGCCCCGCCCCCTTCTCACCAAAAACGCGCACCAAAATCTACCGAGCAGACGTATGACTGAAGAGCGGCTTCGCAGGCATCTTTGATCACGTAATCGCACGACCTCTAGCAGTGAACCGATTTTGATCTCAGAAGTTGTTTTACATATTCTTTAAAAATTTGTACCCAGCAGTATCAGAACTAAAACCATCTTATGATAGCATTTTTTTCGGGAAATTCGCATCCATAGAATCCAAGCCCCTGTGCTTTCTTAGGATACAGAGACAATAACCAACGCCACCAGAACTAGTTTCACGCCACGCTTATAGAAACGAGGGCTTTTCATGTAAATAGGAAATAACAAGAACATCTGCATCTGAACCGCGTTTAGCTTATTAATTACTTTTTCGGGCCTCGACCGGGCCTGCCCACTTGACGAGGCGGGCCGGATAGGTTGAACTAATTTCACGCCACGTTTATAGAAACGAGGGCTTTTCATGTAAATAGGAAATAACAAGAACATCTGCATCTGAACCGCGTTTAGCTCATTAATTACTTTTTCGGGCCTCGACCGGGCCTGCCCACTTGACGAGGCGCCCACTTGACGAGGCGGGCCAGATAGGTCATAATTTCCACGGGCTCGGGCCGGGCCCGGGTTTGTATCGGAGAATGCCGGACTGGGCTCGGGCAGGTAACGCAAAAGGCAGCCGGGCCCGGGCCGACAATTCAGCCCGTGCAGTGCTCCATACTACACACACTGCGCCCCCTTCTTTTTAATGCCTTCCTGATTGCAATCTCCACGTTGTTGAAAGCATCCTGCAATGTATAGACCATTTTACAACCCTCGGAGAAACCGGTTTGACTGGGCTGTTAAGGGGGGGTGTCGTCAACTCTTTGCTTTGCTACGGAACAGCTCTTTGCCCCAATATGGCAGCACCCTTCACCCTTCCGTAAAATTGTCTATAAAAACCACCGTAAATTCCCATCAAGAGGTCAGAGAAAGACGCTTAATTTTGTTAACAATTACCTACTCTGTGAAAATATTAATATTTGAAAATATAACAAGTCTTGAAATATAGAGGCATATGACTAATGAAGAGGAGCATATGTGAAAACCAATTCTCTTTGTTATCACAGAAAATGTCTATATATCGTTATTTCCCACACTTGAAAGGAGCATCTCTATACATTTGAACCCGGATATATTGAAACCGGATATGGTGAAATCTCGTTACTACAAACACCACATTAACGAATTTTTCAAATTAACAAATTTTTTAATAATCCCCGGCAGATTTGCAATGTTTTCAATGTAAAAATATTACAGAATTACGAATTTCAATATAGCGTATATTTCAGAATAACGAACGTATTTTATTTCTTCTTTAATTATGGAACATCAGTATTACGAATTTGGCTAAAATTAACAGCGCCGCAGCTTGCAACTCTCGCGTGAAACAGAAACCGCCGTTTCTGTGTGTATGGTCCATGGGCTGTAGCTATCATCATCAGCACATCTAGTACCAGCTCCTAGCGCCACCACGAAGCTATGGTTTATTACGCAGTAGCCAGCAGGCCTAGCCGCCTGTGTTTTTTTCTTGTGTGTCGTACGTGGGTCGGTCATTTGTGTGTTCAAGCGTGCTAAAGGCTTTTTTTTTTTTTTTTTTATGCCGCGGATTATCTTATTGCGAAGTTTGTGCGATAGCGATGACATTAGCCAGCGAAGTGCCAAGAAGATATGAACGCAGCCGCATTCACCGCAAGAAATCGACGCAGGGAAAAAGCGATTCGGCCTCTACAGACAGGTAGCATTGCCCCATCGACCGCCGCAATCATTTTGAAAGACCGAGACAAGATTTTCAAACTTCAGGAAGCATTGAAGATGAGGTCATATCGAACTCTTATGTTTTTTGTTTTGTTTTTTTTTGCACATGGACAAAGTCCGCATTTTTATCACATGGTGCAATCACCCATGCGACGAGGTGTTTCGCCAAGTGGAAGGTGTATGTGCTTTAGTGGTGTAATGTAGTGTACGGTCGTGTTTGCTGCACCCAGCAGAAGAAAATAATTGATTTCTTCAAATAAATCAGCTTTGGAGTTAGTACAACATTTTCATTTGAGGTTTTGCTTGTCTACACACGTGCCCACTGCCAAGGTACGTCATTTGCATACCTAGGTTTGACCACTGGCTTATAATAGCAGATTTTTCATAACAACAATATTTCAAAATAACGAATAATTTTTGCGGTCCCGCGGGATTCGTTATATTGAGATTTGACTAATTCGAATTTTGGTTATATCGAACTTCCGGAATATCCCCTTGAAAATCCCATGTAAGAGTATAGGAAAGCTGCGTCGTATATCAAACTCAATTTCACCGGTCGTTCGATATACAGTTATGCCTCGTTAATATGGACGCTTTGGTTTCCGACCAAAACTGTCCATGAAGCGAGTCATCCATAATAACGAGTCATGAATAAAAACGAAAATGATTTTATTGAGAAAAGAAAATTGTAATTAATGACTGCTTTTGTAGATAGCCGTGTGCACTGGACTCAAAATTTGACAGAACACCGGCAATTTTGAGTGCATTATCCTTGTCATTGTTGTCTTCAAAAAATTGTGTGCTCTTTAAGAAACTCGCGTACCATGACATGCGTGATGGTGGGCTTTGTGTTGGTCTAACTTTCGAGCACGAACTCCTCACTGGCCGATGAATCAGCGTCCGATTCTCTACTCGCCGCCACTTCCAAAATGGCCTCGTCACTGAGCAATGTAGCCGCTAGGTAGCTGCTTGAGATTCTTCTGAGGCGAGGAAACAGCAGAGCTGTCGATACTATCCCTCACGGCTTGGATTGACTGAGATAGCTTTTGCTGCTTGTATTCACAGATTGCTTGCTTCGTGCCTATGTTCAGCTCTGTTCTTTTGCGTTTAACTCCCTCCATGCCAAAATCCAGACTCACGGTGACGGTTGCAAGCTCCTGATGCTTTGCACTTCTTTTCCTAGTTAACCATTTTACCTTTCCGTTCTTCTGATTCTCTCTTTTTTGTCTTGCACTGTTTCCGTAAGGAAGTGAGGGAGTCAAGTTGGCAAGCTGTTATGCAGAGGGCTATCGAACATCCTATCTTCTTCACACCGTTTCTTAGACACTGCAAGCTGAAGTATAGTTTAGAACGACGGCTAGCTGACTACGAAGAGCTCAGACCTTGTCAAGGCTGCATCGTTGACTCAAAGCGATGCCGACATGCGGACCGCCTGGGGTGCAAAATGTGGCAGTTCGGCAACACAACAGGGACGAAAACCAGGAGCATGAGAGGAAAGTGCGTCCAGGATGAGACGCCCGATCTCGGTTGCGTGCTCGTATGTCGCCTTTCTTTTGTCGCTCTACTTTGTGAGTGTGTCTTAACTCTCACCGAAAAGCGTTAACGGCTTCATGGAAATACTGTGCTTTGGGAAAGAAAACTTCAGGTTCACGGGCGACGCGCCCTTCTTTAACTTGCGTTCCGACTCCTCTGCCTTTTTTCAAGCACTGTCCATATTAATGAGACAAAAATACATGGGCTCAAGTGGGCCGTGTGTATTCTTCCCCTGTCCATTGTCCAGATAGCAAGTTTCCATATTAACGAGGCATAAATACATTAAAAAAGTTTCGTCCCCTGAAAAACTGTCCACAATTCGGGTCGTCCATATTATAGAGGGTCGTATTAATGGGGCACGACTGTATCGAACTCCGCACCACGCAGTGGACGGTGCGCCTTCCCTAAAGATGATCGCATCACCCTCGGCCGTTTGCCGCCTGACGTTTTCAAGCCACGCGCGGGAGGAATGAGAGGGCACAGTTCGGCAACGACTGGTCTAGGGCAGCGCCGCGCCCTTTCCCCACAGGCGCGCGCATCTGCAGTGAGCGTTTGCCATGCGCAAGCATGTAACGTTTGCAAGCCATGTACGTTGAAGGAGCGAGAGGGAACCAATGCAGCCGTGATGTTTGGGAGAGGGGAAAAACGCGATAGAGCGAAGCACAAGGGTGTGCCCACTCTTCTGCTGAGCTGTATCACTCCCCTTCCTCTCTCTTTCCCAGTCTTCATTCGCAGCAGCACGCACTACGTATGCGCGGACAAGCCAGCTCGGCCCGTGGTAGACACTTCTCCAGTGTGTGTTGTGAACGCACTGCGCGCGGCGGCGGCTGACGTGCGAATCGCATGTGTCTTGTGTCGTCGTGCTGAACGTGCGTAAGCTACGGCGGCTGCGGACACTAAGCAGCGGCAGTTTTCTTTTTTTCGGGCAGGGGGGGTCGTTCAATCCTTGCCGCCGTGCTGAACATGCGGCGGAAGCAGCAATTTTTTTTTTCTTTTGAGAGAGTCGTACTTACTTGTTCTGAACGTGCGGCGCAGCGTAAGCTATGGCGGCCGAGGACATTAAGAGGCAAAGCTCTCTTTTTTTTTTTAGAGTCGTCCATTCTTACATCTATAAATCAACGAAAGCATGCGGTCAGCTGCGATCATGACGCCGACTTTTAGCATTGTTCGCTTCAAACGGCATTCGAAGCTATCATGCTTTCTAATGATTTTGTGGCAGTGGACTATGGCGGCGTGATAAATCGAACCAGGCTTGTGCAATGAAGCCATCACGGGCACTCTACCAGGTTCGCTCCCTGTCGCCGCAGGATCTACCAAAAGTATACAGTCGACGACCGATTTTTCGGACTCTCAGCGGACCACGAAAATGCCCGAAAAATCGCGCAGTCTGAAAAAACAAATGTGCACCAAAAAAGCTAAATTTATTGACCGAAAAAAGTCATGAATGTTTTTCTGCACCAAGCTCCGTTTCCGTGATAACAGGTCTGCTTGAATTTCGGCGAGAGTCGTAGTGTCGCCGTAAGCCAACAAAAGGGTTGCGACCGCTTGCATCAGCTAAGCTTGCGTCGGCTGCGCTGCTGCGGGTGAGTCATCGTCATCACTCTCCGACTCTGCAAGCAGTTGACGAATAATTTCTGCATCTGTGAACCCAGCACACACTTCCAACTCGTGGTCCACGTCTGTGAACTCTAAAAACGAGACGGTCGATGGAATTTCGACACCTGCAGCGCGAAGCTCGTCAATGAGCTGCTCACTGCCCGACAGCTGCTCGACGACGCTCTCCTCGTCCAAGGCAGCCGACTCGTCTTTCAGCACAAATCCCGTGTGGAGGAAGCAATTGTGCAGCGTTGTGGGTGCCACCGACTTCCACGCATCGGCGAGCATACTAAGTGCTCCAAGCAAATCGACAAAGTAGGTTTTCCCACTGTCGAGGCACACTACCACACGTGAAAGCAAGCGTAACCGATAGTTGACCTTGAGGTTTCGGATCACATCTTAGTCCATCGGCTGCAGGACACTTGTCGTGTTCGGTGGCAAAAACTCGACGTGCACAGCCTTCAAGTTGTGAATGTGCCCGTGTGCAGCGCAGTTGTCAACGAACAACAAAACTCGGCGGCCTTCTTGGTCAAACGTACGGTCCAGATTTCGCACATAGCTTTCAAAAAGCTGCTGCGTTTTTCACGCCTTCTTGTTAGCCTCATACAAGACAGGCAGGGTCTTTACACCTTTGAAGCACCTTGGGGCCTTCGGCTTGCCGATGACGAGCATCGGCAGTTTTTCTGTCCCCGACATGTTGCTGCCGACCAAAACTGTAATTCACTCCTTACTGTGTTTCCCAACATGGCAGGGGTCACGAGCAAAGGCAAGGGTCTTCTCCGGCATAAGCTTAAAAAAAATTCCACACTCGTCGCAGTTGAGCATGTCTTTCGGAGAGTACTCTTGTAAGAGCGACTGCAGCTTCTCAGAGCGGTAGTCCTCGACATCGCTCAGATCAACAGCTGCACTTTCGCCGCACAGTTCTTTAAAACTGAGGTCGAAACGCTTCTTGAAATTTCGTAGCCAGCCGTCGCTTACCTTAAAACCTTCAATGTTCATTTGAAGCACCATCGTTTCAGTTTTTTGTTTGAGGAGGCCACCGGAGACAGGAACCTTGCTGGCCAGTGTTGACTTGAGCCATTCGAGGAGGGCCTCCTCGAGCTTTGGGTAGGTGCCTTTGCTTAGATTCTTCTGATGGCACCCAGTTGACTTCTCTGCCGCCTCCAAAATCTTCTGCCTGTTCTTCATGTAGTCCGAAATAGTTTGTCTCGAAATCTGGAACTCTTTCGAGACGTCTGCCTGTGATCGGCCACCTTCCACGAGCTTCACAATAGCCGCTTCTTTCGCCGACATGGTGAGGTACCATATTTGCATGATTCTAACGCGCCCCCGATTGTAACGTGCAGTAATATTTAAGGCCCAGAAACCACAAAAATAACTTGCCGCCGATTCTACCACACACACTGAATGACGCAGTCAGCAAGTGTCTGAAAGTTGCCTAAAACAATTAATCGAACTGAAGAACACAAATCGGAACACACGAACACAACCACAAGATGGGAACATCATAGTCTACTCGCTGTCAGAGTCGGAAGACAGCTCTTTTTCACTGTCCACCAACCAAATGGTCATCGCGAATACATGTCTCCGGGACATCTAATGCACGGGACGCTGCCCGGTTCTCCTTTTTTTCTGCTAACAGGATTACTTTCCGCTTAAACGACGCCTCATAATGAAAGCGTCATTGCCTTTCCATCTTGTCACTGTGCTATGGGTGAATGCACGAATCCAACGCAGCTTCTAGGTACACCAGCAAAACGGAACGTTTGCAAAAAATGGCGATCGAAACGCTGGATTCGCTCATAGATGGATCCGGCTCAATTGGATTGGAAACGGCTTGCTGATACCGATGGAAATGCGGCTGGCTATCGTTCATTGAGCTGCTTCGTTCCGGTTTTTGAGATGTAGGTTTCGGTTTGGAGTTTTTTCTTGCGTTTTCAGTCCGATTGTAACGTGCATGTATTTTTGAACGCTTATTTTCAGAAAAAAAAGGCGCGTGGGAATTGTGCAAATACGGTACTTGCCTCGCAACATCGGTGCCTTCGAGGCCGACGACATCGATGATTGCTTCTCCATTATGAACTACTGGATCACAACACCGACTCCGTTGAGTGCCTTCCCGCTGCCGCGTTGCCCGCAAAAAAAAAAAAAAAAAAAAAAAAAAAAAAAAAAAAAAGGCTTCTTATAAAATTTGGAAACAGCTTCAGAACTGAAGCCGATCCAATTAAATATGAGCCACAGTAGTGACAGAATGTAGTTCTCGCATCAGCACGACCACAGCTAGGCCTACTCGCTATGCTCGACAACGCACGGCAAGCACAGAGGAACAGGAATTCGAAGCGATCAAGCTAAAAGAAAGAAAAAAAAGCACTCCGGCAGCGAGCAGCGAGCAGCGACATTGTTCCGGAAGCGAAAACTGCTAGGCAAATAATATAGCTTCGATCCAGTGTCAGTTTAGCTGAGGAGCGGCACGCAAGACCAGCACTGGTTTCGAGGCTATCGAAGGAAGAAGTAAACAAACAAGATGGTGGCAACACCGCTCAAAATGTGTGACAGTTGGCCCGGCTGACGCTTGGAATGTCCGAGAAATCGAACAGCCCTCTCTAGAATGTCCGAAATTTTGAGCTGCGTAATACATTGACTTTATAAGGTATGTCCTGAGGCCGGCAAAATGTCCGAATAATCAAGCATGTCCGAAAAATCGGTCGTCGACTGTACTCAAACGATAAACACGCTGTGACGTTATCGTTGCTGCGTAACATCTTGGCGCGGTGCCAATAAATGAGCTGTGGATGCGACAGTCGAAACAGAAAGAGGCGCCACCGAACGCCACCGAAAAGTGGCGAGTGGGTTCATCATGCGAGTGGGTTGATTACATGACAAATACAGTATCATTTTTCACGATCACAAGTGGCGTCTCAAGCAGATTTCTATAGGATTGTTGATATATCGAACTATTTCGCGATCCCCTTCGAGTTCGATATATCCGGGTTCGACTGTAATCACAGACGTCACTCTAGGCATCACAGTGGAGCACAAGTTCACATACAGTCGAACTTCGTTATAACGAACATGGATACAGCGAATTATCGGATATAACGAAGTAAAAGCAAAGTTTGGTTGGCTGTGCTTTATTTCTATGGGAGTTCTATCTGTATAACGAAATGAAAAACTGAAAATCTGACACTAAATCGGTTATAACGAAGCATATTCACACGACTCAAAATCCGCAAAGAAGCAAAAAAAAAAAAATTTTCAAAACGCTAAATTTCAGTTTTATCAATCACCTCCACCTAAAATGTGTTTGAATTACCCGCGCTTTCGCACGCCACGCCATCTAGGGACCGCGAATGAATCTAGCATCAACGGCTGCCTGGCATGTGACCGGCACGTTATAGTGTTCTAGAATTGAGAAGTGTGCCGTCTGCCGCCGGCGAGCTGGTCGTTTCAGCGATGACAGGAGAGAGGGCGCTGTGTGCAGGAGGAGCGCAGTGAGCGCGGAGCAGACAGCTGGGTGAACCGTCACCGCTAGTTCAATCGAACTCCGAAGGCGCGTAGCACAAAATTGTGTCACTCCCACACGCTTGTCTAAATGTATTAAAACGGTTAGGTTCATGAACAAAATAACTAGTTCCCTATAAAATAAGCGGCCGTCGTCAGGGAACGGCAATACAAATACAGGCAATGCAAGATACAGATTGCCGACGAACTGACAAGCAACGGCAAGATATATTTCCTGAACGTATTGGGTGCTTTATTTCTCGAACACTAGCGGGAGGTTCAATGACGAATGTCTAACGTATTTCTATGATCATGTAAATTGTTAATATTGGATGCACCGGTTTATGCGGGCTAGACTGAAGTCTTCCATCGACGCTCGCACATACTGAAAACGCAGTGATTGGCGTTTTAGGCTAGGCTAGCGTACTTTTTGCACCACATATAAATAGAGGTATGCGAAGATTGCTTGAATACAGAAATTATGCCAGCGCTTACTGATGACTGTATTTAAATGTGGGCGAATACATATGAACTGGCAGTCCTACTCAAAACGAAATGAATGAATGAGAGCACATAGCAATGAACGAAACCACATAATGGACGAAGTGAAAAAAAAATCGCGACTTAGTGCAAGAATATGGTACAAACGTATAAAACTGTACAGAACTATATGAGAATATTAATGAACTGTACTAGGCCGTAAATAAATTAAGCTGCTAAATTTGAAAACACACAAGAGAAAGGCAGAATGATTAAAGTCCTCAAACACGATTACTTGCACCTCCTCAGCTTTAGGTGCTTTACCTGCTCTGCTTTAGAGGTCTGCTCTTGGTTTAGCGACTTGGCATAAAAACGCAATCCCATGAGGACGTAGAACTTCACTATGTTAAGTATTATTTCTTTGTCATGAGTAGGGCAACCAAACTTGGAAACCTCTGCACTTTGCAAAAACAAAGCAAATTCACGCATGCTATTTACGTTATTCTTTCTTGAACTAAAAAAAAGCCGTGAAAGACTTCCAGCGTGTGCATGAGCTTTGCAAGCTCCGAGGACAGATAAAGAAGACCTCCGTGGTCGAAGTTTGAGATAAATTGATTTTCTTCTTTTTGTGCCGCGCACGATTTGCTTGAAATGAGATAAGCGGACTTACCTATGGCGCTGAAACGTGGAGGCTAACCAAGAGAGTTCTACCTAAGTTGAGGACAACCCAGAGGGCTATGGAACGAAAAATGGTAGGGGTAACATTAAGAGATAGGAAGCGTGCAGAGTGGGTCAGAGAAATAACTCAAGTTACCGACATTCTAGTGGAAATTAAGAAGAAGAAATGGACATGGGCAGGACATGTAGTGCGAAGAGAGGATAACCGATAGTCGCTTAGGGTAACAAACTGGATTCCAAGGGAAGGAAAGTGTAGTAGGGGGCGGCAGAAAGTTAGGTGGGCGGATGAGATTAAGAAGTTCGAGGGGTCAAGTGGATGCAGCTAGCACAGAACCGGGTTAAGTGGAGAAATATGGGAGAGGCCTTCGCCCTGCAGTGGGTATAGTCAGACTGATGATGATGATGATGATGAGATAAGTGGAGCAAGTACTGCATTTTGACTTCTTCATGAACTTTCTAGCAACATATCCTGCAATATATGCTATGAGACGGCTAGAACTGCGTCTAGTGACGTATCTGTAGTCATCTGAAGGAAGGGAATTCAAAGTAGCTTCGACGTCCTCGAGCCTTCCCTCGTCAACCAAACGGTCAAGCTCATCAATAGGATTTGAAAGAAGCTGGGTAGGTTTCTCGCTTCTACGGCTAATTCCAAGTAAGGCATTTACAATTTCAGCATTACAATTTCCTGTCTTTAGGGGCTTCGCTAAAAAGTTGTAAAATGCCAGGGCATTAACTGTCACTAAAATTGAGCCGGCGTGGGATGATCGTTGCAGCCATTAAATTGCCTCACGATGCCGAAGAGGTTTTCTAGTTTCTCTTGGCTTAGTCTCGATGTGATAATGTATGTAAAACCGCATTTTGCAGATAAGTAGTCAACGAGGTCGACTGTGGACTGCAAAGTTACCCGAAGGCCTTCCGCGGTGCTGTTGCTTAGGAAACCATGCTTTGAGTGTATTTCGAGAAGGGAAGGGTTAGAATAGGGAAGGCAGCAGAAAGAGTGCGCAATGAGCAAGAAGAAAGAACAAAAGGAAAGAATAGAGCATTCAGTAAAAGAAGGGGGCGAAAGTCATACGAGACGGACGGAACTGTGACTGTGCTCTCTGCAAACATGTGTTTTCCTGCTTGACCAATCATCGCTCTTCGCTCAACAACGCGCCATAGTACACCAGCCAGAGAAGCAACGCGATGCAACAAAATTCACGCAGGAAACGAGCCGCAGAAGCAGACGCCCCAAGCGTTTCCTCTGCGGCGCGCGCGCTTGTGATGCGCTCCTACGGCTGACAGCGCCACCTACGCTTTTCATCGCTCCGGCGACCACGTCGCTCCCATTGCCGCGCGCCGAAGACGGCACACTTCCCAATTCTAGAACACTATAGGCACGTGATCGAACCACCGCCCGCATCGCCTCCACCTAAAATGTGTTTGAATCCCCCGCGCTTTCGCACGCCACGCCATCTAGGGACCGCGAGTGAATCTAGCATCAACGGCTGCCTGGCATGTGACCTGCACGTGATCGAACTACCGCCCGCATGCCCCTGCCCCTACTTTTTGCCGACCCGCGCGTGTGCTCACTTTCCTCGAGGTCGTGCCGTCGTCTTGCAGCATGGCGGCGCCAAAACGCAAAGCAGTTTCTCTTGAAACAAAGATAAAAATATTCAGGGCGGTCGACAACGGGCGCAAGAAGAAAGAGATTGCCACAGACTTCGGCGTTGCGCCTAGCACTCTGTCAACCATACTGAGCGCAAGGCAGAAGATAGAAAACGTGCACTCTGCAGGCGCCGTGAAGAACGACAGGACGCGTCAGGTATCGTCACCACCAGGATGTTGAAGATGCCTTGTTCATGTGGTTCAAGGACATTAGAGCGCGCAACCTGCCTGTGTCTGGTGCCGTGCTTCAAATGAAGGCAAGAAGTCTCGCTTGCGTCTTAGGCCAGGATGATTTTTATGCAAGTGGCTGGCTGCAGCGATTTAAAGACCACCACCAGATTGTTTGCCACACCTTGTCGGGCGAAGAAGCAGCCGTCGATGTAGAGAACTGCGAGAAGTGGGCAGAAAGCTTCCGCATGCAACTGGATGGCTACGAGATGCGCAATGTCTACAACGTGGACGAGACTGCACTTTTTTTTAAGCTGCTCCCGGAAAAGTCACTCGTTGTGAAAACCGAACTGTGCCGAGGAGGCAAGAAAAGCAAAGACCGCGTCACCGTTGTTGTTTGTGTCAACATGGATGGGTCAGATAAAAGGCGGCTAACTGTTATTGGTAAATCTGCTCGCCCCAGGTGCCTGCGCAACGCCCGGAATGTCCAAGCGGACTATCGCTCGAACAAAAAGGCGTGAATGACGTCGTCACTCTTTGAAGCATGGCTGAAGGCCTTCGACAAAGACATGGCAGAGCAGCGCAGGAAAGTGCTCCTTATATTGGACAACTGCTCTGCCCATAAGGTGTCTGTACCACATGAAGCTGTCCGCCTAGTTTTTTTGCCGCCAAACTCGACCTCAGTGCTGCAGCCATTAGACAGGGGCATCATTCGCTCAGTAAAATGCTGCTACCGAAAGCGATTGGTTACGCAGCTCGTATTTGACATAGACAGGGGCATATCAACGGCCATAAATCTCAAAACTACGCTGGACATGCTGTACGGTGCATGGAACGAAGTGGCACAGTCGACAATAAGAAATTGCTTTGTTGATGCTGGCCTAGCCCCATCCACCAGCGAGACTGAGCCCAACAACGCCCACGATTCTTTAAGGTGAAGCAGACAATTTCGACGAGACGACATGGCGTCAACTGGCGGTTCCGAATGTTACGTTCGAGGACTTTATTGCTGCCGACGACAACTTGGCTGTGGCGCCCGAATTGACCGACCAAGAAATTGTCGATCAGCTGCTTCCTACAGACGATGCTACGAGCAGCGATGAGAGTCAAGAAGAAGGCGAAGAGTGAGCTCTCAGCAGCACAGGGGCCGCCGATATGGCGAGGAAATTGAGAAGGTACCTTGAGAACCTACCTGTGGCCAAATCAGCTGACATTGGGAAAGCGCTGCACAGTGTCGATTTCGTTGAGAAATTTATTCTATCGAATAGTGTGAAGTGCCGCCAAATGAAGATTACGTCGGTTTTTAAATAAATCAGTTCTGCGTGGCCTAAATCCCGATTTGTGTGCTCATTTTTGCTTGCCAGTGCAAAATGAAAGGTACGGTTTCGCATGCTTATACCACGCTTTAAAGGAAAAAAAATGTTTTTTCAGCTCTGTGCTTTCCATTTTAGGGTAGCCTTTACTTGGGTTTATGAACAGAATTTTTTTTTGTAGAAATTTGTGCGTACTTTTACAACGAAGATCGGATACAACGAACGAATTTCCGCGCAAAATGAGACTTCGTTATAACGAGGTTTGACTGTACTTGCTCCACCATCAGGTATTCCAATATTCGCACAAGATGGGAACGCAAACTTTTTTGCGGTTTGAGAAAAAAAAATAAAGAAAAACACCTTAGACAAGGACAACTATGTCTATGTAGTGGAAAATATACCGAGCAAAAAGTGTAATTTAAGTTGTGCTGCCATCTAAGAAACAATGCAAAAAAAAAAAATCGCCACTTTCTGAACTGAGCCAATGGGTTAAAAAGTAAGGCTTTTGACACAGGCTGGGTGCAGACTAATTGCCATCATGTATCTGCATGCATGAAGCAGAGTCAGCCTTTTGAAGCAGTTTGTCACACATGGTGCAGTAATCATTACTGGTGACATAGTAGATTGCTAAATTTGTCTGAAACAAAGAATCAGTGTCAGCTACAGCACATGTTCAGGGTCAAAGAGAACATTGCCCCCTTTAAGGGGGGACGCGACCTTTGAAAACCGAAAAATCGCGAAACAGTCGATTTTTGGAAGATTATATATTCAGGTAGTATGTCTTATAAACTACCATTTCTGTAATTATCAATGCCCAAATCGCCGTAGAAATACTCGAAATTAATTATTTAACAAGCGGCAGCAGCCGCGGAGCAGCGAGCAAGCGCCGAAAATTCCCAAACTTCGCGCACGCGCCATTCCTCTCCCGCCGAACTGAGCGCCGCCATCTTGGTCTTGTTTTGTTTGTGAATTCTTGCGTTTTCTTCTGCCACCCTCGGCGGTGGCGACGGCGGCGCGGTCGAGGCGTGGCTTGCTTCTGATTGGGAGCCTCGTGGCGGCTTTCAAGTTTCCCGCGCTCGAATTCAAGACTGCGATTGGGCAAAGCGCGCGCTCCGCAAGAACGTGGGGGATCAGGCGACTACTATTGGCTGCTGCGGCCGCTGACGCGTCGGTCTCCGCCGGCTACCTCCCCGTGTCGTCTACTACGGCTCTTTGCGTGGTCGCTCACGATGCCTCGAGATGCGACACGCATTCAGTGCAGACTTGGCTAGCTTTTTCTTTTTTTTTCGTTTAGGCGCTTATGTCGCGGAAGATAACCCGGGATGTCGCTTGGCGCGTTTGGGCCGCTCCTCGTTCCTCCGGCGAGATGCCGCAAGAGATAAACCGAGAAACCGCTTGCTGCGTCTGCGCCGCCCATCATGCTAGGGCGAAATGCCGCGGGGGAATCGGGAATGCCGATTGTCGCGGCTTGCAGAGCACAGGATCGACGGATCTCAGCATGTGGAAAGTGGTCCGCGGCACCAAGGCGTTCGCTGTAGCTGATCGGCTAGTCGCACAGATGTTCGCCGTAGCAGAGATCGACGGAGCGCCTTAGCCCTAATGTATATTTTGACGGTCGCACCGGACTTGTTCGTGATGATTGCGAGTGTTCGTCTTAAGTGGGGCCGTTATAAGTGGGCTCGACTGTACCTGAATAAATTTTTGAGGGCAAGGCAAGCCCATGTATTCAAAATATTATGTCTGGAATTTGTCATAATTTGGTTAATCAACATAGGTCTAATTGATAACAAAAATCCCAGTTCTATGATATTTTTCAGCAAGAAAATTTTGAAAAAGGGCTTTGTCTTGCCCTGAGCAACCTATCTAGGAATCAGCATGACAAATTGCACAGTGCCAGAGCCTTTCGCAATTTCTCCAGGCTTGATATAAAGGACCTATTCGAACCAGTTTGATATTATGCTTCTGTAACTTGAGAACTAGCATGCACAATTCTATGAAACTTGGTGGTTTTTTATTTGTTAATGTCATGAGCCTGTCTTGAAAATTTCATCATGATAACTTGAGAAACAAAAAAGTTATTGTTCTCTCAACCTTTGAGAGCCGTTTTCTCAGAATCAATTTTTTGCACAGTGTGGCTGCTAGGGAAAGTCATAGCTCAAGAACCGCTTATTGGATTTTCATGAGGTTTTTTTTTGTTACATACCTAAGTAAATTTCTCAGGGCAAGACAATTCGTTTTTTCCAAAATATTTTGTGTAATTAGGGGCAGTCAATTAAAATATCATTAAGTCAGATGTAAATTTTAACACTAAATTTGGGGCTGTACTAAAATTTTTCAGAGAGGAAATTTGGAAAAAGGGAATTGTCTTGCCCTGGGGAAACTATCCAGGAATGACCATAACAAATTTCACACTGCTAGCACATTTTGCAAATTCTCCAGGCCCGCCCCTAGGGACCTATGTAAACTATCTTGATATATTCCTCTAACTTGAGAACCGATGAGCCCAGCTCCATGAAACTTGGTAGTTCTTCAAATGTGTGTACTATGAGCATACCCTGAAAATGTCATTCAAATACCTCAAGCAATAAAAAAGTTGGTGTTCAAGGATAGCCTCCCCCCTTAAGCACAAAACACACCCCAAAAAGGCCCAACTCACTCTTCATTCTTTTCGTTGACATTGGCACTTTTGCGAAGCAGCAATTCAACTGCTTGCTTGCGCTTTGGAAAAGAGGACACTGCAGCCATGTGCTGCAAAAGACACAAGCACCCGTTATTACAATAAGCAGCAGTAATACGAAGCACAAAAGTAATTAGCTGCAGTGAACCTTTATATGCACCAGCCTTCAAAGTAGCCGCCTTATGAAAGCTGCGATGCAACAGCACATACATACTGCTTGTGAAGACTGGAAAAGGAAGCTTAGAAAGCATGTGCAGCAATCTGTTTGTTACGTCAAATTTAGTCTTCTATTGGCTCTGAAAAACTGTGCTCCACCACTGCACTGTGGAAGGCCTGCTACTATCCCTGCCTAGCATAAAAGTTGTCGGAACCAGTGTAGCCCTGGCCCTTCCGAACTAGACCCCCTTTGTCATGGCCCAACTGCTGACCATGACTATGTTCACTTGCAACGTTTGCTGACCCCCAGGAAGCCACACGGCACTGCTAACAGTTTGGATTGGTTGGTTTGCGAGGTTCAACGTCCCAAAGCAACTGAGGCTGTAGTGGAGGGCTCTGGAAATTTCAAAGTTCTTTAACGTGCACTGACATCGCACAGCACACCAACACTTGTTTTCACCTCCACCAAAAAGTGGCTGCCGAGGCCGGGATTTGACCCCCACATCCTCAGCAGTCGAGTGCGCTAACCACTGCGCCACAACGGCGGGCCACAGCTAATGCGTTCCAAGATTCCAGCAACTTCTGATATAAACACAACAGCTAGCCAGCACGCAAACAGACCCCTGGGGTTGGCTGAGGATATTGTTTTTCCACTAGCTACACATATAGAAACAAACCTACTTGTATCTGAACACACAACTTGAAGATGAATGGCAGCACAAAGGGTGTCATTATGCCACACAATAAGCCATGCATGTTCTTTTCACTGTGACAAAAGAGGCAACTGCTATTAACGCATTTTTACGACGAGCTTTGAAACTAGAAAAGAAAAGGGCCAAGAAATAAATTTTTCTAACAATCCCATCTGCTCATATGCTCAGTTTTCTATACTCTCCTAAAGTTTCGCTGCTGAAATCCAAGGGAAGTTGTTACATGAACAGCGATGGCTCTGTATATTGGGTAAATGCTCAAATATTGTGTTTTTCTCTATTCTCGTTTTCTGGTTAGATGCTCCCCTTGTGGAACAAATTTCTTCAAGGTTCATCTATTTTGACTACGTTTGTTTTGCTGAACTCCTAGAACCATGCTACAGTTAATTTGTCTTAAACTTATCTCATTTTAACATGTTAACAAAAGATGCATGCAAAAAAAGTTCTAAGAATGTCTTGACCTGGAGAAATGCAATGAGCCTTCTCCCAAATTTTATTAGCTGTGCAGGCACAAAAGGAGGAAAACTGAACAGCAGAAAACAAAGTTCCAGAGTAGTGCAATTCTGTAAGAGCAACTATAAAATTATGGCTCATATGTTAAAAAAATTTCATGTAAATGTCACTGCTGCAAGCAAAATTGACTCATCGATCTCCCGGACACTTTGTGCCCAAAGCCAAGCACTGCAAACCATTTAGGAGAGCAGGAAGTTAAATAGTGCACAACAGTTAGATGTGCATCTCGAGGCACCACAAGTGATCATCATCCTGATGATGGAAAATGCCTAAAATAATCCACCTTTCGCATTCATACAGAGCTCCATGCTTGCCATCTTAAATAATAGGCAATGTCTCTGGCCCACGTTTTTCCTGAAAACTGATGCACGCTTTTAAGTTGGTTACAAAACTCATGCGCACCAGCAAACTGAACACTACTGTTGTGACAAGAGCCATAACATCTACTGCACAACCAGTCTTTCTGGCGATCTCTGCAGTTAACAAAAATTTTGGGGACACTTCTGCCTGTAAGGGTATGATGAACTAATAGCTTTCTCGCCTATTCACTAATCACTTGGTTGGTGCTGTTATTATCTCATTAGCATACAAATGTAAGTGCTATGTGAAATCAAGGCCCCGCTTAATGGATGTCCAGTCAGTGTCACCTGACAGAGAACAGGACCACCTCACCAATGCTGTGTCTCCTGTGAACGGGTGTCTGAAGTTGGCCATGTCAGGAGTGTTGTACTTCTTGATTCGTGTCACATCGGCCTGCCGTGCTGCATCCAGCAGTGCATGCCCCTTGTATTCATCTGCATCAGGAACAGACAATTCCACCAAGTTCAACACAGACAAGAGCAGTCCTAGTTATGCTTGTTTGCCTCATAAGCAACACATGGGCTATGACTACCTGGAATTCTTTAATGTGCACTGGCATCGCACAGCATAAGGGCACCTTTCGCCTCCACCCCTCGGTAAACATTCTTTCCACATCTTGTACTTGAGGCACCAATCCAGTCCAAAGGTAACCACGGGTCGCAGCCTTTGAGTGTTGCTGTTCAAGGGATGTTTCATGACATTTGTACAGATGACGCCTGCCGCCCCTTCCACCATGGCTCATCATTGGAAGTCATACCATTCGGTTGGGTGATTTTGATGTGTCAGGCATTGCCAGCAAACCTATAACTCCCCACGACACTAAAATCCTTTCTGATGGATTTCTCTTCACTGTGCCCATTCAACCTAAAATAATACAATAGAATAATATGTACAAAACCCCCAACAGAGTGCTCCGGGCTGCTACGCATGCGACATATAGTGATAACTGCCCGGATCGAAACCCACTATGAGTAAGCATGCGCGATCAAACTGACAGCACTGTCCGTCTTTGCGGCGCTTGCTCGCCACCTGCTTTTGTTGCTCTGTACGCGCTGCCTGCTGAGAAACCAAAAGTTAGCAAATAGGAGTGGCTTCACCTTTCTCTTCTTTGTAGTTGCGACTAGCGTGGAGAGCACTCTGGCGATGAAAGCAGGCGGCGAAGCCATAGCAGTTAGCCAGCCCGAAAAAGACAGGCAGTGCTGTCAGTCTGGGCGTGCATGATTAGTCACAGGGTGTCTCGGTGGTTATCACTAGATGCCGCGTGCGTAGCACAGAGCGGCCCAGAGCAGGCAGTTCGGTCAATCTAGAGAAGCGCCTCCTGTATTCCTACGATTACCCTGGTCAGTATAATGTGCAGAATTTTGGGTGCTCCAAAAACTCTTCCACACCTCCCCAGATGACTACAGGCACCGAGCAGTGGCAGGCGTCCACCGCAGATGACAGTGCTCAGGACACAGGAAGTAAATGAGATATGAGAGCTCAGAAACATGTTGCACATCAGGCTAGTATTTGACATCGTAATCCTTTAACTGCATTTTGGACACCCACAGTAGTTCATTTGGATGAGTGGATGTCAGCACGAGGTGGCCATCTACACAGTGAAAGAGGAATGGAACACCGCGTGTAAGCCTGCAAATGTGCAGTGGGTGGATTAGGAAACAATCAGAATGCTAGTTGTAAACGCAGTGTGCAACAAGGTCCCCAGAAAACTCGAGATTTTGGACATTCTTCCTTGTTACAAATGACCCCTTTGTGTTTTGTGGGTGCTTCACCATGCAGTGAAACACTCTCAAACTGCAATGGCTCATTGCATTCATAAGAGAAGGATGTGGTTACAAGGGAGAAAACTACGATTTAGCATTATAATGGCATGGTGCCGTTGACTGCAGTGTCTGGCGTGCCTGGCCACTAAAGCCCAAGAGGTGGGAAGTTGGGAGGGGTGGACGCAAAACCAGTGCCCTGGCCCAAACAAACATGTCATGGCAAAACAACCCCTCAGCGCTAAAGCTGTCATCCTAGTAACATACTTTGAGGTGTTTATTAGCACAACTGAACAAGACAGACAAAACCATCCTTTAGTAACTGAGACACATGAGCAGGCCTGGTTGGCTAGTTGGGAGGGGCCAGTGATACAATGGGCACAAGCCTAGCCTGGTGCTTGGTAGCCCACCCTGAAGGCAGCCACACAGGTACTCAGCAAAAATTATGCCTTTACAGATATGACATTATACCATTCAACATATAGGGTGGCACCCAAGAGCAGTGGATTCCACCTTCCCACCTGAAATAAGCAACCAGAGTATCATGTGGTCACCATCATGTCAGCACAATGCCAGTGATTTTTCATTCACAACACCGGAATTTTTGTATCAGGAGGTCTTTAACAATATCGCGTTAAAAGGGAGCGGAATGACAGACATTCGAAACAAGCATAAAAGTGGATCATGTCAGTGTTTCAGCAGATCACGGGGTTACGCAGAACAATGTGGCCTGGACACTACCTGTGAATGAGCCTTACAAAAACACCTTTTCACATTTGCTAGCCATGACACAGGCAGGACTACCTGGCGGTAGATGGTTACAGGTGATATCATCAGGACACACATGCAACAAACAGCAACTGTGTGCCCAAAGGGTCAGTTGAGCAGCAGCAAATGACAGCTAACTATATACAGCAAAATCTCGGTGATATGAACCCGGTTGATACGAATACAAATTTCGGGATGATACGAATACGCAAAATTCTCTGGCCAAGTGCATTGTGTACAATGTGTAAAATTTCGGATGGTCTGTGCGAACTGCAACTGCAACCTTGAGCACTACGCACCGCCCATACAACGCTGACTCCGCGATCGCCAGCCACGCTGCATGTACGCATCACGAGCAATTTGCAGTGACGCGTGGTCCGCACTAGCGATGTGCGATCCGCCTGACTCCGCGTACTTCTCGCGCCCCGTACAGCATGACTGGAGATGGCGACATGCGGGCCGCACGGCGCTGCAAACTGCTCATGGATCACGATCGCGGAGCCAGCATGTCCGGTCCGTGCGCACCCGTCGCGTACACCGCCGCCAGCTGCAGCGGTTGCAACGTCTGCGGTTTGTCGACCACGCCCCACAGCTTTCTGCGGCGCGTGGCCGACAAACCGCAGACGTCGCAACCGCAGTAGCTGGCGGCGGCGTACGCGGCGGGTGCTCATAGACCGGACATCGCTGGCTCCGCTGCGGCGCGTGGCCGACAAACTGCAGACGTCGCAACTGCCGTAGCTGGCAGCGGCGTACGCGGCGGGTGCTCACGAACCGGACATCGCTTGCTCTGCAATCGCGATTCGTGAGCAGTTTGCGGCGCCGTGCGGCCCACATGTTGCCATCTCCAGTCATGCTGTATGCGCCGCGAGAAGTACGCAGAGACAGGCGGATCGCACATCGCCGGCATCGTGATCATTTTCCCCGCCACGAAAGGTTTGCAGCGGCGCACGGCCGTGAGTAGCAGTCGGCGGCGCAGGCGGCGGGCACGCACAGGCCGCACATTGTAAACTTTGCGACTGCTAGTCACCCTGTACACACCGCGAGCAGTCTGCGGCGCTGCGCGGCTGGCACGTCACCATCTCTTGTTGTGCTGTACACGCCGCGAGAAATCCGCGGAAGCACACGTTCCGCGCGTCACGATCACCTGTCTCACTCAGTGCGCCGCGAGTGGTGAGTTGTGACCGCGCGACCGTAATAAACCTTTTTGGACGTAAACAGATCGGCGCGACTGCCTTTCCCATGCTTCTGCATGCTTATTTTCATTCGTTTTTATGATACAAATTTTTTCGCGACCCCGTGAGATTCGTATCCCCTAGGTTCTACTGTAGCTAGCTGATGTATATGGCCGGCCAGCAAATAAAGACGATGACCAAGCAGCATCAAGATCAACTTCGTGCTATGTGGTACGCTCGTACCAGCCTGTTATGGATACAGTACGGCTATGGTTCAGTTAGTGCCCCTAATCCTGCATTAGCTTCCTCCTAGCCGGAGACAAACTAGTGTGCTGCAGTATTTTGCCAGCCAAGGCTGTATGGCTCCTGCAAATTTACTATCTCGCATCCATGTACTCAAATGCCCTTTACAGTTAATTAGCTCTGACGAAGGCAGCTCAAATTAAACAAAAAAAAGAGTTTGGATGCACTCACAAAGCATGCGGTCCTGAAGTTCACGAGAGGGAGCAACCATGACAGGACTTTTTGAGTGACAGTTCAGCAGACCAGGATCAGCTCCATGTGCCAGCAACAGTGAACACACTTCAGCCCGATTCTTGGAGGCTGCTTCATGCAGTGGTGTGAACTGCCACAAATCCATGGCATTCACATTGGCCCCATGCTGCAATCAAAACTGCAAACTCAATGACCCTGCTGTATTTACAGAATTAATTTCAAAAGTGGGGAGTACAACCAACGTACAGCATGGCACACTGCTAATATAGGCAAGACAAATGAGATCAGGGATGGTGTTATTATGTCTTTTCTGTCCACTTCTTTAGTTTGAACTTGAATCAATTGCAAACCCTGTTGGTGTTCCCATGGAGCTCAAACCAACACGCCCATGAATATTTCACAAAAACTGGATTTAATCCTGTTCTACCCAAAAATGTGCTATGCAACTTTAGCATCCAAAGAAAGGGCACTAAAGAGAGAAGGTAAAGAGAATGCTGCCAATGCCACCAGAGTTATGATATTAGGTGCAACAGCAGGATTACACAAAGGAAATGCATCATTCATCATCCCCACCAGCCTGACTACACCTGCATCCCGTCTAGTCTGTCCTCCATTCTTCCCGCGCAATGCTTTCCGAGTTACGATGATTTACCAACCTGCCCAAGTCTATTCCCGTCCGACTACACCCATTGCAAGGCAAATGCCTCTCCCATACAACTCCCAATTAACCTGTGCCAACTGTACCCACCTAATCTTATCCACCCACCTAACTGCTGCCAATATGCTTGCCTCTTGTTAAGAAATGCAATTTGCTCTACGAGGGGAAAGCTATCACAAAGAGAGTGGGTCGCTGAAGCTCAGCAAGAGGGTGCCTCGTGTTTACAGTGCAGTACAACTATAACATTGAGAAAACCAAGAAATCTGACTATGATAACCAAAAATTTCATCATTATAGCAAGATCACTTCCCCTGACAGCATGCACAATGTTGACTCTGGTCATGTCAGGATACACTCATGTTATGGGCAATAGAGAAGTGTGTGCCTCTCTGAGCATGAGGAAGCTGGCCAAAAAGACAAGATGCATCCAGATTACGCCCCTGGTACATTTCTTTGAAATTTTTTTTGTTTTTGTTATGTTTTTGCAGTAAAAATATTTTGACATGCTTTTACTTCATTTCTCAAAACAACATTTTGACATATTTGCAATGAGGGAAAATAGCATCTGTTCTATTCAGCTATCAATGCAATTCTTTTAATTTTTTTTGCCGAAACGATAAATGCATGTAGCATGCATTATGCCTATTTTTAATGCAGTATTTGCTTCAAAACTTTTTTGAAATGGGTCATGTGTTTGATATGCAATGATAAAAAGGGAGTAATTACTCATTGGCATCCACCCAAGTGCAGCCATATGGCTACAACTGTACCGCATTCTCAGAAACCTGGGACCACCGCCTTTCCAGGGCAGTCGCTCTACCAACTGAGCTAACCAGGACAGTCAGCAGATCAGATGGTAGGGCAAGAGCGAATTGATCAATAACTCAAAGTGGGAATGGTATTAGTCGAATATTTAGGGGAAACCCCCAAGGGTTCCCCCTGAATATTCGACTGATATGCAGTGATATGGCACTTTTCTCTATCAACTTTGATGAGCTCTAACTCTAGTTCAAATTGACCTAGAGCATTGACTTGTACCTTATTACGCTCCTTAAACATTCTAAATTGTTTTTACATTCTAAAAATTGTGCTGGGGATTTCTGTTTAGACGCTAATTTTTCTCCAAACAAGAACCCAGATTTTAGTTTCTTTTTTGTAGTATTTCAGAAACTACTTCTCCTATGATAAAAATAATTGCACTTTTGGAAACAGCACATTAAGATGCATAAAATGTGAAAACTTAGTTCAGATCTATTCATAAATAAGGAAGTTGCCTACGGCACCTGTCAGAAACAAGCAATCAAAACACAGGCCTCATGATTAATAAAACCCAGCAGACATGCAAAGGTTTATTTTAGACCCCTGAAATGCAGTAATACTATAATGCATGAAATAAATTTACAAATAATTTTGAAAAAGGGCACTAACCTCCCATGTGATGTCACATGGGCTTGCAGGCCACGCCCAAGTTATGCGGGCGGGACGAAGCATGGTGGGGCGCCGTTGCGACTTTAGTTATTTTCTTGTGCTGAGTTGAGAAGGGAGCATATGTTCGATCACCCATATCTTCAGGACTAATAAAGTTAGCTTAAAAATTTTTGCTTTGCCGTGATGATTGATGGGATACCTACTGCTCATGCGCATTTTTTAATTTTCCTAATCAGCTTTTCATGGACCCTGTATAGTGTCCAGGCTCTGAGTGACTGCATAACAGAGGGCTTCTGAAATATCGACCACCTTTAACATGCAGTGACATTGCGCAGCAGATAGGTGCGTTGCATGTATAACACCGATCAAGATTATGGAGGTTTGAAACTTTCCTCCTTCAATTTTAGGAGTTTTTCTGTCAATCGCAGGCCAAAAGCTACGAAAAATTGCCACAACATTGCTGCCATTTTGCTTTTCTGCAACCTCGAACCGCGTTGCATGCATTCCACATACGCACCATGCTCTCGCACTATGCTAATGAGTAATTACTCCCTTATTACAAATCTACTCCACCTGCTATAAATGGCCCTAAGAGCTGCAACAACAGTACCATATTTTCCAGTGTATAAGTTGCGTTTTCTTTAATGAAAATTTCCTCGGCGTGTTTTATACTCTGGTGAGACTTATGTATGGAATAAATACGGGCCTCAGCGGCCACGCCTGGTTCACAGCCGAGAAGGTGCCTGTTCACTGCGCGATGTCAGCATAAGTTAAGAGACCCAGGTGGTCTAGATTAATCCTGAGCTCAAAACTAGGATGTCACTCATAGCCAGTATGTCACTTCGGGATGTAACATATGTGACATACATAAATATTACGTGGGTGGCGTTGAGCCGGGAAATGAGGCGCCGCAACTATGCGCCATCTTCTGCCATGCATGCATAGTAACTGCATTTTGAAGAAACACCAAATCATCTTGCAAAAAACAAAATGCAGCCATACATTTTTATGAAGAAGAAAAATGTGTTGTTCATCTTAAAATGGTCGCTTGGCAATAACAAGTTTTAATTTTCGAGCCACTTCTATTCGCATCATTTCCGTCTGCCATGGCTCTTCATTGCTCTGCATAGAGTTAAACTCTGTAGCATTTCATGCGAGCTTCACATCTGTGGCGTCGCGTCTTATTTCTCACTAACTATGGTGCCAGCCGTGAGGCGAAAAAGTTGCAAAGCGAAATTCGAGCTGCGTGCAGTTGAATTTGCCGAGGTGCATGGGTACCGGGCTGCAGGAAGACAGTTTGCAGTTGGAGAAAAAGTATCTGGAACTTGTGCAAAGCCACCAGTGTGCTCCACATAGTTCCCCGCGCTGCTCCTTCTTCTTCTTCCTCCTCCTCCTCCTCCTCCTCCTCCTCCTCCTTCCTTCTTTCCTTCCTGCCTTTTTTTTTTCCTCCGAAGGTTTTAAATCATATGCCATTAAATACCATCTGTATGAATCAAAATAAACGATTTTTGAAAAGTACTGCTGAGACTTTGGAATGCACCTGTGTGAGCACTGTATCACGGGATATGTGCATATGCAGCGGCTGCTGCAAGCATGTATTTCCGTCACATATTCTCACAGTGTGATCCTCAAGGAGTTTTCTACTGAGTGCAACTTATTTGTGTTTTTCATGGAAAAACTGCCATTTTGAGGATAGTGCGACTTATACATAAAAAAATACAGTACAGTCGACGTCACCCTTGCGTAAAGCGCTCGGGCAGTGCTCATCCCGCAATAAAAACTGAAATTAAAAATAAGCCCACAATTTTCAGTCAAAGTGCTCGTGCTCATCTTCTACACATGTCTGTGTGAATCTACTTCCGTACAAGCATTGCTTGTAAAAAGTAGAAACTGCGATGAGGTATCCAGTTTTATGCAGAGAAGTGCGCCGATCGAGCGCTCTACACAAGGGTGACGTCGACTGCACATCTCACTACCCATGCAACCCTTCCAAGCATGCAAAGATGAAAGAAGTGAAGAAAATTAATGGTACATACCTTTATCAGCATTTCAGTAACTTCGAAATGACCATAGGAGCACGCATTATGCAAGGGAACCAGGCCACTAGAAAAGATAACAGAGCAACAATTTAAAAAATATCCCTTACTGCACCATGAGAATGATCACATTTAAAAATTATATAATCAACAGCCCTTGCAATGAACAGATAAGCATCACGATTGTAAAAAAAAGGTGGTGCTGTGGTTGGCAGCAATATGGGGGCTGCACGAAGCAACACTGTCTTCGAAATCAACCATGCATATGCGAATATCAAAGGGGTGATGACAGGGCCATTCGAAGTATTGCCGTTTTATACTTCTGTGAATAATATACAGGTCTGTGATTCCACTCACAAAATTTTAGTGCCTAGCGTGCGGCACATATTACAAAAAATGCGATAGAAATCCGAATCAGGAAGCTCCTCCCACTGAGAGCGACCGCCATTTTGAAATACTCGTGTGACGTCAGAAGAAAATACGCGGCGAAACGTCGTCTGTAATGCAGGCTGCAGTATCATTAGACATGTCTCTTTTTCTTTTGTGGACGATTGACACAGTGGTCGTTCCTCATGCGAAAGTGTTTGATGAAGATGTTACCGCACAAAGGTGATATAGATTAACGCATGTTTTCTTTAGCATAAGGCACGGTCACAGTCTGTTGGCTGCACGGTTAGGTTCTTTAGCTTATCGACGCATTGATCTGTCGCATTACACCGGCGACAACGCCAGCACAACCAACCGTCACCTACCACCGCAGTGTGAGATTTTCAGCCCCGCGACGCTGACGGTACTGATCAGCGGACGGTCGCCCGATCTGTTTTGGTCGGATCGGAGGCCAAGCGAGAAGCTGACATCCGATGAGTTAACGGCCAGAACAGCTGCGCTTGTCTGTAGCTTAAGGGGGGACATGGCTCTTTGCGGTCGAAAATCAGTCTAGAAATACTTTTTTTCTTCATTTTCGCGGTCCTGAGACGTTTCCCCAACTATCTGCAAATTTAGATTGAAAAATACCACCTATTTCGCACGTTACAGCACTCCAGAGTTGCGAACCTGAACGTTTGCCCCTTTAAATTGAGGTTATATCACACAGAGTTTTGATCGGTCACAGGTCGATAAACGTGCTCCACCAGCATCATTTTGGTCTCGTTAGAAAGACGGCGATTCAGGCTATTCCCATGTCACGATCGGCATCTGTGTGCGAACAACCGAAGCGGAAAACAAAGGGACAAATTTGCACGAAACACGCGCTGCTATTGGGCTTCGAAAGCATGTGACCCAAACGACCACTTTTGGTTGGCTGCCGGCGTCAGCTGCTTGCAGCTTGGCGCCATTTTGAAAAGGTCGCGTAGTTAGGCCTAGCTGGTTTAGAGACGTTCCGTCGTCACGACCACGGCGTAAAACGGGCAAAATTTAGGTCCGAGCTTCATACTAACCTAAAAACCGAAGAAAGTAGAGAAAATAGGTGCACCGGTGACACGGCATCCTGTTATCAGCAATCAGCAACGAAGTGCCAATGCTCGGCGATGGGCAGATAAGGGCGTAGCTGATGGTGCTCTGCACAACAGATAGGAGGGCAAACGATTTCCTCGAGGAGATCCCTGCCGCGTGCGAACATCGTAATCATGACGATGCAGATAAAAAAGCGATACCTACGCAATTTTCATGCGTGCGAAAGACCGAACACTAGGAGAAGTTAGTGGCATGGTGGCAGCGGCAATAGGAGCCTTGCGCTGCCCAGGGGGCGCCGCGAAAATGGTCCTAAAAAGCGCCCCCAAGGCGTCTGCTGGGTAGTACAAATCCCCGGTATCTGCAACCGAATGCATGGAGCCAGTATAGATCCACCGCTTTAATTTCTATTATGTATGAATTACAACGAATTTAAGACGCTGAAAATTCTTTTAGTGCTGTCATGACGTAAGAAAAGGCAATAAATAATTTAACATCAGGCATTATACGACATGCAGCAATCGGAGGCAAAGTCTCGATCGGCGCTCTGCCAGTCGATGTAGCCAGGCAAGTGTCGCGTGAATTCGTGGAGCTCTACGAATGCTTTACACGCAGCTGAGCTAAAGCAAGTGAATACACGAAACCGCAACATGGATAGGCAGCGTAAACAACCTTTCTGATGCATAGACAGTCTTTCTGATGGGCACCTTGAGCCGGCCGTGCATGGGCCGTTGGGGCTTGTCAATGCATGCATGTGAGCTTGCAAGTTGATCTTAAGCTCATTTTTACTTTTTACGCACCGCTTAGCTGATAAATCACACTCATGTTTGGAAATACAGTCCACGTACTGAAATGTCCCACAGAAAGCTTAAGCTGGGACTGCGGAAACGTTCGAATTACGCCGCGGCAGGCGCTTGTGTTCACTGTTAGGTGCGGATATCACAAGGCGCGCTGACCTCGTTTCACTGCTCAACTGCTAATAGCGTTTGATTTATGTGCTTGCAGCTCTTGAGCCAGAGCTTTTGCCTGTTGGGGGCAGTGGGGACTTTACATATTAGAAATAAGTGCTCCATCCGATCAAGAACGTGCGGTGCATGACCGAAATGCTATTGTCGGCTGCTTAGAAATTACAAATATGCCCCACTTGATGTCAATTACTGTTTTCTCTTGAAAGTAAATGGCTGCTTTCATCGAGATAGCAAGCGCTTTAAGTAAACTATTGTTTATCGTCTCCACCTTTCGTTGCTTGAGGTTTCACTCTCGATCACAAATAAAAACACGTATATAGCTGTACTCTATATATTTCAGCTCTGAGCCGACGGAGAGGCCAGCTTAGAGCGAACGGTGTTTCTCTAACCAGTGCATGCATGCATGCACATGACCGCCAGTACCAATCGCACCGTAGCACCGTTTCGTGCTGCTTGAAAGAAAGCAGTAGAGTTGAACAAAGAAATTGTAAACTTGTCCGTGGCACCCTACGACTCAAGCGAAAATAGCAGCGGTGACGATGTTTCAGGACGGATGGTACACGGCAAGATCAATGCCGCATGCTTTGAACATTTCGCCTGAAGGCAGCCGCAGCGCTTTTTGTTTTTTAATTTTAGGCTACTGCTGGTTCATAATAACGTCCATGATACATGACTCTTTTCACGCTCACAAAGGGGCAAAAAGAAGCACGAATCGAAGTAGAAAGCCTTTGAGATATGTGCTGCAGCATAGGCAGAGCCGCCGTTGTACTATCCAGTCAGGCTTTTCTTGGCCGCCACGAGGCGGCGCCACCCTACTCAAAACTCCAGCGCAAGGTCCCTATCGCGAAACGGTGTCACGTGCGGCATGCGGAATGGCAAACTTTGTCGAAATAAATTTGCTTCTGAGTTGCAGGGAAAATTATCTGATGGAAAACGGTGCATTCACACCAAAAACCAATCATAACTCATCTTATCGAGTTGCTTAGCCTTGGGAATTCAAAAATATGCCCAAAACGTTTATCGCCGATTTCTCAAAATTGAATTTTGGACACAGTCACCAGATTAATATTTCTGGTCCTGCTCTTGCTAGTTATTTTCTTTTGCTAGAAACCTAACCTCATGTATCTTTTAACACTAAGGTAAATGTAATAACCATTCGAGAAAACTTACTGAAAAGATTGTCTTGGCACCAAAATGAACCTTTACTTTTTTTTTATGGTGTTACTTTGACTCAAATTGGTAAAAAACATTAATTTTTGCTTTCATTTACTGTCTAACCATTTCTGATTATACTGATATGTCAGACCTTGCCATAATTTAAATCTACATGTTCTGAAATGTTTTTTCCTTGTTTTGTCAAAACAGTATTTTTGAAGGTGCTTGGAGGAGATCAATATCTCCTATCCTGTTCTTGTTATTGCTGTAATTTTTTTCTTTAGAAAGGGAATCCTGCCAGTCTCATGAAACCAAGGTAACTGCAGTGACCACAAAAACAAATTTACTGAGAAGGTTATCTTGTCTTGAGTACCCAAATGGACCTTCTTTTTTCAAACGTTTCCTATTGCATAATTTTGGCTCAAATTGGATCACTTTCCATCTGTTTCTGATCTTGTTGACATATCAATCATTGACATAATTAACACTACATAATGTGAATTGCTTTTCCTCGTTTTCTCAAAACTGCAATTTTGAGGGTACTGCAATTTTGGCAGAGAAATATCTCTTAAACTATTTGCGCTATAGTTCTCATTCTTGTCTTGTTAGAAAGAAAAACTCTTGGACAGTGCAATAGGACTAAAATATGTAGAGTTATTATGCGGCAATATTTACAGAATTATCAATTATAGGTGCCAACTTGGGCTTTTAGTCATAAAAGTTTGACTTTGTGTAACTTTGGTTCAAATTTTTCTAGCACGTTAATTCATGGCTACTGGCACTCTATGAGCCTTCTAGATCACTCTGGCACGTCTATTTCATCATGCCATAAAGTGTTTAGTAATTGACTCACCTCCGAATGAAGAACATGAATTAGGTAATATTTTGAACTATTTCATCTACAAGAAATCTAATAAGATATTTGAAATCAGCATGGAAAAATATATTAACGGTGCAAGTTTCAATCAGATCCATAAATAAGGAAAAACGTTCTAAAGCCGTTTTAAGAGGGGTGTCCCCTCCTTAACAGTGTTATAAAAAAGAGAACAAGCAGCTACACTTTATATGTTCCCCCTTCTCTACAGCAATGACCTTGGCCAGAAATGTTAGTCGGCGCCGAACTGCTAGCCCATTCCGCGACGAGTAGGCCTAACGCGAGTATGCGGGGTTCGGGTTTAGTTTCGGCAATTACGGAGCTCACATTCACGAGCTTTAGCGGTTGAATGTGGTCATCGAGTGCAGTTATGGCAGTAGTGACCCCAATTCGACAACTGCTTACATCACAAAGCACGTGCACATTGAGCGGGAAGCATTGATGTGACTGTCAGCACCGCTTGTGGGTACCCGGCACAGGTAGGGGACGTAGCATCCACGGCGCTTCTTAAAGCGTAGTTGTAGCTTAACAAATAAAGGTGCAACTAGTGCAACAAGAAGTGAATAGTTTTGGTATTGCTAGCTAAGCTTGCATTTTATGCCGTGCGAACGAACAGCATACATCCAGTCATTACAAAAGTTATGTAAACATACACGTTTGGGGGCGCAGTCATAATCTGTGAATCAGCACATCCCTGTGGGAGTTTAGGGCTCACCCACTAAATAGTAAATTGAAGCAGTCACGAGCCATATTCTGGACAAGCACTAGAAAAACAAAAACGCAAGATGAGGCTCTGGAGTCAGTGGCAGTTGCGTGCGCGGCTGCGGGGGAGGCGAGACGGAGACTGCAGCCACTGGGAGGCTCTTGTTCGGTGCGGGCATACAGTGAAGCACAGTCGAATCGCGTTAGGTTTTGCGATGACGAGACTGAAGTGGCGGCGGCACATGATTTCGTGCACTAGCCGCGGCCAGACTGAACATAGTTTTGCAAAAATAGCCTTTACCAGCCAAAAATAATTAAGTCTGACTAACACGCGCATATACGAGAGTAATCCCAAAAATAAGGTCTACAGTTTTTTTATAAATCGAAAGGAATGTTTATTTTAGGCAATTTGCAAATCACTTAAAGGCAGACCATCCTTCTACTTTTCCAGATAATCGCCGTTGCAGTCTATACATTTTTGCAGACGCTGGGGCAGTTTTTGTATGCCCATGTCATACCAACTCGCCGCCATGTCGTTGAGGAAGCGTGTGACCGCATCTTTCACTTCATCATCATCGGTGAAGCGCCTTCCAGCGAGATGTTCTTTTAGCTTTGATAACAACTGGTAGTCACTTGGTGCCAAGTCCGGACTGTAGGGTGGGTGGCTGATGACGTCCCATCCAAACTGTTGCAGGAGAGCAACGGTTTCGCAGGCAACGTAGGGGCGAGCGTTGTCATGGAGGAGACTCACGCCCTTGCTCAGCATGCCTCTTCTGCGATTTTGAATCTCCCGTCTGAGTTTCTTAAGGGTCTCACAATATTTTTCCGCGTTTACTGTGGTGCCAGGAGCCATGAAGTCTACCAACAATACCCCTTTTCGATTCCAAAACACAATTGCCATGACTTTGCGGGCAGACTGTGTTCGCTTGAATTTTCGCGGCTTGGGCGAAGAGAAATGCCGCCAGTCACGTGATCTTGTTTGGTCACAGGAGTGAAGTGGAATAGGGGAGAAAACCTGGGTCAGGGGCGCTGCGCCGCTCTGTGCGTCAGCGCCCTCCATGGAGACCCCGTCAAAACCTCCGCGCAGTGTGGCCGCGTCGTCTGCTCCCCGCCGCATAGAAAAGCATGCTGTCGTCTGCTCCGCGCTGCTATCCAGCACGTGTTTGCGCACGCACGCTCCAAAAAAGGAGGCAAGAAAAAAAAAAAACTGGAATGAAAAAGTGACGCCATGCTTTTTCGCAAAACTCGTGGAAGTGTTTTTCTCTCTTCTCTCTTTCGTGTTGAAACGATAGTTGTCAGTTTTTTTTTTTAGGTATCTCGTACCGCTCGTATCTCGCACCTCTCTTTGTAACTGGCGGTGCCGCAGCAGTCATCGCGGAACCAAGTCGGCCTCAAGAAACAGATACATGTCATTAATGCCATCACTCAGCGCTTATAAAGGGAAAACACATACGTCAATTGTTCTATCCTCATACGCAATCCTGCTTTGGGAGCTCAAAACTGCGCATTCGCTAGAGAAGATAACTGAACTAGGGATTGCACAGCGTAGCTGTGAAGAAGACAAAGGTTTACTTGGAGAGATGTCCCCGCCTGCATGAAAAGTCATCAGACATTTCCTCGCTCTTCGTCTCGTGGAGAGAGGAAACTGCCGAAAAAATGGCATACCTCGGCCTCTCGTCGCCTCGGCTTCTTATCAGTGATCCAGGTAGTTAAGAAACCCCTCATCGTTAAAGGTAGATAAGTCATTGATTTCGGGTGGCAGCGCCATAGCAGCGAACTCCCCCTGACCGCTGTCAGCAGGAACCAAAGGGTAAGGCGGCATGCTTTGTGCCTTTGTAGGGAATGCGTCCTAAACGCGCCGAAAGCAGGCACCACGGCGCCGGCAGCATCGCCTAAAACGTCTGTCCCTAAAGAGTTGAATAGGCCCCTTTCAAGTGGGCAGTCACAAATGGAAAGGAAGCTCCCCAACCAGCGCCCGGAGCACTCGTCGCTGTGTACACGCATATCAATTCTCAACGAGAAAGCTGGACCCTTCATTCTCTGAACAACATGGAAGAGACATCAAGAGGTGCCGCCTCAAGTCCTTCAAAATACCTGTCGCTTGCCTCTGCCTTCGAGTACCGAATTCGCGTTCATGTTTTTTTTTTTTTATCTGAGCCTGCTAACAAGCGCTCTTTGAAAACAATGTCCGCGGCGATCAATTAATCATAATTTCTCACTTTCGAAAGCACCGATAAAAACCGTGCCTCCAGCCAGCCTCTATGTCAGCCGGGGTACAGAAAAAAAGCAAAAATGAGAAACACCACTGGCAAAGAGCGCCGGCTTTGTGCGCACAGACGCACGACCATCCCCCCTCGTCCTCACTCTCCTTCTCCCGCTCCGCGTGCACGTGTGGCTGCCTGTAGCCCGCGCTCCCGAGCGAGCGGGCTGCGCAGACTCCGCAGAGAGCCGCGCGCAGCGCGGGCGCGGATGCGCGTAGGTTTTGTAGTTCCTCTCCGCTTCGCTGGAAACCGAGCGCTGGCGTCGCGGAGCAAACTCCAGCTTTGGTTCCCTATACCCAGGTTTCGTCACCCGTAACTATGGAATCCAAGAAGGTATCCTTTTCATCTCCATACCGCTGAAGAAATACACGGGAGGAGTCAACACGTTGCCGTTGGTCTTCTGTGAGCATTCGCGGAACCCATCTTGCGCACACCTTCTGATATTTTAACTTTGCTGTCAAAATCCTATGAATAGTGCTTCTAGAAATGCCAGGAACCAAAATGCAGAGTTCGTCGAGTGTGATCCTCCGATCTTGCCGCACCATTTCTTCGACCTTCGCGACTGTCTCATCAGAAATCGACGGTCTCCCGCTTCTTTCTTCGTCGTGAATTTCAGTGCGACCAGCTGCGAACTCCCTACACCACTTGCGGACGTTTTTAACATCCATACACAACTCTCCGTACACTTCTGTCAACTGGCGATGAATTTCGATTGGCTGAACGCATTTTGAGTTCAGAAATCGTATAACTGCGCGAGCTTCGCACCTGGCGGTAGCGACAAATGGGAGCTCTATTTCAAATGGCTGCCGAGTCAAGACTGATAGTCCATTTCGCGCTAAGTCATGGCTTGTTTGGAAGACGGGGCACAATGAACACAGCAGTATGGCAAGCTGCAACGCAAATAGTTTTCCTGCAGCCACAGCCCTTTGGAGACCTTACTTTTGGAATGACCCTCGTAACAGCAAGATGTACTGCTTCGATTGTTGACAAGTTTTGTCTGCTCCTCTAATGTCGCAAGGTATGCTCTTGCATCAACGCATGCTTGTTTGGGATCGCTTCCTTAATTGTGTCAGGATGCTTCGCCCCCTTACACCAGTGACATGTGGAGAAGTCATGCGATAGCTCGCAGTCTGCACGCTTTTCCTTATGTCGCTTCCCCCAGATCCGGTCCGCTCGTTAGCAAAATTCGTCACTTCACCAATTAGCTCAGAAATCAGCAACACAACGGTAACCTCTCTTTCCTTTCACAGCACACATGGCAGAAGGAAACATTGGACACGTGCCTTTTTATATGCGGCAGCGCTTATTGCTAAAACAAGCTAAATAACATTCTTTTGATTGAACGCTTAAATAATGCAGCATGAGCCTATCGATTTCGATCTCGACACTCTCTAGACGAAGCCGAAAACAAGTCCGAGGATCTCTAAGGTCATATATTATAGTGAAGGGTTCTAAAAAAAAAGAAAAAAAGGAATAGGCGAAGAAAATATTTTGCTGAAGAAAAGAAAAAGACTTTGCGACCACCGTACATGGTATGCATGCAAGAGTGCAGCCGACATCTCGAATAGCAGACGACATGGAGATATCTCAGTGGTCAATAATTGCCACACCAGAAAGCTGCTTTCAATATTAATAATAAAAATTCATTTTAAAACTACCTACTGCACCGAATGAGCTCAAATTTCAAGGATTTAAACTTTAACGTGTGTGAAGTGAAATGCAATAATCAGTTTATGTGTATCGCCTGTGTTAAGAAACGTTTTTGTTTACGCTTGGAGAGTACCTGTGCACTTTTTCAGCCTGTTCCTCAGATAAAATTGGTAGGCAGAGTGCTGATTCGGCTGCCTTCTCTGCTCCTATTGTCAGCAGCAACAGCCTGCTTACAGCGGTCAACTAAGACGACAGATTGAAAGAAACTGAGAATGTGCCAGGTATTCGGCAAGAGATCGGCCTAGAAGTGGTGCCACCATCATTCAGTGTGGATCAGCAGGCAGCAAAACTGAAAAGCCATAGAATGGTATATATACAGTAAAACCTCGTTGATACATGTTTTGTTTTTTTAATGCCGGAAAAAACGTATTACCCGGGAAAACGCACGATCCGAACTGCCTAAAACTAAGAAAATTAATGGCTGAATGAGGTACAAAGACGTTTAGAATTGAGACTTTCACTGCATAAAAACGTAGATTAGCATTTATTGACACGAAGTATGCACAGCTGTTATTTTATCTTTTGCAGAATTCAGTCCGTATTTGCATTGTCCTATAAGATCTAGCGACATATCTGGTTCGCAGAAGGAATGACGAGCCGGGATCGCTTCCTTGTATCAGGTACTTCGCCCCCTTACACCAGTGACGTGGAGATGCCATTGCGATGGCTCGCAGTCGGCGCGCTTTTGCTCATGCTGCTTCCCCCAAATCCGGCCCGCTCGTTAGCAAAATTCGTAACTTGACCAATGACTGTGTTGTCTTTAATGAAATTGTGGTAGCTGAAGACCAGCACACACTTAATGTTGAACTAATTAGCATACTAGAGTGGTGCCAGGAGTGGGACATGCTCCTAAACAAAAAAACCCGTCTTGCTTCGCATAACCAGGAAAAGATACCCGCTTCTGTACTCTTACTCTGTCCAGGACCGCAGTTTATCCAAGGTGCAGAAATATAAATATCTCGGCGTTACACTAAATAACCGCCTCAGCTGGAACACACATATTCTTAACATCTCCTCTTCAGTCTTTCGCAAACTATGCCTGCTCAGACACAAGCTTAAGGGGAGACACTGGTCTTATAATGAAAATTTTTATTTTTAGAGATATAATAACGAAATTTGGTGTGTATATGTATTTCTTCCTCCTGTTTTCAAAAATGTAATTAGTTTTACTCTATCTCAATTAGTTCTAATGTTATTGGGAAATAATCAAAGCCTAATTTGGTAATTTCTTACGGGTCGTTAGGACAGTTTCCCTCAATATTTTTTCGTTCCGATTAAAATGTAGTTGTAACCAAAGACCTGCTATGTGGAGCTATGCTATTTATATTATCATTGATGTACATCACAGTATAAAAATATTCAATTATGTAGATGCCCCACAATTCGAAAATATAATTAGCTGACATTATTGTTCAATAAATTTGATATGTTCAACTTAGCAATATAAAAATAGCATAGCTCCACAGTTCAAACCTTTTTGAATTCAACGGTATAAGATTTATTAAAATTGCACCACAAAAACCCAATGAAAAGTTCCGTAAGGCTAGTCATGTCACCAAAAAACATGAAGCTGAGAAAAACTCATTTGAAGTTTTGACACTGAGTGCAGAAAATATTGGGAAGAATCTTCGACAACGGATGTTACTCAGACGTTCCCTATCAGTTTCCCTACAAAACAAAACAAAAAGCGTCTTATTCCATCCAAGGAAACATTTTAAAAAAAATGTCGAATGTGTAAGTGAGATGAAATTATAGAGGTTACTTTCGAGAAGTTAGGGTGACTTTTTTTTTTTTTTTTTTTTTTTTTGAGGTGAAAGTGAGGACCGGAGCCAAGGAGACGAGAGCTCCACCAGGCAAACAGTTGGGGAAGAGAACTGCTTCGCTTATTCTTGGGGAAGAGAACTGCTTCTGTTCGAAATCGCAGTTTTCGCAGACAAGCAGAAGCTTTACAGCAAGGCCGTACTCCTTATCTGTTGCCTTGCTCAAACGCAGACTTCCTGCGCCGCAGGTTCCGCACTTCGCTTGCGCGAAAAAATTGTTCAAAACCTTCAAGTCCACAATCACGAACTGGGTACCGGCATCAGCTGTCTGGTAATCCGCACTGACGCCAAGAAGGTCAAACTTGCGCTGGGTTGCAGACTTTTCCGACAGAACGGACTTTGCTTGCGCCGATCGCTCAACACGCTGCGCCTGCTCGGTCGACGAATAGTACACAGCATCAACACGAAGTGTACCACGATCCGAGATACGATTCGTGCTGCAACTTGGTCCCGCGGTGTTGTCATCGGGCAGCGCGCTTGATGTACCCGGCGGATCCAACGAGTCCGGCACTGCAGGCCCCGGCGACGCACTGGTGGCCGCTGCCTGCTGTTTTTTGTTCCACGGACGTTTCTTCCGGCTTCCAAAAGCTCGTTGCGTACTCGGTTTCAATCGACTGTCTCCCGGCATCTCGATCGCAAAGAGAAACTCCCGGCACAAGGCGGAAACACGGCGTGTAGAGAAACACGAGCGCAAAAACAGACGCGCACGAAGCGACAGCCACAGCGGCGAACGCAAGAGAAAGAAAAAAAAAATGACGTAGACGGTCACACCAGCCAATGGGAGGCGCAGAACGGCGCGCGCGCGAAGCGCGCCGCGCGCGAGCCAATCAGCGACCCGAAAACGGCCTTCGGGAAACCGGCCCGAACCGCCGCTCGGCTTGAGCGACGCCATTTTGAGATAGCTCAAATTGCGCACGAAGAAACCAGCTTCAAAACAAGCCCAAGATGGCGGCGATCGGCCGGCTGCAACGCCGGCGGCGCGCGCGGGAAGTTCGAACAAAGTCTCTCTTTTCGGGGCCATTTCGTCGCTGCCGTGGTGTTTTGAAAGACGATTTTATCGCATTTCCCGCCCGAATTCAGCGTTAATAATTTTACTGTAGATGCTCGAAAGGATAAACCTTCCGAAAATGAGTTTTTCCCAAAATCGACTTTTTGACCATTTTCGACCGTTTTAAGACCCGCGTCTCCCCTTAAGGATGCTCTTGCTCATGTTAAACTTCTCGGATATACATATGGTCGCGCACCAATTCATTATGTGAACTAATAGCAGAAAATGGTATTGGGCGCAAGGGCCACCACTGGAGCGAATGGCACTAGTGTCGACCTAGGGCAGAAAGTAGGATCACGTGACTTCTCTTACTGCTACTGAAGCAGACGCTCGATTGAATTTGTGCATTTTAAAAGCTATTTTTGACCTTGCATCATTACTGAGGCTGCTAAAGTTTATTTAAGCACTTGCTAAGGTCCGTTGCTGCTCTGCACCCGGACGTAATCGAGGGAGCCCGGCACGAGCTCCCATTGCTACCCGAAACATAAGCTTACAGAATTCTCTTTCCTCAACTAAAATTTGAATGGGCAAATCAGATAGTGATCATTCTCATGATGTGTGCTACAAACATTTCAGCGAGCGAGATTTTGTCTATAGAGTAGCACTAAAAGTTCGGTGAGCAAAAGAACAAATAGCGCGCGCGTTTTAATTTGCACTTATCACTTGTGAAGCTAACGATACTATTGCTGGATGGATGGAAATTATGCCGGCTTCTTCATGGAGCAATACCCTCCTAAAGAAAGGAGGGATCGTGCGAAAGCCAAAAGGTCTCAAATTATTTTAAATGAGCGTGCTGACTCTGAAGTTTTACTGAAATTAACTAGAAGACTCTGCCGCCTCGGGCCGCGGTATGCATGGTGAGTTGTCTCAGGCAGCGTCCCCAGTTCTGTAGTAATTTCAAATGACAGAGACCGTGAATAAACGAAAGATAGCACATAGCATGCATGTTGTGATGTGCTGATCGAGTTATGCGTAAGAAAAGAAAAAAACTACTGAGCGCAGATAAAAGAAATATCCGCTCTAACCAAGAGTGCCAATGGCAGTAGTCAGTGCGCAAGAGTTTGCTGCGTGGAACACACATCTTCACACTTGCTAAACATTTAGTCCATGTCATCCCCGCAGTCAAACTTGCTTGCTCTACTACATTCAAGGGAGCAGGCGAACGGTGCCACTTCCACCGGCGCTATAGGAAGGCGCTCAACATCTGTCAGGCTCCTGACAGCCCTCTGCTCTTGCACAGGAATCCCATTACCTGTGCACTGACTGCTTACATGTGACTGGTTGTGTGGTAGCTTCTTTTTCTTTTTTTTTTATAGCTCGCCAACTTCGATAACTCGGACTCGGTGAATTGCATTTTTGCCAAATGAACGAGTCACATACCTCAAAATAAACTTATACAGGCCCAGACTGCGGTATATATTAAATAAATTAACTTAATGCTAACGCGCAACTGAACTGCCCAGGAAAGCATCCTACAGCAGCCGTTCAACGTGAGTTATCCCACTTTCTTTGTCATGCGGGCGTTTTTGAGAGGTGGCGCAACGGTATGTCCTCGCGACCAATTCTGCCAGCGTGCCGAGTGCCAGCGCCCGTCCAGTTGTGCAGGCCTCATTTTCACTTCATCATATCGCGTTTGGGGCCAGCCCCATCTACTACACACACAATCATTTGAACGCGTTTTAGTGTAAATGCCTTTTGAAGCAAATGGTACTTAAAGGCAGCATCATGATCACGACTGACCACATGCACGCGTTGATGACGTGTGTGGAAGTATGGACGACTATCGCAAACAAAAAAAAGAGAAAAAAGTTCTTCCCGCGTAATGATTTCGTATTCTATTTGGAAACCCATAGCGCTTGTCCGACGTCATATAGCCTTTTATGGGCGTTAACTGGGATCGCTCCAACAAAAATACTTATCCGTATTTCCGAATTACCAGGGGTCGATTTAACATGTATTTAGTTGCAAGCTTCGGAGGTTGTGCAGAAAAGAAGAGCAAGCAGCAGCCGCCACGCTGGTCATGGCGCCATTTCGATTTAACGAGCTTTTGCTGTTATTCTAGTTTCAAATTGTTCATCCCTAGATCGTTAAGACACCGCAAAAGAAGCCCCCGCGTTTCTCCTCATGAAGTGGTGTTTCCTCAGGAATGAGCGCTTCGTATATACTGGCCCGATGGCTTTCTTTGATGCTTCGCCATGTTGCACATAGCCACCGCAGGAAAGCAACTGCAGCGAATGATTGCTGCTTATCAGTTTTTCACGTTTTCATGTCGGAAGTGCTCGTTTACATAAGTCCGGTTGATCGCAAAACGTATTATATGACCATCGTCTGTCAAAATTTCGATCGCAGTAACCAAAAAATCGTGTTACACGGGAATGTATTAACAGAGAGTAAAATAGTGTAATTCTACGGGAGATGTTTTACTAATACAGTCGAACCTCGTTATAACGAACACGGATACAGCGAATTATCGGATATAACGAAGTAAAAGCAAAGTTTGGTTGGCTGTGCTTTATTTCTATGGGAGTTCTATCTGTATAACGAAATGAAAAACTGAAAATTTGACACTAAATCGGTTATAACGAAGCATATTTCGTATTCACACGACTCAAAATCCGCAAAGAAGCAAAAAAAAATAAAAAATTTTTCAAAACGCTAAACTTCGGTTTTATCAATTGCCTCCACTTAAAATGTGTTTGAATCACCCGCGCTTTCGAACGCCAAGCCATCTAGGGACCGCGAATGAATCTAGCATCAACGGCTGCCTGGCATGTGACCGGCACGTGATCGAACCACCGCCTGCGTCGCCTCCACCTAAAATGTGTTTGAATCACCCGCGCTTTCGCACACCCTGCCATCTAGGGACCGCGAGTGAATCTAGCATCAACGGCTGCCTGGCATGTGAAATGCACGTGATCGAACTACCGCCCGCGTGCCCCTGCCCCTACTTTTTGCCGACCCGCGCGTGTGCTCACTTTCCTCGAGGTCGTGCCGTCGTCTTGCAGCATGGCGGCGCCGAAACGCAAAGCAGTTTCTCTTGAAACAAAGATAAAAATATTCAGGGCGGTCGACAGCGGGCGCAAGAAGAAAGAGATTGCCACAGACTTCGGCGTTGCGCCTAGCACTCTGTCAACCATACTGAGCGCAAGGCAGAAGATAGAAAACGTGCACTCTGCAGGCGCCGTGAAGAACGACAGGAAGCGCGTCAGGCATCGTCACCACCAGGATGTTGAAGATGCCTTGTTCGCGTGGTTCAAGGACATTAGAGCGCGCAACCTGCCTGTGTCTGGTGCCGTGCTTCAAATGAAGGCAAGAAGTCTCGCTTGCGTCTTAGGCCAGGATGATTTTTATGCAAGTGGCTGGCTGCAGCGATTTAAAGACCACCACCAGATTGTTTGCCACACCTTGTCGGGCGAAGAAGCAGCCGTCGATGTAGAGAACTGCGAGAAGTGGGCAGAAAGCTTCCGCATGCAACTGGATGGCTACGAGATGCGCGATGTCTACAACGTGGACGAGACTGCGCTTTTTAAGCTGCTCCCGGAAAAGTCACTCGTTGTGAAAACCGAACTGTGCCGAGGAGGCAAGAAAAGCAAAGACCGCGTCACCGTTGTTGTTTGTGTCAACATGGATGGGTCAGATAAAAGGCGGCTAACTGTTATTGGTAAATCTGCTCGCCCCAGGTGCCTGCGCAACGCCCGGAATGTCCAAGCGGACTATCGCTCGAACAAAAAGGCGTGAATGACGTCTTCACTCTTTGAAGCATGGCTGAAGGCCTTCGACAAAGACATGGCAGAGCAGCGCAGGAAAGTGCTCCTTATATTGGACAACTGCTCTGCCCATAAGGTGTCTGTACCACTTGAAGCGGTCGACCTCAGTGCTGCAGCCATTAGACAGGGGCATCATTCGCTCAGTAAAATGCTGCTACCGAAAGCGATTGGTTACGCAGCTCGTATTTGAAATAGACAGGGGCATATCAACGGCCATAAATCTCAAAACTACGCTGGACATGCTGTACGGTGCATGGAACCAAGTGGCACAGTCGACAATAAGAAATTGCTTTGTTGATGCTGGCCTAGCCCCATCCACCAGCGAGACTGAGCCCAACAACGCCCACGATTCTTTAAGGTGAAGCGGACAATTTCGACGAGACGACATGGCGTCAACTGGCGGTTCCGAATGTTACGTTCGAGGACTTTATTGCTGCCGATGACAACTTGGCTGTGGCGCCCGAATTGACCGACCAAGAAATTGTCGATCAGCTGCTTCCTACAGATGATGCTACGAGCAGCGATGAGAGTCAAGAAGAAGGCGAAGAGCGAGCTCTCAGCAGCACAGGGGCCGCCGATATGGCGAGGAAATTGAGAAGGTACCTTGAGAACCTACCTGGGGCCAAATCAGCTGACATTGGGAAAGCGCTGCACAGTGTCGATTTCGTTGAGAAATTTATTCTATCGAATAGTGTGAAGTGCCGCCAAATGAAGATTACGTCGGTTTTTAAATAAATCAGTTCTGCGTGGCCTAAATCCCGATTTGTGTGCTCATTTTTGTTTGCCAGTGCAAAATGAAAGGTAAGGTTTCGCGTGCTTATACCACGCTTTAAAGGAAAAAAAAATGCTTTTTTTTTTTTTCAGCTCTGTGCTTTCCATTTTAGGGTAGCCTTTACTTGGGTTTATGAACAGAATTTTTTTTTGTAGGAATTTGTGTGTACTTTTACAACGAATATCGGATATAACGAACGAATTTCCACGCAAAATGAGACTTCGTTATAACGAGGTTCGACTGTAGCGATTTTGAACGTAAGAAACAGGAAATCTATGAACCGGGAAAGTATCAACAAGGTTCTACTGTAAAAGCATCTGGAAACAATGAGGAAGGTATACTGGCCTGCCACTAACATCAGCAAAAGAAAATGTTATCTCTCACAGGGACTGAATTTTATAGCAGTAAAAAACAGCTGTTCATACTTCATGCCAAGAAATGCTAATCGACACTTTCGTAAGAGTACAGTGCTTTTGCACTTGATTTAGCAGTCGCATTTTTCAAAATGTTATCTCTTACAGGGACTGAATTCTATAGCACTAAAAAAAAACAGCAGCTTATACTTCGTAAGAGTAAAGTGGTTTTGCACTTGATTAAGCAGTCACATTTTTCAAAATGTTATCTCTTACAGGGACTGAATTCTATAGCACTAAAAAAAAACAGCTGCTTATACTTTGTAAGAGTAAAGTGGTTTTGCACTTGATTCAGCAGTCACATTTTTCAAAATGTTATCTCTTACAGCGACTGAATTCTATAGCACTAAAAAAAACAGCTGCTTATACCTCGTAAGAGTAAAGTGGTTTTGTACTTGATTCAGCAGTCACATTTTTCAAAATGTTATCTCTTGCAGGGACTGAATTCTATAGCACTAAAAAAAAACAGCTGCTTATACTTCGTAAGAGTAAAGTGGTTTTGCACTTGATTCAGCAGTCACATTTTTCAAAATGTTATCTCTTACAGCGACTGAATTCTATAGCACTAAAAAAAAAAACAGCTGCTTATACTTCGAAGAGTGAAGTGGTTTTGCACTTGATTCAGCAGTCACATTTTTCAAAATGTTATCTCTTGCAGGGACTGAATTCTATAGCACTAAAAAAAAACAGCTGCTTATACTTCATAAGAGTAAAGTGGTTTTGCACTTGATTCAGCAGTCACATTTTTCAAAATGTTATCTCTTACAGGGACTGAATTCTATAGCACTAAAAAAAACAGCTGCTTATACCTCGTAAGAGTAAAGTGGTTTTGTACTTGATTCAGCAGTCACATTTTTCAAAATGTTATCTCTTGCAGGGACTGAATTCTATAGCACTAAAAAAAAACAGCTGCTTATACTTCGTAAGAGTAAAGTGGTTTTGCACTTGATTCAGCAGTCACATTTTTCGAAATGTTATCTCTTGCAGGGACTGAATTCTATAGCACTAAAAAAAAACAGCTGCTTATACTTCGTAAGAGTTAAGTGGTTTTGCACTTGATTCAGCAGTCACATTTTTCAAAATGTTATCTCTTGCAGGGACTGAATTCTATAGCACTAAAAAAAAACAGCTGCTTATACTTCGAAGAGTGAAGTGGTTTTGCACTTGATTCAGCAGTCACATTTTTCAAAATGTTATCTCTTGCAGGGACTGAATTCTATAGCACTAAAAAAAAACAGCTGCTTATACTTCATAAGAGTAAAGTGGTTTTGCACTTGATTCAGCAGTCACATTTTTCAAAATGTTATCTCTTACAGCGACTGAATTCTATAGCACTAAAAAAAAAAACAGCTGCTTATACTTCGAAGAGTGAAGTGGTTTTGCACTTGATTCAGCAGTCACATTTTTCAAAATGTTATCTCTTGCAGGGACTGAATTCTATAGCACTAAAAAAAAACAGCTGCTTATACTTCATAAGAGTAAAGTGGTTTTGCACTTGATTCAGCAGTCACATTTTTCAAAATGTTATCTCTTACAGGGACTGAATTCTATAGCACTAAAAAAAACAGCTGCTTATACCTCGTAAGAGTAAAGTGGTTTTGTACTTGATTCAGCAGTCACATTTTTCAAAATGTTATCTCTTACAGGGACTGAATTCTATAGCACTAAAAAAAACAGCTGCTTATACTTTATGCCAATGAATGCTAATCGACACTTTCGTAAGAGTAAAGTGGTTTTGCACTTGATTCAGCAGTTGCATTTTTCAAAATCAGATACTTGGATTGATACGCTTGCCATATAATTTTTTTTTTTAACATTTGTACTGTGATAGTCATCGCCATCGACATGCACCTGTGCGTTGTGCGACGAAGAAGAAGTACGCTGGGCTCGCCGTTGCAAGGTCCTGTCCTCACAGCTCTCCATCTGAGCGTCAATAAACGCCCTATTACAATTGGTGGAGGTGCCGGAAACGATCCCACCCAAACTGGAACTGCGAAACCGTACACTACCCTCTACGACCGCCATGCAAGACACTTCGACGCTGCCGGCCGTTCCACCCACGATCATGTGTGCTGGCGTCATGCGCCAGCGTGACCCTTGCCTGTTCAGCGGCACGGCCGATCAAGATGTCGACGACTGGCTGTCATCCTATGAAAGAGTAAGCACCTGCAACAAGTGGGATGACTCATACAAGCTCAGTAACGTCATATTCTATCTGACGGACGTGGCGAACCTCTGGTTTCGCAACCATGAGGCTGACCTGTCATCTTGGTCGACATTTAAAAAGAATTTCGCGGAAGTGTTCGGCCGCCCGGCAGTGCGTAAGCTTCGTGCCGAACAACGTTTACACGATCGTGTTCAGCGCGCTGATGAGACCTTTACCAGCTACATAGAAGACGTCGTTGATCTCTGCAAACGAGTCGACCCGGCCATGCCGGAAGCAAACAAAATCCGCTACATCCTCGAGGGCATTTCTGAGGACGCCTTCCAGATGCTGGTAGCGAAAGATCCCACCAGCGTTAGTGAACTCGTGAAGCTTTGCCAGAGCTACGACGAGCTCCGCAAGCGGCGCGCTTCTAGGCGCCGCTCCAGTGTGTGCGACGAAGGTGTATCCGCATTAGCCCTGGGTGGTTCGCCAACTTCTGAAGGGAGCCCGCTGAATCAAAAGATCAAAGATTTTATTCGTGAAGAGGTCGCACGTCAAATCTCACTCCTTCCCCATTTTCAAGACTCGGGCCGCCTCGTTCCTGAACTGGCTCCATCTTTGGCCCCTGCTATATGCCGTGTCGTGCAAGAACACGTCGCTGATGCCTTGCCGTCCAACCCCGTGGTGCCGCCTGTGACGGCACCTCTCACGTATGCCCAAGTAACGGCTAGGCCACCACCTTCGCCCACGTCTGGCTCCTATGTGCAGGTCCCTGCCTACCGTTCACCGCCGCATGCTGAGCCTTCGTTTCAAGCCCCACCCTCAAGGTTCCGCCCACATCCTATGAAACCTTGGCGTACTACGGACAACCTTCCGATTTGCTATGCCTGCGGTCGGCCGGGCCATGTTGCGCGCCTTTGTCGCCAGCGCCTCCAACCTTCACAGCCTGACATTCGATTTTACCCGTACGATACCGACTCACGCTCGCAAATGATTCCGCCCGGTTCTCAATTTGTCCCACAAGATCGCCAAACCTATACCACTCGTCGATCACATTCTCCTCGGCGCCGATCGCTTTCTCCAATGCTGCGACGTTCTACCAGCACCGTTGAGGGAAACTAACAGTCGCAGTTCCGGGGGCAAGAACTGCGCTTGTTTCGAATTCCTCAAGTCCTCAATTCCTCAAGAAAATGTACTGTGATAGTCATCGCCATCGACATGCACCTGTGCGTTGTGCGACGAAGAAGAAGTACGCTGGGCTCGCCGTTGCAAGGTCCTGTCCTCACAGCTCTCCATCTGAGCGTCAATAAACGCCCTATTACACATTAAAGAAAAAAAGCATATTAACGAGGTTTAACTACAAATGCAAAAATTCATAGCAGCTATTTGCCCTTGTTGCACAGGATGGCGCACAAGAATGCTCTCACAACTGCCATATCACTGCTGAGTCTGTACGTACAGGACCTACAGCGCTATAATTATGGAAGATCACAAGGTGCCAACCAAATGACCAGCCTTACCCTTTATCTTTGGCATGAACGTCAGCTCCGTGCTGAAGGAGAAGCTGGACAATTCTCACTCGGTTGTAGCCTGCCGCCAGGTGGAGTGGTGTTGACTGCACACAATAAGCATTCCCCAATTAGCAAACCTAACCTATGAGCACGGAATGAAAAAGAGAGTGTTCACGATTTTTATGCAACAGGTTACACCATTTATGTGACTACAGAAACTAACAACTAGACACTACAGGGCAATTGCAGAGGCTATAAAAGTTGATGAGCTGAAATGGACCAAATGCATGCAGCTTGCAGGCAAACCTAGCAAAGCCTGTTTGGGCTAGCATTTGAAATGATGACGTAATGGCCAATTAAAACTGCTACAACTTTCAGGATTTCTCTGCAGGACACTGCGCCCGGCGAGGAGCATATGATGACACTATAAATGATACTGGCACACTGTCATGCTTTCTTTGAAGGAGGAGAAAGACAACGCCACTGTAAACCCTTGAGAACCTTGTTTGACAGCATCTGACAACACACCACAGGGTGTGGGTGAAAGCAGCGGATATTAGAACTATACTGTCTGTGATGTCATCAGCAATCTTGTCTGCACTTCTCCGAATGCTATGAGGAGAAGCCTGCAAACCATCGAATACATCAGCATTTCAAACACTACTGCAAAAAAAAATATTCGGCATGTTTTACCTACAGCCTGTGCACACTTGAATCACTGAATATCAGAATTCTCAAAACGTGCAGCTGCATTTTACACTCCCCCCCCTTTACACAATGGCTAGCTTGCCTATAATCAGCTGCAATCATTTCCACCATACAATACTATGCCTTAAGTGTGATTTGCTCCACTGCTCAACACACAAGACAAGCATATAATGAAATTCATTCTGTGCTCCTATCCCCTGAAAGAATTTGACTAACATGCTGTCCCCTGCCATATAGCAACAGGTGCCAAGTGGGTTCTCTGGCAACAACTAAATGCCAGTACAGTCAAATATCGATATAACAAGTCCCACGGGACCGCACGAAATCCTTCAATATTTTGAAATATAGTTGTAATGAAAAATCTGCGATTATAAGCCAGTGGTCAAACCTAGGAATGAAAATAACGTACCTTGGCAGTAAGCACATGTGTAAACAGGCAAAACATCAAATAAAAATGTTGCACTAACTCCAGAGCTGATTTATTTGAAGAAATCAATTATCTTCTTCTGTCACGTGCAACAAACATGACCGCGCACTACATTACACCACTACAGCACATACACCTTCCTTTGCGCAACACCCCATCGGATACGCGATTGCACCGAGCGATGCAGGTACGGACTTTGTCCATACGCAAAAACACATCAGAGTTCTAATGACCTCATCTTCAGTGCTCCCTGAAGCTTGAAAATCTTATCTCGGTCTTTCAAAATGATCGCAGCGGTCGATAAGGCAATGCTCTAGCTGTCTGCAGAGGCCGATTCGCTTTTTTTCCTGCGTCAATTTCTTTCAGTGAAAGCTGCGTTCCTATCTTCTCGGCACTTCGCTGGCTGCAATCACCCTCAGATTTTGCACAAACTCTACAATAAGATAATCCGTGACAAAAAAAATAAGAAAAGTAACGTCCCACGTGCGACAATGGCATGAACGGCCAACCGACGAATGGCCCACAACACAGGAAAAAAGGCAGGCGGCTAGGCCTGCTCGCTACTGCGTAATAAATTGCAGCTTTGTGGGGGCGTTATGAGCTGGCACCAGATATGCTAATGATGATAGATACAGCTTACGAGCCATGGCACTTTCTATTTTCACACGAGAGTTGCAAACTGCGGCGGTGTTAATTTTAGATGAATTCGTTATATTCATGTTTCTAGATTATAGAAAGAAAATTAAAATACATACGTTATTCTGAAATATATGCTATTTTGATATTTAAAATTCTGAAACAGTTTTACATTGAAAACAGTAAATCTGCTGAGGCTTTGATAAAAATTCGTTAATGTGGTGTTCGTAGTAACGAAATTTCACTGTATTGGGTAAACCTATTTCAAATTATTTTACTGAATTTGTTTTATTGAAAAGGCAGGCCGTTTAAAAAGGAGACGGATATGTAATATATTGAATTCAAAAGGGGATCAACGAGTGCAAAATGTGCATGATATTATAGTGCAAATTAAACGATCTTACCACACATTGTAAGAATCAAGCACTACAACAGTGATGAAACGAGGATTTATAATTTTAACCTGGCATTGAAAATCGCATCAAGCGAGTTCAAGTGCCATCCTGAAAGGAAGCCTTTCCATTATCTATGCATCCCAACACATGACCAGATCTCTATAAAATATCACTTATGCATAAGTAAGTGTATGCATAGTCTTTTTATTTCAGGAGTGTTTGCCATAATTTACAGTTAACAAGCAGTCTTTCTAGGGCTCCCTTCTAAAAAAAAAACGCTATTCCTTTCTCACTGCCAGTTAAATGCCTCAGACGGTACCCGTGTTTTGCATTCCTTGGCTGCAGGTTCTGTAACTATAGTCGAACCCGAATATTTTGAATTCTGCTTATATCGAACTCACGAAATATCCTTTTGATAATCCCATGCATATATCGAACTCCAATTTCACCGGTCGTTCGATATATCGAACTCCGCACCACGCACTGGAAGGTGTGCCTTCCCTAAAGACGATCACATCACTCTCGGCTCTTTGCCACATGATGTTTTCAAGCCATGCGCGGAAGGAATGAGATAGAACAGCGCGGCGACGGCTGGTCTAGAGCTGCGCCACGCCCTTTCCCCAAAGGCGCACGCATCTGCAGTGATCGTTTGCCGCACGCCAGCACGTGACGTTTGCAAGGCGTGTACGTGAAGGAACCAGAGGAAACCGGTTTTGGTACGGAGCAGACGCAGCCAATGCAACCGTGGTGTTCGAGAGAAGGAAAACAACGCAATAGAGTGAAGCGCAAGGGTGTGCCCATTCTTCTGCCGAGCTTTCTCTCTCCCCTTCCTCTCTCTTTCCGGGTTTTCCTCCGCAGCAGCACGCACTATGCAGACAGAACGTCGAACGCTTTCTCCAGTGTGTGTTGTGAGCCCTCTGTATGCGGCAGGTGACGTGCGACGCGCGTCTTGTGTTGCGCTGAACGTGCGGCGTAGCGTAAGATAGCGTCTGCAGATGTTAAGTGGCAGATTTTTTTAGCTAGAGTCGTCTATTCTTGTCGCCGTGCTGAACGTGCGGCGTAGCTTAAGCTATGGCAGCTGTGAACATTAAGAAGCGGCAAATTTATTTTTTCATTTTTTTTTTTTTTTTTTTTTTTCCGAGAGTCGTATATCCTTGTCGACGTGCTGCCTTGCGGTGTAGCCCAAGCTATGGTGGCTGCGGACGTTATAAATGCGATTTGCTATTTGAAAATCTTCATGTTTGGGATGATTAGCGCCGCTGATTTGAGCGGCATATACGCAGGCGATAGGATTCATTCATTCATGAATATGTGATGCATATATGTACAAAAGCCAACCACATTCATGTGACCGGCTAGCTGTGAATTATATTGCCCCTCACATCAACCGGCGCTAACGTGCTGAATAAGATCAATTTTCAAATAGCACATCGCAATGAAGCGTTGACACGAAGCAGCCTCAATGCATGTGCAGCATGCGGCAGCTGGCACGAAGCGTAAACAACTTCAATAACTATTGAAGTCAGCATGAACCATAACGCATGCACGTGCTTACTTGTTAGACATGGTTTCAAGTATGCGTCATCGTTGGGGAACACGGGCACCGTTTTCGTTGACGAGTGAAATAACTAGGGTCGCTTCACTGTTTATCACAACTCGCAAGCCATCGTCATGCAAGCTGTCGTCTGCTTTCATGCGGCAGCAGCAGCTGCACCATTTTGGCACTGACCGCTGAAGAGATGCACAGTTCTGCTGAACTTTTCGTGAACTCGACCTGCACGACGTCCGCACTTTTTGAAAATAACAGCGCAGTACGCAGGGCGCCATGCTGCAAGCTAAAACGAATGGCGAAATGCAGCACCACGTGAACCAGTTCACATGGTGCAAGTGAATCGAATGGACCTGTAGTGACAGCGGCACATTAAATCCAGGTGTCTGCAGAAAAATCACAGCAACACTCAGAGCTTTTGCTCTATCACTAGGTTCAAGTCATGCTTAAACCCCTACAATTTTTATTTTTTTCAAATTCTCGGTGGCAAAAGTGGAGGGTGGGCTCATTATTAAAGTGGGTTGATTATGCCACAAATATGGTATCATTTTTCACGATCGCAAGCGACGTCTCAAGCCGGTTTATGTACATCGAATTATCAATATTGTGGAAGAAGGCCAGGTCGAGACGGCAAGGTCGAGATGGCAAGGCAAGGGATGCCGTGTCTGCCGTTTATTCTGATGGACAACCGAGGCGTGCGCCACCGGTGGCGCCGCGGGATGATGAAGATGACGATGGTATGTACACGCGAAAGAAGATCCTTGGAAGGCTCACACAATTTCCCCGGGGGGTCGGAAGCGGCCAGCCTGGCCGCTCCTAAGCAACTGCTGTATCACGGCGCACAAATGGCTTCAAACGAGACACATGAACTATCTCAGTGCCACGGTGATGTCAATCAGCTGGGCGATGAATAGGTTTCACTTTGTAGTTCACTGGGGAAGTTTGGGCGATGACCGTGTATGGACCAAGGTAGTGGTGATGAAATTTATCACTAAGGCCAGGGGTGCAGAGAGGTGCGTAAAGTAGTACTTCGTCGCCAGGACGGAAGGATACCTCACGATGAGTAGAATCGTAGTGACTCTCGTGATCTTCCTGGCAGGCTTGTGTTGAGGTGAGCAAGGTGAAGGCATCTGGCCACACGAGATACGAACTGGGCAGGTACTGATGTGGAGGAAGTCGGACGTAGAGAAGAATGACCTGTCGAGAGTTGTGGTGGGAGGGCGGCCATAAACGATAAAAAATGGAGAGTAACTGGTTGTCCGCTGTACTGCTGTATTATAGGCGAATGTGACAAACGGTAAAATAGTGTCCCAGTTTCATTGATCCGGTGTGATGTACATTGAAATCATATCTGATAAGGTGCGATGAAATCGTTCTGTCTGAGGATGGTAGCTTGAAGTGGTCTTGTGAAGGGTGGATGATGCGTGGAGAACTTCGGCAACGACTGTTGATAAGAGAGTCGTTCCTCGGTCACTTAGGAGCACCCGTGGAGCGCCATGCCGCAATACAATATATCGCAAAAAGAACTTTGCAACTTCTTGAGCCAAGCCAGTGGGCACAGGTGCTGTCTCCACGTAGCGCGTAAGGTGATGATCCAATGGTTTCACCGATCAGAGAGAGGCAGGGGACCATATAAGTCGATGCAGACTACTTCGAATGGTGTGGCTGGACAGGGAAGGGGTTGTAGGAGGCCAGCAGGCGGAGAAGTCGGCTATTTGCGACATTGGCACAGGGGACAGGAAGCAACGTATTTAGCTACACTGGAAAACAGGCCAGGCCAGAAGAACCGTCTCTTCACGCAGTCGTAGGTTTTGTGAAAACCTAGGTGACCTGCCGTAGCGTCATCGTGTAGCCGCTAGTATAATTGGGCGAAGCACACACGGGAGGAATGGGATCCAGCGGGTTCCCTCAGGGCAATACACGTAGCAGAGTAGGATGCCATCTTCGAGCTTAAAGTTGCATAACTGCCGGCGGAGCCTAGCATTAGGTGGGTTCAAAGCGCCATTAAGGGCGGTCGATGATGGGACGGCGGTAGGTGTCGGCTAGTTGCTGCAACCGGAGAGCGTGTTTTTTGTCAGAGGCGTCAAACGAAACTGCAGTGATATACGTCGGAGGAAGAGAGAATCAGCTCTGGTCAGAGGAAGAAGCACACTGCGTAGAAAAACTGCAGGTTGATGGCGAAAGTGGGCAGCGAGAAAGCGTGTCAGCATCTTGGTGGTGGCGACCCGATTTATAAACGACGTCGAACTGGTACTCTTGTAGGCGCAGAATCCAACGACCAAGTAGACCTGTCAAATTTTTCAACGAAGACAACCAGCAAAGAGCATGGTGATCGGTCACAACTGTGAAGTGGCGACCATATAGATAAGGACGAAATTTCTGAATTGCCCAGACGACGGCAAGGCATTCCTGCTCGGTAATGGTATAATTTTGCTCAGCTGGAGTCATGGTCCGGCTGGCGAAGGCAATCACTTTCTCACGGAAAGTTGTGTCGCGCTGTAGAAGTACAGCGCCGAGACCGCAACCACTGGCATCAGTGTGCAGGATGGTTGGAGCGGTGTCGCTAAAGTGACCAAGAACAGGATCCGGATGTCAGAGCGTGCTTGAGGTTCTTGAATGCAGTTTCGAACAGTGCAGTCCACATGAAAGCGCTGCGTGCTTTAAGTAGTTCATGAAGGGGAGCAGCAATAGTTGCAAAATGTCTAATAACGCGGCGGAAATAGGATGCCAGGCCAAGAAAACTGCGCAAATCTGCAGTCCGTTGAAGACGAGCAAAATTCAGGACTGCCATGATTTTTTCAGGGTCTGGACGAATGCGATCATGACTAACTAGATATCCCAATATTTTAATTTCATTCTGTGCAAAGTGGCACTTCTTGGTGTTGAGTTGAAGGCCTGCTGAAGCGAGGCATGTGAGAACTTCATTCAGGTGCGTAAGATGGCCATTAAAAGTTGACGAAAAGATAACAATGTCGTCCAAGTAACATAAACAGGTTCTCCATTTTAGTCCACGAAGAACTATATCTGTCATTCTTTTAAATGTCGCTGGTGCGTTACAAAGGCCGAAGGGCATAACATTAAATTTGTAAAGTCCATCGGGAGTTGCGAAAGCAGTTTTTTCTTTGTCATCTTCGTGCATAGGTATTTGCCAATAACCAGAATGAAGGTCCAAGGTCAAGAAATATTCAGCGCCTTGAAGAGAGTCAAGGGCGTCATCAATTCGCGGCATCGGGTATACATCTTTGCGGGTAATTTTGTTGAGTGCACAAAAGCGTACGACCCGTCCTTTTAACTAATACTACTAGAGAGGACCCCTTCATGGATCACTGCCTTGTCGTGGCGGAGGGGCTTGCGAAACTCGATGAAGTCGTGAGCTCTGCTGTGTAGGGCCACCCAAGATAGACAGGTCACGGCAGAGAGTTCTGACAAAATGTGATTCACTGGAGAAGGTAATGGGAACCCACTCCAGTATTTCCTGCCAAGAAAACCCTATGGCCAGTCACAATACCATTATCGATATGGCGCCGGAAGATGAGCCCCCCAGGTTGGAAGGCGTCCCACATGTTACTGGGGATGAACAAAGGGCGATTCCTAGTAGCTCCAGGACGAATGAAGCGGCTGGGCTAAAGCCAAAAGGACGCTCAGTTGTGGATGTGTCGGGAAGCGACCGGAAAGTCCGATGTTGCAAGGAGATATATCACATAGCAACATGGAATGTAAGATCTATGACGCAAGGTAAACTGGATATCGTCAAGCGAGAAATGGACAGATTGGACATTGATATCTTGGGTATCAGCGAGCTCAAGTGGACCGGAATGGGAGAATTTAACTCCGGCGACCATTATGTCTTTTATTGTGGGCACGAATCCAAGAGAAGGAATGGGGTCGCTCTCATAGTAAACAGAAGAATGGGCAAAGCAGTGCTAGGGTACAACCCCAAAAACGACCGAATGATTTCACTTCGGATCCAAGGTCACCCTTTCAACATAACAGTTATCCAAGTCTATGCACCGACCACTGCTGCTGAAGAAGCTGACGTTGAGAGATTTTATGCGGACCTACAATGCCTTTTAGACCGCACCCCATCATCAGACGTCGTTTTTCTCATAGGAGACTGGAATGCTAAGGTCGGGAGTGAAGAAATATCCGGAATTACAGGCAAGTTCGGTCTTGGTGAGCCAAATGAAGTTGGGCGGAGGCTAGTAGAGTTCTGTCAAGAAAACAACCTGACCATAGCGAATACTCATTTTCAACAGCACAAGAGGCGCCTGTACACATGGATTTCACCGGACGGTCTGTACAGGAATCAGATCGATTATATTATTTGCCGGCAGAGATGGAGAAGCGCTATACAAGCAGTAAAAACAAGGCCTGGGGCCGATTGTGGCACCGATCATCAGCTTCTTGTTGCCAAAATTAAGCTTCGATTGAGGAAAACGCAGAAAACTAGAAGGCCTTTCAGGTATGATCTGGATCAGATTCCATTAGAATATGCTGTGGAAGTGAGGAATCGATTTCAAGAATTAAATCTAGAAGACAAAGAGCCCGAAGAGATGTGGATTGATGTTCGTGATATAATACAAGAAGTTGCTACTAAGGTAGTTCCAAAGCAAAAGAAATGCAAAAAAGCAAACTGGTTATCTGAAGAGGCTTTGCAAATAGCTGAGGAAAGGAGGATGGCAAAAGGTATGGGGGAAAGAGAAAGATACAAGGTTCTCAATGCGGATTTTCAGAAAATAGCAAGGAGAGATAAGAATGCCTTCCTGAACATACAGTGTCAAGCAGTTGAGGACAACAGCCAATTAAGGAACACAAGAGCTCTGTATAAGACAATCAAAGATATCAAAGGAAGCTTCTGTGCTAAGCTGGGCGTGATAAAGGACAAACGAGGCAAGGACCTCACTGAAGCCTCAGAGATAAAGAAGAGGTGGCAGGAATACACAGAAGAACTGTACAAGAAGGACCCGATTGTGTAAACCCAACATAAGACGGTTGTGATTACTGATCTCGAGCCGGGCATCCTGAAGAGTGAAGTTGAATGGGCCTTAGCCAGCCTTGCTAAGAACAAAGCTAGCGGAATTGATGGCATTCCAGCTGAGTTGCTTCAAAACCTCAACCACGACGCTGTTAACACACTGCATACATTATGTCAAAAGATTTGGACAACCCTGCAGTGGCCACAGGATTGGAGGAGGTCAGTTTACATCCCCATTCCAAAGAAAGGCAGTGCCAAAGATTGTTCCAACTACCGCACGATTGCGCTTATTTCGCATGCTAGCAAGGTGATGTTAAAAATCCTGCAAGGTAGGCTGCAGCAGTATGTGGATCGGGAGCTTCCGGACGTGCAAGCTGGGTTTCGCAAGGGCAGAGGAACTAGAGACCAAATAGCCAACCTTCGCTGGATCATGGAAAAAGCAAGAGAGTTCCAGAAACCCATTTACTTCTGCTTTATTGATTATGCGAAAGCGTTTGACTGCGTAGATCACAGCAGATTGTGGCAAGCTCTCCAAGAGATGGGAGTTCCAATTCACCTCATCTGTCTCCTCAGGAACCTTTATGAAGGGCAAGAGGCCACTGTCAGAACTGGGCATGGTCTTACTGATTGGTTTCCGATTGAGAAAGGGGTGAGACAAGGCTGCATACTGTCGCCCTGCCTATTTAACCTATATGCAGAGTGCATCATGAGGAAGGCCGGTCTGGACGAGTCTTCAGCTGGAGTGAAGATTGCTGGAAAACGTATCAACAATCTTAGATATGCGGATGATACCACTTTAATGGCAGAAAGTGAAGTGGAACTCAAGAGACTTCTGATGCGCGTACAAGAAGAGAGTGAGAAGTTTGGGCTTAAACTGAACATTAAAAAGACGAAGATCATGGCGTCTTGCCCTATCAAGTCCTGGAGCATGAATGGACAAGAAGTGGAAGCTGTGACAGATTTTCTGTTCTTGGGCGCCAAGATTACCTCGGAAGGAGACTGCAGCCATGAAATTAGGAGACGCCTGCTTCTGGGAAAGAGAGCAATGGTTAGCCTTGACCGCCTAGTAAAGAGCAGAGACATTAGTCTGCCAACCAAGATCCGTATAACCCGTGCTATGGTTTTTCCAGTTGTGATGTATGGATGCGAGAGTTGGACTGTGAAAAAGGCTGACCGCCGAAGAATTGACGCGTTTGAATTGTGGTGCTGGCGAAGACTCTTAAGAGTTCCTTGGACTGCCAGAAGATCAAATCAGTCGATATTGTCGACCATAAACCCTGACTGCTCATTGGAGGGTCAAATTCTAAAGTTAAAGCTCAGCTACTTTGGTCATCTGATGAGAAGAGAGGAGTCGCTGGAGAAAGATTTGATGTTGGGAAAGGTTGAGGGTCGCCGGAGAAGGGGTAGGCAGCGAACGCGATGGTTAGATGGCATTCTCGAGGCATTGCAGATGAAGCTATGTGATGTTAAGAAGATAGTGAGAGACCGGAAAGCGTGGCGTGACATGGTCCATAGGGTCACGAAGAGTCGGACACGACTGAACGCCTGAACTGACTAGAGAGGATCATGCTAGTTGAGGGACGAATAATATTGCAACGGAGCATGTCCATTTACATTTTCTTCAATAACTTTTCTTTCAGAGGGAGAAACCCGATAAGGCCGTCGGCGAACAATAGAATTACCTTCAGTAAATTACGCGGTGGTGTGCAACACTAGTCCCAGTGGTGGGGAAGTGGCATCAAAAATGGCTTGGTGATGTCGAAACAATGTCAGCAGTTCGTGACGTTGGTTAGGCGTGAGGTTCGGATTAATAGTCTTTGAGAGAACAGTAGAAAGGCGTCTGTCGAAACTCGCTGCTGAGGCAGAGGGGCGGTGAGCACCATCAGGAACAAAGGTTGAACATCTAACATGCAAGGCAGAGAAGTTCCTTTTGGGAGCACGAGGGATTCATGTGAAGTGTTAGTGGCCGCTACTGTTGCTGAGCCATTACGGAACCGGACAAGACTTGACGGGAAGGCGATGCCTCGTGCAAGATAACGATGAGATGGTGCGATGAATACGTCTCCATCAGTGATGTGGTCAGAAACAACGGTAAGCAGTTTTTCGCACTGAGGAGGCAAAACAGTATCGACTGCGGCAATGAGGGGATAATGTCGTTCAGAAACGTCAGATGCAAAACCACTGTCAGTCATATGACACGGTCGCCACAGGAAATTAACGCTGAAGCAGTTGACAAAAAATCCCATCCAAAAATCATCAAATGCGCACAAGGTGAGAGCACAGCAAACTGCACATGGCGGCGGACGCTGTCGATAACAACTCGCACAGTGCACTTTGCTGAAGGGCGCAGAGGAACGTCATTGGCTCCACGCAGTTCAGGTCCATATATGATGTCGTCACTTTTCGTAAGCAGTAGCACAAATCAGCGTGAATAACAGAAATTGCAGCCCCTGTATCAATCAAAGCTTCGACCAATAACCCTTCAGCGAAAACAGAAATCATATTTTACGAGCGATCAGGAGGACTTCTAGTAAGTTCACAGAGTGCAGTTTGACCTCCGGCAACTGCATCACTTCCGAATGGCGGACAGAGAGAGTTGTTGCGAGACGAAGAGGAGAAACTGAGCGGCGGTATGGGGATGGGGAGCGGCGTCGAGATACATGGGCTCCACTAGGCTCAGACGAGGACATTGGAGGCGGAGAGGACCAACGAGGCGGGCTGGGAATAGACCGGCGTTGATAATATGAAGTTAAAGGCAGATTAGTTTCGAAGGCGTCGTAACCACGGCGCTCGTTCTGAAGGCGGCAACGACAAAAGCGGGATATATGTCCTCTAATGCCACAGTAGTAGCAGATTGGTCAGGAGGGGCGCCAAGGTGAGTAATAGGGTGATGCAGATTGAGCCGTCACCACTGCATTGATGTGATCGTAAGGCGGTGTCAGTCGGGGCGGCGGAACAAAAGAAGGGGGGGATGCTGCGACGTGCGCGTAAGTCGGTGCTGGGCGGGGTGTAGGAGAGTCGGATGCCATAGGTTGGGTGATTGTTGCAAGCTCTTGTTTAGTGATGCTGCGGAGACCGGCGTTATTAGAAATTACGGAAGAATGATCGCACCCGTGTTGACAGACAGGCTTGAGTGCTTGGAGCTCCTCGCGGATGATGGCTCGAATCAGTGCCCGCAGATCAAGGTCAGCAGAGGTCGGACCAGTAGCGATGCCGGGCTGCAATCGGGAGGACTGCAGCTGGTCGAGGCATTGGCAGGTCGTAATAATGGCATCAACAGTTGAAGGATTCTGGGCAATTAAGGTGTTATAAGCCACAGAATTAATTCCTTTCAAGAAGTGGTGTACGTGTTAAGGTTCCGGCATGGTGAGACTAATACGCCGGCAAAGTGCAAGTATGGCCTCTATGTAAGACGCATATGACTCATCGGGACCTTGGAGACGGGTAGCGAGCTTGGTCTTCGCGATCTTGATCCGAACTGCGGATCTGCGAAGTATTGGCGGAACTGCTGCTTGAATGTGGTCCAGTTAGTGGTGTGAGGTTCGCGGTTAATAAACCAGGTTTTGGCGACCTCAATGAGGTAGAAAGAAACATTGAGAAATTTCAGAGCATCGTCCCACCGGTTGTAGGCACTGCAGCGTTCATAGGCGTCCAGCCAATCATCGACGTCTTCATCGCGACAACCAGCGAACAGCGGCGGGTCGCGTTGTCGTGTGGGCACAGTCGGAGGGGGTGGTGCAGCCGAGGTAGAAGGTCCTGCCGGTTCGTGGGTACTCTCAGTAGACAAGTTGTAAACAGCGACCGGAACGTAGCTCCAGTGAGAGGCAGGGCACAAAATGGCAAGGGGATCAAGTCTCACCTCCACCACTTGTGGAAGAAGGCCAGGTCGAGACGGCAAGGTCGAGATGGCAAGGCAAGGGATGCCGTGTCTGGCGTTTATTCCAATGGACAACCGAGGCGCGCACCACCAGTGGCGCCGTGGAATGATGAAGATGACGATGGTATGTACACGTGAAAGAAGAAGATCCTTGGAAGGCTCAGAATATATTGAACTATGTCGCGATCCCCTTCGAATTCGATATATCCGGGTTCAACTGTACTTGGCAGTGAACTCAAATGCATGCTGTGCTATGCTAAAGCCATAATGTTACTAGCTTTAGTTCACCACTTTTACCTGTGCACCGTCACACTTGCTGACGGCTCCAGCATCAGGGAAGACAAAAATGGACACATGCACTATCAACAAATTCTCAATAAGGATCTTCTATACACTCTACAGTGCTTCTAAAAACCATTGTGGAATCAGAATCAAGCAGCTTGGATGATGAACCTTCCGTTGTGCTTAAAAAAATATGTGCTTAAAATTCAGTCTAATGTGTTAAGGGAGTAATTATTCATTGACATCCACCCAAGCACAGCCATACAGGTACAAAGAAAACCTCATAGTTAAAAATGTGTTCTGGTCCGGGGATCGAATCTGGCACCACCACCTTTCCAGGGCAGTCGCTACAGCAACTGAGGTAACCAGGACAGTTGGCAGATGCGATGGTAGGGCAAGAGCAAATTTATGAATAACTCAATAACTAGTCTCATGACTAGTTATCAATAACTCCCACTTCAAGTTATTGATCCATTCGCTCTCGCCCTACATCTGATCAGCTGACCGCCCTGGTTAGCTCAGTTGGTAGAGGGACTGCCCAGGAAAGGCGGTGGTCTCAGGTTCAATCTTCGGACCAGGAAAAATGTTTCTTTAACGACGAGGTTTCTGAGAAAGCTGTATAGCTTTCCTTTGTAGCCATATGGCTGCGCTTGGGTGGATGTCAATGAGTAATTAGTCCTTTACTACAAATCTACTCCAGCTTAGGGAACTGCGCTAAATATTCGACCATCAGTCTAGTGTATATTTCTGTCTTTGATAGCATTGCATAGATGCCCCATATGTGCTGCTGTGCAAGGTTGCCATTGGTCACAGTTGCAGCAGAAGTTAGTCTTAACTGAAGGAAATGCAAAAGTCTTAAGTGGAGTCCTATGGAAAACTAACAAAACTTTCGTCTTGTCCAAGAATTCGTCTTAACAAAGCTTGTCTTGACGGGAATCTACAGATGCAGGTGGGTATTATGCACGAGTTTTTACAGTACAGGGTACAGCAATGCATTTTTGCTTTCATGGTATTTTGTGCTACTGTAGAGGCAATCGGCAGCACAGAGACTGTGTAAGAACCTCGAGGAGTAAAATGCAGTCAGGATCAGCTGAGCCAAATGTTGCAACTGACACCAAATGTAATGACGTAAGAATACCTTGCGGCCATCGCTGGCATGGCAGTTGACATTGATGGATGTGAGCAGTGACAACAACTTCTCCTCGTTACCACTGCGGGCAGACTCGAGCAGCTCATCCTTGCGGTAGTCACCTGTGAGCACACTACGAGTAGATGGGTCGGCCAGGTCCAGCGGAATCTTGCCATCAGTGTTGCGGATAGATGCGTCTGCTCCATGCTGCAGAAGCACTGCACAGATCCATTTGCACCACAGATGGTTGGTTGGTGTGACTAGTTTTTAAAGTGCACTTTCAGCTAATGAATTCTCTCCCAGAAGCAGTAAGATGCGGTGGAAATGAATGTGTCTCTTAGCTTTTTCAATGTACTAAATGAAAAAACATGCTTTACACTTCCTACTTTGCCAATTCCCATGAAATGAATGAGGCACTCAGGTCGGCCTCAGATTTCTGTTATGAAGTACAGCGCTGAAAACAAAGATGAGAAAAGCTAAGGACACCTTTTTCGCTGTCACTTAAGGCAATTTCCTTAAAGAAGCGCCAGATAAATTTTAGAGGTACTTAAGTGGCAATAAATCCAGCAGTATTTCATTATTAGTTGATGCCTCACCAGTTTCAGAAGCTAAAGCCGTTGCAGACGAATTTAACAAATACTTTCAATTCGTATATGCTTCAAAAGATAGCAGTGCTGTTACTGAGCGAAAAGGATTTTTGTCTCCCATGTCTTATGTTGTTTCCCAAAAAGGTACAGCCAAACCTCAATATAACGAACATGCATATAATGAATTATTGAATATATCGAACGCTTCCGAAATATTTTTGTCCAACATATGAACTTTTAACTTCCTATAGCGAGCGCGGTTCGGCATAAAACGGATATAACAAATTTCGCGACGCCAAGCCCTATCTCACTTTAATAGCAGGAGACAGGCTTAATTGCACTATAAGTGTGTTATGCAGCGCAGCAAACGTTCAGGACTACCTCGTAGGCGCTGACAGCGCCAGATGCCACGTCGGCATTGAGAGTTCACAGCCAAAGAAATCGTTCGCATCTCACAATAGCTGCCAGTGCTGTTTCACTAGCGAATGTTGCTTTTGCCCTTTTGCGTCTTTTGCGTTTTAGTGTTAGCAGCGGCGTGGCCGTCGTAGCGTTCTGTGAAGGCTGCGTCAGTAGTAGTGTTGAGTGTGGTGCGCGGGTGTGCGTAGTGCTGTGATGGCGGTAAACATGAAAAAAAGAGCAGCACTGAGATTAAAGACCAAGCTCGAGATAATTCAGCATGTGGAGAGGCCCGGATCACTGTTTTGCTTGCCACCAATATAGACGCCACTGTGAAGCTGCGACCCTTCGTCATCGAGAGATATAAAACCCCGAGATGCATGAAAGGGGGTCTCATACTCCCCGTAGAGTATGCTTCCAGCAAGAAATACTGGATGACGCGTGAACTTTTTGCGAAGTGGCTGCATTCTTGGGACTGCAAGCTTGTGCGCGAGGGTCGCAAAGTGTGCATCCTCGTTGATAACTGTACCGCACAAAACACAGATGTCGCACTCAATAACATTGAAGTTCGCTTTCTTCCGCCTAACTCTACAGCCAAGCTGCAGCCTTTAGACCAGGGCGTCATGAGGGCCTTCAAGGCAGTTTACAAGAGGAGACTGATTGACACTCTTCTCGTGAAGCTTCATATGAAACAGAACTTACGATCGACTTGCTGGGAGCATTAAAGCGGCATGGGACAGCATGAAAGGCAAAACAACTGCCAATTGCTTTCGGCGTGCAGATTTTGTTCCAGCAGAGGCCCGTGCATCAAGTGACGCTGGTGATGAGCCCGACGAAGCAGAAGCAGAGCTCCGCGAGCTCGATGAGGCCTGAAACGATTTTTCACATCTTGTTGGCAACATTCCTGCAACAATGACTGTGGAAGACTTTGTGCAACGACATCGCGGCAACCACGACTGTACTGACGGACGCTGAAATCGCTGTGGAAGTTTTCGAACATCCCACAGACGAAGCTCAGGCTGACCCTGCAGCAGTGAGAACATTGACCTCACAAGAAGCGCTTGCTGCATTGAATTTACTGCGCCGCTACTGCAGTGCTATTGAGGACAGTGGGTTCGCCCTTGGTGAGGGTTTGCAAACTGTGGAACAGGGCGTGATACGGAACGCGATCAACACAAAAAAGCAGGCCGCGATAATGCAGTTCTTTACGCCTATATAAATGGGCGTGACCCAAGTAAGCACCCTCAGAGTTGCTGTGCCTTCTCTGATTGGATTTTGTTGCTCTTTTTTTGTTTCTACAAAACTTTATATTACAAATTATGGATATAGCGAACTATTTTCCAATTTTTTAACTGTTCATTATAACTAGGTTTCACTGTATTTTTAACTTGCTTCTTGACCTTGACGCAAAAAAAAACAAATGGCCCTGATAAGATACCCACAGTTTTCCTGCGCCACTATGCTAAATGGATTTCGCACTACTAGTTGATAGCGTATAAGGCCTCGCTAGAGCAGTGTCTTGTTCCGTCAAACTGGAGAAGTGCCCGTGTCATCCCTATATTCAAATCAACCGATCGCATGTCCATTTCCAATTACCATCAGATTTTCTTGACATTGACAAGCTGAAAAATACTAGAGCACATTATCTACCACCACTTGACTGTCTTTCTGAAAGAATATAATCTCATATTAGAAGCGCAGCATGGGTGTCGACGTGGCTTGTCGACTGTGACACAACTGCTTAGCGCATGTTATGACTTCAAATTCGCTATTAATAACAAAGAACAGATCGACAAATTATTCTTAGACTATGCCAAAGCCTTTGACAAAGTCCTTCGTAATAAATTATTACAGAAACTTTATGCCATCAGAACAAATAGTACACTCATTAAGTTTATTAGTCAATATGTTCAAATTGACAAGTACTGCTCAGAGACCCTGCAAGTAATTTTGGGGTGCCACAAGGCTCATTATTTATGTTAATGATATTGTAAAAGCTGTATGCAGCGATGGTAAGATAAAAGCTTTTCACAGATGATTGAGTTCTTTACACCTCAGTTAAATCTAAATAAAATTGACCAAATTAAGCTTAACAAAAGTCTCAAAGAAATTTCAAAATGGGACATGTATTTAAATACTGATAAGTACTTAATTATTTATTTTTAAAGGGGGGTTTTACTGTGTTTAAACAGGGATAATAGCCCTTTCTAAACTGCACGGCGAACCGTACAAGAACACAGCCAGTCTAGGCACACACAAGCGAGCTCGAGCAGCGCAGCAGCCGTTCTCATCCTCGTCTTCGTGATATCATCGCATAGTTCACTACAATTTCCCCCGGAGCGAAGAGGAGCCCCCCTGGCGACCTATGGCAAGGGCAAGGGCAGCGGATCGTAGTAAGTTTTTAGGCGGCTCACGTGCAGTTCCGCGGCCGCGATGACGCATGTCCGAAGAGGGAGTGAAAGGCTCCATGATATAATTCACAGGGGAGGTTTGGCGGTCGATGCGGTAGGGGCCGCAGTACTCGGTTCGAAATTTTGATGACAATCTCGGTGGGGTGCCAGGAACCCAGAGCCAAACAAGGGATCCTGCAGGAAAAACGTGTGGCTTCTGATCTTTGTCGTGATGATGCTTTTGGCAGCCTTGAGATTCTGATGTAAAACTCCGGGCCAACTAGCGACATTCCTCCGCATGTTTGGCAACGTCTGAAAGGGGAGTCCACTCGGAGCAGTCGGGACGATATGGTAAAATAGTGTCCATCGTGGATGACGCCTCACGCCCATAAAGGAGGAAGAAAGGGCTAAATCCAGTGGTTGATTGCGTGGCGGTATTATATGCGTACGTCACGAAAAGAAGAACAGCGTCCCAGTTGGTCTGATCAGCAGCAACGTACATTGTGAGCATATTTCTGAGAGCATGATTGAAGCGCTCAGTCAGCCCGTTAGTTCGAGGGTGGTAGGCTGTGGTGGTCCGATGTATGATGTGACATTCGGCCAGTAGAGCTTCACCGACGTTGGAAAGGAAGACGCGGCCTCGGTCACTCAACAGCTCTCGCGGAGCACCGTGGCAAAGAACAAAATGATGTAGCAAGAACAGGGCAACTTCACGGGCAGTAGCGGCGGGTGAGGCGGCGGTCTCGGCATACCGGGTGAGGCGGTCGATGCCGACGATAATCCATCAATTCTCGGAGACCGTGCAGGGAAGTGACCCGTAAAGGTCAACGCCAATGCGATCAAAAAGACGGGCCGGGCATGGAAGTGGTTGCAAGGGGCCAGAGGTCCGAGGTGTGGATGACTTCCGGCGTTGACAGGAGATGCAGGAGCGGACGTATTTGCGAATATAACCATATGGCATAATTTTGATAGAGGAGTAACCAATAGAGCTAGTGCAGAAGCATTACTTGACATGGCCTTCAATTTCAGTTTGAAACAGATAATCCTAGAACCAACACGCGTCACTTGTTCAACACGTAGTACCCTGGACCTGACTTTCACAAGCGACGACATTCCACTTAGCTGCTATTCTTGGGAAGTGATAGACGGTATATCTGACCACAAGGCACAACACGTAGTACCCTGGACCTGACTTTCATAAGCGACGACATTCCACTTAGCTGCTATTCTTGGGAAGTGATAGACGGTATATCTGACCACAAGGCAATGAAGTGCTCCATATCGCTATTCGAAATGCCGCAACAAAGAAAATCAATTACCCAGATCTATAACTGGTCTCGGGCGGATGATGTAAGCATTCTGGATTATTTTGATAGCGCTTCTGAATGCTTCTCCCAACGATCCGCTGATCGTACAGTGTCAGTCAATGAACTGTGGCTGTCATTCAAAGCCATTGCCCAGCATTGCCTATCGGCTTTTGTTCCTACCAAAGTAAAAATGGTACAGAAGAATAATCCTTGGATTTCAAGAGAAATTATTCACTTAAAACGCAAAATTTCAAGGTTACGAAAACTTAGAAATAAGACCCCTATCTATAGTATAGCTATAGTATCAAAATTCGAGAGATGTCGAAAACTCTGAAAGAATAATAAACAATGCAAAGCATAAATATATTAACATTGCGCTGAAGAAGTTTACCAAGCAGTCTCCGAATAAATTCTGGTGTTATCTATCTTCCAGGGCGCATAAGAAGAGCAATTTACCGCCAAAAGACGCTTTGCAAAAGGCTAACCAATTTTACAATTATTTTAAATCAGTGTTCACTCTTGATGACGGCATCATGCCTCAACTGTCATTGGATGATCAGGTTAGTTACGATAAACTCGAAGATTTAACCTTAACCCAGCCCGGTATTTTCTCTTTACTGCTCAATATTGATTGAAAAAAAAGTCTAATGGCCCTGACAACTTACCAAATGCGTTTCTCAAAAGATATGCCGAGTGGATTTCGAGGTACTTACTATTGATTTACAAAAAGTCCCTTGATACTTCTGAAGTGCCTAAAGATTGGCAAGTAGCTAAAGTTGATCAGATTTTCAAATCAGGCGATAGTTCGAATCCTTCAAACTACCGCCCTGTTTCACTCACATGCACTGCATGTAAGATACTTGAGCATATTATTCTTAAACACTTAATAACATTTGTTGAACGAAACAATATCCTACACCCAAACCAGCATGGATTTAGAAAAGGCCTGTCAACGACAACACAGCTAATAGAAACCATACATGACCTAGCCCTCACAATTGATAAACGTGGACAGATTGATCTGATATTTTTAGACTTATCAAAAGCTTTTGATCGCGTATCCCATAAAAAGTTACTTTACAAAATCCACAGCTATCTTGGCATCTGCGATGAAACCAAATGGTTGGAAGCGTATCTTTCAGGCCATCGTCAGTTTGTATTTTTTGAAAACCAGTCTTCAGACCAAGTCGATGCACTTTCTGGCGTACCGCAAGGCACAGTCCTTGCCCCGATCCTTTTTCTCCTGCATATTAATGACATAGCACGCAGCCTTAATGTGACAATTCGAATGTTTGCTGACGATTGCATCATATACAAAGAAATTATTACCTATGAAGATCAGCTGCACTTACATCAATAGACGACTGGTGTCAGAACTGGCAAATGAAAATTAACAATGAAAAGTCTGTCGTCATGGCTGTAACCAGAAAACAAAATCCAGTTTCTTTTCCTTACAGTATACAGCACACACCAATAAAACAAGTGAGTGAATATAAGTACCTAGGAGTGATACTCTCATCAGACTTGAAATGGAAGAAACATGTTACATTTATAACAGGCAAGGCTCTTTCTGCTCTCCATTCATTAAAGCGGGCAATAAGCTCTGTAGCACCAGATACGAAAATTCTGGATTACACCACACTAATTCGTCCTATACTCGAACATAGCATAATCGCCTGGTTCCCATATACGAAACAATGTACACAAAAATTAGAGAATGTCCAACGGAAATCAATAAGATTTGTATACAACAGATATAGACGTGATGATTCACGAACCGAACTTTTGAATCAAGTTTTTTGTCGAAAAAATTCTCTTACAACACGGCACCCCAGAAGTGCTCATCACGGACCGGGGAACGGCTATTACGGCAGAGCTGACGCAAGCCATCCTGGAATACAGTCATACAAGCCATTGACGAACTACTGCGTACCATCCCCAGACAAATGGACTTACGGAGCGTCTGCACAAAACAAACATGATTGCAATGTACGTCGAGGTCGAATACAAGACATGGGACGCCATTCTACCCTACGTCCTCTTCGCTTATAATACCGCCGTCCAGGAGACAACCGAGTCGACCCCGTTCAGCCTTGTGTATGGCAGGCAGTCCACGACGAAGCTCGATGCAATGCTGCCGCACGTAACCGACGAGGAGAACCTGGACGTCACCGCCTACCTTCAACGTGCAGAGGACGCCCGAAGACCCGCCCAAATGCGCATTAAAGATCACCAACGAACCGACACACGACGTTGCAACTTACGACGACGCGATGCTGAGTACAAGCCGGGGTTTGGACGCCGATTCATCGCCGCAGACTGAGCGAAAAGCTTTTACACCGATACTTCAACCTGTACAAAGTGCTTCGCCGACTAGGACAATTGGACTATGAGGTCGTTCCCAAAGGCGTGACAGCATCTCAGCGGCGCCGAGTGCACCCAGAAATTGTGCATATTGTACGCCTTAACCCATATTACGCGCGCTAAAGGCTATTCATATTTTCTTCACAATGTTTATGTTAATTCATGTCTGTTTATTTTGAAACATTGAGGCGATGCTTTTTAAGGGGGGAGTAATGCCACAAACTATTTAAATCTTTATTTGTTCTTATTTGACAGCCACTGGCATGTGGCCTAATCATTGTGATTCTAGCGCGCTTAGCGATTCTGTTTCTGAGTTTGTTCATGCTTGTTGTCGCGAGACGACGCTTTATCATTTTCTTTGCCGCGAAAGATGCATCGAGACGTATCTCGAATATTCCAGCCGCTCGTGTGTGTTTCTACAAAGTTCCAGGTCACGCTAGTACCATTTGCGGCTTTATCTAGATCTTTCCTCTCAGCCTTTAAATTCAGTCTTTGTTCAACGACCGCCGAGCACGATTGTTGCCATCGCCGCCACCAAATCGCTTAGTTTTTTTGCGGGCGCAAGTCATCCCAATAAAGAGTTCATTTCAGTGCTTCTATACCTGTGTGTGTTCACTTGCGATCACGGCCTTATCACCATCACGAGACAATACCGTATATATTCATAAAATGAACTCACTTTTTTTTAAAGAGATACAGACATCACTTTGAGGGCAGGGTTTATTACAGAGGGAAATGTTGACTTTTTTTTACAAGAGTCAAAATTTCATAAATGTCTGTCTTCCATTAATTCATCCACTAATCCTAACTACAGCATGCGGGTGGTCAGCCACGATAATGACGCCGGTTTTCAGCACTGTTCACTTCAAAAAGTGCTGCTATCACGCATTCTAACTGTTCTGTGACAGTGGAAGGAAACCAAGAGGGGTGCGATAAAGCAAACATACTGGGCAAGTCCCAGACTACTTGCTGCACGCAGGAAGCAGCACATGACATGACTGCAGAGGCTGCTTGCAGGCCGCCATCTGCTATAGCAGATGATGCAAACCATTAGAGGCGCAATTCTTTCGCAGTGGACACCACCTCCAGTACGCGTGCAATCCTTAAGACAGGTAATAAAAGCGCAAATTAATCTGTTTATCGCGAACGGAGCGCAACATGCCTGAATGCGAAGTGCTTGACAGAACTCAGCTTCGCGGAGTTTCCTTGTCATTGCTTCTCGAAAAGTTCTCCCAAGGCCCAAGCAGCCCAACTCGCTGTACTTGAAAGCATACGAAAGCATTAACAAAAACATTTGCAACAAGCGTTAGCTGCACACAGGTTTGTGCAGCTGAAAAAATCTCGAAACAGGTAAAGAACGTATGGACAGCACAAGCAAACAAAAAGTACTCAGGGCTCTGAAAACATGTGTGTAGGGAATTTGAAACAAATAAAGCCAGGACACAATATTCACCTACTCAGAGACAAGCTAAGGGGCTCAAGTCACGGTCTAACACCCGATATCGTCTGCAGAAAACAGTATTGAGAATTAGCATGGAGTCTAGTTGGCTGCCAGAATGGCCCTACTTTGAGCTTTTGCTTTGCTGGTAGCGTGATTACATTCAGGTAGACGGTTTATGGGATTTAACATCCCAAAGCGACTTGGAGATGCCATAGTGGAGAGCTCTTGAAATTTCAACCATCTGCGACTCTTTAACATGCAGGGACATCGCGCAGCACATAAACACCTTGCTTTTCGAAGTGGCTGGAATTCAATCCCGCATTTTTGGACAAAGCAGTCGAGCGCCCCAACCTCTGCACAACCGCGGCGGGGCTTCATTCAGGTAGAGGGTGGGGCCAATTGTGCACTCTTAACCTGGAACCATCCCTATCTGCCCCCATTGCAAGTTTATTTACTGTTAGCTACATTTGCCTCTCACATTTGTAAGTTGACTAAATAGAATGTACCTAATGAGCTTTGGGATTGTTTTCCCTATTCAGTTTATTGTTACTACAAAAAGTGTACATGAAATGCACTTCTGAAGCACACTATTTTCTTGCGTGCAAAGTTTTCAGAAATGGTGGAACTGAGTACATGATGACCAGCTCGACAGAAAACATCTATACATATTAGCATCCTGTCAAAAATGCCAAGTTCTGCTTTTTCCAGGTCAAAAAAGACAGCAGGTCAGTGCTGTTTGTACATAAAGGTTTCTGAAAGTGTATTTTCGCCCTTATCCAGTGCCACATCGCGTTAATTGCAGACGGGTTGCTTCATTTCGCTTTACCGTCTCTCATGCTTTCACCCTGGCTTGCCCCCTCACTGTGACACCTGTGACATGCCCAAACCCTCACTTTTCCACTACTTGCGGGAACGTCCTTTTCCCCCAGGCAATACCCCTCATCCCACTTATTCTTTCTGGGAGGCTGCTTTGCGAACCGCTGAGCCAGCCGGCCAGAAATGGCTAGTGGATCGGGTTCTACGTGAAGCAAAAGCCCGCTGGACTAGCAAAGAACAACCCTGGAAGACATTTTTTTTTTTATCTAATAAAGTTGGTTCCATCCCATCCAAAGCGGACAAAAAATAGTCTGTTCTTAAAAATGCTTTCTTAAAATTACACTGGTGGATGTCGAGAAATTCTCAGGATTCAAGAACATCAATCTAATATTTAGAATATTTTCGAAAGATTTAGCAAGACAGCTCGTCAGGACTATTGGCCCATAGTTGTTAGAGGAGTTTAGCAACTTCCCAGATTTCTACATGCACAAGAACTTTGGTCGCAGCCACAACAAACGTGCCAGCCAAACTTGGCCCTACCACATCCCCCACCAGAAGAAAAAAAAATCACCCAGGCAGCTATAAAAGATGGCCTAAAGATGGCCTATACGATGCCACGCAGCCGTGGCAAAGTGTGCTCATGCAGGGTGCCTGCATTACTTGTATGACCCCACAGTCGAGAAAAATAAGACAAAAAAAAAAAAGTGTAGGCCTTCCTTTGAAAAGACATAATGTCATCTAGTTTCCATGTGTTCAACGTCATCACCACCATCGGCCAGACTATACCCACTACAGGCCGAACTGCTACGCTTTCCTTCCTTTGAAATCCAATTTATTACCCTTAGCGACCACCGGCTTTCCTCTCTTTGCACTACATGCACTGCCCATGCCAATTTCTTCTTGCTGATTTCCACTAGAATTTCATGAACTCGGGTTATTTCTTTGACCCACTGTAACCACTTCCTCTCTTACACTTACCATTTTCTGTTCCATAGCTCTCTGTACTATCCTTAACTTAAGCAGAACCCTTTTCGTTAACCTCCACGTTTCAGCCCCATAGGTGAATAAAGGTAAGATGCAAATGTTTATTACTTTCCTCTTAACCCTTTGAGGGTTTCTGCCTTAAATATACGGTGGCGTTTTCCATGATGCATGCTCACTGGGAGGTGCTGCCACCTTCTAGGAGTTACAAGCAGCAGTCGAAATTTATTGCACTGCCTTCTTGCTAAAATAAACAGAACTGATTCCTAGCTGCAGTGTGTCGCATGGCCTACAACAACGCCCTTTCGTGGTTTCGGTTTTGCCACATGATCGCAACGGAGGCGCGGAAAACTTGATTTCTATCTTTATGGGCGCTTCTATGCAGGGGATAAACAGAACTGATTCCTATACTTCGTCTCACAAGATGCTTGCAGCACTGCGAAAGGTACGGCTCTCTTGTCCATCAGAGCTGCGCACACTATACGACTGCGCCAGTCGCCCCGACAAATTGCTCTATCCATGTGAAAGAAGGCTTACTAGTAGTTAGCTTCATTATGTCTCTAGCAGGCGGCGCGTTGTCTTTTTGTTCTTTCTTTTGTTTTTGGACCGCGGAACGCCCGTTCCAAAGGGACTGGCCCCACTTTTTTCTTTTGTCACCATCTGTTAGTATCAGATCCTCGGTTGTCATGTCACAATCATTTTCTGTGTTTGTTATGTGCATATAAATTTATTTGCTCCAGCGTGGTCATTGCACAAGTAAGTTGTGTCGAATGCAGGCCGGGGCAGTGGGATTTCGATGATGGCGGAATGAAAAACAATCGCATGTGCAGCGCGAAAGTCAACACACAAGTGCTCAAAATTAATCCAGAGCCCTCCACTACGGCGCCTGAGATATCTCATGAAAGACGATATTGTTCTCATTTTCGTTACTCTCACTGCGACAGTAGTGAATGGTCCAGACTTGTGCGTGCACATTCAAGGGGCTCATCACATCTTCCTCACCCCAACTCCATTCAGCGCTGCTGGTGCGTCCTCCAAGTTTACAACAATAGCTGGTCCTTGGTCAACAACATTTCTTCCTCACTGATAGCATGCTGCACATAATCCTTCGATTTCTCAGCTGTCACTTTGCTGATGCCTTGCCAAACCAGAGGCTCCACGTCTTGGAGCCTAAATGTCTTGTTTCGACTGGCCACGAAACACTTGACGTCGCTCCAAACAAGCTCTATCAGATTCACTTGGCAGTGGTAGGGCGGCAAGCGCACGAGATGGCCAGCAGCTTCAGCGATGCAGTCTACAGGGTATCGGTCCCCACCTGTGTCCAAGTTGTTGACAAGCTGCATGAGCTCAGCCTTCCCCATGTCACTGCTCCACGCGACACCTTTTCCACGCAGCCAAGCCTGCATCTCCTTTTTGAGGCTACTCATCCGCGGCACCTTATCCTGCTTCACAGAATGATATGGCGCATTGTCCATCACTATAACGCTGCCGGGTGGTAGTAGCGGGAGAGGTTTCTGGGAGAACCACTTCTTGTAGTGTTCCCCGTTCATTTCCTTGTGGTAGTTGCCAGAGTTTTTCTTAGCTCGGAAAACTTCCGCTGCACCTTCGATAAAACCTTGTTCACTGCTGCAGTGCGTAACAATGAACCCGCCACCTTTGCCACTGGGGTTTTGTAGACCAGTCGACAGTCCGGATCGATGTACTTCGTGCTCAGATTGGATGCTGCAGCCAGTCCACACTCGACTTGGCGTGTGGCTGGCGGTGACCCACGTTCCGTCGGTGAAAAAAATTGGTCTACCTTGGCGTCGCAGCTCCGCTATCTGACACAGGTACCGGCAGAGACACTGCACAATATGCGTCGCTTCGATTAGCATTGCATTGCGAGAGCACTTCTTGTATTGGAAGCCGAGTTTCTCTAGCATCCTCTGCATTGTCGCTGTGGACACAGTCGGTAGCGAGTCGTCATTTGCGAAATGTGCTACCACCTTTGCAATAGTTGGAATTTCACCTCTCTGGAAAAAGCTGTGCACCACCCTCCACAACACGCTCAGATCAAAATCGTCCAGCTTCTTTTTCCACTCCGTACCTCTTCTGCCAGCACGCTTCTTTGGTGATAGCACTCGGCCCACCTGCAACACCTCCGTTGTCCACTGGTAGAGCGTACACTCGCTCACCTGAGAGAGTTTTGCCGTCCTCTTGATGAGCGCATTGTACTTGAGCTGCCCCCACTGTCAACGCAAAGCGCTTCAAAAACATTTAAAGCCAGGCGCTTCGCCTGCTTGGGAAAACAGCGCACTGTCAGTGTGCGGCACACAGGGGAGACAACCAAAATAACAGCTTGAGGGGCTAGTTGATGAAAGAGAATAAGATTGGGATGGAGCGCATTTGGCAAGCACTCGCAGATTATGACCAGCAGCTTACCGGTATCGCTCAAGAGGAAAGTGTACAACAGTTGCATCTTGCCTGTACTCACCTATGGGGCTGAAACGTGGAGGCTAACCAAGAGAGTTCTACTTAAGTTGAGGACAACCCAGAGGGCTATGGAACGAAAAATGGTAGGGGTAACATTAAGAGATAGAAAGCGTGCAGAGTGGGTCAGAGAAATAACTCAAGTTAATGACATTCTAGTGGAAATTAAGAAGAAGAAATGGACATGGGCAGGACATGTAGTGCGAAGAGAGGATAACCGATGGTCGCTGAGGGTAACAAACTGGATTCCAAGGGAAGGAAAGCGTAGCAGGGGGAGGCAGAAAGTTAGGTGGGCGGATGAGATTAAGAAGTTCGCAGGGGTCAAGTGGATGCAGCTAGCACAGAACCGGGTTAAGTGGAGAAATAGGGGAGAGGCCTTCGCCCTGCAGTGGGTATAATCAGGCTGATGATGATGATGATGATGAATACCCAGAAATGTGGTGCAACAAACCCAAACAAAAACACTCTCTACTATCTAAGTCTACCAGTCCAAGCAATAATTTGAATTGCTGTGTTTGTTGATTTATAATAGCCCCACACTGCTCAAACATTTGAAGGACTATTTTTTGTTTCCACAGCCCTGATTGCACGAGAGAGCTATACCTTTCGCAGTGCTGCAAACATCTTGTGAGACGAAGTATAGCTGCAGTGTAGCCGGCCCCGTCTGTGGCAACGCCCTTGCGTGGTTTCGGCTTCAACACGTGATCGGAACAAGCGCCTGAAACTTGATTTTTATCTTTATGGGCACTCCCGTGCAAGGGCCACAGAAGCTGATTTCCATCTTTATTAGTGCTTCTGTTAGCTTGTTTATCATCGATGCTCATGAGGTATTCTCCGCACTCCTTGTTTACTGAGTTTCCTGGGGTTCCTGAGTTTGCAGTGCCGAGCGATGTTCACTCCAAAATATGGTTCCTAGTATTTTTTTACAACTTTTCCCCGAGTTTACTCATTTTGTACTCTCAAAACCCACAATAAAGTAATCTGACCATCTGGGAAAGTTTTCTTTTTTTGTAAATTCAACCCTCAAAGGGTTCAGCGATACCGGTAAGCTGCTAGCCGTAATCTGTGAGTACTTACCAAATGCACTCCATCCTAATCTCGTTCTCCTAGTTAAGTTACATGATCTGGATCTGCGGTTACTACCTATCCTAAGTAGTATACATATTTGCTTACCACTTCCAGTGCTTCACAGAAGCAGCAGTTTACAATAGGTAGCGAAGCACTGGCTTCAACACCGTACAGTAAAAAAATATTGACATAACTACCATAGTACATAACAATTTTGCATAACTTATAAAAGACCTTTCCACAGATTGCAGCACCGCGCCATATCCTGGCGGATCCAAGCAAAGCACCATGCCGTCATGCGTCTTCTCGTGCACGTTGTTGGTGCTTCCTTGCAAAACGCAGCAAGCACCGGATTGCTTTGATGGTTAGCTACTAGTCTTTGTGCAATTTTTTCGTGAATTTTGAAGCGAAAGTCTCACTACTCCATGTAAAGCCAAGATCGCCATGCGTGGCACACACCGCTACAGCGAACGCTCCGTAACCATGGCAACAAGCTGTGCCTTTCCAAGGTGCTCCGCCGCCGGGCTCCAGATGCACGCATCGGAGTGGAGAGAAGAAGGGTTGTTTCCACACTATGCATGCGCGCGCCACCAAACAGCTGCAGTGGGAAAACGCCAGACTTTTCGTGTCGGCTGATAATCCATGGATGAAGAACAAAACACCCAACTGTGCAACACGATACAAAGGAATGGTGGGCACAACGTAATTAAAAGAAAACAGCGGGAAGCAGCAGAGCAGCAAGGATGCCGAGATGGCAGAGAAAAGTTTGCCTGAGAACCGGCAGAGTCGGAGAGACGTTAGCGTGGCGGAGCTCCACTTTCCCAGAGGGCTTTGCGCGCCCACTTGGTGACGCGCCGGAATTACCGTATTTACTCGCATAATGCTCACACTTTTTTTTTGCGGAAAATTAATGCTAAGTTGGGGGGTGCGCTAATTATTCGGGGGAACTTTTCGAGCAAATGTTTTAAGAGCGCTAAAAGCAAATTTAAATAGGTGCGAATCGTGATTCTTAGGTCATCTATTATAAATATAACCAAAACATTGCTTTCAAGTAGAACTTACCCTTGTTATAAAAGTACAGGGTCGCCAAAAGCACTTTATTTACCGCACGAAGCCTCATCATCACTCCCAGCGTTCCGTGGTATAATGCTCACAGCAGACCACACAGTTCTACTCTTGATCAGAGACTTGATCAGAGTCCGTGTCGACACTGCAATCGCTGTCTCCAGTAGCGTACTACAGTTGAACCCCGCAATAACGAAATTACCGGGGGCGAGAAAATTTTTCGTTCTCGCGAGAATTTCGTTATCGCGAAAACGGGACTGTACAGATGAATAAGTACGAACCTGAACCTGCGGAAGCGCAACTTTATTTAAAAAAGTCTGTAATCGACGTTTGCCTCTTCTTGCTTTGCAGCAGCGTCAAAACTCTGCTCTCGCAACTGAGCAGGCTTTCCATTGCAATATCGTCATCGTGAGCACCGATGAACGAACGTAAGGTGTCGAGAGCATCGAGCACATCCCGCGGACTTGCCTCCTTTTTCTCGAGCTGATCGTCGTCGCCTTTGTCGTCACTCTCCTCAGTTATGCTGCACACATTCTTGATGATGGTGTCATCTGTCGATTCCTCATGGACAATTACATCTTCATCCACAAAGAGGAAGTCGTCCAATGCCTCCGGCACAGTCTCGTCAACACCGCACAGCTACTGCCATGCGCTAACCAGTGCGGCCCTTTCTTTGCCAGCTGCGACCCTGGCGATGCGGCGGGTGCGAGCTGCTCAGTAGCGAACCCCGCGTGCTGGAACGAGTTTTGAACAATAGTTGCTCTTGTTGCCGTCCACACCGCGGCCACCATTTCCAGGGCCATGAACAAATCAACTTCCAACGGGCGCTTCATCTCAATGTTTAAGAGCAGCCGTTGAAGAAGCCTCCCTCGGTACGCGCACTTAACACTTTGTATCACACCTTGGTCCAAGGGCTGAATCACGGAGGTACAGTTCGGGGGAAAAAATATCAGGCGGATGTTGGTCAAAGCTGTGTCATCAACGTGATGTGCACTGCAATTATCCAAGAACAGGCACACAAACCTTCCTGCCTTTCGCATATCTCCATCGAAGGTGGCCAGCCAACTCCCAAAGATGGCGCGGGTCATCCAGGATTTATGGTTGGCTGTGTATTGCACGGGCAGCCTGCGACCCCCCCCTAAAGCAATGTGGCTTTTTACTGCGGCCGATGACGAGGAGCGGACGCTTATCGGAGCCGTCCATGTTGGAACACAACAATATCGTGATGCGTTTCTTGCTCTGCTTTCCACCATGGCATCGCTGCTGTTTTAGTTCCAGTGTTTTTGACGGCAGCATTTCATAGAACAGGCCAGTTTCATCGGCGTTGTAAATGTCGCAGGGCTTGTATTCGGCTTCGATGTCTTCGTACGTCTTTCGCATCCAAGTTGATGCCGATTCCGCATCGACGCTTGCAGATTCACCCGAAAGTACTTTGGCAACAATATTATGCCTCGCCTTAAAACGGCTCAGCCAACCGGCACTCGCCTTGAAATCGTTGTACCCTAATAGGCAAGCGAAGCCGAGGGCTTTTTTGCTGTACTAAGGCCCCGGACAGCGGCACCTTGTTGGCTCTCTGTTCTAAAGACCAGGCATACACAGCCTTGTCTACATCTTCAAAAGTCGCTGTTGTCACCGTCTTGTGCTGCGCACGTGCTCCATTCTTCAGGGCAGCCAAGATGCTGTCTTTGCACTTCAGTATTGTCGACAGCGAACTGCACAGAATTCCAAACTCTTCCGCAATATCCATCTTCTTCCTTCCTTTGGCAGCTTGTGCGATGAGTTCAGCCTTCTCCTGAAGCGTCAAGAACTTCCGCTTTTTGGTCGGAGGAGGCATCTTGTCAGCACGTCGGTACGTCAACGTCGGCTCGCCAGACAAAGAAACAGTGAATGCGTGGCCTGCTGGCATGGAGAAAACAACAAACATCCATGATGGCGATACGATGATGGTGATGGTGGCGCTGCCCTCTGGCGCAGCAAAGCCACAAGTTAAACATAAGAGAATAAAAAATTTAAAGAAACAAAAACCATTGCCCGTCATCGCACTGTACAGAAAAATTTCGGCAACAAAAAAATAACTCATCATGGACATGCCCATTTGAACTGGTTGCCAACAAATCATAGCCCGCCAAATTAGTTTTTTTTTTTTTTTTCAAACGACAAGCGCGCAGTCGTCATCATCAGCAACTTGTAAACAAACATGGCCGCGTGCGTAAATGTGCTTGTTGGTAGCGTGGAAGCGCCAAAAATGTTAAAACTGGTGTACTAAAACGCATTCCAGTGATTTAATTTCCTGCAATGGCTTACGCACGAAAAAAATGTGCGGACTGCTACTTGAGAAACCTTCGTTGCTGCGGGATTGAAGTCTGAAAGCGTTTCGTTGTTGAGAGAGATGAAATGCATTGAATCTTATGAACGTTGGCCGGGGCCACTAAACTATTTCGTTCCATCGAGAAATTCGTACTTGCGGTTTTCGTTATTGCGGGGTTCAACTGTACGCAGAACTCGTTGACGCCGAAGTGCCTGCTGGCAGCGGGTGCCATGCTGTAGCCCGTACTCAAAAGCAGCCGTATAACTTGCGTACCGCCCCACCGCGATGCGGCACCAAGAACACGGTTGATGGTGGAACAAAGCAAACAACACGGACGGAACGAAGGAACAATAACAACGAGACGCGGAGACATTTCGCAAAATGGCAACGACTGCGAGCATCATGGAGGTAAAAAAAAAGGACGAGCATAACCGATGATGATGATGTACCCAAGCACGCTAACGCCGCCTGACAGTGCGAGGCCAGCTAGGTTCAGTAGCGCTCCAAAGATGCCACTTGTCACTACTAGCAGACGACTCTCGCGGTGGTAATATTGGTGGTGCGATGATTATGCGAGGAAAAAAAAAACTTTCAAATTTTTGACGCCCAATGTTGGGGGTGCGAGCATTATGCGAGTAAGTACGGTACTGGAAAGGTCTTTTGCAATCATAACCAGGTTCTAGCTTTTTGGAGCAGGCATGACAGCAGCAAAAGTCCGATCTCGGAGCATGTTTGGAGCAATTTATGGACTATTTCGGAGCACTTTGGAACAGGCTGATGGCGTTAAATGCTACTAAGAGCATTTTTTTTGTTCACAGCTACGGTAAGTTCTATCTGGCCTCCAATAGGAAAGAAAAAATGTTCGGAGACAATTCGATGCTGGCTCGGGCACAATCAATAATCGCATGATGACTGGTGAGAAAGTCGCAACCCAGAATCAGTTCGTGAGAGCAGTGAGGCAGCACAAGAAATTCGGCGACGTACAAAACACCCTGAATGACAATTCGAGCTGTGCCCGCCGCAAGTGGTTGAATGCGATGTGAGCTGGTAGTTTGGAGAAAAAATTTCTAAACAGGCGTCGTAACTTTACGAAGTCGGCGGCAAAGGTTGGCACTTATAACAGACACAGCGGCGCCAGTGTCCACGAGAGCGAGATCTGCGACGCCATCAACAAACACTTCGAGAACGTTGGTAGGGGAAGACGGAGGACTTGCACAAGTAGAGGAAAACGCAGTTCTTGCCTCCGGAACTGCGGCTGTTAGTTTTCCTCCGGGCCAGCAGGAGAGCGACGGCGCAGCGGCGAGAGGGAACGACGGCGGGGAGACGGCGATCGACGGGAGGAGCAGTCAGGATAAAATGAGTCCGTAGAAGTGCCAGCAGGGACAGGGGGAGGGGAAGGTTCAAAGTTGGACTGTAGTTATAACTGTACAGGCGGGGGCCATTGCGGTATGACTGCGTGCGCTGGCGACAAAGCTGGGCGACGTGGCCAGGAACGCCACATGAATAACAGATCGGGCGGTTGTCGGAGGTCCGCCATGGATTGTTGACCGGACGTCGAGGAGGCAGATAAGGGCGGGGCGGAGGTGGTGGCGGTGGTAACGGCGCAGCATACGCGACAGGGCAGGGTGGTGGTCTGGCGGCGACAGCGGCGTACGTTAATGGGGCTGTCACAGGCGTAATTTGAGAGCTTGGCGGTAAAACTTCTGCAACTTGCTCCTGGATGGTGCGTCAAAGTGCAGAATCTATCGATGGGGTGGTTGCGGCAGAAGCATGAGGAGCGATAGTTGGCAAGCCACTTCCTCCCGTATAAAGGCCTTGATCTCGGGAAGGAGGGAAAGTGGTTCAGAAGTGAGACCGCATGCTGTCGGAGGTACGAATAACCGATCGTTTACGAGTGAACGCCGGGTAGAAGCTCGTTGCCTTTTGAGGACGTCATAACTCTGACAGAGCTGAACCACTTCGACGACGGTATGGGGGTTTCTGGCCGTCAACATGTGAAATGCATCGTCGGAGATTCCCTTCAGGATTTTAGTGATCTTGACAGCTTCGGACATACAAGGATCAACACGTCTACAAAGATCCACAATGTCCTCTATGTAGCTGGTGAACGTTTCATCGGGATTCTGAGCGCGGGCTTCGAGGCGTTGTTCGGCGCGGTTTGCGCACAGCGGGGCGGCCGAACACCTCGGAAAAGCTCATTTTGAAGGCCGACCAGGTAGGTAGGTCGGGTTCGTGGTTGCGGAACCATAAATTTGCTACATCGGTCAGGTAAAAGAGGACGTTGGCTAACTTCATGGTGTCGTCCCACTTGTTGTAGGCGCTTACGTGTTCGTAGGAGGATAGCCAATCGTCTACATCTTGGTCGTCGGCGGCACTGAAAAAGCTTGGGTCACGCTGGCGAAGCCCACCAGAGCACAGGATGGTAGGGGAAGCGGTGGGATCAGTCGAGTGTGGAGTGGCGGTCTGGCTTGTTGCCTCAGGCATAGCGGATGGCGGAGCGAGTGTGAGGCTGCGAAGCTCCAGCGTGAGAGGAGGGAACGAAGAGCAGCCTCCACCAAATGTAAGGGTGCGTTGAAGCTCAGGTCGGTGTTCAGGTCGACCGTTTAACTAGCGCGTCAGTCTCTTGCGTCTTCGTCTTTTGTCTACCGTCTTCTTTTTTTTAGCACGCGCCTTCCGACATACGCTCGTCGTCTTTGTCATCGTCGACAATCACCGAGCGTTGGTGTGACACTACAGTTCAAATTAACATTAAGTTCTAGGTATTGAATGAAAAAAAAAAAAAAAAAAAAAAATTGCCGAAAACTGTTTGCATTACAGTAATTTTACCTGATGAACACCTGCATGTCAGCTGTCTGCATTTGAGATGAAAGCCTAGTAAAAACGAGCTTTTCCCAGCTTCGTAAACCACTTTCATTGCTTTGCGCACAGTGTCAGGACGGTCAAAGGATTGCTACAAAATCGTAAAAGCCTCCCTACCCTTTCGCAGGGCTACTCAGTGGTATTAACTGATGGCTCTGCCCTAAGCAGCCCCCTCGTGTTTTGAGGACGCTTCACCGCAGGGCCCAATGAGGCATTACAGCGAACCGCACAGTGCGGCAAAACCGCGCAACTATATAGCTGGAAGCAAAATGTGGGTATGAGCGCAGGACATATGCGCATGAGCTAGAACAGTGTGACGCCATCCCACAATGAAAAAGTTGTGACGCCCCAAGCAGCGTTAGATGCGTGCGCCCAATCACAGCCACGGGATGGTGTGAAGTAGGAGCGAATCCAAAACAAAGCGACTGAGCTTTATTTCGAAAATGGCGAACTTCCGATTATCATCATATCTGCCACTGTCCCATGCAATTCATGTTCGAGGAGGCTGTTTCAGTGATCGCTGGCAGAGCGTGTCATGCCTCAACGTGTCGCAGGCCACCAGTGTGCTTGCCGCACGTGGCCCCTTATTGACAACTACAAAGTTGGACGCAGGCAAAGAGTAGCAATCAGCCGTTTCTATGCCGTTCGCAACGACGTGCCACAGCTAATCGCACGCGCTTTTCGCACACGTGTCCCCTTTAAATGGGCATCGGCCGGGACTGCGCTCCTAGTTCAAATTATCCAAAGTTCCGAATAAAAGTGGGTCGAAACCAAAAAGATTTACTGAAGTCCAAAAACCGCACGAAAATTCCCATTGGCCAGAATTATTTAGGAGTGCACTGGTTGTAAATATTTTTGCTCAAGTTCATGAATGAAAAATAGACAAACAGCTGTGGAATCGATTAGCTGCTATTAATTTAAATCCAGAAGGGCTTGTGCCACCAGCCTTTCATGAAAATCGTGGCGATAACAGATTTATGACAAACATGAGTGAACCAAACCGTCAAAGATGCAGATGTGGCTGCGTGCTTTTGCAGCGAGCGTTCAGTGTTGTACAACCGAGAATAATACTCACGTAAATTTGGCGTTGTATACTTGCGATGGTCAATTACCGCATAAATTACTGTTTAGGCGCAGCTTAGCACAACAGGTCAGAATGGCGCAGAACTTTGTAGGAAGGCATCGGTGAAGTAAAAAGAACCCACAGAGTTGCTTCTCACATTACTCACCTAGGCACACATCGACCTTCCCCTTGATAGCAGCCTCATGCAGCGGTGTATAGTTCCAATTGTCCCGTGCATTGGGGTCAGCCCCGTGCTTAAGGAGAAGCTGCACCACTTCTGCGTGGCCAAAGGAGCAAGCATTGTGCAAGGGAATCAGGCCACCATCATCCTTGGCATGCACATTGGCTCCATTTTGAAGAAGGTGTTCGACCACGTCCCGCCGTCCAAACCCTGAAAGTCAAATATAATAAGCACTGCTCAAAACACTACCGGCAGAACGCTTGGCATCTGACTCCAGTGCAAATGGCTTTGCAGTATATCAAATATTTACGAGCTCACTAAACACAAAAGGCTACCTGAAGCAGTTATGCAAATGCTTCAACAAAATTTTAAGTGCGCATTCAGGTTAACTGACTAAGAGTAGTAATTCGGACTAACTGGTTCATTACTAAACACAAAAGCAATGCAAACAAAGCGAAGCCAAAGGAAGTCACTGCATGTGTTTGTCTTTCTTTCTTTGTCATCATTTTGTTTGCGCTCACTCAGGCTCACCTACTAAATGTTTGGTCAACCTTCAAGCTCACTCAGACTCACTCATGACGCTCGCACTCTCTGCACTCATGAACTCAAGCTCATTTAGTCTCACAAAGCACTCCAACTCATAAGTCATGACACATTTTAAGTCAACTACTCACTGCAACTCGCAACTCCCCCTGGCTCACTCACTCATAATGGTTCCCGACTCTTATGGTCTCATTCACTAACCCACGACTCACCTTGACTCAATCACATTTTGGGGCTGGCTCACTCTTCTCAACTCATCAATAATCTGAGTTTACTCAGTCATTTCGACTTGCAACTCATTCCGACTCAAAATACACATGGGTTCACTGAGCTGAGAGGTTTCTTTAGCCCAAGTAGTACCTATAATGGCAAATATTTTTAGGTGAAAGACTACATTTCTTGTGCTTCAAGCAGTTTGGTCGATCGTAATACAATGCGAGTGATACAACATCCGTGATTGCTACCTTGTTGTCAAACCCAATCCAAATTTAATATCACAGGTTGTAAGCAAGCATAAACAAAAACCCAGAAGAAGCTTGTCTAGGCCTCTGCCCTGCCCACCTTACTTTATATAAAGTGGCAACATTCATCATGCGTAAAATATACAGTATGGCAGGTAGCATATGTAGGAACATGTTTTAAAGGATTCTTTTTTTGGTCATCCATACACACTGCCAAGCCACCATGCCCTTGAGGGCCATGGTCCCAGCAATAAACCTTCCTTCCCTTCTGCAGCCAGCTAATGGGGGAAAAAAAAGACGCACGCTGTCACATCGAAAACAAAGGTCAAGGTCTGAGCTTGAGCCTGGACTCGAGACTCATATCGCAATATGAATGCGAAGCCAGACTTGCCCACAACTCAGATTATCCTCTATGCAAGTCCAGACTCACTCATCACTCAAATCATGATCAGATTATGATCTGAAGGTAGTCAGGCTCACTCACCACTCAGGTCATAACCTCACTCGAAACTGACTCACACACTTATAGACTCTGAGAAGCTCAGAAACTGACTGACTCACTCATTCATAAACTCACTCGAAACTGAGATCGTGATCTGAATGTAGGTCCGAACTAACTCACAATTCAGACTGTGATCTGAAGTCTGGATTCGCTCACAACTCAGACCATATCTGAATGTCAACCGGAGTGAGCCTATGTGAATCAGCTCATGAGTGATGCTGAACAGTGGCAATGTTATTCTTGCCAACATGCTTTCTGCCAATTGCCTGCTCTAATTGTCTGATTCAGAAATGAGTGTTCATGACAAGTGGTGCTACACCGGTCTCCAATCTTAAAAAAAAAAAAAAAAAAAAAATGTTTTCATCATCCAAGAAAAATGATGATGAAAACTGCCATATACCTGTTCAGCCAATCAATATGCACACAAGTAGTTATAGTGGTATTCACAATTCCATACTTTAGACTATCTCAGAAGTTCTCAAACTGGGTTCAGCGGAAGCCAGGGGTCCCCGTGGGCTGCTTTTGCGAGTTCCAAGAGCCCCTACATGGGCCCCACCCCTTCTCATTCTTCCCCCGTTCCACATTGAAATCCATTTTAAAGGATTAGCTCTTATCTTAGATGGTTACAAGGTTTTGGACTTTCCACATCTCAAACTTTGGCCCCTGTGCTGTGGACAATGTTTGGGAATTGGATGTTTTTCCAAGAATTCTGATGTCAGTGGTGCCGGTGCAAAATATGGCCACCAATGAGCTCATCTGCGCCAAAAAGCCAATATGTGCTGAAGTAGAAGAATATACCTAAACCGCGCAATAGGCAAGCTGATGCCAGAACAGGTAACATGCTTCTGTGTACAGACCAGCCGGTTGAGCTTATGCTTACAAGCATGTGAATGAGACGGCAAGTTGATCTTGTGACTAGTTTTCTGTATTTCCCTTTTGGATTCTGCTATGTAAGAGCAGATTGTGAAAAGAAAGAAAAGAAATAATTTCTTACAGAAGTTAACTAAACAAAATCAAACAGGAAAGGTTCATGCACAAGCAACACTACTTGATTACGATGTTTGTGACAAGTTTGAAAATTCTTCCTAGTCCCCCTTAAAGAACACCAGTTAGGCTTAAATGGAAAAGAAATCTGATTTTTACTTTCCTACCAGTATGAAACGTCCAAACCTTCTTGACATTATGCAGTGATTTTCTGCACTTAAATCAGGCTTGGTTTGTGGGGTTTAACATACCAGAGAGACTCGGGCTATGAGAGACGCTGTAGTGGAGGGCTCCGGAAATTTCGACCACCTGAGGTTCTTTAATGTGTACTGACATCGCACAGCACATGGGCGCCTTGCTTTTTGCCTCCATCGAAAAGCAGCCGCCACGGCTGGGACGCAATCCCGCATCCTTGGGAATAGTAGTCAGTGCTATAACCACTGCACCACCCCAACGGGACTTTCTCCAAGTATTAGAGCCATACAAGCCTGGTTTATGAAACCAGATGGCAAGCGGGCACGTCCCATTTTTCAGTCATTGTTATGATTTAAATTACGACATGAAAAGCAAGACTAAATTTTTGTTTGCTCAGATTCTTAACAGATGTCAGGCAAAGAGAAAAATTACAGTGCATGTTTTATAGAATTCTGGCAAGTCGATCTCTGATTTGCTTATTTAGTGTGAAGCACGCAACTGTTCCACTCATGCACAGTTATTGCAATATTTGTTTTTTATTTTAGGTTCCAAAATTAGAAAATATATCTAAGCTTATGGGCTAAGTATTCCCACAAGTTTGCTACCAACAGCTACACTTGTCATGTGCTGTTTGGAGAAAAAAAAACATGACATGAGGTGCGTTCGCAAGAGCCAGATGATAAACAAGAATTTTCTACAAAAATAATTGCTCAAGCCAGCTCTTCCGAGTCATCTGCTTGCCAGCAAGTGCACAACTACAGCTTCTCAAAAAATGTCTTTATGGACGGACACCGAATGCTCTGAGCCCTTTAGCCACTTTTGCAGTCTTTTTCCTTACATGGCTATGAATCAAACTTGTACGATTAGATATGGTGCACTGCAGAAGTCTACCCCAGGAAAAGTACCGGCATAAGGCACAGTTGCAGGGAACAGGCGGCAACATCAGATCACCTGCCACACGACTCAGTCATACTAGCGCTCACGAGACAGTCTTTAATACCCATGTTATATATACCCGTTATACCCCTGTTATACGGGCGTTTTCAACGGCAGTTCAGTTGGCGGTCAGTTGAACTGAACGGCAGTTCGCGATGTTACATGGCAGCGCCAGCTGCAGTTGAAATCTCAACTGCGGTTCAGTTCAACTGAGGTCGGCGGTCCCAGTTGAACCAGTCAACTGACAAGGTGGCTGTCAGCGGACGCGCCACATCGACTGAGTCGGCGGCATTTCTAACCGATGTGCGTTCTAAAATCACATGAAAGGATGCTGCCTTAGCTAACGCAAGTCCCAGCCTGCAACTTTAAATACTCAAACGAGTGTCAAAACACAAGCGCATGAAGCGGCCCCAAAAAACGACAATTAAGCAGCTAAGCCAGACGCACCTCACATGGATTGACTTGGCTTTGTGTCGAGTTCATTTGTTCCATACTCGAAAAAGAAAACGCGTGCAAAATGTGCAATTTAATAATATAAAGTGTGCAAATGTTGTACAAAGTAATTTATATATGAAAAATAAAGCACTTTTTTAGTAGGAATTGCTTGCATGTGGAGGATTACGTGATTCTGGGGGTCAACTGAGGTTCACGATATGTTCCGTTTAACTACAGTCGACTGCCGTTCAGTTCAACGTCAGTTGGAACGCTGAACTGCGAATTAACTGAACGGCAGTTGAAATTGCCCGTGTAACACGGGTATTACACAAGAGATTTCAACGGCAGTTCAGTTAACAGTCAGTTGAACTGAACGGCAGTTAGCGATGTTACACGGCAGCGCCAACTGCAGTTGAAATCTCAACTGCAGTTCAGTTCAACTGAGGTCGACAATCGTAGTTGAACCAGTCAACTGACAAGGTGGCTGTCAGCGAACGCATCGCATCGACCGAGTCGGCGGCATTTCCAACCGCTGTGCATTCTAAAATCACACGGAAGGTTGTTGCCCTAGCTAGCACAAGTCCCAGCCTGCAACTTTAACTACTCAAACGAGTGTCAAAACACAAGCGCGCAAAGCAGCACCGAAAAAACGATGATTGACCAGCGAAGCCAGACGTGCTTCAAATGGATTGACTTGGCTCTGTGTCAAGTTCAGTTGTCCCGTACTCGAAAAAAAAAATGAGCACAAAATACGCAATTTAATAATATAAAGCGTGCAAATGTTGTACCAAAGTAATTTATAATAAAAAATAAAACTCCTTCTTTAGTAAAAATTGCTTGCATGTGGCGCGATCTCGTGATTCTAAGGGACAACTGAGTTTCGCAATATGTTCCGTGTAACTACAGTCGACTGCCGTTCAGTTCGTCAGTTGAAACGCTGAACCATCATTTAACTGAATGGCAAGTGAAACTGGTATTACACAGGCAGTTTCAACTGCCGTCCAGTTGATGACAGCTTAGCTTCTCAACTGATGCTGAATTAAATGCCACTCAGCTGCAGTTACCTGAAGAATTTTGAGAACTCAGTTCAGTCTCTGAATCACGTGATCCCGCTACGTTCAAACAATTTATGGCTAAAAGAAGTCCTTCTTTTTCGTTGTAAATAAGTTTAATCAATACGTTCACACATTGTATTATTGAATTCCACTTTCTGCGGGCGTTTTCTGGTTCAAGTACATCGCAACCTAACCCAACACAGAGTCAAGAGAATTCACTTGAGTCACGTCAGACTTCACCGCTTAGTCTTCCTTTTTTTCAGTGCCACTTCACGCGCTTCAGTGCAAAGTCAATTGATTGTTTAAAGTTGCATGCTGGGACTTATACTAGCTAGGACAGCAACCTTTCACGTGTGTTGAGAACACATAAAGGTTGGAAATGTCGCCGACTCGGCCAACGTGGCACATCTGCTGACAGCCATTTTCTCAGTTGAATGGTTCAAATGCGACCCCCGACCTCAGTTGAAATGAATTGCCACTGAGATCTCAACTGCAGTTGGAGCTGCCGTGTAACATCGCTAACTGCCGTTCAGTTCAACTGACTGCACTGAACTGCCATTGAAATCGCCCGTGTAACAAGTGTACAAGTGCCTCTGCAAATGGTTGTGTGGCCGTGCACGCGTTACCATACACACCAAATACAATACCAGAACTTTACTACATGTCAAAAAACATCACTTGAAAACACCCATGGAGCTATAATGTTTTCATATTCCTACACAAATTTTTGGGCTATGGGATGGGCAGCTTGACTGCCAGCTCTTCCTGTGCTATAAGCACAGTATAGCGTCCAACTTTGCTTCAGCCTTCAACATCTTTTTGAAAACATCGGTACTTTCCATGCATATTCAAGACCCATTTTTTTGAACAACATAACCATTTGGGCTTTTTTTGGTTCCTCATTCTGGATTCTTTTAATTAAACTATTTTTGTAATCTTGTAACCTTCTCCTTTCTTTTTCTCACCTCCTTTCGTGCCGCATTCCTTCTTACACACCGTCACTGACAAGCAGTGCCATACTGACTCCCTCCTCCTCTGCACATCTGACTCTTCTCACCACCTCTGTGACTGTGGTCACATGCTCTTTTCGCTTCCACTTTGTAAGTATGGTTTGGCAGGTGTGGTTTGTTTTTGGCTCTCAATTCTTAGAACTGATAATGAACTAGCAAGCATCGTTATCAGTGCTATAAGCAGTTTATTTTACCACAGAAAACATAATAAAGCTGGCAGTGTTGCGACTGTACATTGTTAGGCCTAATATGCTGTTCTAACCGGCATTGTTTAAGCGGGTTTAACCGTATAAGGTTTCCACATTAAAAAAAAATTATTACTCCGAGGGTCGTGAGGTCACCTGTTCTCCTAATTAAGGCACTTTGAAAGCACATGCCAATTCTAGCACATAAGTGTCAAAGCCACTTCCCATCATAAAACATCAAAGCACATATTATCTGGAACACTTCACTGAGCATCAAAGGGCCCTAGAGCAGTGGCCCTGGTGTCCCACGTTTCCAATAAAAATTTGGTAACCAGTTAAGTGGATGTCACGCCTATGAGTGCCTGCTCCGTCATAAAAAGGGGATAAACGTCGGAGCCCTCTCTAAGAATCTGCATACCGGCAAAACTGAGAAACACGAGTCAAAATGTAGCAAACTTCTCTACCATAATACAGAAGCGTTCCACAGGTTGCTTCAACCTGTATTTCCGCAGCTTTTGCGACCCTCCAGGATGTTCTCATGGCGTCTGCAGTGTCACTTGGGGAATAAAATGTCCCTACCGGACAAGATATGGGCAGAATGGTTTAAATCAGCCTTTCAGTATCGCAAGATAGCAAACAATAAAAACATCTGATTAGCTGCACCTGTATACTTCTATATTGTGTTCATATTTATATTCTTCGTTAGTTTACCCCCCAGGGCAGCAAAATCAAGATAGATTGCTGTTAGCATCTTTCCCGTGCCCATCTTCCATATATTTGTCGAATGTACTATACTACTTCCTGAAACTGAACAGTCTAGCATGATAGCAAGTTCTTTTGAAACTGCATTATCAGCTTCAATGCCATGTACTTGGCAAAAAGTTCGAAGGAATGCTCAAGCTTTCTAAATATGAGGAGGTGAAAGCCTAGATGGGTGTTCTGTTGATCTGCTGCTGAAGTTGCTGTTCAACTTTCTGCTGATTTGCTGTTAAGTTTGTGATGAACGTTCTGCTGTTGTAATTACTGTAAATCTGTTAAGCTTTGTAATGAATGCCCTGCTTACCTGGTGTTAACTTTCTCCAGAACTTTCTACTAATCTGGTATCAAGTTTCTAATGAAAGGTCTAGTGATGTGCTGTTGAACTTTCCATGGAACTTTCTGCTGATCTGCTTCCAAATTTTTTTTTTCCAGTCTTACTGTCAGACGCTATATTAACTTTTCATTCACAAACTGCACCAAGAGGATTGTCTTTCTTGTACTTTGCCATCACTCTGTATTATCTCCACAGGCCACAACCATTTGACCAGCCCCATGGAAAGCTGTTCCAAAGCTCGTTCCACTTGCTCACCATCACCAGGAGCCTCTTTTTACATTCCCAGAACACCTGTGCCACATTAGGGCCACACGTTGCTCTCGTCAGGCTACTGCTGCAGCTTCATTCATAGTTGCTCCACCTCAACAGTGATTACGAGTGACATTTTGAGCTGCTCTAGGATCTTCCACTATGGCGTACTTCCTCGGTCTTCCCCGCCCCCAACTAGGGCCTGGTGCATCGTCACTCATAATATGGAATGAAGCTAATACAGCTCTGAGCCCATGTGGCGACGTATACAAGTGCCTCCTTTTATGGTGCACACCCCAAACTTGCAGTCAATACAAAGGCAAACTTAAACCAAGTTTTGCAAAGCTGAAAAGGCACAAAACTATCTCATTTCCTGGTGGACACCTTGCACCGTTTTTCAGTAACCCGCGATGCAACCTTGAAGCACACATTTAAAGGTCAACAATCAAAATCCTTAAAATGAAGCTTTAAAATCGGTCCAACATCTGTGAAAAACTGATCATGATCTGTGGAAAGTGGCACGCAGCAACAACAAAAGTAACCCCATTTAAAGAATTTGAAAGCAGGTGGGATTACATTTCACTCACTCACTGAGAACGTTGGGTGGTAATAAATTTTTTCGTGCCAAGGTGACAATTATGGCCCCGAGGCATGGCATGGTGAAGGGCTCCAGATGAACGTTGACCATGTACCAATATGTGGGCCCTTTTCCAGGTAAATGGAGCCAAAGTATTCACTACAACAGCTGTCAAACACAGCAGAAAGGCTCAAATGTCTAAGCAGCGTGCTACCCCAATCTATTTTTATTTTCTTTAACAGTGGTACAGATAGCATACATGGAACAGTCAATATATTCATAGGCAACTGCATCACATACAGGATATCAGGTGCCTGTGAAAATTAAAAAAAAATGCTTAACTTGCTAGTGAAAATTGGCACATGGTTTGAGGACTGGTAGATGCCTGTAATGACCATCTATATGACAGTTACTAGAGGTAAAAGCCCTTTAATTTATGTATATAAGACAGCAAAAAAGTGTATGAACATTGCCTCTTAGGAATTTCAATTTGGTCTTGCCTAAAATGTAACAGAAACACTTCACATATAACTACGACAACTCGTCTCGCACTATTCTCCAAATCATCCCCTAAAACTTGCTTTCCTTAGCAAGTTATTCACTTACATTTTGCAGAATGTAACATCGCTTGCCGATTTCTGTATTAAAAAGTACTCAGTGAAATGTGAACGAGTTTATGTACGACAATTATCATCAATGCAATGCCCCAACAGAATCTTTACACAAAGCTGGATACTTCGGTGCGAAATCAGGAAAACATTTTGCGCCTAAAATTTTTTTTCTGCCTATAAATGGTACACTAAGAAGAGGTAAGCATGAGCTCTTAATTTTTTCCGGGTATAGCAAACTAAAAAATGTGACATACTAAACACTTATGTCGATCAACAATTTAACACACACACACATTTTCATTCCCTCTGCACGCCATCAGAGAATAGAATCTGCTACCAAACCAGCAGACCTCAGGAGCTCTTTTGGCCCGTTTGTCAAACTTAGTTTGGTTCGGTTAATGAGGTTTAACATCCCAAAGCGAAATTTTATCGGCGCAAAAGGCACACACACAGGAAACGACAGAAACGTAAATTTTGTAGGATGAACCAACAAGCCCTGCATCAAGTACTTTTGCATCCCAAAGCGACTCGGGCTAGGAGACACCTTAGTATAGGACTCCTGAAATTGACCACCTGTAGTTCTTTAACGTGCACCGACATCGCACAGCACACGAATGCCTTGTTTTTTGCCTCCATCAAAAAGTGGCGGCTGCGACCAGGATTCGATCCCTCATCCTCGGACAGAACAGTCGAGCTCCCTAACCACTGCACCATCACAGCAGGGCTTGTCAAGCTTAGATTAGGAATAATTACCAGGAGTTTGAACTGTTCCGTTTGTTATTTTATTCTCCCTGATCACCTTGTAATGTTGCCTTTCCTCTAGCCTTATATGTTCTGCAAGCAAGGGTTTGCTTGTTTTGTTTTGGCGCACCGGACTGTATGCAACTTTTTAGCATATCTGATAATGTATACACAAGACTAGCAATATGTTACAAATAAGCAGAATACAAAAAACCAGCATTTCTGAAATAAATAGTCTGAATTAGAAACTGCTCTGAGCTACTGGCCTTACTTATAATATGTGGATGGCCAGCCCTTGTTAGATGTTACATTATGAAGATAATGTTTATTTGGTGGAATAAAATTCCTTTTACTATTTTTCGTAGGCACACCATGCTAATGCCATCAAAAAGTATGAAGGTTTGAAAAATATTTTGCAATGTCTTATTTTTAAAAGTGCGACATTTATCTCTCACACCAAAAGACAACTCTAATGTCCATCAGAATGCTATGGTATTTATGCAGTTCTACCTATTATCTCTGCAATTAGAATAAAGAGTGTAATGAGCCTGTAGGCAATTATCACACAAAAAAAGGCATTAATGAAGTTTTCAGCAAGCACGAGCATTCAGCCAACAGGCCACAATATGAAAGCTAGTGCACATTAACAATACTAGCTTGCTGCAAATCTTCATATGTAGTAAATAAGCATACAAAGTTTCAAGAGAAAAGCTCCACTGAGTAGCTTTACCTATGCTAGCATAACACAAAAATAAATTTGCATATTTAGAAAATCAAGACTTGTAGTTGCAAATATGAGAGAAAGGCACAGTGCCGGTAACAATGCAGTCTAATTTTTTTACACAAGATAGATTTAATTTCATTTTTCAAAAGGTAGAGGACTGTTTGGGGTTATCAAAAATTATAAAACGTAACATGTCATTTTTTGAAGAAAACTGACATTTCAAAAGTGACCTCATATCTAAAAATTCATCCTGCTTTTCTTTGGTTTGAGTTCAAATATACTGTGAAGTAAAATTGTGCAAATGCCATTATTTTATGCACACCTTGGTATTCAACCAAAACATCGAAGCGCACTTTATTAAAGTTGGGACACAGCCTTCGTTTGCTTCTATGACGGAACGAACACACTAGCCGCACATATTACCGTTGGCATAATGTGCGGTTAGTCGTGCCCCTGTCAGTGGAAGTTCGAGTCAGCTAACTGCGCGAGTATTATGTTCCATGTCGGAACATACCCCGAAGTACGAACAAGCTGTCGCCCCCGCAACCCACTGTATGCAAGCGCTTCCCTTTTGCATCAAGCAAAAACCACCAACATGAAACACTCATTTTTCTCTTTGCAATTACGAAATATGCAATTTATTCAACTGCATTTATCGAAAAAAAGGCCCAAAATGCGGCAAAAATTTAAGCAGTCAAGAAACGATCAGAATGAAGGGCCGATTGTAGCCAGAGGTAAAAGGAGAAATTAGCTGCAGCTATCCGAGCTCCACACGCGCACATATATGCACACGTGCATAACAGTGTATTGGTGCGCTTTTCTTTTTCTTTTTTTTTTTCCCCCTGTTCTTACGTGACATTCACCGGAGCAAACTGACGAAAGTGAGCCGCGCACCTCACTTCCAAGCAAGGATTGGCCCAGGAGAGAAAGACGAGAGAGCGTGCATTAAAACTTACAAGAAAGCATCCAATGAAGATATAAAGGTGAGATCATTATGCAAGTTTATTGGCCAGTTTAGACTATAGCAAGCATAACGTTAGGCCTACCAGCAGCAAAGTGAAGAGGAGTGGACTTTCTTCCTGTCGTGTCCCGCGAGTTCACATTATGCGGAGTAACCAGCTTCTTGACACGGGTCACGTCACCGTTTCTGCAGCCTTCGAAGAGTTCACGCCCTGCGTCGGAGCCTGCTGGAGGTGCATCAAGAGATATTGGTAGATGGGCCCTTCGGCTTGCCATCATCCATTATTATGATCGCGGCCACCAACCAACGTGAGAACGTGACATCACGACATTTGCGGAAAAGCGAGCGTCACCTGTCGTCCAAAATGGGAAGCTTCGCCGGCACTTTTGGTTGGAAAGGGCTTCTCGAACTGGCATGCGCAAGGCAGCGTTCGGCGCTTCACGTGCGTTTAAATCGTTGTTTTAGTGTTGCTCTTTTGCTGAAAACGTGCATATGCTGCAGAAAGAGGATGGCATAGAAGGAGAACGATGTAGAGCGCCGACTTTTCGGGTTGTAGCCAGAATAATGGCCACGTATGAGCAATACGTGCAGTTTTCGTCCTCAACTGTTCGCCTGCAGGCGCATCCCGGCCGATGCTTAAAGGAGGAAGGCCATGTCAGGAACCTGAATCTTCATACCACTAATAAGTTTTGATGAGAGTGAGCAGCATCCATGAAGACCGCAGTGTTTATGTGACAATGCCATGGTTCGCTGTTGATTCGGGCCACGTCGTTTGAATTCACTGCGATTGCGCTGCGGTGTGAGATATTTTGGTTAGAAACATGTGTATCTCTCTTGTGCAGAATGCTGGTACACAAAATGAACGTGTATTGCATGAGCGCTAATGCGCGGACGAGTGTTACAGTGACATGGGATGCACTATTTTGTAACACGCGCAAATGTTTGTCTGGGTTTTCTGATGTAGGGTAAGAGTTCCTGCTGACTTCGTCCCTGCAGCTTCTGATGTAGTCGAGGCTTTACTGGTTGTTAAACGACTCGTATTATCTCAACCACGCTCGCGCTGATACGCGAGAGCTTCGCTTACTGACAGACCGCTTCCTGCGTAGACTGCACTCTGCCGTGCTCCCGCTGTTCAGGTATAGCGCACCTTGCTGTTGTATTGTTGGATTTACGGTGGATGTTCATACAAGTATATAAAATTCATTTCCCACCGAATCTGTCGATGGAAGAACTCTTATAAAACCGATATGTGTTGATTTGGCAGCAAGCGCCAAATACAGCAAGAACGCCCAGCTACTTCGGAAAGGGCCGGATGGGCCCAACCGACCCCATCAACGGCTTCGTCTTTCGCGCCTTGTATGTCGTCGTGGTTCTCGTTATATATACGTACAAGTGTCGCTGTTGCATAGCGCATGCTTAGCTTAGATAGAAGGCGTTCCAGTTAAATGGCTCTTTCGACTGCATGCAATAGTGAACAATGCTGCGTTTCTTTACTCCTTATTGAAGGCTCAGCGAAACCTGTCAGCATGTAGCACGGATGCTGTTGAGTGTTTCTGTGAGGGCACTAGGATGCTTCTTCTTGCACGGGCGTGCTCTGCAAGTCGATAGTTCTTGGTGAAGGTATAGAACTCACTCCAACAATTCATGTGTCAAAGGGAAGCTCTACACTACCTTGTCTCAAGGCAGAGATGGCCCCTTTTCCGTAAATGGTGCGGCTTTAGAAGGAAACAAAACTCATAAGAATAGAATATAGCACCGACAAAAAGATAAAAAAAAAAAAAAAAAAAAAAACGGGGAGAACAAAAGCGCCTCCACAAAGCAGCAGCGTTAGAGGACACCGAGCACACTACTTCGTTAGCAGACGACTCGCGCTCGGGGACCAGTCATGAAGTATCCAGACGGCCTTTTTTCACGAGTCCGACTTTTTTTTTAAATGGATAAGTTTTCCCGAGCCACGGGCACACACAAGAAACACACAAGAGACAAGAAACTCAAATCATCCACCGCTCAACAGCGCAAGAATGCACGGCCAGGCAGCGCTGGCGTGTCACGTTTTCCAACCAAAACCAAATTGCCTACAGAGGGCGCTAGTTGCTTCTTTGTCGCGCATGCGCAGGAGCTTTTCCGCAAATGGTCCATTGGTTTCATCGTAGTTCGCCAGATGACGCAGCCTGTCAAATAAACTTTTTTGTTTGTGTAGAACATTACCAGCTGTGAAACTATGAGCGAAACTTCTACGTTTGGAGGATCCTCCATGCTCCCATGCATAAAAAAAAAGTGATAAACGGTGCTTCAAGCAACGTTCAGTTTCAGTCACGGTGGAAGAATATTTTAGGTGAGCGAACGGCCGCCGCCAGCCGCCGAGCGCCAATACTCTGTTTGCATACCACGCGACAGATGGCGCAACGAACCACAAGGACAGAATAAAACAGCCGCAGCACACCCGGACGCGTATATCCGATCCCAACAAACGGATGCGGCGCGAGGGGGAAAACGAAGATGGAGAGGGAGAAGAGGCCGTCGGCTGGCTGTTACGAGCTGCGGCCGACACCCCAATTCCACGCTAGCGACCCGTGGGCCTCGGCCAACACCTTCTCGGCGCCCGTGTTGTGGTGGCAGCAGCGGCAGTGCGCGATGCGCGTTGTTGCGTGGATGTGTGTGCGCGCTCTTGTGCTATACTTGCGCCGCGAGTTTTCTCCAAAGACCGCATGAGGCTAGTCATCTTGTCTTGCACCGCCCCGGATGAACTAAATGCGATTTGTGCATTGATTCAATCGCTGGCGCAAGGCCGCTCCACGAAGCCCTTCGTGGCTCAGACGCAGGTTTGTTACGTACCGCTTACATGCAAATCGGCCCCGAAATGCGATCTATTTTATGAGGTAACCCAAGCCTTGTATTTCGGCAAGATCCCCACTAAGGTACGACTGTATTACTTACGCCCTCCGGTGAAGAAAAGACCTGCATTTAAAAAAAAGCAAACCGTCCGCAGCTGTGCTTTCTGACCGCCTCTACTGCGTGCAGACACGTTCCGCCGTGCATGCAGTGAGAGTGATTTGTGCATTTCGCAAGGCTACAATGAAATGAAAGTGCGGAGACCAAATGCATTTGGCTGCTTTCGGGATGACGTGTTTTGTTCTACTGACAGTAATGTGCGGCTTCTGCAAGCTCTAAATGAAACAGCTGTGATTGAAGTCTGACAGTAATGTGCGGCTTCTGCAAGCTCTAAATGAAACAGCTGTGATTGAAGTTTGGTTATGTGTAAAGCACGAAGTTCGTTACTCGTCCGCTTTCATGAATGACATGCACGCCCTTTTTTATTTGATCTTGGAAACCAATTCCAAAATTTGGAGATCGCCCGCATTATCATCAGAGGAAGTGACCTTTACAGTATGAAACATTGTTTTTGTATGCTACTTTTTCGATAAATGACAGCCATGTGGCACATTTCAGAACAATCTTGTTTGCGTTATGCCCCGTCGCCATCTGCTGCCTCTGACTGCACTCGCGAGTTTTGTTTCGTTAATTTGCATGGTTACTAAACAGCTTTTTGTTGCTCTTTTGGTGTGGTATAAGGGGTTCAACTTCTACAAGCAAGTTTCTTTTTTTTGCAAAGTAAGTGATGACAATTTGTTGCTACAATATATTAATCCATTTCTCTCTGCCACCAGCCCAAAGTGCCATGTCCGGTGAAGGTATATGTCTATACTGATCAGTTAAGCGAGACAGAATGCATGAAACAAAGTCAGTGACTGTTTTCACATAGAGGAATAGAGAAGAAGTAATTCATTTGTAGCCAATGTGCATGAAGCAAAAAAGGTACTATCATTGGCATGTTTTAACCTTTGCAGCATATCTGCACTCTTGCTGCCCATGCAGCCACTAGTTGCTACTGTTACGATATGGACAAACTGTCCCGATGAACTAGAATTCTGGCAGGATTATCCACAATCACTATAATATTTGGCTTCTGCTGTGCCTTGGTTGTATAGTCCTTCCCCCTAGCAATAGCAACACACTTTCACCACTAGTACATCAAGTGAAAGTTGCTGGTTTGCATCATGCACCTTGCAGCAGCAACCTTGTGCCACTCTTAGGATAAATTATATTTGAAGGGAATAAACACTGAATGTGATGAATAAGACACCAGTGGAGTGCACATCAATAGAGTGCCCAGATGTACAGGCGCCCAAATCTTTAACTGGCGTGCGCGAGCGGCGACTTTTCTGTGCGTCAGCGCCCTATGACAGAGCGAAGTTGGAAACAGGATGAGGCTAAGCGCATGCTCACAAAGCACGCTCAGCTGGATGCGTCGTCTGCCAGGCTGTTCCGTCCAGCTGAGCGTGCTTTGTGAGCATGCGCTTAGCCTCATCCTGTTTCGAACTTCGCTCCGTCATATGGCGCTGACGCACAGAAAAGTCGCCGCTCGCACACGCCAGTTAAAGATTTGGGCGCCTGTACCATTCACAGTAGCATACTTCACCAGTGAAAACTGTCAAAAAGTGTGAGAAGCTCATAGCCAACTTTATTATAAGCGGAACATATTTCAGCTCCATCATGTAATGAGTTGCAAGACGAGAAGCGAAACTTTTCCATAGACGTATCATCAATAGTGGTATTTAGTTAGAAATGATGCAGTAAGGTGTTCACTTGGCACAAATGGTCTGAGGCTAAGGTTGATGGAAACTGCCTAGCCGGTGTCATCGTCCTGAAGAGCCAGACTTTTTCCATGGCCACAGTGGAAAATCTGAAGTGCTTCCGAGCTTCTCCTTTCCTACTTTTTTTACCCTCCGTCTTTGTTTATACATAACTTATTTTTCATTTTCAATTCAGTTTCATTGCTTCATTAACATAAACTTGTATTTTTCACATTGAGAAAAACATCCATGAGCAATTTCATTGCTTTAAAATATGGACCTCTGTTAAGAACTTATTCCTGCTTCATTTCTTCACATGCACCAAGCAAAAACCATTAAGCTCTGGTGTAATTTCTGGATGCATAAACAATACTGCCCTACACTGTCACTATCTGCAAAAAAATCTGTTATTGTGTCCTGTAAAGCTGGAAAAAAGGTACAAAATTCTTGTGATGCTCAAGTTGGCAGACAATCCCTGCATATTGTCGATTTCAGTCGTACTCCATGTCTGTCATCTTAAAGTAGAAGGGTATGAAAAGTGAACCAGATATGATTAACGCAGCCTTTTTGATATATTTTGTTCTCAGTGACTTATGAATACACAGCTTTCTAAATATATTTTCTGTCACATATGGCCCCTATAGCCAACATGATTAAATGGTTTAGAAGAATGTCAGTTTGGGCTAAATAGTGCATACTGTTCGAGACTGAAAATAATAGTGCTAAGAAGTGACACAAGAGAGAATGACGCAGGACGAGCGCTAAATTCGTCTGGCCTTTATTCACTGCCACGGCAGCAAATATATAGAAATTTTAAGGCATGCGCATGAACAACAACACGACACATTAAACAAACCGTTCAAGATATGTCATCTCGGTCTTGAAAAGGTGAACCGATGTACCACTCACACGCTTTCCCTCTCTTTCTTATGTGAAACGCCTCCAAGACCTCGCGTGCCTTCAAATCTCTACTTCTGCCCAGAATCTTTATCTCATGAAGCTGTGGTTCACATATCTTTCAGTGCACGCATATTTTTTCCCCCGGTGCATGTTTTGCCGCTCGGTTGCACATGAAGCAATTTGCACAATGCTGTGAAAGATGTGCACCTCCTAGTTCTTTTTGTGATAGTGCATGCTCAGCTGCACGGTCATTCACACGGCGCCTCGATTGGCCCACATAGGCTTTTCCGCAGGCCAGTGGTATCTCATATACTACTCCTATGCAGCACTTCACGTACTGCTTGCCATGTTTTTTGCTGCAAGCGCCCTCCTTTTCATTGCTCGCAATGCGCGCGCATAATTGTGCAAGCTTTCGTGGAACCTTTTTCACATTGTGCGGAACCCTGTGAACATAGGGTACCACTTCTGGTTTCACGCTTGACTTTCTTGTCTCGCACGACTTTTTGAACATTGCACGTTTTGGTTTTCCTTAGGAAGGCTTCAGCATCACCAGTGATTACCGAGCTTGGGAACCCCGCCATAGCAAATCAATCCACTTGCTTTTCAAAGCTCGCCTGCATAGTATGTTCACACGACTTCACAAGAGCAGACCCAAGGCAGAGGTTAGCAATAGCGCGTTTCAGTCTTTGAATGAGCCGAGGAATAAGGCAGCAGCTCCTTCCGTGCTCGAGGCGAGTATTGCCAACACACATGATGCTCGCCCAAGGTAATACTTAAATCTATACTTAAACTGAAAATATCCTCGCAAAGGGAGTTCACGGGTAAAACACAATCCCTGCCCCTCTTCTTGAAAGTTGGCTAAAACTGGGCTTACAGCATCTGTGTAGGTCAAATCTTTCTGTTCTTTAATAACTATTAGAAAATCATCAACATACCTGAAAACGTTTAGTACCTCCTTCTCAGTCAAACTGAGTTCTAGGGTGCGGTCATTAAAGGCTAAAAAAATGTTAGCACAGGGGCTACGCAGGATCTCATGCAAATCCTTCGTCTTTGTCGGTAAAAGCTGTTATCAAAAGATACAAACGTCACACTGAGATGAAATTATACCAGCTTCATAAAATTACTAATTGACACACCTGAGGAGTTCTGAAATCAACTGTGCCGCTACTCTCTATGGCATCCCTTACAGAAGTGAACAAGGAAGGCATCGTGGGGCTGTCACATGAATATGCATTCATGCACTTTGAACTCGGGTGACTACAGTTTCTGGACCAAAAAGGTACATTTAACCTAGCAGCAATGAACATTTGTCAGTATCCTTCCTTTAACTGTGCTTTGTAGGCCATATCTGTTAGCAGCTTCCTAGCACCCTCTACAGACAAAAGCTTGTGGATGTGTGTTATCAAACAGCCTGGTAGGTACCATAGGTTTTGATGGAACCAATAAGCTTGAAATGGTTGTGAAAATGTTATGAACTCTGGGGACTATGGTTTCTGGGCCAAAAAGGTACATTTAACCTAGCAGCAACAAACAATTATCAGCATCCTTCCTTGAACTGTGCTTTGTAGGCCATATCCTACCTGCAACTCAAGTCTGAAGAGTTCTGTACCCACATTATGGCAGTTGTCCAGCTGTCCCCTTTCTTAGCAACCGAACTCTCGTCTTCATTCATGCTGCATATACATTTAGTATGTTTCCTTTTTGTTGTGGCATGAAAGGATTGGATAACCACAATATTTAAGATGACTACTGGCAAAGCACTCCAGTATTAAATTTAACAAGGACTTTATAACGTCTTAAATTACACAGCAGAAGTCAAACTGATTGAAGCACTATTGATTTTCTAATGTACCGGTGAAAAACACAAGAACACACAATTTCAACAAAGACAGGCAATTTCCTTCAATTTGTTTACTGCACGGCAATGACATCTGAACAGCACGCACGAGCTGTTATAATTTGGTTAAAAAAAAGCATGCATCTGCTCTGGTGTATGTATGTAGGGTATGCTGTATTGCTATTTCTAAAGAAAAAAAAAAAAAAACACTTTGACCAAAATGTGGCTTCCCTGGCTTAGGGAGAGCAAACCACTTTGCAGCTCTTCATCTATTTACAAAAATACTCTATTACCATCAAGCAAAAAGCCAGGCTTGCTAACCAAGTGTACATATGTTTTACAAAGCTAGAATTTGCATGTTTCGATTGTAGTTTGTACTGCCTTGCAGTGGATATCTAATGGGGGAGGCAGTAAGTTACAACTGGTCGGCCCCACAGCTACAAATAAATATAGCAACGACATACCAAACCCCCACAAAAATACTTATCATCGATGTGTGACCGCTTACAGAGTAAAGGATAAAAAATAATGATTTAGGCAACCAGCGCCAAGGCAACGACGAAATTGAGTCGTGTGTGTTGTCCATTTTGGCCTTGAAGTCGAACCAACTTGCCCAACAGCACAAGTCTCAATCGAACAGTTTGAAGCATGAGCGCTCAAATCGCTTTAAAGCTCGGATCAACATTATGCTACTAGCCAGAGCCAAGTACTTGCGGGCAACACATGCGGCAACAGCCGTAGACACCCTATGGTAACAGCGGACCGCGTCCGTGAAAACCGCATACATTCAGAACATAAATATCTGTAGTGCATTTCCGTAAGCACAAGACCATTCACGAAAGCCAATAGTTTAAAATCCGGCTTAATGTGGAAGCAGACGGTGCCTGAAGTGGACATCAGAAAACCAACATCGCTTCAGCACTATTGCTGGGAAAAAAATGTGAACTTGCAGCGCAACTGTTTCCACACTCGTTTAAGGTTAATTTCAAAAGAAATGCTTTGCAAACCGGGAGGAGCAAAACAAACCTCTGAGATAATCTGAGGAGATAGCGAGCTCGCTATACTGGGCGCAGCCATCTTGCAAAATAACATCAATGACACTAAGAGAAAAAACAAAATGTGTCAAATATAGCCACATTTAACTGTTCCAAAACATGCACGCAAAGTAGTGAATTATATTGTATTTTGTATTATGACGAGTAAACAAAATAATTTGTAATGTGTCTAAAGGCACATGATTGTATGTGAACAGTAGCAGCGTAGCAACACAACGCAACCACAGCGACATTAGCAGCATGGCGCATTGTGGCGCAGCACGGGAAGAAACTTGTACACGGTGGTTTTGAATTCGGACATCATCAAAGTGGAGCCATAGAGCTTTCATCATCAGGAACGTTGTAAACTTCGGCAGTGGATCATGGTTCGGACCAGCGGACGGAGACCCGAGGACGACGAGCAGCGTAGGCGCGATGTGTTCCATGCAGTGATAACTAAAAGATGACCCTTCGTTTAGGACTCCATACGGGTGTTGTAGCTAGAACGCAGCTCAGGGCTTATTCCGAAGCACACGTCTCTGGCAAGGCTGTAAACAACCTAATATTTGAGACGGGGCCTGTTGTCCTAAAACGACTAGCGTACTGCAGCTTTTTTGCAGATGCCTGCGGCTGTTTCGTTGGTGATACTCTGACGATGCGCGAGTGCTGCCATGGCTTTGTGAAAACTTTCAAAAGCTGCATTTCAAAATGCGCAAAATAAGAGAGCTAGATAATGCAACCATAGTACATGCTCTCTAGGTAAGTATGAACTTCATGCTGCAAACTGAATTATAGCTCAATTATTCAGCAATCTTGATTCAAAGGTAATTGCGTGAAATGTAGGGACAAGGAAGAAATAATTAAGCCACCATCTTCCACAACTGCACAAATGTAACGAGCGCTCATATTTTGCACAGTTTTGCATAAAGTTCTCACGAGCAAACTTCTTTCACCTCCCAGTTATGAGCATGCATTGTGTGCCCGTTATTGCTTCCAAAGCATTTTATAACACCAGTACAATTAGTCATACCTTGCTAACAGGTACACATTGATTCTAGACTCAAACTGCCTCATAAAAAGTTTCCTGTTATCAGAAATCTTGATGAAACAAAGATTAAATGCAGTGTCAAGCCAAGTTTGTAGCAGTCAATTGTTCAGTTCTTTCATGTGCAATATCGTGGTTGACATTTCATGCAAATGATTTAACACCTTGACGTGCCTAGTGAGTTATGACAAAACATGGTATAGGCTACATTCATATCTTTACAGTGGAACTGTGTTTGTTAAATAAGTGTCTCGTCTCGCACATAATTGCTGTAGAATTGTTACTGAAAGGGCCCATGAAAAGCCATTTATTAAAGGCTGTGGCTAAAGGTACGTCGGACGGACCCGATCAATGGTCTTAAAGGTACGTCCGACGGACCCGGTGCGTTTTTCTTCGGGATCCGTCCGACGGATCCGGGAAATATTTTTCAGAGGTACGGCGGACGGACCCGATCGGTAGGGTTCTTCCGACGGACCCAACGCATTTTTCTCCGATATGGGCCTTGGGATCCGTCGGGAAAGCCGGACTCAGATGTGGTTGTAGCAACAACATGGTAGCCATATGTAGCCAAATCGAAGTTGGTATGAGGTGTACTACGTGCGAGGTGTAAGAAGTATGCACTACATACTGCATGCGTGAAATGTGAAATTACAAAGAATAGTACAGTGGCAAGAATAGTGCCTAGAATGGGTGATATACTACGTGATGGCATGATGATAGGTTTACGTGAGTTGGACCGCGGCAGGGTGGCAAGCACGACCAGAGCGCAAGCGCATGTAATCGCGGTGTTGACGGCCAGCCCGCGGCCCGCACGCCCGCTCATTTGGCCCTCGTTATCATGTGGATTAACGTCTACGACGGTCGTTATGTAGTTATGTAGTTTTGATTCTTCAAAGTTTCCTCACTTCCATCTGTGATGAGATGCGTCACGTAACGCATCGCTTTCTGCTCGCATTGAGGTTTGGTGCTGCAAGTTCTACGTAGTACAAGCGGCGCTGAAAAAGCTGGGCACCGCCGGCGTGTCTCTAGCCCAAGCATCGCGTCATTCGTGTTTGTTGTACAACTGGAGGTGTGGTTTGTGCTTACCGTGAGATGCTGTGATTACGGATTACGTCCTACTAGAGTGCTGTGTGAGACTACGAAGAGTGCTGTGATGAGTGCGCCGATGTCCGGACGGACATCAGTGTGTCCGTTTATGATCGGCGATGTTGCACGTGCATGTCAGTGTTTATTAGGTGCAGTGGTAATTTATTTACACGCGCTGTGCAACAATCAGACGAAAATAAGTCATCGACAATTTGTTAGCCTGTACTACAGAGCTCAAAACTCGGAAAATGGGAATGCACGATGCAGTTTTCGCATGTTGGAGTGGACCGAAAAATAAGTGCCCAGCCCACACCGCCGGGATGCGTATTACTACAGGTGAAATGGTTCAGGTTTCTGTAAAATAGCTGCCTGGCACAGCACCTTTCTAAATGTTCAGGCTTTGTACTATTGTTGAAGGCCACTTTATCATTAATAAAGGAACGAATATGCTTTATGTGTTAATGACTAATGCTTTTTCAACATATTATGTTCATTTTTTTTTTCGTTTTTCCTTAGTTTCCTTTGTTTTTCATGCTAGATAAACACAAATAGTACACTTTTAAACTTGTCAGTCCAAAGCTGAACATGAATATCTGCCATGCATGTGACAGCTTTAATGCTAGAAAGGTTGACATGTATAGCATGTACGTACACGCTGCGACATCTTAGTGGCACGTTAGGCTACTTGCCCCAAGGTCGTGATGTTTAATACCAGTGATGGCAGTCGCACTTTGGTGCAGGTGAAATGCAAATGCTTCTGTTTTCTGCAAGATGTCAATTCAAAGTACAAAGCCCAGGCAGTCAAATTAGTCTGGAGCTCTCCACTACGGTATTCTTCATAGCTACATATGTCACTTTAGGATGTGAAACCCTACATGCCACAGGTAGGCTGCATTGTTTTTTAGATTTTGTAACCTCTCATCTATGTTTTGCAACATTTGGCTAATTTTAGTTCCCAAACAGTTGCTAAAGATGAAACCGAAGCAGTTCTTGGCATGGTTTGCTGCTTAGATTAATTTGCTAATTGCAGTTCTTTGAAACTTGCATCAATGCTGGACAGTTCAAATAGCAAGCAGTTGAATTACAGAAATGATGTGGATCATGCATTTCAGTTCTGACAAGTGGAAAGTAACGGTCCCCTCCTTGCATGCATAGGTGCCTTTAGACAAATACATACTCGGGTGTGTGATTGTGACGCATATCAAGGGTCAACAGAAGGCCATGTGGAGCCAGTGTGATATTCTTCATGAAGGCTAAAGTAAAATTGTACAACAGCTGCTGTACCATGCAGAAAAAAAATTGATCATTTAGTGTATGATTAACTGACCATGAATAGCATCTTACTCAGAGTATGATGTGATATATATCTGGTTTAGCATCCCAAAATAACTACGGCTATGAGGAACACAATAGTTGAGGGCTCCGGTATAATTTCGACCATCTGGGGTTCTTTTACATGCACTGACACCGCACGGTGCATGACGGCCTATTGTTTCGCCTCTATTAAAATGTCCCTGCTGTGGCTGGAACCAAATCTGCATCTTTGGGTTCAGCAGCCAAGCACTCTAACTACTGAGCCAGCACAACGGGGCCAAGTATCAAAATGCATGCCATTACATTTCTTTCTAGCCTGTGGTTTTCTTCACAGAACTAATGTATACAAGGAAAAGTAAGCAGCAAGAAAACACTAGTTTTATTGCACATTATATTCACATTTCAGCAAACATTCTCTAGGAAAAAATTTCTCATAATGTTTTCATGGAAACCATGAACAAAACAATGCACTTACTCCACTCCAATTATTAATGGGCAAGGTTGCATCTATGCTACTACACTGCACTTATCACAAAACCACAAGCCCCATCTGCTTTGGCCAATCACTTGATGAAACTAACGGAGACAGATGTCGCACACCACAGACTGGTCGTCTCGCAACATATCTCTGCATATGTTGCATTTCAGTTTCATGCCTTTCCACTTAACTTCAACTGTTGCCAGCATTACTAGTCACCCATCTTTTCTGAAATTCCTTTTTACGTTGTTGGGATCAGCATCCTTGTTAACGATGGTCTCTGGAATTTTCGATGCTATCATTTTCACATCTTCCTCATCTGGAAGAACGAAGGAAATGACAAGCTTTGAGCAGACAAAAAATTAGGGAGACTCCTAATCTCCACCTGTAAGGGTATGGTGTGCCAGCGTTAATGGTTCTTGTCTGCAGATCCCACTGTGGATTCTCGTTAATTTACATGCCCTTTGCTACAAACATTACTACTAATTCCTTAATTCATGTCTGTTATCTCAGATATACTCATTAGCATACGGTCGTAGGCTGCCCTGTTAGGTGATAGACAACCTGGCATAGACCTCTGTAAGCCTCAACCTTTCTTAATTGGAGCTGAAACGTTGAAGATGAAATATTTCAAATATAACTTTGTAAGCTTGACTTAACAACTCCTACCATGTCGTGTGGCCTCGTGACATTTGGCTCGTGGCACTTTTGGCTTGTGCACAGGGGTCATCTGTTAAACACTGGTTAACATGCATGAAAAATACATTTTCACACAAACTGGTGGCAAATGGTCAAGTGGTGCACTGCAGATTCTGAAATGTATACCTATATTCATGCAAGGATCGCATCATCACATAACATGATCAAGAGTTCTATCAGTACCTGTAGTTACATAGCATTTCAATGCCCATTAAAGGACCACCTCAGACAATGGTTGTTGTTATCTCAAGACCTGTTCTAACAGCGTGCTGACGCCATTCCACTGAGCGATGGACATGTACATGCATACCCTAGATAGCTCATGATTGTGGATCTCATTTATTTCTATGACTTCCAAGGAGTTCCTGTCATCAGAAACTTTATGAAATTGGGACAGTAGTCTTGAAAGGTGAAAAGAAATAACCAGGTTACCTTGACGCAATGCTAAATTACAGAGGGTGAATATGCTGCATGAAGATACCAAGAAGCTTGTACAAAGAAAAGTGAGAGTGAAATGGCAGGATTTTTGAAACATTGAAATAAACTACAAACTATACTTGTCAAACCTGTCATTAAGGAATGGAAATCATGCAGTAATCAAAAACACAACATGGAGGACATTTTAGGTCATCTTCACAAAACACATACCCAAACCTCACACACAGCTTCATACTTATGAAAGAGGACAAACCAATATGCAAGGAGTGTGGAGATGAACTAACAATAAACCATATCTTACACATGCGCCAGAGTCGAGAAAAGAGGAAACATTTTGTACAATTTCCAACAGATCCATTTCCATCCCAGCATGATCCTAGGAGAGACGTGCAAATTTCCTGCATTTTTGGTTTCCTAAAATGTTCCTAAACAAGCTACATCCTAAAGAACATTTTAGTCATTACACACAAAATAAATACATTAAATTTTGTTCTTGGTGCATGGCAGCATTAGTCGCTTAGGCACCATAAAAATCAACACAATGCTGTAGTAAGGTATACCTTGGTTAGCTATGTTATATGAGACAAGCTTTCGGCCTGGTGTGGTCCTTATTCACGTGACAGCGCTGTCATGAGGGTCTATGTCCCAGCGATCGGAAAGTGACCTATTCCAATAATTTTACAAACTGAAGGTGATTGTACAGATTTCTAAAGACTGGAGTGCTCAACTGTTTTATCAACGTCCGCCTGCTTTGACAGCCTGGAGTGAAACTGTTGAAGAGAATACATTTTTGAACATTTAACGCGTTTCTGAAGGCGTTGCTTTCAATTACGGGGCCAACAAAAAGCAGGTGAATGTCAAACGCCGCCTAGATAGGCTTTCTAGCAAGACAGCGGTGTAGCGTGGAAAATCGCTCCGCCGATCCATCGCTGGCGCCGCTGACTTGAAAGGCGAACTGTTCAAACTTATATAGCTACTGACCACACCTGAAACACTGAATTGCGCATGATCAAGGCAGAATTTCTCTAACACTGAGCACTGGTAGCTATCGATTTCGCGCCCAATATTGTGAAAATCTGTCCTCTCTTCGATCATTGATACGTCCACGGTTGAACATTTATGCGCCTCGGGGTAGGCCAGCCGTGGGAACATGGATGCGTGGTTGTAGCAACGATCGCTTGCATGGCACACTCTGCAAAATTCCAAGAGTCAGCTTCTTCAACGAAATGTGCAGCGCACATTTTCTACCGCGTACCTAAGCCCGGCGATGCATGCATATCGATCCCGATCGTTTCAAAGCTGCGCGGCCGTTCAGTCGGGTCACGCTAACCTCGAGCATGCGGGGGTTTAAACTACATGTACGCAAACTTCAACGACAAGAAAAAGATGCAGCCTAAGCACTTTAGTCTAGTAATCCCCTATATACCAAAGAACATTGCTGTTCACAGGGAATTCGGATCATTCACGCTTCCGGCTTTCCGGTTGTGCACTCTTGCGGTGCGGTGCAGTAGGTCTTCGCCTCGACGAGTCGATGTGCAGGCCTCTAGTAGATTCGGCATGTCTTCTGCCACGGCTGTGAGGTAGAATTTAAACGAAGAATTTAGCTAAAAACATCCTGTTTCCTCGGTCTGCATGTGAGGAACGAGCACAATGCCATTTCACATACATACTTTGGACTGCCGAATGTTCAGCTGCACGACGAGGTGTGTGTGTGTTGTGCCGGCGCTAGATCTTTAGAGGTCGATGCAGGACCTAAGACAGCGTAAATGCTAGGAATAGCTCGCTCGCATTACGGGCAGATCGGGGTGATAGTTTAGTGCGAAGCGAAAGCTGCTCGTGAATGTGCGTATCTCGATGCCAGCTGGTGGAGCTGGTGCAGTACGTAGCATATCGCCTGCAGCTATGTGCTTGACAGCGATGTTTGCCGTACACAACCCTAAGTGAAGACCGTGATCTATGTTAGAACGGATGCACTCTTCGTAGCACCTCATCGAGAGTCGCGGCTAGCTGATATCATAGAGGATGAGATCCATTCACGCGTAGCAAGCGGAATGGGGCCGCGTTCGACGTGCATATAGCCATGAGCCTGTATATCGACGTCCGCCGTATCTTTACGAGAATCGAATGGATCCGTCGGACGTACCTTTAGACACTTCGTTTATTAAAACTAGAAAACGCGCGCAAGCAATCAGTACCTCTGCAATGCAAACATTTTCAAGCTACCTGCATTAGCACTGATCGTATCGGTGCAAAAAATTACTCTTGTCCCCATCAACTCAGCGCATGCCACCATGCCCTATCCCGCCTGCCTGCCTGCATCACCTGGGAGTGTCCAGTTATTTTGTGCACCCAGCAGACCCCAATAACATCATTGAAGAGTGAGCGCACGAGAGGCGTCACCTTATTTGATTGCGAGCAGTTGCCAGGAGCACTTTTTAAACATTCGTCACATTCATGTCACATTCGTATGTTCGCAGATGATTGCGTCATTTATCGTACTATTAATAACTCTTCCCACCAAGAAGCCCTCCAGACTGACCTAACTAACGTTCAGAAATGGAGCGACCTGTGGATGATGACACTTAACCCTCAGAAATGCAAGATTGTATCCTTCACCCGTCGCACTAAACCATTTATTTTTTCTTACAATATAGCTCAAATCCCAATAGAAGCAGTTAAGTCATTTAAGTACTTAGGAGTCACGCTATCTCATGATTTATCTTGGCGCACACATATTTCTAATGTAATATCATCCGCGAATAAAACACTAGGCTTTTTGAAACGCCACTTACGTCACGCTCCCCAACAAGTTAAACTCCTGGCTTACCAATCGCTAATCAGACCGAAACTAGAATATGCATCCCCCATATGGAATCCACATCAAATATACCTCATAAATGCCCTCGAATCCGTCCAGAACCGTGCCACTAGATTCATCCACAATACCTATTCATACCAAGCCAGCGTGTCGTCTTTAAAAGCAGAATCCGCCTTATCAACCCTTGTTATTCGTCGCCGCATTGCCAGCCTAAACCTGTTTCATAAGTTCTTTTACAGCACCCACGGTTACGCAGGCTATATCACATCACCAGCTCGTATATCGCATCGCACTGGTCACATTCTTCAAGTTGCCCGGCCTCGGACCCATACGACCACGTTCGCTGCCTCCTTCTTCCCCCGAGCAGCATTAGATTGGAACGGCCTTTCCCACAGCATCGCCGCTATCACCTGCCCATCCAACTTTTCCAAAGCACTAACAGATCATATTGTATGTTGAACCCACATGGCAACCATTGTACTTATTTTTTTTTTGTATAATCCACCCCTTATGTAATACCCCCACGGGGGTCCTTAAGGTAATAAACTGAACTGAACTGAATTATCTGCAAAGCTTTGAAATCTGACTTGAGTGCTCAGAAAGACCACCTCCGTGAACTTCTTGCATTAGAATATTACCATTGAAGCACTCATCAGCTCAGCATGTTTATCAGCTTCAAGCAGGTAGGACAACTTTATAGACTGTGACTGTACTAGCTTCTTGAAGCTTTGTGAGGGGTGTGACGATACCTCTGAGCATGTCCATCTGCTTCATTCTTTTGCTTGCCTGTGCCCGCAATGAACATGAATTCTTTCCTGCTGAATGATAGTCATAAAGGACCTATGAAAATGCCTTTCTGGGCTGTGTTAAATGCTTCACAAATTTTCCTGATTGTCGTTGCGTTTGCCACATGTCAAAACCTACTTTCTCAAGCACTGACGCACATTTACCCCCATTTTTCAATGATATGCTAGGTCTCCTAGGGCACCACTCACATCACACTTGTGTTCAACAGCACCACTTCCACACAGTATTAACATTACAGCGGGCCTGACATAACGGAGACAATGTTTAGTAAAAGAAGAGACATCTGGGCGAGTTGGTATGGTGACATGATAGAAAAACAGCGCAAAAGACGTGCACGGAGGAGAAGAACGGACAGTTCGGGGTCATTTCCTTTTTGCATTAACTGGAATAGTCCTTTCCGCTTGCAAAGGTAGCAGTTTCTTTTTCCAACGGATGCCAAGCGTTGCCCTTAAGTGGACTGATGAAGCCAAGACATTTGCAGGGGTCAAGTGGATTCAACTAGTGCAGGACCTGGTTAATTCGAGAAATATGGGAGAGACCTTTGTCCTACCTGGGCCTAGAAGCAGTGTGTCCTACTCAAGATCCAAGGGTCTTGGAGGGCTGGATTCCGATCTCACCCTCTTATCTCAAAGGCAAAGTCTGAGTTTGCAGCACTTGCCAAAGTGGCCATGCCGTATAATCTTCTGCCATAAAGACAACCTGATACCCAGTAAGCGCCCGGCCATGACAGCTGCCAACTACTTTCTGACAAAGTTAAAGTGGAAAGACAGGCTAGTTGGTATTGGTATGATGACTGCGGGTACAAAAACACAGGATGAAGGAAGGAGACAGGCGCAGGATGAACGCTTTGTCCTGCATCCTTTGAAGCATTTGCCCTGCGTCTGTCTCCTTTCTTCTTCCTGTGTTTTTTGCACTGAGATGCATATTTTTTTCTGGCAATGGCATGTGATTTTTCGCTCATGATGCTGACACATTCCATAACGCTGACAGCAAATTTTCTGCAAAACACTGCAAAAATTTTGTTTTTAAAATTAAATTTTAAATTTTAAAAGTTTTACAGGCTTCCCACGCGAATTCAGTTGAGTGGTACCTTCTCGTGAGTGCAGAATAAAGCTCGCTCGATGGCCGATTGGCTGCTGTTGCCTTTTTGTCCTACCAAAATGTTTGCTCACCTATGCCAATGTCAAAATGACATTGCGGCAAAGCGAGCCAGTTCCAAATCAAACAGTTTCATGGTGTAGCGCCTTCCCCTGGCTGCGCAAAGACTGCGGCCAAAGCATGGCCGCTGGAAAAATGAAAAAAGACGCCGGCTGGCAGTGGCACTTGAAACCACAGTTGGCTGGTCTGTTCTAGTCTAGATCCTTATCAGCTGTCTCGTCCTTCGCTCCTGAGGTCTTCAGCCTACAATGTATTCGGCCCCTGTTCCTTTTTGCATAATGCCAGCCTTGCCTCGAGCCCAAGTAGCATTTAGCTTCTGCGGCATTGTTTTGATATGATAGCTTAAAGACTTCGTTTTCCAGAAAATCCAGCAACAGCAGCAATATTGATGTGAGTGAAAAATCATGGGCATGCCTCTGGCAGGTAGCAGTTGGCAGGTGAAAAGCCGTGCACTGACTGGTCAGCAGGTTGTCTGTCGCCACGAAGCCACAAGACATGGCCGACTTGGAACTACTCCTGACTCAAGCAGCTTCTTTGAGATGGAGGGGGAAATGAGAATCGGACTCACCGGAAGCCTTCTATACTGTAACAAGAATCTCCCATTGATAGCGCAAGCTACAACACCGATGCATCGTATCCTCATCGATCGGAGCAGCCAGCTGGGAGCCCCAACCGAGTGCCGTGCGCCGAGTAGAGTGGTTGGCAGCCATTGTCTCCCTCCTCACACAGAGCAGACAACTGATGTTACATGGCATCTCTTCTCTAGCTGCAACACAGCAGGCCCACACCTGTGTAGCCTAGACTAGTTGAACCTGTTATGCCCATTTAGAAACTGCTTGAGTAATTCATCCGTACTAAACAGGCATGAAACAGATAACGAGTCAAGCACATTACTCCTATGCCATGCAGGCACGTTCTTGGTTGAAGCAGGTCTTTTTAGCTATGGCTGTTGGTGTTTCACGTAATGTGCTAGCTCACGAGTATAAGCTAATGGGTAGGTGTGGAATGATAGTGTCACAAATTCAGGAATTGGTGATTCAGCGAGTTGTAGAGTAATGAGGATCTGCAGGGGAAGCCATTAAAACTATCGCATTAGGGCTGATGTCTTCCAGTTTTTTTCTCTTTTCTTGCGTTTTTTTTAAGGTTTGATTTTTTTTTTATTTTTGAGGAAATATGCTAAAAGGAACCTATAAAGGTAATTATTGTCATTGTAATGCAGTACACTTCTAGGATTTTTTTTGTTGGTATTCAAGTCAAATTTTAAATGTCTCTGCATACCCCCTTTAATTTACAAATTTCTCAAAATTGCTTTTCGCAGTCTATTTGGACATCATCTCGCGGCCTACTCTTAGCTGCCCCCTACTGACATAAACTTGGCCATCTGGGACCAAATGATGCAGGCAAAATGGGCCACAGTGGGGAATGGTTGTGACATTTTCTTTACTTTTCTCATCGGCATGTGTCGAGTTGAAGCGAAAGGAGGGGCATTATTTTTTACCTCCATCTGTGTTAGTAAAACCAGCTTAAAAATTTGTGTCGTGGAAATGAGTGATGAAATACTAATCGTTAGTGCACCTTTTCTAGCCACAGCAAATACCTTTTCATTGTTCTTTTAATTGAGCTGAACTAGTTCGTTCATTATCACAAAAATGTATGCAGCTTTGCTTTCATCTATTTGTTCCTTCTTTGTTGTGGTTTCCATGCAGCTGTTTTATAACAACTTTATTCCTTTCGTGCACAGACAAGTGTAGGAAAATGAATGGCTCGTGACGACATGCATATGAAAAAAGCCAAAAGTGGTTGAAATCAAGTAAAGCATATGGAAATTTTTATTATTGTTGTTTCACAGGATATTCAATGGAAAATTATTACTTTAATCGTTTTTTACCTGAAAGATTACGGTGGAAGTAGGAGAGACGGCAACTATATGTAAATAGAGAGATCCAAAGCTACAGCAGTGGCTGTTAAACCTTGTTCGTCCGAGTATACTAATTCGGTTGTGCATAGCCGAATATTGAGATTGCTCACAAGGGTCACCCCCAACCAATGCGGCAATAGGTCTAATACCACAAGTGCCACTTGGAATGCGATTGAGTGGTGAGAGTAGCAGCTGTACCAAAACCCTTTAGTCCTCCTCTAGGAGCACCAAAGGGTTCTAGCCAGAGCCACTGTTAAAGGTATACTGCAGGGAATGTGCAACTTTCTCTGAAATCGCTGAAATTGCATTCAGGAGATGCAGTTATCAAAAGCTGTTTTGTGCACTGCTTTGAGATTATTGTACTGGCAAGTTATATTTTGTAGAAGATGGCTGTAAAAGTGTGAACTTTCCTTAGAACTAGTGCTAGGTAGTTTTTAATGAGGAATTATATACAACTCTGAAAAGTTTTGTTAAGCAAAAGCTGTAAAGAACTGTATTAACACGATAAGCACAAACCATCTTCTCTTGGTCACGTGTCAGTGTATGTTGTGCCTCGAGGCTCCTGTATTGTGCTCTTTCTGTGATGGGTTCCTTGCGACATAGGCAAGTGGCTTTGCCTTATGAGTGACCTTAAAGCAACTCGCACTTCCTTTAGTTTTGCACTTGTACAATCAAGCACAAGAGACGAATTATAGGGTCATTCAGCACTACACATCTTGCATCTACAGTACACCTAATGTGGAAAGCCTGGGAGTGTTGCCAGCAATCTCTCTGTTATGCTTTTCTCACTCCGAATTTTTTTTTTTATACTGTCCTCAACAGTTGAAAACGCAGCTGAGTTGATGCAGATAATTTTCGGATAATGATTGGGTTTGTCCGCACATTCACGAAGCATGCTTGGGTAGGAATACAGAAAAATACCGAGTTCTCACTATACACTAACTATCTTAAACGCAGTGGCAAACTGATTGTAATCTTCATTTATCGGAATTTGTTTTTGGCAGAATCACAAAGTGGCGGAAATATGTGTAGGTGGTTTCTTCACATTCACATTCAAGAGACTAACAGACCAAAATGTGCCATAAATTATGATGGAAATGGCAAGCTCTTGCCTTGCAATTGAGGAAGCAGTACAGGAAGCAAAAGGATTTATTTATCACTGAAAATCTTATCAAATGAGCTAGAGTGTTACATTGCTGTGAAACCTTGCCATTACCGGTGCATCCCACCATATGGCCACATCTCGGTGAAGTATTAGAGTGCACATGATTTTTTCTATTTCTTTCACGAGTGTTCATGTTCTATTTTAGTTTATGCACTCTCCGGCCATCACTCTGCTGATTATAAATGCTCCCTTCACTTCGCCAGTGAAGTGCGTCTAGCTTCTGTCACTCTTTTTGCATTTCTTGGCTGCAATGGCGACCACGGTCATTTAATGCTTGCATAGACTTAGGCGTTTGTCAAAGTGCCATAACGGCTGGGTGCGGGAACTCATATATATATTATTCTCTTCTGCAAAAAAAAAATGAATGTCTGGCAGCAGAGCTTTCTTTTTATATTAGCTTTCAATACATCCTTTTTGCCCGCCTGTGATTGACATTTTGCTCATTTATCATGGTTTCCAGCTTCTTCATACAAACAAAAGACATCAGTAACATCAACTGATGAAAATATTCTTGGTAAAAACTTTTCTACAGCATTTCTAACAAAAATTTCATGGAATGATTACCTTAGAAGTATGTTTTTCATTGTGCCGAAAAGATTAGGTGTTTAAACTTTTGTAAGGTGTGAGAAATGTACTCATTTTGCAAAGCCATTGTTGTTGCATGTTGCAGCCATAAAAAGTTTGCAATCTGCAGTTCTCGTAGGACGTAAATTCACTAAGGTGTAAACAAAAAAAATGAGAGATATAATTAGCTGAGGAGGAAAAACTCGAAAGCCCATCATATTCTCCACTGTAGCCATAGAAAAAAGTCTAGCTCTTCCGCACGATGACACAGCTAGGCAGCTCCGAATGGCTTTATTAACCACTGGCTGTTTGTGTCACAGGAACACTTTTGTTCCTAATACAGTGTGCATTAAAAGACGTTTTGCTTTTTGTCCTGTAACTCATTACATGATGGAACTGAAAGAATTTACATTTAAAATAACGCTTAGAAATGAGCTCAGTCCTACTTCACACATTTTGATTCAGTTTTCACTGGTGGCAGCACGCTAACTGTGAACAGCAGTTGATGATTTTTTTATTCTAGGAAGCAGCTAGAAATTCAATGGCACAAGGTTGGTACTGTGGGGGGCACGAGGTAAACCAGCAACTTTTGATGTACAGACGTCAGCAAGTCTGCCCGGAGTGCTCGAACACCAACCTGTCGCACAAAGAAAGTGAAATTTTTGAGCAGGGGCCCAATTCTAGGAACAATGATGGCGCTATACTGAAGGTGCATAGGCATACTACTTGCACTGACAGCTACACTTTACCACTATTAGAGCAGCCCAGAAAAAATTTCACTTTGTTCGCTCCGCAGCACACCTCTTCAGCATTGTGGACGTGCCGACGACTGCACTAGTGGTGAAAGTGTGTTGCTATTGCTAGGGGGAAGGACTCTACAACCAAGGCACAGCAAAAGTCAAATATTATAGTGATTGTGTTCAGCCATTTCGCTGCTAATATGTTATTATTATGCTATTATGAATCAAATCATATAAGAATACCCAAGTACAGTTGCAGATCTGCTAAGCGAACTCCGAAGCAGATATCTCAATACCGGTAGCAACCCCAATGCTACCTATGAGTACAAAGGGGTTCCTAATGAAGACTTCGACAGAGAGATCGCGGAAGCGGAAATTTGGGCCGCAATTCGCCATTTACATACTACCTCTCAGCTATTAACGACTTAATGAATGAATATTGGAACAAAGGTGAACTTTCGCAGATGTGGAAACACGTGAAGGTTGTCTTTATTCCTAAACACAAAAAGAAACTAAGCATAGAGAACTTAAGGCCCATCTCTCTTACGTCGTGCTTAGGTAAACTTATGGAACATGTTATTCTAAATAGGCTTTAGAACTACGCAGAAGAGAATGACCTTCTGCCCAGCTCAATGATTGGCTTCAAAACTCAACTCTCTACTCAGGACGTAATGCTTCAGTTGCATGCAGAAGTGATAGATCCCCCTAACAAAACCGGAACCAAAGCGATTTTTGCCTTGGATCTGGAAAAAGCCTTCGACAATGTCTCTCATGAAGCCATTCTCCAAACCCTCGCCAACATAAACGCAGGGAACAAAACCTTTAATTACATTCCTTCCTTTCTCTCGGGAAGGACTGCGGGCAGAGCTAAGTATCGCAGGACTTGCATCGGACAAAATAGCAATAGGAGACAGAGGAACCCCGCAAGGATCAGTCCTCTCTCCCTTCTTGTTCAACCTAGCAATGATAAGTCTGCCTCCCAAACTTGAAGAAATCCAAGATCTTCAACACTCCCTATATACTGACGATGTCACCTTGTGGGTAGCAAAAGGTTCGGACGCTCACATAGAGGAAACGCTTCAAGAAGCAGTGAATGTAGTCCAGTCATACACTAACCAGATTGGGCTGAAATGCTCACAACATAAGTCTGAACTACTAGCAGTGAGAAGGAAAACGCAAGACAAAGTAGAGATAAAAGTCTGCCTGCACGGACTACCCATACCCACAGTCGATACTATTGGAGTGCTCGGGCTCTACATCCAGAGCAATAGGAAGAGCAATGTTACTATCAACAGGCTGGAAATGACTGTGCGATAAATCACTAGACTGATACACAGAGTAACGGAAAGAAAGAGGCTGACATTTGTCGTCTTATCCATGCCTTTGTACTAAGTCGATTCACATACTCTGTCCCTTATCTCCGCCTCATTCAATCTGACAAGGAGAAATTAGACACTCATTAGAAGCACCTACAAGGCTGGGCTAGTTCTACCCAGAAACACTGCAACCGAAAAACTTCTCTCACTTGGGATACACAACAATGTAGAGGAGCTGATTGCAGCTACAAAGACTAACAAACTCTAAAGCAGGCAGACAAATTCTCAAGCGCATGAGAATTAATGCCGAACCACTAGCCAACCACTAGGACCACTACCAAGAGGAGCTGGCGACAAAATTATCTCCAAACCTGTGCCCAAAAACATGCATCCCTCCTTCCATGAAGGCAGGAGGAAAGCTAGAGCTAGGGCCCTAAACAGAAAATACCGAAATCACGATGGGGTGGTGTATACCAACGCCTTGTATTACTATATGGCTGACGGTGCCGTTGCTATCTTTGTAATTAAGCAGTACAGTAAGTAAATGCGTATCAGCTGCTTCGGTCAAAGTCCGCTACTCGGACCAGGAGGAAGAAGCCGCAATCGCTTTAGCCATCGCTACAGCAGATGCGGAGATAATTGTCACTGATTCAAAAACTGCCATACGTAACTTCTCGCGTAGCAGAATATCAAATACTGCCAGAAACAACCTCGCGGATATCAGACTCGACAGAGAGATAGAACTCGTATGGACGCCTGCCCACTCAGGGTACCGAGGCAATGAGGCTGCTCATCAACACGCTCGAGGTTTTGTCGGCCGAGCGGTGAGACCTAATGCCGAGGAACTTGAAATGGAAGAATTGCTCACATACAGCGACCTACAGCGACATACCTCTGCCAGCATTTTAGTTCATCGGGACAGTTTGCCCATATGATAACAGTAGCAACTAGTGCAGCTCCCTCATGACTGCATGGGCAGCAAGAGCGCAAGTATGCTGCAAGGGAATACACTGTCAAGGTTAAAACATGCCAAAGTTAATACTTTTCTTGCTTCGTGCACACTGACTACAAATGAATTACTTCTCCTCTATGTGAAAACAGTAATAGACTTTGTTTCATGCATTTTGCCTCGCTTAACTGATCAGTATTAGACACATACCTTCACCAGACATTGCACTTCGGGCTGGTAGCAGAAATAAATGGATTAATATATTGTACCAATAAATTATTATTAAACATTTACCACTTTGTTCGCAAGAAAAAAAAACATTTTTGCAAATGTGTGTAACATGCAAGGCTGATTTTGTTAATGCCCACATCACATTGACACAGATAAAGTAACATAGTGTGTACCAGTGAAAAAAGTGATTTCTAGTCTGTGTTTGTGCTAGGCTTTGTTTCTGCTGCTGTCTGCAATCAACAAACTGCATTTCTAAGGATTGCATTTGCAAAAGAAAATAGTACTCATATTAAGACATGCTAGGCCGAGGACCTGGGTTCAGTTCCAGCCATAGTGGTCGTTACATATCAATGAAGGTGAAATGCAAGACACACTTGCAATGTCAGTGCACACGAAGAACCTCAAATCAATGGCATTAATGTAGAGCTGTCCACTATGACGTCTCTTATAGGCAGTTTTTCTATATCACTTATGGAAGTTAAACACCATATCCCACACCGAAGGAGGAACAACACTTTCTTTACTGACCAAATAAGTGAAAAAGAAACGAAACTTGCGATTGCCCTGGCTTTTAACCCTGATGTTGAAGGAAAGAAAGTGTATTCAGAGGCAGCAGCTGGTGGTGGCAATTTCCACCTGAGCATGGATATTCAATGAATGCTTGTTTTAATCTGAAAGTAAATCTTTAGAAGGAAAATTGTTGAAGGGCGACATCTGCAGGTTTTGTTGATGCTATATTGCCATTTATGACACTGTGAGCACCCTTTCACTCTTATCTACTACCCTGCGAAACTAAGAAGCAAACAAGATAGCTTTGAACAGTGCCACATTGCTGCAATACCTAAGCAACAGCTGCACGAGCTGTTTAAAGCCACTTGCAAAATACACAAATCATTTTCACTACATGCACGGCGGAAGGTGTTTGCACGCAGTAGAGGCACTCGTAAAAGTAATGTATCAGCTTTTGGGGTTGAAGCACAGCTACGGACGGTCGCTTTTTTTTTTTTTTTTTTTTTTTTTTTTAAGCAGGCTTTTGCTTCACCGGACGGTTTAGGTGGGGTTCTCACCGAAATACAAAGCGTGCGATAGCATTTCGGAGCCGATTTGCATGTTAACGATATGTAACACAAACCTGCACTGAGAGCCACGACGGGTTTCATGACGCGGCCGTGCACCAGCGATCGAAAACGTGCACAAATAAACCGCATTTAATTGATTCGTGGCAAGACTAGCCACTAGAGCACTAGCCTCATGCAGTCTTTGGGGTAGTCTCGCGGCACATCACGCACGCACATCCAACGGCTAGCAGCAACGTTACTAGAACAAACTCTAGCAGTCAGCACAAGGGATCTTGCGGAAATACAAGGCTTGCGTTCCCTCATAAAATAGATCGCATTTCGGGGCCGATTTGCATGTAAGCGGTATGTAACAAACCTGCGTCTGAGCCACGAAGGGCTTCGTGGAGCGACCGAGCGTCAGCGATTGAATCAATGCACAAATAGCATTTAGTTCATCCGGGACAAGACAAGACGACTAGCCTCATGCGGTCTTTGAAGAAGACTCGCGGCACAAGTATAGCACAAGAGCGCACACACACATCCACGCGACAACGCGCATCGCACGCTGCTACAACACGAGCGCCGAGGCCCATGCCTTGAGTCGCTAGCGCGGAATGGGGGTGCCGGCCGCAGCTCGTAACAGCCAGCCGAAGGCCTCTTCTCCCTCTCCATCTTCGTTTTCCCCCTCGCGCCGCATCCGTTTGTTGGGATCGGATATACGCCACCCGGACACCGCAAGCCCGACAAGTCCAGCAACAGCAACAGGCCCCACCCTCAGAATGCACGAGTCAGACTGCAGAGTCGCAGAGCACTCCTCAGCTACAGACAGCAGTGCAACCCCCCCACCAGCAGGCGCAGGGAATAGCCAACATCCACCCTCCCCCCCCCCCCCCCACTGGGGTGCTACACCAATCCCAGTGTGGAGCCCCCAGGCCACACTACCGACAATGTACGCCGCTGTGGGAGAGTTAGTCAGGCACCACCTGATGCTGGCTCACTGCCTGGCCCAATAAGGCGCCGACGAAACCACGCACGTCGCCGCAGACGTCCCACCGCAGTTCGCATAGGCTTCCTGAACCTCCACGGAGCACGAAAAGAGACAAAGTGGGAAGAATTGTCGAAACACTAAACAACGAGGACTTCAGCCTGTTCGCGTTGTGAGACTCATCTTAGGGACTTAGAGGAACCCCCGGTCCACGAACGATGACAATGGGTTGGAAAAAATCGCGAACAGGGAGGAGTCGGGATGCTGTGGAGAAGCGACTCCACGTGGGAAAGACTAATAGGCGCGTGCTGTGAGCACATATGGATTACTGGCACCATCCTGGGTATGCCCGTGATCGTCGGCGTGGTATATCTGGCCGTGACGTGCGGACAACACGATGGGAATTCCCAAATTATGCAGTGCCTCACAGAGGATATTCAGAGGTGGGCTTGCGGTAAAGAGGTGATACTCATGGGCGACTTTAACGGGCATATTCAGTCCTTGGATGGCTACCAGAATTACAATGGCCAGATCATGATCGACTGGGCCCACAAGCACGGCCTGGAAATTGCCAACCTCCGGGCCGACTGCGAAGGACAGTTCACTTGGAGTGCCAGAAGCAGCCGTTCAACAATAGACTACGTGCTTGTGTCGCCTAAGCTGGCAGCCAGCATCACGCAGATACACATCGATGAAGATGGCTGGTTTAGTGTCGGAGCGACCACAACCGCATTCGACTGTCTATGGCAACCACCACACACCGCACTTCCAAGATAGGGAACCAGAGCTCGGGAAAACGCTATCTTCGAGTGGACTCATACGAAGCTGTGGCCAATTCATTTGAAAACAGCAACTCGCGCAGGGAGGCCACCACGTACGCCGAGTACGTCGGAGAGCTGCTGCGCATCATGAACCAGCACGCAGTTCGCGCTACATCTCGGGGAGGAATGCGGCGCAAAAAGTGGTGGGACGATGAGGTTAAGTTTGCGATCGGAGCGCGGCGCACGGCCAACCGCCTGCATCGCAGAGCGGTCAAGCAACTCTCTGTGGAAGACTGTCAGGCCTGGCAAGAGTACCTTTTTCGCAAGAGGGAGGCGCAACAACTTGTCCAGGTGAAAATGGCAGCATGCAATCAAAAACAGCTACAAGAAATCACAAAAGCCGGGCGCAACGCTCCACGCAAGTTCTGGGCATATGTGACCTCCCTGGACAGGAAGCCATCAGCTCATGTGCTACGGGACACTAACACAGGTGCAGTGGTCACTGAGCTAACACAACATCTCACAGACCACCTTCACTTAGTATACGGACAGGCTGATCACCGGGAAGAATCCGACACTGGGGCTGAGACACGTGTACCAACATCGTGCGACAGCGATACTTCAGATCTCAACTCCCGGTCGGTGACAACTAATGCGCTTGACCGCGCCATCGCCCACATGGGGGTTAACACAGCTCGAGGACTGGACGGCATTCCCGCTGGGTTGATTAAATGTCTTGGCAAGGAGGCCCGCGAACAGCTTGCTGAATTACTGGAATCATCGCCGGCGACCCTATCCCCAAGGACTGGCTCCGCGGCAAGGTATGCCTCCTCCCAAAAAAAGGCGGGGATCGAGGTTCCATCAGGGACTACAGGCCGCTGACCATGTCTAGTGTATTCTACAGGGTGTTCGCCCAGGTACTGAAGACCTGGATAGTATCATGGGCCGAGGCGAAGGGCCTGCTTTCGGAGCTGCAAAATGGGTTCCGACAGGGTCGTCACCTCGAAGACAACATCTTTGTACTGACGCAATGTATTGAAATAGCGCGCAAAGAAAATCGAGGGCTTGTGGCATGCTTCCTGGACGTAAGTAGGGCGTACGATAGTGTCCCCCACGAATATCTACTCCATCGAATGGCTTCTATCGGGTTGCCAACAAGATGGATTGAACTGCTACAGCGCCTATATAGCGACAACACCGTGGTGGGATACTTCGCCGATGCCTGCTCCTACCCTGTCCCCGTACGGGTAGGACTGAAGCAAGGATGCCCAATGTCGCCGATCCTGTACATGCTCTACACAGCAGAGCTCGAACACCACTTGATCCGCTCTGGCGTCGGATTTGCCCTTCCGTACTTGCACAATGGCATTCCAGAGTCCTGGACACTACCGGGCCTGGTATTTGCCGATGACATTGTGCTTCTAGCCGCGGAGGAAGCACAGCTGCAGAAGCTTGTCTCCATCTCCGCCGAACATCTCGGAAACCTGGGGCTAGCCTTCAATGCAAGGAAATCAGCTGTGCTGTACTTTGCGGGCCCCAGCACGTCACTCTTCATGCTGCGTCTGCCAAGCGGAGAGCCTATACCCCAGACCACCACCTATACAGGTACCTCGGCATTAACATCAGTGCCCAAGGAGACGTATATGCAGCACACGAAGAACACGTGCGACGTTCCTCCCAGCGAGCGTGCTGTATTTTGCGCAAACGGTGCCTGTGGGGATGCAGCCGATGCGTAATAGTTCGCGAATTGTGGAAAGCTGTGCACGTTCCGGCCCTGACATTCGCGAATGCTGTGGTGTGCATATCGGCCTCTACGCGTGCTTGGCTGGAGCGCGGACAACACGAAGTTGGCCGAGTAGCCCTGGGGTGTCACGGGCGAGTTGCCATTGAGGCAATCCAGGGTGACCTCGGCTGGTCGTCGTTCGAAGCTAGAGAGGCAAGCAGCAAAATTGCATTCGAGGAACGGCTCCGCATATTACCCGACTCACGATGGGCACGACGAGTGTATCGGTACCTCTACTTTAAGGGGACCAGAACGCGATGGTGCTCCCGGGTACAGCGGTTGCGCTGCAAGCGCAGTCTCTTTGAAAATTCCACCCAAGAGAACGAGCTAACTGAACGCAAGAGCGGACGCGCGGTGCGGACCCGGGTGCAAGCAGCAGAGACCGGCCGCTGGCAATCCGCTATGGAGACCAAATCAACGCTCCAGATGTACCGCACGCACAAACAGACAATTGCACCAGAACTCCTGTACGACAACAGCGGGGGTAGTGCCCTTTTTTCCGAGGCGCGCGCCGAAGCTCTGCGCACACTCGTGTACCGCCGGCGCTTCGATGATTCCGCCGAGGCACAAGCCACCACCTGCAGAGCCTGCGGGAGACATGAGGAGCTCCTAGAACCATAGAGTGTAAGGAACTCTAGGCCTAGAACACCTGGTGCTCCACTGCGACTGGTTGTCTCCTCGACACGCAGATGGCGCCACCCTTTTGCGCGCATTGGGCTTCAAGGCGGGCTTAAAAGCGACGAAACGAACGCTATCGCAAGTCGAAGTGTTTCCACTACGAAGGCTAGGCTACCAAAGTGGTGGCAAATAACTCGGCGATGACCGCCAAACGACTGAACATCGCACTCAGTGACTGCCACAGTGGTGTGTGTGTGTGTGTGTGTGTGTGTGTGTGTGTGTGTGTGTGTGTGTGTGTGTGTGTGTGTGTGTGTGTGTGTGTGTGTGTGTGTGTGTGTGTGTGTGTGTGTGTGTGTGTGTGTGTGTGTGTGTGTGTGTGTGTGTGTGTGTGTGTGTGCCAGTGCGCGAATTTGTGCCAGTGTGTGTTTTGTGCGACAATATGTATGCGTGTTGTGAATGTTTTGTTGTTTTATTATTATTATTATTATTTTTATTTTACATTTTTATTCTTTTTACAATTTTTTGGTCTGATCCGGGGGACCCCGTTGATCTCCCGATATGAAGGGAATGACCTCAGACTCATCATCATCATCATCGCTAAGGCTCCTCTATTTTTTTAAAGGTAGGATAGATGGATGGATGGAATATAGGAGCGTCCCTTTTGAAACGGGGTGGTAGCAGTAGCTATCATGCTCATTTTTCTACCTATATCCTAATTATTGATTTAGATTAGTTAACTAAATCATCATTCTATTTATTAAATTTTTTATCTACATTACTAACATTATGTCACTTCCCTGCTTTTAAGCCACCAGTCTTCCAGTCGTTTTTTGCTAGTTTCCACCACCGGTTTATTCACCCGGCCACTGTTATCTCTAAACCCCAGAGCGTCAGGAACAGTGATTGCGCCTGCACCAACTTCCGGATGGATACCATTACATTCGAGTATAATATGGGCAATTGTTTCACTGGAGTTTCCACATACAGCACATGCGTCATCTCCATTGTTAAATTTCTTTTTGTAGCTGCGTGTTCTAAGGCACCCTGATCTAGCTTCAAAAAGTAGGGCACTGCCTAGTTATCAAAGAAATCTTCCTTCCTGATCTACATTTTCCACTTTCGGTATAATTCCACACTCTGTTTCTTTTCCATCGAATTTATCCAATTTTTACCTTCTGTGTTTTTCACCTGTTGCTTAATGCTCTTTATTTCTCCGTCCTTGTTACTAGCATACTTACTATAGTTAGTTTCCTAGTTCTTTTCCTTTATTGTTGTTACATCGGCGCAACGCTTATCAAGCTTGCTGCTCTCTTGCTACTGTGTGCCGCTTGGTTACTGTGTGCCGCTATCTGATGTACGCAGTCATGGTTCGCGTGTGCGACCGTAGCGCTAGCCAATAGCATGCCTCGGTTGCACCCAGGCTTCCTTTATAAACCGAAGCCACTGAATCCTTGTTGCTTGTATGTTCGTGTTGTTGTCCGAATAAAGTCTTGCCTTCTCGGCGTCTCGGAATAACATGGCGACGAGGATGGGATGGCGGAGTAAGCGTGTGCTTGACCCCGTTTGTCAAAAGAAACTCCTCGAATTCTTTTGCACGAAACTGCGGCCCGTTATCTGTGACTACCTCTATCGGCAGGCCATGACTTGCGAACAACGAGCGCACCGTTTCGATCGTGCTTTGCGCCGTCGTTGACGTCATGATTTTTATTTCCAACCATTTGGAATAGGAATCTACAGCTAGAAGAAACATCTTTTTTTTCTTTTCAGCAAAGTCTAGATGTACCCTCTCCCAACTGCTTGTGCACCACTTCCAAGATGAAAGCGGCGCTAGTGGCCCCACGGATTTGGTGCTTTGACAAATTTCACACTGCTTCACTGCTCGTTCGAGGCAGTTGTCTATCTGTGGCCACCAAACCATTGACCTCGCAAGTGCTTTCATCTTTGTGATACCGATGTGTTGTTCATGTAACAAGCACATAACTTCACTTTGAAGCGACTGTGGTACAACGACTCTGTTGTTCCACACCAAACAGCCGCAATCGACTGAAAGCTCAAACCGCCTAACGAAGAAAGGCTGATAAAGTGTGTCCACAGCACGCGGCCATCCGTGCCATACCATTTCACGAACAGTACTAAGAACTGGATCTTTCACAGTTTCCCGCTCGATATCTTTCGCAGTTAAGGGGAGTTTACTAACGGGCGAAAAATAAAATATTTCTTCTGAACCTCTTCTGCTAGAACCTCTTCATCAACTGTTGCGCAAAGGCAGCACATGGAAGTGGTCGAGCTAGTGTGACGCATGTTTCAGACGGTGTAAAAATTTGATCAGTGAAGACATGGTTTTGGAACTGTATGATGTAAAGAAAGAAATACAGCTGACATGTGACGCTTCTGCTTACGGCTTAGGCGCGGTGCTGTCGCAAGTGATTGAGGGCGTAGAGCGACCGATTGCGTTCGCATCTCGATCAATGACTCCTGCCGAGCGTAATTACGCGCAGGTGGAAAAAGAAGCTCTTGCTGTTGTTTTTGCAGTAAAGAAATTTCATAAATATCTGTATGGGCGTAAGTTCAACGTGATCACCGATCACCAGTCGCTCACCGCTATTTTTGAGGCAAAGCACCACACAAATGCAGTCGCTGCAGCTCGCGTGCATCGCTGGGGAATTTTCCTTGCAAACTACAACTTTCGCATTTTGCACAGAGCAGGAACAAAGATAGCCAATGCAGATGGCTTATCACGCCTTTCACTGCCTGAAGCCGGTGACGAGGCAGAAGAAATATTTTATTTTTCGCCCGTTAGTAAACTCCCCTTAACTGTGAAAGATATCGAGCGGGAAACTGTGAAAGATCCAGTTCTTAGTACTGTTCGTGAAATGGTATGGCATGGATGGCCGCGTGCTGTGGACACACTTTATCAGCCTTTCTTCGTTAGGCCTCATTCTCACAGCCGGTGCTCCTCTCCGTCGCGGCGGCACCGGCGGGCGACACCGCACGACGGATGGAACGGCGCGATGTTCAAACATAAAGGGCCGCCGTCAAATCTGTTCGGGCGGGGCTTCGCCGCTCCCACGCGACTCTACGTCAGAGCGCTTTTTTTTTTCTCCTGCAAGAAAAAAAAATACGGAGGGCGGCTGCCCTCTCTGCAGCGGTGGAAGTCGTGTACTCCGCGTCTGTACGGGGGAAAAAAAAAGAAGCGTGCTGTCTCACGTGCTCTAGCAGCAGTTTGGAGCTAGAAAGCGTTTTCATCTCAGCTTTGGTAACGGTACAAACACCACGCGTACTGCGCCAAAACAAATGAGTATAATTATAGCAAGCATGTATTAAACCGCAAAAAGTTATGCTCCCTCCATTAAAATTATTCTTCGCAATCAGCACAATCACAGAAAACGTAATAAACTATTCTGTCCATAAAAGAATTGTTCGCGACAACATGGCAAGATGGTTTTGATACAATCATTAAAAAATCAAGTTAGAATGGCGCCGACTGAAATAATATTTCACGCAAATCTGTCGGAAGTCGAGGTTAGCTGTGACGTCCTGCATATTGCAAAATTAAATAAAATCGGCATTTTTTGTTAGCCTCTTGTGCTTTGGTGCTTCAGTAGCTGTACGAAACTCCACGCAACTCAAGGCTGCTATCAATATAAGCATTGTTCACCAGCAATGAAACGTTCCTGTCGATACCACCATTCGTGATATTAAGGTAGCGCTTAATATTTCGCTATCACCTGCAAGTGCAAGCAATGCGGCTTCAAAAGCGGTGGCTTCCTCTTTAAACGCAGTTTCGTCACAGCTTTTTTTTCTTTAAAGGGTTTTTTGTCTTGCGTGGAGATTGCGACCTTTTCTTACATTTCTTTTCCCCATTGATACGCTTTTTCTTCACTTGCTTTCTTAGACCTCCTCCCCTTGACGAAGTTTTCTTGCCGCGCCATTTACCCGCTGTTTGAATTTTTTTGTTCTCTCTCTCTTCTCTTTGTTCAGTTTTCTCCTCTGCTCTTTTCCTCACCTCGCCCATTACCTCTTCTTTTCCCTTCTTCACGCTGAGCGGCAGTCGTTTTGACTTCTTCTTTACTGTCTCGAACCTTGTTTGCCACTCCGTACTTGTTTTTGGTTCTGGTTGTGTCTGTATAATGGCTCTTAGCTCAACTTGTGAGCCACATGCTTTACATGATTTCAATTTGTCAAGAACCTGTTCTGCGTTTGGATTGACTTAGGTTGGTGAGAAAAACTACCAGATTAACTATTTGCAACGAGGTACCGTTTTTCGTAGCTCCAAAATGAAAGGGAGTGAAATTCCAATTATGCTAGTTGAAAATAGTGTTACCTCAGCATCTCAGATAAAAAAAAAATTACCCGTCTCTTATATTCCGGCCCCGCCGGGGTGGTGCAGTGGTAAGACGCCCGACTACTGTGCCGGAGTTCCCGGGTTCGAACCCGACCGCGGCGGCTGCGTTTCGATGGAGGCGAAACGAAGTGGCGTCCGTGTGCTGTGCGATGTCAGCGCACGTTAAAGATCCCCAGGTGGTCAAAATTACTCCGTAGCCCTCCACTACGGCTCCTCTTTCTCTCTTTCCACTTTCATTCCCACCTTCCTCCCTTTCCTTACGGCGCGGTTCGGGTGTCCACAGAGCAAGTGTGACAGTTACTGCGCCTTTCCCTTCCTGTGAACCAATTTTAACTTTAACTTATATTCCGCTTTTAGTGTCGCAACTTCTCGCAGCAGTTCAGAGTTGGAACGCCTTCTTATGTCAGCCTCAGTACAAACACCGCACGTACTACGGAACAACAAATGGGTACGAATATATATCAAGCCAGTATCCAAGCTCAGCATAAATGCGCACATCTATAATATTATTCATGGCAGTCAGCGAAATCGAAGAAATCTATAGGAACATATATAATAACAAGGTCAGTTGTTGGGCGAGTTGGTGACGATGTTCCATATCTACAGCGCGATAAACGGGACAAGAGAACACAATAACGACAAACACTGTGTTTGTCGTTATTGTGTTCTCTTGTGCCGTTTATCGCGCTGTAGATATGGTATATAATAACTCTGTCATCAATAAAGGAATGGGTCGCCAGAACTTGCAAAATTTCTTTTGATACACCCATTCAAACATACAACTGAAATATCGTTAAGTTTTGCAGGAGGTCATGTTTAGCTGCGACACCCGGTGCATTGAAAAATGAAAAAAAAAAAAAGAAAAAAGAAACGGCATCTGTTGTCTCTTGTCAGCGCGCGCTTCGCGGGGCACCAAACAGGAGGGCAACCCCCGCTTTCTGCATGCGAGCCCGCGATGGCCGCGCGGCCGCTCCGCCAGCGCTCGCTCGGTCGCGACACGCAAGCCGTGACGTAGAGTCACGTGAGAGAAGCGAGCGCGCTCACTGGTCCGTCTTTCGTGGGGCGGAGTCTGCCGCTCGCCGGACCGGCGGCGCCTTGGAGCGAAACCCCACGGCGCCGGCCATCCGATTTCGGGGAGTACTGGCACCATTAACTCCCCTTCTCGGGCGAGCGCCGGCGCGACGGAGGCGACGGAGGAGAGAAAAACCGGCTGTGAGAATAAGGCCTCATTCTCACAGCCGGTTTTTCTCTCCTCCGTCGCCTCCGTCGCGCCGGCGCTCGCCCGAGAAGGGGAGTTAATGGTGCCAGTACTCCCCGAAATCGGGTGGCCGGCGCCGTGGTATAGCCGTGGGTATAGTGAACTAGAATACTTTCTAGTGGCGCGAACGGAAGGAAAATGGGCGCCTCTTGCACGCCGGACGCCACTGACCGCCGCTGGTGGCGCTGCAGTTACGTTTACTAGGACCGCGTGCGCGTCTGCAAAGAGAAGTCAAGGCTTGGCGCGCCGTGCAGTCTGCACATTCTTGCGATTTTGCCCTCGAACTTTCAGTTCTGCCTTCCATCACAGCAACTAAGACATCTCAGCTCTTCAAAAGCACCATGCGATGTTCGAAATGGCCAGGAAAAAGACCAACTCACACTGTTTTGCTCCGAGATGCCGAAGCGCGGCTATCCGGATGCTCCAGTCACCTTTGTTTGCTGCTCCGAGGGACAATAAACATCGCACAAAGTGGAAACGAAGCTTGTGAAGCCAGGAAAAGCCTCTCACAGAAACATTGGCAGTGTGTGAGCATCATTTCAAGCCGCATCTCATCCTGCTGCGTGACTACGCATATATATGATCAACGGCAGAAGTGAGGATATACCGCGTGAAAAGCCATCACTGGCACCTGATGCAGTGCCTATTCACTCTTGCCGGGTTGTCCGGCATATATTACCGTCAAACCCGTGAAGCCGAGGCTGGATGTGGGCAATATTGATGTTGCAGAGAGTTGTGCTCAGTGCAGATTCTTGCTATTAAGCCCGTGGCACCAAACGATAGCCGACATATTTTATACCGCGTGTCCAAGCTAACTTCAGCCAAGGGTTAAAAATAAACCATTTCAGTAAGGCCAGAGAAACCACTTGCTGAAAGCCAACTGGCGCACCAGGTCTGAACAAAAGGAAGACTACGGGGGAAGAAAGCTTCGACTGTTTGCGTGATTTCGAATACTACCATTGGCTCAATAAAGCAGACAGCTCAGATTAAATTAAATTTAATTCCGCGTAGTCATGGTATATCCTTGGATCTCTAGCTGGCACATTTATTTAATCATTTATTCATATCCTTCATATCATACCCTACTGATGCCCTAAGAAAATAAATATCGATAAAAAAAAACGGTGCAGGCAATTTTTCATTTTGCAATTCTAATTTACTAAGTATTGCGTTCAAATAAATGCGATTTGCAAATTTGGGGAGGACCTTCTGAAACCCCCATTTCATTTATTCCCGATAAAGAAAACCTCACGTGCATAGTTTTTCCCACCTCTATAAAAAGCCCGCGAAAAAAAAAATCACGTGACTGACGCATTCATGCGCTACGATATTGTGGTGCTCCCAACCGCGCATGGTTTGAGTGACAGAAATTAGCTGCGGCCGTGACTCAACAGCCCAGTCTTAGCGCTATACAGGCTGATAATTTTTGTATTTCGCGGGCTTTCTTTAGAGCTTGGAAAAACGATTAGGCTTTCTTTATCAGAAATAAATGGAATGAATTTTAGAAGGCGCTCTCAAATTTTGCAAACCCAGTTATTGTCTAAAGGCAATAGTTAGTCATTTAAAAAAATAATTACTAATTACTTAACTTCAAAATAAAACATTGCCTGGGGTGAGCCAGTTGGCTGGCAGCTGTATACAATTGTGGTCTCTCTATCCTACCTCAAACTAACTGAAAAGAAAAAGAAGAAAAAGATGTCACATGTATTAAACTTGGCTAATTTTACTAATTTTAAGGACAACAGAGGCCTTTTGTACCCTTCAAGTGATACCAGTTTGTGGCTGACCTTAAGAATGTGTTTACAACCTGCTTCAGTCTAAATTCAAGCAGACAGCTTGTACTCAGTACATGCTACTGGCCAAGCAAACCTGCTAACTTGGGTGCGCTGACCACTGTCAAATTGGTGCAGCTGAAATCACTGCTTAAGTACCCGCATGCACTTTTTCACAAAATGCATTAACCAGCGCAATGTCAAGCTTCAAAGCACCTGAAGATGAGCAGATGGATGCTCTTAGGACTGTTTGTGTAGTCAATAATTTCACAAAACAACTCATTGTTGATGGCTTTTGTCCCATGCACTTAAATAAAATAAAACAGCAGTGGAGAAGCCTTGTGAAGTATCCTAAACAAAATTGCTCTGCCCTCCTCATGTATGTATTTTTGGCATATATGTTATGCATATGAGATGATGAAAGGATTTTAATTAGCACCTGGCTTACAGCGATGATTTATGCGACCAAGCGAGCGCCGGCGGAGCGGCCGCGCGGCCATCGCGGGCTCGCATGCAGACGGCCGTGCGCGAGCACAGAGAAAAAAAAAAAGAAAAAAAAAAAAGCGGGGTTGCCCTCCCCTCTGGTGCCCCGCGAAGCGCGCGCTGACAAAAGACAACAAATGCTGTCCCCCCCCCCCCTCCTTTTTTTTTTTTTTTTTCAATTCTCAATGCACCGGGTGTCGCAGCTAAACATGACCTCCTGCAAAACCTTAGGATGTTTCTGTTGTATATTTGAATGGGTTTATCAAAAGAAATCTTGCAAGTTCTGGCGACCCATTCTTTTATTGATGACAGAGTTATTATATATGTTCCTATAGACTTCTTCGATTTCGCTGACTGCCATGAATAATATTATAAATATTATAGGAGTGCGCATTTATACTGAGCTTGGATACTGCCTTGATATATATTCGTGCCCATTTGTTGTTTCGTAGTAGCGCGGTGTTTGTATTGAGGCTGAGATAAGAAGGCGTTCCAACTCTGAACTGCTGCGAGAAGTCGCGACACTAAATGTGGAATATAAGAGACGGGGAATTTTTTTTTTATCAGGGGCGCTGAAGTAACAGTACTATTCTCAAGTAGTAGATTTCGAATTTCACTCACTTCCATTCCGGAGCTACGCAAACGATACCTCGTTGCAAACAGTTAAGCGGGTAGTTTTTCTCGCAAACCTAAGCCGATCCAAACGCAGAACAGGTGCTTGGCAAACTTAAATCATATAAAGCATGTGGCTCATAATTTGAGCTAAGATCCATTATATAGACACAACGAGAAACAAAAACAAGTACGGCGTAGCAAACAAGGTTCGGAACAGTAAAGATTCGGACGGGCGGAAAATGTATTGGCTAGGCAGGCGAAGAAGTCAAAATGTCTGCCGCACAGGTGAAGGAAAAGAAACAGGTAATGGGTGAGGTGAGGAAAGGAGCAGAGGAGAAAACAGAACAAAGAAAAGAGAAAAAAAAAAGCAAACAGTGGGTGAATGGCGCGGCACGAAAACATCATGAATGGGAGGAGGTCTAAGGAAAGAAATAAAAACCATACCAATGGGGGAAAAAAAATCAAGAAAAGGCCGCAGTCTACCTGCCAGACAGAGAACCCCTTTTATGAAAGTTGTGACGAAACTGCTTATCAAGAGTAATATAACTAGAGTGTGCATTTACACTACGTTTTAGTACTCGCTGCTTATATTCGTACCCATTTGCGTCCGTGCTGTACGCGCGGCGTTTTGCAGTAAACTGTGGAGTTGCGTACAGCTACTGAAGCTAAGATGGCAATGCCTTCCAGCCCCAAAGCACAAGATGCTAACAAAAAATGCCAATTTTATTTAATTTGACAATATGCAGGACGGCACAGCTAACCTCGACTGCCGACAGATTTGCGTGACATATTATTTCAGTCGGTGCCATTCTAACTTTATTTTTAATGCTTGTATCAAAACCATATTGCCATGCTGTCGCGAACAATTCTCAACGATAGGGAGCAGCTGTTTACGATTCCCTGCTTAACATAGCAGCTGTGCAGAGCCTTTGACACGCCAAGCTTGTAACGTACGACATGTGCCTTTGAGACGTGAATTGTGTGATTTATATGCAGTCCCGAAATCATTTCTGGGTGAGCAGGAACGTCTGCTGCAATGTGATCGGCACGGCTATGAGAAGTGTTTTTTTAAACTCAGCGGGGCCCTTACCAACAGAAGACCGCTGAAGAACACGTCCTTTTATTTTTTTGTTTTTGAGTAACCACGATTGCATGCGCAATGACTGGATTTAACTCACTTGTGGTATGCGAGAAACAAAAGTAGCGAACAAGCTGTCACCGCAATATTTGACATAACAGAAAGTACACTCTATGTCATAATCGACCGTGTAGCCGCTTCCATAACATCATTCAGTTCTCTTACAGACATTGCCGAATGATGCCTCGTACCGTTGATATTGTTGCTTTGCACAACGGTGTGTGTGGAGCACGGAGTTTAGCGAGATTGCAGCAGACAATCAAATTCGCGCTCCAGAAGAAAGGTGTCGCTGCTTGCATGCACCCGCGTGGTGCATTTTGTACTCGATGTTGATCCTTCTCAGGGTACCACCGCCGGCCGCGGTCCACAGGTCACCGCGCCGGTTTTGGGGCGCACCCAGTGCGCGGTGATCGAGGATACTATTAAGCTTTTCAGCTGACACGCACTTACGGTGGGGCGTTCCAAGATGAAGAGCTCGAGGATATGACGTGCCAGCAATTTCGTCACGACGACCCTCATGATGCCTAGAGGGGCCATATAATGAAGTAGCAATTTGCTTTCTCGTTAGCTGTAATATTCTGGGCTATGTCATGACAAGTATTGTTGTCACATCATGCCTCCCCCTTTTATTTTAGGCAAAACTCCACACCGGAAGTGCGTATCAGGTGGCGTAAAAGCGTTCAGTTTGCGTTCACTTTCTGGAATACCAGCCCAGGCAAATACTGTTTTCAAAACCCATCGACAGTGACATCTCTGTGACGAAAACGTGTACATAGTTAATACATTGACGTCATCAAATAGCTGTGGTGTGGAGTCAGCAAAGCAAAGAGCATTGAGGACACAGGATAATGGTGGAAACAGCGCTAACACAGAGCGGAGCAAATAATGATATATATTTCTGCACTAAACGCCAATTGATAGTCAACACTTGTGTTGTGTTCTTGCTCCGTCCCGTGTTAGCGCTATTTCCACCATGATCGCAAAACAAAAAGCCCAACTCTCCCCTCTTCTGATACAGGATAGCTCACCGTGCCGGACTCTATGGCGGCGCCGCCGCCACCGCCTATGAGTCTGGCCGTGCTCTGGGAATGTTCAGCGCTTCTGCTCGCTTGATTCGATGACATTTCACTGTCTTCGTTGGTGCATGTTACAATTACCTGGCGTTGATTCCGTGCTCGGTGTGTTTATCGAGCGCAAAGCTTGGGTATGTTTTGAGCGCGTGCGCGGACACGCCGATCGGACGCCGGAAAGGGGAAGTAGATTTAACTCTTATTTTACACCGGACTCGGTACAACTCAAACTGGTGTACATGTGGAGTAATATGGAGACTGCCTGCTATACTCAGGCCGCAACAGTATGCCTGCACAGGTGCAGAGCTTTCGGCAACGGTGCGTCCCGCAGGCGGGGAGACGAACTGCGCCGCTCCTTGCCTGCCCAAGACGTATAGTCCTAGCTGGTTTCAAATCGAAGCGGTCGACGATTTACTGGGAAGCCCATCTTATAACAAAATATGTTCATGATTTGCACGATTCCCTGGCGTGTCGCGCCGGACAGCAGTTTTTAAAGTGGGTATGGCAATGAAAGCTCGCTTCTATTTCTATAATCACTTCTACCAGCGCGACAGCACCTCAGTAATTTCCAAACAATCCTCACAATTTAATTGTTATTGATAGGCCTTTGTAGAAGGAGTTATATGAAAAAGTTCGATCCGCGATCTATTACCCGATCGCGGCTTTCCTTCGCGCTGTGTTTATTTCGTGATCCTTATGCAATGCATTAGCGATTTATTGTTTAGAGTGTTCCAATATTGCAGAAAAAAATCCGCGGACTTCGCCAATGCAGCAAAAAAAATAGTGCGCGGATTTCAGGTAAACAAGGCACGCAGCCACCTGTATTTTAGATTTAGTGGCATCGCTTTGCACGCTTTTTGCGTTGTACGGTGCTCACAGGCCTGATACTTGGGCCTATCATGACGTATCTTATCGCCTTTTCAACAGCGTGCGCGTGTCTTATGCGAGTGAGACAGACAAATTTAGTGTCAAGCCCACGGAGATCCTATTAGGTTCGTGCTCTGACCTGGAGTGCTTTAGAATGAATCGAGGGAGCCTAATTAATTATATCGTACTTGACTCGAGGATTAAGCAGGTTAAATGTAGCACTGACAATGTACTGCCAGGCGGGTTGCCGTAGACTGAGTGGACATCAGCTCTGGTTAGAGAACCAGGCACATTAAGTATTCCCCAAAAATGATAGAAATCGACGCGATAGAAATCGGTCCCAAGGACGCGGGATCGAATCCCGGCCTCGGCGGCAGCTTTTCGATGGAGGCGAAAAGCACGGCGCCAGTGTGCTGTGCGATGTCAGTGTACGCTAAAGAGCCCCAGGTGGTCGAAATTTCCGGAGTCCTCCACTACAGCGTATTTCATAGCCTGAGTTGCTTTGGGACGTTAAACCCCACAAACCAAACCAAACCATAGAAATCGGTATTGGGAAGCAGCTCCCACCGAGAGCGACCGCCATTTTGAAATGCTGGTGTGACGTCACAAGAAAATAGACGGCGGAGCGTCGCCTGCAATGCAGGCTGGAATATCAAAAGACAGGTCTTTCTCTTTCTCTCTTTTATTTTTCGTGGACGATTGACACAGTGGTCGTCCCTCATGCAGAATTGCTTGATGGACATGTTACTGCACACAAACAAGTAGAATAAGGTATGCATAGTTCAAGTACGGTTAGATTGCGGCGACTCCGAGTCCGCAGTTGTCCGCGGCGGAAGGCCCACGAGTCCCGAAAGCTCAGAGATGCCGGGTTCCAAATGGAGACTGGCGGAGGTGGAGGCAGGGTGGGACTCACGAAGCGCACCAGGAGGTGCAAGGACGTCGGGGTGGTACGAAGTCTGGTCCGCGGCAGTGTTATGAGCCTCCCGACATGAGGACGCGTCACACAGAGACGTTGGGCTGCCTGGAGCAGCCTCGTCGACCATGGCCAAACAGGCAGCCGATAGGCCTAACCAGCCAGCAGCCAGAGACCAGAATGGGGAAAAAAGCGATCCAAGGGCACGGCCCGCCAGGAAGGAGGCCACTCGGAGATTCTCCCAGGTCTTACCGGGCTCTTCCGATAACATGGGTACCAAGACACCCGGAAATTAGTATAAAAGCGAAGTAGCAAGAGAAACGAAAAGAACCGCCTGTCAGCCAGCCATTTTCGTCCCACCCACGCGCCCCACCAGGACTGGGGGTACCAGTCAAACTCAGCAAGAGGAGTGACAGTCGTGCGAGCAATAGAAGCCCTCGGATTGGAACTCCTCACCGAACCTCTATATCCGACCAGGGAAGGCAACAGCGTCACCCGTGACTCCTGCCCGGACCTCACCCTGATCAAGAACATTGTTGAGGTTACATGGACGAACCTAGCTAGAGGAAACCCTGGGAAGGTGCCACTGCATACTAAGCACGTCCATATCATCTACCAAAATCCGAAAGGATCTGGGCGCTGCCCATATCACCGACTGGCCCAAATTCCGTAACGCATACGTCCCATCAGGTCCAATCCACACAGAACTGAAGCGAAGACATCAAACAAGCACACAAGAAAGCCACCGAAAAAATACAACGCACACCGGAAGCCCCAGAGGAAGACCGCCATCTCCTCAAGCTATGGCAGAAGCGCAGCAGCCTTGTCCAACGGAAAAGACAGCGCCTAAATAGCCTTCTCCGACTGCGGATTGCGCAGCTCACGGAGGAAGCCCAGACAAATGCCACCAACCTAGCACAACAAAATTGGCAACAGTTTTGCGAGTCATTGCGAGGAACGCTGGGAACCTTCCGTACCTGGACAACCCTGCGGAACCTCATTGACCCCTCTAAATCAAAATCCCCATCTACACGGACCCTAAAGCGTATTGCTCACCTTTTTCCGGGGTATGAAGTCCCGCTGCTTCAGGCTCTAAAGGAGAAATACATCGGCACCAGCACCCCGCCACCCTTCTCTTTGACCTATCAGGGCTAGGAAAATCCGGCACTCGATGCTTCCATCTCTGAAGCCGAGGTGTACGCTGCAGTTCGATCATGCACCAGCAATACGGCGGTGGAAGCAGACAAGATCAGCAACGCCATGATCCGCAACTTCAGCAAGGCACACATCAGCGACCTCACTAAGTACCCGAACGACTCGCTGTGGGAGAAGAAATTCCCTGTGATTGAAAACGCTCGGAGATAACCGTAATTCCGAAACCGGGTAAGAAGCCGGCGGCCGAAACGCTACGACCCATATCACTCACCTCGTGCCTGGGCAAGCTTTACGAGCGAGCCACCCAGATGAGACTTCAACACTACTTTGAACGGCCTCTTCTATCCCTCCATGATCGGCTTCAGGCCTGTCCACTCAAGACACTTTCCTTCTCAAGGAGGAGGTACTTTCCGACATTCCGAGAGGACGCGAACACCTCATTATGGTGCTGTATCTCAAAGGCGCGTTTGATAACGTGTCTCACGAGGCCATCCTATCCGAGCTCAATAAATTAAACTGCGGCGAACGCACCTTCCGATACGTCGACCTTTTTGTCCAACCGAACGGCAAAAGATAGGAATGGGTGACATAAGATCGGATCTTCAAGACATGCCAAACAAGGGCACGCCACAGGGGTCGGTAATCTCCCCGCTTCTCTTCAACATCATCATGATTAGAGTCGCAAGGGCTCTGCAACAGGTCCCGAACATTGGATCCACGATCTGGACAACCACCGGCTCTCTAGGTCAGAAGACACTTCAAGCAGCAGCAACCTGCGTGGAAACAGGCCTTTCGATGCGGGCTCGGAAGCTCCCCCGATAAATTCGAAGTCATCCGCATACATGGATACCACTACACATCAACAGGCAACCTTAGCATCCTCCTGCATGGGGTCCCAATCCGGGAAGTACCACTCATCCGGATCCTGGCGCTCTGGCTCCGAGCGATAGGAAAGTAGACCACGTGCTCCACCTCCTCAAGAATACAACACAGCAGATCTCTAAAATGATCCGCCGGGTGGCCAGAAACAGAAAAGACATGCGGGAAGAAGACACGATCTGTCTGGTGCAGGCGCTTGTCATCAGTCGCCTCTCCTATGAACTACACTATCTCACCTTGCTCCGAAGAGATCTCAACAGCCAATGCAGTGATACGTGCAGCTTACAAAAATGCATTAGGCCTCCCACCATACACCTCCAAGGTCAAATTGGAAGCTCTTGGACTGCACAACATATTTGAAGAGATTCAAGAGGCTGTCCTCCTGTCCCAGAGGGAACGCCTTCTGTCAACTGAGCCAGGCCAGCTTATTATCGAGCGCGATTCAGTGGAACGCAGTCCAAAAACTGTCTATGCGGTTGCCGCTCTATACGAGCATACATCGACCACTGCAGAAGCCGTGGTGGTGGGCTCTTCTTACACAAGTCTCCAGCATGTCCATCCCGCACTGTGCGGCGTGTCGGCTCCCTCTTGCAGGCAGAATACTAACAAAATTAGCTCACTTCGCTACAAATTCTCTGTTCAAACATCAGATCACTTGTGTCCCTGGGTACTCCGGGTCGAAGGGTGATGATGTCGCGGACAGGCTAGCTCGATATCACACAAAACGAGCGGCCACCACCCGGAGCTCACAACTCGCATTCCTGTCCCCGCGGCTTACGGCGCACGACTTACGTACCTACGCGAACGTCAGATTTACCCCCCCCCCCTCCACACAAGGGGCTATTTGCACAGGAAACGCGGGAATGGAGACAGCTCCAAGCTAACTTTCCCCAACCTACATCAATACAGCATCATTTTCACAGAACACTACACAGCCATATGCCCTTAGTGCAACAACCAGCCCACCGCCTACCACATCACATGGGGGTGCAAGGGCCCCAAACCTGCAGACGCACACCATTCGGAGGCCACTCTACTATGCTGGCCTAGCGTAGGCTGGTAACCCACGCAAGAGCGGCAGCCCAGGCCACTGGAGTCTTGAAATGACTCCGCACTGCCCCCCCTTTTTTATTTGATAGTTCTCTCTCATCACGTCATGACGTCACCACTTCTCGAAACCTCTAACCATTACTATTGGTGATAGTTAACCATGACGCACTTTGAGTACCAGTTAATAGGGAGTAGTAGTAGTAATAACTTTATTAATAAACAGAGAAGTTTGGGGCATGCATGCCCCTGGGCCCCCGCACGGCCCCACTACACTCAAACGTTCATGTTCCTATGGTTCATGACGTCGGCAGCCCAGTCTGTGGCGATCCTCTGCCGAACCGGGTCCTCAGAGTGCAGCAGGGTCTCCCAATCCTCCCAGGTGGTAAGGTGCTCTACACCCCGCGGGGGAGGATCCGCCGGGAATTGGAACAAGATGTGGGCGAGGGTGGCGGTGGGGTTGTTGCAAAGGGTGCAGGAGGGATCGGTGAGGATGTGGTGGTAGCGAGACGCACTATAAGGGGACGGGAGGGTGCGCGTCTGGAGTCGTCGCCAGAGCATCTGGTGGTAGTTATCTAGAGATGGGTGGGGTGGGGGATAGAGAAGTCGCTCGGCTCGATAGGCCTGGGTTAGCTCACTGAAGGAGTGCATGCGATCACGCGTGAATCCCGGATCGGAGGCCGTCGGCGCCCGGTTTAAAGAACCTCGGGCTAACGCATTGGCGGCCTCGTTACCGGGATTCCCGGAGGTCGCAGGCACCCATATCAGCTCCACATAGCGGGGCGGGTTGGCGGCGGGCGAGCTCAGTATGCTGAACGCAGAAATGTGAACTCTACCACGCGCAAAATTTAGTATTGCAGTTTTAGAGTCAGACATTATATAGCGTGCTTCCGCGTGTGCAAGCGCGTAGGCGATGGCTGCTTCCTCGGCTGCCTCCGAGGAGGTGACCGAGGGGAGAGGGACAGTAGCAAGAGGTTGCAGGAAGGAATTGGTGATGGCCAATACCGCTCCCTCATTCGTGCATGAGGCGTCCACCCATACTGCGTCCGTTTCGGAGCCGTAGTATTTGTGGAGCGCCTTAGCTCGGGCTCGACGGTGTTGCTCGTTATACTGGGGGTGCATGTTGCGAGGGAGCGGCTTAATGAGAAGGTCTCGGTGGAGGGGCCGAGGTATAGGAAAGAGGGTAGGGTCATTTGCTGAGACGCGAATGCCTAAAGTTTCCACGATATGGTGACCGGTGGAGGTCTTGGTGAGACGCAAGTATTGGGCTTGGCGATGAGCCTCCACAAGCCCCCCAATTGTGTTGTGAAGGCCAAGCTGTAGAAGGCGTTCTGTGGGAGTGTTGATTGGGAGATGTAGGGCCGTCTTGAACGCTGTGCGCAACATGACGTCCAAGGCGTCCGTTTCCTGCCTGTTGAGTCGGAGATAGGGGACTGTGTGTAAGAAACGGCTGAGGACGAAGGCATGAATTAGACGACGTAGGTCGTTCTCCTTCTTGCCTCTGTTATGGCCCGAACTCGATATCGCGCCTGTCACCTGCTTTAGTTTCTTGAGAGTTAAGGTGTTCTTGCCATTGTTCTGGATGTGAAGTCCCAGAACCCGGAGCGTATTCACCTCTGGGATGGGACGACCATCGAGTTGAATGACAATGGGTGTGGTGGGGCATCCGCGGGTCGTGGGGCGAAGTATAAGTAGCTCAGACTTCTCCGGGGAGCATGAGAGTCCGATGCTCTAGGAGTGTTCTTGTATGAGTGATGTGGCGCTTTGTAAGGTATCCTCCATGTCGCCATCGCTACCGTGTGTGGTCCACAGTGTGATGCCGTCCGCATAAAGGGTGTGGCTGAGATGAAGTATTGTGCAGTTTCTCGGCGAGGGGAATGAGGGTGGCGTTGAATAGGAAAGGAGAAAGGACAGAACCCTGTGGAGTACCGATGCTCCTGAGAGTGTAGGGTGGGGAGGCAAGGGGCCTAAAATGAACCTCAGCCATGCGGTCCGTTAAACAAGCCTGAATGTAAGTGTACATCCGTACACCTATGTTCAGGGGAGAAAGGGCAGTCATAATCGCCCGATGTTCGATGCGATCAAAGGCTTTGGACAGAGCCAAAGCCAGGACTGCCTTTGTGTGGCCCGGAATAGCCGGGTCGAAGATGTGAGTGAGCTGCAGCATGGCGTCCTGAGCGGAGAGATGGGGACGGAAGCCCACCATGCTGTGTGGGTAAAGGTCGTTGTCCGCCATGTGAAGTGTCAATCTCGCAAGTACCACGTGCTCGAAACGTTTCCCGAGACATGAGGTGAGCGAGATTGGGCGCAGGTTTTCTAGTTTAAGGGGCTTGTTAGGTTTTGGTATAAATATTATTTTGGCGCGTCGCCAGGACCGGGGGAGGGTGCCCTCCGTCCAGCATTTGTTGAAGTAGTCTGTAATCTATGCGATTGATTTGTCATCCAGGTTGCGGAGTATAAATTGGAAATTTTGTCAAGTCCCGGTGCTGAATTCGTGCGGAGTCAAGAGGACCGCTCTTACCTCCGCTTCCGAAATATCAGCATCTAGTTCCGAGTTATGTTTTCCTTAGTAGTGGTGCATGGAGTCAGATGTGCCGGGTGAGGTGTATGTCCGCTGAAGTGTGTCAAGGAGAGCGTCCGGGTCGCTGTTGTGTGTGTGTACGAGGCGTGTAACATGGTGTGTAGCGGATTTGGACTGTGTGGGATCTATGAGATGTCTCAGAAGTTGCCAAGCTCGCTTGGTGGACAGTTTGCCGGCGAGTCCGTCGCAAACTTGCCCCCAATTAGAGCGGCAGACCTCCTCTGCATGCTGTTGCATCTGCATCTGCAGTGTGGCCAGTCGCTTTTTAAGCGTTCTGTTTAACTTGTTGCGTTTCCAACACACGAGTAGGCAGTGGTACACCTCCCAGAGGTGGGCGAGGCGGAAATCTAGGGTTAGGGTGTCCTGTGTGGTTGTAATTAGCCGGGTATTGTGTTGGACATTGGTCGTAAGTGATTCTACCCATTCTTCGATGTCCGTGATAGGTGTGTTTGAGTCGTCCTTCCGCAATGCACGGATGGCTTCCCAGTTCACCAGTTTGTGGGTGATGTGTGTGTAGCGGGATTGTTTAAAAGGGAGCAATATGTTAATGATGTAGCGATTGCTTCCCAGTGTGTGTTGTGTTCTTGTCCAGGTGACGCCATCGAGGAAGCGACTGAGCGTCAGGTCCGGACTGGTGTCCATGCTGACGCTGGTGCCGATCCGCGCGGGTGTGTGGAAATTGTGTGTAGTGAGGCGCAGCTCTTGGACTAGGGACCAGAGGCGTCGACCATGGCCCGTAGTATAGCTGTAGCCCCAGTTGGTGTGCTGGCAGTTGAAGTCTCCTCCGATGAGGAGAGGGTGCCTGCCAGCGAGTCGGTGGAGGTCCCGCAAGAGCGTCTCCAGAGAAGACATTGGATGGGATGGGGGGTGGTATATATTCGCAATGAAGATGGAGGGTACTGGGTACTGTGTGTGCGTGATTTCCGCGATTACGCAGGGCGTGTCTGACGTAATGGTGTGTGTTTGGTAGGTGATTGAACGGTGAACAAGCGTGGACACCCTGGGTTTGTCCGTGGCATCTGATTGGTAGGGCATAAAACTAGACAGTGGTGCCCTAGTGGCTGTATCCTGGAGAAGGATGATTTGGGGTGGCGGGGTGAGGGTAGGAACGAGTAATTGAAAAGGCGCGCGCTTGCCCCAGAAGCCGCGGCAATTCCACTGGAGAATAGGTAAATTAAGTTGCTGCCGCGCCATAGTGGAGCGATTGGGAGTCAAGTACGCTAGGCATTGAAGGGTGTTGCGACAGATGAATAGGAGGTAGTTGGAGATTGATGTGCTTCATGATAACTGTTTGCGTGTGCTCTAAGGTTTGAATGCGGGTGTCTAGGTTGGTCATTCTCATGTCGAGCTTATGAACCAGGCGTGAGAACATCGAGTCAATTTTGTTCTCGAGTTGGGTGAAGAGGAAGTCGATTTTGGAATCTATCCGGGCTTCTAAAGCCTTTCTAAAGCTTTGCTTCAAATTTTGCCTCAATTTTCTCAAGGCCATCATGTGTGACTGGTGGGGGTTCTGATGTATGTTTCTTTTTGGGGGGCGGTTGCGTGGCTGGGGATGCTGGAGAGAAGGCGGGAGGTACGGCTTGGGAAAGGAGGATGGATGAAGAGACTTGGTGTGGGTTCTGTATGAGGGAGGAAAGGCGGCTTACCTCTTTCCGCGGGGCCCTGAGTTCCTTGTCGCGTGAATCTTCCTGGGGGGGGGGGGGGTGGGGTGGCGGGGTTTTTTTGGAGATGACTCTAGTTGCTCGGTCGGCCCATTTGATATTCTGTGGGTCATTTGTGCGTTCTCCTTTGCGAAGCGGTGTGGAGCGAGTGGCATTGAGTTCTGCCTTCCGAGTAGCATCTCTGGGCGGCTTGTCTTTAGGAGAGAGGTGTTGAGGTGCAGGGTTGGTTGTAGGTCTTCGCCCTTTAGCCTTGCATCTCCCCGTGCCCGTCATGTGTGCTTCTACGCATAATATACACTCAGGAGTGCAGGAAGCGATAGTCTCCTTGGGATGCGGTTTGCCACACCTCGGGCAGTTATTCGTACGTGGCTGCGTGCACACATCTGTCCTGTGGCCTGGTTGTACATGCGTCCATGTGGCCTCTGTAAGCGGTGCACCGGTGGAGTCCCCCGTCATAAAGAACTGTGCGAGGAACCGGTCCTTCTCTAAAGGTAATTAATATTGATCGAGTGGCAATCATGCGTCGAGCGTCCACTATTGGAGCACGGGGGTTGCTGTTCACGAGATCTTCCAGTAGCTCCCTGGGGGTTTCATTCCAATAGGCATTCGAGATCACCCCTCTCACCGCGCCGTCCGGGGGAACGATGTAGGCTGCTACGGCGTAGTCGGTGCCTTGGTAATGGATTTTGGCGATTTGCACCAGCATAAGTGCGTCGGCCTGAAGTGGCGTGCCCATTGTGCACGTGTTATTGGTGAGATGAATCCGTAGCTGGGTGCAGGTGGGCTCCTGGAGTGAAGCGGTGACATTCAAGATTGAGACGCGGAGCTGTCGTGGCGATACCGAGATGAGGTGAAGTCCTCCACGGGAGCGGAAAATCACCTTGTAGTCTTCAGTCAGTAGTGGTGGCTGCTGTCGTGACATTTGTGCTGCAGCGCGTGCGGCGCGCAGCTGCTCGGATGCCTGGGCCTTGATAGTGTTTTGGGTGGCAGGTGATGCAGCTCCAGCATCTGTGGTAGGCTTGTCTGCCTCATCGGTCTGCATGGCGGAGACCTGGTGATTCTGCTGTAGTGGACGCTCCTGTGTGCGGGCGGGAACGCTAAGGATGTGGGTCCAGTCCTGCTGATTGAAGTCCCGAGGGTCAATAGCTTCGCCTGGCACTTGCACCTTCATGGTGACTTTGGTCTTGAAGGGCGCGTTCGGAGTAGGCCTGGCTCCCAGCGGAGCGAGGCCTAGCTCGAGCGACGCGGCGGCTCAAGGCGAAATGGGCCGTGGGGACCCGAAAAATGGGCAGATCGGGCCACAAAATTGGTCTGCGCGTGGCGCTCACCTTCACGGGGCTCTTGTAGGTGAAATAGAGGCCACTGGTACGGGCGACTGGCGAATTTCGCCGTCTTCGCACGGAGCCGACTTGAAGCGCGTCCGCACTCCACGCAAGGCGGAACCGGAACCCCTTAATAGGGAGTTTTAGAATAGGGGAATCCAAGGCTTTGGGCTCCCAAGAAAATAGCGTGCCGTGGCGCAACGTTCGAGCCGATCGGCGAGTCTTAGAATAGGCGTTTTCCCGACGCAGCGGAGCGGGGCTTGCGTTCGTCGATTGCAGCGCCCTGACGGTAAACCGTGAAAAGCATTTAAATATACAAAAACCAACGAAGCTATTTTATTAAACAGAAACTGCTGTCATTGTACAAAACTATCTTCAAAATACCAGTTATATAATCTGTTTTCTTCAGATAAGACGAAATCGGCCAATCTTAACCAATCCAGGTTGAGCTGGGAAACCTCATTTCAACCAAGACCGACTGAAATACAGACCTGTGCTGTTGAAAATGAGTATTCGCTATGGTCAGGTTATCTTGACAAAACTCTACTAGCCTTTGCCCAGCTTCATTTTGCTCACCGCCCCCCCCCCCCCCAGGTTTCAACATCCTGTATGCCCGCCTTATTGGCACAAGTGATAATGCGCTCGTCACTTTCGAGGTCCGCACTGTACCAACATACGTATTGTATCAGGGCGTCATGCAGCCCTGCAGACCCCACCGCGCCCTCCGCCAGATCTGCTCGCGCTACCTCACCGCCTGTCACCGTGCAGATGTTTGCCCAACGCCGGAAGTGAACTTGTGTACTGTGTGTGCCGCCCATAATCCACCTCAACATCACCTGTGCATCCCACGTTGCACCCAGTGCCATGGAGCCCATCCCACGACGGACCGCTCCTGTCCCCTACGGTTTGCCCGGGCGTTCCCTCCTCCCACCTTCAACCGCCCTTTTCAAGGTAACCCCCCTATCCTGACTATTCCCAACCCTGGCCCCCAGTGTCAATCCCCGCGAACTCCTCTTCCATCCCAGTCTGGAAACCTTTACTGACAGCCCCGAATGCGCCACCCCCACCCCCCTCCTGCCAACCTGATCACGTGGTGTCCATGGACACTTCACCCCCCCCCCCCAGCACCACCAACACCTCCCAATCATCCACTCCGCCTATGCTTACTCCAGTGCCCCTAGTAAGCCTGCCGAAAGTGGCCGCTACTCAGGTCACCCCTCCCATCATCGACCCCCCTACCCCCCCACTCCAACCAAGCAGCTCCTTCTCCAGATTGCCGATCGCCTTGCAGGCCTCGACAATCGGATAACTACACTTGAAACTCGAATCCCCACCCCCCAACCTACCCCTCCATCACTCGCGACACAATCACCGAGGCAGTTGCGACGGCCATGAGCGAAGTGATGGATCACCTCCGCACCTTCGACCTCCGGCTCAAAAGACACCGCTAAGGTCCAAGCCGGCCCTAACCTTGCCCGGGAGCCCAAACGCCCCAAGCTCCTGCCCAAGGTAACCAAACGTCTGCGTCCCGCATCACGCTCCATTCCACGCGACTTGGGTCGCTCGTCACCCACCCAAGCTTCCGTTACACACTGCCTGCCATCCCAAATCACACCAGTACCGCGTCCTGTCAATCACACTGAAGATGCCGCGCCCGCCAACAACTCGTGAATACTTGCGCGTCTGGCAGTGGAACTGTAACGGCTTTAATCGCCGCCGCCACCAACTTTCTCTCTTCATTAACACATGTTCCCCTCCCCCCCCCCCGGTCATTGTGCTCGTTGTAATACATGAATGAAAGAAGCCAACAGTCGGCGAGGCCAAGGAAAGCGTTGGGGATGGTACTTTATGTCTTTATTTTTTATTTTTTTAATGTTTACTTGGATAATCACAGAGATTAGTAATGTAATCTGTTTAGGGGAATGATAATTAAACACAAAGTAGAAGAAAAAACAACGTGCCGATGGTGGGAACCGAACCCACGACCCCGAATAACGCGTCCGGTGCTCTTCCAACTGAGCTACATCGGCCGCTGTCCCCCCTGCTACTTTCTTGGATATTTATGTTGTCTGTATACGAACCTTGAGAGTGTTCACCAGCGCCACCCTCAGCCAAGGCGGCGGACGTCGAACGTCCTTTGTTACCGCCAGCGTCACGTAGAACGTGATCAAAATAAAGACATAAAGTACCATCCCCAACGCTTTCCTTGGCCTCGCCGACTGTTGGCTTCTTTCATTCATGTATTACAACGAGCACCCTCATTTCCCCTTAATTGATCTGCTTGTAGCTTACGGGGGTCTCGGTTCTGGCAGTCTTGAAGCCATAGGTAGCGTAAGAGGGTTCTAGCACAGCTTACGCCCTCGCTCTTGATCACGTTCTACGTGACGCTGGCGGTAACAAAGGACGTTCCACGTCCGCCGCCTTGGCTGAGGGTGGCGCTGGTGAACACTCTCAAGGTTCGTATACAGACAACATAAATACCCAAGAAAGTAGCAGGGGGGACAGCGGCCGATGTAGCTCAGTTGGAAGAGCACCGGACGCGTTATTCGGAGGTCGTGGGTTCGGTTCCCACCATCGGCACGTTGTTTTTTCTTCTACTTTGTGTTTAATTATCTTTCCCCTAAACAGATTACATTACTAATCTCTGTGATTATCCAAGTAAACATTAAAAAATAATAAAAAATAAAGACATAAAGTACCATCCCCAACGCTTTCCTTGGCCTCGCCGACTGTTGGCTTCTTTCATTCATGTATTACAACGAGCACCCTCATTTCCCCTTAATTGATCTCCTTCCCCCTTACTCTAGATATATATATATATATATAAAGAGTGGACGAATTCATTAAAAACCGACGTCCACTCCTTTACCAAAGAACTATCTGTCACCCTTGCACAACCGGACGTAGATACCCACCTTCTCCACCTCTGGGAAGCCCGCCGCAGCCTCGTCCGCCGCTGGCGCAAACAGCGGCATAACCCCAAGTTGCGCCTTCGCATCGCGCATCTCACCGCCCAAGCTGCTGAATACGCTACACAGCTTGCCCGCTCAAATTGGCATGACACATGTTCCAGGCTCCAAGGCACACTCGGCACCGCGGCTACTTGGCGCTTGCTTCCCACTTAATTGACCCCACTTGTACTCGGACCCATTCCAATCGAGTCCTTCGGCTTCTGCTTCATGACCATTCTGACGACCCCGCTGCCCTGAAAGACCAACTCATCCAGCGTTTCCTCCCCCCCCCCTTTACGGCTTCCCCACAGCCCCCATACACAGGGGAACCAAACCCCGAGTTAGATTTCACCGACACAGAGATACGCGCCGCTGCCCTGGCTCTTAGCAAAAACACTGCACCGGGTCGCGACGACATAACCAATCGAATCCTCCGAAACCTCGATGACTCCTCCTACGACTCGATCACCGACCTCTTCAACCAGGTGTGGGCTACGGGACAGCTCCCGCCTGACTGGAAGCACGCCACTATCATCCTCATCCCTAAACCGAACAAACCAACGGCAATTGACAATCTTCGACCTATATCCCTCACATCCTGCGTCGGCAAGCTTTTCGAACATGTACTCAACCGCCTCAACCCCTATCTTGAATCCATAGACTTTTTCCCTCACACTCTTTTTGGATTCCGCCCCAAGCTCTCCGCCCAAGACGTCCTCCTCCAGCTCAAAGAGGAAGTCCTCGATAACCTGTCTACTCAGACCCCCCGCCTCGTGGCCAGTTTGGACATAAAGGGTGCATTTGACAATGTCAGCCACAACTTGATCCTCTCCAACCTTGCTCTTACCAACTGCGCCTCCCGCCTTTACTCCTACGTCCAAAGTTTCCTCTCTGCCCGCACAGCAACCATTGGATTCGATTCCCTCCGCTCTACCGAAGTCCCTGTCCCAGATCGAGGCACCCCTCAGGGCTCAGTCGTGTCTCCCATACTGTTTAACATCGCTCTCAGCCAAATCCCCTCCCAGCTTTCCACCATCCCTCATCTTCACCACGCGTTTTACGCCGACGACATCTCTATGGACTGTTTCAGGCTCATTGGGTGCACAGCAAGACTCCCTTCAAACTGCCCTAGATATTACCGCCCAATACCTCAAAGCCGGTGACTTAATCTGTTCCCCGTCCAAATCAGCCGTGATGACCATCCTCCGAAAACACGGACGCGTTCGCCCTCCTTCACCGGTGTCGCTTTTCATCGACTCTCAGTTGCTGCCCCAAGTCACGGAGCTCGGTCGCCACGCAAATGCAGCGACTGACCAAATCCGCGCACCAAGTTTTTCGCATGATAAGCCGTATCACAAATCGTCGTCATGGCCTCAAAAAAAAAAAAAGAATCCGACGCTATCGTCCTTGTCCAATCCCTCATCATATCTCGAATTCTCTATGCTCTTCCCTACCATCTTCTCACTCTTTAGCAACTTGCCCGCCTAAATATCATCCTCCGCAAGTCCTACAAGCAAGCCCTGGGCATTCCATTGTACGCGGCTACCTCACGTTTGCTCGCCGTGGGCGTTCACAATACAATCCAAGAGCACATTGAGGCACACCTGCTCTCGCAACGCGAACGACTTCGACAGACCCCGCTGGGCCGCCACCTACTCCAAGCACTCCGGTACCCTCTGCCCAAATCATACTTAACAACTGTCCCGCTCCCCCCTGAGCTACGCCAACGCATCGTGGTTGCTCCCATCCCCCGCGCCATGAACCCTACGCTCAACAAAGGCCGCCGACAAGCTCGCGCCAGATACATTCAACGCCACTACTCTCGTAATGATAAGTCCGCTATACTGATGCCACCCCGCACCCCGACCACCATGCTTACACCGTTGCCGTGGTAAATGCCTCCCTACAGCCGCAGGCCCTCGCCAGTGTGCGCACATCAGACACTGCAACTGCTGAAGAGGTTGCCATTGGCCTCGCCATAGCCACTTCCGCCTCGGAGCACTTTCACTCCGTATCCTGACCACTATCCCTCCTGACCACATGGTCGACCTCGTGTGGATCCCGGGACACGAGTTGGTGGCCGGCAACAACAGAGCTCACGCTCTAGCCCGCGAGCATACTTACCGGGCAACGCCGACGTCCTCTGAACCGGATCCCACCCCAATCCCGGTCCCACCCACATACTCCGACACACTCGCTTACTTCCGAGCCTCTCGGCTTCTGTATCCCCCTCCGCATTCTCGCCTCACGCGCCAAGATTCTACTGACTGGCGAAACCTCCAGGCAAATACATTCCCATGCCTTGCGCGTCACCTTTTTTACCCCACTCGCACCTGCCCTTTCTGCACCAGCCCCGCCACCCTCGCACATGGGCCTGCACCTCGAACCCCAACCTCCCTCCTCTTCCCCCCGACATCAGCGGAACCTGGGAAGAGCGCAGCTCTGCAACTCCAGCCTGCCCGCCCAGCAGAGGCTCATAGTGCGGGCACGGCTGGCTGCACGCTCAACTGATGCCCTGGACTGAGGGCGCCACCCAGGACTGCCATCATATCTACTCCCCCTTTTGAATAAATGTATTGAACGAACGAACGAACCAAGACCGAACTTGCCTGTAATTCCGGGTATTTCTTCACTCCCCACCTTAGCATTCCGGTCACCTATGAGAAAAAGGTCGTCTGATGATGGAGTGCGGTCTAAAAGGCATTGCAGGTCAGCATAAAATCTGAAGTCAGCTGCTTCAGCAGTAGTGGTTGGTGCATAGACTTGGATAACTGCTATGTTGAAATGTTGACCTTGGACCCGAAGTGAAATCATTCGGTGGATTTTGGGGTTGTACCCTAGCACTACTTTGCCCATTCTTCTGTTTACTGAGAGCGACCCCATACCTTCTCCTGGATTCGTGCCCGCAATAAGACATAATGGTCGCCGGAATTAACGTTCAATCTGTCCATTCCTCGCTCGACATCGTTTACCTTGCGTCATAGATCTTGCATTCCATGTTGCTATATGATTTTGCAACATTGGACTTTCCGGGTACCGATAGGGTACCCCTATTCTAAAACTCCCTAATGTCTGGTTAGCGTTAAACACCACTTAACTAGTGATAGTTACGATGAACTCCAAATGCAATGGATCAGCTGAACTATTTACTGGTAATGAATTATCGACTTCTGGCTAGTCGCGTCGAATTTGGCGGCTCGTGACAATTCTGTCGACCAATCAGGTGCGCCGCTCGCGCGGAGATTTTGTCGATGTCTGATGACAGCGAGAGCAATCACAAGCTTTCGCCTATGAAAAAGAATTGGTATGCTTCTCTGACACCGGCGCGGACGGCTTGAGCGGAAGGCACGGCCAGCGCGGCGGGAGTCTTAACAGCGGTACGATGGAGGCGGTCGCACCGAACTCGGATGCCCGCGCAAGAACTAAATCGCGCATCACTGCAGATTACTTATAGGTTTGTGGGGTTTAACGCCCGAAAGCGACTCAGGCTATGAGAGGCCTAGTGGAAGACTCCGGAAATTTCACCGGGCGCTTTGCTTTTCGCCTCCATCGAAAAGCGGCCGCCGAGGCCGGGATTCGATCCCGCGTCCTTGGGAGCAGTAGTCGAGCGCCGTAACCACTACGCCACCCCGGCGGGAAGTCATATTAGCTAGCGTGAACACAGTAGTGTATCGGCAGCTTATCGGCGCCTGCACAGCAGCACACATGCGGCGACCGGTGTTGCTGTGACATCAAGCGTTTCAACATGGCGACCATTGTCAGTGGGAGGAGCTTTGCAGTCAACTTCAGGCACAGATTTCGAAATACGGAATGCGTTTAGGGCACTCGAATTTCGGAAATAGAACAAGGTACAGTGTTACCTGCCAGACTACAGAACTAATATATCGGATGACCGTGGCATGACCCATTTCATAGCTAGGCCGATAGAAGAAAGGGGCTGTGAACTACCCCATTAATGCTTACTGAAGAACTAGCAATTGTGTAGTGGTGTCAACTGACAGCAGCAGTCGAAATGAACTACTGCAACAAAAAAAATGCCCACAACATTTTTATGAACTTTAATAGGGACAAAGTATTTACAATGACCGCATACAATTGACTCAAAGGTGAAGCACAAGCTATCTGCAATGAAATTTTATACACTGAACAGAACACCTTGCCAGAGCAGCGCCTCCTCTTAGTTTTGCAATGCCTGCAGAGTACAGCCGATCCGACAGTTAAAGGCCTCTCCTACCCAGCCGTGATAGGCGGTTCTTTCCCGTGCTTGCTTTTTTAAGGGGACATATAAGCACACTTTTAAGCTCTAAATCAATGTTTCTAGCTACAGTGCTGGAAATTTTAGCTCTTAAAATAAACGTACAATTTACTTTACGAAGGATTTAACATTTCCCGCACAGAGCAGAAGTTTCAGCTACCGTGTGTGCGTGCTTGTCCTTGTTGGACCATGGTGCACTATTAGTTGGACAGCCTTAAGTGCCTTCGGAGAGCACTGGCAAGCATGTCGAAAGGATTGTCGCACGCGACCGCCAAACTCTCCGGCGACATTCACTACCCACCGCAAACACAGGGGCCACTGTAGTGCTTCAGAGCAACCAAACGAGTTTGCTTTCAGATGACAAGTCTTGTGACGCAACAAAATATGTGGGCCTGCCTTTGAGATTTCTGTCACCAGACGAGGTCTTTGGCAAAGAAGGCCCTTGTACTTTCGGGTGACCACAGAATGGGACATTTGGGCTAATTACATCAATGTCATTTGATATTGTTCTTGCAAATTGGTTTCTAATAAAAGAAAGACACAGTATCTATCACACATGCCAGGAAATAGGTGAACTTATTTTGATGTCAAAAAAAAATGATTTTTAAAAATTTGAGGATTCAAACAGATGTTTCATTGCCGAGATTAGTGTTCATCCATTAGACAACACAAGGCTACCTCTCAGTTTAAGTTAGGTCTTAAAGAAAGGAAGACTGAGCACTCTTGGAGACAGCCACACTTAATTGCCATGCAAAGACAGCTGTACATAGCTTAGTAACGCTTGGCTCAAAAGCAAGCAAGAATCTGGGAGATTCATATGGCATGCGAATAGGCGAACACTATGGCTGGGACGTAGGGCAGCACACTAAATGTAGCGCCACATTGCAACGAACTGCAGTGAACATAGACTGCTCCCATTGAAAAGTATTTGGTCGTCATTGTAAAAATAGAGGAGGCATCGACCAAGCTGCAAGGTGCTTTTTGAAGGGCACAAAATAAAGCCTATAAAGTGCCTCCAAGTGCAGCACTTGGAGGAAATAGAGCTGTTTATTTTGGCTGACAGAGGAACCCAATGTGAAACCTAAATCCACTTTAGACAGAACCAGCAATGAAAAATGAAATTTCACTGGTGTGAGCAAGTACAGCCCATTCTGCTAAATATGAGATACATCCAGCAGAACAGATGAAAAACTTTCCACTGAAACTTCAAAGGACACCAGCATGAAATCTAGTCCAATCTCAAGAATCAAACAGTGCAGTCCGCAGACTGCGTCATTCTGGAGACTTGCTCCTAGACTTCTCGCGGCTTTCATCAATGATCTCGTAGGGCGATCTGTCCCGGCTTTTGCCTTTGCTCCCAAGATGAGAAGACTGGGACCGAGACCGTGACCTGCTGTAGGACCTTGACCTGAAAGAAGGAAAATAGCAGTGAAAAAACTAGCAGAGCATCTGATGTGAAATTAAGGGGTCATGACTGTGGACCTCACCAGCACATCCTTTTTCTTCTAATCTGTCGGCCATAAAGTGATTACAGTATTATTGATGCCTCACAAACAACGTAAAAATAACTGCATATTCTAAGGTCTTGTCAGTTTTTGATGTGGATGACAGACTGGTAATATTTAAAACAAGCAATAAAATCCATATGATCAGAAGTTCCTGCTCAAGGTACATTTCAGAACAAATCCACAGCCCCAGCTGGAACAGTACAATCCAGCTTATCAATGATTCAAATTTGACCCAGTATAGCATCAGGCTGACTGCACTAATGGGCACCGTTCAACAAGAGGCAGATATCAAATCCACTGGCAAGACACACTTGGAGGAAAGTACACCAAGAGGCGAAAAGCACTCATTTTAATATTTGGGGCAACTTCAAGGACACTTCCCAGGCGGATGTGCCATTTGCCAGCCAAAACCAGTCCGTGGTTGCACACTGCACGAGATGCAAGCAGGTGAAGGCTGCCTTCTACAAACCTTTGCACTGGGCTTGAGTTCTCGAAATTCTTCCTCTTTGTGTAAGTGGCAGCAGTCAGTTTTCAGTGTTAGCGCGAAGTGCACATATGAGCGCCCACACTGCTAAGATCTATATAGTGGACCTGCTAGTGGCTTAATGCAGACTGTCTGATTAACTGCAGGTCGGTCAACACAAGGCCACCCATGAGTGGCTGTTTTCTCAAGTAATATGACTAGTTTTCCTAACGATGCATGCCAGCATGCGGAATGAACTTGAAGCACAGGCTCTTCCTTGCTTGTGCCGCGATTCCTATATGAAAGAAGCCATACTATTGTGCTTTAGAGAACGAGTCCTTAGTGCTGCTCTTGTCTTCAACCATTTTCTATCAAGAGCGGTAACTGCATGATGCAGAAGCATAGTGTCAGCAATACACAGGGGTGCAACAGCTCAAACAGGATTTGTAGCAATTTTTAGGGCATGGAGAAAAAATACTGCACTTGCAGCAGGAGGAATTCAAATTTTGGAGCTGTTGTACACGGAAGAAAAGTTACTTTCAGCACAAAAAAACGAAGAGATGAATATCTGACCGTATGAATGTGATCCAAGGAAACCTAGAAAGGGCCGGATGTCTACCCGCTCCTCGCAATGACAATACTCTGACAGTCTCCGCAACGCTAGGTATTTCTTGTCCATGGAAGAGAGGGTGCTGGCAAATTGAGGTCAGCAAAAAAGACTGCAAGAATTCATAACACCAGACTAGGGTGTCTAGAAGGGGAGGTGTGAAAAACGCGGCGCGCTGCCCATAGAGAAGAGTGACCCCCTGCGCGTGACTGCCGCCAGGGAGCGCCGCAGTCTGGGGCGCCGTCAGCATTCCGGAGGGGGCGGCAGAGTGAAGGTAGTCAGAGCGCGGTTTGACCCGTCGTCGTGTGTTTCGGGGCGATTTCCTGCGTGTGCTGCTTGCATACCCTCGCTGCGTGCTGGCAGAAATGCCGCCGACGTCAAAGAAAAAAAACTCGGAGGTGGTGCTTTGTTCCCGGGTGCGATTCGGGTTACAATTCGTGTTCGGAAAAAGTGTCTTTTCCGTGCACAGTCTTGCCCAGATCAGCTCTCGAAGTGGGCTGCAGTCCCCCTGGATGCTGTTGAGGTCGCGTTAGACCACACAGACTATGTCGAAAAGCGAAGCGACGCTCGGCTGGTATATTATATTGCGGGCTATGTGGCCAGGAAGCGCGTGCTGTCGACAAACTGTATAGCATGCAGGGAGGATTGCCTTGTGGAGAAAGACTGCGTCCCTATAGAGATCTTCCAGCTGATACTTGTAAAGAGTGGGTGGGCTACTGTATTCATCATCATCACTGTATAATTTGATTAAAACTCTTGAAAACAGGCTGACACATGAATACAGCAGAACCCGTCTGCATTCTAGATTTGTTTTCAGCATACTGCAGAAATTGAGCTCAAACGTGCCACAGATTGGTTGTGTGGAGCATTGTGTTGAAATCACAAAATCGGTAGTAAGGTGTTTCTGCCTCCCCAGAATCCACTTTCTTTTGAAGGGTCTAAATCAAGAAATTAATGAAAAAAAAGGTAAAAGAACAAAACCTTGTGTGATTTGAAGTAAACAGCGAAATTGGTCGAAAACATTCTGCTGTGTGCCAATAAAGCTTGCTTGTCCAGGAACACGGTGCATGATTTTATTGCATTCTTGTCCTGGAGCATCAATGGACAAGAAGTGGAAGCTGTGACAGATTTTCTGTTCTTGGGCTCCAAGATTACCTCGGAAGGAGACTGCAGTCATGAAATTAGGAGACGCCTGCTTCGTGCTATGGTCTTTCCAGTTGTGATGTATGGATGCGAGAGTTGGACTGTGAAAAAGGCTGACCGCCGAAGAATTGACGCGTTTGAATTGTGGTGCTGGCTGCCAGAAGATCAAATCAGTCGATATTGTCGACCACAAACCCTGACTGCTCATTGGAGGGTCAAATTCTAAAGTTAAAGCTCAGCTACTTTGGTCATCTGATGAGAAGAGAGGAGTCGCTGGAGAAGGGGTAGGCAGCGAACGCGATGGTTAGATGGCATCCTCGAGGCACTGCAGATTAAGTTATGTGATGTTAGGAAGATATAGTGAGAGACCGGAAAGCGTGGCGTGACATGGTCCATAGGGTCACGAAGAGTCGGACACGACTGAACGACTGCTGAACTGATCATATCCAAAATGCACGAATGTTGGTTGCAGCACACGATCTTGCTATTGTACGGGCAACAAGCTTAATTTTCTTTACGTAGGCTGCATGACGCCTACCACAGCACGAGAAGCGAATATTCGAGGAAAAAGTAGTTGAAATGGCTCTGAAACCTTTCAACACGTTTGTGATGGTTTAGTAATGCTCTGGTAGGTTTAATCGCATTCAATCACTTTCGAGCGTGTTAACACCCGCCGCAAAAAGTAACGTGCGCAAGAATCTGGTGATTCTGGCAATAACTATAGCGTTCACCAAGAAGAACAGGACAATTTTTGCGTATACAATCATGCGGAACACATTCCGTCGTAGTTAAGCTCCATAAAAATTGATTGGCTTTAATAGATTCGTAAAATATGTGCTTTCGGCTAGCAGAAAATTCGCTCAGATGCCCAAAGATACTCTTGTTTCTCTTTGTTTATATGTCAACAGTAGTACTAGTTAAGCTTTATAATGTAGACGCGCGGTGTCTGCTAAAACTTCGAAACATTCAACAGAACGCGTTTCGACTACAGCCTTGTCCTTGCTCGCGCAAGCAGACTCGCCGCGCGAGCTGACGGCGCCGCTGACAACAGCGCCGCCGCGCGGCAATCACGCGGAAGGGACCAGCTTTTCCTGTCCGGTTTTCACACCTCCCCTTCTAGACACCCTAACCAGACGGCCTCTTCAAACTCAGGGTAATGTCATTTGGCTTGTGCTCCGCACCAGCCATGTTTCAACGGGTAATAGACACTGTCCTGGCTGGCTTAAAGTGGCAGATTTGTTTGGTATACTTGGATGACATCGTCGTGTTCTCATCAAACTTTAAGGCCACCTGAAAAGGATGCGGACAGTGCTGGATGCCATGGGACATTAAAATCGAATAAGTGCCACTTCGATTACGAAGAACTGTCATTCCTGAGCCATATCGTGAGCAAGGATGGCATTCGCTGCTGTGATTGCTCAGTTACCGCAGCCTTCCGACAAGCTGTGTGGAGATTCCTTGCACATCTGCGCTGGGAAGCGCAGATTTTGTCAGGAATTTAATGTGCACTGCCGACTGTTGACGCAACTTAGTCTGATGTGCCCTTCAAATGGGAAGCACCGCAGGTGGACGCATTCAAGGAACTTAAGCGCTGCATACAGACCCCTCCTCTCCTCTGACACTTCAACGAAAACAGCGAAATACAGACGCACGCAGCGTTGGCCTAGACAGTCCTCCTTCAGAGAACTGAAGGACAAGAAAGAGTGCCTCTCAATCACCTGGGCAACATCGAAGTTCCGTCCGCCCGACCATTCAATGTGGTAAGCAATCGCCAAGCTCTCTGCTAGCTGGCAAATTTGAAGGACCCCTCCAGCCACTTTACCTGATGGAGCCTACGTCTTCATGAATTCGACATCACAGTCGTGTACAAGTCCGGACAAGCACTCCGATGCAGACTGCATGTCACGAGCTCCCGTTGAGGAGCCACCGAAAGACGAGGACTACTTTGTGGAACCACTAAGCGCCAGGAACGCAGAACAAGAGCGATCAGACCCGGAGCTGAAAGCGCTAGCCAATTAGAAGGAAAGATTGCTTCCCTTCCCCGTGTTCAAGTCTCGGCTGTCGCCGTTCGCATTACAAAATGATGTCCCTGTGAAGAACTTTGCACTCGGGGACAAAGAAAAACTGACAAAATTCTACAAGCGTGTCACGATGAGCCAATGACAGGACATCGCCTTGCATGCACATTACACTGAATCCGGGAGAAGTATTATTGGCCACGGTTAGCTGCCAATTTCTCCCATTATGTCAAAACTTGCGACGATGCGATGCAGAGCGCAGGCCGGGAGACTAAGTGTGGGTTTGGACGCAGATACGCTGCCGCAGACGGAGTGAAAAGCCCTTGCGACAGTACTTTGGACCATACAGAATCCTTCAACGCATCAGCTCAAATATGGCCCGACCACATCCCAAAAGCGCCGGGCACACCCAGAAGTCACCCATGTTGTATGCCTCAAACCTTATTACGTGAGCTAAAGTAAAAATTTAGTGTTTTGTTTACCTTTCTGTGTATTTTTTAAGCATCGGGTTGATGCCTTTTTTAAGGGGGAGTAATGCCGCAAACCATTCAAATTGTATGTTTTTTCGACAGCTGCCTGGCACGTGGATCAATTCTGTGCTTTGTTTGATCATACTCGTTGGGAGACACAGCATTATCGGTTTCATTGTCGCACAACATGTTTTTTGATGATTCCGGCCACTCACTTATATTTCTGCAATGTTCTAGGTTGTGCTAGTCATCGTCCGCAGCTTTATCTTTCTTTGCAGCCTTTAAATTGACCACTGACGTGTGAAACTTGCATTCTTAGCTCAATGAGCACATTTGTTGCTATCACCTCAGCTCAGTTTAGTTCTTTTGCAGGCGCAAGTCAGCCCAATAAGAAGTTAATTTTAATACTACCACGCCTGTAAAGAAACTGAGGCTCTTGTGAATTTTTTTAACTGCAATTTCTTTTTCATCCCTCAATAAATATCTATACTGTCACTAATACCCATTATGAAGAGGAATTCCTCTTCTACAAATTAGATGACAGTTCTGTACCAAGCAAGTTAAAGAAAAATATTAATGACACCATCCAAAAACCACTTTTCCCAAGGCAGGAAAGAACCCAGAGGACTGATAGAATTAAAATAGTATTTCTTCACAACAAATTAAACATTCCTTCTCAGCAGAGAAGGGCAGACAGTTAAAGCCCTGGCAGAATCAAAGGCTTGGTCATGGGCATGGAATTTTATTGTATCATAGTAAACGCATGTATAAGAGCAAATGATTACAGACATTTAGAGACAAAAAGCGGAACTCCTGTTTATTGTGCATATAGATGGGTCTTAAAGGGTCATGACCGCTAGCATTTGAGCATAAACTAATTACTGCATTTCATTCCACACACGTTATATTATAAATCCTCATGAGCTCATCCACTGCAGTAGAGTTTTAAAACGATTTTTATTATGAATATCGAAAGCAGCTTTCTGGTCTGGCCACCTTTGGTCACTGATGTCACAAGATACCATCCCCATCTTGCTTGCTATTCGCAACATTGGCTGCAATCTTACAAGCATGCCATGGACGATGGTGGTATTAAGTGTTTTCAGCAAGAACATTTTATTCGCATAATCTTTTTTCTCTGTCAAGCCTACACTATATTATGCAACCTTAGTGATCCTTGGAGTTGTTTGAGCTTCATCTATATAGATTGTCGAGGAGGCCGAAATCTATGGAACAAGTGCTCCTGAAAACTAGCGACATTTTCACCAAGATGCAGTACTGAGGGTTACTACAGTGATAATTACAGCATTTCGCCACAAGCGGTGACATAAGTAGTTTTCGCGGGTCTTTCAGTGCCAAAGTAAAATTATCAACAGTCATTTCTTTGATATCTTAACACTATCTATACCATGAAAGGCAAGATCATTTCCACCGTAATCTCATTACGTATTTTGGTTAGTGTTCTGTCCTTTTAATAGTACTCTGGTTTACACCGAATGAGAGTACATTTGTAGACAACTAAAAAAGGTAAAAGTAAAAAGCACTAGACCCAGCAGCACACTACTACAGTTCAGGTCTTATGAAGCGCTGCAAAGTGTCACATACTGCTCATTTGCATGAGCACACGCTTACTAAAGTACACAACACTGCTAGCTTGAAACTCTTCAGCTTTCATTGAGCAATTAAGTCTGATTACGTGAATTATGTGTTACTGCTAACGACTGGGAACCTGAAAATAGCCTCTGGAGAAGGATGTTCAACCAACTGCTCAGCAGGCAGCCATTAAAATAGTTTCTGCACCCCCCACCAAAAAATTAAAAAAAGTGCATGACCATAGAGCACACTGCTATAGGAATCTCCGGGTATTAAAGGGGCAATGACAAGGTTGTTCGCCATATTGCTGTTTTATACTTCTGTGAACAATATACAGGTCTGCGATTCTACTTTAGTGCTTAGTGCGTGGCGCATATTGCAAAATAAAATATAGAAATTAGCATTTAGAAGCTCCTCCCACTAAGAGTGACCGCCATATTGAAATGCTTGTATGACATCAGAGGATACGCAGTATGGCATAGTCTGCAATGCAGGCTGCAATTTCAAAGGACACATGCAGAAATGCTTAATGATGTTACCGCACGAAAGCGGTAACATCATTAAGCATGTTTTCTCCACCATAAGGCACATGGTGAGTTAGTCGGCGGTACGGTTAGGTTCCTTAGCATATAGACTCATTGATCTGTCGCATTACACCGGCAACAACACCAGCATGACCAACGGTCGCCTATCACCGTAGTGTAAGGTTTTCATTCTTGCGACGCCGATGGAACTGATCAGCGGGCTGTCGCCCAATGTATTTTGGTTGAGTCGGAGGAGATTGACGGCCAATGAGTTGAACAGATAGGCTTGTCTGTAGCTTAACCATGTTAGAAAAAGGAAAACAAGCAGCTACACATACTTTATATTCGCCCTTCTCAGTAGCAATGACCTTGGCCAGGAATGTTAGTAGGCGCCAAACTGCCAGCCTGTGCCGCGATGAGTAGGCCTAGCAAGAGTTGCACGAGTTTGGGGACTAGTTTGGGCGATTACGGAGCAGGTACTCGCAAGGATTAGCGGTTGCATATTGCCATCGATTGTAGTTCTGGCAGTAGTGACCCCAAATCGATGACTGCTTGCATCGCAAAGCGCGGGCACATTGAGCGGGAAGCATCAATATGCCCCTGTCGTGCGAGCGCAGCCAGCAGCTGTTGGCGCTTCTTGCAGCGCAATAGGCTCCCAAAGCATCGCTGGGCGGCGCTGCGGCTCCTGATGGGCAGCGCCATCTGTGGCAGAAAAACACACACTGGGACGCCGCCGGCTCGGCTCGCTGCCTTCGCGACGTGCGCCGCGCGCTTTCTCTCGAACGAGCACGCGCCCTGACGCGCAGGCGCATCGCAACATGCCGCCTGCATTCCGTCTTGATTATTGGACAACCTGCCGCGTATTTCCATGGAGGAAACGTAATTATAGGCGAGAAAATTTTTATTCACGTCAGCACTGTAGAGCAGACGACAGACGGCGATGAGTAAATATTGATTGTGAATGCGTTTCCCACGTTAGCGAAAACGTAGGAAATTTATCTTGAGGCAAGTCAGCTATGCAACTATATTGTCGTATATAATATGTTTAAAAACTGCGGAAGTATTATCAGTACTCTGAGATAAAGTTACTCGCTTGTTGATTATCGTTTTGGCCTGTAGCATGAGATCTATATACGGTTTTGTTTTTATTATTAAGATGTTACTAAAGCAAATCTTGCAGTAGAAGAATAAGCTATAGTCCGAAGGAGATGTTTCTTCAAAGGTTCGAACGCTAGCAGTCTCAAAAGCACATGCGTGCTCCGCGCGCTGCACGCGACATAACCGGCTCGCTGGCTCCGAAGGAAGGTGAAATCCAAGCTCGTACTACAATCGTGCTTTATTTCGGTTCTTACTGAATGGTTGTGCTTTATTTATATTTGGTTTGCATTTACGAAACCTGTGACGCGAATAGGGTGCTCAGTGCGAGTAGTGTCGAGCCATAACTAGGATCGCTTTTGTATTGCACTTCCAACATATCTTGGTTGTGAATAATAATAATGTTGGTTCATTTATTGGCCAATTTGCGGAAATCTGTAAAAGCGGCTCAGCCAAGCATGTTTTCCACCCCCCCCCCTCCTAAAAAAAAAGTCCTCGTTCCTAGATATTTTCTTGGTCGTAGGGCACATTCACACATCATTATCGATCGCGGACGTCACACGCTGGATATCTGTTGATTTGGTTGCTTTCAGAGCACTCGCAAAGCAGGGAGAGAGCACAGAAAATCGGCAAAGCAAGACACGCGCGGAGCGAAGAGCAGGATAATACTCCACCCCCTTCACTTCGTATAGATGGTGTTAAACCATTGTACTCTTTTGATGCCTCTCTAAGACGTCTGTCAACTGTCGAACATTTCCGAGTTTATGGAGAAGGGGAAAATTGGCCCTTTTCGTTTCCACAAAGAACGCGAGACTTCTCAGAATGCTGTCATGTGGTTGGAAAACAGGTCTTGTGGAAACGCTTCCAATGAAATCTGCAAAGTTCCACACGTGAGCCTCGTCTTTTGGCGCTTCGCCTACTATTGTGGCTACCCATGACACAATGCTACTTAGTACCACCGTTTCGCATCAGCGGAAGCGTTTTCTGTATCGCCAAATAACCACCAGGCGCAACTCGATCGCCGCACGTGCACAGGAAGCTAGCGGAGCGTCTGCTCCGGCGACGTCCCATCGTTTCACATTTCGCCACCATGCCAGGAATGCGGCGCTGCCATCGCGCGGCGAAACTTGAGCTTGGGTTCCCTATTGTAGTTTGTGAGCAAACAAAGGTGCAACCCATGGAAAAAGAAGTGCATAGTTGGTATTGCTAGCAGCTTGCATTTTATGCCGTACGTGGGAACGAGCAGCATACATCTAGTCATTACAAAAGCTATGTAAACAAACGAGCTGGGTCGGGCCCGTGAATCTGTGCATTCAAGCGGGAGTTTAGGGCTCGCACACTAAACACTAAATGGTGAAGCACTCATTGAAAATGAAGCACTCAAGAGTCATTAGCTGGACACGCACTAGAAAAACACCAGGAGAGGCTCGGGAGTCTGTCATAGTCACGAGCGCTGTTGCGGGGAAGGCGAGCTGGAGACTGCGGTGGTTGGAAGGATCGCATTCGGTGCGAGCAGGGAAGCGCATTAAATCTCATCTGTTTTGCGATGACGGGACAGAAACGGTGGTGGCGGCACTTGCTTTCATGCACTGGCCGTAACCAGACTGAACATAGTTTTGCAAAAATGTTTCACTACCCGAAAATAACTAAGGTTGACTAATGCGCGCATATAACAGCAAGTCGAGAGTTACCCGCTTCACCCAAAAGTTTTGTCTGCTCCTCTAATGTTGCAAGGTATGCTCTCCAGTCAACGTGTGCTTGTTTAGGATTTCCTTAGTTCTTGGACCAAAATATCGGCAGGCAACAGCCTAGCAATCAGCAACACAATGCTAACCCATCCCCCCTTTTTTGCTGCTCACATGGCGGAAGGAAACGAACAGGTGCCTTTTTAAGGAGAGATGTAGGTCTTGAACGGCCAAAAATGGGCAAAAAGTTTTTAGAAAAGCCCATTTTCCGAAGGTTTAACCATTCGAGCACCTGCGCTCAAATTAGCGCTGAAATCGGTCCCGAAATGCGATAAAATCGGGTTTCAAAACATCATGACAGCCACGAAATGCCACCCAAAGAGGAAATTTTTTTTTAAATCCCGCGTGCGTTCCAGCTGGCTGATCGCTGCCATCTTGAGCTTGGTTTGAAGCTGTTTCCTTTTTGCACGTTTGCACTATCTCAAAATGACGTAGCTAAAGCAGAATGGCTGCGCGAGCCGGTCGCTGTAGCTGCCACTTCGCACTCGTTTGCGCTTGTTTCTCGACGCACCGCTTTTCGCAGTCTTTTTTCCCTCTTGCAATGTAGACGCCAGAAAAAAGATTGTAACCGTGCATGCAACGAGCCTTTGGAAGCCGTAAGGAATGCGCATGAAACAAAAGCCAGAAGGCACCGGCCGCAAGCGTGCAGTCTGGCAACACCACGGGTTCAAATTACAGTGCAAATTGCATCCCGGATCACGATATAAGAAAATACACTTTGTATTGATGCCACTGCCGCGTACTACTCTAAGACAGCGCCATCGCACTGTGTTGAGCGATCGGCGCAAAATCCGTTCTGTCAGAGTTTCACCTCAGCCTCAACACAGAATACGATGCCAGTACAGTGAAAGCTCGTTAATTGAAACCTCAATAATTCGAATTTTTGGATAATTCAAACTACTACTTGGCCTGGCCAAGCTCCATAGAGATGTGTATAAAAAAGCCCGTTAATTCAAACGAGAGTCAGTTCCGCTACGGATAAATCGAGTTACGTGCCGCCGTGCCTGGGTGGCTTGACGCACATCACGCGGCAAAAAAAGCGCCAGAGTAATTAGAGGCTGCGCACGTCCAAAACGGGGACAGATGATGGAACCAAATAAAACTTGCAATGAATGGCGCCATGACCGGCGCGGCGGCCAGCGGCAAGGTTAGGAAATGGCCGCGGTGGCGGCTGCCAGCTCTCTTCTGCGCAACCTCCGTAGCTCGCAACTAAATACTCAGTTCCAACCCTGTTAACTTGGAAATAGGGATAAGTACTGCCATGAAAGGCTATGATCTCTGACAAGGAGTATAAGTTAAACTTTTTTTTTGCCATCCATCTTTCCAAGAGTCAGCAATCATGAAGGATCATGAGGACGGCTTTTAGCGCCGTTCAAAAGCCCCTTGCTGCTATGGGCGTTCCGATGAGTGGAGTGGCAGACAGCACTCATAGCATGATAAAGCAAATGCATACCTGCCAACCTGAAGATTTTAAGAATTACTTTTTAAGAATTTATCTTTAGCGGCACCCTTGCTCACTTACCCGCAAGCAAAATCCGTGTCCCATAGAGTGATGAGCGAAAACTCCATTGTGTCACGATTTTTGCAACGCTTTTGCAGTTGCTGACTTGCATGGGCATTGTCCGAAGACAATGCCAACAGGTTTTCAACAGGCAAACTTCGGGACTTCATTTTGTCCACAATCAATTTCCAATTTTCTGACCTGGCGCTTCCCCTTGGATTGTACCAAGGCAAAGGAGGCGGCTTTCAACTCTACTGGTCTCTTTAACGAAGTATGTCGCAACAATACGCTAAAGCTGCGTATCCCTATTGTTACTTCCGTCCACAGCAATCGAAAATACCTGCTTTTTTAGGGCATCCAGCAAAGGAGTCTGCATCCGCAGCCATTTCACGAACAATTGCCGTCTTCGTCCGTCCACAGGCGTAGCGTTTGGCTTCCTCGCACTTGGGGAACATTTTCCGGAAAAGTGGTCCAGCGTGATCACTGACACTGAGCGGTATGTTCTGTTCAACTAAAAACGCTGTGAAATGGTATTCTGCAAGAATCACACAGAAGTCGCTGTCACTGCAAACAAAACTTGTCAGGTTCGGCTGGCTGTCCGCGGCTCGCACGTATCCTTGGCGCTTTTTCGAAGCGATGTGGATCTTTATGTCGGACTTGCCACCATGTGAAATGTTATCACAGGCACATGTGGTGCAAAATCCGAACTTCTCTCCTTTCTTAGACTGCACCAAGCACAAAAATTCTGCCGCGTACGAATTAAAAAATACTTGTAAGTACTGTCACAGCTTTGAGCCCGCACTGCACTGCAAAACCGCTACTACTAAAACTTCAGTCACACTGAGTCGGACGTGGCCGCAGATCACGTAAAAACAGAGGCCAACACCAAAGTTGTTTAAACACTTGAACAAAAGAACAGCCACTAGCATGGCGGAGGCGGTATAGAGTTTTGGATATGGATTAGTGTTCCCCCGAGTAGGCGTTTGCAGCTGCTGATGATATCACAAATATGTGTTGCCCTCTCGTGGCCGCCAAAGGTACCATAATAGTGTTAACATGGCCTCCTAAATTACCCTTTCGAGCGTGTGGTGTTATCTCCGAGGCCATGATGGTAATAGATGTCCACTTTTTTTTTTTTCCGAAAATAGATCATTTTCCGTAAAATCGTAAGACTGGTCAAAATTCGTACATTTTACGGAAAATTCAGAAGAGTTGGCAGGTATGTTCCGCATCTTTTTTACCTATCATCGTGCCATTTTTCGTTCTCCCATGCTGCTTCCTTTGTGTGGTTGGTGCTTGCGTGGCTAACTTCGTGCTCAGACTCCTTCCCCATATCATTGCATCGTTTCGCGTTTATTTTCCTGCTGTGGGATACGCAAGAAGTGAATTCGTACCGTGGTTGTGTGCACACGCGTCCAGCGCGCTCAATCACCCACCTGACGCCGTGGAGACCCTTTCACGCTGCAACGTAAATCGCTGTGGGTTAGTGGCTGTCTCGTTTTGCCTCAGCGCGGGAACTAGTTACAGTGATGGAATTAAAGCACCAAGCGCTCTCCTTGGAGGAAAAGCTGAACATTTGTCGAACCGTGGATGCAAACCCGATCGCGGAAGGAGCTGTACATCACAAAGGATCTTGGACTTTCGCCATTCACCATGAACTCCATTGATTGCGGGGCACGTGCAGCTTGATGAGGCTGTTTACACATGGTTCAAGCAAGCCAGAGCTGCAAGTGTGTATTTTGATGGCACCACTTTGGGCGAAAGAGCGCTGGAGATAGCAGACAAGCTTGGGATCGACGATTTCAGTGCATCAAATGGTTGGATCGCCCGCTTTAAGGGGGGACGCGACCTTTGAAAACCGAAAAATCGCGAAAAAGTCGATTTTTGGAAGATTATATATTCCGGTAGTATGTCTTATAAACTACCATTTCTGTAATTATCAATGCCCAACTCGCCGTAGAAATGCTCGAAATTAATTATTTAACAAGCGGCGGCAGCCGCGGAGCAGCGAGCAAGCGCCGAAAATTCCCAAACTTCGCGCGCGCACCATTCCTCTCCCGCCCAACTGAGCGCCGCCATCTTGGTCTTGTTTTGTTTGTGAATTCTTGCGCTTTCTTCTGCCACCCTCGGCGGCGGCGACGACGGCGCGGTCGAGGCGTGGCTTGCTACCGATTGAGAGCCTCGTGGCGGCTTTCAAGTTTCCCGCGCTCGAATTCAAGGCTGCGATTGGGCAAAGCGCGCGATCCGCGAGAACGCGGGGGATCGGGCGACTACTATTGGCTGCTGCGGCCGCTGACGCGTCGGTCTCCGCCTCCCCGTGTCGTCTGCTACGGCTCTTTGCTGTCGTTGTTGGCTGCCTCGAGGTGCGACACGCATTCAATGCAGACTTTGCTAACTTTTTTTTTTTTTCGTTTCGGCGTTTATGCCGCGGAAGATAACCCGGGAAGTCGCTTGTCGCGTTTGGGCCGCTTCTTGTTCCTCCGGCGAGATGCCGCGATAGATAAACCGGGAAACCGCTTGCTGCGTCTGCGCCGCCTACCAAGCTAGGGCGAAATGCCGCGGGGGAATCGGGAATGCCGATTGTCGCGGCTTGCAGGGCTCAGGATCGACGGATCTCAGCATGTGGAAAGTGGTCCGCGGCACCAAGGCGTTCGCTGTAGCTGATCGGCTAGTCGCACAGATGTTCGCTGTAGCCAAGATCGACGGAGCGCCATAGCCCTAATGTATATTTTGACGGCCGCACCGGACTTGTTCGTGATAATTGCGAGTGTTCGTCTTAAGTGGGGCCTTTATAAGTGGGCTCGACTGTACCTGAATAAATTTTTCAGGGCAAGGCAAGCCCATGTATTCAAAATATTATGTCTGGAATTTGTCATAATTAATTTGGTTAATCAACATAGGTCTAATTGATAACAAAAATCCCAGTTCTATGATATTTTTCAGCAAGAAAATTTTGAAAAAGGGCTTTGTCTTGCCCTGAGGAACCTATCTAGGAATCAGCATGACAAATTGCACAATGCCAGTGCCTTTCACAATTTCTCCAGGCTTGATATAAAGGACCTATTCGAACCAGTTTGATATTATGCTTCTGTAACTTGAGAACTAGCATGCACAATTCTATGAAACTTGGTGGTTTTTTATTTGTTAATGTCATGAGCCTGTCTTGAAAATTTCATCATGATAACTTGAGAAACAAAAAAGTTATTGTTCTCTCAACCTTTGAGAGCCGTTTTCTCAGAATCAATTTTTTGCACAGTGTGGCTGCTAGGGAAAGTCATAGCTCAAGAACCGCTTATTGGATTTTCATGAGGTTTTTTTTTGTTACATACCTAAGTAAATTTCTCAGGGCAAGACAATTCGTTTTTTCCAAAATATTTTGTGTAATTAGGGGCAGTCAATTAAAATATCATTAAGTCAGATGTAAATTTTAACACTAAATTTGGGGCTGTACTAAAATTTTTCAGAGAGGAAATTTGGAAAAAGGGAATTGTCTTGCCCTGGGGAAACTATCCAGGAATGACCATAACAAATTTCACACTGCTAGCACATTTTGCAAATTCTCCAGGCCCGCCCCTAGGGACCTATGTAAACTATCTTGATATATTCCTCTAACTTGAGAACCGATGAGCCCAGCTCCATGAAACTTGGTAGTTCTTCAAATGTGTGTACTATGAGCATACCCTGAAAATTTCATTCGAATACCTCAAGAAATAAAAAAGTTGGTGTTCAAGGGTAGCCTCCCCCCTTAAGAGAAGGCACGATATTTGCTATCGGACCGTGAACGGCAAGGCTGCAAGCGTGGACACTGCTACCGTAGACAACTGGAAAGACTGACATTATCAAGGGCTACGAACCCAGGGATATCTTCAATGCCGATGAAGCGGGCCTCTTCTATAAGGTACAGCCATCAAAAGCAGCAGAGAACACCTCGTGTCGGATGGCTCAAAGATGATGAAGCTCACGGTGCCTGAGAAACATCCGGGACCTGCCACTACAAGCCTGGATGACGTGCGCAGAGTTCTTGTGGACTCGAAAATGGGCAGTCAGGGAAGAAAGGTTTTTTTTTTTTTAGACAACTGCTCCGCGCACCCCAAGGACACTATGTTACTGCGGAACGTCAAGGTGGTGTACCTTCCAGCCAACACAACAAGCCACTTTCAACCTTTGGATACTGGCATCATAAAAAACGTCTAGCATTTTTACAGAAAGTGCATAGTGAAGCGATCCCTGGCCTCAGTGGATTGCGGGCAGCAGCAGACTGGCATTACAGTTCTTGATGCCATGCACGGCTACGGCATGGAGCGCTGTCACTGCCGCAACGCTCAAAACCTGTTTTGTGAAGTGTTTCGGTGACGCAGACTGCGCAGCAGAACCTGTAAGCACCGAAGACTGCGAATTCGACAAGGCCATGGAAGCCGTTGGCGCCTACGGGATCGTGTACAGCGATTATGTTTCTGCAGACGACGCCATTGTCACCTCCGAGATGATGACCATTGACCAGATCGTGGCCGAGTGTGTCGACACGCACAACAGTGGCGACAGAGAGGAGAAAAAGTCACCAAATGCCGTTTATTAGATTTTGATAACATATTTGGGTGTCTTTAATGTCCCTTTAACATTAGGCTTATGCTTTGCCCAAAGAACAGGATGAAAAGCAAGAGTAAGACCTGTCAGGGCCATATGAATATGCTACCATTAAACTTTGCTACAATGAAGCTGGATTTATGCACACAACACAGTTACATAACAAGCTCGTGCTACTTGCCTTCTAGGAGAGTAGCTCTGCCGTCTCCTGTCCCGTGAACGTGAACGGCTGTACGAGTGCCTGCGGCTGCGCCTGAGATGGCCAGAGAAGGAAATGAATGCATTATAAAAATCCATCCAGCTCACAATATTTCCATGCATATGACATGCAATTTCTGCTACGAGGTACTTCCTGCAGTAGCGGAGGCAACTATGTCCTTTACATTTCCTTACACAGTTATGCCTGTGAGTGCGAAGTTCAGTGGGCTGCTAAATCTATTAGCTCAATTTTAAAACTGCTTCCAACATTGCATTCTCTACTTTTTATAGTATCTATCCGTATATTAAAAATAAATTTCAGATGAGCATTTTTTCCCCTATTGTTTGAGCAGACAGCAACAATAATTCTGTAACACCTAATTACCCTAGAAGAAAAATTTTTGCATGTTTGAAATCAGTAAAAAAAACAATTGCGAGATTTCATAAATTTTGGGTTATAAATAACAAAACTAAGACCCATGTTGGAAGCGTTGCAAACTCGTGTAGTTTCATTACAGCTAAGGCCGCACATTTTTTGACATTCTGCTCTGCAACAGCCGTTCAAACAATACTGCAGGCAGGACAAGGCCCTTAAAACAGCGCTATAACATGGACAAATAGAAAAAAAATTGCGTCTCAGCATCCACCGGTATGCCGTCTTTTTTCGGGACATGCGATTTGAGGGGGGGGGGGGGGGGGGCTCGACTTACAAATAATGTAAATAAGGTTCGCGTTCGTGGTGATGCCGGCGGCTGCTACCTTGAATCAAGCTGCATGCTGGTTATCAACTGCTGCCGTGCTGCTCTCCAGCATGGTTATATTATAGGACGATATAGAATTATAGCTAAACGCGCAAAAAGAAAAATGAAGTTAGAAAAAAACGCTGGGCTGTGACAGGTACTTTTCGGGATATTTGAAGTCTTGTCCATACAATCATGAAATGCCAGGACAATTCGGGAGAGTTGGCAGCTATGTAAAACCAAGATGGCAGCGACCAGCAAGTTGCTTCACCCACTGCGCGCAGGAATTTCGAAACAATTTCACCCCTCTTGGGCCGTATTCGAGGCAACCGGCACCGGTGGCATTTAAAAAGTCATAGTATTTCCTGACTGAATTCAGTGATGATATTTTAAAGGCTAGTGCACGAAAGTACAAGCATTCCTAAGATGTGTTTCTCAAAATCTGTTTTTTGCCCTTTTCAGCATATTTAAAGACCCGCATCCCCCCTAAAGGGAGGACCCTGGTTTTAAGACATTATTTTTTATTTACGGGTAGATTTTGATGAAAGTTGCACCATTAATGCAGCCTTTTGTGCTGATTTCAAATATTCACATTAATTTTATGTAAGCCATTTAGTTCTGAAGATATTGAGCACTTTATGTTCTTTGTTTGGAGGCGAGCTGTCAGTAAAACTACAGGAGCTATAATCAAATCAATTTAGAACACAGAGAATGCAAAAATCAAGATTGAATGTCCTGGCTCCATTTTAACCAAAGTTACAGCTTGTCAAAGTTCAGAGACCAAAAAGCCACCTTGACACCCCAGAAAACATGAAATTTTTAAAAACTTTCCACATTAAATATTACAAATTCATTTATATTTTTGCACTGTACATAAGTTTACCTTTCTGGTGCAAAAGGAATTATAGCAATATCATAAGTAAAACCAGAGATATCGCACCTGCAAACATGTAGTCCTCAATATTTTGATTTAGAGAAATTGAGGAAAAACTTGTTGATAAATTTTTGAAACACCAAAGCTAACAGTAACTCATTAGAGACTTAGTATAGCGTATGGACGCTTTCGTACGATAAACGCCAGCAAATTATTACCGGGTTAAGTTACTAGGTAAGTGGAGAAATATGGGAGAGGCCTTCGCCCTGCAGTGGGTATAATCAGGCTGATGATGATGACTCCGTGTGTTGCATCGGCGCTTTTAGTTGGCCGTACGAAAGCGCGAATGCAAACTACGGTAGCGACATCTAGATTTAAAATAAAAAACCACTCTCAGGCTTTTTTTTTTACTCCCAAGCCAAAACTAGCTAAGTCGCATCGGGAAACAGTATCACTTGCTGGGCTAGTTGGTGTGACATTGCATTATGCAATGTCACATCAACTTAGTTGGAGTTAGCGCCTGTCCCGTCCGTCTTTCTGTGTGGTTCGTCTAAAACTTGGTGCTGTATTTCCTTTGGTTTATCGCATCGGGATTTTGGCCAGTTTCGTTGCTGTGCAGCTTCGTTGTACTCCGTAATGTTGGTATTCCCATGTTGAATACTTTTACCTTGTATTGCCATCATGGTGAGTACCGGCTTCCTTTTAGCCCCATACTGCCAAGCATATTTTTACGGATACACATGTGTAAGCAGTCAAGCCAAGGCGATCCGCATCATAGCATTGCCATGCCAACAAAGCAACGCTACTCGTCAGGCTTAGGGACTGCGCTGCCGTCGTTCAGAATAAAAAATAAAGCAAATTATTCACTAAATATTTGATCTGAATGCTATACAAGGCAAAGCGAAGACCCCGTGTGCCGTTTATAGGCGGCAGCGCGCCCAAAAACACGGTAACTAAGACAAATTCCCACCATCTTGTTAACGCTAATCTCCAATCGTACGTGAGGGCTGGGCACGATAAACTCAAGTTTCGGCGTACGCTGGCCGATCGTACGAAGGAGCTCGGTCCCGGGTATCGTGTAGCGCATGCGCACTGCGCGTCACGGTATTTTTGGCGTGCGCTATTCCTCTGCGTGTGTCTGTGTATGCTATACTAAAAGTCTATTATAGTTGGTTCTGACTAGCCCCTGATGCCAATGCATCATTTCCCATCGATATAATTCGCCCTCAAAGAATGAAATTTCTGGCGAACGGAACGCATGGTCCGGAGGCCGCCACCAAGACTAGTGCGTTTGCATCGTGACCTCCGCAAATCATTCTCACGTTCATGCAGTAAACGCAGTCAGCCTTGATAAACGACCGCTGCTCGTCTTGCACCGCGTAGCATTCAGAAGAAAGTTTATCTCGACAAGATTTGGGATTCCGAGCAATCTTCTCTGTTTCGCGTGACGCTGCTTCGAGACTGCCGCTGCGGCTGGTCGCGGCACTGCCTCACAGGGCAATCTATCCCGGCGTTGAAAGCTGCACTTGCTCATCTGCACCCTCACGGTTCCGTACGCAGCAGATCGTGCCGCTCCTCGCTATCGCACTGAGCACGACCGGCTATGTTACGCTGTTATCAGGCCATCGTGGACTCGACGCAGAGCGTCGGCGCTTCGTCATTGATTGCAGATAACCAGATGCGGCGATGCAGCGTCCCCAGCGCGTTTATCTCCTCTCACTACTTTTTTTAGGCTAATAACGAAACGTGAATTTCAATATTGCGCATTTCGCGTTGTGGTTACGATGAGGGAACGGCGCTAGGCCAACTAGGCCTAAAGGAGAGACCTTTTCAAAATGGCGCCGGACCGCAAGCAGTCAACGCCGCCAGCCAACCAAAGCTCGCCTTTTGCTCACGTGTGGTGGGAGTCCAATAGCAGGGCGTGGTTCACGCAATCTTATTCCTTTGTTTTCCGCTTCGGTGGGCTCGCTCATGGTCACCAACAGAGATATAGGAATGGCCTGAATCGCAATCTTTGAACGACACCAAGATTATGTCCGCGAATCGCGTATTTCTCGAACTGCAGGAGATCGAAATTCGGCGCGATTTGACCTGCGCTATATGCGCAGATTCTCTTCTTTGGAACGCTGTAACACGCAAATTAGGCTATAGTTTTCGGAGATAGCTGCGGAAAGATCTCAAAATCGCGAAAACAAGAAGATTGAAAATCCGATTTTCTGACAGATTTTCGGCTGCAAAGACCCGGGTCCCCCTTTAAGATGATTTCGTAGTTTTTAGTGTTTAAAGTCCTAAAGAAACTGGCTATGAGAGACACTGAAGTGGAAGACACTGGACCAGTTTTTACCTCATGATATTCGCTGCCTTCATTAACCATAGAAACTATGTTATTGCTTCGCGCGGTGCGTGCTTTCGTTTGCAGCATGAGCATGACCTGCGCCACAGTACATTGTAAGTGTCATGGACCTGAAGGCATGACTGGCCGAGATACTCTTGACTGGTTGGTTATAAAGGTTGTAACTCAGCACTAACACAATGCCCTTCTGCGGGGCACTACCGCGCATGCAGTAACTGCCTTGAGCACGAGCTGCGCAGTCTCCGGCAGCACACGTCTGCTACATTGCACAAATAAGCGAGCGCATCTGCCATATCAAATCAAGCTAGCATGTCATGATTACAGACATAAACAGAAAACATGGAGAGTGGCGAGGTTCGTGACTTGTGAAACTGTTTAGCATAAGTGATTTTCTTTTTAAAGGCCCACAGAAACAGTCACCAAGATGCCACTGATGAACGTGTTTAGTGTGTAGAAAATCCTTTTGGGCATTAACCGTATAATCCTTGGAACAAAGCGAGCGATTTATCATTAGTTTTTAAAAATTCGCGGGCAGAGAGGTTGTCGCTTGGCGGTGTCGCATAGAACTATTTCCTTAACCCGTGACGTCACGGGCGAGTCTACTGGCAAGGCTCGCTAGAAGCTGCCATTAGCTGCGGCCACTGCAGCCATGACGTCAAGGACACAATTGCAGTAGCTGCGAAAGTCTGCTCGTGCGCTGCTCAACTCCTCAGGCACCTCGGGTGTGTGCGAGTGAGGTCAGTGCCTTCAAGCCCATGGCACGCATGGTTACGATTCCCTGTTAAACAGCCGGCTTAACCACGGTTACATTTAACCGAGGTTACCAAACTTTACCACGGTTAACCGCCAATTGCAGTTCGCTGTTACACAGCTCGCCGCCCTTCTCGGTTAGGCGGCCATTGCCCATCAAGTACAACAACTGAAGCAACACAGTTATCGGCGGAACGAAGCCGCATTTACAAATATCATGTATATAACGTGTTTTCAGGAGTACCAGAGGTTCGTCAGACGTCAAACACCGCACGATGGCAGCACCTCCTCAACCGCCGCAAACACTGTCGCTGTGGCCCCTTCTCCCGCATCCGTACGCGAAAGACACTGCGGAGTGTTAGCGCTGATGTCCGAAATAAAGTGTGCTAAAATTTGTTGGCGTCTAGAATACAGAGTTGAATATCAAGTATGAAGCCCTTGTGAGGATCACTGACCAGCAGCAAATTGTTGATGAGAGCGATAGCCATGATACAAGCAAGTTTCTGCTCAAGCCAGCTGACTCTGGTGCATTTCGGCTCATCCGATCTGCTCGTACTAGCTCTACGATTAATGCGTCGCCAGAGTTAATCCCGATTCTTTTACTATGGCAGGATAGGATTCACAATAAGGCAGTTTTGTAAGTAGACGATTTACGACAGCGTTGATCAGTTCCAAAGCGCCGACCGCCGCGGCTTCAAAGAGAAACAATTTAGGCCTAGCAACGACTAGGGACCGTCGCACACAGCGCAATTGTTCGGCGCGCTCGCGCGCCCCACGCCCGCGGTAATTGTATACGTACCTCAGCCTGCTCGCGGCATCCAGTACTGCAAGCGATGCAACTCGTGCACTTTCATAACAGCTATGGCCGCACATTTATTGACGTTTTGCTCAGCAACAAGCCGTTCACTGCAGGCAGGACAAGGCTTCAGTACACAGTCGCTGAGTTCTCGGCCGTAATCGTCTGGCATTCTATATTCTATACTGCATATTCTATACATCAACCCTTAAACGTGATGCAGTGGGCAAATGAACAACTTTGTGAAGCAGACCCGCTCGTACGTTTCACGCCCTCGGGCGCAGACGAGTAGCCTCAGTCAACAGATGCCGCCATAACCTCGGTTAACGACGCAAACCGAGGTCGCCACGCTCTGTTTGAAATAACAGTGGTTTGGTTCGCCATGTAACATAGGCTAACCATGGCTTCGCGAAACCGCGGTTAAGCTAACAATAATTAACCCTGCCCCTCACGCAGGCACCATGTGCGAGCGAGGACTGGTTGACGCAAGTACGCCAGCGAGCAAGCAAGTGCGCGGCAACCAGAAGTTTGTCGAAGTGACTCATTTCCAGGCGGAGCTTTGAACTTGCTTGTATTCTTAATTTTTTATGACTCCCTTCCGCATACGAGTTGAGAGGGAAAATTGAAAGGGTCATTTTTCATCACAAATTTCTCTGGTGTTGCAGAAGCTAGATCGAAAATTTTTGCAGGAGAATGATGGGTGGTTCAATATCAGTGTTATGGCGTTTACCCTTCTTGGTGACCATTTCTGTGAACCTTTAAGTTCAAATTTTTTTTCAAGTTCTTGATAAGGCACAAAACCACACACCTCTCCCAAAGCTGCATCGCATGCGTGCACACCTGGCAACAGAAATGCACACTGCATCAAGCTTATGCACAGGGAAGAAATTGTTTGGGACTTGCATTGCTCCCCCGGGAGATAGGAAGCGTAATTCCCGCAACGTTTCCTGCTGCTTTGTGGGAGTTGTCTATTGGGAAATAAAGAAAACAAGGGGAGGCCAGTGGAAACGCATGCTTCACTGCTAACCAGAGCACAGGGGAAGTGTTTGCTTTCAATGTGTGTTGAAATTCGAAACTCCACTGGACCCACTTTTTTGTCACCTTTATGAGATAGTATACCTGACAGCACAACCAACGCGGGAAGCTGGTAGTCGCTGAGGAGAGCACGCGTAACAGCATATTGTACAACCGATGCAATGCCAGTCCATTTTTATCGAGAGTTTAGTTACCTTCAAGTTATCCCAACTGCCTGAGAATTCCCAGCTTTCCCGGTTGGCCGACATCCTGGCTGACGATAATATTTGGCGCTACCCAAGACTGGCACAGCACTTCAACCCCTAGTGGCTGGTTATAGGAAAACAGTGGTGCAAGAACACTGAACCTACATCTCCAAGCTTAACACCCTGAAAGCCTTTATTAAATGATGGTCTTAACTTGAGACAGGAGTGTTAGTTGTTCTGGCTTCAGATATTGTCACATGTATTTGCAGTCATCCCAAAATGACTTTCCAAAGCAAGCACGGTATGTCATGTTTAGTGACAAGAAAATCAGAAAAACCAGTCTTAGTTGAATTTGCTGTTCAATGCCGCTAAGTTCAAATACAGCACTGAACCGAATTACCGAGCGCCAATGGGTAGCACAAGCATCAGACAGCCTAGCAGCAAGGTGTCCATCATGCAGACGTGCCGTGCCAGTGGGTTCTACCATTGCTGGCTCTGGCAGTTTGGCAACGCCCAGCAGACGCTGTTGGCTTTCATCACTGCTTGGTTTCAAAAACTGCACAAGCTAATAAGCCATTCACCTGGGACTCCGGTCACGAGCGTATGGAGACCGGCTTCGAGACCGCCGCCTGCCACGATCTTCATGCCGTCCATGTCCATATGGAGAGCGGGTTCTGCGCATCCGCTCCCGCCCCCTCATCTCTGATGGGGCTGGAAAGGAAAGTACAACACCACTTATCCACTGCTCTCAAAGGCTAAGAGCACTTTAGAATTTTCATGCAAAAGTAGCATGTTCATGTGTTACAGCACCACAACAACCCCACAGGCAATGCAAACTTGGCTGTCCCCATGGTGAGGACACACAAAACAAAATACAGAGTCGCCAACTGTGGAAGTCTGGAAACCGCACTGATGTTAAACCTCCTTTGACAAAGGTTATTACACAATTACATAGATGTCTGTACTCATTTAATTTTCGCAAATACCATTAAAAATGTATGGAATTTTCAAATTGTATTCGCTTATCTGCTTAACATATGAACCTCGTCCATGTTTACGAATAAACAAGACAACAGAGGTGGCTCTGCAGTCTGCAATCCACGGTAGGCAAAAGCACGAGAGCATCATGTGACCAAGCTTGCCAAAAGCGACGTGCAGATGCCTTTTTGGCAGACTAACCGGTCTCCTTTTATGCAGAGAAAGAGGCAAAACTCCAGTCATGCGTTTCCCATACAAAACTGGCTATTTCTCTGGAATAATATACTAGACCTGCATTTTGTCAAGTTCATGTGCACACAAGGCTATGTGGGTATTTTGTGAGCCTCAACGGTAAGGACAAAAGCGATGGAAAAACAGCGTCCGGTCCCACACGCTGTACCAAATGAAGAGTGAGTTCAAGGTACACAAACGAAGCATTGCTGCCAGCCAGGGAAAATGAGCAACATTATTTGCAGTTTTCGCACAGCTTATAAACCGCAGAACGCGCCAAGAATTACAAACCTTTGGACGCTTACAACTACTTTCAGTCGAGTAAGTAGACTGATTTTTGTCGCTATTTAACAGCGCGCTCAAACCACGTACAAAGTATTCCGCTCGAAACATCGATACAGCATAAAGCAGCTGTATGGTTAAAGTGTTCTAGGCAAGCCTGGAAACAGTAGCAAGGCCTTGGCAGTGCAACCACTCTACACCTGTTGCATCCACTCCGAGCGGCTCTCGGCGTTAATGTTCGCAATTTTATCACTGGTATTCGTGCTTTTAGTTTGCAAGCTGCATCGGCCGCGGTGGTTTCATAGTTCCCAGTTCAGTCCCAGCCATCGTAGCCACGTTTCAGTGTAGGATAAACTCGGAACGAAACAGTGCATCATGCAGTACGTAGTTCATGTAAAGATTGCAAAAGAATATCAATAAATAGCACAAGTCGCACGGCAATAATCAACTCCACAACTCATTCACAGTTAGCCGACATTACATTCCGTAAAGAAGGCTAAACTCGAGTTATCCACGACCTGTGGGCAGGTGAGCGCCTGGCGAAAAGGTGAATAAGCTCTAGCTTATCTGTGACGAAGTACTTGCCGCATGTTCAATGAGCCGGCATCTATACCCAGCCTTCGTGCTTCACCGCGGCGGCCAGCTGTTTACGGGAGAAATCCGTGCAACCTTACTAAAATTACTAATAGGAGACGCAACTAGAAGGCATGGTACTTTAGTTTTTTTTTTCTGACAGCAGCAAATCAACCCGGGCTTCGTTTGCTTGCCAACGTTTTATACAGCATGAGAAGGTTGTGTCAGCATGAAGGTGGCCTATTGTCCTTTTTCCATCACAACAGTGCAGTCATGCAGTGAAGCCAGCCTAGCTGACCGAAGGTTTGAGGTGGCCAGAAGACAGAAAAATGCACCCAAATAATGTGCTTACAGGTACCAGCCCTCCGCGCCGATACGGTGGATCTTTTCCGCCAACGCAAGAGCGTGCTAAAATCTGTTCTTCACTTAAACAATAAGCCGACAGCAAAAAAAAAAAAAGATCTTGCGGATTTCTGACCCATACAGTGTTATTGATAATTGCAATACAAATAAGTTGCGCAACACATTACCGCTGGTGCGGCGCGCGGCTCATCGTCTGCACGCTGGCTCCGCTGCTAAGGCGTCACCGCAATTTACATCTTTCTTTTACTAATACTATGGGATCGGCAGTAAGGCAGTTCCATGAGAGACCATTTACTCTAGCGCTGAGTAATTGCAAAGCGTCGTCGGATGTGCCTTCGATGTGAAACAATTTAGGCCTAGCGACGACCAGGGAGTAGCGCTCGAAAAGAGCGCCGTAGTACGCCGCGCCAGGGGGCGGCGCCGCTTTCGCAAGCGGTGCTGTATGTGCTGTGAGTTTGTCGTTTTCTTTCATGATGCCGCTGAGAGCGCACGTTTTTCGACGTTTTGCTAAACAATATGTCGTGCGAACGATGCTGCTACGACGTACGGCACGGGGGTATACGATGTCTCGCCGCAGGACGAACACCAAGGCTTTATAAAAATGTCGAAGGATGGTACTTTAGACCCTACTTTTTTAGGTGCTAGTCTTGAACCGTAGTTTAACTTGAAAGTATACATTGTTTAAGCAGGACAGCTCAATCGTATATCGAAATGGGTCGCACTTCATGTAAAATCAATGCGGCAATAACTGGAAAGCATCTTTCGCAATATCTGCATTCCGAATTCGGTAGCTGCCCATACGGTTCATTCGCTGTGTTTGTGTGCATTTACCATTACGACAATAAAATATAATTGAAAATTCATGCATCGTGAAAGATATAGATACGCCCTCACTACGGAAGTGGAGCGCAGTCCTTCGCAGCCACCCCGGCCGCTGTGCTGTTTCCAACAGCAGCCGCTATGTCAAACGGATGGTATACAGTTTCCTGGCGCGCTCAAATAAAGCACAAATAGCACCGAGGCGTCTGATAGCTTTCACGAGCACCCCGAAACAGCCCTTTTACACTGCCGCACCGCAGCATCAACACGCACAGCACAGCCCAAGATTGCGTCAAGAGGCGCCAAAGCGGACGTTCCGCAGTTCGGCTCATACGGGGCGCCACCATCAAACTAAGATGGCTGCACCCAGGCATCGAAACTAAAAAGGTCTATAGCAAGGCAGCGAGCTCAACTGATACCAAGGCCAGAATAGGTCATTTTGCCCACAAAGCCACACCACTTCACACATTGTTGGCAATTAAAAGAGCTGCCCATTGGACCCCTGCACTTCCAAGCCCTGTCAAATGGAGACTTTCACAGGCTACAGTCCAAGGCCTTTGAAATGTCCATGTGACAGGGGTATCAAACTTATGACCATAAGAAAGAAAATGAGCCAGCTAAACACAATATGACGCTCAGCCACAACTTACAGCTATCGAGCAGAAGAGCTGCATTCGTGTAAAATATCCAACAAAGTAAACCAGGCATCAATCACTGCCAATGGCAATTTATCTGCCACATGACAGCTAACACCAGTGGGTTCTATCTTCACAGGTTCTGAGGCTCACCATGCAGCTGCTAGGTCAATCACTGCCTGGAAATCAACTCATAGTTGCAAGTCAGCACCACCAGGTGTTATTGCTACAAATATGTAAATTCTAAACTGGATGTATACCAAGCAAAGCACAAAATTAAAAAAACGTCGCTTACTTTTCCTGTCTCCTTGGGCAAACTCAATCTCCAGCTCCCGACCATAGAAGCGAGTGCGGTCCAGTGAGTACATGGCATCTTCAGCATCCCGGAGATCTTCAAACGTGACTCGGTTAAGGAAGGCAACAAGCAATGCTTTTGGGCATGAGCATTACACCAAAAGGAAAGCTTTCTGTGGAAGGATGGTGTCAAGACAAGCATGGGGAGAAAAGCAACAGAACCACCAGGATACTGTCGACTATACCTGATCCCGCAACGTGTCTGTGTGGCTTTACATCTTTCGGCGCTTGTCACTTTGAAAATGCACGAAACCCTTGCTTGGCTCTTGCCCTTGCACGCCAGCCCAGATTTCATGCACACGGCCCTAAAGCAGAGCTTGTTCTTGCCCGCTGTTCTGTAAGCGCTTGTATGCCGCCGCCCTCTCTCCAACGTGCTAGATGATCTTGGGCATCTTTACTAGTTAACTTTACTTGGCACACTTGGTACCTTGAATGGCTGGCAGAACAATTAAAAAAAATTAATCACACACATGAATACACACACGAAATAATGCAAGCACAGTTCAGGGTACCCTGCCCCTGGGGGGGGGGGCATAATGTGAAGGCCCGTGTAAAGCAGTGGCTCGACCAAGCAGCAGCTAAACGCACCAACAGCCCTGCTTTGCACTGCCGAACACTGTGCCCAAGGCAGACAAAAAAACATATCGCTCAGTTTCAGTCCACAAAGGATATTGCACGTATGCAAAACCCCGAGGCCTACGAGTGTAGTAGTCCACCGGTATATAGACATCGGTTAAGGGTCCATATTTACCAAATAAACTGCGCAGGTCGTCCGGTCTACAGCAGAGAAAATACCGAGGGAAGCAAAACTCATTCCTTAGAATACAAGCACCTTCAAAAATAAAAGCTTACGATGACAAGCAATCGACGAAACACCATGCACAAACTCAAAGCCCTTTTGAGGAGCGGCGTTCACATCTTGCCTTGGTAACGAACAACCGAACACGTGGCACTAGCCCTTAAGTTTAAAGTAGCTTTCCTAAACTCAAAGCCCTTTTGAGGAGCGGCGTTCACATCTTGCCTTGGTAACGAACAATCGAACACGTGGCACTAGCCCTTACGTTTAAAGTAGCTTTCCTAAACTCAAAGCCCTTTTGAGGAGCGGCGTTCACATCTTGCCTTGGTAACGAACAATCGAACACGTGGCACTAGCCCTTACGTTTAAAGTAGCTTTCCTCGCTTACGCAAAATCGAACATGGGCTGGAAAATACCGTCCACCTTTACAAACTGAACGAGCAATGTAACGAAAAAAAAAAGGCGGGGGGAGGGGGCTCGAAGCTTGATTTCCAGCGATGGCCGTTGGCGAGGAAACAAAGGAATGCTACAACCGCTAGGCCTAGCCGACTAGAGCCGGAATACAGCCGCTAGTTCCATAGAGAAAAGTTTGCCATACCAGAAAAAACCACATATACAAAAATGTGCTAAAGAACAGGCACACGCAAAAAAAATCTGTCACGTCAACTGCTACAGTTGAACACAGCCTAGCGCTACTCACAACCAGGTAAGGAAACGCATCACGCCACATCCCAGGCCTAAGCTATTCAAAGACAAATAATTGAATGCTAAGCTGAAGGAGAAATCATACTGCACTGCATAAAAATCGCATACATACCTAGTGCCATCGGGCACATTTCTAATAAAAAGTGAAGAGTTGGGAGGCCGCGAATAACGCGACGACATTCTGCAAGTACAGCTAAGCTACCACGCTACGACGCAACAGGGCAACAGTATGAGAAATGGCGGCAATGAAGGTCTCTCTCTCGCAACGCTCGTCACTCGCACAGGCAGCGTCATCTGGTGCCTCTGCCAAGCGACACCCGCGAACCCTCTAAAAAGCATTGCGAAAAAAAAAAAAATAATACCCTCCATGTTGTTTAAAAGCAAAGCTATCACCGGCGAAAATATGTACAAAAATTTATTGGCAGTAACTCGTCGCACAAAAATACGTCACGCTACGTCATCATAAACTAAGGAAAAGAAACAAATGTACGCAACAGCAAGTGCAACATTTATAATACTAATTTAAAACTTAAAATTTTGGCTGAAAAAAGATTACTGTTTATTTTCCTAATACTTTTAACTTATGTAGGTATGGGCGGCATCGGCGTTCGGTCGGTGCATTGGATTGGACGCGCGGACGCGCTTGATTGTGACGTACAGTTGCAGAGGAAGTTTTTCTCGTGTAGTGCAATTTCTAGCTTCGCTCTGGGCTTCGGGTTCGGCTATGCATTGTGCGCTTCACTCGACGCAAGGAAATTTGGCCCCCCTGGGCTGCTTATCTCGTTTTGCCGGAGGTATTCCGCCTTCAAATACGGAAGACCTGCAGTTGCTGCAGTGTTCAGTTCCATAGCTCTAAGGCTGTAAGTTATGGCACTGCATTTATTTACCTCCGAATTCCTTTTTGCAGTCAGCTAGGCTACTCGTCCGCAATTAATAGTTCAGTGTTCAATGTATCTGATAGAAACAGGAAATACAGGCTACATGGCCGGTTAATATCCTTGTCAGAAAGGAACTGTAGGCAGCAACACCTATGGTGAATATTCGAGGTTGCTGGGTTCGCATTATATGGCTCAGCAGTGTGGCTGATCAATCTGTAAGTCAGCAAAAACGGTACATAATACAAACTCCTGTTTTTGGAATGTGCAGTTGTACTCGGCAGTGTGCCCTGTATCTGAATTAACTCTGCAGTTTTGGGCGAAGCCTCCCCGCCCATATTTCTAGAGTTGCCATCTCTCAGAGATTTGTTAAGTCAGTGCAGTGGCATCCTCTTTTGACTTGTTCTTATGTGAAAGTTGCGATATGGGCAGTATGGTATGTTTTTCATCGAGACACTGGCCAAGTCAAGAAAAAAAAATGATTTTCAATTAAAGTTTGCAGTTGCAAAATTTCTAAGTACGCTTTTGGAACAGACTCGAAGCTCCAACTTGAATAAATTGAACATTCTAATAAGGCAGTTCAGCTAAGGCTTCCAGTCAATGCTTATTTTGCTACTACTGACCTGAAATGGCAGCTCCAAACGGGCGACAGGCAAGCAGGCATTCATATGACACATAAACCATAGGAACACTATGTATACCTGAAGAGTTGACACCATCTTTTCTTTGTTGGGGCTTATGTACCTCGCACATTGGACCCTCCTCTTGCATTCAGTGGCAGATCTTCAGGGGTCAGAGTTACTTCGTTTAATCACAATTATGCAAACTACACAGCAGTTTAAGTTGCAACATTTTTTTATTGAATGTTCAACAGGGCCTTCCAAATGAATGTTCCGAAGTAAGTGCCAATCAGAAATAGAGAAACCATTTAAGCTACATGATTACACTCAAAAGTCCAGCTGGCATGTCTTATTTAATCTATTTCATTCCTAATAGACACATGATATCATTTTGCCTGGGGTAAATTGGCAGCATACTTGGCAAAGTTACTGTTCAAAAGCAATTAAATTACATTACCAATTACTTGCTAAGCTTAAAAATATAATTACTAAATACTGCTCCCAAAAAGTAATGATATTACAATTATTTCCGCAGAGCAAATTCCTTCTCATTAATTACTGTCTGGATTTCATCCATATATAAGCTATGTAAAACTTGTGAACAAAACTTCTCTCCAAACACTAGAGCACATTCTTTCATCTTCCTGCCAAATTCTATCTAGTGAGACTATTCCCTCCCCTTTTCCTACAGAACAGGCTATTAAAAATATAAGACGATGGTAACAAAACAACAAAAACAGAATCGTGGTCAAACACGTCATGAACATTTCTGCCTGTCTCTTCCCCCAAACCTCTTTTTTGCCCGTGATGGCAAGTGTAACCAGGTGCCACTGTGCCTATAGCCAATATGCAACAGTGAGTGCTACTGCACACTTTCAACTAGTTTTGACCTTCTACCATTTTGCACCATCTGACTTTGATGGACCCTCAACGCCTTACATGTATACCTTCTGCTTAGAGAATGGTCGTGACCCGGAGACACAGGGCAGGTCTGAGGCCTTGAACACGTAGTTCTACTCAATTCTGTCTTTTTTTTGCTTATCCATCACTGTGGGACAGGCTTGCTACATGTCATTACTGCTTTCTTGGCGTCCGGGAGTACATAGTATGAAATATAGAAACGGCAGTGATTCACTTTAGTAAAAGTATTGAAATGAATGAATTACTTTCAGTGCTTAAAGTGCGATTATGCTAATGATATGTAACTTGAAACTTACATGCCCTAGAGAGGCATGCTGTGTTGAACATTTTCATGCCTAAGAGAAACTGAGATATTTAATGTTTAAAACATCTGCATTGTACCATCATATATTTAATATAAGCTGTTTTCATAGGCAGCTGAATTTGAAACACATTTAAGATGGCGTACATATTAAGCGCATTAATTTGAGTGTACTAAAATTGTGCTTAGTAATAGGTTTAGGTCGGTTTATCCCCTATGAAAATAGATGCCTGGTAAACTTTGTTCAAGCGTACCCATTTCAGCTGGAAAAGCACATTTCCAGCTGAATTTCTAGCTGGACTGCCATACTTTCCAGCTGTAAAAATATGATATTCCAGCTAAAGGCTTGACAGGAGGTGTAAATTTTCCAGCTGGAAATCTCAAAATTATAGCTGGACATGATTTTTGATTTCATAATCCAGCAGGAAATAGATGTCATTCCAGCTGGAACTACTTTTTCCCAGCCGGAAAACACTGTTTTCCAGTTGGATAATTTCTGTACACGGTTCCATAATCCAGCAGGAAATGAGTGTTTTTTTCGTCTGGGATGAGCTTTAACATCCCAGAGTGACTCAGGCTATATGTGACATGCTGTAGTGGAGGGCTTCGTAAAATTTTACCACCTGTGCACTGACATCGCATAGCACATGGGCACCTTGCTTTTTGGCGCTGCCAAAAAGCGGTCTCCACAACTGTGAATCAATCCCATATTCTTGAATAGAGTAGTCGAGCACCCAGTCACTGAGCCATCAGGTTGGGGCGCTATTTAAATACTTATACTTACCATGTGGATTGTACTATATGTAGACATAGGCACATCAAGTGAAAAAAAAAACAATAGTTATCTATAGTCGGCAAAATGGAACTGCAGTTTCACTTCACTGTACCATGCATGTTCTGCAGCGTACAGTTTTACTGATTCTGACAGAATGTATAGGATAATACCGATAGTATTAATTGGTAAGTCATGGATGCATTTGGAAACACTGAGCTTTGTTCACCACTTGATGCAGCATATAACTACAGTAGAACCCCGCTGTAATAAACTTGGATATAGTAAAGTGAAACTGAAGTCCCATTTTTCATAGACAGCTGTATTTCCCCCCCCCTTTATAGTAAAGATATTTTTGGTAAAAATCTGTTATAGTAAAGTGGGCCTGGCCACGGCGACGACTCCCAAGATATGACATCGCCGCCAGCTCACTACCTAGATACGCAAGGAAAAAAATTTTTTTTTTTTTGTATTTTAAAACAAAATTAACACAGTGTCCTTTTAAGTGGCTTTACCACTAGGCTTAGCAATATTCGGAAGAAGCCTACTTTACAAAGGCCTTGGAGCCGTGAGGGAAAGCACGCAGCGCGTAGGAAAAAAAAGGAAAGCTGTCTACAAACATGGAAAGGAAGCAGCGCGGTTCATTCAGAAAGTAAAGGAGAGTAAAAGTGTACCAAGAAATAGTTAAGGGGAAGAAACGGGCGAACATTCCCAGCACTGTGCAGCAGAGAGCATGAGGCAGCAGTGGCAAGAAGTGAAGTTGCAGCGTGTGTAGTCTTGCAGCACTTGACTGCCACTCGCATTTATCATTATTGCCTTTTAAAAGACAGAAATAGCAAAACGTGACACCATGTTCATGCAAAGCTTTGATGTTCACTTGAAATCAAACTTGGTTGTATTTGTTGCCACATCCTCATGCTTAAGAGGTACTTCCACTAAATGTAAAAACTTTTTGTAAGTGTAAAACATTGCATGAAGAGATGATAAGGGAGGGATGGAAGCTATTTCAGAGTGTTTTTTTTTTTTTTTTTCATTAAGCAACAGGACATGCTCATTAACTGCCCATTCAACTACTACACAGCATCTTCAGGACCATGTCATCACCAACAACTGATATAGCAAAGACCCTGATATAGTAAAGACTTTTGCTGGTCCCAGTGACTTTACTATTAAGGGGTTCTACAGTATGTCCAGTGCAGGAGGGTTCTCACATCAACCTTGTGTCAGCTATAGTGGGCTGACACAGCAGTCAGCTCAACCGCCAGAATGTGTTAATGTGAAGGTATGAAGCAATTTGAGAACAAATTATGTGTTCTATATGACAAGAAACGAAGCTCATTAATGTAGCAGATTGAACATGTTTGTGTTGCATGACAGGATGACAGCATACAAAAATTGATAGGGGCACATATAGCAACAAACGACAAGATGAGTACTCATTTGTCTGGTCATTCCTTTAAGAAAAGGAACGACGAATTGTGTTTTCATCATTTCTGAGCTGTTCATTCCTGTCTGCCAAGGTTTCAATAATCTTTAAGGGAGGAGATAAGAAAGAAATATCTATCTACCGACCAATATCCATTCTATCGGATTTTTCAAAAGCTCTAGTTATAGTTAAAAAAACTGAGAACTCTTCAATAAACACTCTTAATATTAATGACAGTCAGTTCGGCTTTTGCAAATGACGGTCCACTGAATCTGCTCTGCTGCTGCAAAAAGAAATTATTTTACAGGGTACTGAATGTAAGGATACAACGCTAAGTATGTTTTTTTACTTTAGTAAAGCGTTTGATCTCCTCAATCATAAAATATTACTTAATAAACTTGAAAGGTATGGCATCCGCGGCTCTCCTCTTATTCTGCTTTGATCGTATCTAAGTCAATGTAAACAGACAGTCTGTATTGATGGTAGCCTGCCTGGTTTAAGAACTATACAATGTGGAGCTTCCCAGGGTAGCCTTCTGGGTCTGTTTCTTTTTAATGCTTATATTAATGATATAGTTATATAAACTTGCTTTTGAAGTTATATATGCTCTGTATGCTGTATGATAAAAGCTTTTTCTTACTGATTCATCCATATATAGATAACCTATTAAAAAGAGGAAGCATTGTTCTTCAGTCACGGTTAAGATCAAATGGACTTGTTATAATTGTCAACAGCAAGAAATCTCTTGTGACTTTTAAACTTTAAAGTAACTTTATCAATGCCCATTTTACTTACCTTAAAAATTGATAACAGAATAGAAATTATCTACAGCTTTAAATCATTGGGCATCATTTTTGATGCACATATGAAAGGCACAAAACAGATTACATATATTACAAAGAGAGTGTCACAATCTGTTGGCGTCCTTTGCAGATGTCTCAGAATTTTCTCCAAATTTAAAGTTGATAATCTACAACACAATTTTTCAATCTTAACTATTGCCATTTGGTCTGGGCCACCACATCAAGCACTAACATTAATAAGTTACTAATGCTTCAAAAGAAAGTAATTAGATTAATTGTCGGGGGCAGCAGTTATACAGCTCATAACAGCAGATTTTTTTTTCTTAAATATGAGATTATTTGTATTAATGTACTCTTTAAATACCAGCTAGTATATTATCTGAGGTTCTCTTCTCCCACAGCAGCTGCTTTTCTTGTATTCCTCACAAAATTAAAACCAAAAGAGAAATATATCTTCACCCGATGCACTGATAAATGGGTTCTGCCACCCTTCAGAATAAATTATGCAAGACACTGCAGGCAACAGGGGCAGAGACACACAGTCAAGACAAGGGTTCACGGGAAACGGTTACACAGAGACAGGCTCAAGAGTCCACAGTCCTAGCTAGCCGAAGGGCATGAGAGTCTACAACTTCTTCGTCTTTCAAGCGCTACCTCAAACCGCCAGGTGGCAATATATACATATTGCTGTGTAATTCGTTAGCTTTGTTTGCAAGCTCCCATGTATGCCATTTTATGATTTATGTTGCTTTTGTTCTGGGTCACGCACTTTCAAGCTAGAGTGGTAGCTTTTTCGTCTGCGGTCGCTGAGTCACAACCATTCTCCAAGCAGAATTTAAGGTACGTGTGGCGTCGAGGGTCCATCGAAGGGGCAGATCGTGCAAGATGGTTGAAGGTCAAAACTAGCTGAAAGTGTGCAGCAGCACTCACTGTTGTGTCAGCTATAGGCACAGTGATGCCATAGTTACACATGCCGTCACGGGCAAAAAGGTGAGGGGAGGGGGGGAGAGACAGGCGGAAATGTTTATGGCGTGAACATTACCAAATGCAAGCTGCCGTGGTCAACTGTAAAATATATAATGTTCATTCATTCATTCATTTTATGGTTAAGGAGACATGAAGCAGTAATCTATGGCTTTTGAGTGCTGCAATTACTTTATTTATATTTGCCGTCTTCTGAAAGTGAAGCTTCCAGTACAGCACTTGGAAAATATTATTTAAAATATAAGATTGTTGGGACTGTGGTTGTTTGAAGTACCAATGAAGAGAAACAGGCCATATATATAGCCTGCTTGCTAGCTTCACCTTGAAAATAAACTGACATCTGATGTACAGACCAAATGGCTAGCCAATTGAAATGAAATGAGTATAGAACCTTGCTACAGCAAACACGGTTGCATTTAAGGAAAAGTCAAGTCCCAGTTCGTCTTCCGTAGACGACTGTAATTTTTTTTTTCACTTTTATAATAAAGACATTTTTGACAAACATTTGTTATAGTAAAGATTGGGATGAAGCGCATTTGGCAAGCACTCGCAGGTTATGACTAGCAGCTTACTGGTATCGCTAAAGAGGAAAGTATATAACAGTTGCATCTTACCTGCACTCACCTATGGCACTGAAACGTGGAGGCTAACCAAGAGAGTTCTAATTAAATTGAGGACAACGCAGCGGGCTATGGAACGAAAAATGGTAGGGGTAACATTAAGAGATAGGAAACGTGCAGAGTGGGTCAGAGAAATAACTCAAGTTACCGACATTCTAGTGGAAATTAAGAAGAAGAAATGGACATGGGCAGGACATGTAGTGCGAAAAGAGGATAACCGATGGTCGCTTAGGGTAACAAACTGGATTCCAAGGGAAGGGAAGCGTAGCAGGGGGCGGCAGAAAGTTAGGTGGGCGGATGAGATTAACGTATTCAGATATGTGGCGCAAACAAAGACAAACACAGGAGAAGATCCACAACACACGCGCACACTACCAACTGTAAGAAGAACCGGAAAACACTTCCTCTTCTACACTCTAGCCTCTCAGCCGTTATTTTGGGATGAGATTAAGAAGTTTGCAGGGGTCAAGTGGATGCAGCTAGCACAGAACCGGGTTAAGTGGAGAAATATTGGAGAGGCCTTCGCCCTGCAGTGGGTACAGTCAGGCTGATGATGATGAAAGTGCGTCTGACGGCGCCGACGTACTTCCCATGAATTAAATGACATTGCCGCACGCCCGATATACCTATAGAATCGCAAAAGCAGTTTTCTTAAACTGTCTTTACCACTAGGCCCTGCAGCTCTGATAAGAAGCTAACTTTACATAGGCCTTGGTGCTGTGAGGGAAAGGATGTGTAGGAAAAAACAAAAGTAGAGCTGGATACAAACGTGAAAAGAAATGGCGCGGTTCATTCAGAGAATACAAGGGCAGCGAGAAGTAGGGAAGGAATTAAACGGCCAACAATTCGCAGCAATTAATGTGCAGCGCGAGGCTAGCGGCCGCAAGAAATGTATGGAGACGCAGCATTTGCTCCTTTGCTGCACGGCACATTTCTCGTTTATTGCCTCTTCGATGACACAGCGGAAAGTGATGCTGTACGTCTTCTTGCAAGGCTTTGGTTCACACATTACATCAAACTCATTTGTATAAATTTGATCGTTGCATATGTCAAGAGCTCGAGGTATATATATACTTTCAGGCTGTAAACAAAAAAACCTTATAACTAAAAAAAATGAAAAAATTGCACATAGAGACGATATGAAAGAGATATGGAAAGTATTTAGAGTTTTTTTTATAAAGCAGCAAGATGTATACTGATTAGGCAGTTTAATTACTATCAGCTGGTGAAAATCGTAACTGCTTACATGGTTTATGGAACAATTCCCAGTTGGTTCCCAAATTCAGTTCCTAATGAGTTCCAATTGGAACCAATGGGAACTTAGCTGAAACTCAATGGGAACCAACTGGTACCAGCTGGGAATTGTTCGATAAACCAGTAAGACCAGCTATGATTTTCACCAGTATCTTCTGGGATATACAATTACCCTAGCTGATATAGTAAAGAAATTTGCTGGTCCAGGTGACTTTACTATAAAGGGGTTCAACTAGTACTCATTCAACCTGAATCAATGCTTTCAGGCCCTGCATTATACGAGCACAGTCAAAAAAGATCAATTTTATATTTTCAACTGTAACCATTTAATTTTCCAACTAGAACCAGAGGTGAGACCAATTGCACTCAGTGGGTCCAATGGGATGTCCTAATGGTATATACAATGGGTCACGCTCATTGCATACAATGAGTCCAATGGAACATACCAAATGGGACAAAAGGAAGACTGACTGACAATTTGCATGGAAACTGGTAATTACATGCTTGATGGAAATCAAAGAGTACAGGCAAGCATACGTCTCGCATAAGAAATGTAATACTGTACAGTTTCACAGATGCATATAACACAAGATTCCATACACCGAGCAAATTTACTTCTTTCTACTCTCATGCTGGGGCCAGTCTTGCCATTCGAGTGCAGTTATTTCATTTAATTTTGTAGGCGCAGTGATAGTAAGAGGAAGAATTTAGTTTTACAGGTTAAGCTACTGATAGTCATATATCCAAACCAATTCGCCCAGTTTTCTGTCTTCCAGAAGAATACTGCTGATAGTTGTTATTATGAATATTGTGTTTGTTTTCTTTGTGAAATATGGAAATGTTTCCATGGATACACTCAGTGCAGTTGGCCAGACCAATTGGACTCGGATGGTAAGTCTCACTGTATGCAATGAGTTTGACAAAGTGGGCTAACCAGTTGGCAAAGATTCATCTAACCAAGTAATTATTTGGAATATATATGAACTGATTAATATAGTTATGCACAGATGGCACTGTATAGCCTACTTTGCACAAGTAGCTGCAGGATCCAGTTGACCTATCAAATTGGAACCAACTGTTCCAAATAGACTTTCCAATGGGTTCCATATGGAATATGAATTCCAACTGGAACCCACTGAGCCCAATTGGGCTGCCCACTTGGAGGGAAAATGCACTGGAGGGATGCACTGGAGTATTGGGACATATGAGGCGACTAAAAGATAACGTAAAACTATTTCTGAGTTCGCTTATATTTGTTTGGGCAGACATTTTTGCCAGACCAGACATTTTTGCGTGCGCCAGCGTGAGCGCGCTGGTTTATAATCGGGAGGTTTTATTGCCTTCCTCGCAGCTTCAACCGATGGAGCGGCTCGACCCATAGAAAATGTCGGGCTTCTTTCGGCAAACTGTTGGAAGGTAAGTGGCACTCATCTGTACAGACCATACGTGGTAGTGCTGCAATACATGAGTAATATCTGCGGACTGCTAAAAGGGGGGTTGCTGGCCAGCTGAGAGATGGCTTAAACGTAAGTTGGCCCGGTGCGGAATGACCTGCGAAGTGCAACAAGCCTACTGCACAGCATGAAATGGCTACAGAAGTATGGTCATATACGTGAACGAATTCATGTACTTATTTGCTCAGACCGCCCACTGTCAAGTACTCACTTATTTCGGTGTATGCAGCAATGAGGGTGACTTCATTACTCCTCAGTTAGCATAGGTTCATGCCTGTGACGATATCTGTCCTTTTACTGCCGAAATAACTGCATTGGTAAAACTCACTGAGCTTGTTTATATAGATGTAACACTTTGGATGCATGTTGCTACCGCAGAGTTCCCTAATATATATATCTTTTGCCTGCTCGAACATAAATAGATGGAAGTGCTTGGCTTCAAGCTGCCGCCAAGACCATTGACAGCTTATTTGAAAACAGAGCAATAATTAATCTGAGCTAGCGTGTTTTGTGGGAGAGTGAGGCACCATTGCAAGTACCTCGTAATCCTGTCAAAGAGCTTGGCAGTTGCTGCTATAAGCACTCTCCATTGCAGTTCCATGCAAGCCGCAGCATATTGGGCACTTACTGCAAAAGTGATTTAACTTAGATTCTCTTTGTTGCTATTTCAGTGTTTTGTAAGTGTGCTAAATATTTGTATTTGTGCTAGCATTGACAGCCAGTCTCGTTACTATCTTTTTCCTTCTGCAGCAGGCACTCTCATTTGTTTTACTCGAACCAAATTCTACTGTGAGTGAGTTTGCTGAGTTTATGCAAACTAAATGTAATTGCAGTATTACTCTCATTTATTTACATTTGCAGTGGCAACGAATTCTTGGTGCCGACGAACGAGTACCCTCCGCCAGTTCGATTACACCGCCACCTCAGTAGTGCAGTGAGCTGCGACTGGTGTGACCAAATGGATACTCTCACTGCTTCCACAGGTTGAGAGCGTGCTCCCAGTCAAGTTTAAAACACCTTGCTTGCAATGTATTTAATCTTGTTGTGGAATATTGTCACCCTTGCATTTGCTGATATGGTATTATTTGAAAATCATTCTATACTCCGTTTCATACATCAAGTGCAACACTACCAAAGCTACAGCGCTTGTTCGCGCTCTCCGCATCCGCGATAAAAAATAGTGCCTGCTCTTGACGAGAGAAAATAATAGTTGCTTTGTCTGCAAGCTTAATACATTTTACATTTGCCATCAACTTCATAAAAAGCACCTTTTTTAGGGAGAAAAGTTCGGATTCGGCTAATTTGTATGTTGTTTTATGTCGTTTTTGTTCCTGCCGCGTTTTGCTGCCCCGCAACCTTGCCAGCTGTGCCACCAGATGGCGCTGGCTGTGCCCTCCGCGCTGCGCATCCCTTTTTGAGAAAATGGTTTTTTGGTGCGCATTTTTTCTATAAGATCCGCTCTGTGAAGATGTCTAAGCATGCGAAGCATGTTATTGCAAACGTGTATGCTCGGAATAGAGCCCGTTTCGGCAGGAACCACTCGCCTACAGAACGAGCGCGTAGTGATACGCCTCCTGTTCTTTTTCTTGCGGACTACTTGCGTAGCTTTCGCTGCGTTGCACCTGATGTATGAAACGGAGTATAGGTGGTTTGGAACACATGATTTGCAGTGGGGGGATGTGGGAAGCACAAATGTGTGACTGCAATTTTTTGCCAGTCTAGCTTCTAGCCTTGCGAATTAAAGTAACAGATTAATACCTTAACAGGCCTGACATTTATTGTAGAGTTTGCCATATAGAAGAAAACTTGATCTCTTGCGGAGGTAACACAGCTGTGGTTCTCCAAGAAAAAGTTATCCGTGTGTGATGGTGTCTAAAACATGGCATTGTCTTAGGTAACTTGGCGTGGAATCGGCCACTTCTTGTACTCTCTTGACAGCATCTTTTGTACTATGTGCTAGGTGACATGCCTTCAGGGATAAAGGTAGATGGAGAATACCTCAGTAATCTGCAATTTGCTGATGACATTGCCCTGAAGCAGTCACAGCAGCAGCTCAAGCAGTCAGGATGACGGGCAGTAATGTGAGCAGGTTGTACGTCATGCTGGTCATGGAGGAAATAAAAAAGCCTTAGAAGCAATGCAAAGGGGGAAATCGGCTGGTATGGATAGGCAACTGCAGATCTTTGAAGAGTGGTAGGGAAATTGTGCTAGAAAAACTGCTTGCTTTGTGCGTGTAGTGCCTCACAACCTCAAGCGTATTGAAATCTTGGAAGGATCCTAACAGTACCATAATCTATAAGAAAGGGGCTGTCAAGCACTTGCAAACTTAAACTGATCGGGTTACTGTGCATTGCCTACAAGATAATAGAATTGGGAAAATCGTGGACTTTCTATCAGCTGAAGGAGCAGCTGGCTTTCGTAAGGGCTGCCATATTTTTTAATGTGTCTGCCCTGCTGCTGTTGTGTGCTGGATTGTAGCCTACATCCACATCGGATAGGAGGTTGTGCAAACAAACTGCTCTTTACAGAAGGGACATAGTTTGAACTGCCCATATCATACAATGCAGCAGCAGTAGTGAAAAGTGCTCCACAAGAAGTGACTTATTGTAGAATGGTTGCTTTATTGCCCCTTGAGAAAAATCGCAACCATGCCTTTGGCAGGTGACATGGCCATGCACTGATTGGTTGTCTGGTTCTGCGATGTCATGAGGCCACATGATATGGCCGAACTGGCTGGAGCTCATATTGTGGAAAAGCGCAAAAAAGACAAAGGATCGAGAAAAGAGAGGACGACGCTATCTGGAGCTGCTAACTCAGGCAGCTCCTTTGAGGTGAGAGGGTGGAATAGAACCCTCCGAGACCCTTGGATCTAGAATTAGACATGCTATTCCACATTCATACAGCTTGGTTAAAACAGAGCTTTATACCCATGTATTTATACTCCGGCACAGTAGCCTAGCATCTTAACCACTGCACTACCGCAGTGGGGCTATTGTGACAACCATAGTTTGTTTGTGTGCAGCTTGTTTATTTATTTTTTTTTGTTCTTTCTGGCACATTGTGACATTTAAAAAATTATTCGAAATAAAGAGGTCTTTGGCGCCATTCACACGATTCTGCTGCTTCTACTATAGTTTTCTTTTTATGAGATCAGTAGCGAAGTCTCTTGAAGACAATTTTACTAGCTCTCAGTTCAGCTCAGATGATGAATCAGTCAAATGTTAGCCTCGAACCAAGAAAAGCTTAGTTTTAATCTCTGATCACTCTTGGTCAGTTACACGTTCTCATTTTGTGTTCCCACTGTCCTGTTTCCATTCGCTGGGTTTCAGCAGCAATGAAAGCTTGGTACTACTTGATATGGCTTCTCCAGAACTTCAAGTGTGGAACTTCTTCAAGCAAATCGAGTGGAGTTTGAACACCGAGCTCCTATTGCAGATTTTCAAATTTGATGGCAAACTCTCCCACCTTCTGGAAAACATGTCACCAAATAATCCAGTCATAAATCCTGAAAGGTTTGGAAATGCCAATGCTATAAATTGTAAAATGAGTAGAGGAAGGCCGAGCTTAAAAATGGGTGTTTTTAGCAATTTAGCTATATTTCTGAGAGAACAGCACACCTTCAAAATGAACTTAGAACCTAAAATATTACTTCCTTGGCAGTTGGACTTCGCTGCATTTTGTTAGTGTGATTTGGAGAATAGGTACATGAGACTCTCAACAGCTGCTGCAGAAAGTCAGAAATGACCACTGCTTCCGAACAGCACTACGAAAAAAAGAAATCTGCCGATAGGTGCACCATATCTTTACTAGTAATAAAAGAGGCAGTGTAGCATATTTTTAGTATTCTGAATTATTTTTCTTGCTGTCTTATTTTGATATTCATGCCCCCTTTTCTTTCACTTTTTGGATTTTTTCTGCAAATTTTGGAGAAAAAGTTTTTTATGTTATGTATAAAGCCAAAACAAAAACATGGGCATTTATTTAATTGAGCATTTAAATACCTGCATTTTAGTATGATCTAATAGCAAGATTGTGTAAATATTTCATTTAATAAACAAATTACATGGTGCTGAAGGAGTTGAGGCAAAAAAAAAGAGAACTTCATTTGCAAGCTGTAGTTTAAGAAATGTGCATTTTTCTGCCTTTTGTATATCCTCAAAGTTTTATTACAATTCCTTGTTTTTATATTCATGTTTTGACAATACTTTGTGAATATTTTACCCAGTGCTGACAATTTATCTTATGTATTATGCTTATATTCATAATATTCACGTGTTTAGAGGGCATTTAAATAGCTGTATTTTAATTGGCTCATGTGCATCATGTACAGAAAGTGTGATCGATCAGAAATTGTCATCAAGAAACGTCCTTCATACTGGAACTTGCGCGTGAAGAGCTCTGACAGGTGCGTGCTCTGTTGCCGCGTTGCAGAGGAGGAAAGGAGGCATCCTGGCTATGCAAACCGCCGCGGTGAGGTGGCAAAGAGGGTAATGGCAACCCCATGCATACACGGGCCACTTATGCGCTTATTCACAGGACCTCGGAGGATGGGCGTGTGGTATTCGATCTGTCATTTGACGTGCGTAACTATAAGGCTGCATTCCTTGCACCGTACCTACTAGTCATGTATTCTAATTCTGGTGCCGGGTTGTGTTCACCTTAGCGATCTTAGAGCTCTTAAGCACTTCCTACATTTTTTTTGTAGGGTGCAGCAAAGTTCTTTAAAGACTTCATTTATAAAATGGCAAGGTGCATGTATGCGATCAAGGATCCACAAGGGAAGCTGCAGACGGGAATCGTTGACGCTGCCATGCTATACTCTTAAAGCCAGATGTCAAGTGTCTCCTAAAATTTTATAGTGTTTGCTGGAGATGCTTACAACCCTGCTGTCCTGTCCGAAGACAGGGGTACATGCATTACTGCCCGCCATATGTAAGGCCAGCCACAATTAAACAATTAAATTCGCAGCTGCGAAGGTCGGAAGTATACATCAGAGCACCCCACTAAGGCTACCATAAGCGTCGCAGCCGCTAAGGCTGCCATAAGCGCTATCGAGGTTATGTAACGCCAGCCGGAAGACAGGTAAATTCGCAGTTCCGGAGGTCGGAAGTATACATCAGAGCACGCCGCCAAGGCTATCTTAAGCGTCGCAGCCGCTAAGGCTGCCATAAGCGCCGTCGAGGTTATGTAACAACAACCGGAAGACAGGTAAATTCGCAGCTGCGAAGGTCGGAAATATTTATCAAAGCACGCCGCTAAGGCTGCCCTAAGAGCCGTCGAGGTTATGTAACGCCAACCGGCAGACAGGTAAATTCGCAGCTGCGAAGGTCGAAAGTATATATCAGGGCACGCCACTAAGGCTGCTATAAGCGCTCTCGAGGTTATGTAACGCCAGCTGGAAGACAGGTAAATTCGCTAGTGCGAAGGTCAGAAGTATATATCAGAGCACTCCGCTAAGGCTGCCATAAGCGCCGTCGAGGTTATGTAACGCCAGCCGGCAGACAGGTAAATTCGCAGCTGCGAAGGTCGGAAGTGTATATCAGAGCGCGCCACTAAGGCTACCATAAGCGTCGCAGCCGCTAAGGCTGCCATAAGCGCTATCGAGGTTATGTAACGCCAGCCGGAAGACAGGTAAATTCGCAGTTCCGAAGGTCGGAAATATACATCAGAGCACGCCGCCAAGGCTATCTTAAGCGTCGCAGCCGCAAGGCTGCCATAAGCGCCGTCGAGGTTATGTAACGCCAGCCGGAAGCCAGGTAAATTCGTCGCTGCGAAGGTCGGAATTATAGATCAGAGCACGCAGCCAAGGCTGCCATAAACGCCGTTGATGTTACGTAACGCCAGCCGGAAGATAGGTAAATTCGCTAGTGCGAAGGTCGGAAGTATATATCAGAGCACTCCGCTAAGGCTGCCAGAATCGCCGTCGAGGTTATGTAACGCGAGCCGGAAGACAGGTAAGTTTGCAGTTGCGAAGGTCGGAAGTATATATCAGAGCACGCCGCCAACGCTACCTTAAGCGTCGCAGCCGCTAAAGCTGCCAAGAGCGCCGTCGAGGTTATGTAACAATTACCGGAAGACAGGTAAATTCGCAGTTTCGAAGGTCGGACGTATACATCAGAGCACGCCGCTAAGGCTGCCAGAAGCGCCGTGGAGGTTATGGAACGCCAACCGGAAGACAGGTAAATTCGCAGCTGCGAAGGTCGAAAGCGTAGATGAGAGCACGCCGCCAAGGCTATCTTAAGCGTCGTAGCCGCTAAGGCTGCCATAAGAACCGTCGAGGTTATGTAATAACAACCGCAAGACAGGTAAATTCGCAGCTGCGAAGGTCGGAAGTATATATCAGAGCACTCCGCTAAGGGTGCCATAAGCGCCGTCGAGGTTATGTAACGCCAGCCGGAAGAGAGGTAAATTCGCAGCTTTCGAAGGTCGGCAGTATATAGCAGAGCACGCCGCTAAGGCTGCCATAATCGCCGTCGAGGTTATGTAACGCCAGCCGGCAGACAGGTAAATTCGCAGCTGCGAAGGTCGAAAGTATACATCAGAGCCCGCCGCCAAGGCTATCGTAAGCGTCGCAGCCGCTAAGGCTGCCATAAGCGCCGTCGAGGTTATGTAACAACAACCGGAAGACAGGTAAATTCGCAGCTGCGAAAGTCCGAACTATATACAAGAGCATGCCGCTAAGGCTGCCATAAGCGCTCTCGAGGTTATGTAACGCCAGCCGTAAGACAGGTAAGTTTGCAGTTGCGAAGGTCGGAAGTATATATCAGAGCACGCCGCCAAGGCTACCTTAAGCGTCGCAGCCGCTAAAGCTGCCATAAGCGCCGTCGAGGTTATGTAACAAGTACCAGAAGACAGGTAAATTCGCAGTTCCGAAGGTAGGACGTATACATCAGAGCACGCCGCTAAGGCTGCCATAAGCGCCGTGGAGGTTATGGAACGCCAACCGGAAGACAGGTAAATTCGCAGCTGCGAAGGTCGAAAGTATACATTAGAGCACGCCGCCAAGGCTACCTGAAGCGTCGCAGCCGCTGAGGCTGCCATAAGTGCCGTCGAGGTTATGTAACGCCAGCCGGCCGACAGGTAAATTTGCAGCTGCGAAGGTCGGAAGTATATATCAGAGCGCGCCACTAAGCTTCCATAAGCGTCGCAGCCGCTAAGGCTGCCATAAGCGCCGTGGAGGTTATGTAACAACAACCGGAAGACAGGTAAATTCGCAGCTGCGGAAGTCGGACGTATTTATCAGAGCACGCCGCTAAGGCTGGCATCAGCGCCGTCGAGGTTATGTAACGCCAGCCGGCAGACAGGTAAATTCGCAGTTGCGAAGGTCGAAAGTATATACCAGAGCACGCCGCCAAGGCTACCTTAGGCGTCGCAGCCGCTAAAGCTGCCATAAGCGCCGTCGAGGTTATGTAACAAAAACCGGAAGACAGGTAAATTCGCAGCTGCTAAGGTCGGAAGTATATACCAGAGCACGCCGCTAAGGCTGGCATCAGCGCCGTCGAGGTTATGTAACGCCAGCCGGCAGACAGGTAAATTCGCAGCTGCGAAGGTCGGAAGTGTATATCAGAGCGCGCCACTAAGGCTACCATAACGTCGCAGCCGCTAAGGCTGCCATAAGCGCCGTCGAGGTTATGTAACAACTACCGGAAGACAGGTAAATTCGCAGCTGCGAAGGTCGGAAATATTTATCAGAACACGCCAATAAGGCTGCCATAAGCGCTATCGAGGTTATGTAACGCCAGCCGGAAGACAGGTAAATTCGCAGTTCCGAAGGTCGGAAGTATACATCAGAGCACGCCGCCAAGGCTATCTCAAGCGTCGCAGCCGCTAAGGCTGAAATAAGCGCCGTCGAGGTTATGTAACAAAAACCGGAAGACAGGTAAATTCGCAGCTGCGAAGGTCGGAAGTATATACCAGAGCACGCCGCTAAGGCTGGCATCAGCGCCGTCGAGGTTATGTAACGCCAGCCGGCAGACAGGTAAATTCGCAGCTGCGAAGGTCGGAAGTGTATATCAGAGCGCGCCACTAAGGCTACCATAACGTCGCAGCCGCTAAGGCTGCCATAAGCGCCGTCGAGTTTATGTAACAACAACCGGAAGACAGGTAAACTCGCAGCTGCGAAGGTCGGAAATATTTATCAAAGCACGCCACTAAGGCTGCTATAAGCGCTCTCGAGGTTATGTAACGCCAGCCGGAAGACAGGTAAATTCGCAGTTGTGTAGGTCGGAAGTATACATCAGAGCACGCCGCCAAGGCTATCTTAAGCGTCGCAGCCGCTAAGGCTGCCATAAGCGCCGTCGAGGTTATGTAACAACAACCGGAAGACAGCTAAATTCGCAGCTGCGACGGTCGGAAGTATTTATCAGAGCACGCCGCTAAGGCTGCCATAAGCGCTGTTGACGTTATGGAACGCCAGCCGAAAGACAGGTAAATTCGCCGCTGCGAAGGTCGGAATTATAGATCTGAGCACGCCGCTAAGGCTGCCATAAACGCCGTTGATGTTATGTAACGCCAGCCGGAAGACAGGTAAATTCGCTAGTGCTAAGGTCGGAAGTATATATCAGAGCACTCCGCTAAGGCTGCCAGAAGCGCCGTCGAGGTTATGTAACGCCGGCCGGAAGACAGGTAAATTCGCAGCGGCGAAAGTCGGAACTATATACAAGAGCATGCCGCTAAGGCTGCCATAAGCGCTCTCGAGGTTATGTAACGCCAGCCGGAAGACAGGTAAGTTTGCAGTTGCGAAGGTCGGAAGTATATATCAGAGCACGCCGCCAAGGCTACCTTAAGCGTCGCAGCCGCTAAAGCTGCCATAAGCGCCGTCGAGGTTATGTAACAAGTACCGAAAGACAGGTAAATTCGCAGTTCCGAAGGTCGGACGTATACATCAGAGCCCGCCGCTAAGGCTGCCATAAGCGCCGTGGAGGTTATGGAACGCCAACCGGAAGACAGGTAAATTCGCAGCTGCGAAGGTCGAAACTGTACATTACAGCACGCCGCCAAGGCTATCTTAAAGGGGCCCAAAACAGCCATAGCAATACAGTTTTCCTATGCCTAGTATGTGAAAGAATGTCGATGTAAGATAACCTTCCCGCAAAAATTTTTTAAATGCGGCATTTGGAAGCAGAGTTATTTGCAATCAAATTTTGAATATCTGCGCCTTCGCGGCTTTCCTCCTCTTTTCAACTTTTTAGCGCGCGCAAAGGCTGGCCCTCCTCCAAGGCCTCGCCCACTGACACGTCACAACTGACGCATCTGCGCTTTTACTTTTTTTGCTTAGCGCCGCACGCCGCAACTTCCGTTTTGTCGCGCTTGCTTGCCGACGCGCCGCCGGGGGCCTCTCGTCGTCTGCTTCATCGTCATCGCCCGATCGCCCTTCGGCACGAACCGAACTCGCAAGTTTTGTTGCCACGCTATACATCCCTGGCGTTGACCTCACCTTTGATTTTTTGTTACGTCGTGTGCTCGACGGGTGCAGGACAGTTTTGGGCTAGACTGGTCGCTCTCTTGAATTCGCGAAGGCAGTTATCGAAGCGCTGAATTGTTGTTGACGGGACATGAGCGGGAGGTTGTTACAGTGTGCAGTCCCTGGCTGCGAAGGTATTGCTAGTGACGGGAGGAAAAAAATTCTGCATCAAGTGCTTCAAAACGCCAACCTCCGGAAACAGTGGCTACAGCTCATCGGATAGCCAGCATCGGTGAACAAGGCGTTTATCTACGTTTGCATTACCAGGATATGTGGTTCGCGATTGGGGGATCCCAACAAGACTCGAGTCTGCGTGAAGGAGCGGTACCAACGCTGTTTCTTCCAACCCTGCCGGTAAGTGCAAAATGAAAAGATTGTGATAATATTAGCTTTAGACGCGTTATCACAGTAGTGTGGATTTTTTTTTTTTTTTAACTCAGGCGATCTTGCTCGGCGTTGTGGCATGCATATAGCAAGATTTGTCATGATCACTGTGAACTACACTGCTCAAAATAAGCCAGTGGCGAGCTTACGATGGGATTTTATTTTTTAATGTTACGCTAGTCGACCCCACGCACCAATGCACCCATATAAGCCGTATACTATCATCGTCGGGGTTCAGCAGCGGATTCTTCAGCGGCGTGTACTTATGGGGGTCGAGTCCCTTCTCGGTACTCATTCGCCGAAGTCGCTTTTCGAGCTCGGGGTCCATAATATCCGTACCGCAGCAAGGGCATGAGATGTTAGCGAAACACTAGAAATTCAGAATCGAGATCGCAGAGAGCGGTCCTTCCGGGCGTTTCGGAGGGAAACTCTCTCGTGCACCTTGCCCGAACCGCCCCAACCTTGAAACCTTCGTGTTTAGGCTCCTCTTGCGTTTGACTATACGATGCCCCTTCGTGAAAGATAACGATCGATTGTAAAGAAAAAAAAAAAAGGAAGGGGATGAGGAGAAGGGGACTGCGTAGTTGTGCGCTGTGGTGTAGTTTGTCAGCCGCGGTTCGGCGTCAGCTGACTGCAACGGAGAACGCGCGCGCCGACAGGAAGTAAACAAACTCCGTTCGGTGCCCGATTATTATCGCAGCATGACTCCCGCCCTGTAGCATTTTTTTTTCTTTTTTTTTTACGCCATGTGGTGTTTGTACATAGCGCACTCTGAAATGTCGCGCGAATGGAGCCGCGTCCAAGTTCACCAACCGAGGCATCCAGGAAAGAAACACGTGAAACCGAGATGGGCGTTGATAAGAAGAAAGATAAGAAAGGAGGGACACTGTCAGGAATGAAGAGATGGAAACAGAAAAAAAAAAAAAAAAGTGCCAAGAAGCTTTACCCTTCAGCAAAAAGGGGGGAGGGGGGGGGATCGCAAAATAAACGTTATCACTCGCGTGAACTGGGCGTGAACTGGCTTAGTCGCTCAAAGTTGTGCCTCTTTATCCGCGATCAGCTGCCGATCGGAAGTGTAAGAGTTGGTTTTGACAGGAGCATAGACAGGAGTTATACACAAGATTTTTCCTGCGGAAAGGGGGGGGGGGGGGGGGATTACCCGCAACAAGGGAAGAGGACTTCTCCAAATGGCTAACCGACAGCAATAAGAGCAAGAGCCTTCTCCGGTTCCTAACGGAAAATAATTTGCACGGGTTCTTATAATATGCCTTATGGCAAGCTTGCGTAATAAAAAAAGAAAAAACAGCGCGCGCATGCAGTAGTGCAACGATCGAGTGACACAGTTCGGCACAATGTTACAAGTGGCTCACAAATGCACATTTATTTTTGTCCCAGATTTTCCAGGAACAGCGGGTACAGATCATCAGCCAGCTGGATGGAATGGAAGTGGACCTCGCAGGAGATGGGCGTTGCGACTCCCCGGGCTACAGCGCCAAGTACTGCATGTACAACGTTGTTATCATTCAGACTGACCATATTCTACAATGGGAACAGGTAAGAATAGGAGAGGTAAGGCAATGCTGCGATACGAAAATTGGCAAGCTGCAATTCATATTAACTGTGTGAAGTCAGCTGCAGTGCCCAATAGTGCGAGCATGGGGCCTGGCCTCAACTAACGAGTCTCAGTGCAGTCTTTAACAAAAGGCGCCAATTTCTGCATATTATTAGGAGAAATTTATTTCAGCCTCACCAAGAGTGCCCTTGGCAAGTGCTGCTTGCATGTCTATATATAAAAAGAATCAAATTAATCATTATATATTACAAACAATTGAATTACAAAATGTTTCATCGTTGCAAACCATTGGGGAAGAGGTACATTTGCTGACATATATTATTATGTAATGAGGTTTTAATTTCATCTATCTACAAACTGCCACCCAGCTATCTGGACATATTGCAAGAGCAGCAAATCGCCCATACAGCACTACTTTGATGCTTGGCGCATTACTAAATATGCATGCAGTTGCTTGCTTTAATAATTAGGGCGAATACATGGTAATAACATTATTCTATACTGCATTTACTAAGTTAAAAGCTGTGAGCAGGTCAAAGGGCTGTGAAGCAATAGAACCATGGATCCAGACAATCACAAGTCTATGTTGCTGCCCTGGGCCAGGGTGATGGTGACCTGATCATCAGCATGTAGTGCAGCCTGTTGAACCACATATGCGATAAGCGTGATGGCCATGATAGACCATACAGCAAATGCCTGCATTAGCTCCTTGCAAACAGGCAATGGATGAGCAGAGGTAATCTGTTTTGTATAGGTTTTTTTTTTCTAAAGTTTTTCACTTTGATGTTGTTTGGAAGGTGCACGGCTCACACTTGTGGCATTTGTCAACCAATGATAAATTTAAGAGATAGGTAATGCAAATAGAACTTCACGGAAAAAACTTTTTACACATCTGCACATTACAGCAAGACATAGCCAAGAAAGAAACCCATAAAGAAGTGAAGAAACAACATAATGTAAATGTGAGTGCTGAGACTGCGAGATTAATTTAATACTGAGGCAGCTTGGTTATAACGCCAGTAAGAAACACAAAAACAATGGGATGTTCTATACTTTCTTATACTGACAATTGTTTGGTCAACAACACCTCTTAGATTTCTTGTCACAGTAAAATAGCAGTACAAGACCAGGTGTCTTTTAACGAATATGTTGCTAAAACTGTTTTCAACTGCAATGCAGCAGCTGTAAGCAGGTTCAGCATCTATGATTGACTAGAATACACTCCAACACTACCAACTCATCAGTCAAATATATATATATATATATATATATATATATATATATATATATATACCGTCGGCGCGTTGTTTTTCCTTCCACTTTGCATTTAATGCTCTTTATTCCAATAATCATCATAAGAGGAATTCCTGTAAATGTCAACAGTATAAACATAAAAAAAAATGTTTGCCTTGCACTCGCAGACTGTTCGCTCCTTTAAATGCTATATATATATATATATATATATATATATATGTATATATGTACATTTTTTACAGATTCATGTGCTTTCAGGAAGCTAAACTGCATTCTCATGAACTCCCTGTTCCTGAAGGACATTCGACAACTCTCCCCTAAAGCCCAAACATCCTCCCTTGAATCATTTCATAATTTGGTCATCAGATTTGCTCCCAAATCAATTGCATACTCGGATGATGGGATGCAAGCAAGGTAAGTTGAATGAAAGAGAAGGATACGACATTATTTTTTACTCCAGTGCCAGTACGCATTCCAACTTTTCTGCATTGCATATGCAAACAATCAATCCTTGCATGAAGCATTTAATGTATGTTCATAATATTGTCATTGTAAAAGGAACAGAGGCCAGAGGAAATAGAACTCAGTAAAAACAAAAAAAAATCAGAAGTTCATCTATGAAAGCCTGTGATTCATTCGCACCATATCCTTTTCCTCCTTTCGATTCTTCAACTTGCTAAGTAGCCCAACTAAGCAGATCGCGTTTAGTTAATGCTACAATAGCCACTACGACCAGCACTCCCTTAGTACAGTGCTTGATCTGGAGCTGTCATGTTATCAGGCCAGGTAATATGAGACCTTACAATTACGACTCACAGGAGTCAATTCTGACATCTGCCAAAAAAGGGCACCCACTATGTCAAGTGAATCCCAACTCCTGCTCAAAGTATGCACCCAATGAGAAATTTTCCACAATCCTTCCATCCTGACATTAAATACTCTGCTGTAAAATTAGCTGAACCTATCTTGTGTCTTTCTCTTCGAATCTCAAGACTGCTGCCATGTCAAAGGTAGTTTTCATACATTTTGAGGAGACTGTGGTGCACACTTCTGACATTCTAAGAATGCTTCACATAATATCGTAAAAACATATTTGCTAGCATGGTAGCACTAGCCATTCTATAATCCCCTTCCATAGAAAAAGTGAGACAGGAGGCTGCAGACTACACAGGCCATCTAAGGGTCCTCATTGGAAGTCACTGCTCTTATGTTAGAATAGGCAGATGGGATGACATAAAGAACGAAGTTGAGGACAAGCATGAAGCGCAGGCTGAAAAAACACCTCGTCTCTCTTTTGTGCTCCTCATCTTAGTGCAGTCCCAAGACAAAGGCAGTTTTTAAAGAACTGGAAGTTATCAGCGCAAGTTTCCGACCCCTCTAGAACCATCTCGAATGTCCCGAGGCTACTGTATTGAAGCTGCAAGAATGCTCAAGGTTCACTTGACCACTTGAACTAATGATGATCGCTAGAATACAACAGCAGGGAGAACACAGGTGATTCACGATATGATGTTGTATAGCCCATGTCATACATTCATTTTGCTGCTTGGAGATCATTGCATCACATTCTAATTCTAAAGGCGCTGAACATAGTAGCTAAATCAGAAGCAATTTCTGCTGCAGTGTTGTGAATATAATGCATAATGGTTCCTTATGGTAGCCTCTTCTGTATACTTTTGCTGGTAGGCAACAAGAAACACATTTTTTTCCAAAGTATGAAAAATTAATTCATATTTACCTTCTTTATAGGTCACATCTGGCTGTAATTCACTTTAATGAAAATTCCTCAAGGCTCCAGGCACAGACAAAAAAAGGAGATGACCGCTGGAAAGTAAAGATGGCAAAAGCAAGGAAAGAACATTTCAGTGTAGCTCCAGTGAAAACGCAGCCTACGTTTTGTAAGTTCAAAGTTTGTTCTACTTATAATATTACACGAAAAACTAAGTGCACTGTTGTAATCTCGATGACTATTTCATGCAGCGTACGTCTACAAGCTCCTCCAAGATGTGGAGAAACGGTCTGAGGGCTCTTCGCACAGAGAGACAGCTGCAAGCACAGCTTCAGAGCGTCACTTTATGACGGATGCCTATGAAAGACCGTCAAAAGAAGAACTGATTGCTGCTCACAGACACAGATTTGCTCTTCACAATGACTAGTCAATTACACAGTACAACTGTCAGTGTGCTTAACCTAAATGCTAAACAGACTGGCATCATTTTTTAAAAACACACAGCGCAACAAACATAGGACAAGCGAGTAGACGGGAACAACGCTGACTATCAACTGCATGATTTATTGAAAGAACACTAATATATACAAAAATGCTCTGACAACCAAGTGCGCATGTTCGCAGATAAAACAACATTTCAAGTTTTATCTACGAACATGCGCACTTGATTGTCAGAGCATTTTTGTATATATTCGTGTTCTTTCAATAAATCATGCAGTTGATAGTCAGCGCTGTTCCCGTCTACTCGCTTGTCCTATGTTTGTTGCGCTGTGTATTTTAAAAAAAATGATGCACCAACTAGCTCAACTCACAGTTCTTTTGAGACTGGCATCAGCGCCGCAAAGCATTGGCCACTGGAGCCAAGAAAATTGTTTCAATATGTTTGCTGCGGCTGACAATAGCTGGAGCGCAGTTTTATATGACTTTTGTTGTCTGAGTGAGTGCAATCTTGTACCCATATCTCTGCGTTTTTCTTGTGGCTGCGGCTAAGCAAAAGTGCACACAAAACATGTTGCTGTTTGCTTATCGCGGCAACTACACATGGTGTGCGACCGCTCGCAGGCCTTTCAAGTATTATATCAAAGCTGCCGCTTGAAACAAAAATAAAAAAGGCAGAGCAACTGTGGGTTCAAGGTGTGTAAGGCTAGATTGCGAATAATTATGCCAGTCAGAGTTTTTCAGCTTCTTGAGGCCAAACTAGAAGTAAATGGAAATTTCAAGTGAGCTGGCTTCACAAGTGACTATGTAACATCTCTCTTTTCATGGGCTTGCTGTTCCCCATCCATTAAGCTACACAGTTTACAAGACAACAGTGTAATTATGCTGATTATTATTATGTGCGCGAAATAATACAGTGTTCTTAGCGGCAATATAAACTGCTGAACGACTCAATCAACTTATTCAGATTTTTTTCCTCCTGTCGACAGAAAAACAAATGCTAAGGTAGGAACAAAAGGCTACTAATACAGTAGCTTGACGAGGTTTTTACCCCTGTTTGACATGGATGACAGACAGTCATATTTTTACAGTGATCTTCTAGCGAAAAAAAAAAAAAAGATCAGCAAGTAAAAGAAATGTGCAATATGGACAGGTGCTGTGTCGGAAACAAAGTGTGAGAAATGTACATGTATTTACATTCACTTGCCACTGACTCTTGTACACACTTTGAGTATCTTTAACGCGCAGAACATAAAAGAAAGACATGGTGACAAAAAAAATATTAAAGTGTCACATACATTCGAATGTACACCGGCTCAAGCATAAGAAACAACAAGGTGGTCAGTTATAAAACTAAGAAAGCACAGTTTTTCGCCGAGGAGAGCAGGAATAATCTCGAAATAAAGTCGTTTTCTTTGTTTCTTCGGTGCGTCCTCATCACTGCACGTCATGTGAAATCTTGCAAGGGCCAGATACAGCATGCGTATCCTAATACTACATGTTTACCGCGGCGGCTTGTACCTCTCCGGCTCTACCGCTCAGTCGTTTGTGGTGAAACTGCGCACGGAGCTTTGATATTACGGTAAACTTTATTTGCTCGTAGGAAGTTAGGTAAGGGTGCCTAATTCGTTGCTGCTGCGTACAATGCAAACCCGCAGTCTGTACCGGGATCGGGGCGGAAAGCCGCCAACGCCGGCGCACGATTCCGCGGGTTCGCGCACGGCCGAGCCAGGTAGGCGCAGTTGTCTTAGGTAATTTACTATAAGGCAAAAGTTTATATCCTACAAACTTACTACGAGACAAAATGCAACCTCCGTGAGTAGTTCCACGCAATCAAGTCAACGCCCAGTAAACACCAACCCATCTATGAGACGGCTATAAACTGTCTTGCCAAGACAAGCAAGATGCCCGATAGATGTCTCAGTAGACCTCTGAGATGGCTACTAAACGTATATAATATGTCTCGACAAGATATGCAAGACATTGCCAGATGTCTTGATATTTCTTGTAGTGATCTTGTAGCTCAGCTAATGCACCCACTTTTTTAGGCTACAAGACGTCTTGCCAGATATCTCCTAGAAATCTGGAAGACAAATAACTTACTAAACGTAAGTCAGTCTAGCAGATAGCTATAAGGCATCTTGCCCAACATAAACAAGTCACCTTATAGACATCTGAAGTGGCACCCAAGACAGCTGATAGACATTTAAAAGATGCTTTGACAAGATATGAAAGATGTTTTTATATGTCTTGGTACTTCTTGTAGCTGCCTTCTAGCTCAGCTAATGCACCCACTTTTTTAAGCGGCAAGACGTCTTGCAAGTCAGCATCTAGAGATCATTAAAATAGATTCTGAATGTCTAAAATGAGCTCTAGAATCTCCTGCAATGCTCTAAATTATTTATTCCCTGCTATTTCTCGCAAAACTGTCTGAAATGCTTATGTATTTGCAGAGGTTTTCAACACCACTGCCAGACAAAAAATATAGTCTCATCAGATGCTACTACAACTAAAGGTGCATTGCCGTAACACACCCATAGTGCTCTTTCACACATTCAGTTATGATGCAAGCTAAACTGATGTACAATTGTAAATCATTAATTCTCATGCACTACAACTGTTGTCTAGTAATGAGAACTGTATGTTTTTATTACAAAGCGTGCCACATTTCACTGTTAATGGCCATCAGGTGCTCTTTAGAAAGTTTGGTAGTAACTGCACCCAATGCTAGAAAATGAGATGAGTAAACTACAGAACTCTTTAATTTCCTCAACATTATACATTGCAAATAGGCAACTTAAACAATCTCATGCATGTTAAAAGCAAGGAAAGCCACAAGCAACAGTATGCAAATGAAAAAATGTGGTTCTTTGAAGCCTAATATTGTACCAAGGAAGAAAACACCAGAAAGAGCCAACTCATGAACACATGACATGTAAAGAATGATGCACATTGTCATTCATTCTTACAGACATTAAAACTGCAAACAGTAAGTGAGAACTGTACACATTCTTTGTTACAAAACATGCCACACTGTACGGTGGACAGCCATGGTTGGGTGCTCTTTGGGAGATTCGGCAATAACTACAAAAGGTGCTAGGAAACAAAATGTGTAAATCATATATTTGATTTTTTTTCAACAATGCACTACGAAGTTACAAGCACAGAAACTAGACACTACAAGTGGTATGAAAATGACAAAAGAATAATGCAGTTCTCTCCAAGCTTAAAATGATCTGTTTACAAAAAATGACATCCATACTCCAAACAACAGGAAATGACTAGAAATAAACAGGGATAGGTATGCAAAAGTGTACAAAACTGGTTGAGTGGTTGAACGAACTATCTGCATAATGTTTGTACAAAATAAAACAAAGCAACAAATTCGAATGAAAAAGCTTCAGTATACAGAAAAAGGCGCTTTCACAAAGGACCATCATCACGTATTGCATTTCATACTATATGTGCATGCATGTCACCAACTGAATGCTGGTCATACATACATCTTGTAGAAACTGCACAAACACTTGAGCAATAGGCACGACATCAAATCCATTAAAAAATCTACACTGCAAAAAAAGAAGCCAAGACTGCTTCACTGCTGCTGTTCCTGTTAGCATGACTAGAATGCACTGAAAAAAAAATGCAATGGCTACATGCCTGTCATAGTTACATTCTACTATCATAACTAAAAAGTACTAAGGAAAAGGTAGCAGGTAAGGGTCATACATCACTCTACAAGAAACACTAGAAGGCACCATAAGGAAAAAAAAAGGAAGGAGCAAAAGGTTTGCATCCCTGTCATTGTACATACCAACCACTATATTCCATATCAAAAGCTGTTTGCAGCACTACAAAAGATAAGGGCAGCATGAACCAGCCATGATGGCACCAACTGCCCTTACCTTTTGTAGTGCAGCAAACAGCTTGCGAGGAGTACAGAAGGCACAGCAAAAAAAAAAGAGAGAATAAAATTCAGTGTTGCACACCGTGCTGCTCTTCACATTCTGCTGGTATAAAAAGAAGGAAGTTAATTGCTGAGATAGTTGGTTTTTCAGAAATAAAAAAGGTATTTAGCATAACACAGAGTACACACAAGAAAGAAGACACCACATGTACTTACTACAACTGTTTATTTAGGGGAAAGCAGTCGATGCATAGCTTTCACTACTGATGTGCACATGTACAAGGCAACAGGAAAACAGCACCAATCTTATCAAAGCAGGTATGAGAAATATCTGTTCAGCCTCAAAGAAAAGCTGGAGTGTCACTGACACAGCTCAAACCTGTTCAATGTATAGATGGTATCCTCTGCTCCCTGAAAGCTTGCTCAGCTAAGCCATCACATAAGCTACGAAAGCAAACAGGTCGGCTGTCAGAAGAGACATGGCCAGCATTTCGTAAAGTGCACCACCGTCTATAAAATTCTACTGTCATGTAGAAAAATCTTATTTTGCACAAGCAGGATTCTGCGTCAATGGCCAACTTAGGGAACATGCACAAGACATTAACAATGAAGGTGAGCGACTTCTCTTGCACCGTAGGGTTTGCACCAATTGTGAAAACTGTGGGTAACGGCTCATGAAACACTAGAAGCCCTTCATATAAAAAAGCATTTTACAGCTGTGTCAGCAGCAAATTGTTTTTTCTTATGAGACTGAAGAAAAATTTCTCACGCATAGTTTGACAAAATGGTGCTGTTTCCATGTTGCCTTGTACCCGTGCGCATCACCTGAGTAGACTATGTATATCGGTTGCTTTCCGCTGAACAGTTGTAAGTGCTGATGGTGTCCTCTGTCTTGTGTGCGACTGTGTTACGCTAAATAGCCTGTTATTATGCATGGAGAAAAGGCATCGAAAAAAAAAACAAGGTCTGAATACCACTCCCAACATTCTGGCATGAAAGCATCGTAAAGTGAGGGAGCTGGCATGGGTTGTGCATCTGTCATTCTGTACAACCCTAGAGGGCAGAGAAAATTGAAAAAAAAAGAAAGAAAGAAAACTTCCGGGGCTATCAGATCCACTGCAGTCAGTTACAAATTAAGAATGAAGGGGCGAATATCCCTCAAAGGAGGCTTTTCTGCCAATCAGATCGTTCTCAACACTGGTACCACTCCAGCCCTTGTCCACAGCTAACTAGGCTGGGCAGCTTTTTCTTTATCGGTACTGAACACCAGCTGCACTGCCTCTTTTTGTCACCTACTGCCATGAAAGGGGGAATTCCTTTGTGGCTCAATTGATTGGGAGGCTCCTCTCTGTCAATTGTTGGAGGCCTACCTTTGCAAAATTACAAAGCTTCAAACTTGAGTTGTAAATGAGCACAGAAGGTGCCTTGATCCCAGCTGCTTGCTATTGTGGCACTGTTCATGGTGGCTGTGCAGCGCCTTTAGATGTGGACTTGGTCTTTGTCACAAGGCAAACACCAACCACTCTTTTGTGACGTCGGCAAAACTAAGTTTCATTGGTGTTGAAGGCTTTCCATGTCACACCTGCCAGGATTAAAATCAAAAGCACAATTTGGATATATGAGCTCCCAAACAGAAGGAAAAAGTCCCACTGTTGGCAACTCTAAGTTTTTGGCACAGTCAAACCATACCTGTGTATTCAGTCAGTAGCCCGCGACTGCCCAGTGAGATGTCAGTCCTGTGGCCCTCATTGCTAAGTTGTGTTTGCAGCACAGACAGGAAAAGGATAGTTGCTAGGCAGCCGTGGAGGTGGTGGCAACCTGCAAGGTGTTCCAATGCTTTAAAGATTTCTTGTGAAGTTTAATAAAGCAAATCACTGACTACAAAACATAGGATAAGAATTTAACCTCAAAATATGTCACATAAGGTTGAGAGTACTGAGTACACAATAGAAATATGTTTAACCAAGACACGCACTAGCAGCACAAAATAGTGCTGAGTATAATACATGTATATTAATAACTCCTTGATGACCTCGAAGGATAAAACATTTTCTTGTCTTCACCAACAGACACACCTGAAGAGAACCACCATTTTCCTGATTTATACATTTCTTTTTTTTTATTGAGAGTCACTTTCTATGCTGGGTAAAGTTCCTGCCTCTGAGTTTGCTAAGTGTTTCATTCGACATATGTAGAGAAGAAATAAATCTATGTATCATGTATCTATGTATGGATGCATTACCTATGTATGTATCTATGCATGTATATATGTAGGTACCTATGTATGTATGCATCACCAGTTTTTGCTAGAACAAATGAAAGCAATATTTTAAACAGTGACCATGCACCCAGAGCAAAAAAAAAAGAATGCATAGCTCACTTGCTTGAGCTGTTGGGTGTTTTGTTTACATGAAAATTCGTGCAGACACAAAATAACAAGAGCACCAAACACAGACACAACAGCACAATGTGAAAAAGAGCATTAAATTCTAAATTCTAAAGTTAATTCTAAGTTAATTCTAAAGTTAAAGCTCAGCTACTTTGGTCATCTGATGAGAAGAGAGGAGTCGCTGGAGAAAGATTTGATGCTGGAAAAGGTTGAGGGTCGCCGGAGAAGGGGTAGGCAGCGAACACGATGGTTAGATGGCATCCTCGAGGCGCTGCAGAGGAAGTTATGTGATGTTAGGAAGATAGTGAGAGACCGGAAAGCATGTCGTGACATGGTCCATAGGGTCACGAAGAGTCAGACACGACTGAATGACTGAACTGAACTGAAATTAAATGAAGGTATTTCACCTTTGATGCCAAACACCTTCACTTCGGGAGGAATCCATATGCTATCAAAAGGTTTGCGTGGAGTCACAGCTTTGTTGTTGAGGACAGCCAGAAGGCATACACTGAACCCATTTATAACATGGCTACATTCTATACGCCTTAAAAGTAAGTTATGATTCAGTACTCTCTTTTCTTTTCCCAGTTCTGGATAGGAAGAGTCTATTGGCCCTGAAGCAAGAAAACAAATGAAATTGATATGTTTTTGTGTATTATAATAGGCTTTTCGTTATATGAGGTCCGTCCGAAAGATTTGCTTTCGATTTCTTTCTGTACCAATTCAACTGAAGCTTAATTTCTTAAAACATTTCCGCCAATAAAAAAAAAACACAATAAACCTGAGGACCAAAGCAAATAGAGCACCAGCACATCACACAGCATGCAGTTCAGGAACTTAAAAAGAACTAAATTGTGCTTCCTGACTATATGAAAATGTAAAATCACTTAATCACGGCAATGTAATGGCTGACTGTAAACATTTTATGAACTATTAAAATTAAATCACTGCAGAATGTTTGTACGCCGTTCCTATCTCGCTATGTGTTTAAACTTGTGCCTGTGAACAGGCCGAGAGTATTTTGCTAGCAGTTGGGAGAGTCGCTGTGGCCAGAATGCACCTTACCCTCCCCTCTAAGGCGGCTTATTGAGATCGTTCTCTTTCTTTTTCGCAACCGCGGCATAACTTAGCGCGTATAGAGCTCTGCAGGCTGACAAACAATGCACGGCTTCCACTCGACGGTGCGTATTTTCTGTATCTTGCTACTTTCGTGCTCAGTTGTGTTTCCTGGGAAAGTGTTAGAACCAGCGGCAATCAACGAAAGACGTCGGATCGCCAAGCTCATTTTGAAGAATTACATCGCGAGGTTCCGCCGCCAATGGCAGTTCACGAAACGCGGCGAGTGGAATTACAAGCGAAAAGCCTTCCTGCATGCACAAAACTGTAGATGCGCCATAAAACACCGCCTTTCGTACTGACTAAACGGTCCGCGCGCGCTATCTTGCTCGCCCATACAGCCTGCGCCGGCGGATGCAAACAACGGTCCTTGCAGCATTTTTATCGGAAAAAGAAAGCACTCAGTCACTTTACTGCTCCATTAAGTGACTCATTAAGAAGAAACAATTTCTTACTCACCCAGCGAAGCTTGCCTTGCAGCCAGAAGTAGCAGCCGCTGTGCGGGATACATTTTCAATGCAGTCACACACCAACGGCCTAACGAACGTGCAGACACGACTAGACACGACGAAAATTTGAAATGGCCAGCCGCCGAGCAGCGCATTGATACAATAACTTTAAAAACAATAGAAATCTGAAATATATTTCATAAAACAAGATATACAAGTAAAATGTAACTGTTGCTTATGACGTATTTGTTTCAAAACGGTAAATACAACCTGCGCCTTGCGTAATTATTTTGGCGCACTATTTTCTATCTCGCTGTAAAGAGGAGGGGTGCGAAAAGGCCACGGCGCGCGAAGTTTGGGAATGGCGGATCGTGCATAGCTGGCGTTCCGTATTAACATCGGCGCAGCAAATCTTTCCTCTGTGCGAACTACTGGCTTTTATCACACACGGATACATCGCTAGCTTACTTTGTCGTTCTGAACACTCGGAGTTTGGAGTCTTCCGGCGGACTGGACGGCGTCCAGCGAGGTCGAACACAGTACGCGTGTGGCTATCGGCTGCAGAAATGAAGGTGTCAGCGGCTTTTGTAGTACATTATGTTCAGATACCCATCGCCTAAACAGCATTTCTTGGTGCCATATTGGTCCTGCATGCTGGAAACAGCCCAAATTGCATGCTTAATTCAAAAGCGCAGGCACTTTGGATACAGTATTTTGCAAGCTGAAAAATTGCTAGAACAAACCTTCGACAATTTATACTTAGAGCATGCAGAACAGCGTCGTCCAGTTAAATTGTGTACATATTGCACTATAGGCGCATATGTGACCCTGAAACGTCTTGTTAGGAAGTATGGTAGACTTCTGAAGCAGAACTCTAGAAGACATCTGGCGTAAGCCGGCTAATAACTGTCTTGCGTAGCTGAAGACATAAAAATTCTTCACTAGACAGATTCCAGACATCTTGCCGATGATGTCTTCTAGACTAGCACCAAGCGACGTCTTGTAGATGTCTTTGATAGCTCAAGATATATGTGACCAATATAGACATATCAAGACAGCTACAAGATATTCTGTGCTCAGTGGGCGGGTAAGACGGTAGGATTTTAATAGCCGCCACAGTAATGATGCATCGCAACAATGACTAACTCATTGCACCTGTGAAACCGTCGCTTATCTGTGCGCTATGTTTAAGCTAGTAAACACATTACTTACCAGCGTATGTTGTCGCCTTGACTTGATCCGAGGTGCGTATTTTGGTTTGGTGGACACAGGAACGGAGCAGCGGTTGCCTCCGAAATTTTGCTGCACTACGTAAGGCGCAGTGGGAGGGCTCACCAGTGCCAACGTCCATAGAAAATACATGGTAACTTTCAGAAGCTCTAGCGTGTCCAAATGCGGTTAAATTTTCATGGGGTTTGTGGCAGCGTTTTCGTCTTTAGAGAATAGAGGAAATGTTGCGGGCAGATTTTATTTTTAAGGCTTCATTTTATTTCAATTCAGAGACAAATATTCCTAAAAATTGCGTTTTTAGATATGTCGGTCTTCCTTGTCATCTCATAAAAAAACTAGGCTAAACATCAAAATTTCCTCCGCAACATTTCCTCCCCTTTTCTTTCCTGATTGTTAATGTGCAATTTTTATCCATATCGAACCTATTGTTAGCGTTTTACAGGTTCTGAAAGTTGTGAATGTATTTTATGCGGGAATCGAAGTTCGCGCCAAATTTAACTGCGTCGTGGCTCCATCTGGTGTCAAACTGTTTAGACAATACTACACTCTACCACCAACCTCTTGCTTGTCAGTGTTCGTGCGCGCATGTTTTTCTCGAAATTTTGACCAACTTGACTTCTTTCTGTCCTTTTTTCTTGCTTGGGCTGTGAAGTGAGATGCCAGGCGCAGTCAAGAAGAACCCCTCCCCCGCTGCCCGAGGATATAACATATTTCGCACCAAAGCATAAGTGACTCACAGGGCCATTTATGTGGGAGAACAGCATTGTTCCCACCCCAACAAAGGTGTGCAGTGGTTCAGGTGACCTATAGTAGGATACAAGTGAAGGCAGGAGCAAACATCCTTGGCACCTATCCATTGTGCATGTAGAAGAGGCGCGACAGGAAAGCAAAGGAGATGAGCCTTTGTTAGCTTTTGTGCCCATGATGTGGGAAGTGGGCTCTAGAGCTCTAATCACCTCGCATCCTTTCTCCAACCTCCCCCTTCACACCTCCGCATGAAAAGCGAACATCCACTCCCCACAGCAAGGGGACAGAATCCTGTCTCTTTCCTTTTCCTGCCTAGCCTCTGCTGCATTGCCCACGGATCGGTTGGTAGCGCCAGCTGAAAAATCAATCCAGCGAGCCCTATGGTACCTATGGCTTCAATCAGGTTGGAAAGGTCTATACACGCTGACATCTCCCCAAGGCAAGGGGTGAAATAACCATTTCGTTCCTTTTCTTGTCTGTCCTCTGCTGTACTGTAGCTCCGACCTCATGAGAACTGGTCGAACCGGTCCGTCGTGTAAATAACATGACCTCAAAGGCGAGCAGCCTGGCAGGCAAAATCATTTAGTTCCACTTCTGAACCGGTTTCGCTAAGTCAAGCGTTCGACCACCATTTAGAGTCGGCTCGGTATGCGCCGCAGCTAGCAGGACCTCCTGCACCACGCTGCAAAATACACAGCGACAAAAAAAAAATGCAACTCGAAGTAGGGCGCCTACTAAGCCTTCCTTGGAAATCATATGAGGTAAGGAATTTCAGCTTGCAAACCAGTCGGAATTGGTTGGAAGATTTCCTTTTAGGGTTGCTGCCCCGTTTTTGCGTACAAAAGATCATACGCGGGTGGCGTGGCCACCACCCCTCTTTCCTTCTGTTTAGATTGCATTTTTTTTATTTGAACAAAATAAACCAGTAGCAAGAAACCTGTTCCAATACATGATCGTGACAGTGACAAAAGGAAAGGGGAAAGATGCTCTGTAGTCAGGAAGGGTGTCCTAGACGATTTCTCGGCTGTCTTCATTTTTAGTTTTTGCATTCAAAGGTCGCTTGAATGAGCGAGTCATCTGTGCTTCGACAATGTAATGAGGTTCGCGAATTGGAAGGCCATGGCTTCTTCTTGGGTCCACGAGTTCTGGCAGCAAACAGTGCATATAAAATTTTTTGAGACGTGGCAACATCTCGTCCTCCCAAAACGATTCATGCCTGGAAATCACCTCAATGCTCATGCCATTTTTGGTCCAGGTTACAAACAAGCACTTCTGACGGCGAGCAATATTGAGCTGGCCTACTTGGTACCAATAATTGCTGTTAGTCTTCAGCTGCAATCTTCCGTCCTTGTTTTCGACACAGCAGGTTATTTTTTTGGCGCGAACTCCTTCTAGTGGAGTAATGTCCCTCGCTGAGTACGGACACTTGACTTCGACGAGGATGTCCTCCCCAATGAGTCCGTTAGGGGAAGCGCCAAGAAAGGGGTTTTCCTGGTCGGCAAACAGGCCGCACTCTTTTACCACAACGTTGCATTCCTTCTCGATTTGCTTTAGTGCTAAGCACTCGTGGTCCTTTCCGTACCTTATGGCTTCAGATGTGATTTCTTTGTACAGGATATCGCCAACTGTCCGCCCACATCCCGTCGTTGCTTTCATTTTACACACAGCGCCAAACAGTGATGCTGTCAATCTCTTTCGCCTTTCCTGCTTCCATAGAGTGGATCCACTTTGCTTTGACGTTGCTCGCTGCAGGTCTTCAATGTTGTTTGCCGAGAGCGAAAGCGATTTCAGGAACTTGTCCGAAGCAGTTGCAAAAGCATCGGTCTCCATGTCTGGTAGGCCGTAGTCAGCATCGGCACCAAGATGTAGCTCTTTATCTCTGCGCTGGCAGCGTGGCGTGGTTGACAGCTTCTTTTTCGGTAGCTTTCGCCTTCAATTCCTCTTGGAAATTGATGCCTTCACAAATGATGCTGTACATCTTCCAAGCTGCCCTCCGGAAATCCTGCGCGCTATTTTTTCGTGGTATGTTCCTCGGCAGTTCACCGATAAAGACGCAGTAAGACACCTTGTCTTGTACGATCCTTTCACGGAATAATTATTCCGCTTTCCGCCTGCAAATTTTGCCACAACGGAGTTATAATGCTCGGCAGCATTATTGTCGACGTCCATTATCAGGCTCGCAGCGTTTGCAACCACTCTGCTCATGGCCACACAAATTTCTTCAAATATGCCTTTTTGAAGTATTTCAGGAAATATATTTTCTTCTCCCGCTTTGCCCCCGGAACAGAAGTAACCAGCGCAGTTGGCGTGGTCTCCAAACACATGATTTGGGCCGTTCTTTATATCCTTAACAAGGCGCTCTACTTTTTCAGAAAACGATGCATCTTCAGAGCCTCTAACTTTTATTGCTGTTGCAACACCATGCCGCAGGCGCACAGCTGCTTGGAGAACAGTTTTTTACCTTCGGAGGAAGCTTTTCCAGCCGTTTATTCTGTGCAATCTCTCTTATCCTTGAGGCATAGTTGCGAAGTATGTGGTTCCTGCACTCAATTTTTTCAACCCGCTGGTTTCCATATGGCGCTGCTCCTATGATAGAGCGGTAAGTGCTCGAATCACCATCAGCAATAAGTTTTGTATACTTGATGCCATGCAGTTCAACGCTTTTCTTGAAGCCTTCAACCACAATAGCTTGCTCCATGCTGGTTGAGCTTCCGTGCCAGTTCTTGTGGCACTGATGCTGTTTCGGGGTGGCACCTTGTGGAGTACGAGCACACATTGCGCACACCTTGTTTTTCACGCCAAGGTACAGGACTTTTCCAGTTCTGTGACCAACGATAGCAGCCTGAAAGAGTAACACCAATATTAGTCACAAAGCTGCCCTGCTGATTGCAGTGCTTATTGCTAGAACAGATAAGTATTTCAGCTTATCATGCAAGTCGCGACTCAAGTGTTACTTTTTAATGACCTTTTTCGATCCCAGTGGTACCTATCCCTGTTGTCATAGATGTTCAACATTCTTTTTTCTTAATTTTAATGTGATTATTTGTAAAAAAAAGGGAAAGTAATATAATCATTCAGGTCCGTGTGTTTGCACGTATACACACGTATACTCAAGCACACATAACATCGCTGGCAGCACTTTTGTATTCACAATTCTAACCATCGCACACTTGCCCTCTTCGTTGACGCTAGACGATGCAAGTGAAACCAGTTTTAGTGCTAGGTTATGGAGGTGTGGGCAGCGATCAAGACAATGGGGCAATGGAAAAAGGTCGAGCATTTTTTTGCACTAAGTATAAAACATTTCCATGTATAAAATGGAGCGCTTTTTGTTATTATCGTAATTCAATAAATTTGTGCACTCACCACTCCTGACGAAGCGTCATATTTGTTCTTGTAGGATCTTTTTGACGACGCTCCATCTGCAATGACTGCTATCGTGGGTATACCATCACTGTCAATGTCTCCACATTCTCTTGCCAGCCTTGCCTCTTCCGCGCCCGCTTTTTTCATTTCCTCCCAGGCGGCTTGATTGATAATTTGTCCAACGTCGTTTTCTATTTTTGTGTAAGTGTCCGATGACATTCCTGGGATGTTCATGGACGCCAGCAGTTCGTTGAGGTTTGAGAAACCGCAGCCGATTGACACTATTCCACACACTGCTGCCGTGTTTATGTCGCCGCAGCTAGCCGCTGGAAGCTTGCGCGTCAGGTGCCGGGTCGGTGTGGATGTCATCCTTTCTTCGGCACATCCTGCATACAAGAATCAGCTTACTTCGAAGACCTTGCTTTCTTTCAGACACACAGTCCATATCCGCCAAAGTGCAGTTGAAGGGAACATGGACGGCGGTCTTTTGCAAGCTGGTCAACAGGTGCTGAAGGTTAACAATGCGTCGCCCTTGTATACCAGCATTCGCACTGACGTCCTCTTCTGCAGTGGGTGCGGAACCTCCATTAGCAACATCTTCGTCGGACGACCCTGTTGCGCTCATTACTGAAGATGACCGGGTATTTCCTGACACCTCTACATCTTTGATGAAAGCTTCAACCTTGATGGCTTCTGGTGACGAAGGCTCTTCAGCAGGGTGGGAAAGGTAGCTGCCACAGCGAGAATAGTGCGTTTTGCTCGTAGGTGGGTCATTATCCAGAGCTTGCCTCTTTCTGGTGTTCGCAATCAGTGCACCAGCCCGCTTACGCTTCCCGTACCTGAAATTCTTTGCTGGCATTTTCTGCTGCCTCGTTGCCTTCTGGTATTGAAGTCACTTGATACTAATTCATTGTTCACTAGACTGAAATCCCAAGTCGGGCGCAGCGTTGCGCGAAAAACTGTCATAAGATTACGATCAAGGATTGAACGAAACACACATGTCTTGATGGTACGAAGGAGCGGAAGATATATGTGTTCCGCGACGTGCACGCTGGCAGGCAACTAGGCAAAGTAAACGGTCATACACTCGCGGACACCTCTCTGTGGCTATGTAACCGAGGCAATGCTGGAAAGGGAAGCAGACAAGATTTTGTGCACTAGGAGTTCCTTTCTTTCCTTTTATCGGGGGGGGGGGGGGGGGGCTGAATACTAGGGTCCCCAACACAATGGATTGTTTTCCAGTAACCAAAGGCTAATATGGGGGAAGGTTCCCTTCACGCGTTTTCAACTCTGTCAAAAGATGATTCACACCTTTCTCTCTCCCTAGTCGAAACCAGCCCTGCTTAGTACTGCCTGCAAAGAATCCTCACCCTACCACTGTAAAGAGTAGTAAACCGGTTTCTTTTACGAGTTAACCTCCCTGCCTTTCCTCCTCATCTTCCTTCGCACAAAAGATGGGAGGGGGCATAGGCGACCCAAACTGGAAAACGCTACAATGGTGCGCTACTGGAGAAAAGGACCATTCTCTGGCCACCACTCCGGTCTCCCAGGTTTGGCCGCATATCAACTGAAAGTTCTCGGCTCTACTTTTTGTACGCGGAAGAAGTAACACTTTCGTGTCACGGTGTAATTTACACACCTGGACGGGGAATAGAACTTTCCTCCCTTTTGTGGTGCTTAAGTGCTGCCATCTATCGACAAAAAAAGTTCAAATCTGAGTTGCCTTGCAGCTGGTGAGCCCTCTTAATGCTGTAAACCTGTAAGCCGACTTCAAAGTTCATTGCGCATGGGCGACACAAGAAACGAGAACATTCACAGGCGGAAAGTGCCCCGCAAGTACTCTGCTAGGAACTGAAACGAGACCGCCGCTTGCGACCGCGCCGCGATTGCCGTGGTCCCTGCGCGAAGGGCAAAGACAGCAAAGATGCGCGCGTGAGCGCGCGAGACCGGAAGTGCAGGAAAAAAAAGCCTTGAAAAAATGTTTCTGTCTACAGAACATCCTAATTTTCTTTCCTGATAATTAAAAGTTAAGCGTATTTCAATTTTTCTGGCATAAGCGATAGTTTAATGGCTGTGCGACGTCGCAAAGAAGCAGACCAATAGTCATTCGAAAACGCATGCACGTAGCAGCGTTGCACAGAGGAGGAGGAGGACTGGCAAAAGTCGAAGGAAAGAACGCGCCAACTTTCGAATGGGATTGTGGGACCTGCACTGCGCATAGACGTGTATTATTGCGTTCAAATGTGTATCGCAGCATAATCTAGCGACTGAGATAGTTTGTGAGGAGTGCTCGGGAGGTGTTTGTGGGCCCCTTTAAGCGTCGCAGCCGCTAAGGCTGCCATAAGCGCCGTCGAGGTTATGTAACAACAACCGGAAGACAGGTAAATTCGCAGCTGCGAAGGTCTGAAATATTTATCTGAACACGCCGCTAAGGCTGCCATAAGCGCCATTGAGGTTATGGAACGACAGCCGGAAGACAGGTAAATTCACAGCTGCGAAGGTCGGTAGTGTACATCAGAGCACGCCGCTAAGGCTGCCATAAACGCCGCCGAGGTTATGTAATGCCAGCCGGAAGACTGGTAAATTCGCTAGTGCGAAGGTCGGGAGTATATATAAGAGCACTCCGCTAAGGGTGCCATAAGCGCCGTCGAGGTTATGTAACGCCAGCCGGAAGACAGGTAAATTCGCAGCTGCGAAGGTCGGAAGTATATACCAGAGCACGCCGCTAAGGCTGCCATAAGCGCCGTCGAGGTTATGTAACGCCAGCCGGAAGACAGGTAAACTCGCAGTTGCGAAGGTCGGAAGTATATATTAGAGCACGCCGCCAAGGCTACCTTAAGCGTCGCAAGCGCCGTCGAGGTTATGTAACGCCAGCCGACCGACAGGTAAATTTGCAGCTGCAAAGGTCGGAAGTATTTATCAGAGCACGCCACTAAGGCTACCATAAGCGTCACAGCCGCTAAGGCTGCCATAAGCGCTATCGAGGTTATGTAACGCCAGCCGGAAGACCGGTAAATTCGCAGTTGTGTAGGTCAGAAGTATACATCAGAGCACGCCGCCAAGGCTATCGTAAGCGTTGCAGCCGCTAAGGCTGCCATAAGCGCCGTCGAGGTTATGTAACAACAACCGGAAGACAGGTAAATTCGCAGCTGCGAAGGTCTGAAATATTTATCAGAACACGCCGCTAAGGCTGCCATAAGCGCCATTGAGGTTATGGAACGACAGCCGGAAGAAATTCACAGCTGCGAAGGTCGGTAGTGTACATCAGAGCACTCCGCTAAGGGTGCCATAAGCGCCGTCGAGGTTATGTAACGCCAGCCGGAAGACAGGTAAATTCGCAGCTGCGAAGGTCGGAAGTATATACCAGAGCACGCCGCTAAGGCTGCCATAAGCGCCGTCGAGGTTATGTAACGCCAGCCGGAAGACAGGTAAATTCGCAGTTGCGAAGGTCGGAACTATATATTAGAGCACGCCGCCAAGGCTACCTTAAGCGTCGCAGCCGCTGAGGCTGCCATAAGCGCCGTCGAGGTTATGTAACGCCAGCTGACCGACAGGTAAATTTGCAGCTGCGAAGGTCGGAAGTATTTATCAGAACAAGCCAATAAAGCTGCCATAAGCGCCGTTGAGGTTATGGAACGCCAGCCGGAAGACAGGTAAATTCGCTAGTGCGAAGGTCGGCAGTATATATCAGAGCACTCCGCTTAGGGTGCCATAAGCGCCGTCGAGGTTATGTAACGCCAGCCGGAAGACAGGTAAATTCGCAGTTCCGAAGGTCTGAAATATTTATCAGAACACGCCGCTAAGGCTGCCATAAGCGCCGTTGACGTTATGGAAAGCCAACCGGAAGGCAGGTAAATTCGCAGCTGGGAAGGTCGGAAATATTTATCAGAACAAGCCAATAAAGCTGCCATAAGCGCCGTTGAGGTTATGGAACGCCAGCCGGAAGACAGGTAAATTCGCTAGTGCGAAGGCCGGAAGTATATATCAGAGCACTCCGCTTAGGGTGCCATAAGTGCCGTCGAGGTTATGTAACGCCAGCCGGAAGACAGGTATATTCGCAGATGCGAAGGTCGGAAGTATATACCAGAGCACGCCGCTAAGGCTGCCATAATCGCCGTCGAGGTTATGTAACGCCAGCCGGCAGACAGGTAAATTCGCAGCTGCGAAGGTCGGAAGTATACATCAGAGCACACCACTAAGGCTAACATAAGCGTCGCAGCCGCTAAGGCTGCCATAAGCGCTCTCGAGGTTATGTAACGCTAGCCGGAAGACATGTAAATTCGCAGTTCCGAAGTTCGGAAGTATACATCAGAGCACGCCGCCAAGGCTATCTCAAGCGTCGCAGCCGCTAAGGCTGAAATAAGCGCCGTCGAGGTTATGTAACAACAACCGGAAGACAGGTAAATTCGCAGCTGCGAAGGTCGGAAGTATATATCAGGGCACGCCGCTAAGGCTGCCATAAACGCCGTCGAGGTTATGTAACGCCAGCTGGAAGACAGGTAAATTCGCTAGTGCGAAGGTCAGAAGTATATATCTGAGCACTCCGCTAAGGCTGCCGTAAGCGCCGTCGAGGTTATGTAACGCCAGCCAGCAGACAGGTAAATTCGCAGCTGCGAAGGTCGAAAGTATATTAAAGCACGCCACTAAGGCTACCATAAGCGTCACAGCCGCTAAGGCTGCCATAAGCGCTCTCGAGGTTATGTAACGCCAGCCGGAAGACAGGTAAATTCGCAGTGTGTAGGTCGGAAGTATACATCAGAGCACGCCGCCAAGGCTATCGTAAGCGTCGCAGCCGCTAAGGCTGCCATAAGCGCCGTCGAGGTTATGTAGCAACAATCGGAAGACAGGTAAATTCGCAGCTGCGAAGGTCTGAAATATTTATCAGAACACGCCGCTAAGGCTGCCATAAGCGCCATTGAGGTTATGGAACGCCAGCCGGAAGACTGGTAAATTCGCTAGTGCGAAGGTCGGGAGTATATATCAGAGCACTCCGCTAAGGGTGTCGTGAACGTTGTTCGCGAAAGAACGGTCGTCCGCGCGGGGAACACTCTACCTACCACCCACGCTCTTTCGGACACTCGGGCGGTCTAATTTATGACCTCCTGGCCCCTTCGAGGAGGACGCCGCTCGATCCCCTGGGTCGCGCCAGGCGCTCGCTGTTCCTGGAAGGCCCCGCTCAACGCCGGAGCCTCGAGTGGGGAGAAAAGAGGGGTCTTCGGGGCGAGGACGGGGAGAGCGGGGACAATGGAGAAGACGGGCGTGGGACACAGTGGCGAAAAGTCGCTAAACGAACTTGGTGCGAAACGGACGCGTTTGAATGTGCTCCCTTTTCTATTACCAGTAAATTCAGTTGTTGTTTGTTCAATCGTTTGCTTTTCTTCCTAACGACAAAGTATTAACGAACGATTAGACATATCAGACAAAAGTTGGTGCCGAAACCCGGGAAGAAAGCGAAGAGAAGAAATTTAGATCAACGAACCCTGGATATTCGCCTCATTGTGGTCTTTCATCGCAACGGACAAGAAGTCTACTCAACGCGGCCGCATGAAGTCGTCTCATCCCCTGGTTACCTGAATTTCTAGGATCTTCAGCAACGCTGGTTCAACGATGGAGCGCCTCCTCAAGAAAAGAAAGGTACTGCGCACTCAAGTCACCAAAGTTATCAAGGAATGCCTTGAGCGACTCGATGGGCTAACACAGAGCGACGCTAATGTCGTGCACGCTCGACTAACGTCTCTTCATGCTGAAGCTAAACGCTGTGAACAGTCAGCTCGAGGAGTTACAGGAAGATGAGCAGGCCGAGACAGAGTACGAACAAGTTTTTGAGTACAACGATCGAATCGTAACTGTCTTGGCCAAGCTGCAACAGTGCATCTCAAACTTGACTGAAAGATCGACTCAGCGGGAGAATAACGCCGCCCAGACAACGACCACCTCGAAGATTAGGGTCAAGCTGCCAAATCTGGAGCTCACAAAATTCACCGGACGGCGTCATGACTGGCAGGCCTTCTGGGAGGTGTCCGAACAAGTTGTCGACAAAAACGAAGAACTTTCATCTGTCGACAAGTTCCACTACCTCAAGGCATCTGTCACCGGGGACGCCGCCGCTGCGCTCGCCGGACTTCCATCGACGGCACGATGCTACAGCGACGCCGTGGAGCTCCTCAAAAAACGCTTTGGGAACGAAGAGCTCCTAATTCAAGAGCACATGAAGAAGCTCATTGACGTCCAGCCAGTTCGCTCCTCAGACGATGTACGCGGTCTTCGCCGCCTCTACGACACCCTGGCTGCACACATCAAGGGTTTGGAGACACTGGGCCAAAAGCAGGACTCCTACACAACGCTTCTCATGCCGATTGTGCAACGAGCACTGCCAACGGACATCTTACTCGACTACAGCCGCAAATGTGTCATCGAGACTAGTTCCATGGGCGGGAACGAGGAATTGACCAACGGCACTTCGGAAAGCTCAAACGCAAGTGTCAAAGGTACGGTGACGTCCTTTTCACGTCTCATTTCTTTCCTCAAAATCGAAGTCGAGAGTCGAGAAAATTTGGCTGCCTTAAAAAGCATGGATATGGTCAAAAACTCTAAGGAAATCAGAAAAGATCAGCCGAAGCCACCTTGGAAATCTCATAAGCCCTTACCAACCGCAGCAACCTTGCATCAAAACGCAACCAAGGAAAGTTGCTTCTTTTGTAACGCCGAGGAGCATCTGACACAGGAATGCGATGCCAAACAAAGCGTGGAGGAAAGGAAACGGCTTCTGCAAGCGGCAGGGAGATGCTTCAAATGCACGCGAAAAGGGCATCGATCAAGGAATTGTAATGTGCACCTAAAATGCATGAAGTGCGGGAAGAAGCACGCGACTGCAATTTGTGATCCGTCCTATGCGGTAGCGCGCCAGAGGGAAGCATCAAAAAGACTGGGATGCAAATTTCTTGGTGAAGAAATGCTAACCGTCGGTGTCTTTGGCGGTCACCAAGAAGAACGAGTGTTCAGGAGAGTATTGGTCGAAATTAAAACTAAAAAAGGAAAAACATGCAAACTGGAGGTTCTGGAGACAGACGTCATTAATTGCGATCAGCATATCCCAAAACCACCCGTGGCATTGATGGACAGGCTGAGAACGCTCGGTTATGAGCCCGCCGATTCCAGCAACGACGGAGGGCCTGAAGATATTGGGCTCCTCATAGGCTCCGACCACATTTGGGATCTAACGACCGGCCGATCCACCAAGATCGGCAATAGACTGAGAGCAGTTGAGACAGCTGTAGGTTGGACCCTTCAGGGACCAGTTCAGGGCATGGACGAAGGACCCTATTGCATGCAAACGGTTGCCCTGCGAACATCGGTCACAGAAAGAAGCGCAACGGACATATTAACGAAATTCTGGACCTTAGAATCGATTGGGATAAATGAAAATGAATCCAAAACTGTAACCAATGCTGTCGTGGAGGTTTTTGAGGACACCGTGCAGATGAAGGAGGGTCGTTATGAGGTGGCCCTTCCATGGAAACCTGTGACAGCTTTGGAAGATAACAGGGAGGTTGCCCTAAAGCGCCTACATCAGCTCACAAGACGTCTTCAAAGATCCCCAGAGCTACTAGATGAGTATGACGTGGCTATAAGGCAGTACAGCGCACTCGATATGGCGGAGTTGGTTGAAACAAATGACAGTGGCGCAAGCCCTGCATACCACATGCCGCATCAGGCTGTCATCCGCGAGGCTCACAAGCTGCGCGTGGTTTTCGACGCCTCATCCCACAATAGATCAGCAAAATCTCTGAACGACAATCTTGAAAGTGGACCAAATTTAACGGCTGACCTCGTGGGCATGCTGCTAAACTTCCGCAGGCACAAAGTAGCTCTAGTAGCGGACATCGAACAGGCCTTTTTGCAAATTGCAGTGAGACCAGACGACAGAGACGCTTTGCGTTTCTTGTGGTTCGAAAAGAAGCCTGAGCCAGGTGGCCCTCTTTCACCAATCTTGACATGGCGTATGAAGAGAGTCCCATTCGGAACGACTGCCAGTCCGTTCTTGCTCTCTGCCACTCTCCAACATCACCTAAAGAGCGCAGAGGAGCAGTTCCCGATCACTGCAAGCCGACTACAACGCAGCCTTTATGTCGACGACATACTGATGGGAGCCGAAAACGAACAGGCAGCACTGAATTTGTACAACGAATCAAACGCAATTTTCGGAGCAGCCTCGATGAAGTTGCACAAATGGGCATCTAACAGCGAGCAGCTTTGTCGAATGTTTGAGCAGGACTCAAAGGGGGCAAAGCCTCTTGGCTACCTGTCAGGTGTGTTTAAGGTGTTGGGACTCACTTGGGAACCAAGTACGGACATGTTGACATTCTGCCCTTGCACTGACAGAATCGCCACGACCGAGCCACCCAGCAAACGATCCGTCCTGCAGACCACCGCGCGGATTTACGATCCCCTAGGGTGGCTATCCCCTTTCATCGTGCGAGCGAAGGTGCTATTTCAGCAACTTTGGCGCCTGAACATAGGATGGGATGATGCCCTGCCTGAAGGAATCGCAGCAAAGTGGGCAGATTGGACTGAGGAACTCTCTTACCTGCCCGAGGTCAAGGTGCCGCGATACTACAGGGCCAGGGCAGGCACAGACGCGACAGCCAGTTTGCACATTTTTGCGGATGCGAGTCCAGTGGCTTACGGGGCAGTTGCCTACCTGACGACAGATGGCGAGGATGGTACCGCGACGGTAGTAATTAGCAAATCGAGAGTTGCCCCAATTAAGGAGCTTACCCTTGCCAGACTGGAGCTGATGGCATGCCTGCTGGCTGCACGGCTGGGCCGCTACATTCTCGACCAGTTAGAGGACACTCCCCAAAACGTCTATTTGTGGACAGATTCAACTATCGCATTGCACTGGATCCATGGAAACGCGGATCGCTGGCAGCAATTCGTACGCAACCGCGTTGTCGAAATTCAGACACTGACCGGAGGATTTACTTGGAGGCATTGCCCCGGAAAAGAAAATCCGGCAGATCTCCTCACCCGCGGTCTACCTGCACAGAAGTTATCGAAGAACGGGCTTTGGTGGACAGGTCCACGATGGATTTGCATGGATGAACGCCACTGGCCTCAGAGCGGAATCGCGCCAACATTCACCGAGGCGGAGCTGGAACAAAAAAAGGAAGCGAAGGCACTCGCTGCAGCCGCAGCCGCACCGACTACGGATGCCTTGACAGAAATACAACGTTTCAGTTCCTTCTCACGCTTGAATAGAGTGACCGCCTGGGTTCTGCGATTTGTCGCTAAAGCAAGACGCCAGAAAGGCGAATCCGGTCCTTTAACATCGGAAGAATTGAACAGAGCAGAGGAATACTGGATTCTGCATGAGCAGGGCGCTAGATTTGCCAACGAAGTGGAGTGCGTACGAAACAGCCGGAGAATCGCATCACACTCGCCGCTAAAGAATGTGTCCTTGCAGGTCGACAGCCACGGTATTCTTAGGGTGCACGGAAGGCTTCAACAGAGCCAACTGAATTACGACGGCAAGCACCCCATCATTCTGCCCAAGCACAGCGATTTGTCCAAGCTCATTGCCAAACAGTGCCACCGACAAGTGCTGCATGGAGGCATCCGCGATACTCTGACTCAACTCAGAGAGAAATTCTGGGTGATTGGTGCAAGACAGCTGGTGAAGAAGGTAGTCAAGGAGTGCGTCATATGTCAGCGCTACCACGTGCAACCAGCTAACGAGGTGTGCGCGCCACTTCCACGAGAAAGAATAACCGAGGCCCATCCGTTCCAAGTTACCGGGGTTGACTTCGCCGGTCCTTTGATTGTCAAAGAGAATGGTGCGTCAAAGGGTTGCAAGTGTTACATCGCTCTGTTCACTTGTGGCGTCACCCGAGCGCTCCACCTTGAATTGGTGAGTGACATGTCAACACCGTCTTTTCTTTTGGCTCTCCGGCGATTTATCGCCCGTCGAGGTATACCCCATACCATATACAGCGATAATGCACTCACTTTCAAAAAGACCAGCAAGGACCTGGCTACCCTTTGGAACATTATCAGAAGCGATGAAGTCAAAAACTACTTCTCAAACACCCGAGTGGAGTGGAAATTCATAGTTGAACGCGCACCGTGGTGGGGTGGCTTTTACGAACGACTTGGATGACATGGGACAGTCATGTTGAACAAGTGGCTAAAAAACTTTCGTCTGCTGCAGGTGCCTTATTTAGAACGCGCGACCTCTTTCCTATGTCTGTCAGACTACAAGTGTACCATGCCCTCTTCCGCTCACACCTTAACTACTGCACGCTAGTATGGGGGACGACCACCAAACAAAACATCAGTACACTTCTGCGTCTAGAAAAAAAAGCCATACGTTGCATAAACAAAGTACCATTTTTGCATCCTTCAGCCGAGCTATTCCGTCAGCATCATATAATCAATATTCAGTCTCTTTATAGTTACCATCTTCTCCACCACCTCCATTTTGCTAATGAAAAGTATAAAGAATTTCTAATTACGCTCTCGGGTGCAACATTACGCTGCAATATTTCTAAAACACGTGCACCTGAAAAATGGACAATTCCGCACCACCGAACAAATTACCTTCTGCAGTCATTAAGTTATACAGTGCCAATGTTGCTAAATAAGTTCAATTTATCCACTCTTAGTAACGCTGTACTAACACGCAAAGTTTTACGTTCAAAGTTTATAGGCTGACCTGTGTTTTGCTGTTTCCAGTGTAAAATGGTACCGCGTGTAATATACATAGTAGATTGAGTTTTGTGTCCGTCATGTTGTAATTATCGGTTTGTTGTAATATTTTGTGTATGTAAACGCTAGTCTTTATATAACACCCTGATATAACTTATATTTTCACTTCATTCGTCTCATTTGTATGTCTGTGATAAAATATCAGTTTTGTTTTTTTTTTCCCAAGTAGCAACTGATCTCTTGTACTCATTTTTTGTACTGCTGTCACTGTTGCCTGCCGCCGGTTTCCAGGCCCCGTCAAGCTGTCCCTACAGCTTTTTGCCTGGGAGACCGTCAACATTGTAAAATGTTGAAAATAAAAGTGACTTGACTTGACTTGTCGGCTTAACCAAGCAAACCTTGAAAAAGGTGCTCGGAAGAAGCTGTCTCACTTTTGAACAGCTTACCACGACGCTAGCGGAAGTGGAAGCCATCCTCAATTCGCGTCCACTAACGCACGTGCACACCGAAGCGAACGAGCCTCATCCTCTTTGCCCGGCCTCGTTTCTTATCGGCAGGAGGCTCACCGCACTGCCAGATGTTCCGCTTGTCGAACTGAATGCCATTACTGGAGCGACCCTACGGCAAATGTTCACGAACAGAGCCCGACTCCTGCGCGGATTCTGGCGGCAATGGATGAACGAGTACTTGAAAGAATTGCAAACCACGCAGCTGCACCAAAGGAACCCAACCCGGAGTCTACAGGCAGGCGACATTGTGCTGCTCAAGGAGACTCTGCAGCCCAGACAGCTCTGGAAGATGGCGATAGTCTATACGACCTTCCCCGGACGCGACGGGCGAATTCGATCCTGCACTGTAAGGCTTCCTGGAGGAACCACCCTGCGTCGTCCACTACAAGTGCTGTACCCAGTGGAGCTTGTGCAGTGAGGTGGTGGTGGTACAAACTTTATTTATGAGTCGACAAGGTGAAGCACTAGGTCTGGGCCGACTCTTGATCTCGGCAGGTGGCCGGCAGGTGGTGCCTGGCGGCGACCTTTCCCGCCCAGTCGACCAGCCTTTTTTGGCTAGCCGGGTCCGAGCTAGAGACCGCGATCTCCCATCCCTCGTGGTCCGTTAGGCCCCATTGTGCCGGTGGTTGAAATTCTCTACAGATAAACATGATGTGCTCGAATGTAGCCCTCGGGGCCCCGCAGAGGGAGCATTCGGGTTGATATTGTGTCGGGTGGAATAGGGCGAGTAGTGCTGGTGAGAGGAACGTGCGAGCCTGGAGTTGTCTCCATGTGACCTGTTCTAATTTAGTAAGTGAGTGATGAGGTGGAGGATAGTACATTCTTTGGGCACGGTAGTGGAGCGTAATCTCGTTGTATGCTGTTGTGCCAGGCAGGCTAAAGCCCTCGGCACTTGGGCCGACCAAGCTTCACCGCGTCACCGGGCTGTGTGGCGCCGCCGTGTCGCGGGATGGCCTTTGTTCTTCTCCCCCTGCATTTGCGGTTTCGGGAGGCACGCGACCTCGGCAAGCGGGGGAGAGGAAACCAGCCTGACTGCGTCAGTATGCGCAGCTTGTTACCATCGGCGTCAAGATGGGTCCCGGGATCTGCGGCTCCATTCCTGCGACCTTGAGACCTGCAGCTGCACCCTGACCACCTGCGGCCTGACAGTGGAATGTGACTGTGTGGGCGGGGCCAGAGGAGAAGGAATGCGGGGATGTTTCCGGACGAAAAGGTTGAGAAGCGACGAGAGACTTGCTCGAGAAGCTGTCAACGGAGGCAGGCTGCCGTCCTGCTCTCCGAGTGCTTTGCTGATGTTGTAAATAGATGTATAAAGCTCTTTTACTTTGTTCCTCACAATTCCGCCTTCTATCGTCAACGTGACTGCGGTTCCCCACTCCGACACCACGCTACCCGTGATTCACGATAACTGGATGGCAGCTAGGGATGAACAACTCAGTCACCGGCTCCAAAGGACCTCGGCAGCAACGGGACTGACGGCCACTAGCTACTTCGACAGGGTGAGTGCCTGAGATTCACCTCGCATTTCGCCAGACCTCTCTAGCAAAGTGAATCGTTAGGAGGGATTGTGATTTTCGGGAAAATGAGTTTCAGGGGATTTTGAGTTTGTTGTGTTTTCGCCAAAGTGCTTAGGCGGTTTGACAACACACGGTGTAAGACCACGATGGAGAAGTTCAAGGTGCAGGAGTTGCTCGAAATTTGCGACGAGTTGGGAATTTCGCTGTGTTCTGCAAAACGGAAGAAAGACATTTTGGAGGTTATGAGTCGGGAGGCAGTGACGATTGAGGAGGCCGGAGAGGCTTGGGGAACAATTGTAGAACGCCGAGAGGAAAAGGAGCGGGAAAAGCAAGAGCTCCGCGAGGAGCAGAGAAGACAAGAGCAGCGCGAGGCACAGGAAAAGCGAGAGGCCCGTGAGCATGCTCTCAAAATGAAGGAGCTTGAAAACGCTTCAAGCCGTACGGACACGGCGCGTTCTAGCCCTGTATCCTTGGCCGGAGAACAGGTGAGACACACACTGAAGGATTCTGTCCCAATGTACAGAATAGGGGACGATATTGCACTTTTCCTTGTAAATTTCGAGCGTGCATGCGGAAAGTCGCATATCGACAAATGTGCTTGGGCAGAGAGGTTGCTTCCTTTCCTTCCCGGCGAGGCAGCTGAAGTCGTAGCGCGTCTCTCAGACAGTGATTGCGACGACTATGACAAAGTAAAGAGTGCGCTGCTTCGGAAATACCGGCTCTTAGCTGAAGCATTTCGACAGCGATTCCGCCAGGGTAAGAAAAGTGAAGAGTCCCACACGGACTTCGCGTACAGGCTCAAAGCCAACTTAACGGAGTGGCTCAAAAGTGCTGAGGTGTACAACAATCACGACAAGGTTGTAGAGTGCATTGCGTTGGAACAATATTACAGCGTGATCCCAGAAGATCTGAGGCTATGGTTGCTGGACAGGCTCACGGAAATCAGCCTGGACAAAGCAGCGCAGCTCGCTGAGGAGTACTACGTTCGTAGGAATCTGGAGAGCAAGGTAGCTTGTAGTGAGCTGTCAGGAAAAGATTTCCTTTCAAAGAATGTACCCAAGCAAAGATTACCGCTACCAGGCAGAAATTACCGAAAAGAGGATGCGGGTCAGAAGCGCACAGATATGGAAGACGAACCGGAGTCACCAAAATCTAACGAACCACGGGAGCCAAAGGACGATGCGGCTCGCGTGTTCGAAAGGCGGCGACCCATAGTATGTTATAACTGCAATAGACAGGGTCACATCTCTTCCAACTGTAAGCAGCGAAAAGTTGTGTATGCTAGCATGCGAGAGTCAGACGGAAACATGAAACTTCTAGAGCCGTACATGCAGGAAGTATTGTTAAACGGGAAGAAATATAAAGCTCTGCGCGATACCGCCGCAACCATGGACATTGCGCACCCTTCCTGTGTTTCCCCCACTGACTACACAGGCGAATGCGCCTGGATTAGGCAAGTTGCAGAGGACAAAAGCGTGCGCTTACCTATCGCGAAGGTAACTGTAGAAGGACCATTTGGCCAACTACGTACAGAAGCAGCTGTCAGCGCTAACTTACCGAGAAACTTGCCATACCTTTTCTCGAATAAATCAGAGCAGCTGTTGAGCGAGAAAGGCCTCTCCTTCGCTACAGGTTCGGTTAGCACTGCACTTACGAACTCCAGAGCACTAGAGCTGTCGCAAAACCGTGAATGTGCTCAAGTGAATGAGCAGACATCGAGCCGTTCCCTCGATCAATCAGGGGCATCTTGCGGACCCGAACCGCCGAGCCCCGAAAACAGAGAACCAGCTGCGACTCCTGAAATCCAACCAGCATCCGTTAACGCGGCGAAGAGAGAGCAGCAGATTAATGCGGACAGCTCAGCGCTAACTCCTATTTCATCTTGCTTGAAGCACTGTGATGCAAAGGGACGCTCACACGAGCGGCTTCCGGTGCTAGAGCAATTTGTTGTGGAGGTAGAAGACCGAACGCAAACTGACGAGAAGCAGCTTATTGTGCAAACTGAGTCGTCAGATGTTCTGGATTCGGTAAAGTTGACGCTCTGCTTCGAGAACAATGCAAATGACATGCAACGCAATGAGTCTGCAGACGTTGAACATTGTCAGTCTGATACTTCCGGATATGTAGAGAGGAACAGCAAGTCGCTGCTGAACCGCACAGGTGCGGAGGGCGAGAAGCCAAATATTGTTAATCCGCACAGGCTAGAGCAGCGCGTTGAGGAGGAAGGCGACCGAAGTGGGACGCTTGAGGGCAGGTGCCCAACTGTTACGGTAACGGAATCGCTAAGATCGGTGATCAAGAATGGTTGGTTTTCGGAAATAACAAAGTGGTAAATTGCGCGCCAAAGGAAAAGCCTTACCGCGGAGAGCTTAGAAAACAAACGGGTGCTGTTTCCGCTCAGATGACCTACGCGGATGCATCGGCTATTGACCGCAATGGGAAATTCCTGAACAAGGATCATCTTGCGACAAAAACCAGAGGGCGCCGTCTGGGCATCATGTCCAAAAGAAAAATGACAGGGCTGCCTCGGAGATCAGGAAGCGCAAGATCACGCTACGTTTTGCGTATGAGTGCGCGGGGATCCATTGGTAAGGGCCGGCCATTTAGGCGAAGTTCTCTCCGACTGTGGGAAAGAAAGGTACGCCATAGACTAAAGGGATTATCTTTCGGGACACGTTCGTTTCGGAGGGCTGTAAAAGCAATTTTGCGACGAGAGCAAAGAACAGCTTGTCGCTTAATTCAGGGCTTGTTTTCATGTGGCGGATGCTGTCGGCACCTGTCCAGTCTAGGCTGTCGCGACGTTTCAGCGAAGAGCCGAGAGTCTCCGAAAGGCGAAAGCAGGACTACCTCCACTGTTTGTTGCCTCCTCGGGAATCTAGCAGAAGCACTCGTAACGCGACCCAGACGGGCGCGACTGAAGGAAACCTAAGCGAAGCGCAATGCCAAGTCCATGAAAGTTGTTCGATTTTCTCTGCGAGAGTCAGTGTAAAATTAGTTGTAAATATAATACACCGCAATTGTATTTGCAGCTTACAAAAAAAAAGAAAAAAAATGGACTTGCATTTTGTTGACATTGCCTTAGCACTTTTGAGAAATCGGATGAATGGCAACGAGTTGAAAGTATGTTTTGTGAAAAGCACTTCATCGAAAGGCTGCTTTATTTTCTTTCGCATTACTTTAGAGTTTGAATGTTAGTTCTTTCCTCAAATTGAGGTGATCTTTTATTCAGTTGAGTGACTTTTATGTGTGAGCTGCTTAACTCCATTTTATTTCATCTTGGCCAAGGAGACAGAATGGCGCGTCTTGGCGGTATATTTGTTCATTCGGGTTATTATTGGGGCCAAATTCAAAACCTGCTTCGGCAATATCGGTCGTCCCTTCCTTACCCGATACCTTCCGAGATGCAGAGAACGGCGCATTCCTGGCTCTTAGTGAATTACAAGCGTGGCCAAACGCCCTAGAAGGCTATTGACCAGAACTTCTTACCTGGTGTGCACCTTGTGCTTGTTTGCAAAACTTTATTTTAATATCAGATGTACGCGGATTTTTGTTACACCTGCAGTTTTAATATCTTGGTCTGGCGGGATGAGTGGTATTTGAATGGCACTTGTTCTCGTTGAGTGTGGCTTGAGGCCTGTTGTCCCGTCAAGCTAGCCTCAAAGAAAATTCGGAGGCCGAACGGACATCTCCCGTTGGTGACCAGTGGCTGCACTTCATCGGCGTTACGGGAGCGGAATCCTGCAAGGGAGAGGATTTTCTTGGCGCGCCTAACCAGCTGAGCTGCGTGTGAGCAGGTCATCGTCCGGCGCATTGTCTGGCGGCGGGGGTGCTGTTGTGCCAGGCAGGCTAAAGCCCTCGGCACTTGGGCCGACCAAGCTTCACCGCGTCACCGGGCTGTGTGGCGCCGCCGTGTCGCGGGATGGCCTTTGTTCTTCTCCCCCTGCATTTGCGGTTTCGGGAGGCACGCGACCTCGGCAAGCGGGGGAGAGGAAACCAGCCTGACTGCGTCAGTGTGCGCAGCTTGTTACCATCGGCGTCAAGATGGGTCCCGGGATCTGCGGCTCCATTCCTGCGACCTTGAGACCTGCAGCTGCACCCTGACCACCTGCGGCCTGACAGTGGAATGTGACTGTGTGGGCGGGGCCAGAGGAGAAGGAATGCGGGGATGTTTCCGGACGAAAAGGTTGAGAAGCGACGAGAGACTTGCTCGAGAAGCTGTCAACGGAGGCAGGCTGCCGTCCTGCTCTCCGAGTGCTTTGCTGATGTTGTAAATAGATGTATAAAGCTCTTTTACTTTGTTCCTCACAATTCCGCCTTCTATCGTCAACGTGACTGCGGTTCCCCACTCCGACACCACGCTACCCGTGATTCACGATAATGTGAGTAGTCTGTCCCTGGCACTGCCTGGGTCCACGATACCCGCCGCTCGGTTGACGTGTGCTCGAGCAGCAGCGTGGGCCGCCTCGTTATCGGGGTTACCCGAATGGGCAGGGACCCACAATAATTGTATGGGTCGGGGCGGTTGTGAGCTAGAGGTCAGGATGCGGTGGGCCACTGTGTGTAGCCGTCCCCGGGCAAAATTTTGAAAAGCGGTTTTCGAGTCAGTAAAGACGAGTGTGGCAGTGGAGGTTGCAACTGCTAGTGCCACAGCCGCCTCCTCCGCTTCCTCGGAGGTGCGAGCTCTGACTGAGCTAGAGGTGATTTGGTCAAAGCAGCTTGAGAGAACCGAGATTGCATACGCCTGCTCATTGCGGTACTCAGCCGCATCTACGTAAGCCGCGTCCGGGTCCCCTGCATGCGCTCTGTGCAGTGCCTTAGCTCTGGCTTCCCTTCGAGCTTGGTGGTGGATCGGGTGCATGTTTTTCGGCAAAGGGTGGACATTGAGATTTTCCATAATCGATGCCGGTATGCGGTGAGTATTCTCGGGCGGAGTTCCAATTGGCCTAATTTGGAGGGAGGAGAGAATGTGTCTGCCAGTGGGTGTGATGGAGAGTCGATTAATCTGCGCGATTCGGTGCGCCTCCGCCAGTTCGCTGAGGGTGTTATGCACTCCCATGTTTAAGAGACGCAGTGTGGGCGTGCTCCTGGGTAGTCCCAGGGCGGTCTTGTAAGCTTGGCGGATTAGTGAGTCTACTTTCTCTGTTTCTCTTTTCGTAAGAAACAGGTAGGGTAGAGAGTATACTACTCGGCTAATAATAAACGCCTGTACTAGGCGTCGCAGGTCGTGCTCTCGCATACCACGGTGTTTGTTGGCTATGCGTTTGATCAGTCTAATTGTTTGCTGCGTGGCTGTAGTGAGCTTGGACATGGTTTCTGTGTTAAGGACATTGTCCTGTAAAAACATACCAAGCACATGGAGCCGATGCACTTCGCTTATCGGCTGTCCGCTCAGTGATACGGTCAACCGTGGTTGGTCTTGTCGCTTGGGGCCACCATGCATGACCGGGAGCTCTGATTTAGCGGGGGAGCATGCGAGGCCCACCGTGGCCGCATATTTCACCACCGTGTCAGCCCCTGCTTGTAGGGTCTCTTCTATGTCTCCGAGATTTCCTGTGGTGGTCCACAGGGTGATATCGTCAGCATAGAGAGAGTGGGAGAGATGCGGTATTCGTGAAAGTTGTTTAGCCATAGGAATGAGAGTGATGTTGAACAAAAGCGGGGATAGCACGGAGCCCTTCGGTGTACCCCTATTGCCTAGAGAGAAAGGTGGGGGCTGCAGCGTTCCGAACCTGAGCTCGGCCGTGCGGTCTCGTAAGAAGGCCGTTACGTAGGAGTGCGTCCGGGCGCCTACTTCCAGGTTCGTGAGTGACTCCAATATGGCGGAGTGTAGGACATTGTCAAATGCATTTTGCAGGTCAAGAGCCAGAAGAGCTCTGGTTCGTTTGCAATGTCTAGGGTGAAGTATGTCTTCTGAGATTTGGAGCATTACATCCTGGGTGGAAAGGTGGCTTCGGAAACCTAGCATAGTGTGGGGAAATAAGTCGCGGGCTCGCATGTGCTCGAGCAGGCGATTGAGTACGACGTGTTCGAATAATTTACCCAAGCACGACGTGAGTGATATCGGGCGGAGGTTGCAGAGGGCCAAGGATTTTCCAGGTTTGGGAATGAAGGTAACCTGAGCGTGCGTCCACTCCGGGGGCAGCGTTCCTTCTCGCCAGTGTTCGTTAAACAGATCGGTGATGGCTTGGATGGAATTTTCGTCTAAGTTTCTGAGAGTTTTGTTCGTTACTTTATCCGCACCCGGCGCGGAGGTTGTGCGGAGTTGCAGCATGGCTGCCCTTACTTCCCATTGCTCGATCTTAGCGTCTAGATCCGGGTTGGGGGTACCTAAATATGGTGGGAGGGGCGTTTTTGGTGCTGTGTTAAGGTAAGTGTCCTTAAGAGTGGTGATTACTTCGTCGTTATCCATGTCAAGGCCATGAATAAGGCGGGCGACGTTTTTGTGTTGTATATTCTTTGTCTGCTCTGGCTCTAGCAGACATCGTAAGAAACGCCATGTATCCTTAAGGCCAAGGTTTCCCGCGAGGCGATCGCACACCTGGTTCCACTGTTGTTGTGTGAGCTGCCTTGCATAACTCTCCATCTCCCGTAAAAGGGCAGAGATTCGAAGCCTTAAGGACCGGTTTCGTTTGCACTTCAGCCATCTTTTCTGCAGGCTAGAATGTGCTTCCCATATGTGGAGAAGCCGATTATCGGTAACCTCAGCATTTTAGACGTTAGGCATCTCTTTTGTGGCCGAGTGAACGTCACCTTGGATGCCAGCCAGCCAGTCTTGTAGGTTATCTATGCGCTCTGGGGCCGCAACACGAATAGCACGAAAGCGGTCCCAGTCTGTGATTCTGAGTTGGCGTTTAACTCGGGCGGTGATAGAAGACAATGAGAGGGAGGTCTGAATTATGTAATGGCCGCTCCCTAGGGAGTCATAAGTGTTTAGCCAGAAGCACTCTGTGATGTTCCGCGTGAGGGTGAGATCCGGGGAGGTGTTCTTCTGAACACTATTCCCTATACGGGTGGGATGTTGTGTGTCATTGACTAGGGTTAGACCCTCACTTTGGAAGAATGACCACAGACGTGAGCCCTTCGAGCAATTCTTTGTGTAACCCCAGCTGCAGTGGCTTGCATTCAAGTCCCCTATTATCATTAATAGGTGGTTAGCGCTGATACTGAGAGCACGTTGTAGGGCCTCTATTAAGGGGGCTGGCTTCGCTTTGGGAGGACTGTAAATATTTAGAACGAAAAGGCTGGGGCTTTTTCGTTCCTTGGGGAGTAGCTCGACCAGTAGACAATCAACACCCTGTACTTCGATGGTGTGATCCGCGGCAGTGTGATTCCGATGCACTAGCGTCGCGACTCTGTGTTGTTTAGATTTTGACACCATGTGCGGTGTGTAGTTTAGCAATTTGACCGGGGCGTTTGTTTCTTGTAGTGCAATGATAGTAGGGGTTTCTTCTGTCGGGAGAGCCTGTAAGTGAAGCTGCAAATTGCTACGCTTTGGGCGGAAGCCTCTGCAGTTCCACTGCCACACGCGAATACTACGGTGTTCCGCCATTCTGGGGGTCGGGGGTAAGGTGGGAAAGCGGGGTCTGGCCTGTTATTAGTGTACTGAGAGCAGTCTGGATCTGCTGCATCTGTTGTTGCATTTGTTGCATTTGTTGCTGCTGTTGCTGCTGTAGCTGGACTTGCTGCTCGAGCACTACCATCCTCGCGTCTAGATTCGTTGCCCAGGTGTTGGTGCTAGTAGCTATGGATTCAAATTTTTCTCCGATCTTTTGCTCAAGAAGTGTAATGGAGGCTACAAGGTCAAGGTTGGTCGGAGTCTGTGTTGGCACATTATCTTGGTTTGTAGCCTTCCTTTTAGGAGGCGTGTGTGATGACGAGTCTGAGGGAGTATTTCTACGGCCGGACTCGGGGGGCGGAGGGGGCGGGTGTATTTTACTCGGGGGAGGAGTCGGAGGTTCCTGCGCGCCCTCTGCGGGTAAAATGTGTCGGCTAAGCATTTCCATCTGTTTTGTCAGTTGTTGAATTTGTTCAGCTTGTAGTTGATTTTGTGCTCTCAGCAGTTGAACCTGTTCTTTAAGCTGTTGATTTTCTTTGACCAGTGAGGGAGATCGCGGGCCCCATCTCACCTTATTTTCTGGCTGAGAAGGCTGGTCGACCAGAGGCGGGAAGGACTGGGATCGGTCCCTGGTTTTCGAGATGTCTGTCTTCTTTCTGGTCGAGGACTGCGATCGCTGGTGCTGACGGTTCCGGCTCTCAGAAGCCTTGCGAAGCTTGCATCTGGATCTGCGCGGCTGGTCTCCATCAGCGTCCTCCGTCTTGGGGTCCGGGGTTGGTTTCTTGTATCCCGGTCTATCAAACCGGTTCGGGCAGTCCCGAGAGGCTGTGACGTGCGGGCCCTCACAGAGGATGCACAGAGGTTCGCACGTGGGAGGGTCCACCACCGCGTGAGCCACACCACACCTTTGGCATAGGTTTCGCTTTTGTTCCGTGCAAACGTCGCTGCGATGCCCGGGCCGTCTGCAGTTATAGCAAGCCTCAGCTTTTGGGAGGAAAGGGTGGCAGAGGTATATTGCGCCGTAGAAGCGAAGCTGTTTTGGGACCGTGCTGGTGCGTACAATGTGACCAGAATGGATTTTGTACGTCCGAGCTCCCTTGCGTCGGTGATTTTGTATTCGGAACTCTGGTTCAGTGCTTTCATTTCGGAAAAAATTTCTTCAGAGGTTTGGTCGTAGATGGCGTTGTATACGATGCCGTGGATGGCGTTTTCCGGTGGGGCAATGTACGGCTTCACTGGATAGGTTTGGTCGATAATTTTGATGTGCTCTAGCCGATCATATTGGCGAGCTCGTTCTTCTGATGGGGTACTGATGGTGAACGAATTGTGTCGGGGGTTGATGCGGATCACGTCGTTTTCTGACGATCTCCGCTGGGAGTCGGAGTGCGGTGGTAACAAGGGACAGTATATATCCACCGTTGTGCTTTCCGAGGTCTAGGCCTCCTATCGGTCGGAACACAATTTTCAGATCTTGTGGCGGGAGTTTTGGTAGTGGCGCTTGACGTTTTACAAAAGTTGGAGATGACTTGCCTGGTGCAGACTGCGCCGATGTGGCTGCGCCGGCCGGTGGTAGAGCGGAAGTGCTGGTAGCGGCCTGCTGGTTGGTTCGTTGATCGGATCCAGCGATGCGCCGAGCCTCAATTGCCCGATTGCATCTCGCTTCCGTGTCAGAATTCAATTGTGTAAGTTCCATCCTGTCGTCCACCGTGCCGTCGCTGGTGAGTTGCGATGCGTCGCGGGCTCGCAGCCGGCGCTAGCCGCCGGGCGGAGGGAAGAGCCGCGGCAGCGCGAGGTGGGCCAGACGGTTTTCTGGGAACTGGAGCCCCGCTTGGGGCGGCGGGTCGAGAATCGCTGGGAGAGGCACCGGAGCTGGCGAAAACACGTCTGCTCTCGATGCGTTCTCGGAGGGAACTCCTGTGCAGTGAGTGCGTGTCTGTGAAATGCCTGTGCCATTTCGGGCGGGAATGTGTCGTGAACGTTGTTCGCGAAAGAACGGTCGTCCGCGCGGGGAACACTCGACCTACCACCCACGCTCTTTCGGACACTCGGGCGGTCTAATTTATGACCTCCTGGCCCCTTCGAGGAGGACGCCGCTCGACCCCCTGGGTCGCGCCAGGCGCTCGCTGTTCCTGGAAGGCCCCGCTCAACGCCGGAGCCTCGAGTGAGGAGAAAAGAGGGGTCTTCGGGGCGAGGACGGGGAGAGCGGGGACAATGGAGAAGACGGGAGTGGGACACAGTGGCGAGAAGTCGCTAAACAAACTTGGTGCGAAACGGACGCGTTTGAATGTGCTCCCTTTTCTATTACCAGTAAATTCAGTTGTTGTTTGTTCAATCGTTTGCTTTTCTTCCTAACGACAAAGTATTAACGAACGATTAGACATATCAGACAAAGGGTGCCATAAGCGCCGTCGAGGTTATGTAACGCCAGCCGGAAGACAGGTAAATTCGCAGTTGCGAAGGTCGGAAGTATATATCAGAGCACGCCGCCAAGGCTACCTTAAGCGTCGCATCCGCTAAGGCTGCCATAAGCGCCGTCGAGGTTATGTAACGCCAGCTGGCCGACAGGTAAATTTGCAGCTGCGAAGGTCGGAAGTATATATCAGAGCGCGCCACTAAGGCTTCCATAAGCGTCGCAGCCGGTAAGGCTGCCATAAGCGCCGTCGAGGTTATGTAACAGCAACCGGAAGACAGGTAAATTAGCAGCTGCGGAAGTCGGACGTATTTATCAGAGCACGCCGCTAAGGCTGCCATAAGCGCCGTTGAGGTTATGGAAAGCCAACCGGAAGACAGGTAAATTCGCAGCTAGGAAGGTCGGAAGTATATATCAGAGCACGCCGCTAAGGCTGCCATAAATGCCGTCGAGGTTATGTAACGCCAGCTGGAAGATAGGTAAATTCGCTAGTGCGAAGGTCGGAAGTATATATCAGAGCACTCCGCTAAGGCTGCCAGAAGCGCCGTCGAGGTTATGTAACGCCAGCCGGAAGACAGGAATGATATTTATACTGACTTCGGCAGGTACAGAAGCAGGAAGCGATGATCTGATGATGGTGAGGCGGAGATATATGTTTACAGAAGCAAAATAGTTTACATTGGCAAACTGTAAGTTACAGTAACAAGGGTCACACAGACAACTGCAACTTAAAACAAAATAGACTCTCACACAGAGAAGTCACTCTACAAGCCGTTACTTTTCTACCGAGCATTTCGGTTAAAGCCTAGGGACTGTAAATACGTGCTAAGCACGGAGCCTCAATCTTGACTGCCAAACATGGTCCGAGGACCGCTTTTTGATACCAGACATCAACAAAGACCCAAGGGCGGTCACCTTAGGTGATCCGCCCCGAAAATGAAGCAGGAAATCAAATTATTTAAAAACATGCCACAACCCCAGTGAGTTGGGAATAAGCTCGGACACAGGTCCTTAATTACGTCAAGTAAAAATACAACATTTAAAACACACACTCTTTCCACTCGCTGGTTCCCAAACCCTCTCACACGGCGCCTGTCTTTGCCTCCCCTCCTCAGCGTGTTTGCGACGCGACCTTGCAGCTGGCGCCTTTGTGAAAGAAACGCCGCGGGGGATCTGGAGACCAGGCCATCCAGCCGTCCCGTTCGAGGAAAAAGGGGGGGGGGGGGGCGCTGTCCCAGAGCAGTGTACAGTCGCCGTTGCTCGCACCCGATGAGCCGCTGCGTGGGGGCTAAGTGCCGCGCCTATTGTCGCCTTCTACAGGGCGTTTAGTGAGCGCTTGGGGCAGGGCAAAACGGCTTCATTATCGGGGTCTCTCTGCCCCGCTGTTTCGCGACACAGCGGGAGATCGCTGGGCTGATTGCCTACTTGGGAGGGCCGAGGGTCGCGCCTATTGTCGCCCTCTGCAGGCCATTTAGTGAGCGCTTGTGGCAGTGCAAAAAGCTTCATTAACGGCGTCTCCCTGCACCCATGCTTGGCGCCACGGCGGGACATCGCTGGACGAGCTGGCCGTAAAGTGGTTCGCAGAAGCGTGCTGCTGTTGTTCCCGGCCGATAATTGGATGCGTCTGTCGTTCGCTTCTTGGCGACGCCTCGGGGCGAAAGGACGAAACAAACCAGGCCTCCCGCGCGCCCCGCGAGCCCGCGCCCAAGAAAAAAGGAGAAAAAAAAACCATTAGCAATCGCTCATTGGCCTCGGCGCGTGGGGGGTTCGACCGCCAGCTCGACTCCACGTGCGAGTCGCTTTTCAATGCGGCCTTACACGCCCCTCCTAAGAGGGTAAATGAGCTTGGAATCCGGTCATTTCAGCCTAATACAACAAAGGCCGCAACAACCTGCGAAGAAAACAAAACATGTAAGACACTTCGCACATGAATGGAACACCAAATGAATTTCGCGACACAAGATGGGTATAACACAAAACAAATCACACATTCGCATCGGCGGACCGGACAGTGTTCGTGAAAGTCCCGCGCGCGAGCAATTGGATGTCCTCACGCCAAGTTCACGCGCACTCCACCGTTCACATCACACATTGCACCGGGTACGCGGGAACATTCACGCGTCGCCGAAAGGCCATGGCTCAAGCGTGTGCTTGCTCTACGCCCCAAGTCACATTGGGGACACGGGTTAACGCGTCGGCGTTACCATTGCTTGACCCTTTCCTGTGGGTCACCGTCACATTGTAGCGCTGTAGGGCCAGCGCCCATTGCGCGAGTTTTGCCCCATGAGGCGTACTAGTAGTGAGATAGGAGAGGGGGTTGTGGTCAGACACCACGCTAATTTCTGCCCCGTACACCCAATGATCAAATTTCTTTAGTGCCCAGATAATGGCGAATGCTTCCCGCTCGATCGTAGACCAGCGGGTCTGCGTTGGCGTGAATCGATGGCTGGCAAACGCTATCGGCCTTTCCCGTCCATCGTCTCCCATCTGCGCCAAACAAGCCCCCGCTGCAACGTCGGACGCGTCGGTGAACAGCCAATATGGCCTTTTAATGTCGGGGGTGTTCAGCGATGCAGGTTCGCACAGAGCTGACTTGAGCCTGTCGAGCGCGTTTTGCGCTTCCTGGCTGCACGGAATCGTGTTAGGTACACCTTGCCTCGTCAAAGACGTGAGTGCTGCGGCCACCTCGGCGTATCCTTCAACGTAATCGCGGTAGTAACCACATAAGCCTAGCAGACTCCGTAGCTGTCTCTTTGTTGCGGGGGGCACGAGCCTGCGAATGGCCGATATCTTTTCTGGGTCGGGCCCATGGGTTCCGCCTCCCACTATGTGTCCTAGGTACTTAATGTGGGCCTGTGCGACCTGACACTTTTCCCGGCTCACTTTAAGCTTGGCGTCGCGCAACAAATCAAAAATTATTTCTAAGTGCCGCAAGTGTTCAGTCCACGAGGAAGAGAAAATGGCGATGTCATCGAGGTATGCGGCCGCATAAGCCTGATGTTTCGAGAGGAGGGTGTTCATTATCCGCTGAAAGGTGGCCGCGGCGTTCTTTAGCCCGAACGGCATGACGCGCCAAGCATATTGCCCCTCGTGAGTTACGAAGGCGGTCAGATGTTGGCTCTCCGGAGCTACCGGCACCTGCCAGTATCCGCGTCGCAAGTCGATAAGAGTGATATACCTAGCGCGGCCCACCCTCAGATGAGCTATTTAGGGGGTGACATTGGAAAGGCATCCGTGCGCGTCGCTGCGTTTAAAGCGCGATAGTCAACACACATGCGCACCGATCCATCCTTCTTACCCACGCATACAACGGGATGGGCGCACTCGCTTTCCACCGGATACACCAGCCCGAGGTCTAGCAACTCGTTTACCTGGCGGCTCACCTCACTCCTTAATAACTCCGGCACGCGATATGGGAAAGTGCGTTTGAGCTGGTGGCCTTCGTGCAGCTCTATCTTATGTGCCCCAACTCGTGCGACTCCCGGCGCTTCGCTGAACAAATCAGCGTAAGCGGCAAACACCTCCGAGATCTCGAGGCGGTCCTGAGTAGGTAGGTGTGCGAGTTTCTCCGCATCTATCAGACAGCCACCACTTCTCTCAGGCACAGACCGAGGGGTGTACTCGATTTCACCAAACTCCTCGTCTTCCTCGAAAAGTACTCCGACATGGCTGACACGTGCGTAGTAGGGTCGCAGCCTGTTCGCATGCACTATCGCTGTAGCCTTTTTTCCCTTGTCGATTCTGTACGAGTTCTGCCTCTCTTGCGCGGTTACGACGAATGGACCGAGCCATTTGGGGGCCATTTTACTGCCAGGGTCTGTGTCAAAGAGCAATACCTGGTCTCCGACGACAAACGTCTTGCTCCGTGCGCGCCTGTTATACGCCTGCGCGTAACTTCCCTGACGTGCGCTCGACGTCAAACCCGCTACTTCTAGCTGCTCGCGTAGCTGTCGCAAATACTTCGCGGGTTCTTCCCTGAGTGTGTTCGGGAGGGGTTGCTGCCCTGTCCATGTTCGCTGCAGAATTGCCAGCGGTCCGATAGGGTTTCTACCGAATAAGAGCCGGAACGGCGCCACGCCTGTAGTGTCACGGGGGACTTCCCTGTACGCCCAGAGAACGAACGGGACCAGTCTATCCCAGTTCTTGGGATCTCTCTCAATAACATGGAACAACATGTTCTTCAAGACGCGGTTCCACCTTTCCACTGTCCCGTTGCTCTCCGGATGCTCAGGAGTCGAAAAATGCGGCGCGCATCCCAGTCTTGCTAACATCTCACGCGTCAGCTGCGCCGTGAAGTTCGTTCCCTGATCTGAACAGACTACCTCAGGTATGCCTGTGCGGCTGAAAGTCGCATGTTGCCCTAGCGGTTAGGGATCGCAAACAGACTACCTCCGGCCACCGCGTGCACAAGTCAACGAGGCAGAGAGCGTACCTATGACCCCTGCTCGACGGAACATCGAGCGGCCCGATTATATCGACATTTACGACCTGAAACGGATGGTCGGGTCTGGTGAGAGGTGTGATGGGAACCCTATCTTTAATTCGCCTGTCTGAGCGGACTTGACAGCCGTGATATGTCCTGCAGTGTCGCGTTACGTCCCCTTCTAAGCCTGGTCAGAAAAAGCCGTACTTAATTCTGGTCTTTGTCTTCCGTGGCCCCAAATGGCCTCCCCAAAGGGACTCATGCGAAAGGCAGAGTACCTCTTCACGCCTGCTAAGGGGGAGCACAAGCTGCTTCACTTTGCTACCGGAGATCGAGTCCCAGTGATACAACAAGCCGTCTGAAACAAACATGCATGCCTTCCCTACCTTTGCGTCAGCCCACGCTTTCTTTAAGGTTTCGTCTGATACTTGGTCGGATCTGAATACCTGGCGCTCTTTTAGGGCTGCGTCCGCGTCATCCTGGATCGAGATTACATCGTCCTTCTCGCTTTCTTCCAGATCTACTTCACAGGGCTGTTCCGTCGCCACACCCTGCTCACCACTCATTAGTTTGTCTGCCTCAGGCCCCGCCGCTTGCTCCTCGTGTGATGTAGAGCTCAGCTTTGCGCTCTGCTCCGCCATGGTGACAGACGCGTTAACTGCTTCAGACAGAGGGCAGACCTTATTCATAACAAGTGCCTCGTAACGACTGTCTATCTCCGAAAGCAGTTCCCAATCCTCCCTGGAGAGCAAACAATCCACTCCCTCCGCCAGCTTATCAGAAAGCGCGCATAAAATGTCTACTGCCTCGGGCCCTGCTATGTGTGCGGTGGGCCGCCTGATGCTTACCGCAAGAGTGACCAGTTTTGCGTTAACCGTCTCCCCAAAAGCCGAAACTAGCTTTATCGAGCCGGATGGCTCCCGACATATACTTGGCACGAGGCCTTCCCTAACCACGGTTATCTCGCTACCGGTATCAATTATAGCTGACGCCGGTATCCCTGCGCACTCAATCTCCACCTGCTGTAGCTTCGATTTGCGTACCTCGTCGAATGACTGGGGCGTTTTCATCTCTGCTACTAGGGTTGTCTGGGAGGTTACTGACGCCGGTGTTTCGCATGCCTCTACGTTGGCTACAGCTACTTTGTGAGCTCGAGCGCGTTTCTCCATCTTCTGCAATTTTTGTGAAGCGCGAGGGCATTCCTTGGCTCGGTGGCCAGATGCGCGGCACTCATAACACTGAATTGGCCGTTTGCTATCATTGTTCGCCGCTTGCGGGGGTCCCTTCGGTTTTTCCGCATACACAACAATTTGTTTCGCTGCGCGCCCCTTGCCCTTAGCCTGTTCGAACGTTTGGAGAACGTCGGATATTTCATCCGGTTTTAGCCACCTCTCCTCCTCACGAAGACGCACATACTCTAAGCCCTCAGGGCTCAAGCTACCCTTTATGCGATCTGCGATGATCAATGATACCAGGTCGTCTTTGGTTTCTACGTCCCGTGACCGAAGGTAGTACTGAAAGTACGTCTTAGTGCGCGAGGTGAACTGCGCCCAAGTTTCATCGCGGCGTTTCGTCACGCGCTCAAAGCGTTCGAGGTATTCTGAGGGGTTAAGCTTCAGCTCCTTTAAAACGGCTGTTTTTACCGACTCGTAGCTGCCACACTCATCGTCCCCGAGGTTACGGAGAAGGTACCTGACACGCTCAGCTAGTGCTGGCATGATTAAGTGAACACGGCTTTCGTTTGGCACCTTGTACGTCGTGAAAATTCTCTCGACTTCCTCAAACCATAACGGCACGTCCGCGTCACACGGCAGCTTCAATCCCTTAAGGACTTGAGCGCATTGGGAGACTGGATCGGGCCCCATTCGACGCTGATCGTCAATGTCTGACCTTACAGACGTCTGCCCGCTTCCCGCTATCGCCATTGCAACCGCTGGATCTAGCCCAAGTTTCTGTAACTCTAGGCGTTCCTGTGAAAGAATTTTCAATTTTTCCAGCTCAAAATCCAGTTCCATGCGGCGAATTGCAACCGCATCGGATACCGACATCTCCGCTACTTCACGTAGCGCTCCTGCTACAGGCTGAGTTGTCGCTTGCTACGACTACTCGCTGTCATCTGTTATATCTCCCCCTGTCTCTCTCTCGCCTATGCTCGCCATCATGCTCCGTGTTAAAACCATACGACACTTTACACTTGAGCCATAGCCACTTCAACAAAGCGCAAGAAATCCCGCTTACCCGTGCTGGTGTCGCCAGTTGGGGCCTCCATCCCTTGGGGCCGCAGCCTCGTCGGAGTCCTTCCCCAGAACGCTGCCTCTGGTTCGGGGCTGGATCACCTTGCTGCTTCTGGCTGGACGTGCGGACGCTTGTAGCCTAGTGGGTTCCCAGGGCCTGGGTGCTCTGGGTGATGCTCGTGGTCGCTGGTTGCCGAACCCTGTCGTGCTGCGCCAGTGATGTTTATACTGTCATCGGCAGGTACAGAAGCAGGAGACGATGATCTGATGATGGTCAGGAGGAGATATATATATATATTTACAGAAGCAAAATAGTTTACATTGGCAAACTGTAAGTTACAGTAACAAGAGTCACACAGACAACTTCAACTTAAAACAAAATAGACTCTCACACAGAGAAGTCACTCTACAAGCCGTTACTTTTCTACCGAGCATTTCGGTTAAAGCCTAGGGACTGTAAATACGTGCTAAGCACGGAGCCTCAATCTTGACTGCCAAACATGGTCCGAGGACCGCTTTTTGATACCAGACATCAACAAAGTTCCAAGGGCGGTCACCTTAGGTGATCCGCCCCGAAAATGAAGCAGCAAATCAAATTATTTAAAAACATGACACAACCCCAGTGGGTTGGGAATAATCTCGGACCCAGGTCCTTAATTACGTCAAGTAAAAATACAACATTCAAAACACACAGTCTTTCCACTCGCTGGTCCGCAAACCCTCTCTCACGGCGCCTGTCTTTGCCTCCCCTCCTCAGCGTGTTTGCGACGCGACCTTGCAGCTGGCGCCTTGTGAAAGAAACGCCGCGGGGGATCTGGAGACCAGGCCGTTCAGCCGTCCCGTTCGAGGAAAAAGGGGGGGGGGGGGCGCTGTCCCAGAGCAGTGTACAGTCGCCGTTGCTCGCACCCGATGAGCCGCTGCGTGGGGGCTAAGTGGCGCGCCTATTGTCGTGTCGCCTTCTACAGGGCGTTTAGTGAGCGCTTGGGGCAGGGCAAGACGGCTTCACTACCGGGGTCTCTATGCCCCGATGTTTCGCGACACAGCGGGAGATCGCTGGGCTGATTGCCTACTTGGGAGGGCCGAGGGTCGCGCCTATTGTCGCCCTCTGCAGGTCATTTAGTGAGCGCTTGTGGCAGTGCAAAAAGCTTCATTAACGGCGTCTCCCTGCACCCATGCTTGGCGCCACGGCCGGACATGGCTGGACGAGCTGGCCATAAAGTGGTTCGCAGAAGCATGCTGCTGTTGTTCCCGGCCGATAATTGGATGCGTCTGTCGTTCGCTTCTTGGCGACGCCTCGGGGCGAAAGGACGAAACAAACCAGGCCTCCCGCGCGCCCCGCGAGCCCGCGCCCAAGAAAAGGGGAGAAAAGGAGAAAAAAAAAAAAAAAAAAACCCATCAGCGCTCGCTCCTTGGCCTCGGCGCGTGGGGGGTTCGACCGCCAGCTCGACTCCACGTGCGAGTCGCTTTTCACTGCGGCCTTACAACAGGTAAATTCGCAGCAGCGAAAGTCGGAAGTATATACAAGAGCATGCCGCTAAGGCTGCCATAAGCGCTCTCGCGGGTATGTAACGCCAGCCGGAAGACAGATAAATTCGCAGCTGCGAAGGTCGGAAGTATATATCAGAGCACGCCACTAAGGCTATCAGAAGCGTCGCAGCCGCTAAGGCTCCCATAAGCGGCGTCGAGGTTATGTAACAAGAACCGGAAGACAGGTAAATTCGCAGCTTCGAATGTCGGAAGTTTTTATCAGAGCACGCCGCCAAGGCTGCCATAAGCGCCGTTGAGGTTATGTAACGCCAGCCGGAAGTCCGGTAAATTCGCAACTGCGAAGGTCGGAAGTATATATCAGAGCCCGCCGCTAAGACTGCCATAAGCGCCGTCGATGTTATGCAACGCCAGCCAGAAGAATGGTAAATTCGCAGCTGCGAAAGTCGGAAGTATATATCAGAGCACACCGCTAAGGCTGCTATAAGCGCCTTCGAGGTTATGTAACGCCAGCCAAAAGACAGGTACATTCGCAGCTGCGAAGGTCGGAAGTATATATCAGAGCACGCCGCTAAGGCTGCCATAAGCGCCGTTGACGTTATGTAACGCGCGCCGGAAGACAGGTTAACTCGCAGCTGCGAAGGTCGGAAGTATATATTAGAGCACGCCGCTGAGGCTGCCATAAGCGCCGTCGAAGTTATGTAACGCCACCCGGAAGAAAGGTAAATTCGCAGCGGCGAAGGTCGGAAGTATATATCAGAGCCCGCCACTATAAGGCTACCTACCATAAGCGTCGCAGCCACTAAGGCTGCCATAAGCGCTCTCGAGGTTATGTAACGCCAGCCGGAAGACGGGTAAATGCTCAGTTTCGAAGGTCTTAAGTATATATCAGAGCACGCCGCCAAGGCTACCTTAAGCGTTGCAGCCGCTAAGGCTGCCATAAGCGCCGTCGAGGTTATGTAACAACAACTGGAAGACAGGTAAATTCGCAGCTGCGAAGGTTGGAAGTATTTATCAGAGCGCGCCGCTAAGGCTGCCATAAGCGCCGTTGAGGTTATGGAACGCCAGCCGGAATACAGTACATTCTCAGCTGCGAAGGTCCGAAGTATACATCAGAGCACGCCGCTAAGGCTACCAGAAGCGTCGCAGCCGCTAAGGCTGCCATAAGCTCTCTCTATGTTATGTAACGCCCGCCGGAAGACTGGTAAATGCGCAGTTGCGAAGGTCGGAAGTATACATCAGAGCACGCCGCCAAGGCTATTTCAAGCGTCGCAGCCGTTAAGGCCATAAGCGCCATCGAGGTTATGTAACAACAACCGGAAGACCGGTAAATTCGCAGCTGCGAAGCTCGGTCGCTCACGAATGTCCCAAAAAGCACTGTAGCACAGCAATACACAAAGCAATGACCTATAGTTTCACAGGCGACAGTCCACTGTCCATGGCACAAAAGTCCTTTTTGCACGAAGCCACGTTTTGACAGGGAAGGTTGACTTGTGAAAAAAAAGTATTTGCTGCTGATTGTATATGCATCTGTTGAACCAGCTTTAATACACTATTGACTAGAAAGGGGAGCTAAGGCTGTCAATACATCGGTACAGGATATAAAGTCTGAATCAGAACTTTTGTCATCTGTCTTCTGGAAAGGCTGTATAGGTATTCTAAGGAAAACCGTGCGGTGAGGAAATGGAATTCGCCACCAACTTTCTTAAGAAACCCGCAGAAAGGATCCTCACTCCTATGTAGAGTGGGCGCAACAAATTAGGTAAATGGGCACCTAATCGTCTATCGAACACAGCTAGGAGGAAGGGATAGTTTGCTGTTTTAATAAAGAAAAACCTTGAAGGCTCCGCCTTCTAGAATACGGGTCCGCGAGCGATGGTCTCGCCCGACGAGTGAAAACCAAGTCTTTCTTAAAAACACCGGTTTATTCCGGATCAACAGAAAAGTATAAAATAGAAAAGAAACAGCATTGGTCAAAACTGCGCTGGAAACATGCCGTCGAAGTGCGCGACAATGGACTATGCAGAATAAAACGGGACATTGGTCAGGGCTTCACCGCGACAACACAAAACACACTGCGGCGCGGATAGGGCGAGTACAAAGCGTTGATTACGGTACAAAAGCATTGCTACTCGCGTGGCAGCACTCACGCTAACACTCCTAAGGCTTTCTTGTAGGCGCCGCTTCCGTCTTTGCCTTGCAGGACTCCGCTTCGTCGTCCGCGTACATCCCGCCGGCTTGGGACGCTGCCACGCCGCCCTTCTGTGGCCGGCCTCCCGGCAAAAAAGCCCCGAGCCCTGCTTCCGAAGCGCTTATCTACCCTCTGTCTCGCGCCGATAACATGCCGCCCCCGCTCCGGGCAGCTCGCTCATGCGTACTCGCGCTGCCCGGGCGGACACCAACACAAACAGAAAAAGGCGCGCGCGGTTCGAAACGCTAAAAGGGGCTGTGGGGCCCCACACTCCCCCCCTCTCAAGACGGGACATCTCCCGACGTGTAAAACAAAAATAACGCGGGATAAGGACGGAACTGGTACTGCTGCTGGCGGGGCGCATGCTTGGAGGTATCCGCCGAGCGTGGGTACCCGCAGTGCCTGGTAGGTCAAGTGGTTCTATGTGGCTAGTGGACGGCCGTGGTAAGCTCGGAGATCGGCCACGTTGACTGGTCCGGCTTCTCGACCACCCTGCACATGGCGAATAAAGTAAGAAAGCCGAGACGCGCGCTTTGTTATCGTGTAAGGGCCAGTCCATCGTGGAGCGAGAGAAGCAGCAAACCCTTTTGCTGCATCACTTAGTGGGTGCGTGCGGCGAAGGACTTTGTCGCCGTCTGTGAATTCCAAAGGTCGCCTTCCCTTGTTGTACTGGTTACAGTGTTCCAGGCGGGCAAGATCCAAGTTTTCCCTTGCCTCCTTCAGAGTCTCGGCCAAGCGGCTGGAAAGATCATGCGCAAATTTAGAATGGCTAAGACCCGGTAAATCAGAGCCATTCAGAGCATGTTCAATAGGGAACCTGAGCTCACGACCAAGGAGAATGGCCGCTGGCATAAAACCTGTTGACCGGTTTACCGTGGTTCTTGTGGCGAAGGCAATCTCCTGGATACGAGCGTCCCAGTCCTTGTGCCGCTCCGTGAATGCCACCATCATAGTCTTGAGATTTCGATTCACTCGCTCTGTAATGTTTGCTTGAGGATGGTAGGGCGTAGTCTTTTTGTGCTGCACGCCAAGAACTTTGCAAGTGGCAGTGAATATCCTACCGGTGAAATACGTGGCATTATCAGTGATAAGCTGAGCTGGGAAACCAAAGCGAGTGAATGTTTCTAGTAGCTTATCCCAAATTATTTTCGAGTCTAGCCTACTCAGGGGATACAATTCTACCCATTTCGAGAAATGATCAGTAATTACTAACAAGTAGCGATTCCCTTTCACTGATCTGGGATAGGGACCCATTATGTCGCAAGCTACAATTTCCCATGGGTATCGGCTCTCTACAGGTTGCATGAGGCCCGGTGGTTTTCCTCCCCTCGGCTTCGCGGTCTGGCAGGTATGACAAGTGCGGACGAATGTCAGGACATCCCTTCTCATGCGGGGCCATGTTGCAACGCGACACATTTGTCATATGTTTTCTTGCCATCGCTGTGACCTGCGAGTCGTGTATCGTGGAAGTACTCTAGAAAATGCTTACGTAGGCCCTTAGGAACGACCACACGAAATGCGGACTCACCACTGTCGGTGTCCGCAGCAGGTATATACCGCAGGATCAAACCATCTTCTGCTTCCACGTAGCTTTCATAGCTTCCGTTAAGCGCCCGGCTCCCTGCAGGGTTGGCGCTGTCCAGGCTTTGGCGTATCTGGTTGCACTGGTCGTCTGAAAGCTGAGCGTCAAGGAGCTGTTGACGGGACACCAGTGTGCCCCAGGTGTCGGCAGGAGGTGTCACAGCATGGACCGCTGGTGCTCGCTCTCCCTCACCAGGAAGTGGAGCTCGTGACAGGGCATCGGCCACTTTGTTGAAAGTGCCTCTTCTGTATTCTACCCTGTAATTATACTTTTGGAGAGCGAGTGACCAGCGGGCTAGACGGCCAGCTGGATTTTGCAACATTGAAAGCCACGATAGGGCCTGGTGGTCGGTCTGAATAGTGAATTCTGCGCCATCCAAATACATGTCAAATTTCTTGAGGGCAAACACAATAGCGAGACACTCTTTCTCTGTCACAGTATAGTTCCTTTCCGGTGCCGTCAGTGTATGACTAGCAAACGCCAATGGGCAAAGCTTTCCTTGATGTTCTTGAAGCAATACCGCCCCAATTCCGTACTCACTTGCATCCGTTTGTACCGTGAATGGCCGGTTAAGGTCTGGAAGCCGCAGGCGTGCAGTATCCGCGATGGCTGCAGACAGTGAACGGAATGATCCCTGCTCGGCTTCTGTCCATGACCAGCGGGCACCCTTCCGGAGGAGCTGATGGAGGGGTCGCGCGAGGTCAGCGCAGTTCGGGATGAAGTGGTGGTAGAATCCCACCATGCCCAAGAAACGCTGGAGGCTCTTTATGTTGGTTGGTGGGGGGAGCTGCAGAATGGCTTGAAGCTTCTCTTCATCCGGGCGAACTGTGCCCTGTCTACAATGAACCCAAGAAGATTTATTGTGCTTGTCACCAACTGAACCTGGCTGGGGTTAATGGTGATGCCCGCCTTCTGCATTCGTTGAAGGACATTCGTTAAATGACGGAGGTGCTCTTCTAAGCTTTCTGAGAACACTACTACGTCATCCATGTAGGCCATAGCATAGTTAAATTTAGCATCTCCGAGCACAATATCCATTACCCGTTGAAAAGTAGCAGGTGAATTGCACAACCCGAAAGGCAATCGCACAAATTCGAACAGTCCCCGGTGGCAAGTGAAAGCAGTTTTCTCAATGTCGCAGTGGTCAATCGGGATTTGCAGAAATCTCCTACTGCAGTCAAGAGTTGTAAAAAAATTTTGCTGACCCAAGTGAGTACATGACAGAGTCAACAGACGGGAAAGGGTAAGAGTCTCGCACTGTCACAGCATTCAGACGTCGATAATCGACACACAACCGTGCTGTTCCATCCTTCTTAGGCGCGAAAACAACAGGAAACGCCCAGGGGCTTTTTGATGGTCTCTCCGCACCGGTAGCCACCATTTCGTCAAGGGCCCCATCCAGCAGCGCTCGCTTGTGGACACTCAAGGGCCTTGGATTGAATCTGATAGGACGAGCATCACCGGTGTCAATCCTGTGGGTTAGTACGTTGGCCTTCCCCGGAGCCTCCGTGAACATTGCTGCAAAGGGCCTGAGCATTGTCTCGATTCTGCTTTTTTCCGCTGGTGACCCCGTGAAGGAATTCAAAACGGTTAGAATACCACAGCCTGTGATATTGGCCGAATGGCCGTTCGTGGCAAGCAACTGTGACTGTGGCTCAGCGGCCTTAGTCTTGAACTGAAATGCTTCTGTACCGGTGCCATACCGGTAGGTTCCCTTACTGAGATCTATCACGATCCCTGCCTTCACTATGAAGTTAGGCCTAGTATGACTGGCCAGGATAGTCCGGGGAGGTGTAAGAAACGCTGTCTAATCTTTCGACCATTTATAGCAACTGTTAGGCGGGCTGCTGAGGTTGCGGGTACTATGTGAGTCGACGCCATACGAAGGTTAGTGTTTACACTCCGCAACCGGACACGTTTTGTCTCACAGGAATTTTTCACCTGATCGCCGAAGACTGACATCGTAGACCCTGTGTCTAAAAGGGCTGGAAGCTCCAGTCCGGCCATTTTGACCAAGACCAGCGGGGTCTTGTCTGGTTGGCTTTCCTCAAAAGAAGTTGACGGGACTTCACTCACCGAGTGTTTGTAGGGTTTCTCGGGGTCTGCCTCATGCATAGCAGGTGGTGACAATGGCACCTGGGTCGAAGGCACCTGGGTCGGTGGCACCTGGTTCGATTCAGGCAGGAAAGGTAGTGACTGGATCAGCTCTCCCGTTGGTTGGCCACGTCTGTGCGGCCTGGCGCTGGATGGTGCGATGACCAAAACACCCTCTCCTGTGTTGTCCTGGATCTGCGAATCGGAGGACAAGTTGTGCCCGCGGGCGACGCCCACTTCTCACCTGATGGCGACACCGTTGCACCCGGTGGTGACACCCACGTTGCACCCGGTGGTGACGTCCATGCTGCACCCGGTGGTGACCCCCACGTTGCACCCGGTGGTGACCCCCACGTTGCACCCGGTGGTGACACCCACGTTGCACCCGTAGGTGACACCCACGTTGCACCCGTAGGTGACACCCACGCTGCACTGGTAGGTGACATCCACGTTGCACCCGGTGGTGACACCCACGCTGTACCCGTAGGTGACGTCCACGTTGCACCCGGTGGTGACACCCACGCTGCACCCGGTGGTGACACCCACGCTGCACCCGGTGGTGACACCCACGCTGCACCCGGTGGTGACACCCACGCTGCACCCGGTGGTGACACCCACGCTGCACCCGTAGGTGACGCCCACGTTGCACCCGATGGGGACACCCACGCTGCACCCGATGGGGACACCCACGCTGCACCCGTAAGTGAATGGTAGCCGGCAGCCGCTGTAGGAGATCTCCGGGATTTGCGCGCTCTGACGTGGGGTGTCCCAACTGCTGCCACACAAGGGGTACCAGCGCCTGCGTATGGCAAGAAGACACGGGGCCCCGTCTGACCTGTCACCCCATGAAATCGGCTCGTCACCTGAGTAGACGCATCAGGGCTTGTGACTCCGTGCAAGTCGCCAGCCCCCGTACGGCAGCCTGGCGTCTCCAGGCTGCGTGCTGCCGATGATCCAGGCCACGCACAGGACGGCTCAAGGCAAGTCTCTGCAGGGGGAGGTGGTTTGTACTGGAGCTCCGCCAGGAAAGATGCCTCGATGCGGGATGCTTCTCTAGCCATGTCATTGAAGTCCGCGAACTGGCGACGCTGGAGATATGGCTGGTACCTTGGATGGCACCGATGTATAGCATGAGCCACCTTCTCTGGTTCCGGAACTGCAGGATCTGCCCGCTCATGCAGCTCTTGAAAACTGCGCAAAAACTCTAGAAAACCCTCGTTTTCGCCTTGCGTCCTGGTACAAAGCTCGTCTTTCATACGGATGTCATAGTCAGGCGGCAAAAACTCTTCTCGAAAACGGTCTATAAAATCCTGCTTTGTTGTGAACGGCCGCTGTCACGCCTCCAGGTTGCTGCGGAACCTACCAAAGCTACGGGAAGCACACGCGTGACCAGAGCGCTGTCCGAAATTGCCATTGCCATCTGATAATCGTCGATTTCATAAAGAAAATCGCAAACAGATTTCTTGTCGGCGTATCCTTTAAACCTTGGCACGGCCAAATTCAGCCGCAGCTGATTATCGCGATACAAGGGAGTGGGCGTTAACGAAACTGCCTCACTTCCTACCATTTCTCTGAAATGTGCCTTTGATTCAAGTAGCTCGAACAGGAGGCCGAGAATTCCGCTACAAATGTCCGACGGTTCTCTTTTCCTGTCTTCTGATTGCTCATGCCCGCAACCCGCCTGTGTGGGAGGCCGAATTGTCTCTGTTAACTGGGCGCTTGCACCCGGTAAGTCCGACATCGCTACGCACGAAACGGCATGAACCTCAAATTGCTACACTCGCGGGGCAAGCCAAAGCTCGAGCAGAAATCACGTTGGGTGCCAAATGAAGGCTCCGCCTTCTAGAATACGGGTCCGCGAGCGATGGTCTCGCCCGACGAGTGAAAACCAAGTCTTTCTTAAAAACACCGGTTTATTCCGGATCAACAGAAAAGTATAAAATAGAAAAGAAACAGCATTGGTCAAAACTGCGCTGGAAACATGCCGTCGAAGTGCGCGACAATGGACTATGCAGAATAAAACGGGACATTGGTCAGGGCTTCACCGCGACAACACAAAACACACTGCGGCGCGGATAGGGCGAGTACAAAGCGTTGATTACGGTACAAAAGCATTGCTACTCGCGTGGCAGCACTCACGCTAACACTCCTAAGGCTAAGGCTTTCTTGTAGGCGCCGCTTCCGTCTTTGCCTCGCAGGACTCCGCTCCGTCGTCCGTGTACATCCCGCCGGCTTGGGACGCTGCCACGCCGCCCTTCTGTGGCCGGCCTCCCGGCGAAAAAGCCCCGAGCCCTGCTTCCGACGCGCTTATCTACCCTCTGCCTCGCGCCGATAACATGCCGCCCCCGCTCCGGGCAGCTCGCTCATGCGTACTCGCGCTGCCCGGGCGGACACCAACACAAACAGAAAAAGGCGCGCGCGGTTCGAAACGCTAAAAGGGGCTGTGGGGCCCCACAACCTTGAAACAAACTGATGAACAAACAAGTGCTTAATATCAGCTCCACCAGCCTCCAGAGGGAGAAACTAATTTTCTCGACGCATAGGCTTCCATTGAGAGCGCCACACAAAAGTAGCAAAAATTCTAAGCATGGACTGGACTTGGTTTCTTGCACAATACAACACCTGCATGACATAGATAAGCTTCGAAATCAAGAAGACATCAAAACTTGGGCTCGGGAAACTAGAGAAAGCTCCCTACCCATCCAAGTCTGGGTTTGTCGTCTAAGTGATGAGATCTGAAGATCTCAGTGAGGCCTACTATTGCGATACTGATGCAAGGGAACCTGCAAATGCTCTTAAGTCTTTGGAGTCCCACCTGATGACGGCAAAATAATTAGGTTTCGTACCCCAGCGACTTAACCAGAATCCCTCTGATTTATCAAAATGAAGAGACGCCCCCGAACACACACACACACACACACACACACACACACACACACACACACACACACACACACACACACACACACACACACACACACACACACACACACACACACACACACACACACACACACACACACACACACACACACACACACACACACACACACACACACACACACACACACACACACACACACACACACACACACACACACACACACACACACACACACACACACACACACACACACACACACACACACACACACACACACACACACACACACACACACACACACACACACACACACACACACACACACACACACACACACACACACACACACACACACACACACACACACACACACACACACACACACACACACACACACACACACACACACACACGCGCGCACGCGCACGCACACACATATTAAATTGCGCTGCATAATTTGCTCTGAAGGAATGTGAAAGTACGGATGCTGCTGTTGATTGCTTCTAGTTGCTTAATTCCCTTCTTGTTTACCCATTTTAGTCTTTGGCACTTTCAAATTGCGCGCCAATTTCTTTCTATGTTATTATTCGGCTCTACTTCCGGTTGCTTGACGTGACATCCTTGACGTCACCCTAATTGACTGACTTATTTACTATTTTAGTCTGGTATTTACAAATTGTGCACCAATCCCTTCCTATGTCCTTTTTTGGCTCGACTTCAGGTTGCTTGGCGTCACATCCTTGACGTCACATTAGTTGACTGAGTTAACTATATTTAGTATTTGATACATCTTGACGTCACCATAATTGACTGACTTAATTAGCTAATTTAGTATTTCATACATTGAAATGTGGTGCCAAGCCAATTGAATGAGACCATTTTCGCCATTTACTTTTACATTTTTTGCCTATAATTAATTACCTAAATAACTTATTGGCCTAATTATTTTTCGAACACAACGTGACATCACCCTCTATCGATTTACCCACTCATTAACCTCTACCCCTTCTCAATTACTCACAACTGCTGCGGACAGCTTAAGCAGTTTTTGCCTGTAAATAATTGCCTAATTAACTTATTGGTCTAATCACTATTTTAGGACCCAACATTACATCACCCTCTCATTAACCTCTTACAGCACCATTACAGCACCACTCATTAACCTCTATCACTTCTCTATTACTCACAAGTGCTGCTGACATGATTTTGCTGACGCAGTCTGCGGTCGCGGTCTGCGGTCGCGGTCTGCGGGCAGAAATGTGTGAACATAGCGAAATAATGCTTTCGCATTAAAACGCTCAATTATGGGCAAGACATCGATCACACTCTTTTTATAAGAACAGAAAAGGGAAATGTCATCAGCATAAGCCAAAATCTTAATTTCACATTGAGAAACGCACATCCTAATTTTCCTTGTCTACCGTAAGGATTCCATGAGTGACAAGTACAGCGCCTTTTCTGTAAACCAATTAAAAACGCCGCCGAACTTTGATGCATTCAATGGAACACTGGTTGTGTTCGACGAGGGGCGCGCGATGTACCGTGAGCAGCAACGCTGCAGGCTTTTGCATTTCTCTGCAGTGCTCGCGAAACTTTTCATGAATGTAATTATTTTTTGGACACTGCCTTCGCATATATAGCCGGCCCGCCCCAATTGCACATCACCTGCGCGGTGATGGGAAAGCCGTGAAGCGCCCCGACCTGGTTTCAGGCAGCTGCCGCTATGAGACCTCTGCGGGCAATACATACAGAATTTGGTTCAGAAGTATTGTTATGTGGCCACTATATATCCTTTGTCAAAAATGCATAAAGCGTTCTCTAACATCTTTGCAAATGGGCGAGGACGTGAGTTCCGTGGAAATTCATAAATTTCCAAGCACCGGCCATGTACGAGTTTCACTGCTTGGCCCAGAAGCCTCTTGGGCTTATATGTGTATGCTTCACAAAAGCTGTAGTGCCTGGTTTGAAGACACCAGGAGCTCTCGGGCCTCACGTGCAGCTTGGTGTGCCTGAGATCAGAGAAAATTTAATGAACCTGGGCTGGGCGAAAAACAGTCTGAGCGAGGCTGCGTTGTGTTTTAGGCTGAACCTTTAAAGCTGAAAAATCTGCCTATTGTCGGTTGCTTGTTTACGTATTTTTTACTGCGGACTCTTGAGTCCAGGAGAGGTGAACTAGAATTCATACAAACAGGAGTGAACATATCGGGAACAAGTAGTTAAGATTTATACACCTTTTAATAGGAACTGTAAATGACCATATTTGCAGTTCGATATTTTTCGAGGAAGAGAAGAGGATATAGAGAAGCGTGGTTGTTGGGTTTTTCACGGTGCATTTTCACGGTTAAAAAAAAGTCGATGGGAAAGAACAAGCTTGAAAAGGAGTGCACAACAATGAAACTGGGGCACCACTCACCTGTGTGCCATTCTTTATGTGCAATCCTTTTTTTTGTGTGTGTGATCGCGCCCTTTTTTGTTGATTTTTTTTATCCTGAAAAAGAAAAAAAAATTGAAAGCATTAGTTGAAGCATTATGAAATCGGCATGATGACATGTGTTGTGTCATTGTAGGCATTACATAGAGCGACTGTTAATTCAAGCTTGTTAAAATGGAGGGAATGTATAGTATCTGATTTCGGCTGGATTCAAGAGGACGTGTGGAAATTTCTATCATAATTTTAGCGGGATAGTCGGGCCTTAATAATTTATTAGATATACACCAAACCGTCTGTTTGTATTTTTTAAAGGCACTCAAAAACTGACGTAATGTAAGGCTCCCATGATACGCATATGCTTAGTCTAGCTTTGGTATAACAAATGAAAGAATGAAAGATAGCAATCATTCTTTCTGCTTTCCGGAATCTCTGCTTCCTTAAATACAAGCTTAAAATTCCCTTTCTGATGTGGTGCCATTTTATAGATGTGCAGTGCGTTAAATGCGCGCATGGGTAAATTTAACATTCGAGACTTCGAGCCACGCTGTCGAGTAAGAGAATCAAAGAGTGGCTTTGACGTTTGCGGCTTTCAATTTCGCCATATAATTTTGTTTTTAAAATACAATAGTAAAAGCTGGCCAGTTATTTTGGCTGAAAATTGCCAATAGAAGCCGCATAACGTATATAATGTTCGCCTTTACTGTACAACCCTCCTGGGATGACCGCACTCAGGTGTCTTTCATCGTTCTGAGCAGCGCAGAGCGCAATGGACAGAAAAATGATAGATTGAAAATAAGAGACAGGAAGAAGGTAATGTTGCTTAAAGGGAGAGAGGGTAATTCAGTTAGAGAAAGCTTATGAATAGCGCAGATGCCGTTAAGAACAGCTGCACATGATTCTCTGACACAGCCCTTTCAGCAGGAAGCCGATGAGAGAACAAGACCACGATGGCCGGCCATCACGCGCGCGCCTTCGGCCGCGTCGGCTAAACTTAGCAGCAGATGAGCGTGACCGCCACGCGGGCCGGTTTCCTTAGCGGCTGGCCCACTCGTGTCTCGGCTGGACAAGAAAGGCATCCGGCAGCCTCGGCCAGCCGCTCCCTCGAGAGAGTCCAACCTCATACAGCCCTTCAGCTGTAGTCGACGGCAATCACGAGTCGTCGTAACTCTTGTCACTCCAGCCAGCTCTGTGCGTCCGAGGACCGATGTTGTTTAGGCGCCATAAACTGTCGTCCAGATGATTGCGTGCAAAAGGGCCGTCAGTATGAACACCCTTCCGTAGCTCCCCGGAGATTTGTTTGGCCAGCACGCAGGATTTGAAGCACTATCAGCAAAAATGACAGTGTTGCCCGAACGGTAACGCAGCGATTCACACCACGAACTGAACGATTGGTCACTACTGTACGAGGCACGTAAGCCACGACGAAAAGCCACATTTTGGGCAAGTTTTCTTGGATGGCGGTCACTGGCACCGCGAGAGGATTCCACGCCCAACAAATTTGGGGTAAGACTGACTCAACTGCATCGTCGTCGATCATGAGTTCTGGCGGCCGCATTCACATTGGCGCCTCGCTAGGAGCACTCACCTTAGACAGGTGGCCATTCTATGAAAGCGTCTGAGCAGGTATGAGTATCACGAAACCGGAAGTTAGCGTCCGAAAGCCGAGAGGACGTACGGAGCGCCCTGAATGTCCAAGTCCCATCGGCTTCGCTTATAGGCAGACATTTCTTGGAAGTCTCTGAGCTAAAATTTGCCTGCTCGGTTATTTATAACGGTGGCCATATCGGACACGACGGAACAGACTGTGTGTGTTCTTGGCATGTCGCGGAAGGCGTGTGCCTGGATATTTTGTGAGCAACCACTGCTTCCGGTAGCCCCCCGGTGGGATCCGAAACCCGGTGTCCGCTATTCTTCGCCGCTCGCCTTGCAGAAAACGCGCGCAGAAGTGGGACAACGCTCGCAGCTCAAGAGTGGCGACTTACAGGCTCTATCCCAAGCTGCTCTTGTTTCACGACTCTAGAATGAAAGCAATCCTGCTCTCATCAAGCAAGTCGGAAACGCAGTGGCTTTAACAACGTCGCAAGCAAGGAAATGAGCGCTCGTTCTATACCAGAAAGTGTTCATTATATAAAGATCGTGTTAGGTGGGGGTGTCGGCACAGCATATTATCGGATTGTGGAAGGAAAAAGGTTAACGGCCGCAAGAAGGAACCACGAACAACAGGTTCCACTGTGTCGCTTGAGGTAGAGCGCCTGCCATCAAAGAGCGCTATAGCAAGTTAGAGCTGCGTGACCAAAGAAGCTTCCGAGTCGCCGTTCTGAAGGGGTTAGATTCCTGGGACAAGTCAGTGCAAGTTCAATGGTGTTTTCGAGAATTGCTAATTTCACTCGTGAAATGCTTGCATTCACCTGAAATAAACACCTGGGTCAAACACCTTAGCTGCTTGCATAGCACAGTCCAGCCGCAGCGTGCAAGATAATCGCACGCGTCTTGCTTCTTGGTTGTGCCTCTCTCCTGCATCGAAGAAGACGCTAGCCGACTGTGTACACAGGACACACGCTTCCAATAAATCTCGAACAAGAATTCACACAAAAGGTGTCTCTGAAACTATTGTGGCTGACTCAGGACACTCATTCTCAGGAGGCTCCGTCTTTGCTATCCATCCTTTCCGCAGATGCGTACCGAGGTCCCAACGAGGGTCGTGATCCAACACTGCTTACGGCTATGTTCCTTTGCTGTTTTCAAAGCATGAGACGCAGTTTCCGTCGCCATCGCTCCGACTTCGCTCAGCTACATCTTTACATGAACCCGCGTTTTCTGGGTCGGGATCACCTCGCCTATCCAGCTGTGCGGCGCTGGCTCCTCGGATGTCCCTACTGGTGTCTCGATCACTGTCTTGACTGCGCCCGTTCAACACAGCCCGTCTGGAACACCACCGTTTCCGTCGGCAACACAAGTTCAGCACTCCGCCAGCAAAGTAATTCTCGTCTTTGTCCTCCCTGGCGTCATTCGTATCGTGGGTACGTTCGGCTGCTCCCCAAGATTCGGCCTGCCCATTTTGATCCCTTACGGTCACTTTTACAAACGCCTCCACAGTGCAAACCTCTACCTCAGGTATAGACTTCCTCTATATATCAATATCTGTGGTTGATTCCACAACTTGAGGCTCCTCGTTGCAAACTACAACAGCACTTCCTGCAGGAATCCAGCATTCCTCTTTGACGTTCTCAGCAAGAACGGACTAAATGCCGCTGCTGCGGCTCGCCTCACCGAAATGCCTCGATGAGCGTTTGATCAGCGCTGTTTACGTCAGTGTACGACTGAGTCGGCATCGGCTCCGGTGGCTTACGCACCATTCTCCGTGAGTGTTCCTCTATAAGCCTCACACGTAACTCCAAATTCTCTCTGTCCTTCTTGAAACGTTGTATGGATGCTTTGAGCAGTGGCTTTTATTTCCCGCTCAGCGGCCTTTTTCTCCCGCTCAGCGGCTTTCTCATCCCGCGCTCTCCTTAGCTCTTCGTCCACCCAATTAGGCAGCACTGCACCTTGGAGCCCCATACGCTCTCCTGCCGCCACAAGATTAAACGCACTCGTTTTGCCTACGAAGGAAACCAGTACCTAACTATACAGTAACCGCCAGCCTCCCTCGTCCTGTCGCGGACGCAAAATTTGTGAAGATTCTAGGAATAAAGATAAGAAATCAAAACACGAGGCGGCGGTATTTGGCAAGAACAACTCTAATTTAACACTGGAAACAGCAACTGTGCGTCGGTGGAATCAGTGGCTCTGGGTGCGTCCCAAATCGTCGAGTTGGTTCGACGGCCGCTCTACAGCAGCCTAGATCCGACAGCTACGTGTGTCGTACGTCTACTTCAGATGGCCGGAGCAGTGTCTGGTGGAGACGCGGGCAGCCTGTGTTCTGTTACCCCGCTGATGGCCACGTCATCACAGCTACTAGGAAGGTCCGAGTCCAGCTTAGCCCGAGTCTCGTAGCTCAGGGCGATGAGTCTGGAGACAGGATACAGGTCGCTCCGGATCTGGAATCTCGGACGTCTGTGGCAGGAGCGCAAGCCTGATTATTCGGGTCGCCAGCAGAATCTTCTGTCGTCGAAGGCGATCCGGGTCTAGTATCCCGGATGTCTGTGGCGGAAGCCCAAACCTGGTCCCTCGGATAGCCAGCAGAATCTTTTGTCATCGAGGGCGATCCGGGTCTGGATCCCTGACGTCTGTGGCGGAAGCACAAGCCTGGTCACTCGGGTCGCCAGCAGACAGACGCAGCAGAGAGACTTTGTCTCCGACTGCTCCCTTTGTTTCCTCCCTTATGACTCCCCGCTCTGCCTGCGCTCTCGTCTCCACCTGCTGCTTTCTCCAAGTGGCACTTTCTCGATGCGCCATGCGTTTGTTGCTTTCTTCCCTTTGTCGTCTTCGGCTTCTTACTTGTGTGGCGCTTGCTCCTCACAGTGTTTAAGCTTGCCATGGGCACGAATAATTTCAGTTACTGCGTGCGCATTTCTGCGTCTGGATGAAAATTTATGCTCGCAGTATCATGAGCTTAGACCAAGAAAAAGCCTTTTCAGTCATTTACTTCGATTGTTCCACGTACTTTGAAAGACGACCGTTTTGTTTGAGTCCATGGCCACGCAGGTGTTTATTCAAATGAGGCGGCTGATGTCTTCCCAAGGTCGGTTCTTAGTGCGTCTGTAATATACCCCGTGCTTAATTTCAGTCTCCTAACGACTTCCCGGCTCCAGCGGTCCCAACATTGTTCAGCCAGACTACGCTATCCCTTACTGAATGGCACAAATTATCAGCACTTAGCACATCATTGGAATGTCCCTTCATATTAAACTAGGCTGTGTGAACTAGACATCAATGACGAGGTGGCTGTGCATAATTCCCAGCTTGAATGTATATCTATGCAGATGTGGGTGAACCGCTGAGCAGTGCCTATCCCCGCTAGTACACTGATGGCTTTACCTTGGTCATACGGCGTCGCCGGCCGAAACCAACAGCGGCGGTACTCTGTTACCAGAATGTAAGGCGCTCGTAGTGTCTCACTTGACTTCTTCCGCAATGTGTGAAGATATTGTAAAAGCTTTGGAGCCACTTGCGTCGATAGACTCGCTTAAATGTCTACAGCTAAGCGCGACAGTTTTGTGTTGTTCCACATTTCTGTGCTGGCGTCGGACTTGGCTAAACTGCATGACGAAATTGTGTGGCCGGATGCATTTTCATGCCTTTTTTCGGCTAAGAAGTGATGACACAATAAATTCAAAATGCAGCGGAGGGCTCAGTGGTATAGGAGGACGTACGGGGCCTCCACATTAAATCACGTGCATTTTTCGAGAACATGGCGCTATTAAGTTTCAACATTGTCTTCCTTACCGAAACGTGATGCACCGGCGATTTCAAAATCTGAAGAGTATTTTCGAGAAAGATACGATGTGTTTCGCAATGACAGAAATTATAGTGTGCTCAGTGTAAATTTGAGAGAGTGTTATGATCGCAGTTAACAAACGACTTCATGCTACAATACGATATGAACTTGAGTTGTGCGATGAGATTATTTGGCTGGAAGTCGCTCAGTATGAAAAGGAACGATCAGTTTGCACATTTCGTTTTTTCTTTACTTAAGTCGAAAATTACTTTTGGGAATATGCCAAGAGGAATTCTTGTCAGCAAACAAAAGATGTATGCTTGGCACATATAATCTGAACGCCAAAACTTTGTTCCGTTCGATACTGGGCGACCCTGTGCAGGGTAGATCGCTGTAAGCCATTCGAACACAAGTGGTATCAAATAATCACGAATGTAGGTCCAGGCACTTCATTGATTAAGTGTGATGCTGAACTCGGCATCTTTCATTGCTGAATCATCCAGACTAACAGACAATCATCGTTGTTTAGATCCATGTTTTTTTTTTTCTCGTTGCGCTTGAATATCCGCTGCATGAGGAGAAACAAACAAGATGAGCTGGACGTTTGGCTAACTCCTTCCAAGTCCACTTTGATACATTTATGCTCACAGAAACACGGCTAAGCGAAGGTGACCTCTCCCGTGCAGTTCATGATTACATACAATAAAAGTATGATATTGATGATGAGTACACAGCGATGAATATCGGATCTAGAATGCCTGGCGGGGGAAAGCAGCGCGTTTCTAGTTGTTTTGTGCAGGCTGCCTACTGAGTACAAGCGGAATTACCTAGAGCATTTATAAGATGTAATATCATATTGCATTTTTTTATTTATTTACGATACTGCCAATCTCCCAGGAGATTATAGCAGGGAGAACACAAAGTAATACATACAAAATGGGGCGAAAAGTTCGAAGAAAAAAATAACAAAACACCGGATACAAAGCCGTGTTAATTATGGCACTGCAATATGAACATAAAGAGCGGATAATATTAATGGCACGTATAAACTAAGTGACAATGCGATGTAACACAAAGTGACATCCATGTAAGAATTTGAAGCGATATGACTGAATTTGACAGAGCGGATATAAATACATGTTTTAATTTATAAAGGGTAAAATATTGCATTCAGAACAAAGCAAAAAAAAAAAAAAAGTAGCGAACGGTTAGTGAACATTATACACTCAGTACTAGAAACCCTTATAAGCTAAGAACATGCCGAAGGCTTTATTTCAATACAATGCGAGTCAGTTATTCTGTACTTGCTAAATGTAATCCTTGGCTAACATGGCTCGGTTTTGTAGAGTTAGTATTACGGTATCATTTAGCAATTTTGTAGGCGAGTCAGGTATTCTGTATTTGTTAAATGTAAACCTTGGCTAGCTGGGCTCGGTTTTGAGGAGTTAGTATTCCGGTGTCATTTAGCAAATTTGTAGGCGAGTCAGTTATTCTGTATTTGTTAAATGCAAACCTCGGGTAGATTGGCTCGGTTTTGTAGAGTTAGTATTCCGGTATAATTTAGTAATTTTTTAGGCGAGTCAGTTCTTCTCTATTTGGTAAATGTAAACCTCGGGTATCTTGGCTCGGTTATGTAGGGTTAGTATTCCAGTATCATATAGCAATTTTGTAGGCGAGTCAGTTACTCTGTATTTGTTAAATGTAAACCTTGCCTAGCTTGGCTTGGTTTTGTAGAGTTAGTATTTGGGTATCATTTAGCAATTTTGTAGTCGAGTCAGTTATTCTGCATTTGCTAAATGTAAACCTTGGCTAGCTTGGCTCGGTTTTGTAGAGTTAGTATTCCGGTATCATTTAGCAATTTTGTAGGGGAGTCAGTTATTCTGTATTTGTTAAATGTAAACCTCAGGTAGTCTTGCGCTCATCAACGCGACATACCACACCGCCCGCTTCTGGACTTGCGCCTGCTCGTCGATAGCGCAGCTGCGGGGCGTGCACTTGAGAGCCGGAGCGTGGTGCGTGACTTTTCGTTCGTTTCCCGTGACCCTGGATCGCGGATTGCCTGGCTGGCGCGGATTTCAAGTCGCCGACGCAACGCCGCCCGCAAGACGACTCCGGATGTCCCGCGTCGGCAAGGCGAGCAGCACTATTCCGAACCACAGATCATCCACGGTGTGTGGAGGTGTGTGTTTGTGTGTGTGTGCGAGCGCTGGGCTCTTGTGTAAAGAAGCCGCGGAGGCCAGGAAGCTCATTCCCACGGGACTCGGGATGTCCTGCAAGGACGTACGTGACCACGGCGGCGGATTTGAACTCTGGAATGTGCACGCGTGATGTTGTGCGTACAGGATGACGGGTGTGAGGAGGAACTATGCTGGAGCCTATTAGCCCCGCTCAGAGAGTTTACTGCGTTCCTATCGGCGTAACGATATGGTCTTTGTTTAGGGAGTCTATTTAACGAGCTGTCAGGGGTAATTTCAAAAAAGGAGAGACCAGTTGCAATAAACATGCTGTAAACCTGGTTCGACTCCGGGTAGTACTCCAAGGTGCCCAGCAGGTACAACTCAACAGACCGCCGGTCAGCGCAACCGAGCACGGCGGGTGCGAGGAGAACCCTTTCGAATGCCAGCAGCTGAACAAACCGTCGCCCTGTGGACGAGCACGGCGGGGACAGCTTGGAGAGCAGCTTCGGAACATAACTGGCGCAGTCGACAGGATCTGCTGTCGCTGAACTGGAGTCTACGGGAACAACGACGGCGACACTACGAGCCTCGTCAACGACGACTCCTGACCGTGACAACCGCTTGGAAAGCCAATTCGTGAAGACGCTCCCAGCTTCTGGAATAATCCTGCGCAAGGGGACCCACCCCAAGGGACACCAGCGGAAGTCACGCGAGTACCCCTTTGGTATCTGCTGGCGCATGTTATGTCAAAAGCCCTGGGTTTTGAGGAGCGATTGCGCTAAGGAAGGAGTAAAAATGACAGAGGGGAATCAGAGTGAAGAGTTGGCAGCCGCCGGCAAGGCATGCGAAGATGAGGTAGACTCCGCACTGGAGGCTACGTCATAGCAGTTGGCACTACTGCAATTGCAACTAAAAATTGTAGAGGCCCAGAAAGAGAATCAAAAATTGATTCTAGAAACAGAGCGATTGCGCTATGGACAGAGCGAGGACTTAGCCATAGCGGCAGCACAGTCGCGGCGAATGCTGGAAAACATGAAGATAGAAGGCTAAAATACGCGAGCCTATTGAAAGGCGTCCTGGCACCAATGCCGAATCAAGAGCAATTAGTGCTTGGATGGTTTGAGGAGGTGGAGGCGACCTTATGCTCGTACGACGTCCCGACCGAGTGGTGGGCTGGACTGGTTTTACCGAGGCTGAGCGAAAGGGCGCGAGGGCTCCTCGTACGGTTATCAGCAGACGAGAGGAAAAACTTCGCTTCTTTGAAAGACAAAATTCTTCGCGGACTACGACTGTCAGCCGCAGAATACAAGAGATTATTCTCGTTAAGCAGCAAAGAGGCAGGAGAAACCTGGGAACCGTTCTCCGTACGACTGGAGAACTATGTCGAGTACTACCTAGACAGCTGTAAAGTGCGCACCATCGAGGAGTTCAAACAGCTGACGGTAACAGACCGAATGAAGGAATGCTTAAGCGCCGATGCAAGGGCACACGTTGCCTTGAGTGAGAAAGGAGGTCTTCTCAAACCTAGCGACCTCGTAGAGCTCGCAGAGAACTTCGAAGAGAGTCGGAGGTGTAGGTCAGCGGTAGGACTAGCTGCGTCCGCAACGGCAAACCACCATGCCGGGAAGCGATCCGCTACATCATCTCAATTGGGAGGCAGCACGGCTGAGAGGCGTCCCGGGCGACAGTGCTATAAATGTCACGAGAGAGGCCACTTTGCAAGAGAATGCCCGAGAAAAGAAACGGCCTCAACAAAAGATGGAAGTAGCAGTCGCAGGGGCGAGAGGCAGGTTGTTGCGCGAGTGGAAATTCCAGTTAGCGAGGAGATGGCGACAGGGAGTGTCAGGCGACAGAACGAGGCAGGCGACAAACGTATTGTCACAATAGAGAGCCCGTGTCAGCAGCTCACAGCCTTGGTTGATTCGGGTGCAGATGTGACTGTCCTTCGTAAGTCACTTTGCCGCGAGTATGAAAGCGCGGGGCCAACGCTGAAGCTGAGAGGAGCGTTTGGGAGTCAGGTAGTCGCCGAGCTGGCTTATGTGCCGTTATAGGCAACGGAGGATGCTCTCCTAGTGTCGTTCAACCCATCCGAACGAGGAGTGCTGTGTGCGCTTACCGATGAGCTAGTCGCAGGCGTGGACGCACTGATTACGCCAGATGACTACAATGAGCTTCTCGGGGAGAGAGCACTAACACAAGCAGATGAGTTGGTAGCTCTGGAATCAGATACAGATGAACCAGATGGGCCGGATACGAGACACACTAACGCGGATGCTGTGGCGTGCGTCGTCGAGGCGGAGCCTTCTGCCAGCCAAACCGAAACGAGCCAGACAGCAAGGCAGCTGTTCCGGAACGCTCAGCTTGCCGATGAATCGCTAAAAGAAGCATGGGTACAGGCTAAAGTGGGCTCGCATGGTATGCTTATACGAGACGAGCTGCTCTTCCATTGAGAGCCAGTTGCTGGACACGAGTGTTGTCAATTGGTACTACCTTCGGAACGGCGCGCGGCGGTTTTAAGATTGGCGCATGATTCGGCGTGGGCAGGGCACCTCGGCGAACGTAAAACGCTTCAGAGAATAAAGGGGTCGTTTTACTGGCCAGGCTTAGCCAGGGATGTCAAGCAACACTGCCGTACGTGCCATTCATGCCAGGTAAAGGCCCCTGCGCGCACTATCGATCGTGTACCAATCACACCCCTCTCTAGACCAGACAGCCCGTTTCAAGTCATCAACGTCGATTGCATAGGGCCAATTGAACCACCTTCTGCGCGAGGGCACCGTTACGCGTTGTGCGTTGTTGATGTTCACACTCGGTGGCCAGAGGTCGTATGCTTGCAGCGAAGGCAACGTGCGAGGCGTTGCTACATATCTTTGCACGCATGGATATACCGGAAACGGTGTGCTGTGATCAAGGCACAAATTTCACGGCTCACTTAACTAGAGAGATGCTGTCCAGGCTTGGAACATGCCCAGGCTCTCCACGCCCGACCACCCGCAAAGCAATGGACTAGTTGAGCACTGGAACGGTACCTTCAAATCCATGTTATTCCGTATTGTGGAGGAGCACGGCAGGGATTGGGACAGATTTGTTCCGTTTCTGCTGTGGGCATACAGAGAGGTACCTAACGAAACGACGGGCCGCTCTCCGTTTTAGCTGATGTACGGGAGGGTGCCAGTGGGGCCTCTTTCCATCTTGCAGAAGTCGTGGAGTGGGGACTGGTCCGTCCTGGACTCTTTAACAATCCCAGCTGAGGAATATTTTTCGGAGCTGCGCAAACGGTTAGCTGAGGCACATGCAACAGCTGAAGATAATTGCACAGATGCTCAGAGAAAGTACGCGAGTCGCTACAATCTCCGCGCGACAGATAAACAGTTCGCGGAAGGGGACGAAGTGTTGTGGCTGGAGAAGGATGGCCAAGGCAAATTGATGAGAAAGTGGATAGGACCGGTCAAAGTTGTACAAAGGTTGCGGCCCTACAGTTACCTAATCAAGTTGGAAGGCGGCACACGTCGAGCTGTGCACGCCAACAAACTCCGAGCTTACCACGCACGCGTTAATGTTGTGGGCACAGTTTTCGAAGGGGACAGTGACTTCGGCGACGTGCCCACATTCCCAACACCGTCTGAGGAAGGAAGTAGTATGTCGGGCGAAGCTTTGAGCCACCTTACCCCATCGCAACGGGGAGAGCTGACCGCGGTGCTCGCTAAGCACGGACAAGTATTTGGTAGTAAACCGGGCAAGTGCACCGCTGGCATGCACAGAATAAGGCTGAAGGCAGGATCTGAAGTGGTAGCCGGACATGCGTACAATGTACCAATGATGTTTCGGAAGGAAGTGGAAAGGCAGATCAGCGAACTGTGTGAGTGGAGTCTGATTTTCCCGGTAGAGAGCGCCTATGCCCATCCCATAGTCTGTGTATCTAAGAAAGACGGTGGCATAAGGCTCTGCTGCGACTATCGCAGGCTCAACAGCATTACGGAACCGGACGCATTCCCCATGAGCATACCTTCGGAGCTTTTGTTTCTGGTGGCAAAGGCGCGTTACATCACCCTCATTGACATGCTGAGGGGATATTGGCAAATACCTTTAGATGAGCAGTCCCAAGCATTGACGGCGTTCGTAACGCCGGTCGGGCAGTACGCTTGGAAAGTGATGCCTTTCGGGCTTCGGAACGCTAGCTCCACGTTCCAGCGAATCATTAACGAGGTATTAGCACCACACAGAGAGTATTCCTGCGCTTACATTGATGATCTTGCCATATTCTCCGAGACGTGGGAGGGTCATCTGAGGCACATCGACAATGTTCTAAGTTCCGTAGCAGCTGCGGGATTCACTGTGAATGCAGCTAAGTGCCGATTCGCAAGAGGGGAGGTAGAGTTTCTTGGTCACATAGTAGGATCGGGTAAGCAAAGCGTGAATCCTGCAAAGGTCAGCGCTATTGAGGAGATTCCCCCGACCCAGACGAAACGGCAGCTGAGGAGTTTTCTCGGGTTGACGAAATACTATAGACAGTATGTCCCGGACTACTCGCGTATTGTTCTCCCGTTGACTAACCTGACGAAAAGGAGGACCCCGCATCGGCTACCTTGGGACAGCGAGGCACAGAAGGCGTTCGAGAGCATTAAAGAGTGTTTAGGACGCGCGACATCGCTGTATGCACCAGATCCTAGCAAGGAGTTTATACTATCCACCGATGCCTCCGACTACGCCGTAGGAGCATGTCTCGCACAGTGCGACGAGGAGGGGAACGAACGCCCGATCGCATTTCTAAGCAAGAACCTCAGTCCGACCCAGACTCGGTGGGCCACAATCGAGAAGGAAGCCTACGCGATCATATGGGCACTGAGTAAGCTCGAGGCTTGGCTATTTGGTACACAGGTGCGTGTGGTAACGGACCACAACCCCCTTAGGTACCTTACGCTTACCAGCCCGCATAGTGCCAAGCTAACTCGCTGGTCTCTCGCTCTCCAAAGGTTCAATCTTACAATCGAACATAAAAGGGGCACTCAAAATGCCAACGCCGATGCTATGTCAAGGCTGGTGGCGGCCAACTAAATGGAACTTAGCGCATCGAGGCAAAGGTAAATGGCTTGGGAACGTTTTGGGCTTTGTCATTGCGTGTGGACGCGGATGGCGGGGGGTATTAAACCTGACGCCAGCCGCGTCGCGTTGTTCGCTTGTGTGTTGTGTGTGGCTGCAGTATAAAGACTTATGCAGCACACTTAGTGGGGAGGTGCTGCGCTCATCAACGCGACATACCACACCGCCCGCTTCTGGACTTGCGCGTGCTCGTCGATAGCGCAGCTGCGGGGCGTGCACTTGAGAGCCGGAGCGCGGTGCGTGACTTTTCGTTCGTTTCCCGTGACCCTGGATCGCGGATTGCCTGGCTGGCGCGGATTTCAAGTCGCCGACGCAACGCCGCCCGCAAGACGACTCCGGATGTCCCGCGTCGGCAGGGCGAGCAGCACTATTCCGAACCACAGATCATCCACGGTGTGTGGAGGTGTGTGTTTGTGTGTGTGCGAGCGCTGGGCTCTTGTGTAAAGAAGCCGCGGAGGCCAGGAAGCTCATTCCCACGGGACTCGGGCTGTCCGGCATGGACGTACGTGACCACGGCGGCGGATTTGAACTCTGGAATGTGCACGCGTGATGTTGTGCGTACAGGATGACGGGTGTGAGGAGGAACTATGCTGGAGCCTATTAGCCCCGCCAGAGAGTTTACTGAGTCCCTATGGGCATAACGATATGGTCTTTGTTTAGGGAGTCTATTTAACAAGCTGTCAGGGGTGATTTCAAAAAAGGAGAGACCAGTTGCAATAAACATGCTGTAAACCTGGTTCGACTCCGGGTCGTTCTCCAAGGTGCCCAGCAGGTACAACTCAACAGACCGCCAGTCAGCGCCACCGAGCACGGCGGGTGAGAGGAGAACCCTTTCGAATGCCAGCAGCTGAACAGACCGTCGCCCTCTGGACGAGCACGGCGGGTGACAGCTTGGAGAGCGGCTTCGAAACATAACTGGTAGCTTGGCTCGGTTTTGTAGGGTTAGTATTCCGGCATCATTGAGCAATTTTGTAGGCAAATAAGTTATTCTGTATTTGTTAAATGTAAACATTGGCTGGCTTGGCTCGGTTTTTAGAGTTAGCATTCCGGTATCATTTGGCAATTTCGTAGGTGAGTCAGGTATTCTGTATTTGTTAAATGTAAACGTCAGGTAGCTTGGCTCGGGTTTGTAGTTAGTATTCCGGTATCGTTTAGCAATTTTGTAGGCGAGTCAGTTATTCTGTATTTGTTAAATGTAAACCTCGGGTAGCTTGGCTCGGTTTTGTATAGTTAGCATTTTGGTGTCATGTAGTAATTTTGTAGGCGAGTCAGTTATTCTGTATTTGCTAAATGTAAACCTCGGGTAGCTTGGCTCGGTTTTGTAGAGTTAGTATTCCGGTATCATTTAGCAATTTTGTAGGCGAGTCAGTTATTCTGTATTTGTTAAATGTAAACCTTGGCTAGCTTGGCTCGGTTTTGTAGAGTTCGTATTCCGGTATCATTTAGCAATTTTTTAGGGGAGTCAGTTATTCTGTATTTGGTGAATGTAAACCTTAGCTAGTTTGGCTCTGTTTTGTAGAGTTAGTATTCCGGAATCGTTTAGCTTTTTTGTAGGCGAGTCAGTTATTCTGTATTTGTTAAATGTAAACATCGGGTAGCTTGCCTTGATTTTGTCTTGTTAGTATTCCGGTATCATTTAGCAATTTTGTAGGCGAGTCAGGTATTCTGTATTTGTTAAATGTAAACCTCAGGTAGCCTGGCACGGTTTTGTAGAGTTAGTATTTCGGTATCACTTAGCAATTTTTTAGGGGAGTCAGTTATTCTGTATTTGTTAAATGTAAACCTTAGCTAGCTTGGCTCTGTTATGTAGAGTTAGTATTCCGGTATCACTTAGCAATTTTGAAGGGAGTCAGTTATTCTGTATTTGTTAAATGTAAACCTTGGCTAGATTGGCTCTGTTTTGTAGAGTTCGTATTCCGCTATCATATATCAATTTTTTAGGGGAGTCAGTTATTCTGTATTTGTTAAATGTACACCTTAGCTAGCTTGGCTCGGTTTGGTAGAGTTAGTATTCCGGTATCATTTAGCAATTTTGTAGGCGAGTCCGTTATTACGTATTTGTTAAATCTAAACCTTGGCTAGATTGGCTCTGTTTTGTAGAGCTCGTATTCCGGTATCATTTAGCAATTTTTTAGGGGAGTCAGTTATTCTGTATTTGTTAAATGTACACCTTAGCTAGCTTGGCTCGGTTTGGTAGAGTTAGTATTCCGGTATCATTTAGCAATTTTGTAGGCGAGTCAGTTATTACGTATTTGTTAAATCTGAACCTTGGCTAGATTGGCTCTGTTTTGTAGAGCTCGTATTCCGGTATCATTTAGCAATTTTTTAGGGGAGTCAGTTATTCTGTATTTGTTAAATGTAAACCTTGGCTAGCTTGGGTCGGTTTTGAAGAGTGAGTATTCCGGTATCATTTAGCAATTTCGTAGGCGAGTCAGGTATTCTGTATTTGTTAAATGAAAACCTCAGGTAGGTTGGCTCGGTTTTGAAGGGTGAGTATTCCGGTATCATTTAGCAATTTTGTAGGCGAGTCAGGTATTCTGTATTTGTTAAATGTAAACCTTGACTAGCTTGGCTCGGTTTTGAAGAGTGAGTATTCCGGTATCATTTAGCAATTTTGTAGGCGAGTCAGGTATTCTGTATTTGTTAAATGTAAACCTTGACTAGCTTGGCTCGGTTTTTTAGAGTGAGTATTCCGGTATCATTTAGCAATTTTGTAGGCGAGTCAGGTATTCTGTATTTGTTAAATGTAAACCTTGACTAGCTTGGCTCGGTTTTGAAGAGTGAGTATTCTGGTATCATTTAGCAATTTTGTAGGCGAGTCAGGTATTCTGTATTTGTTAAATGTAAACCTTGACTAGCTTGGCTCGGTTTTGTAGAGTGAGTATTCCGGTATCATTTAGCAATTTTGTAGGCGAGTCAGGTATTCTGTATTTGGTGAATGTAAACCTTAGCTAGTTTGGCTCTGTTTTGTAGAGTTAGTATTCCGGAATCGTTTAGCTTTTTTGTAGGCGAGTCAGTTATTCTGTATTTGTTAAATGTAAACATCGGGTAGCTTGCCTTGATTTTGTCTTGTTAGTATTCCGGTATCATTTAGCAATTTTGTAGGCGAGTCAGGTATTCTGTATTTGTTAAATGTAAACCTCAGGTAGCCTGGCACGGTTTTGTAGAGTTAGTATTTCGGTATCACTTAGCAATTTTTTAGGGGAGTCAGTTATTCTGTATTTGTTAAATGTAAACCTTAGCTAGCTTGGCTCTGTTATGTAGAGTTAGTATTCCGGTATCACTTAGCAATTTTGAAGGGAGTCAGTTATTCTGTATTTGTTAAATGTAAACCTTGGCTAGATTGGCTCTGTTTTGTAGAGTTCGTATTCCGCTATCATATATCAATTTTTTAGGGGAGTCAGTTATTCTGTATTTGTTAAATGTACACCTTAGCTAGCTTGGCTCGGTTTGGTAGAGTTAGTATTCCGGTATCATTTAGCAATTTTGTAGGCGAGTCCGTTATTACGTATTTGTTAAATCTAAACCTTGGCTAGATTGGCTCTGTTTTGTAGAGCTCGTATTCCGGTATCATTTAGCAATTTTTTAGGGGAGTCAGTTATTCTGTATTTGTTAAATGTACACCTTAGCTAGCTTGGCTCGGTTTGGTAGAGTTAGTATTCCGGTATCATTTAGCAATTTTGTAGGCGAGTCAGTTATTACGTATTTGTTAAATCTGAACCTTGGCTAGATTGGCTCTGTTTTGTAGAGCTCGTATTCCGGTATCATTTAGCAATTTTTTAGGGGAGTCAGTTATTCTGTATTTGTTAAATGTAAACCTTGGCTAGCTTGGGTCGGTTTTGAAGAGTGAGTATTCCGGTATCATTTAGCAATTTCGTAGGCGAGTCAGGTATTCTGTATTTGTTAAATGAAAACCTCAGGTAGGTTGGCTCGGTTTTGAAGGGTGAGTATTCCGGTATCATTTAGCAATTTTGTAGGCGAGTCAGGTATTCTGTATTTGTTAAATGTAAACCTTGACTAGCTTGGCTCGGTTTTGAAGAGTGAGTATTCCGGTATCATTTAGCAATTTTGTAGGCGAGTCAGGTATTCTGTATTTGTTAAATGTAAACCTTGACTAGCTTGGCTCGGTTTTTTAGAGTGAGTATTCCGGTATCATTTAGCAATTTTGTAGGCGAGTCAGGTATTCTGTATTTGTTAAATGTAAACCTTGACTAGCTTGGCTCGGTTTTGAAGAGTGAGTATTCTGGTATCATTTAGCAATTTTGTAGGCGAGTCAGGTATTCTGTATTTGTTAAATGTAAACCTTGACTAGCTTGGCTCGGTTTTGTAGAGTGAGTATTCCGGTATCATTTAGCAATTTTGTAGGCGAGTCAGGTATTCTGTATTTGTTAAATGTAAACCTTGACTAGCTTGGCTCGGTTTTGTAGAGTGAGTATTCCGGTATCATTTAGCAATTTTGTAGGCGAGTCAGGTATTCTGTATTTGTTAAATGTAAACCTTGACTAGCTTGGCTCGGTTTTGTAGAGTGAGTATTCCGGTATCATTTAGCAATTTTGTAGGCGAGTCAGGTATTCTGTATTTGTTAAATGTAAACCTTGACTAGCTTGGCTCGGTTTTGAAGAGTGAGTATTCCGGTATCATTTAGCAATTTTGTAGGCGAGTCAGGTATTCTGTATTTGTTAAATGTAAACCTTGACTAGCTTGGCTCGGTTTTGAAGAGTGAGTATTCCGGTATCATTTAGCAATTTTGTAGGCGAGTCAGGTATTCTGTATTTGTTAAATGTAAACCTTGACTAGCTTGGCTCGGTTTTGAAGAGTGAGTATTCCGGTATCATTTAGCAATTTTGTAGGCGAGTCAGGTATTCTGTATTTGTTAAATGTAAACCTTGATTAGCTTGGCTCGGTTTTGAAGAGTGAGTATTCCGGTATCATTTAGCAATTTTGTAGGCGAGTCAGGTATTCTGTATTTGTTAAATGTTAACCTTGACTAGCTTGGCTCGGTTTTGAAGAGTGAGTATTCCGGATCATTTAGCAATTTTGTAGGCGAGACAGGTATTCTGTATTTGTTAAATGTAAACCTTGACTAGCTTGGCTCGGTTTTGTAGAGTGAGTACTCCGGTATCATTTAGCAATTTTGTAGGCGAGTCAGGTATTCTGTATTTGTTAAATGTAAACCTTGACTAGCTTGGCTCGGTTTTGAAGAGTGAGTATTCCGGTATCATTTAGCAATTTTGTAGGCGAGTCAGGGATTCTGTATTTGTTAAATGTAAACCTTGACTAGCTTGGCTCGGTTTTGAAGAGTGAGTATTCCGGTATCATTTAGCAATTTTGTAGGCGAGTCAGGTATTCTGTATTTGTTAAATGTAAACCTTGACTAGCTTGGCTCGGTTTTGTAGAGTGAGTATTCCGGTATCATTTAGCAATTTTGTAGGCGAGTCAGGTATTCTGTATTTGTTAAATGTAAACCTTGACTAGCTTGGCTCGGTTTTGTAGAGTGAGTATTCCGGTATCATTTAGCAATTTTGTAGGCGAGTCAGGTATTCTGTATTTGTTAAATGTAAACCTTGACTAGCTTGGCTCGGTTTTGAAGAGTGAGTATTCCGGTATCATTTAGCAATTTTGTAGGCGAGTCAGGTATTCTGTATTTGTTAAATGTAAACCTTGACTAGCTTGGCTCGGTTTTGAAGAGTGAGTATTCCGGTATCATTTAGCAATTTTGTAGGCGAGTCAGGTATTCTGTATTTGTTAAATGTAAACCTTGACTAGCTTGGCTCGGTTTTGAAGAGTGAGTATTCCGGTATCATTTAGCAATTTTGTAGGCGAGTCAGGTATTCTGTATTTGTTAAATGTAAACCTTGACTAGCTTGGCTCGGTTTTGAAGAGTGAGTATTCCGGTATCATTTAGCAATTTTGTAGGCGAGTCAGGTATTCTGTATTTGTTAAATGTAAACCTTGACTAGCTTGGCTCGGTTTTGAAGAGTGAGTATTCCGGTATCATTTAGCAATTTTGTAGGCGAGTCAGGTATTCTGTATTTGTTAAATGTAAACCTTGACTAGCTTGGCTCGGTTTTGAAGAGTGAGTATTCCGGTATCATTTAGCAATTTTGTAGGCGATTCAGGTATTCTGTATTTGTTAAATGTAAACCTTGGCTAGCTTGGCTCGGTTTTGTAGAGTGAGTATTCCGGTATCATTTAGCAATTTTGTAGGCGAGTCAGGTATTCTGTATTTGTTAAATGTAAACCTTGACTAGCTTGGCTCGGTTTTGAAGAGTGAGCATTCCGGTATCATTTAGCAATTTTGTAGGCGAGTCAGGTATTCTGTATTTGTTAAATGTAAACCTTGACTAGCTTGGCTCGGTTTTGAAGAGTGAGTATTCCGGTATCATTTAGCAATTTTGTAGGCGAGTCAGGTATTCTGTATTTGTTAAATGTAAACCTTGACTAGCTTGGCTCGGTTTTTAGAGTTAGCATTCCGGTATCATTTGGCAATTTCGTAGGTGAGTCAGGTATTCTGTATTTGTTAAATGTAAACCTCAGGTAGCTTGGCTCGGGTTTGTAGTTAGTATTCCGGTATCGTTTAGCAATTTTGTAGGCGAGTCAGTTATTCTGTATTTGTTAAATGTAAACCTCGGGTAGCTTGGCTCGGTTTTGTATAGTTAGCATTTTGGTGTCATGTAGTAATTTTGTAGGCGAGTCAGTTATTCTGTATTTGCTAAATGTAAACCTCGGGTAGCTTGGCTCGGTTTTGTAGAGTTAGTATTCCGGTATCATTTAGCAATTTTGTAGGCGAGTCAGTTATTCTGTATTTGTTAAATGTAAACCTTGGCTAGCTTGGCTCGGTTTTGTAGAGTTCGTATTCCGGTATCATTTAGCAATTTTTTAGGGGAGTCAGTTATTCTGTATTTGGTGAATGTAAACCTTAGCTAGTTTGGCTCTGTTTTGTAGAGTTAGTATTCCGGAATCGTTTAGCTTTTTTGTAGGCGAGTCAGTTATTCTGTATTGGTTAAATGTAAACATCGGGTAGCTTGCCTTGATTTTGTCTTGTTAGTATTCCGGTATCATTTAGCAATTTTGTAGGCGAGTCAGGTATTCTGTATTTGTTAAATGTAAACCTCAGGCAGCCTGGCACGGTTTTGTAGAGTTAGTATTTCGGTATCACTTAGCAATTTTTTAGGGGAGTCAGTTATTCTGTATTTGTTAAATGTAAACCTTAGCTAGCTTGGCTCTGTTATGTAGAGTTAGTATTCCGGTATCACTTAGCAATTTTGAAGGGAGTCAGTTATTCTGTATTTGTTAAATGTAAACCTTGGCTAGATTGGCTCTGTTTTGTAGAGTTCGTATTCCGCTATCATATATCAATTTTTTAGGGGAGTCAGTTATTCTGTATTTGTTAAATGTACACCTTAGCTAGCTTGGCTCGGTTTGGTAGAGTTAGTATTCCGGTATCATTTAGCAATTTTGTAGGCGAGTCAGTTATTACGTATTTGTTAAATCTAAACCTTGGCTAGATTGGCTCTGTTTTGTAGAGCTCGTATTCCGGTATCATTTAGCAATTTTTTAGGGGAGTCAGTTATTCTGTATTTGTTAAATGTACACCTTAGCTAGCTTGGCTCGGTTTGGTAGAGTTAGTATTCCGGTATCATTTAGCAATTTTGTAGGCGAGTCAGTTATTACGTATTTGTTAAATCTGAACCTTGGCTAGATTGGCTCTGTTTTGTAGAGCTCGTATTCCGGTATCATTTAGCAATTTTTTAGGGGAGTCAGTTATTCTGGATTTGTTAAATGTAAACCTTGGCTAGTTTGGGTCGGTTTTGAAGAGTGAGTATTCCGGTATCATTTAGCAATTTCGTAGGCGAGTCAGGTATTCTGTATTTGTTAAATGAAAACCTCAGGTAGGTTGGCTCGGTTTTGAAGGGTGAGTATTCCGGTATCATTTAGCAATTTTGTAGGCGAGTCAGGTATTCTGTATTTGTTAAATGTAAACCTTGACTAGCTTGGCTCGGTTTTGAAGAGTGAGTATTCCGGTATCATTTAGCAATTTTGTAGGCGAGTCAGGTATTCTGTATTTGTTAAATGTAAACCTTGATTAGCTTGGCTCGGTTTTGAAGAGTGAGTATTCCGGTATCATTTAGCAATTTTGTAGGCGAGTCAGGTATTCTGTATTTGTTAAATGTAAACTTTGACTAGCTTGGCTCGGTTTTGAAGAGTGAGTATTCCGGTATCATTTAGCAATTTTGTAGGCGAGTCAGGTATTCTGTATTTGTTAAATGTAAACCTTGACTAGCTTGGCTCGGTTTTGAAGAGTGAGTATTCCGGTATCATTTAGCAATTTTGTAGGCGAGTCAGGTATTCTGTATTTGTTAAATGTAAACCTTGACTAGCTTGGCTCGGTTTTGTAGAGTGAGTATTCCGGTATCATTTAGCAATTTTGTAGGCGAGTCAGGTATTCTGTATTTGTTAAATGTAAACCTTGACTAGCTTGGCTCGGTTTTGTAGAGTGAGTATTCCGGTATCATTTAGCAATTTTGTAGGCGAGTCAGGTATTCTGTATTTGTTAAATGTAAACCTTGACTAGCTTGGCTCGGTTTTGAAGAGTGAGTATTCCGGTATCATTTAGCAATTTTGTAGGCGAGTCAGGTATTCTGTATTTGTTAAATGTAAACCTTGACTAGCTTGGCTCGGTTTTGTAGAGTGAGTATTCCGGTATCATTTAGCAATTTTGTAGGCGAGTCAGGTATTCTGTATTTGTTAAATGTAAACCTTGACTAGCTTGGCTCGGTTTTGTAGAGTGAGTATTCCGGTATCATTTAGCAATTTTGTAGGCGAGTCAGGTATTCTGTATTTGTTAAATGTAAACCTTGACTAGCTTGGCTCGGTTTTGTGGAGTGAGTATTCCGGTATCATTTAGCAATTTTGTAGGCGAGTCAGGTATTCTGTATTTGTTAAATGTAAACCTTGACTAGCTTGGCTCGGTTTTGAAGAGTGAGTATTCCGGTATCATTTAGCAATGTTGTAGGCGAGTCAGGTATTCTGTATTTGTTAAATGTAAACCTTGACTAGCTTGGCTCGGATTTGAAGAGTGAGTATTCCGGTATCATTTAGCAATTTTGTAGGCGAGTCAGGTATTCTGTATTTGTTAAATGTAAACCTTGACTAGCTTGGCTCGGTTTTGTAGAGTGAGTATTCCGGTATCATTTAGCAATTTTGTAGGCGAGTCAGGTATTATGTATTTGTTAAATGTAAACCTTGACTAGCTTGGCTCGGTTTTGTAGAGTGAGTACTCAGGTATCATTTAGCAATTTTGTAGGCGAGTCAGGTATTCTGTATTTGTTAAATGTAAACCTTGACTAGCTTGGCTCGGTTTTGATGAGTGAGTATTCCGGTATCATTTAGCAATTTTGTAGGCGAGTCAGGGATTCTGTATTTGTTAAATGTAAACCTTGACTAGCTTGGCTCGGTTTTGAAGAGTGAGTATTCCGGTATCATTTAGCAATTTTGTAGGCGAGTCAGGTATTCTGTATTTGTTAAGTGTAAACCTTGACTAGCTTGGCTCGGTTTTGTAGAGTGAGTATTCCGGTATCATTTAGCAATTTTGTAGGCGAGTCAGGTATTCTGTATTTGTTAAATGTAAACCTTGACTAGCTTGGCTCGATTTTGTAGAGTGAGTATTCCGGTATCATTTAGCAATTTTGTAGGCGAGTCAGGTATTCTGTATTTGTTAAATGTAAACCTTGACTAGCTTGGCTCGGTTTTGAAGAGTGAGTATTCCGGTATCATTTAGCAATTTTGTAGGCGAGTCAGGTATTCTGTATTTGTTAAATGTAAACCTTGACTAGCTTGGCTCGGTTTTGAAGAGTGAGTATTCCGGTATCATTTAGCAATTTTGTAGGCGAGTCAGGTATTCTGTATTTGTTAAATGTAAACCTTGACTAGCTTGGCTCGGTTTTGAAGAGTGAGTATTCCGGTATCATTTAGCAATTTTGTAGGCGAGTCAGGTATTCTGTATTTGTTAAATGTAAACCTTGACTAGCTTGGCTCGGTTTTGAAGAGTGAGTATTCCGGTATCATTTAGCAATTTTGTAGGCGAGTCAGGTATTCTGTATTTGTTAAATGTAAACCTTGACTAGCTTGGCTCGGTTTTGAAGAGTGAGTATTCCGGTATCATTTAGCAATTTTGTAGGCGAGTCAGGTATTCTGTATTTGTTAAATGTAAACCTTGACTAGCTTGGCTCGGTTTTGAAGAGTGAGTATTCCGGTATCATTTAGCAATTTTGTAGGCGAGTCAGGTATTCTGTATTTGTTAAATGTAAACCTTGACTAGCTTGGCTCGGTTTTGAAGAGTGAGTATTCCGGTATCATTTAGCAATTTTGTAGGCGAGTCAGGTATTCTGTATTTGTTAAATGTAAACCTTGGCTAGCTTGGCTCGGTTTTGTAGAGTGAGTATTCCGGTATCATTTAGCAATTTTGTAGGCGAGTCAGGTATTCTGTATTTGTTAAATGTAAACCTTGACTAGCTTGGCTCGGTTTTGAAGAGTGAGCATTCCGGTATCATTTAGCAATTTTGTAGGCGAGTCAGGTATTCTGTATTTGTTAAATGTAAACCTTGACTAGCTTGGCTCGGTTTTGAAGAGTGAGTATTCCGGTATCATTTAGCAATTTTGTAGGCGAGTCAGGTATTCTGTATTTGTTAAATGTAAACCTTGACTAGCTTGGCTCGGTTTTTAGAGTTAGCATTCCGGTATCATTTGGCAATTTCGTAGGTGAGTCAGGTATTCTGTATTTGTTAAATATAAACCTCAGGTAGCTTGGCTCGGGTTTGTAGTTAGTATTCCGGTATCGTTTAGCAATTTTGTAGGCGAGTCAGTTATTCTGTATTTGTTAAATGTAAACCTCGGGTAGCTTGGCTCGGTTTTGTATAGTTAGCATTTTGGTGTCATGTAGTAATTTTGTAGGCGAGTCAGTTATTCTGTATTTGCTAAATGTAAACCTCGGGTAGCTTGGCTCGGTTTTGTAGAGTTAGTATTCCGGTATCATTTAGCAATTTTGTAGGCGAGTCAGTTATTCTGTATTTGTTAAATGTAAACCTTGGCTAGCTTGGCTCGGTTTTGTAGAGTTCGTATTCCGGTATCATTTAGCAATTTTGTAGGCGAGTCAGTCATTCTGTATTTGTTAAATGTAAACCTTGGCTAGCTTGGCTCGGTTTTGTAGAGTTCGTATTCCGGTATCATTTAGCAATTTTTTAGGGGAGTCAGTTATTCTGTATTTGGTGAATGTAAACCTTAGCTAGTTTGGCTCTGTTTTGTAGAGTTAGTATTCCGGAATCGTTTAGCTTTTTTGTAGGCGAGTCAGTTATTCTGTATTGGTTAAATGTAAACATCGGGTAGCTTGCCTTGATTTTGTCTTGTTAGTATTCCGGTATCATTTAGCAATTTTGTAGGCGAGTCAGGTATTCTGTATTTGTTAAATGTAAACCTCAGGTAGCCTGGCACGGTTTTGTAGAGTTAGTATTTCGGTATCACTTAGCAATTTTTTTAGGGGAGTCAGTTATTCTGTATTTGTTAAATGTAAACCTTAGCTAGCTTGGCTCTGTTATGTAGAGTTAGTATTCCGGTATCACTTAGCAATTTTGAAGGGAGTCAGTTATTCTGTATTTGTTAAATGTAAACCTTGGCTAGATTGGCTCTGTTTTGTAGAGTTTGTATTCCGCTATCATATATCATTTTTTTAGGGGAGTCAGTTATTCTGTATTTGTTAAATGTACACCTTAGCTAGCTTGGCTCGGTTTGGTAGAGTCAGTATTCCGGTATCATTTAGCAATTTTGTAGGCGAGTCAGTTATTACGTATTTGTTAAATCTAAACCTTGGCTAGATAGGCTCTGTTTTGTAGAGCTCGTATTCCGGTATCATTTAGCAAATTTTTAGGGGAGTCAGTTACTCTGTATTTGTTAAATGTACACCTTAGCTAGCTTGGCTCGGTTTGGTAGAGTTAGTATTCCGGTATCATTTAGCAATTTTGTAGGCGAGTCAGTTATTACGTATTTGTTAAATCTGAACCTTGGCTAGATTGGCTCGGTTTTGTAGAGCTCGTATTCCGGTATCATTTAGCAATTTTTTAGGGGAGTCAGTTATTCTGTATTTGTTAAATGTAAACCTTGGCTAGCTTGGGTCGGTTTTGAAGAGTGAGTATTCCGGTATCATTTAGCAATTTCGTAGGCGAGTCAGGTATTCTGTATTTGTTAAATGAAAACCTCAGGTAGGTTGGCTCGGTTTTGAAGGGTGAGTATTCCGGTATCATTTAGCAATTTTGTAGGCGAGTCAGGTATTCTGTATTTGTTAAATGTAAACCTTGACTAGCTTGGCTCGGTTTTGAAGAGTTTGTATTCCGGTATCGTTTAGCAATTTTGTATTCGAGTCAGTTATTTTGTATTTGTTAAATGTAAACCTTGACTAGCTTGGCTCGGATTTCTAGAGTTAGTATTCCGGTATCGTTTAGCAATTTTGTAGGCGATTCAGTTGTCCTGTATTTGTTAAATGTAAACCTTGGGTAGCTTGGCTCGGTATTGTAGGGTTAGTATTCCAGTATCAGTTAGTAATTTTTTAGGCGAGTCAGTTATTCTGTATTTGGTAGTTGTAAACCTCGGGTAGCTTGGCTATGTTTTGTTGAGTTAGCATTTTGGTACCATTTAGCAGTTTTGTAGGCGACTTAGTTATTCTGTATTTGTTAAATGTAAACCTTGGCTAGCTTGGCTTGGTTTTGTAGAGTTAGTATTCCGGTATCATTTAGCAATTTTGTAGGCGAGTCAGGTATTCTGTATTTGTTAAATGTAAACCTTGACTAGCTTGGCTCGGTTTTGTAGAGTGAGTATTCCGGTATCATTTAGCAATTTTGTAGGCGAGTCAGGTATTCTGTATTTGTTAAATGTAAACCTTGACTAGCTTGGCTCGGTTTTGAAGAGTGAGTATTCCGGTATCATTTAGCAATTTTGTAGGCGAGTCAGGTATTCTGTATTTGTTAAATGTAAACCTTGACTAGCTTGGCTCGGTTTTGAAGAGTGAGTATTCTGGTATCATTTAGCAATTTTGTAGGCGAGTCAGGTATTCTGTATTTGTTAAATGTAAACCTTGACTAGCTTGGCTCGGTTTTGTAGAGTGAGTATTCCGGTATCATTTAGCAATTTTGTAGGCGAGTCAGGTATTCTGTATTTGTTAAATGTAAACCTTGACTAGCTTGGCTCGGTTTTGTAGAGTGAGTATTCCGGTATCATTTAGCAATTTTGTAGGCGAGTCAGGTATTCTGTATTTGTTAAATGTAAACCTTGACTAGCTTGGCTCGGTTTTGTAGAGTGAGTATTCCGGTATCATTTAGCAATTTTGTAGGCGAGTCAGGTATTCTGTATTTGTTAAATGTAAACCTTGACTAGCTTGGCTCGGTTTTGAAGAGTGAGTATTCCGGTATCATTTAGCAATTTTGTAGGCGAGTCAGGTATTCTGTATTTGTTAAATGTAAACCTTGACTAGCTTGGCTCGGTTTTGAAGAGTGAGTATTCCGGTATCATTTAGCAATTTTGTAGGCGAGTCAGTTATTCTGTATTTGTTAAATGTAAACCTTGACTAGCTTGGCTCGGTTTTGAAGAGTGAGTATTCCGGTATCATTTAGCAATTTTGTAGGCGAGTCAGGTATTCTGTATTTGTTAAATGTAAACCTTGATTAGCTTGGCTCGGTTTTGAAGAGTGAGTATTCCGGTATCATTTAGCAATTTTGTAGGCGAGTCAGTTATTCTGTATTTGTTAAATGTAAACCTTGACTAGCTTGGCTCGGTTTTGAAGAGTGAGTATTCCGGTATCATTTAGCAATTTTGTAGGCGAGTCAGGTATTCTGTATTTGTTAAATGTAAACCTTGACTAGCTTGGCTCAGTTTTGAAGAGTGAGTATTCCGGTATCATTTAGCAATTTTGTAGGCGAGTCAGGTATTCTGTATTTGTTAAATGTAAACCTTGACTAGCTTGGCTCGGTTTTGTAGAGTGAGTATTCCGGTATCATTTAGCAATTTTGTAGGCGAGTCAGGTATTCTGTATTTGTTAAATGTAAACCTTGACTAGCTTGGCTCGGTTTTGTAGAGTGAGTATTCCGGTATCATTTAGCAATTTTGTAGGCGAGTCAGGTATTCTGTATTTGTTAAATGTAAACCTTGACTAGCTTGGCTCGGTTTTGAAGAGTGAGTATTCCGGTATCATTAAGCAATTTTGTAGGCGAGTCAGGTATTCTGTATTTGTTAAATGTAAACCTTGACTAGCTTGGCTCGGTTTTGTAGAGTGAGTATTCCGGTATCATTTAGCAATTTTGTAGGCGAGTCAGGTATTCTGTATTTGTTAAATGTAAACCTTGACTAGCTTGGCTCGGTTTTGTAGAGTGAGTATTCCGGTATCATTTAGCAATTTTGTAGGCGAGTCAGGTATTCTGTATTTGTTAAATGTAAACCTTGTCTAGCTTGGCTCGGTTTTGTAGAGTGAGTATTCCGGTATCATTTAGCACTTTTGTACTCGAGTCAGGTATTCTGTATTTGTTAAATGTAAACCTTGACTAGCTTGGCTCGGTTTTGTAGAGTGAGTATTCCGGTATCATTTAGCAATTTTGTAGGCGAGTCAGGTATTCTGTATTTGTTAAATGTAAACCTTGACTAGCTTGGCTCGGTTTTGTAGAGTGAGTATTGCGGTATCATTTAGCAATTTTGTAGGCGAGTCAGGTATTCTGTATTTGTTAAATGTAAACCTTGACTAGCTTGGCTCGGTTTTGAAGAGTGAGTATTCCGGTATCATTTAGCAATGTTGTAGGCGAGTCAGGTATTCTGTATTTGTTAAATGTAAACCTTGACTAGCTTGGCTCGGATTTGAAGAGTGAGTATTCCGGTATCATTTAGCAATTTTGTAGGCGAGTCAGGTATTCTGTATTTGTTAAATGTAAACCTTGACTAGCTTGGCTCGGTTTTGTAGAGTGAGTATTCCGGTATCATTCAGCAATTTTGTAGGCGAGTCAGGTATTATGTATTTGTTAAATGTAAACCTTGACTAGCTTGGCTCGGTTTTGTAGAGTGAGTACTCCGGTATCATTTAGCAATTTTGTAGGCGAGTCAGGTATTCTGTATTTGTTAAATGTAAACCTTGACTAGCTTGGCTCGGTTTTGAAGAGTGAGTATTCCGGTATCATTTAGCAATTTTGTAGGCGAGTCAGGTATTCTGTATTTGTTAAATGTAAACCTTGACTAGCTTGGCTCGGTTTAGAAGAGTGAGTATTCCGGTATCATTTAGCAATTTTGTAGGCGAGTCAGGTATTCTGTATTTGTTAAATGTAAACCTTGACTAGCTTGGCTCGGTTTTGAAGAGTGAGTATTCCGGTATCATTTAGCAATTTTGTAGGCGAGTCAGGTATTCTGTATTTGTTAAATGTAAACCTTGACTAGCTTGGCTCGGTTTTGAAGAGTGAGTATTCCGGTATCATTTAGCAATTTTGTAGGCGAGTCAGGTATTCTGTTTTGTTAAATGTAAACCTTGGCTAGCTTGGCTCGGTTTTGTAGAGTGAGTATTCCGGTATCATTTAGCAATTTTGTAGGCGAGTCAGGTATTCTGTATTTGTTAAATGTAAACCTTGACTAGCTTGGCTCGGTTTTGAAGAGTGAGCATTCCGGTATCATTTAGCAATTTTGTAGGCGAGTCAGGTATTCTGTATTTGTTAAATGTAAACCTTGACTAGCTTGGCTCGGTTTTGAAGAGTGAGTATTCCGGTATCATTTAGCAATTTTGTAGGCGAGTCAGGTATTCTGTATTTGTTAAATGTAAACCTTGACTAGCTTGGCTCGGTTTTGAAGAGTGAGTATTCCGGTATCATTTAGCAATTTTGTAGGCGAGTCAGGTATTCTGTATTTGTTAAATGTAAACCTTGACTAGCTTGGCTCGGTTTTGTAGAGTGAGTATTCCGGTATCATTTAGCAATTTTGTAGGCGAGTCAGGTATTCTGTATTTGTTAAATGTAAACCTTGACTAGCTTGGCTCGGTTTTGAAGAGTGAGTATTCCGGTATCATTTAGCAATTTTGTAGGCGAGTCAGGTATTCTGTATTTGTTAAATGTAAACCTTGACTAGCTTGGCTCGGTTTTGAAGAGTGAGTATTCCGGTATCATTTAGCAATTTTGTAGGCGAGTCAGGTATTCTGTATTTGTTAAATGTAAACCTTGACTAGCTTGGCTCGGTTTTGAAGAGTGAGTATTCCGGTATCATTTAGCAATTTTTTAGGCGAGTCAGGTATTCTGTATTTGTTAAATGTAAACCTTGACTAGCTTGGCTCGGTTTTGAAGAGTGAGTATTCCGGTATCATTTAGCAATTTTGTAGGCGAGTCAGGTATTCTGTATTTGTTAAATGTAAACCTCGGGTAGCTTGGCTCGGTTTTGTAGAGTTAGTATTCCGGTATCATTTAGCAATTTTGTAGGCGAGTCAGTTATTCTGTATTTGTTAAATGTAAACCTTGGCTAGCTTGGCTCGGTTTTGTAGAGTTCGTATTCCGGTATCATTTAGCAATTTTGTAGGCGAGTCAGTTATTCTGTATTTGTTAAATGTAAACCTTGGCTAGCTTGGCTCGGTTTTGTAGAGTTCGTATTCCGGTATCATTTAGCAATTTTTTAGGGGAGTCAGTTATTCTGTATTTGGTGAATGTAAACCTTAGCTAGTTTGGCTCTGTTTTGTAGAGTTAGTATTCCGGAATCGTTTAGCTTTTTTGTAGGCGAGTCAGTTATTCTGTATTGGTTAAATGTAAACATCGGGTAGCTTGCCTTGATTTTGTCTTGTTAGTATTCCGGTATCATTTAGCAATTTTGTAGGCGAGTCAGGTATTCTGTATTTGTTAAATGTAAACCTCAGGTAGCCTGGCACGGTTTTGTAGAGTTAGTATTTCGGTATCACTTAGCAATTTTTTAGGGGAGTCAGTTATTCTGTATTTGTTAAATGTAAACCTTAGCTAGCTTGGCTCTGTTATGTAGAGTTAGTATTCCGGTATCACTTAGCAATTTTGAAGGGAGTCAGTTATTCTGTATTTGTTAAATGTAAACCTTGGCTAGATTGGCTCTGTTTTGTAGAGTTCGTATTCCGCTATCATATATCAATTTTTTAGGGGAGTCAGTTATTCTGTATTTGTTAAATGTACACCTTAGCTAGCTTGGCTCGGTTTGGTAGAGTTAGTATTCCGGTATCATTTAGCAATTTTGTAGGCGAGTCAGTTATTACGTATTTGTTAAATCTAAACCTTGGCTAGATTGGCTCTGTTTTGTAGAGCTCGTATTCCGGTATCATTTAGCAATTTTTTAGGGGAGTCAGTTATTCTGTATTTGTTAAATGTACACCTTAGCTAGCTTGGCTCGGTTTGGTAGAGTTAGTATTCCGGTATCATTTAGCAATTTTGTAGGCGAGTCAGTTATTACGTATTTGTTAAATCTGAACCTTGGCTAGATTGGCTCTGTTTTGTAGAGCTCGTATTCCGGTATCATTTAGCAATTTTTTAGGGGAGTCAGTTATTCTGTATTTGTTAAATGTAAACCTTGGCTAGCTTGGGTCGGTTTTGAAGAGTGAGTATTCCGGTATCATTTAGCAATTTCGTAGGCGAGTCAGGTATTCTGTATTTGTTAAATGTAAACCTTGACTAGCTTGGCTCGGTTTTGAAGAGTTTGTATTCCGGTATCGTTTAGCAATTTTGTATTCGAGTCAGTTATTTTGTATTTGTTAAATGTAAACCTTGACTAGCTTGGCTCGGATTTCTAGAGTTAGTATTCCGGTATCGTTTAGCAATTTTGTAGGCGATTCAGTTGTCCTGTATTTGTTAAATGTAAACCTTGGGTAGCTTGGCTCGGTATTGTAGGGTTAGTATTCCAGTATCATTTAGTAATTTTTTAGGCGAGTCAGTTATTCTGTATTTGGTAGTTGTAAACCTCGGGTAGCTTGGCTATGTTTTGTTGAGTTAGCATTTTGGTACCATTTAGCAGTTTTGTAGGCGACTTAGTTATTCTGTATTTGTTAAATGTAAACCTTGGCTAGCTTGGCTTGGTTTTGTAGAGTTAGTATTCCGGTATCATTTAGCAGTTGTGTAGGCGAGTCAGTTATTTTGTATTTGTTAAGTATAGACCTTGGCTAGCTTGGCTCGGTTTTGAAGAGTGAGTATTCCGGTATCATTTAGCAATTTTGTAGGCGAGTCAGGTATTCTGTATTTGTTAAATGTAAACTTTGACTAGCTTGGCTCGGTTTTGTAGAGTGAGTATTCCGGTATCATTTAGCAATTTTGTAGGCGAGTCAGGTATTCTGTATTTGTTAAATGTAAACCTTGACTAGCTTGGCTCGGTTTTGAAGAGTGAGTATTCCGGTATCATTTAGCAATTTTGTAGGCGAGTCAGGTATTCTGTATTTGTTAAATGTAAACCTTGACTAGCTTGGCTCGGTTTTGAAGAGTGAGTATTCTGGTATCATTTAGCAATTTTGTAGGCGAGTCAGGTATTCTGTATTTGTTAAATGTAAACCTTGACTAGCTTGGCTCGGTTTTGTAGAGTGAGTATTCCGGTATCATTTAGCAATTTTGTAGGCGAGTCAGGTATTCTGTATTTGTTAAATGTAAACCTTGACTAGCTTGGCTCGGTTTTGTAGAGTGAGTATTCCGGTATCATTTAGCAATTTTGTAGGCGAGTCAGGTATTCTGTATTTGTTAAATGTAAACCTTGACTAGCTTGGCTCGGTTTTGTAGAGTGAGTATTCCGGTATCATTTAGCAATTTTGTAGGCGAGTCAGGTATTCTGTATTTGTTAAATGTAAACCTTGACTAGCTTGGCTCGGTTTTGAAGAGTGAGTATTCCGGTATCATTTAGCAATTTTGTAGGCGAGTCAGGTATTCTGTATTTGTTAAATGTAAACCTTGACCAGCTTGGCTCGGTTTTGAAGAGTGAGTATTCCGGTATCATTTAGCAATTTTGTAGGCGAGTCAGTTATTCTGTATTTGTTAAATGTAAACCTTGACTAGCTTGGCTCGGTTTTGAAGAGTGAGTATTCCGGTATCATTTAGCAATTTTGTAGGCGAGTCAGGTATTCTGTATTTGTTAAATGTAAACCTTGATTAGCTTGGCTCGGTTTTGAAGAGTGAGTATTCCGGTATCATTTAGCAATTTTGTAGGCGAGTCAGTTATTCTGTATTTGTTAAATGTAAACCTTGACTAGCTTGGCTCGGTTTTGAAGAGTGAGTATTCCGGTATCATTTAGCAATTTTGTAGGCGAGTCAGGTATTCTGTATTTGTTAAATGTAAACCTTGACTAGCTTGGCTCGGTTTTGAAGAGTGAGTATTCCGGTATCATTTAGCAATTTTGTAGGCGAGTCAGGTATTCTGTATTTGTTAAATGTAAACCTTGACTAGCTTGGCTCGGTTTTGTAGAGTGAGTATTCCGGTATCATTTAGCAATTTTGTAGGCGAGTCAGGTATTCTGTATTTGTTAAATGTAAACCTTGACTAGCTTGGCTCGGTTTTGTAGAGTGAGTATTCCGGTATCATTTAGCAATTTTGTAGGCGAGTCAGGTATTCTGTATTTGTTAAATGTAAACCTTGACTAGCTTGGCTCGGTTTTGTAGAGTGAGTATTCCGGTATCATTTAGCAATTTTGTAGGCGAGTCAGGTATTCTGTATTTGTTAAATGTAAACCTTGACTAGCTTGGCTCGGTTTTGTAGAGTGAGTATTCCGGTATCATTTAGCAATTTTGTAGGCGAGTCAGGTATTCTGTATTTGTTAAATGTAAACCTTGACTAGCTTGGCTCGGTTTTGTAGAGTGAGTATTCCGGTATCATTTAGCAATTTTGTAGGCGAGTCAGGTATTCTGTATTTGTTAAATGTAAACCTTGTCTAGCTTGGCTCGGTTTTGTAGAGTGAGTATTCCGGTATCATTTAGCAATTTTGTAGGCGAGTCAGGTATTCTGTATTTGTTAAATGTAAACCTTGACTAGCTTGGCTCGGTTTTGTAGAGTGAGTATTCCGGTATCATTTAGCAATTTTGTAGGCGAGTCAGGTATTCTGTATTTGTTAAATGTAAACCTTGACTAGCTTGGCTCGGTTTTGTAGAGTGAGTATTGCGGTATCATTTAGCAATTTTGTAGGCGAGTCAGGTATTCTGTATTTGTTAAATGTAAACCTTGACTAGCTTGGCTCGGTTTTGAAGAGTGAGTATTCCGGTATCATTTAGCAATGTTGTAGGCGAGTCAGGTATTCTGTATTTGTTAAATGTAAACCTTGACTAGCTTGGCTCGGATTTGAAGAGTGAGTATTCCGGTATCATTTAGCAATTTTGTAGGCGAGTCAGGTATTCTGTATTTGTTAAATGTAAACCTTGACTAGCTTGGCTCGGTTTTGTAGAGTGAGTATTCCGGTATCATTTAGCAATTTTGTAGGCGAGTCAGGTATTATGTATTTGTTAAATGTAAACCTTGACTAGCTTGGCTCGGTTTTGTAGAGTGAGTACTCCGGTATCATTTAGCAATTTTGTAGGCGAGTCAGGTATTCTGTATTTGTTAAATGTAAACCTTGACTAGCTTGGCTCGGTTTTGAAGAGTGAGTATTCCGGTATCATTTAGCAATTTTGTAGGCGAGTCAGGTATTCTGTATTTGTTAAATGTAAACCTTGACTAGCTTGGCTCGGTTTAGAAGAGTGAGTATTCCGGTATCATTTAGCAATTTTGTAGGCGAGTCAGGTATTCTGTATTTGTTAAATGTAAACCTTGACTAGCTTGGCTCGGTTTTGAAGAGTGAGTATTCCGGTATCATTTAGCAATTTTGTAGGCGAGTCAGGTATTCTGTATTTGTTAAATGTAAACCTTGACTAGCTTGGCTCGGTTTTGAAGAGTGAGTATTCCGGTATCATTTAGCAATTTTGTAGGCGAGTCAGGTATTCTGTTTTGTTAAATGTAAACCTTGGCTAGCTTGGCTCGGTTTTGTAGAGTGAGTATTCCGGTATCATTTAGCAATTTTGTAGGCGAGTCAGGTATTCTGTATTTGTTAAATGTAAACCTTGACTAGCTTGGCTCGGTTTTGTAGAGTGAGTATTCCGGTATCATTTAGCAATTTTGTAGGCGAGTCAGGTATTCTGTATTTGTTAAATGTAAACCTTGACTAGCTTGGCTCGGTTTTGAAGAGTGAGTATTCCGGTATCATTTAGCAATTTTGTAGGCGAGTCAGGTATTCTGTATTTGTTAAATGTAAACCTTGACTAGCTTGGCTCGGTTTAGAAGAGTGAGTATTCCGGTATCATTTAGCAATTTTGTAGGCGAGTCAGGTATTCTGTATTTGTTAAATGTAAACCTTGACTAGCTTGGCTCGGTTTTGTAGAGTGAGTATTCCGGTATCATTTAGCAATTTTGTAGGCGAGTCAGGTATTCTGTATTTGTTAAATGTAAACCTTGACTAGCTTGGCTCGGTTTAGAAGAGTGAGTATTCCGGTATCATTTAGCAATTTTGTAGGCGAGTCAGGTATTCTGTATTTGTTAAATGTAAACCTTGACTAGCTTGGCTCGGTTTTGTAGAGTGAGTATTCCGGTATCATTTAGCAATTTTGTAGGCGAGTCAGGTATTCTGTATTTGTTAAATGTAAACCTTGACTAGCTTGGCTCGGTTTTGTAGAGTGAGTATTCCGGTATCATTTAGCAATTTTGTAGGCGAGTCAGGTATTCTGTATTTGTTAAATGTAAACCTTGACTAGCTTGGCTCGGTTTAGAAGAGTGAGTATTCCGGTATCATTTAGCAATTTTGTAGGCGAGTCAGGTATTCTGTATTTGTTAAATGTAAACCTTGACTAGCTTGGCTCGGTTTTGAAGAGTGAGTATTCCGGTATCATTTAGCAATTTTGTAGGCGAGTCAGGTATTCTGTTTTGTTAAATGTAAACCTTGGCTAGCTTGGCTCGGTTTTGTAGAGTGAGTATTCCGGTATCATTTAGCAATTTTGTAGGCGAGTCAGGTATTCTGTATTTGTTAAATGTAAACCTTGACTAGCTTGGCTCGGTTTTGTAGAGTGAGTATTCCGGTATCATTTAGCAATTTTGTAGGCGAGTCAGGTATTCTGTATTTGTTAAATGTAAACCTTGACTAGCTTGGCTCGGTTTTGAAGAGTGAGTATTCCGGTATCATTTAGCAATTTTGTAGGCGAGTCAGGTATTCTGTTTTGTTAAATGTAAACCTTGGCTAGCTTGGCTCGGTTTTGTAGAGTGAGTATTCCGGTATCATTTAGCAATTTTGTAGGCGAGTCAGGTATTCTGTTTTGTTAAATGTAAACCTTGGCTAGCTTGGCTCGGTTTTGTAGAGTGAGTATTCCGGTATCATTTAGCAATTTTGTAGGCGAGTCAGGTATTCTGTATTTGTTAAATGTAAACCTTGACTAGCTTGGCTCGGTTTTGAAGAGTGAGTATTCCGGTATCATTTAGCAATTTTGTAGGCGAGTCAGGTATTCTGTATTTGTTAAATGTAAACCTTGACTAGCTTGGCTCGGTTTTGAAGAGTGAGTATTCCGGTATCATTTAGCAATTTTGTAGGCGAGTCAGGTATTCTGTATTTGTTAAATGTAAACCTTGACTAGCTTGGCTCGGTTTTGAAGAGTGAGTATTCCGGTATCATTTAGCAATTTTGTAGGCGAGTCAGGTATTCTGTATTTGTTAAATGTAAACCTTGACTAGCTTGGCTCGGTTTTGAAGAGTGAGTATTCCGGTATCATTTAGCAATTTTGTAGGCGAGTCAGGTATTCTGTATTTGTTAAATGTAAACCTTGACTAGCTTGGCTCGGTTTTGAAGAGTGAGTATTCCGGTATCATTTAGCAATTTTGTAGGCGAGTCAGTTATTACGTATTTGTTAAATCTAAACCTTGGCTAGATTGGCTGTGTTTTGTAGAGCTCGTATTCCGGTATCATTTAGCAATTTTTTAGGGGAGTCAGTTATTCTGTATTTGTTAAATGTACACCTTAGCTAGCTTGGCTCGGTTTGGTAGAGTTAGTATTCCGGTATCATTTAGCAATATTGTAGGCGAGTCAGTTATTACGTATTTGTTAAATCTAAACCTTGGCTAGATTGGCTCTGTTTTGTAGAGCTCGTATTCCGGTATCATTTAGCAATTTTTTAGGGGAGTCAGTTATTCTGTATTTGTAAAATGTAAACCTTGGCTAGCTTGGGTCGGTTTTGAAGAGTGAGTATTCCGGTATCATTTAGCAATTTCGTAGGCGAGTCAGGTATTCTGTATTTGTTAAATGAAAACCTCAGGTAGCTTGGCTCGGTTTTGAAGGGTGAGTATTCCGGTATCATTTAGCAATTTTGTAGGCGAGTCAGGTATTCTGTATTTGTTAAATGTAAACCTTGACTAGCTTGGCTCGGTTTTGAAGAGTGAGTATTCCGGTATCATTTAGCAATTTTGTAGGCGAGTCAGGTATTCTGTATTTGTTAAATGTAAACCTTGACTAGCTTGGCTCGGTTTTGAAGAGTTTGTATTCCGGTATCGTTTAGCAATTTTGTATTCGAGTCAGTTATTCTGTATTTGTTAAATGTAAACCTTGACTAGCTTGGCTCGGATTTCTAGAGTTAGTATTCCGGTATCGTTTAGCAATTTTGTAGGCGATTCAGTTGTTCTGTATTTGTTAAATGTAAACCTTGGGTAGCTTGGCTCGGTATTGTAGGGTTAGTATTCCAGTATCATTTAGTAATTTTTTAGGCGAGTTAGTTATTCTGTATTTGGTAATTGTAAACCTCGGGTAGCTTGGCTTTGTTTTGTTGAGTTAGCATTTTGGTACCATTTAGCAGTTTTGTAGGCGACTCAGTTATTCTGTATTTGTTAAATGTAAACCTTGGCTAGCTTGGCTTGGTTTTGTAGAGTTAGTATTCCGGTATCATTTAGCAATTGTGTAGGCGAGTCAGTTATTTTGTATTTGTTAAATATAGACCTTGGCTAGCTTGGCTCGGTTTTGAAGAGTGAGTATTCCGGTATCATTTAGCAATTTTGTAGGCGAGTCAGGTATTCTGTATTTGTTAAATGTAAACCTTGACTAGCTTGGCTCGGTTTTGTAGAGTGAGTATTCCGGTATCATATAGCAATTTTGTAGGCGAGTCAGGTATTCTGTATTTGTTAAATGTAAACCTTGACTAGCTTGGCTCGGTTTTGTAGAGTGAGTATTCCGGTATCATTTAGCAATTTTGTAGGCGAGTCAGGTATTCTGTATTTGTTAAATGTAAACCTTGGCAAGCTCGGTTCGGTTTTGTAGATTTAGTATTCCGGTATCATTTAGCAATTTTTTAGGCGAGTCAGGTATTCTGTATTTGTTAAATGTAACCCTTGCCTAGCTTGGCTCGGTCTTGTAGAGTGAGTATTCCGGTATCATTTAGCAATTTTGTAGGCGAGTCAGTTATTCTGTATTTGTTAAATGTTGTGGGAATTCAACATTTCCCTCGCCCGCACGACGCGGCGAATACCCTCTCTTTCTCTCTGGGAGCCCTCAACTTTCCCCTCCTAGCCTCCTTCCTCCGGTGCTGTGGCGGAGAGGGCGGGGGTGAGAACGGCCCCTCCTTTCCCCTCCTCTCTCATCTCAGCGGACAGCATCGAGGGAGACGACGCCGCGACGCCGTAGCGCGCGGATGCTGCTATGACACCGAGGAAGAACATTGGGCGTTCCCAATAAACAACTTGGCCCGCTGGCTATGTTTGCCTCGGTGTGTCGTTCTTCACGGCCACTGCTGTGGTCAGAGCTAGCGGTGTGGCCTCGGTTCTCAGAGCGGAGCCGCAGCCCCGTGAGAATCCCCACAAAATGGCGTCCAACGTGGGGCCCCCATTGGCAGTCCAATTGGGGAGGCTAGCTCACGAAGAATGGTGAAACTCCACGCAGTAAGTCGTCCGAAGTCGGCTGGGCGATCCTGGCCGGTATGCGGAGCCTAGCCCAATGGCACGGCTTCCAACCGCTATTGCGATACGCCTCAAGTTAAATCGCAGGTGTGGTCCGCCGAACGAGTCTTTCTCAAGGAGATCCTGAGCTACTCGTCAAGCTAGTGCCAGTTGCCTACGCTACCCCTCTTACACCCGCTCGGGAAAGCCGGCCCGTTGGTCCAGCTCACGATAAGTGCCCATTTGCCTACCTCCGCCCAGAACCGCCGATGCGGTAAGTCCGTTTTGCCCGTTGGCTCAAAACCGCGCTGTCTGTACAGCGGAGAATGCGGGTGAGAGCGCTGCCGAAGCGCGCCGAGCACAGGTTCAAAGTTCACCGGCTCAGGAGAGTCGAGAGACAAGTTTACTGGAGCGGCGTCGTATGGATATGCGGTGAGGTCACTCGCATTCGGCAGGTCAGTTCACGAGCAGCCAAATGCCGTTCGGAAAGGGAGCGTGAACTATAGTCGCCTGTGCGATGTCACTAGGAGCCGTAGTACACCAAATTTGCGGAAGGAGGTCGCAGCGGGGAGCGCCCTGTTGCGGAAACCTCCAAAGCACGTGCATCTCGTAAGAGTGGGGACACCCACTCGAGCTTGCGTTCAGCAGTTAAGTGCTGTCAGGGGTCAGTAGGAGGGCTGATTTATTTTTTTTAAATTATTTGTCGTAAGAGGGTCGCTAGTCTTATTGAAGAGACAGAACCCCGCGACGATTCAGGCCAAATTGCGCTGTGAAGCCACTTGTACTGTGGTTGGCGTTAGTTAACTCTAGTGTAGCTGGTATTGCTACGAGTGAGTTGGAGACTTCCTGCTGGTCTATGACTAAGCTTTGCTACAACGTGCTATGCAGTGACGCCTCAAATGAGGGCAGAAAAGCTGTTATTCGCAAAGGAGCGAGCGCCGATATCGGAGTATACAGCCGCTCTAGGGTGAATATGTGCAATCGTATAACTACCGGAATGTGCACTGGCACGCCATTTCCTTAGCTCTGTGCACGAACGCAAAGGTCGAGACCAATGTCGACGACTACGCAATGTGATTGCGCGAGATTACGGCCAATGCCAATGGAAAGGCGAACCGCAGCCGCGGTAAGAACATTGCAAGTCCGATGGCTAGCTATGCTTACGCACTCAGCGACGTGAACGCGCGATCGCGACGAGTCGAGCGCCCAGATGGGTGGGACCGTTAGAGGTTGCTGAGATTGTTTCGCGGCTGCAAAGCAGGAAGGCCCGCGGTCGGGCGGAATCGGCGGACCCATGCCAACAGTACTTCCTTTGAAAGTAACTGTAGAAGCGAACCCTGCATGCGCATAACAGCGCATAGGCAAGCGATCCCGAGAGCGGTCTCTACGGTCACCGCTGCAAAACCCGATTCCAGCGCAGTCGCTGCGACAACGGGAAAAATGCCGCGCAAGTGCAATCACTCAAGCAGCGGCTCTGTAGCACCCACAGCCAGCGAAATTGCTGAAGGATTGTCAAACGCTGCGCATGTGAGATCACGCGCACAGCTACTCCGTGGGCATCGCTACATCACCCTCCGTCAGCGCGATCGCTGAAAGAAGGGGGAGTGCTTCGAGCGTGGAGGTTACCCAAGCAGAGCAGCGCCGGCGGCGTCGGCTGCCTGTGCAGCTTGAGCTGACGACGGACAAACGCCAGAAGCGCGAGTTCGCGCGAGCGGATATTAGGGAAGGCAGTCCTTTCCGCGATGATACAGTGCGGAAGGTAGGCGCAATCGCCTAATGTCAACCGCAAGGGGACGAGCGGTCTCGGGTGAAGTTATCCGGCACGTGTCGATACACAAGCCGGCAGTGTTCCTGTACGCGAAGCCTGTGCTGAGCACGTTCAGAGGGACGACGCCGCGACGCCGTAGCGCGCGGATGCTGCTATGACACCGAGGAAGAACATTGGGCGTTCCCAATAAACAACTTGGCCCGCTGGCTATGTTTGCCTCGGTGTGACGTTCTTCACGGCCACTACTGTGGTCAGAGCTAGCGGTGTGGCCTCGGTTCTCAGAGCGGAGCCGCAGCCCCGTGAGAATCCCCACAAAATGCACGTTCAGAGGGACCTAGCCCGCCGACTGGCCTTATTTATGACACCGGCACTCCTGGCGCATGGGCCACGCTGTCTGCATTCAGGCGGCGGGGAGCGGCGAAGGTGATGTTTTGTCTACCAGACCAATGGCTGCGTAGACATACAGTGGTTTACGAAAAAAAGCTCGAATTCGAGCTCGTTCATGGAGCAGCTCGCATCCGAGCTCGAATTGGAGAAGAACCCGGCCCGTGTAGATATGCAGGCCGGAGTGGTTCCTGTGCGCGGAGGGACGGAGCCTGCTGCCCTGATTGACAACCTGCGGAGAGTCGGCGCGGTCGTAGGCGATCCGCGCACTGCGGGCGTGCCGGCGGCCCGCGACCGGATGGCGGGCCAGCGGACTTCGTCCCCGTGACGGCAGCGGCGGGGATTTGTGCGGCCTGCACGCGGAGCCAGCCCGACGCGCGAGCGGCCATCCCTGCTTTGGCCGCCTGTCCTGCGGCATGGACCTGCTGAGGGATCAGCCGTGCAGCTTCAAAGGGGAAAACGGCGCCCAGGTGGAGGTCATGATTAAGGGAGGAAGGGTGTGGGAATTCAACATTTCCCTCGCCCGCACGACGCGGCGAATACCCTATCTTTCTCTCTGGGAGCCCTCAACTTTCCCCTCCTGGCCTCCTTCCTCCGGTGCTGTGGCGGAGAGCGCGGGGGTGAGAGAACGGCTCTCCTTCCCCCTCCCCTCTGATCTCAGCGGACAGCACCCAGGGAGACGACGCCGCGACGCCGTAGCGCGCGGATGCTGCTATGACACCGAGGAAGAACATTGGGCGTTCCCAATAAACAACTTGGCCCGCTGGCTATGTTTGCCTCGGTGTGACGTTCTTCACGGCCACTGCTGTGGTCAGAGCTAGCGGTGTGGCCTCGGTTCTCAGAGCGGAGCCGCAGCCCCGTGAGAATCCCCACAATGTAAACCTTGCCTAGCTTGGCTCGGTTTTGTACAGTCAGTATTCCGGTATCATTTAGCAATTTTGTAGGCGAGTCAGGTATTCTGTATTTGTTAAATGTAAACCTTGACTAGCTTGGCTCGGTTTTGAAGAGTGAGTATTCCGGTATCATTTAGCAATTTTGTAGGCGAGTCAGGTATTCTGTTTTGTTAAATGTAAACCTTGGCTAGCTTGGCTCGGTTTTGTAGAGTGAGTATTCCGGTATCATTTAGCAATTTTGTAGGCGAGTCAGGTATTCTGTTTTGTTAAATGTAAACCTTGGCTAGCTTGGCTCGGTTTTGTAGAGTGAGTATTCCGGTATCATTTAGCAATTTTGTAGGCGAGTCAGGTATTCTGTATTTGTTAAATGTAAACCTTGACTAGCTTGGCTCGGTTTTGAAGAGTGAGTATTCCGGTATCATTTAGCAATTTTGTAGGCGAGTCAGGTATTCTGTATTTGTTAAATGTAAACCTTGACTAGCTTGGCTCGGTTTTGAAGAGTGAGTATTCCGGTATCATTTAGCAATTTTGTAGGCGAGTCAGGTATTCTGTATTTGTTAAATGTAAACCTTGACTAGCTTGGCTCGGTTTTGAAGAGTGAGTATTCCGGTATCATTTAGCAATTTTGTAGGCGAGTCAGGTATTCTGTATTTGTTAAATGTAAACCTTGACTAGCTTGGCTCGGTTTTGAAGAGTGAGTATTCCGGTATCATTTAGCAATTTTGTAGGCGAGTCAGGTATTCTGTATTTGTTAAATGTAAACCTTGACTAGCTTGGCTCGGTTTTGAAGAGTGAGTATTCCGGTATCATTTAGCAATTTTGTAGGCGAGTCAGTTATTACGTATTTGTTAAATCTAAACCTTGGCTAGATTGGCTGTGTTTTGTAGAGCTCGTATTCCGGTATCATTTAGCAATTTTTTAGGGGAGTCAGTTATTCTGTATTTGTTAAATGTACACCTTAGCTAGCTTGGCTCGGTTTGGTAGAGTTAGTATTCCGGTATCATTTAGCAATATTGTAGGCGAGTCAGTTATTACGTATTTGTTAAATCTAAACCTTGGCTAGATTGGCTCTGTTTTGTAGAGCTCGTATTCCGGTATCATTTAGCAATTTTTTAGGGGAGTCAGTTATTCTGTATTTGTAAAATGTAAACCTTGGCTAGCTTGGGTCGGTTTTGAAGAGTGAGTATTCCGGTATCATTTAGCAATTTCGTAGGCGAGTCAGGTATTCTGTATTTGTTAAATGAAAACCTCAGGTAGCTTGGCTCGGTTTTGAAGGGTGAGTATTCCGGTATCATTTAGCAATTTTGTAGGCGAGTCAGGTATTCTGTATTTGTTAAATGTAAACCTTGACTAGCTTGGCTCGGTTTTGAAGAGTGAGTATTCCGGTATCATTTAGCAATTTTGTAGGCGAGTCAGGTATTCTGTATTTGTTAAATGTAAACCTTGACTAGCTTGGCTCGGTTTTGAAGAGTTTGTATTCCGGTATCGTTTAGCAATTTTGTATTCGAGTCAGTTATTCTGTATTTGTTAAATGTAAACCTTGACTAGCTTGGCTCGGATTTCTAGAGTTAGTATTCCGGTATCGTTTAGCAATTTTGTAGGCGATTCAGTTGTTCTGTATTTGTTAAATGTAAACCTTGGGTAGCTTGGCTCGGTATTGTAGGGTTAGTATTCCAGTATCATTTAGTAATTTTTTAGGCGAGTTAGTTATTCTGTATTTGGTAATTGTAAACCTCGGGTAGCTTGGCTTTGTTTTGTTGAGTTAGCATTTTGGTACCATTTAGCAGTTTTGTAGGCGACTCAGTTATTCTGTATTTGTTAAATGTAAACCTTGGCTAGCTTGGCTTGGTTTTGTAGAGTTAGTATTCCGGTATCATTTAGCAATTGTGTAGGCGAGTCAGTTATTTTGTATTTGTTAAATATAGACCTTGGCTAGCTTGGCTCGGTTTTGAAGAGTGAGTATTCCGGTATCATTTAGCAATTTTGTAGGCGAGTCAGGTATTCTGTATTTGTTAAATGTAAACCTTGAATAGCTTGGCTCGGTTTTGTAGAGTGAGTATTCCGGTATCATATAGCAATTTTGTAGGCGAGTCAGGTATTCTGTATTTGTTAAATGTAAACCTTGACTAGCTTGGCTCGGTTTTGTAGAGTGAGTATTCCGGTATCATTTAGCAATTTTGTAGGCGAGTCAGGTATTCTGTATTTGTTAAATGTAAACCTTGGCAAGCTCGGTTCGGTTTTGTAGATTTAGTATTCCGGTATCATTTAGCAATTTTTTAGGCGAGTCAGGTATTCTGTATTTGTTAAATGTAACCCTTGCCTAGCTTGGCTCGGTCTTGTAGAGTGAGTATTCCGGTATCATTTAGCAATTTTGTAGGCGAGTCAGTTATTCTGTATTTGTTAAATGTTGTGGGAATTCAACATTTCCCTCGCCCGCACGACGCGGCGAATACCCTCTCTTTCTCTCTGGGAGCCCTCAACTTTCCCCTCCTAGCCTCCTTCCTCCGGTGCTGTGGCGGAGAGGGCGGGGGTGAGAACGGCCCCTCCTTTCCCCTCCTCTCTCATCTCAGCGGACAGCATCGAGGGAGACGACGCCGCGACGCCGTAGCGCGCGGATGCTGCTATGACACCGAGGAAGAACATTGGGCGTTCCCAATAAACAACTTGGCCCGCTGGCTATGTTTGCCTCGGTGTGTCGTTCTTCACGGCCACTGCTGTGGTCAGAGCTAGCGGTGTGGCCTCGGTTCTCAGAGCGGAGCCGCAGCCCCGTGAGAATCCCCACAAAATGGCGTCCAACGTGGGGCCCCCATTGGCAGTCCAATTGGGGAGGCTAGCTCACGAAGAATGGTGAAACTCCACGCAGTAAGTCGTCCGAAGTCGGCTGGGCGATCCTGGCCGGTATGCGGAGCCTAGCCCAATGGCACGGCTTCCAACCGCTATTGCGATACGCCTCAAGTTAAATCGCAGGTGTGGTCCGCCGAACGAGTCTTTCTCAAGGAGATCCTGAGCTACTCGTCAAGCTAGTGCCAGTTGCCTACGCTACCCCTCTTACACCCGCTCGGGAAAGCCGGCCCGTTGGTCCAGCTCACGATAAGTGCCCATTTGCCTACCTCCGCCCAGAACCGCCGATGCGGTAAGTCCGTTTTGCCCGTTGGCTCAAAACCGCGCTGTCTGTACAGCGGAGAATGCGGGTGAGAGCGCTGCCGAAGCGCGCCGAGCACAGGTTCAAAGTTCACCGGCTCAGGAGAGTCGAGAGACAAGTTTACTGGAGCGGCGTCGTATAGATATGCGGTGAGGTCACTCGCATTCGGCAGGTCAGTTCACGAGCAGCCAAATGCCGTTCGGAAAGGGAGCGTGAACTATAGTCGCCTGTGCGATGTCACTAGGAGCCGTAGTACACCAAATTTGCGGAAGGAGGTCGCAGCGGGGAGCGCCCTGTTGCGGAAACCTCCAAAGCACGTGCATCTCGTAAGAGTGGGGACACCCACTCGAGCTTGCGTTCAGCAGTTAAGAGCTGTCAGGGGTCAGTAGGAGGGCTGATTTATTTTTTTTAAATTATTTGTCGTAAGAGGGTCGCTAGTCTTATTGAAGAGACAGAACCCCGCGACGATTCAGGCTAAATTGCGCTGTGAAGCCACTTGTACTGTGGTTGGCGTTAGTTAACTCTAGTGTAGCTGGTATTGCTACGAGTGAGTTGGAGACTTCCTGCTGGTCTATGACTAAGCTTTGCTACAACGTGCTATGCAGTGACGCCTCAAATGAGGGCAGAAAAGCTGTTATTCGCAAAGGAGCGAGCGCCGATATCGGAGTATACAGCCGCTCTAGGGTGAATATGTGCAATCGTATAACTACCGGAATGTGCACTGGCACGCCATTTCCTTAGCTCTGTGCACGAACGCAAAGGTCGAGACCAATGTCGACGACTACGCAATGTGATTGCGCGAGATTACGGCCAATGCCAATGGAAAGGCGAACCGCAGCCGCGGTAAGAACATTGCAAGTCCGATGGCTAGCTATGCTTACGCACTCAGCGACGTGAACGCGCGATCGCGACGAGTCGAGCGCCCAGATGGGTGGGACCGTTAGAGGTTGCTGAGATTGTTTCGCGGCTGCAAAGCAGGAAGGCCCGCGGTCGGGCGGAATCGGCGGACCCATGCCAACAGTACTTCCTTTGAAAGTAACTGTAGAAGCGAACCCTGCATGCGCATAACAGCGCATAGGCAAGCGATCCCGAGAGCGGTCTCTACGGTCACCGCTGCAAAACCCGATTCCAGCGCAGTCGCTGCGACAACGGGAAAAATGCCGCGCAAGTGCAATCACTCAAGCAGCGGCTCTGTAGCACCCACAGCCAGCGAAATCGCTGAAGGATTGTCAAACGCTGCGCATGTGAGATCACGCGCACAGCTACTCCGTGGGCATCGCTACATCACCCTCCGTCAGCGCGATCGCTGAAAGAAGGGGGAGTGCTTCGAGCGTGGAGGTCACCCAAGCAGAGCAGCGCCGGCGGCGTCGGCTGCCTGTGCAGCTTGAGCTGACGACGGACAAACGCCAGAAGCGCGAGTTCGCGCGAGCGGATATTAGGGAAGGCAGTCCTTTCCGCGATGATACAGTGCGGAAGGTAGGCGCAATCGCCTAATGTCAACCGCAAGGGGACGAGCGGTCTCGGGTGAAGTTATCCGGCACGTGTCGATACACAAGCCGGCAGTGTTCCTGTACGCGAAGCCTGTGCTGAGCACGTTCAGAGGGACGACGCCGCGACGCCGTAGCGCGCGGATGCTGCTATGACACCGAGGAAGAACATTGGGCGTTCCCAATAAACAACTTGGCCCGCTGGCTATGTTTGCCTCGGTGTGACGTTCTTCACGGCCACTACTGTGGTCAGAGCTAGCGGTGTGGCCTCGGTTCTCAGAGCGGAGCCGCAGCCCCGTGAGAATCCCCACAAAATGCACGTTCAGAGGGACCTAGCCCGCCGACTGGCCTTATTTATGACACCGGCACTCCTGGCGCATGGGCCACGCTGTCTGCATTCAGGCGGCGGGGAGCGGCGAAGGTGATGTTTTGTCTACCAGACCAATGGCTGCGTAGACATACAGTGGTTTACGAAAAAAAGCTCGAATTCGAGCTCGTTCATGGAGCAGCTCGCATCCGAGCTCGAATTGGAGAAGAACCCGGCCCGTGTAGATATGCAGGCCGGAGTGGTTCCTGTGCGCGGAGGGACGGAGCCTGCTGCCCTGATTGACAACCTGCGGAGAGTCGGCGCGGTCGTAGGCGATCCGCGCACTGCGGGCGTGCCGGCGGCCCGCGACCGGATGGCGGGCCAGCGGACTTCGTCCCCGTGACGGCAGCGGCGGGGATTTGTGCGGCCTGCACGCGGAGCCAGCCCGACGCGCGAGCGGCCATCCCTGCTTTGGCCGCCTGTCCTGCGGCATGGACCTGCTGAGGGATCAGCCGTGCAGCTTCAAAGGGGAAAACGGCGCCCAGGTGGAGGTCATGATTAAGGGAGGAAGGGTGTGGGAATTCAACATTTCCCTCGCCCGCACGACGCGGCGAATACCCTATCTTTCTCTCTGGGAGCCCTCAACTTTCCCCTCCTGGCCTCCTTCCTCCGGTGCTGTGGCGGAGAGCGCGGGGGTGAGAGAACGGCTCTCCTTCCCCCTCCCCTCTGATCTCAGCGGACAGCACCCAGGGAGACGACGCCGCGACGCCGTAGCGCGCGGATGCTGCTATGACACCGAGGAAGAACATTGGGCGTTCCCAATAAACAACTTGGCCCGCTGGCTATGTTTGCCTCGGTGTGACGTTCTTCACGGCCACTGCTGTGGTCAGAGCTAGCGGTGTGGCCTCGGTTCTCAGAGCGGAGCCGCAGCCCCGTGAGAATCCCCACAATGTAAACCTTGCCTAGCTTGGCTCGGTTTTGTACAGTCAGTATTCCGGTATCATTTAGCAATTTTGTAGGCGAGTCAGGTATTCTGTATTTGTTAAATGTAAACCTTGCCTAGCTTGGCTCGGTTTTGTAGAGTGAGTATTCCGGTATTATTTAGCAATTTTGTAGGCGAGTCAGGTATTCTGTATTTGTTAAATGTAAACCTTGGCTAGCTTGGCTCGGTTTTGTACAGTGAGTATTCCGGTATCATTTAGCAATTTTGTAGGCGAGTCAGGTATTCTGTATTTGTTAAATGTAAACCTTGACTAGCTTGGCTCGGTTTTGAAGAGTGAGTATTCCGGTATCATTTAGCAATTTTGTAGGCGAGTCAGTTATTCTGTATTTGTTAAATGTCAACCTTGGCAAGATTGGCACTGTTTTGTAGACTTCGTATTCCGGTATCATTTAGCAATTGTTTAGGGGAGTCAGTCATTCTGTATTGGTTAAATGTACACCATGGCTAGCTTGGCTTCGTTTTGTAGAGTTAGTATTGCGGTATCATTCAACAATTTTGTAGGCGAGTCAGTTATTCTGTATTTGTTAAATTTAAACCTTGGCTAGCTTGACTCGATTTTGTCTAGTTAGTATTCCGGTATCATTAAGCAATTTTGTAGGCGTGTCAGGTATTCTGTATTTGTTAAATGTAAATCTTGGCTAGCTGGGCTCAGTTTTGTGGAGTTAGTATTCCGGTAACATTTAGCAATTTTGTAGATGAGTCAGTTATTCTGTACTTCCTGAGTGTAAACCTTCTCTAGCTTGGCTCGGTTTTGTAGTTAGCTTTCCGATATCATTTAGCAATTTTGTGGGCGAGTCAGTTATTCAGTATTTGTTGAACGTAAACATTGGCTGGCTTGGCTTGTATTTGTAGAGTTAGTATTCCAGTATTAATTACCAATTTTGTAGGCAAGTAAGGTATTCTGTATTTGTTAAATGCAACGAAGTGTCTAAAGGTACGTCCGACGTATCCATTCGATTCTCGTAAAGATACGGCGGACGTCGATATACAGGCTCATGGCTATATGCACGTCGAACGCGGCCACATTCCGCTTGCTACGTGTGAATGAATCTTATCCTCTATGATATCAGCTAGCCGCGACTCTCGATGAGGTGCCATAGAGAAAGAGATTGGGTGTTACGAAGAGTGCATCCGTTCTAACATAGATCACGGTCTTCACTTAGGGTCGTGTGCGGCAAGCATCGCTGTCACGCACATAGCTGCAGGCGATGCTACGTACTGCACCAGCTCCAGCAGCTGGCATCGAGATACGCACATTCACGAGCAGCTTTCGCTTCGCACTAAACTATCACCTCGATCTGCCCGTAATGCGAGCGAGTTATTCCTAGAATTTACGCTGTCTTAGGTCCTGCATCGACCTCCGAAGATCTAGCGTCGGCACAACACACACACACCTCGCCGTGCAGAACATTCGGCAGTCCAAAGTATGTATGTGAAATGGCATTATGCTCGTTCCTCACATGCAGACCGAGGAAACAGGATGTTTCTAGCTAAATTCTTCGTTTAAATTCTACCTCAGAGCCATGACACAAGACTTGCCGAATCTACTAGAGGCCTACGCTGCTACTGCGGCGAGCTGCACATCGACTCGTCGAGGCGAAGACCTACTGCACCGCACCGCAAGAGTGCACAACCGGAAAGCCGGAAGCGCGAATGATCCGAATTCTCTGTGAACAGCAATGTTATTTGGTATTTAGGGGAAGACTAGACTAAAGTGCTTAGCCTGCATTTTTATCTTGTCGTTGAATTTTGCGTACATGTAGTTTAAACCCCCGCATGCTCGAGGTTAGCGTGACCCGACTGAACGGCCGCGCAGCTTTGAAACGATCGGGATCGATATGCATGCATCGCCGGACTTAGGTACGCGGTAGAAAATGTGCGCTGCACATTTCGTTGCAGAAGCTGAATCTTGGAATTTTTCAGAGTGTGCCATGCAAGTGATCGTTGCTACAACCACGCATCCATGTTCCAACGGCTGGCCTACACCGAGGCGCATAAATGTTCAACCGTGGACGTATCAGTGATCGAAGAGAGGACAGATTTTCACAATATTGGGCGCGAAATCGATAGCTACCAGTGCTCAGTGTTAGAGAAATTCTGCCTTGATCATGCGCAATTCAGTGTTTCAGCTGTGGTCAGTAGCTATAAGTTTGAACAGTTCGCCTGTCAAGTCAGCGGCGCCAGCGATGGACCGGCGGAGCGATTTTCCACGCTACACCGCTGTCTTGCTAGAAGGCATACCTAGGCGGCGTTTGACATTCAGCTGCTTTTTGTGGGTCCCGTAATTGAAAGCAACGCCTTCAGAAACGCGTTAAATGTACAAAAATGTATTCTCTTCAACAGTTTCACTCCAGGCTGTCAAAGCAGGCGGACGTTGATAAAACATTTGAGCACTCCAGTCTTTAGAAATCTGTAGAATCGCCTTCAGTTTGTAAAATTATTGGAATAGGTCACTTTCCGATCGCTGGGACATAGACCCTCATGACAGCGCTGTCACGTGAATAAGGACCACACCAGACCGAAAGCTTGTCTCATATAACATAGCTAACCAAGGTATACCTTACAGCATTGTGTTGATTTTTATGGTGCATAAGCGACTAATGCTGCCATGCACCAAGAACAAGGTTTAATGTATTTATTTTGTGTGTAATGACTAAAATGTTTTTTAGGATGTAGCTTGTTTAGGAACATTTTAGGAAACCAAAAATGCAGGAAATTTGCACGTCTCTCCTAGGATCATGCTGGGATGGAAAGGGATCTGTTGCAAAATTGTACAAAATGTTTCCTCTTATTTTGTCGACTCTGGCGCATGTGTAAGATATGGTTTATTGTTAGTTCATCTCCACACTCCTTGCATATTCGTTTGTCCTCTTTCATAAGTATGAAGCTGTGTGTGAGGTGTGGGTATGTGTTTTGTGAAGATGACCTAAAATGGCCTCCATGTTGTGTTTTTGATTACTGCATGATTTCCATTCCTTAATGACAGGTTTGACAAGTATAGTTTGTAGTTTATTTCAATGTTTCAAAAATCCTGCCATTTCACTCTCACTTTTCTTTGTACAAGCTTCTTGGTATCTTCATGCAGCATATTCACCCTGTGTAATTTAGCATTGTACAAGGTAACCTGGTTATTTCTTTTCATCACCTTTCAAGACAACTGTCCCGATTTCATAGTTTCTGATGACAGGAACTCCTTGGAAGTCATAGAAATAAATGAGATCCACAATCATGAGCTATCTAGGGTATGCATATACATGTCCATCGCTCAGTGGAATGGTGTCAGTACGCTGTTAGAACAGGTCTTGTGGTAACAACAATTATTGTCTGAGGTGGTCCTTTAATGGACATTGAAATGCTATGTAACTACAGGTACTGATAGAACTCTTGATCATGTTATGTGATGATGCGATCCTTGCATGCATATAGGTATACATTTCAGAATCTGCAGTGCACCACTTGACCATTTGCCACCAGTTTGTGTGAAAATGTATTTTTCATGCATGTTAACCAATATTTAATAGATGACCCCTGTGCACAAGCCAAAAGTGCCACGAGCCAAATGTCACGAGGCCACACGACATGGCAGGAGCTGTTAAGTCAAGCTTACAAAGTTATATTTGAAATATGTTCTGGGACGTTTCAGCTCCAATTAAGAAAGGTTGAGGCTTACAGAGGTCTATGCCAGGTTGTCTATCACCTAACAGGGCAGCCTACGACCGTATGCTAATCTGAGATAACAGAGACATGAATTAAGGAATTAGTAATTATGTTTGTAGCAAAGGGCATGTAAATTAGCGGGAATCCACAGTGGGATCTGCAGACAAGAACCATTAACCCTGGCACACCATACCCTTACAGGTGGAGATTAGGAGTCTCCCTAATTTTTTTTCTGCTTAAAGCTTGTCATTTCCTTTGTTATTCCAGATGAGGAAGATGTGAAAATGATAGCATCGAAAATTCCAGAGACCATCGTTAACAAGGATGCTGATCCCAACAGCGTAAAAAGGAATTTCAGAAAAGATGGGTGGCTAGTAATGCTGGCAACAGTTGAAGCTAAGTGGAAAGACATGAAATTGAAATGCAACATATGCAGAGATATGTTGCGAGACGACCAGTCTGTGGTGTGCGACATCTGTCTCCGTTAGTTTCATCAAGTGATTGACCAAAGCAGATGGGGCTTGTGGTTTTGTGATAAGTGCAGTGTAGTAGCATAGATGCAACCTTGCCCATTTATAATTGGAGTGGAGTAAGTGCATTGTTTTGTTTTTTTAAGATGTTCATGGTTTCCATGCAAACATTATGAGAAATTTTTTCCTAAAGAATGTGTGCTGAAATGTGAATATAATGTGCAATAAAACTAGTGTTTTCTTGCTATTTACTTTTCCTTGTATACATTAGTTCTGTGAAGAAAACCACCGGCTAGAAGGAAATGTAATGGCATGTATTTTGATATTTGGCCCCGTTGTGCTGGAACAGAGTGCTTGGCTGCTGAACCGAAAGATGCAGATTTGGTTCCAGCCACAGCAGGGGCATTTCAATAGAGGCGAAACAATAGGCCATCATGCACCGTGCGGTGTCAGTGCATGTAAAACAACCCCAGGTGGTCGAAATTATACCGGAGCCCTCAACTATTGTGTTCCTCATAGCCGTAGTTATTTTGGGATGCTAAACCAGATATATATTACATCATACTCTGAGTAAGATGCTATTCATGGTAAGTTAATCATACACTAAATGATCAATTTTTTTCTGCATGGTACAGCAGCTGTTGTACAATTTCACTTTAGCCTTCATGAAGAATATCACACTGGCTCCACATGGCCTTCTGTTGACCCTTGATATGCGTCACAATCACACACCCGAGTATGTATTTGTCTAAGGGCACCTATGCATGCAAGGAAGGGAGCGTTACTTTCCATTTGTCAGAACTGAAATGCACGATCCACATCATTTCTGTAATTCAACTGCCTGCTATTTGAACTGTCCAGCATTGATGCAAGTTTCAATGAACTGCAATTAGCAAATTAATCCAAGCAGGAAACCATGCGAAGAACTGCTTCGGTTTCATCTTAAACTGTTTGAGAACTAAAATTAGCCAAATGTTGCAAAACATAGATTAGAGGTTACAAAATCTAAAAAACAATGCAGCCTACCTGTGGCATGTAGGGTTTCACATTCTAAAGTGACATATGTAGCTATGAAAAATACCGTAGTGGAGAGCTCCAGACTAATTTGACTGCCCAGGCTTTGTACTTTGCGTTGACATCTTGCAGGAAACAGAAGCATTTGCATTTCACCTGCACCAAAGTGCGACTGCCATCACTGGCATTAAACATCACGACCTTGGGGCAAGTAGCCGAACGTGCCACTAAGATGTCGCAACGTCTACGTACATGCTATACACGTCAACCTTTCTAGCATTAAAGCTGTCACATGCATGTCAGATATTCATGTTCAGCTTTGGACTGACAAGTTTAAAAGTGTACTATTTGTTTTTGTCTAGCATGAAAAACAAAGGAAACTAAGGAAAAACGAAAAAAAAAAAATGAACTTATGTTGAAAGAACACTGGTCATTAACACATAAAGCATATTCGTTCCTTTATTAATGATAAAGTGGCCTTCAACAATAGTACAAAGCCTGAACATTTAGGAAGGTGCTGTGCCAGGCAGCTATTTTACAGAAACCTGAACGATTTCACCTGTAGTAATGCGCATCCCGGCGGTGTGGGCTGGGCACTTATTTTTCGGTCCACTCCAACATGCGAAAACTGCATCATGTGCATTCCCATTTTCCGAGTTTTGAGCTCTGTAGTGCAGGCTAACAAATTGTCGATGACTTTATTTTCGTCTGATTGTTGCACAGCGCGTGTAAATAAATTACCACTGCACCTAATAAACATTGACATGCACGTGCAACATCGCCGATCATAAACGGACACACTGATGTCCGTCCGGACATCGGCGCACTCATCACAGCACTCTTCGTAGTCTCACACAGCACTCTAGTAGGACGTAATCCGTACATCACAGCATCTCACGGTAAGCACAAACTACACCTCCAACAAACACGAATGACGCGATGCTTGGGCTAGAGACACTCCGGCGGCACCCAGCTTTTTCAGCGCCGCTTGTATATGTACTACGTAGAACTTGCAGCACCAATTACCTCAATGCGAGCAGAAAGCAATGCGTTACGTGACGCATCTCATCACAGATGGAAGTGACGAAACTTTGAAGAATCAAAACTACATAACTACATAACGACCGTCATAGACGTTAATCCACATGATAACGAGGACCAAATGAGCGGGCGAGCGGGCCGCGGGCTGGCCGTCAACACCGCGATTACATGCGCTTGCGCTCTGGTCGTGCTTGCCACCCTGCCGCGGTCCAACTCACGTAAACCTATCATCATGCCATCACGTAGTATATCATCCATTCTAGGCACTATTCTTGCCACTGTACTATTCTTTGTAATTTCACATTTCACGCATGTATACTACATACTTCTTGTACTATACTTCTTGCACCTCGCACGTACACCTCATACCAACTTCGATTTTGCTACATATGGCTACCATGTTGTTGCCAAGGGATCTAAAAACGTTCGTTGTTGCTACAACCACATCTGGGGATCTCGGATCCGTCCGGCTTTCCCGACGGATCCCAAGGCCCATATCGGAGAAAAATGCGTTGGGTCCGTTGGAAGAACCCTACCGATCGGGTCCGTCCGCCGTACCTCTGAAAAACATTTCCCGGATCCGTCCGTCGTATCCCGAAGAAAAACGCACCTGATCCGTCGGACGTACCTTTAAGACCATCGATCGGGTCCGTCCGACGTACCTTTAGCCACAGCCTAAATGCAAACCTTGGCTAGCTTGGCTCGGTTCTGTGGAGTTCGCATTCCGGTATCATTAAGCAATTTTGTAGGCGAGTCAGTTGTTCTGTATTTGGTAAATGTAAACCTTGGGTAGCTTGGCTCGGTTTTGTAGGGTTAGTATTCCAGTATCATTTAGTAATTTTTTAGGCGAGTCAATCATTCTGTATTTGTTAAATGTGACACTTGGCTACCTTGGCTTGGCTTCATGCAGTTAGTATACCGGCATCATTTAGCAATTTTGTAGGCGAGTAAGTTATAATGTATTTGTTAAATGTAAACATTGGCTAGCTTGGCTCGGTTTTGTAGAGTTAGAATTCCGGTATCATTTGGCAATTTTGTAGGTGAGTCAGTTATTCTGTATTTGGTAACTGTTAACCTCAGGTAGCTTGGCTCGGTTTTGTAGAGTTAGTATTCCGGTATCGTCTAGCAATTTTGTATTCGAGTCAGTTATTCTGTATTTGTTAAATGTAAACCTTGACTAGCTTGGCTCGGATTTCTAGAGTTAGTATTCCGGTATCGTTTAGCAATTTTGTAGGCGATTCAGTTGTTCTGTATTTGTTAAATGTAAACCTTGGGTAGCTTGGCTCGGTATTGTAGGGTTAGTATTCCAGTATCATTTAGTAATTTTTTAGGCGAGTCAGTTATTCTGTATTTGGTAATTGTAAACCTCGGGTAGCTTGGCTTTGTTTTGTTGAGTTAGCATTTTGGTACCATTTAGCAGTTTTGTAGGCGACTCAGTTATTCTGTGTTTGTTAAATGTAAACCTTGACTAGCTTGGCTTGGTTTTGTAGAGTTAGTATTCCGGTATCATTTAACAATTGTGTAGGCGAGTCAGTTATTTTGTATTTGTTAAATATAGACCTTGGCTAGCTTGGCTCGGTTTGGTAGAGTTAGTATTCCAGTATTCCGGTATCATTTAGCAATTTTGTAGTCGAGTAATTTATTCTGTATTTGTTAAATGTAACCATTGGCTAGCTTGGCTCTGTTATGTGGAGTTAGTATTCCGGTATCATTTAGCAATTTTTAGGCTAGTCAGTTATTCGGTATTTGTTAAATGTAAACCTTAGCTAGCTTGGCTCGGTTTGGTAGAATTAGTATTCCGGTATCATTTAGCAATTTTGTAGGCGAGTCAGTTATTTTGTATTTGTTAAATATAGACCTTGGCTAGCTTGACTCGGTTTTGTAGAGTGAGTATTCCGGCATCATTTAGCAATTTTGTAGGCGAGTATGTTATTCTGTATTTGTTAAATGTAACCATTGGCCAGCTTGGCTCTGTTATGTAGAGTTAGTATTCCGGTATCATTTAGCAATTTTGTAGGCGAGTCAGTTATTCTGTACTTGTTAAATGTAAACCTTAGCAAGCTTGGCTCGGTTTGGTAGAGTTAGTATTCCGGTATCATTTAGCAATTTTCTAGGGGAGTCAGTTATTCTGTATCTGTTAAATGTACTCCCACGGCCGCTCAATGGAGGCGCACTTGGTGCGGCCCGTCGCGTCGCACCTCAATGGCTGGGGAAGCGCGTATTGGGAGAAGTTACAGTTTCTGCCGTCATTCTCCGTGAGGGCGCCACCACTCCAGGACAAGGCGCCGCCGGCACAGACGAGCAGACGACGCGGAATTAGCGCGCTGGCTGGGTTGGCGCGTGTTATCGTTTTGACTACTCAGCATAACCGCGTGGTTCTGATAGTTCTGCATGCGTGCCATCGGTGCCTGTGTCAACAGCGTCCTAAGCGTATGCAGCACCATGCCAGGCAACTGCTGTGTGCCGCTGTGCATCACGAAAGCAAGAAGAGATCGGATCCCGTGCGATTCACAACGTCGATCAGCATGGCTGAAAAACATATCTCGGGAAGGTTAGGACGGAAAAGGAAGCCGGTGGGAGCCGAGTGACAAGTCACTGGTATACTCACTGCACTTCACAGATGACGATTACAGGAAGAACATAAAACTGAAGATCCTGCTTCCTTCAGCTGCCCCCTCCGTGTTCCCGAACTGCCCACATTACAAGTTAAGTTACTCATGCGGGCTCATGTTGAGCCAAACAACTTTGAAAAAATTAATGTGCGCAGGTCAATAGCTTTATTTTCCCCACTTGTTATAGCTACACTTTATTTCCTCCTGGACAACCCCCCGTCTCATCCTGAAGCATGTGTGTTTCAAGATAGCTGCGCCACGATCACTTTTGTGACGATGATATCAAAATGGTATGCCTTGCCCAACATCGCATAAGTGAAGCCATAGAGACACCAAGAGGAGCCGCTCTATTTGTCAGATGACGAGTGACTCTCTTGGTTAGAGTTGGACTTTGCCATATCGAAGACATTCAGGTCAAGGAGGCACGTCGAAGCAAAGGCTAACCAAGCAAACGTACGAAGCAACAATCATGACAATCAGATCCACAGTGGCGCAAAATAAGTACCTTCTTGATCACATCAAGTATCTTGCAATGTCTTCTGTGTGCCTTACAAGTGCATTGCGTTTAACCGAATCTTATTTTCAGCTTGCGATACGCCCTAAAGCAGGCCCTCAACAGCAGGCCTGTAGTATCGGTTTTTAGCAGCCTAAGGCAATTCAAAGGCGGGAACGACAGAGTTGACGCAAGGGCTGCAGTTTTCACCTCGGAGAAAATACTGAAGGTACAACTAGCGAAAAAAAAAAAAATATATCGACTGAGATACACATTTTGCCATGGTTTGTGCAGGTTGGCATCTTGCAAGCATCAGTCTGCAAATGCACCTATCAACAATAGACAGCTATAAAACTTGGCATTCGTGATTATGAAAGTCGTACCTTGCCAACTGCCATATCACGTCTGCTGCGAGAGAGTTTTCGAGTCAGCTTCGATTCAATCATGTGTGGTGTGAACCAGCAGCTGACATAGAGTTAGCACCGATTGAATGTTTGGCTGGTTACCTTGCACGTCCATTTGAAGAGAAAGTATGAATAGTTTTACAGAATCTCATGAAACATTTTTATTTATTCTGTTTTCAGTGCCTGCCCGTGTTTTCATTATTTATATATTACCAAAGTTTAAATAACTTCTAGTGCTTACTTTAGAGTGTCAATAATTTTATTTTATTAGTCCCCATCCATTTATTAACTTTGTGCCTTGAGATTCCTGCAAAACCCTGGACTTATCAAAATTCTTGATGATGGACGCCTATGGTATCTGAAAATCACAATGCACCTTTGTTAGCAAGGTGATGAAGTTCCTGCAGGTCATAAGAAGCAGCAAGCTATGCAACATGTTAATTTCATCCCTTCTTCCCTATTTTGTGCAATTTCCAGAGTTGATTTGCGAGAGAAAAGACCGCAGTCACACTAAGACCTAACTAAACTAATGCGACCACTGCTGACCAACTGGATAGGCAACATCAATCAGACAGTGGAAAAAATCACGCTTGCACATAAACCTTTTTCGAGAAAAGTTCTTCGCTTGTAAAATAAGCTTGCGTGTCTTCTGTGCATCACGCGGCTTCATAATCAAACGAGAAAAAAATTGCCAAAGCCTGCGGGCGTGTCGTTGAACTGGCTGTCTTGTGTTGTTTCTTTTGCAACAGTTTGTGTTAGCTAGTATGTTTTGGTGGGGGTACCCACTTGAATATTATTTCCAGTGAAAACGGAGGAACAGGCTAAACAATAATGTTGAACGCTACGTCCAGAAAAGTGCACGCTGAATAAATGGCCCCAAACCATGCCCCGATTTCAAGATTGCAATATCTAATACGTTATTACAGTGGTTGAAACGCAACTAAATGGGTGCGCACTCAGCGAAGCACACGACTGCCCCGTTCTCGTTAAAAACGGAAGACCACGAATGACTTGGAAAAGCCTAGTGATGAAGACTTGCCGCTATCACCTTATCAATAGCAAACTTGCACATAGCATCACATACTGAGTGAGACGCCGCTCATAATCCTAAATTGAGCAAGCGCCGACCACGCGGACGCCGAAACGAAAGCACACCGCCCGAACTCGTCCCGGAGCGGTGGCGCCGCAGCGGTGGCGATGAGAACTAGGCGCAATACGGCCCTTCTGGGCGACGCGACGGGCCGCACCCAAGTGCGCCTACATTGAGCGGCCGTGGTACACCTTAGCTAGCTTGGCTCGGTTTGGTAGAGTTAGTATTCCGGTATCATTTAGCAATTTTGTAGGCGAGTCAGTTATTCTGTATTTGTTAAATATAAACCTTGGCTAGCTTGGCTCGGTTTTGTAGAGTTAGTATACCGGCATCATTTAGCAATTTTGTAGGCGAGTAAGTTATTCTGCGTTTGTTAAATGTAACCATTGGCTAGCTTGGCTCTGTTATGTAGAGTTAGTATTCCGGTATCATTTAGCAATTTTGTAGGCGAATCAGTTATTCTGTATTTGTTAAATGTAAACCTTGGCTAGGTTGGCTTGGGTTTGCAGAGTTAGTGTTCCGGTATCATTTAGCAATTTTGTCGGCGAGTCAGGTATTCTGTATTTGTTAAATATAGACCTTGGCTAGCTTGGCTCGGTTTGGTAGAGTTAGTATTCCGGTATCATTAAGCAATTTTGTAGGCGAGTCAGTTATTGTGTATTTGTTAAATGTAAACCTTGGCAAGATTGGCACTGTTTTGTAGAGTTCGTATTCCGGTATCGTTTAGCAATTGTTTAGGGGAGTCAGTCATTCTGTATTTGTTAAATGTAAACAAACCATGGCTAGCTTGGCTTGGTTTTGTAGAGTCAGTATTCCGGTATCATTCAGCAATTTTGTAGGCGAGTCAGGTATTCTGTATTTGTTAAATGTAAACCTTGGCTAGCTTGGCTCGGTTTTGTAGAGTGAGTATTCCGGTATCATTTAGTAATTTTGTAGGCGAGTCAGGTATTCTGTATTTGTTAAATGTAAACCTTGGCTAGCTTGGCTCGGTTTTGTAGAGTGAGTATTCCGGTATCATTTAGCAATTTTGTAGGCGAGTCAGGTATTCTGTATTTGTTAAATGTAAACCTTGGCTAGCTTGGCTCGGTTTTGTAGAGTGAGTATTCCGGTATCATTTAGCAATTTTGTAGGCGAGTCAGGTATTCTGTATTTGTTAAATGTAAACCTTGGCTAGCTTGGCTCGGTTTTGTAGAGTGAGTATTCCGGTATCATTTAGTATTTTTGTAGGCGAGTCAGGTATTCTGTATTTGTTAAATGTAAACCTTGGCTAGCTTGGCTCGGTTTTGTAGAGTGAGTATTCCGGTATCATTTAGCAATTTTGTAGGCGAGTCAGGTATTGTGTATTTGTTAAATGTAAACCTTGGCTAGCTTGGCTCGGTTTTTTAGAGTGAGTATTCCGGTATCATTTAGCATTTTTGTAGGCGAGTCAGGTATTCTGTATTTGTTAAATGTAAACCTTGGCTAGCTTGGCTCGGTTTTGTAGAGTGAGTATTCCGGTATCATTTAGCAATTTTGTAGGCGAGTCAGGTATTCTGTATTTGTTAAATGTAAACCTTGGCTAGCTTGGCTCGGTTTTGTAGAGTGAGTATTCCGGTATCATTTAGCAATTTTGTAGGCGAGTCAGGTATTCTGTATTTGTTAAATGTAAACCTTGGCTAGCTTGGCTCGGTTTTGTAGAGTGAGTATTCCGGTATCATTTAGCAATTTTGTAGGCGAGTCAGGTATTCTGTATTTGTTAAATGTAAACCTTGGCTAGCTTGGCTCGGTTTTGTAGAGTGAGTATTCCGGTATCATTTAGCAATTTTGTAGGCGAGTCAGATATTGTGTATTTGTTAAATGTCAACCTTGGCAAGATTGGCACTGTTTTGTAGAGTTCGTATTCCGGTATCGTTTAGCAATTGTTTAGGGGAGTCAGTCGTTCTGTAATTGTTAAATGTAAACCATGGCTAGCTTGGCTTGGTTTTGTAGAGTTAGTATTCCGGTATCATTCATCAATTTTGTAGGCGAGTCAGTTATTCTGTATTTGTTCAATGTAAACCTTGGCTAGCTTGGCTCGGTTTTGTAGAGTTCGTATTCGCGTTTCATTTAGCAATTTTTTAGGGGAATCAGTTATTCGTTATTTGTTAAATGTAAACCTTAGCTGGTTTGGCACGGTTTTGTAGAGTTAGTATTCAGGTATCATTTATCAGTTTTATAATAGCGAGTCAGGTATTCTGTATTTGTTAAATTTATACCTTGGCTAGCTTGCCTTGGTTTTGTAGAGTTTGTATTCCGGTATTATTCAGCAATTTTGTCGGCGAGTCAGTTATTCTGTATTTGCTAAATATAAACCTTGGCTAGCTTGGCTCGATATTGTCTAGTTAGTATTCCGGTATCATTAACTATTTTGTAGGCAAGTCAGTTATTCTGTATTTGTTAAATGTAAACCTCGGGTAGCTTGGCTCGGTTTTGTAGAGTTAGTATTCCGGTATTGTTTAGCAATTTTGTAGGCGAGTCAGTTATTCTGTATTTGTTAAATGTAAACCTCGGGTAGCTTGGCTCGGTTTTGTAGAGTTAGTATTCCGGTATTGTTTAGCAATTGTGTAGGCGAGTCAGTTATTCTGTATTTGTTAAATGTCACGCTAATGACGACGATGAAGGATTGTGATGGTGTGGCAGAGGAGGAGGAAGAAGCGTTGGTTTCACCTTGTCCCGCTACCTCAGCACTGTAAATAAACACCCCTTTCTTATATATATATATATATATATATATATATATATATATATATATATATATATATATATATATATATATATATATATATATATATATATATATATATATATAGGCTCTCGTGCCGGACGCGCGGCCGTTGACCTGCGGAGTTCCCTGCTCTCTCGACCTGTTGTTCAGCTCTCCGATGTCAAACCCCCGTCCTAACAAATTTGTGGAGGTGGTGTGTGCGACAGCTCTCAAGACGCATCCTCAACTGGTGGAGTTTTGTCGGAGCCGTCGCCTCGCTGGTCTCCCGCCCTTTTCAGTAAGAATGCAGCAGACTACCGAGCAGTCCCGAACATCAACACGGGACCCTCTGCCCCCGTCTGGCGATGCGCGCCGACGACCACCAGGCATGCGACGCTACCGTTTCGTGAACCTCGTTCCTTTGCCGGTCAAGCAGGGGAAGATGTTGATGTCTGGCTCACTCATTATGAACGTGTGAGCCGCTATAACCGCTGGGATGCGGTGGCTAAACTAGCGAATATTGTCTTCTTGACGCAAACCACTTTGATGTTGTATGAAAACCACGAGGACTTCCTGACCACTCGGGACAGTTTTGTCGAAGCAGTGAAGGAATGTTTCGGTGACCTAGCTACAAAGAAGAAACAGGCCGAGCAGACACTTGCTCAGAGGGCCCAGACAATAGGCCAAACTTGCACCACCTTCATCGAGGCCATACTCAAGTTGTGCAAGACCGCCAACAGCATGATGACCGATGACGATAAAGTAGGCCATCTGCTCAAGGGCATTGCGGAGGACGTCTACCACTTCAGCATTGCCAAGGACAACTTGAGTTCGGTATCTGACGTTATCCGGCACTGCCAGACATTTGAGACCCTCAATTCTCGCCGCATTACACCGAAATTTGGACGGCTCGCAAATGTCACTACAGTGGCTAGTATTAAAGAATTTCCATCTCAAAGCCTCTTGTGCGCCATCCGTGAAATTGCTCGCGATAAGATGTCAAGACGCGAACAGCTTGGCCGGCCCAATGGCTTCGCAGGTGACGTATATGCTCTTCGAACCTATGGGGGTGCGTGCCCGCCGATGTCCGCGAATGTCACCGACTTCGCCACCCGCGAAGACCATGGTCCTATCATTGAGGAACCAGCTGACTCGCCACTTGGTCGACCTGTTCCGGTGTGCTACAGGTGTGGCGTCGCGGGTCACATTTCCCGCTACTGCAATTTGTGAGGAGCGCTCAGATTGCAGTAGCGGGAAACCGACGCGCAGTCCAGTCCTACGCCGACAATTATCGGCCAGATCATCCTACCCGGAGGAGCCGTTTGCAAAGCGAAGGATTGCGAAGCCATTCTCCCGTGTGCGACCGTAATGTGACACCACCTCCTTCGTTTTATTTGCGCCGTTCCCCGTCCCCACGGCACCGGTCTCCGCCACCCTTGCAAAAAGAGCTAGCCAGCGCGGCCGATGGAAGTGAGGTCGCTGGACAATGTGCTCTGCTACCTAGTATTCCTCCGTGTGTATATGTTAAAGAACAAGGTTAATTTGGTTGTTGACGGTTTTTGTACTATGGCGTTGGTAGACACTGATGCGACTGTTTCGGTCATGAGTTCATATTTTATGAACCTTTTGACGAACACGTAATGTTTATTTGGGACAAATCTGCAAATATTTATGGAGTGAGTGGAGAGTTATTGTATCTGGTTGGGGTGTGTAGCGTTAAAGTTTCTTTGGGGGGGCAGAGTATTCCCGGCGGAATTTGCAGTACTACCTCGATCGACACACGCCGTAATCTTGGGAATTGACTTCCTGCGTACGTGCGGCGCTGCAGTGGATTGCTGGATGGGTGCGCTAAGTGTCAGTGGTTCACTTCGTCGTGAACTTTTGGAAGAGTGGTCAAATTATGAAGACGTTTTGTGTGTGTGTGTGATGAAGTCGTTTTACCGCCACATTCTGCAGTGTGCGTCCAGATGTCCTACTCCTTTGAGGCTACTACGGCGCCTCTTCATTCCCAGTGCGTAAAGAAAAATGTGTTATTGCCGCAAAGTTTTATTTGTGTGAAAGAGGGCAGTGACTGCTGTTTTCCGGTGACTGTGGTCTACACAGTGCTTACTGGAACCGGTTGTTTTTCCAGCGGGCTTGAAACTAGCTCCTTGTAGCGCAGCTATCCCGTATTGTGTAGCTCTCGCTTCTCCTTTTCCCGAAAACCCCGCTTCTCACTCGAACGCTGACAAGAAGCTTGTTCCGATGATCAGCGCATCTCTGAACGCTTCGCAACGCCAGATCTTGACGAACCTATTGTCTCAGCACGTCTCCGTCTTTGATTTTGCGCAGTCCGACGGCTCGCAACGTTTTCCTCTGTCTCGCGCACGCCATAGGATTGAAACGGGTTCTGCCCATCCCAACCGTCAAAAGCAGTACCGTGTGTCGCCATCTGAGCGTAAGATCATCACCGAGCAAGTCCAAGACATGTTGAACAGGGGCGTAATACAGGAGTCATCCACTCCTCGGGCTGCTCCCGTGATATTGGTAAAGAAAAAAGACGGAACATGGAGGTTCTGCATCGACTACCGTCGTCTCAACTCCATCACTAAAAGGATGTCTATCCTCTCCCGCGCATCTACGATGCCATCGATTATCTTTTCTCCGCGTCTTTTTTCTTTTCAGTTAATTTGCGATCGGGGTATTGGCAGATTCAGATGAACCCTGCTGACAAGGAAAAAATTGCGCTTGTTAGGCTTGACGGCTTATTTGAATTCAATGTGATGCTCTTCGGTCTATGTAATGCGCCGGCCACATTTGAAAGATTTATGGACTTAATACTTCGCGGCCTCAAGTGGGAAATCTGCATGTGCTATTTAAACAATGTTTTTATTTCTGGCCGGACGTTTACTGAACATAACACGCGACTGGCTATTGTTTTAGATCGCTTGCAGAAGGCTGGCCTTGTCCTGAAGTCTAAAAGGTGCCGTTCTGGCGAACGTCAAGAGCTGGTACTCGGACATCTCATCGAACAGGATGGAGACCGGCCAGATTCACAGAAAACTGAAGCAGTTGCAGCATTCCAACGACCACAGACGCAAAAGGAATTTCGCAGTTTTTTGGGGCTGTGCTCTTAATTTCCACGATTCATCCCAAGGTTTGCCGATGTCGCCTACCTTCTGACGTCCCTTCTCCAAAAGGGCGTCCCTTTCGACTGGACCTCAGATTGCGACGCGTCTTTTCACCAACTTAAGTTTCTGCTTACGTCACATCCCATATACTATGGCACTCCAACCCCTCTGCTCCAATGGAAGTCCACACTGATGCAAGTGGGATTAGTGGTGGCGCAGTGCTTGTGCAACGTTCGGCAACCGGCGAGCATATAATTGCGTATGCAAGCCGTTCCCTCAGTAAACCTGAACGTAATTACACTGTTACGGAGCAGGCGTACCTCGCTGTAGTTTTCGCTGTTCAGCAGTTTTGGTGCTACCTATATGGACGCCATTTCACGGTTGTGACGGACTATCATGCCCTGTGTTGGCTCGTCAACCTTCGTGATCCATCGGGTCGTCTGGAATGCTGGGCCCTTCGTCAGCAGGAGTACGACTTCACTGCTTCGTACAAGAGTTGCCGCAAACACGCTGGTGCAGACTGTCTTTCACGCCTTCCCCTTCCTATGACCAAATGGGACTCTGCTGACTTGGACCAGTACATCGCATACGTCGTGCCCGAGTTTCCCGACGCCTCGGCTCTACGGACTGCGCAAGAGACCGATTTAACCCTCGAGCCACTCCTTGTGGCGGCAAGGGATTCCACTGCCCAGCCCTCTTTGTATTTGTGATAGATTTCCCTTCAGAAAGGCTTACTCAAGCACCGGTACGAATTTTCAACTTTTGGTTCCCGAGAGTCACCGCTCGCGCATCCTGTGTGCCATGCACGACGACCCCACTTCCAGTAACCTGGGCTCTGCACGAACGCTCCACCGTGCCCGCGACCGGTTTTATTGACCGATGCGCCAGACGACTGAGCGATATGTGGCGAGCTGCACTGAGTGACAACGGCACAACGTCCTACGTCCACACCACAGGGCCTGCTGCATCCTGTGACTCCACCACCTGGTGCATTCGAAAAAGTCGGAATCGACCATATGGGTCCCTTCCCGAAGTCTTCCGACGGAAATCATAGGATCGTAGTTTGTGCTGACTATCTCACCCGCTACTGCGAAACGGCCGCTCTTCCTTCAGCCACCACTCACCACGTGTCCCTGTTCTTGCTCCGTTCTGTCACCCTCCGCTATGGACCTCCGCGAGTGATCATCAGTGATCGAGGTCGCGAGTTTACGGCAGATGTGGAATAGTTTCTCCGTTTGTGCGCGTCTCATTTTCGATGTTCCACACCATATAGCCCTCAAGCCAACGACTTGACGGAGCGCACAAACCACACTCATCAACATGCTCTTATGTACATCGTATCTGACCGCAAGAACTGGGATACCGTACTGCCGTTTATAACGCATGCCATTAACACTGCAGCACATGAGACGACCGGCTACAGTCCTTTCTTTCTTCTATATGCCTGTCCTCCTCGATATCGTTAAGACACCATTCTTCCTTATTCTATCCATGACGAGCCGTGCATCGCCAAAACTCGTTGTCGGGCCGAAAAACTCGCCGTCTCGCCCGTTTGCGAATTCTCGCTTCTCAAGAGCGTTCCAAAGCTCGCTACGTCTGCCGGCATAACCGTGTGTCTTACGCCCCTCGAGACCCTCGAAACTTAGTTTGGCTTTGGCGGCCTCTCCGCAAGCGTGGCTTAGCCCAGGAAATGTCGGCTCATTACGCTGGCCCGTACGTTGTGCTCGAGCGCGTCAGCGAAGTGAACTACCGAAGAGCACGAATGACAGCAAAGGGGCCGTCGCTCAGTCACAACCCAAGTTGCCCATGTCGCCCGGGTGAAGCCGTGTCACTGCCGTGAGAACGAATAACTACCTCGCCCGGGGGGCTTTGTCTGTCCATGGGGAAAATGTAGCAGTCCTGAAGATGAACCTGATAGAACAAGCCAAGAAGAAAGGCGTTTGAAAAAGGCTCTCTTGCCGGACGCGCGGCCGTTGACCTGCTGAGCTCCCTGCCCTCTCTACCTGTTATTCAGCGCTCCGACATCAAACCCCGTTGTAACAGTATATATATATATATATATATATATATATATATATATATATATATATATATATATATATATATATATATATATATATATATATATGTATATATATATATATATATATATATATATATATATATATATATATATATATATATATATATATATATATATATATATATATATATATACATTATATATATATATATATATATATATATATATATATATATATATATATATATATATATATATATATATATATATATATATATATATATATATATATATAGTTCCTTGTGGCCCGTTGTTCCACGCTTAAAACTTGAAGCAATGCACCAACTAGCCTGCAATAACGTCCTTGCAAGATACATACTCTGCGTGTGCTTGCGTGTGTGTGTGTGTGTGTGCGTGTGTGTGTGTATACCGGGTGTCCCAACTAAACGTAAAGAAGGTTTTAAGAAATACGGCGAACCATAGCGCAGTGAAATCAATTAAAAGGTGTTCAGAGTCGCCGATGCTATTCTGTATATTTCTTTGTTCACTAAAGTTAATTAGTAAATACTACATATCTATTTTAAAATATTATGGTCTTGAGAGAAAAAAATGTGAAAGCGAAAGTCGTGGATCTTCTCCAAAAGCGGTCAGGGACCTTGTTTTCATCAAATTAGCGTTTACGTCCAGTGAATATTTTACCAGGCGAAAACGAAACCTGGCGCAATAAAAAAAAATAATTCTTCGTTTTGACTGCGGCGTCACTTTAAAGCCTCGAGACACGTCAGAGATAACAAAATCCAATTTTTGTGCCATGCTCATTACGATGAAGCTGGTTGTACGTACTTGGCGAGTTATTTAAAGTAACAGCTGGTCACGGGACAGCATTTTTGAAGGCCTATAAATAGGGCGGTATAAGTCGTACTGTGAGAAAAATAGCGTAGCTAACCTTTTTGTGAGGTCTACAACTATAGTATTGGCACTTTTTCTCTCAAGGCAGTAATTAGGCTATAATTATTTAGTTGTTACTAATTATTCCGCTTTGGTGAAAAAAAATACTGCGGATTAGCATAGGTGACTGAACAGCTCTTCCTAAAAATAGTGGACTGAAAATAAAAAAGAAAACATTTTTGGAGGAACAAACATTCTACTGCGGAGGCCCAGTATGGTACAAAACTCATCTTGTTTAGTTACCTAAAACTCGTTAATTAGTTTTTCTAATTATCTCAGTTGGATGGCAGCTAAGTCCCATTGTGGAGAATAGGACGATACCATATCAATATTTGAAACGAAGAAAAACGTATACAGCGCGAATAAATCCGACGCTCTTTCCGTGTGAAAGTGAACGCAAGAGAAATGACGTCCGATGATGCTTGGCAATGGCGCCTAATTCGAATTCTTCTCTCTTAAAAATGACGGCCACGCAGTTGGTAATGACTGTCCTTTCCCTTCCACCGAGCTGCAAACTAATGTGATGCGAACGTGATGCGAGGGACTAAACCTTGCCGTTCGAGGAGGCGTAATTACAGAACCTCTTTTTTTGATTGCGCTCAGTTTCAATTTCATACCGAAAAGAAAAGCGTCCAATTTTTTCGCGCTCTTGGGCTTTAGAAAATGAGTTTTTCTTCGTTTCAGAAAGTGATATGCATCGATTTTTTTCGCGGCTTCAAACTCCCCATCGGGTATAACCGTCCTACTGGTATAATTAAAAATTAATTTGCGAATTATTTTATTAACATATTAGCGCATCAATTACCTCGATAATTGTAGGCGTTTTGCAGGATACTGTGTACACCATGGCAGAAGGTTTAATCCAGCAGATATTTTTTTATTTCGATTTTGAACCCACCACTTTAAGGAATTTATGAGCGTCCACTGAAAACTCGGTATATAACATATGCACCTTAAATAAGTTATTCATCCATATTGCAAAAACAGAAATACTTCAAGAGTATCTTACATCGGCCCATTGTTTTACGCCAACCAGCTGGAGTTCCGTAAGTAGCTCAACTGTCACGTTGGTCGAAATTGCAGATTTTGCCCATGTGTGGGCTAAGAGACAAGGGTGTAATAAATAAGTCTCTTTGCGCTGAAAAGAATTTCGTTGATCAATACCCTGAGCGGAAGTCCATGTGTGAATAAAGCAGCCCGTTCTCGACAGGCTTTTTTGTGCAGAACAATGACAGATACGTTCAAAAGGAAGCCTCTGTGTTGCTGTCTCGGAAAACGGACTGGGGTATTTCCATCTTCCGGTTGTGTGACGTCACATTCTCTACGTCACATTAATTCACTTCTTGTTTATTACCCATTTTAGTCTCTGGTACTTCCAAATTCCGTGTCAATCCCTTCCTATACGCTTTTTCGGCTCTACTTCCGGCTGCGTGGCGTCACATCCTTGACGTCACCTTAATTTACTTCTTGTTCACCCCTCTTAGTCTTTGGTACTTTCAAATTGCGCGCCAATCCCTTCTTATGCCCTTTCTCGGCTCTACTTCCGGTTGCGTGACATCACATTCTTGACGTCACCCTAACTGACTGCCGTAATTAACTACTTTAGTAGTTGGTACTTCCAAATTACGCACCGCCCTTTTTTCGCTCGACTTCAGGTTGCGTGACGTCACATTCTCAACGTCACCTTAATTGACTATTTTAGTATTTGATACATTCAAATGTGGCGACAAGCCATTGGCTAATGAGGCCATTTTCGCCTTTACTATTAAAGTTTTGGCCTCTAATTACCTAATTAAATTATTGGCCTAATTATTTTTCGGACACAACACTACTTCACTCTCCATCGATTGACACCACTCATTAAGCTCTACCACTCCTAAATTACAATGCTGCGGACACGATTTTGCGTCTTTTGCCTCTAATTGTTTACCTAATAACTTATTGGCCTAATTATTTTTTTGGAGACAACATTACGTTGCCCTCTATCGATTGACACCACTCATTAACCTCTGTCACTTCTCAGTTGCTCACAACTGCTGCGGACACGATTTTGCGGACACATTCGGCGGACGTGGTCTGCGGACAGAAATCTGTGAACATAGCGAAGTAATGCCTTTGCATTAAAAAACTACGAAGCGCTTTTGCACTAACAAAAAAAAACTACGAAGCGCTTTTGACCTACACACATCAGTATAATATGAGGGCAAGGCAAGGTGTGCCTGAGAATCCTTAAATCCCGCTGTCGTTGTCCGTCTCGTTTGCGGTTTTACCAAATGAACGAAATGAAATTTCTGAGTAATTGGCAAATTTACTTGTGTTTCTGGCTACTGGGTAGTGCATCTTCTTTGGCTTATTATTAGCTCCACACTATTATCGCCTCTTAAGGAACAAAACGTAGTAACCCACAGTCATGAATTTCGCAATTCTCATGTACGGTGCCGCTGCCACGCGGGCACTCCCAGTACCGCCCTTGAGACGATGCCCGGCTAACGGCGCCTGGTTCACCCTGCAGCTTGGTGCAGCGTCTCCCGCCCTTTTTTGTATGCAGCTCAGACGATCAGAGCTTGTCGTTTCGTGTGGAATTTTGCTCGCAGACATGGTTAATAATATCATTTTCATGGGGACGTGTTGAGCACACAGCACGGATAGAAATATAAAACCAATCAAATCTTCTACACGCCGCAGTGTTCGAGCAATGCCGTCAAGGACGAGATAAACTTGCACACATTACCTTTAGATGATATGCCCAGGAAGAAGAGGAGGATAATAAAATCAATTAATACCTTGCTATGAACAACTCACTGTGGAAAGCATCGTGGTAAAACGACATGGACGAAGAAGCACCGACCTAATAATGGCAGTACAACTGGTGTAGTTGTCGTTTCTGAATTTATTCATGATTCTCATTTTTTATCCTGCTTTATATACTCAGATTAGCCAGGGTGCAAATTGGAAAGTCTGTGACCAAAGCTATGAAGGTTTGTAGTGCGCATTTCTGTTGTGAGAAGTTGTACATTTCTGAGTGGCGAGTGGCGTGTAGCTGCGCCCAGATTAGATAGTTCGATGCGACGGCGTGCATGTTGAAGTGGAAAACGGGGCCGTATGCCATTCTTGTTCTATGTGCGTGAATGCACAATGCAGCATCTTAAAATGTGTCCATGAGTGCATGCCCATTATACACCTGAATATAGGTTGAAGAATTTAGCTGTGTTCATGCTTTTTCTTCGAGTCTCTATCCACTGTTTCTCCTTGGCCCTCAGCTGTGCTATTAGAGTCGCGTCGGAACGTGTTGTACAAGCCGCATAAAGCCGTCAGCAGACGAACATGATTCAGTAGATTGCAGAGCTGGGCTAGTTGGTACATATTTGTAGAGTTTAATATCAGCCTAAGGACGCAGTCACAGAAAGGCAGGCTGACAACGCTGTGCACTTGTCGATCATCCCAAGGAAAGCCATATTGGATTTTCGGTGGCGCCCGCTATAGCCCGTGAAAGTTGCCAATAGGCCAGGTAGAAAGCTACTGTCGTTCAGTTCTCACACCAAAGTAAGGCTAGCTGCTAACAATGAGCAACCGGCTTTATGCAAAAACATCATATGTATATGAAAACAAAGCTAGCATTCAGCGGACCATTTGCGGAGCTAGCTTTATCGAAAGGCTTGTTTTCAACCGAAATTAATTAAATGGCATTTTTCTTCGACCACATTCTCCTAATTTTCATGTTAATGAGACGAGAAACCTGCCCTTCTGCGTCAACTTTGGTATGACTGAGAAAGCTCCTTAAAGGGGAGCACGGTTAGTGCCAACCCTCACATAACCTCAAAAGCAGAAACGTAGGCTCGGGGACAAAATCGAAGACCTGTTTTCCAGCGCCTCGCTCTGTGTTCTATTGAAAGTAACTGAGCTCGGTGCGAAGCTCACACATATTAAGGGGGCACTGACTCTTTGCCTCTCCACAACGAGGGAGTATCATCTGAGGACGATGAGTTATTGGCTAATTTTGGTATACAATTCTGGTAGCGAAGCTGACTCATGAAGCCGGCTTGTGAAGCGTGGCAAGGGCGGCACAGTTAGGTGGGCGGATGAGGTTAAGGAGTTCGTAAAGGCCAAGTGGATCCAGCCAACACAGGACAGGGTTAATTGGAGGAATACCGGAGAGGCCTTCACCCTGCAGTAGATACAGCCCCAATGATGATGATGTTGTCAACTCAAAGAAAATTGAGAATGTGACAAACTATTTTCACCCGAAACTAGAAACAAAAACTCCGGCCCCATGCCAAGCATCTATGTCCGAACTTAACTTCGCATTCTTCGGCTATAAATTCGCTCACTCTGAAAAAGAAACCCTTAAGAGTTTCGAAACATGTTTCATCTTTCGACTATGGTCAGTGACTGCTTTATTTCATTGCAGAGACTTGAGAAACCACTGCACGAAGGATGCATTTTTGTCAGTGTCTCTCAAATTATTTATATGAGCCAGCGAGCCAACATCTAGAGCTTTTTATATACCATGGATTGATGTAAGTGTGCTCAATACGGATCTCTTCACCTGCGCCACTCCTGTACGCCGCCTGCATATGAACAATAGTAAAGGGCCGTCCAATAGTTACAACAATAGTTACAATAGTAAAGGGCCGTCCGTACAAATATGAACGGAAAGGCTGCACAGCGAAAACGACAGCCAGGCATTCCTGTTCGGTGACTGTGTAGTTTCGCTTCGGCTTGCTCAGGGTACGACTTGCGTACGCGATAACATGCTCTCGTTCATCGTGCCGTTGGACAAGGACTGCACCGAGAGCGATTTCACTAGCGTCCGTGTGAACTTCTGTCATTGCAGTAGGATCAAAGTGACGTAGGATGGGTTTCGATATTAAAAGAAACTTCAGTTGACGGAATGACGCGTCGCAGTCTGATGTCCAGTCAAAAGTAGAGTTTTTGTGGAGAAGGCATTTCATGGGTAAGCAACGTCAGCAAAGCAATGTATAAAGCGTCTAAAATACGAACACAACCCTAGAAAACTGAACTGCTTCACTGTCTGCGGGGGTTTAAAAGACTCAACAGCGGCAGTTTTCTGGGGATCCGGCATTACACCATCGCCATTGACAAGGTGTCCTAAAACCATGCGCTTGGCGCTCTCCAAAGCGGCACTTTTTCGAGTTTAGAAGTAGGGCGGCGTTGTGCAGACAATTCAAGACTCGTACTAGACGATCATTGTGTTCTTGGAAGGACTTCCCAAATATGACGACATCGTCCAGATAGCAAAGACAAATGTCCCATTTTAAACCACGCAAAACTGTGTCCATAAATTGTTCAAATGTGGCAGGCGCGTTGCACAGCCCGAATGGCATAACATTAAACTCATAAAGGCCGTCTAGCGTTACGAAGGCTGTGTTTTTCTTATCCGCAGGATCCATTGGAATTTGCCAGTAGCCAGATCTGAGATCAAGACAAGAAAAATAAGACGCACCAAAGAGGCAGTCGAGGGCGTCGTCTATGCGAGGAAGAGGATAGACATCCTTTTTCGTAACAGGATTTAGACGCCGATAATCGACGCAGAATCGCCACGAACCGTCTTTCTTGCGTACGAGAATAACAGGGGCTGCCCAAGGGCCCAAGGTGACAATATATATATATATATATATATATATATATATATATATATATATATATATATATATATATATATTACATATATATACTACATATATATATTGTCACGTGGTGGTGACAAGGTCGATGACACAATTGAAGAGTCGATGATTGCCCTGAAGAAACTGTTTATTGGGAGCTGACTTGCGCCCGCAAAAGAACTAAGCAACTCGGCGGCGGCGGTAGCAACAAACGTGCTCGTCGATCGTCGAACAAAGAATGCAGAACTGATACGCGATCCAGAATCAGAGTGATATATATATATATATATATACATATATATTGCCGCGAACCTTCAAAACAGTATTTGTTGTTTTTTGACAGCCGCCGGCATGCGGCCTTATCACTCTGATTCTGGATCGCGTATCAGTTCTGCATTCTGTGTTCGACGATCGACGAGCACGTTTGTTGCTATCGCCGCCGCCGAGTTGCTTAGTTATATATATATATATATATATATATATATATATATATATATATATATATATATATATATATATATATATATATATATATATATATATATATATATATATGGTCTTTAATACGCAGTCGTGCGAGTCGTCAGGCTTCCTCTGCACGCTGCAGGTAGGCGGCGACGTCAAGGTTGTCCGCTTTGGTTACGTGCGGCAGAATTGCGTCGAGCGTCGTCGTGGGCTCCCTGTCGTGAACAAGCTTGAACGGGGTCGCTCTGGTCGTCTCCTGCACTGCCGTGTTATAAGCGAAGATCACGTACGGCAAGATGGCGTCCCAGGTCTTGTGTTCAGTGTCGACGTACATGGCGATCATGTCCGCGATCGTTTTGTTCAGGCGCTCCGTAAGGCCATTGGTCTGGGGATGGTACGCAGTTGCTCGTCGATGGCTTGTATGACTGTATTCTAGGATGGCTTGCGTTAACTCTGGTAGGGTAGAAGCGTCCATTTACTGTAACCCTTGCGGTGCATCGCCCCGATGGCGTAATAAGGTTACCACCAATGGTGCGGATTAGCGGGCCGTTCCAAGTGGTTGTCACTTTCTTGAGCTAGGCTGCGAAAGCTCCACTGGTGACAGAATAGTCGGCACCAGTGTCCACTAGGGCGGTAACCGTGCGTCCGTCGACTGCAATTTCAAGGTCGCTTGTTCGCGTCCTAGTATCGCACGTTGGCTTCGGTGTTCGATCTCTGCTTCGTCTCGTGCTGAGGTCGCAGCCGGGGCACACGGTTGTTACTTCGCTGGGCGGCAGTGGTAGCTTGAAGTTTGGTCGTGTCATCTTGGATGTTGACGTCGGGCGTAGCGGCGGTGTCATATTGAAGTCTGGGCGTGTCGAGGGCGTCTTCACAAGTAATGTGGGCTTCATAGCGGCGTCGTCGTTACTTGTCGTCGGCGGCGGAGGATATTCGTTATTTCGCCGTATAGCAACCTCACCTCCAAAGGCTGCTACCTTTAGCTTCCCCTACGAGGGCTTGGGGACCTTCCTCGCACACTATCATCGTAGCTGCGGCCTGGCGACGAAAAGCGGGCCTTGTACGGCGATGGGGACCTGAATCGACGGGTTGGTGGCGCCAACTCACCGCTACGTAGGTAACTCGATTTCTTGAGGTCGTTCCCCGGGGCGGGTCATGGGGCGTCGACTGCAAATCCGCGGAGGCCGATTCGTCGGTACGGGCAGTCGCGTAGAATGTGAACGGCTTCGCCCCAGTGGAAGCATAATGGCGTGTTGTTCGCAGTCCTCCAGGTGTCGCATTTCCCAGGGCTCGGGGTCGTTGGTAGGCTTGGCGGGCTGGGGCCAAGGGGCGGCTTTCAGGAACAGGTCGGTAGCGGCGAGGGCTTGGAAAATCATCACGTCAGGGCGCAGGGCGACGTAATGCAGCAGCGTAGTTCATCGCTGTTGCCTCTTGTGCTGGAACTGTCGCCACCATTGCTTTAGGAACGCCCAGCGCCTGCTGGACGTCTTCACGGACAACGTCCGCGAGCATCGCCACCTGGGCTAGTTGCTATGATGGCAGGAATCGGCGAAGCTCCTCCCGCACGATCAAAGGGTGGCTTTCGGGGGCAGGATGGTAGCCACGAGGGCTTGGGAGGTCACGTCGGGGTGCAGGACGACGTAATGCAGCCGCATAGTTCATCGCCGCTGATTCATGAACTGGAGCCGTCGGAGTCGTCGTTTGAGGAACGCTCAGTGCCTGCTGGACTTTTTGACGTACGATGTCCGCGAGCGTCGCCACCTGGGCTTGTTGTGATGATGGCAGCAATCGGCGGAGCTCCTCTCGCACGATCTCCCGGATGAGGTCCCGAAGATTCTCTCCGCTTGCAGATGCGCTGGGGTAGTGGCTTGAGTACTCCGGTTGAATTGGTCGCTCGTAGTGGCGCATCCGGGTGTCCAACGTCTTCTCGATGGTAGACGCTTCCGTTTCAAATTCCGCCACGGGTTGGTGCGGATTTCGGACAAGACCTGCAAACAAATGATTCTTTAACGCCTCGCATTAAAAAAATTGACTCTATCACTTTTGGTCATATTAGGGTCGGCGCGGCGAAAGAGGCGCTTCATCTCCTCAACGTACGTCAGGACAGGCTCGTTAGGGAGTTGAAGTCTTGACTGAGGGAGGGCCTGGGCTCTTTCCTTTCGGACGACGCTTGAAGATGCAGTCAAAAACACTTCCTTGAAAATCTCCCAATCCTTCATAGCTGCCTCATGATTTTCGAACCAAACTCGGCCACGTCCTTGAACAAAGTAGACTTGCCTGAGTTTCGCGGCGTCGTTCCAGCCATTGAGTTCTGCCACACGGTCGAAAACGTCCATCCAGTCTTCCGCATCTTCACTGGGCAATCCTTGGAAGATGGGGGGCTCCCTGGGCTGCACGAAGGCTACAGGTGCTGTTGACTGGGTCATTTTCAAAGCAGATGCCTTCCGGAGTCAAACTGGGTCAGGCAGCAGACCGTGTTCGGGTTGTAGGCCTTGGAGTCGGCGGCTGGCTCGGTGACTTCTAGGCTGGTCCCCCAGGGTGACAGGAACAAGGCTGGGGTCTTCGGATCTAAGGCAGCACCTCCACCAGATGTCACGTGGTGGTGACAAGGTCGATGACACAAATCAAGAGTCGATGATTGCACTGAAGAAACTCTTTATTGCGCTGACTTGCGCCCGCAAAAGAACTAAGCAACTCGGCGGCGGCGATAGCAACAAACGTGCTCTTCAATTGTCGAACAAAGAATGCAGACCTGATATGCGATCCCGAATCAGAGTGATAAGGCCGCATGCCGGCGGCTGTCAAAAAACAAATGCTGTTTTGAAGGTTCGCGGCAATATATATATATATATATATATATATATATATATATATATGTAAGCGACTCAGGCGATGAGAGATGCCGTAGTGGAGGACTCCGAAAATTTCGACCACCTGGGGTTCTTTAACGTGCACTGACATCGTACAGCATACGGGCGTCTTGCTTATCACCTCCACCGAAAGGCGGCTGCCGAGGCCGGGATTCGATCGCGCATCCTGGGGAACAGTAGTCGAGCGCCGAAATCACCGCGCCACCCCGGCGGGGTCATATATATATATATATATATATATATATATATATATATATATATATATATATATATATATATATATATATATATATATATATATATATAGTCACGGACAATAAGGCTAGACGTGCCTAAAAAGACAGGGCGAAGTTGTACCAGCAGCCAGCGTTTTCAGCTAGAAACCAAATAGAATACGGAAGCGGAGTAAGGTCCCCTACACGACAACGAACAAGTGCATAGTACACTGCACAAGACCGCGTGAAATACGGCTTCATGCGGACAACGTGCACCACTTCGGAGCGTGGTTGCCGATGGGAGGGCTCACAGTACCCACTGAAAGAACTTTGTATGTCACTTCCGTGACACGGCGCAGAACTTCGTAAGGTCCAAAGTAACGCGACATAACTTTTTCAGACAAGCCGGGCCGGCGCACCGCTGTCCACACCCAAACATGCTCTCCCGGTTAGTATGTAACGTGTCGATGACCGAGGTTGTAGCGACGCGTATCATTTCCCTGCTGTTGCTGAATGTGAATTCGGGAAAGTTGACGTGCTTCCTCGGCGCGCTGAGCAAACAGTTCGGCGTCGGGCGTGAGAAGATGATCATCAGTGCAGCACGGAAGTATGGCATCCAACATCGTCTGAACGGCACGTCCGTAGAGCAGGCAAAATGGCGCAAAATGCGTCGTCTCTTGGATGGCAGTGTTGTAGGCATATGTGACGTACGGGAGAATCTCGTCCCAGGTCTTGTTTTGGGAGTCTATGTACATTGCAATCATGTCAGCTATCGTTTTATTGAGCCTCTCCGTGAGGCCATTCGTCTGTGGATGATAAGCAGTGGTTTTGCGATGGCTCGTGTGACTGAGTTCAAATTAGTCGTGCATAAGTTGTGCCATAAACGCAGTGCTTCGATCGGTGATGACTTAGGACGGTGCGCCATGGCCCAACACGATTTGCTGCTAAAAAACTGGGCGATCTCAGATGACGTGCCACGCTTCACCGGCTTGGTTTCCGCATACCGTGTGAGATAGTCGGCCGCGACTGTAATCCATTTGTTACCGACCGTTGTCAGCGGAAATGTGCCGAGACGGTCGATGCCGATTTGATTAAACTGCGTCCGGGGAGGCGCAATAGGCTGGGCAAACCCGCTGGCCTGAGAGGCGGCGCCTTTCGACGTTGGCACTCACGACAGCCTCTGAAGTAGCGATGAACGGCGTCAGCACGTTTAGGCCATTAATTGACTTGTCAAACTCGGGCGAGTGTGCGGGAAAAGCCCAAGTGGCCAGAGGTGGGCTCATCACGACAAGCAAAAAGGATATCGGCACCAAGGTCGGTCGGCAATACGAGGAGGTACGCTCGGTCAACAGTGCTGGAGCTTTTCTTGAATAGAACGCCATTCCGGAGACAGAAAGCAGACCGGTTCCAAGCAAATTGGCGAGGGATATCAGCAGCTCGACCCTCCAGGTGATCAATGACAGGTCGAAGGTCCGTGTCAGCTCGCTGACGGGTCATTACGTCTGAAGCACTCACCAGTCCACGAAAACCGCTCTCGTCGTCCGTGCTCTCATCGACTAAACCGACGGGTGCGTGACAGCGCGTCAGCATCTTCTTGCTTCTGGCCAGATTTATACACAACGGTGTACTCAAATTCTTGGAGGCGAAGGCCCCATCGTGCAAGGTGATCCGATGGGTCGCGGAGGTTGGCCAGCCAGCACAAAGAATGATGGTCGGTGACCACTTTAAAAGGGCGGCCATAAAGGTAAGGCCTAAATTTCATGGTCGCCCACACAACCGCAAAGCATTCCTTTTCCGTAGTGGAATAGTTTGTCCCGGCACAGGAAAGCGTGCGACTGGCATACGAGATGACCTTTTCGACGCCTGCTTGGTGTTGAACGGGTACAGCGCCGAGACCGATATTCAAGGCGTCGGTGTGGACTTCAGTGTCAGCGTCTTCATGAAAGTACGCAAGAATAGGACTCGTTTGCAGTCGTCGGCTCAGCTCCGCGAAAGCCTGTTGTTGCTCGGCGCCCCACACGAACTGTGTATCATCGCGCGTGAGGCGAGTCAGGGAGGCGGCAACCTTGGAAAAATCGGCGATGAAGCGGCGGTAGTACGCGCAGAGAGCCAGGAAGTGTTTGAAACCTCTCTTGGGTGCAGGAAAGGGATATTTGGCGACAGCAGAAGTCTTGTCGGGGTCTGGCCTCACGCCACCGGCGCTCACGAGATCACCGAGAAACTTCAACTCTTTCTAGCCAAAGTGACATTTCTCTGGCTTGAGTGTTGTCAGCTGTCCGAAGGGCATCTAACACTGTGCGCAGGCGTTGAAGGTGTTCGGCAAAGGTTTCAGACAACATGACGACATCATCGAGGTAAGCTAAACAAATTTACCATTTGAGGCCAGCGAGGACCGTGTCCATCATGCGCTGAAGAGTAGCCAGCGCTCAACATAGGCCTAAAGGCAGCCCTTTGAACTCATACAGACCATCTGGGATGACAAAAGCCGTTTTTTCGCGGTCCTGCTCATCGACCTGAATCTGCCAGTACCCGCTCTTCAGGTCAATTGAGGAGAAGTACTGGGAGCAACGTAGTCTGTCGAGCGAGTCATTGATACGAGGCAGCGGGTATAGACGTCTTTTTTCGTGATGTTCAATTTTCTATATTCAACACAGAAGCGAAGGGTCCCATCCTTTTTCTTTACCAGCACGACAGGGGACGACCACGGTCTGCTGGAAGGTTGGATGACACCATCACAAAGCATCTCCTGAACCTGTGTCTGAATCGCTTCACGTTCCGTCGTTGAGATGCAGTACGGCTGCTGGCGTATAGAGTGGGCATCGTCGGGCGTAATCATGCGATGCTTCACAAGAGGCGTTTGGCAAATTTTCGATGAGGGTGCGAAACAAGCGCTGTATTCTAGGAGAGAGCGGAGTTCGCGCTGCTGTGTTTCCGAGAGATCCGTACTAATATCAAAACGGTCAAGGGATGGGCGCGCATTTTCAACTGCACCGAATGTAAAACATTCAGAAAAGTCCGCTAAAGAGTCGGCGAATGCGATTGCAGTAGCGCGGAAAAGATGACGGGGTTCGTTCCTGAAGTTAGTCACCAGGAGCTCAGATCGGCCGTTACGGAGGTGGATGAGACTCCGCGCCGAGGTGATGCCGTGGGTGAGCAAAAGGAACTGATTGCCCTCAGCGACCGCCGTCTCGTCACGTAGTTCGGCGCAGGTAACACAAAAACACTGGAACGTGGTGGAATAGAAACGTTCTCGGCGGCAATTCGAAGGGCGGCGTGGCGGTGCTGGCGATTCTCGGTGTCAGTATCAGCAGCTTTCTCGGTCTAAAATGTCACGGTACGCTTCCGGAGATCGATAATGGCTCCATACTCCAGGAGAAAATCAACACCAAGGATACAGTCGCGGAAGCAGTGAGGTATCATGAGGCAGTTCAGTTCAGTCGTTCAGTCGTGCCCGACTCTTCGTGGCCCTATGGACCATATCACCACACGCTTTCCGGTCTCTCACTATCTTCGGAATCTTAACATCACATAACTTCATCTGCAGCGCCTCGAGGATGCCCTCTAACCATCGCGTTCGCTGCCCACCGCTTCTCCGGTGACCCTCAACCTTTCAACATCAAATCTTTCTCCAGCGACTCCTCTCTTCTCATACGATGACCAAAGTAACGGAGATTTACCTTAGAACGTGACCCTCCAATGAGCAGTCATGGTTTATGGTCGACAATATCGACTGATTTCATCTTCTGGCAGTCCAAGGAACTCGCAACAGCCTCCGTCAGCACCAAAATTCAAACGCGTCGATTCTTCGGCGGTCAGCCTTCTTCACAGTCCAACTCTCGCATCCATACACCACAACTGGAAAGACCATGGCACGGTTGGCAGTGTTATGTCTCTGCTCTTTACTAGGCGGTCAAAGGAAGCCATGGCTCTCTTTCCCAGAAGCAGGCGTCTCCTAATTTCGTGGCTGCAGTCTCCTTCCGGGGTAATCTTGGAGCCCAAGAAGAGAAAATATGTCACAGCTTCCACTTCTTATCCCTTGATGCTCCAGGACTTGATAAGGCAAGACACCATGATCTTTGTCTTTTTAATCTTCAGTTTAAGCCCAAACGTCTCACTCTCTTCTTGTACGCGCATCAGAAGGCTTTTGAGTTCCACTTCACTTTCTGCCTTTAAAGTAGTATCATCCGCATATCTAAGGTTGTTGCTACGTTTCCCAGCAATCTTCACTCCAGCTGAAGACGCGTCCAGACTGGCCTTCATCATGATGCACTCAGCATATAGGTTAAATGGACAGGGCGACAGTATGCAGCCTTGTCTCACTCCTTTCTCAATAGAAAACTAATCAGAAAGACCATGTCCAGTTCTGACTGTCAGCTCTTGCCCTTCATAAAGGTTCCTGAGGAGACAGATGAGGTGAATTGGAACTCCCATCTCTTCGAGAGCTTGCCAGAATCTGCTGTGATCTACGCCGTCAAACGCTTTCGCATAATGAATGAAGCAGAAGTAGATGGGTTTCTGGAACTCTCTTGCTTTTTCCATGATCCAGCAAAGGTTGGCAATCTGGTCTCTAGTTCCTCTGCCCTTGCGAAATCCAGCTTGCACGTCCGGAAGCTCCCGATCTACCTACTGCCGCAGCATACCTTGGAGGATTTTCAACATCACTTTGCTAGCATGCGAAATAAGCGTGATCGTGCGGTAGTTGGAACAATCTTTGGCACTGCCTTTCTTTGGAATGGGGATGTAAACTGACCTCCTCCAATCCTGTGGCCACTGCAGGGTTGTCCAAATTTGCTGACATAATGTATAGAGAACGTTAACAGCGTCGTCATGGTTGATGTTTTTAAGCACTTCAGCTGGAATGCCATTAATTCCGCTAGCTTTGTTCTTAGCAAGGCTGGCTAAGGCCCATTCAGCTTCACTCTTCAGGATGCCCGGCTCGAGATCAGTAATCACAAGCGTCTTATGTTGGGTTTGCACATCCGGGTTCGTTTTGTATAGTTCTTCTGTGTATTCCTGCCACCTCTTCTTTATCTCCGAGGCTTCAGTGAGGTCCCTGCCTCGTTTGTCCTTTATAACGCCCAGCTTAGCACAGAAGCTTTCTTTGATATATTTCATTATCTTATACAGAGCTGTTGTGTTCCTCAATTGGCTGTTGTCCTCAACGCTTGGCACTGTAAGTTCAGGAGGGCATTCTTATCTCTTCTTGATATTTTCTGAAAATCCGCATTGAGAACCTTGTATCTTTCTCTTTCCCCCATAACTTTTGCCATCCTCCCTTCCTCAGCTATTTGCAACTCCTCTTCAGATAACCAGTTTGCATTCTTGCATTTCTTTTGCTTTGGAACTACCTTTGTAGCAACTTCTTGTATAATATCACGAACATCCGTCCACATCTCTTCAGGCTCTCTGTCTTCTAGATCTAATTCTTGAAATCGATTCCTCACTTTCACAGCATATTCTGATGGAATTTGATACAGGTCATACCTGAAAGGCCTTCTAGTTTTCTGCGTTTTCCTCAATCGAAGCTTAAATTTGGCAACAAAAAGCTGATTATCGGCGCCACAATGAGCCCCAGGCCTTGTTTTTACTACTTGTATAGCGCTTCTCCATCTCTGCCGGGAAAGAATATAATCAATCTGATTCCTATACAGGCCGTCCGGTGAAGCCCATGTGTACAGGCGCCTCCTGTGCTGTTGAAAATGAGTATTCGCTATGGTCAGGCTGTTTTCTTGACAAAACTCTACTAGCCTCTGCCCAGCTTCATTTGGCTCACCAAGACCGAACTTGCCTGTAATTCCGGATATTTCTTCACTTCCCGCCTTAGCATTCCAGTCTCCTATGAAAAAAGGACGTCTGATGATGGAGTGCGGTCTAAAACGCATTGGAGGTCAGCATAAAATCTCAATGTCAGCTTCTTCAGCAGTAGTGGTTGGTGCATCATCATCATCATCATCAGCCTGACTATACCCACTGCTGGGCGAAGGCCTCTCCCTTATTTCTCAACTTAACCCGGTTCTTTGCTAGCTGCATCCACTTGACCCCTGCGAACTTCCTAATCTCATCCGCCCACCTAACATTCTGCCGCCCCCTGCTACGCTTTCCTTTCCTTGGAATCCAGTTTGTTACCCTAAGCGACCATCGGTTATCCTCTCTTCGCACTACATGTCCTGCCCATGTCCATTTCTTCTTCTTAATTTCCACTAGAATGTCGGTAAGTTGAGTTATTTCTCTGACCCCCTCTGCACGCTTCCTATCTCTTAATGTTACCCCTACCATTTTTCGTTCCATAGCCCTCTTTGTTGTCCTCAACTTAAGTAGAACTCTCTTGGTTAGCTTCCACGTTTCAGCGCCATAGGTGAGTACAGGTAAGATGCAACTGTTATATACTTTCCTCTTTAGCGATACCGGTAAGCTGCTAGCCATACTCTGCGAGTGCTTGCGATCTCTGCGAGTGCCTGCGAGTGCTGTGAGTGAGTTGGTGCATAGACTTGGATAACTGTCATGTTGAAAGGGTGACCTTGGATCCGAAGTGAAATCATTCGGTCGTTTCTGGGGTTGTACCCAGGCACTGCTTTGCCCATTCTTCTGTTTACTATGAGAGCGACCCCATTTCTTCTACTGGATTCGTGCCCACAATAAAATACATAATGGTCGCCGGAATTAAAGTCTCCCATTCCGGTCCACTCGCGCTCGCTGATACTCAAGATATCAATGTTCAATCTGTCCATTTCTCACTTGACGACATTCTGTTTACCTTGCGTCATAGATCTTAGATTCCATGTTGCTATGTAATATATTTCCTTGCAACATTGGACTTTGCGGTCGCTTCCCGACACATCCACAACTGAGCGTTCTTTTGGCTTTAGCTCAGCCGCTTCATTCGTACTGCAGCTACTAGGAATCGCCCTTTGTTCATCCCCAGTAACATGTGGGACGCCTTCCAACCTGGGGGCTCATCTTCCGGCGCCATATCATTAATGGTATTGTGACTGGCCATAGGGTTTTCTTGGCAGGAAATACTGGAGTGGGTTGCCATTACCTTCTCCAGTGAATCACATTTTGTCAGAACTCTGTGCCGTGACCTGTATATCTTGGGTGGCCCTACACAGCAGAGCTCACGACTTCATCGAGTTCCGCAAGCCCCTCCGCCACGACAAGGCAGTGATGAGGCAGCTGACAACAAACGTGGAGTTGCGAATTTGTACTCTCGCCGTGCACTCGCCGCTCGGAGTTACGATATGTCCGCCAGCGGTGCGAATCTGCGTGCCAGACCATGGCGTCATTACATTTTAAGATGCGCCGCTAGTTTCCCACTGAAAATCGAAAAATCAGCGCCAGTGTCTACCAGTGCGCTAACCTTATAGCCGTCGAGGACCACCGGTATATCCAGCGAGTATCTATCCTCATATTGTCACGTAGGGGTGACAAGGTCGACGGCACAAATGAAGGGTCGATGATTGCACTGAAGAAACTCTTTATTAGGCTGACTTGCGCCCGCAAAGAACTAAGCAACTCGGCGGCGGCGATAGAAACAAACGTGCTCGTCGGACAAAGAATGCTCGTGACACTCGGCAACGCTCAATTTAAAGGCTGCACAGAACAATCTAGATAACGTCGCAAACAGCTAGCAGCACGGGCTGGAACATTGTGGAAAGACACCCGAGTGGCCGGAACCTTCGAGACAAATCTCGGTGCATCTCGTGCTACAACAAAACTGATAAAGGTGTGACTCGCGACATCGAGCATTAACAAACAAAGATTACGGAACTTATACGTGGTCCAGAATCAGAGTGATGAGCCTGTATGCCGGCGGCTGTTAAAAAACAACAAATACTGTTTTGAAGGTTTCGCGGCATTACTCCCCCCTTAAAACAAACATCGCCTCGATGTTCCAAAACAAAGAAACTTAAACATAAACACTGCAAAGTTTAAACACCACAGATTCTTTAACGCGCGTAATATGGCTTCAGTCGTACAACATGTACAATTTCTGGGCGTGCGCGTCGCCGTTGTGATGTTGACGTTCCGTCGGGAATGACTTCATAGTCCAGTGGTCCGACGCGGCGAAGGATTTTGTATGGCCCAAAGTATCGACGCAACAACTTTTCACTTAATCCGCGACGGCAAATTGGTGTCCAAACCCACACTTGGTCTCCTGGATTGTACTCTGCGTGGCGTCGTCGTAAATTGTATCGTCGGCTGTCGGTGCGCTGCTGGTCTTTAATACGCAGCCGTGCGAGTCGTCGGCAAAGAATGCTCGTCACACTCGGCAACGCTCAATTTAAAGGCTGCACAGAACAATCTAGATAACGTCGCAAACAGCTACCAGCATGGGCTGGAACATTGTGGAAAGACGCCCGAGTGGCCGGAATCTTCGAGACAGATCTCGGTGCATCTCGTGCTACAACAAAACGGATAAAGGTTTGACTCGCGACATCGAGCATTAACAAACAAAGATTACGGAACTGATACGCGGTCCAGAATCAGAGTGATAAGTCTGTATGGCGGGGGCTGTTAAAAAAACAACAAATACTGTTTTGAAGGTTTCGCGGCAATATGTACGAACTGTCGTCAGAGCCGTCAAGTCGCGGTCGCTCAACGGTCGGGTTGTCGGGGGGTCTTCTTCGCGTCGATTACAAGCAGCCTCGCCCCTGGAGGTCGCTGTCTTTAGTTTCACCGACGCGGACTAGGCGATCGTCGCTGCGCCATCCAGGAGGAGCTGGGCTGCGACGATGGTCGGCGTGGAGACGGAGAGCGTTACTGTCGCTGGGAAGTTGGCATCATGCGCCACTGGGATGAGTAGTCCTCAATCTCACGAGGTCGTTAGCCTAGTGGAGGGCGACGCATGTTGATGGGAAATCCGTGCAGTCCCAGATCTCGATAGGGGCACTGGCGATACAGATGACCTGGTTCCCCGCGCAGTGGAAGCACAGGCGATTTGGGGGCGGCACAGGTCCGCTTTCCGCTGGGGTGGTCGTCGGTTGTTGATGTACGACTCAGTCTGTGCAGAATAAAGTGAGCCTTGACCGGGCGGCTGTAATGGCGTCGTAGTAGGTGCAGGGAGTCGCAACATATCTGCATACGTTGGACGATGGTATTCCGCGGGAAAAGGGGGCGGATCAGCAGATGGTACCGAAGGCCTCAATGCTTGAAGCTCTTCGCGGACAATGCCAGCTATAGATCCGACCATCGGCTGGGGAGCACCAAAAAGCGTCTGGAGCTCTTCGCGTAAAACAGAGCGGATGATGTCGCGTAGATTCTGGGTGGCCCTAAAGGCCGAAAGTGGCTCCGCAACCGGAGCGGTGAGTACCGGTCAGTCGTAGGTGGTAGACCGCTGCCGGAGCATCCGCTCCATTGTGACAGCGTCCGCAAGAAACGCGAAAACCGTGCTCGGTGGATTACGCACGAGACCAGCAAATAGTTCTTCTTTAACGCCGCGCAGGACCTGGCGCACCTTTTTGTTTTCGGGCATGGCCGGGTCTTATCGCCGAAGATCCGGGTTATGTTCTCCACATACGTGCTTATAGTGTCATTTGGCATCTGCATAGAGTCTGTACGGCCCTTTCTGCGTGTTCTCGCCGATCCGCGCTGGTATAGGTCTCAAGGATGCGTCGGCAGAACTCGCGCCATGATGTTAGGGCGGCTTCTCGGTTCTCGCACCACGTACGAGCGCCATCTTTCAGGGTGAAGACGACGCTTCTAAGCTTGGCGGCGTCGTCCCATTGATTGAATGAGGCAACCCGTTCAAACTGGACGAGCCAGTCTTCTCACAAATGCTGCGCTGCTTAGTTTTACACGGACAAAGAAACTGGACAAACGCTGAGGTTAAGCGCAGCGTTTCTTCGCGTTTCTGCGGATCTTTGGTTTGACTGCCGTGGAAGGGCTGAGGCTGTCGTGGGTTCTACAAATTGTAGTAAACTGGAGCTTGCATGGCAGGTAGAGGGTGGCTGCGGGGCTGGACTCCAACGGCCCGTGCTCAGGGGGCAGGTCTTGATCTCTCTGGCTAGCACGGTACACAGGGGTGCCGACTGGCACAGGAGTTGAGTCCTGGGCGTGCGGAGGTGTGCCGGACATGTACTGGGATCGATACTCAGCGCGGACACCAAATTATGTCACGGAAAGTAGGGCTAGACTTGCCTAAAAAGACCAGCAGCCAGCGTTTCCCACAGAGCTCGCGAGCAGACTTCAGCCTCTTTTACTCCCAAGCGCCACCTAAGAATCTCGGGAACAGCAGGTGGCAATATATATATATATATATATATATATATATATATATATATATATATATATATATATATATATATATATATATATATATATATATATATATTTATTTTATTTATTTAGTACATACTGCAGGCCGTGAGGCCCAAGCAGGAGTGGATTACAAACAAGTTATTACGAGTGAGCAATAATACCAAGATGCGAACAAAACAAAGCACAAACAGCGGTAAATGAAAAAGATAATGGCACAGCATAACCAAAGCTAAACATGGTCATAAATCAGGTCAAGAGACTGTAGGCAGGTAGCTGGCAAGTTATTCCCATCACTGATGGTCTGCGGAAAGAAAGAGTGTTGAAATAACCTAGTCTTAGCAAAGTACGGGGTAAGAGAAAGGGGGTGAGAGTGTCGGGTTTGTCTGGTGTTCGATACTAGCAGGTACGGTGAAGAATCTATTCCAAGTTTATGGTTAAACAATAAGTATAATAATTTCAGTCGGAGTAATTTTCGCCGGGATTGAAGGGTAGGTATTGAATTCGATTGCATCAGTGTAGAGACAGAGATTGTTCGACAGTACTGCGAAAACATGAAACGGACGGCTTTCCTTTGGATCCGCTCTAGAGCGTTTATGTTGGTGACAGTATACGGGTCCCATACAATACAGGCATACTCTAATTTAGTCCTTATAAAAGTTTCGTATGCTAATCTTTTAACTTTGAGAGGGGCATCCTTTAGCTTATGGCGCAACAAGCAAAGTTTACGAAATGCAGACGAGCAAGTGTTAGAGATATGAGTGTTCCAGTTTAAGTTGCTTGTTAATGTCACACCAAGATATTTAAATTCGTTAACTTCAGCTATTAGACCTGAATCTAAAGAAAAAGAGTATTTTAACGGATTATGTTTTCTTGTAACACGTAGTAACACCGTCTTTTCCGAGTTTAGTTTCATTCCCCATTTACAACACCATGTGAATATGTTGTTAAGGGTCATGTTTAGTGCTACCTGGTCGTCAACTGACCGGATCTCATTAAAAATAATGCAGTCATCAGCATACATGCGGATCTGCACAGGCTCATTAACTATATTGACAATATCATTGCAATATATCAAAAACAGCAGCGGCCCAAGAACACTGCCCTGAGGGATACCAGATGTAACCGGAAGAGCACAAGAACTTTCTCCGTTAATTGGAACATACTGTTTGCGTTGCAATAAATACATAGAAACCCAGGCAACTAGGAAATCGGGCAATCCTATCATTTGAAGTTTCTCTATTAGTTTGTTATGCGGTACTAGGTCGAACGCCTTGCTGTAATCCAAAAAAATTAAGTCTACCTGGCCGGTCCTATCCACGACGGAAGCAAGAAAGTGAAATAAAGTGACTAACTGTGTGACCGTAGAAAACCCTTTCCTGAAGCCATGCTGGTGTTCCGACAAAATGTTATTATCTTGGAGAAATTTAGAAATGAGGTCGGCTACGATATGCTCCATGAATTTACAAGAAGAGCATAATATAGATATGGGTCGGTAGTTAGATAATAAAAGTGGGTCCCCCTTCTTCAGGACGGGCACCACACGCGCAGTCTTCCAGTCTTCAGGTATGGATGCAGTTCTAATAGAAGCTCGAAATATCAAAACGAGAAACTTGCACAGTGTTTCAGCAAAACGGCGAAGGAATGCGCCTGGTATACCATCAGGTCCTGGAGAAGATTTAACTTTTAGTCTAAGCAGCATGTTCAATACCCCTTCGTTTGAAATCAAGTCGGTAACATTAAAGAAATGCGAGGGGAAAGTAGAAAGTGAAGGTCCAGCTGAAGTAGAGAAGACACTGTGGAAGTATTGGTTAAAGTTTTGTGCAATAATCTTAGGATTAGTTAAAACTGCACCGTTATGAGATATTTGTTGTACACTCCTTTTGTTTTCCTTCATAAAGTTCCAGAACCTTTGAGGATCCTCAGAAATAAAGTTCGGGAGAGTAGTATTAAAATAAAAAGACTTTGCACGTACAATGGCAGCAGACAGAGCTGCGCGAGCTTCGCTGAAAGCACGAGATGCTGTTCTTTTCTTTCGTAGGCGTTTGGCCTTTCGTTTTAAATGTATTATATGTCTATTCATCCATGGTGTGTATTTGCCTGTTTTCTTTGTTCTATCAGGCACAAAATTGCTCAAGCAAAAGTGGCATATCTTCTTAAATTTGTTCCAAAGAACAGCAGCATCATCTTCAGAGAAGTCAGTAATCTGCGATTCTAAGTAATCTAAAATGGCATCATCATCGGCACGTTCAAAATCCTTCACCGTTCTAACCACTGGATTATTTTTTACACGTTTGGAAACAAATTCCAAGCAAACAGATACTATTTTATGATCGGATAAGCCTGAATCGACCGACACAACATAATCATCAAAACAACGATCAAGAAAAACCAAATCAAGGACAGAACTAGACGAACCGTCTACACGCGTAGGCTCATTGACAATTTGAACGAGATTATTTTCAAACATGATATCGAACATAGCACTGGCTTCATTTTCAGAGTCGGGCCTGGAAAACAAGCGGTTCCAATGAATGCACGGAAGGTTGAAATCACCAACCAATATCATCTTGTGTTTACTGTAATCCCTCATATGATCTCTGAGCTTTATTAGAAGGTCGGGAATCGACTCTGGTGGTCTATATACTGCATACAATAAGAAAACATGCCCAAATAGGTTCACTTTTAAGCATAAACATTCAACATCTTTAACATCTGGAAGCAGAACGGTTTCTATATCAGATTTGGTTATTACAGCTACACCTCCGCCCCTAGTTGGTCTGTCTTTGCGATAAATTTTGAATGCTGGCGGAACTAGATCATCATTGCTGACCGCACTGTGCAACCAGGTTTCTGTAATGACGGCGATGTGTGGGTCGTATGATAAAAGAACTCCTTCAAGTAGGCTAGTCTTGTTTACAATACTCCGGGCATTTATGTTTAGGAGCCTAACACGCTTATCCTGGACGCGTCATGTGCATGGTTCTTGGGGGGCTTTAGAAATTAACTGGCGTTCTTGTTTCGCCTCGTCCCAGTCATACACGTCACGGTCGATGTGCAATTTGTCATGAACAAGAAATACTTTTCTGCCTTGCAAATTCTCAGTTTTAGTACTCTGCCACAGCATCTTTCGTCTTTTTAAAGTAGCCGGTGAGTAATCGTTCTGGATAGAAATATCTGACCCTTTTAGTTTGCTGCAGTTTTTAAAGAGTGATGCTTTTTCATTGAAATCCGTAAAAAAGACTATAACCGGTCGTTTTGATGCCTTCTTACCCAGCCTGTGAATGCGACCAATTGATACGCATTTCACGCCAAGTTTTTCTTCAAAGGTTTCCGTGATTACTTTGCGCTTAAGATCAGATTCGGATTCATTTATTTCTTCGGGTATGCCGTAAATGATAAGGTTACATCGCCTGCTTCTATCTTCTAAATCTGTGAGCTTACGAGCTTGATGGCCTACAGAAGATTGGTATGTACGGAGCGCATTTTCAAGATCTTCTAATTTCAAGGTTTTAGCTTTAATTTCGGAAATGTGGTCTTCAATACAGGTGAACTGAGCTCGAATGTCCGCAATCATGCCGTCCGTTTTTGATTTCAGCTCAAGTATCTCATCCCGCAGAGAATTTTGTCCTTCTAATACCCTTTGCAGTAATTCATTGTTGGAAATAGGACCCGGATTTAGCTCAACGTCCCCACACAAAGAAGTTCAGAAGTATATATATATATATATATATATATATATAATTTAAAGGAGCGAACAGTCTACGAGGGCAAGGCAAACGTTGGGTTTCTTCATTTTTTCTTTTTTATGTTTATACTGTTGACATTCACAGGAATTACTCTTATGGCGATTACCGAGATAAACGACATTAAATGCTGAGAAGAAGAAAAAACAATGCGCCGATGATGATATATTATATATATATATATCGTGTGTGTATGTCCAATCACCAATTTCGAGATCTTTGTTTCTTATTCTGAAAGGTTTCATTGTGCTCGATTTGGAGCCACACACGTGTGGACCGAACAGCTTATAAGACAGCCTTGCGAAGCAACCAGTCATTCTTTCGGTAAATCAGGGGCGCTGTAGGGCTATCAATGACTTTGGGCAGTCGCGTAGGAATGACTGCTGAATCTCTCATTTAAACTTGGGTTACGCTGGCAACCGTTTTCACGGGGCATGTGATTCGTACTGTGATGGCCGCCGCAAACAGCATTTCTGTAAGGTCAGATTAACCCCAGTTGTGAAAATATTTCCAAACCGATACTTTATCTTTGCTTGAAACAGATCATATTGTTACGGTGCGCAATATCGAAATGACGACGACGCGCTGGTGTGGTGTGGTGAAGAAGACAACGATCAGGCTAAGCTGGGTTCGTTCTGGTGGTGTGTGGTTCTGACAATTCTTCTAGCGTATACCGCTGTGTACCTTTCCCTTAACATTTGGTGGAGGATTGCTGGCAGTGCGCCCGTAGCAAACCTGGATCTCCGTAGTTGCCGCCAGATTGGTACCATCACTATGCCATCGGACGCGACATCATCTTCAGCGGCACCACCAGCTTCCACCATCGTCATGATGCAGCCTCGTGAACCGGGCACCTTTTGCGGCACCGACCATGTCGACGTTGAAGACTGGATCGGTATGTACGAGCGCAACAGCAAGCACAATCATTGGGACGCGACCCTCATGCTCGCCAACGTCATCTTCTATCTGGCGGGTACGGCGTGCGTCTGGTTTGAGACGAATGAAGACGATATCACACCCTGGGATATGTGCAAGGAGAAGCTTCGCGATCTATTCGGTAAGTCGATCGGACGCAAGCTCGGCGCACAAAAAGACCTCGCATCCCGTGCCCACTCTTCAACAGAATCATATTTGTCTTATATTCAAGATATTCTAGCCTTATGCCGAAAAGGGGACAGCGCCATGTCCGAGTCAGACAAAGTGGGCCACATATTAAAGGGCATTGCAAACGATGTTTACAATCTGCTGCTTTGCAAAGACTGTCCGACGGTCGACTCAGTCATCCAAGTTTGCTGGCAGTTTGAGCAGGCAAGACATCGTCGCATTACTCCCCGCTTCGTCCGCTTGCCAAACACAGCTGCTACGTCTTCGGGCGAAGATAGTCCAACACTGCAGCAGCCATCTCATCCCTCCAACTTGACCAGGATTGTTCGCCGAGAGATAGAAGCTATGGTACCCGTTGCGTTCGCTCCTCAGCCGGCAGATGCTGCTATAGCCTTAATACAATCAGTCGTTCGCCAGGAGTTCGCAAATGTGGGCCTCAACGCGAGCGCGGGATTCATCTCTGGCCAGTCTTCCGTACAGCCCTCGCTCCAACCTAACGCACAGCCATCTGTCCAGCCCACCGTTCCAATGGTAGCAGCTGCGGCTCCGACTGCGCCCTTGCCGACGCGATACCGCTACCGCTACCGCAACCCGGACGAATGGCGAACCTCGGATGACCGACCCATCTGCTTCAACTGTTCACGTGTAGGCCACATTTTTCGTCATTGCCGCAGCCGTTGGATTCCGCCACCTTGACCCCGCTACTTTCCTGATCGCAGCGTCGAATATGGTCCACACCCAAACCATTTCCGTGATACGCGCTCTCGTGACTTTAACTCGCCAGCCCCGCGCATGTCCAGCCACTCACCGTCACCTCAGACCCGGAGGTCCCGCTCGCCCCTACCTCGCCGTGCATCATCTTCCCACTTCTCTGGCTCTATTCCGGAAAACTAACCAATGCAGCTCCCGGAGGTGATGCTGCATTGACGACCCGGACCGAAAATCCTCTGCTGACCCTCGCTCATCGCCGCAACCTTCTAGACATCTGTGTGGATGGTGCCCCTGTTACTGCCCTCATTGACACTGGTGCCCAAATTTCAGTCCTCAGCTCATCCTTTCGCCGCCGTCTCAAAAAGGTTGTCACACCCGTCTCTCCATCCGCCATTTGTGTCACCGATGGAAGCGTCGCTGCCGTCGTGCATGGGACTGTGCACTGCGCGCGTGAGTATTTCCGGTCGCACTACCCCTGTCCTCTTCACTGTTATCGACCGCTGCCCTCACGACGTGATCCTCGGCATCGACATTTTAACAGCCCATTCTGCCCTGACTGATTGCTCAACTGGCCTTCTTCGCTTAGAGCATGCCCTACTGCTCCGAAAACGCCGATGTCAAGCCCCGCCTCCGATCCGCCGAATTTTTTCGCCTACCGCCCGAAGCTGCTATTTATGTTCCACTGGCCCCGTTTCCCGCAGTTCCTGACGGCACATAAGTCACTTGCCCAATTACCGATGTTGTTCTCCGTCGCAACATCATACCCCCTCATACCGTGGTGACTGTCACTGCTAACCTCACCTATATTCCCGTCTTCAACTCCAGCCGCTCGACCCAAGTTTTACCCCATGGCATCGCAGTTGCTGATCTGTTTCCTTTGGCGGACTGCGAAGTTGCTGCTCTAACGCCTCAGCATCTGTCGGGGCAGCATATATCAGCTTCTTCTCATTCGAACCTCTTTTCACGCATGATATCTACGGATGTGCCAGATGACCAAGCCAGAGCTCTCTACAACCTTTTGCGGTCGTACACTGATATATTTGATATTGGGGACCGACCATTGGCCCAACATCCGTTGTGACCCATCGGCCCAACATCCGTTGTGACCCATCGAATCAATACGGCTGACGCCAGCCCCATCCACAGACGGTCTTATCGTGTTTCCCTTACTGAGCGGCATGGTATACAGAAAGAAGTACACAAGATGCTGGCGCAAAACATTATTGAGCCTTCCTGCAGTCCCTGGGCTTCCCCTGTCGTACTGGTGAAAAATAAAGACCAAAGTTGGAGCTTTTGTGTCGACTATCGCCACCTTAATCAAATATCGAAGATGTTTACCCTCTTCCGCGAATTGACAACGCGCTTGACTGCTTGCATGGTGCCAGCTGTTTTTCTTCCATCGACATGCGTTCAGGCTACTGGCAAATTGCTGTCGACGAACGGGATCGCGAGAAAACCACATTTGTCACCCCTGATGAACTCTGTCAATTCAAGGTGATGCCATTTGTACTCTGTAACGCTCCTGCGGCATTCGAGCGCATGATGGACTTGCTCCTCCATGGCTTCAAGTGGACAACATGTTTATGCTACTTAGATGACGTCGTCGTTTTCTCTTCCACGTTCGCAACTCACCATGATCAACTTTCTACAGTCCTGGCCGTTTTTCACCGCGCCGGTCTTCAACTGAACGCCAAAAAAATGCAGCTTCGGTCGGCGCCAAATCAAAGTCCTTTGTCATTTGGTTGATGCAAATGGCGTGCAGCCCGACCCCGACAAAGTTCGAGCCGTGCGCGAGTTCTCTACACCACGTAGCTCAATTCACGTGCGAAGCTTCCTTGACCTTTGCTCCTACTTCCGCTGCTTCATTGCGAACTTCGCAGACATCGCTCGTCCGCTTACCTCTCTTCTGAAAAAAAAAAAAAAAAACATACCTTTCACATGGGGTTGTGACCAAGCCTATGCCTTCACGACGCTTATTTCCGCCCTCACTACACCACCTGTTCTGGCACACTTCGATCCTTCTGCACCTACCGAACTGCGCACGGACGCTAGCGGCTATGGTATTGGTGCTATCCTTGCCCAGTCCCAGCATGGGCCCTCCCGCGTCATTGCTTATGCCAGGCGCCTGCTTTCGCCCTCTGAGTGCATTATTCAATTACAGAGCGGGAATGCCTCGCACTTGTTTGGGCGCTGACCAAATTCCGCTCTTATTTGTTTGGGCGGTCTTTTTGTGTAGTGACAGGCCATCATGCTTGTGTTGGCTGTCCCCACTTAAGGACCCTACTGGCAGTTTAGGTTGCTGCGCCTTGCGAATACAAGAGTACGAATTTACAGTGGTATACAAGTCCAGCCACTTACACCAAGACGCTGACTGCTTGTCCCGCCATCCCGTACATCCTCCCGATTTGTCCGACCATACTGCTGACGACTACATTTTGTCCATCTCGGACTTTACAAATATCGCCTCCGAACAGCGTCGTGATCCTGCCCTACAACCAATTATAGACCAGCTGCGCAACAACCTCGATTCTTCCGCCAGCATAGTTGTGCTCCATAACGAGACATTATACAGAAGCAATATGCGTCCAGATGACGCGGACCTTTTACTGGTTGTTCCGGCTCATCTGCGCTCTACTGTCCTAGCCCAACTTCACGACGCCCCTACAGCAGGACACTTGGGAGTATCACGCACGTACTACCGTGTGCGACGCCGATTTTTCGGGCCTGGTCTCTACCGCTCTGTCCCTCGCTACGTCGCCGCTTGTGAGCTATGTCAACGCCGTAAGACACCCTCGCGTCAATCTAGTAGGCCCCTGCAACCAATCTTAGTGCCGACTGAGCCGTTTTCTCGTGGGCCTCGATCTTCTCGGGCCTTTTCCGATGTCGACTTCTGGAAACAAATGGATTGCTGTGGCGACTGATTATACTACCCGATATACTGTAACCAGGGCCATCCCCACCAGCTGCGCCTCCGACGTTGCCGACTTTCTTTTGCATGGCGTAATCTTGATTCATGGCGCTGTTTCCTGTCTAAAGTGATTCATGACCTTCTCCGCTCATGCGCTAGTCGTCAGTGGTCACCAATTCACCACGGCCTACCATCCGCAAACGAACGGTCTTACTGAGCGCCTTAATCGCACACTGACCGACATGCTGTCTGTGTATGTGTCCTATCACCATCGTGACTGGAACCTTTCGTCACGTTCGTCTATAACTCCTCACGCCTTGATACCGCTGGATACTCTTCCTTTTATCTACTTTTCGGCCGTGACCCTTTACTCCCCTTCAACACCTTGCTGCCTCTTGACGACTCTTCCTGTAGTTAATTACGCTTCAGATGCCATCGCCCGCGCTGATGCTGCCCGCCACATTGCTCGCGACCGGCTTGGCGCGGCTCAGTGCTCACAAAAGCGTCGTTATGACCTTCATTACCGAGACGTCCACTACCCTCCTGGTTCCCTCGTGCTTCTTTGGCTTCCGGTCCGCCGTGGGGGGATGTGCGAGAAACTTTTGCCTCGTTACGTTGGTCCTTACTCTGTCCGGCGGCATGTCACCGATGTGACCTATGAGATCGCCCCTCTACAGCCCAAGTACTCTTCCCAACCCCTCATCCAGAAATCGTGCACGTCGCCCGTCTGAAACCATACCATTCAAGTTCTCCTGTGTAGGCAGCACCGGGACGGTGCTTTTCCCGCGCGGGGAATACTGTTACGGTACGCAATATCGAGATGACGACGACGCGCTGGTGTGGTGAAGAAGACGACGCTCAGGCTAAGCAAGATACTTTGTTGGGCGAGTTGGTACTTATTCATTATTAATATAAACAGCGCGAACACGAAGAGAAAGGACAAGATAAAAGAAAGCCACAGTACAAGCGCTGACTCACAACAATGCCTAAGCCCTTTACTCCAAGGCCCAGAAAAAAAAAAAACATGAAGAAAACGAAACAGTCACATTTAACAACCCCTGGGTTCACCTGCTGCACAAAAAATCACTTAAATAAGACACCTCTTTGCTTGAAAGAGCAAGAGAAGTCTTGCTGACAAACTTATTGTCCGTTGAAATAAAATATGATTCCACTATCTCTCTCGTCATCTTCTCTTTGTGGCGATACAAAATCATAACCTGGTCAAACTTAGGAGTGCACTTCTTCTTCTCCTTCTTCATTATTTCACATGAATGGCAATGTGATACCAGAAACGTTTTGTCCTTTCCACTTTCGAAGTTGTTCCGGTGTTCCTGTAGTCTCTTATTAATACATCGTCCTGTTTGTCCTATATAACTGGCTCCATAAGAGAGTGGAAGCCTGTACACAACACCTGTCTTGCATCCAACATATGGGTTTCTATGCTTCACCCCACATTTTTGCTTCTTCGCTTCTCTTTCCCTTTGAATAGCCGGGCAGATCCTCTTCATCTTGAGCGGGGCGGTCAATGCGACGTCAACACCATACTTCTTGCCTACGTTTTTGAGGCCATGCGAAATTCTGTGCACATACGGTACCACTGCAACCTTCCTCTTCCTCTCACCCATGCTGTGCAGGGATTTCAGTCTGTGCGTTCTTTTAAGGCTCTTCAGCACCCGGCAACTGGCCTCAATAATAACCGACTCCCGATAACCGGCCTTTGCAATTCTTGTCACTTGTCTTTCAAAATTCTTGCCCATGCCGTGTTAACAAGATTTCTTCAACGCATTTTATAAGCATGTGTTAATCATCCCATTCTTCTGGTGGTGTGTGCTTCTGACAATTTTTCTAGCGTTTAGCGGTGTGTACGTTTCCCTTAACAATATTGCACCTTGAGCAGGCGTTCACCGCAGTGGGCCCGTGATGGGGAGCTTCACTTGGGTCAGCGTGACCTCCTCTCCGCGCCTCTCGTCCGCCTTCAGTCCTCTGGCATGTTTGGTTGTACTACATCGACAAGCGGCCAGCGTGGCGACTAAAAAGGGCCTCTCCTTTCTCGGCGTGGAGATGCATTTTCGGCGAGGGCGGACATGCTCTCTCCGCGCGACCGCCTTTATAAGGGTGCGGGGAAGAGGGCGCCCAGGCGGAGAAAGCGCGCAGTCGGCAGCTATGCACGGTCGGACACAAGCAGCGGTCGGCGCGCTCCTGTGGCTCGCAGCGGCGGCGGCAGCAGCGGCGGCCCACGGTGAGTGGCGCCCCGCTCTTTCTTCCGGGTGTGAGACAACGTGCACAGGCGGCCGCCTGTGCGCGCTGGCCTTGGCCGTACGTTACAGGGGGTGTTCTCTTTTCGTGGTTGCTTTGCGGGGCTTCCGAAGACTCGCAGCGACCCGACATCATTTTCTTCGTAGAGCGAGCGTCGCCAACAGTTTGCAGGGTAACGAATGACCGTAGGACGTTGATGGCGCTCCTCCCTCCGCTAATCACTCATTAGCGTCGTCTGAAGCGTTGCCGGATGGCTACAAAGAAACACTACACTGGTTTGAAAGAAATTTCGCAAATCACAAAAATTGTTCCTGTCCTGGGCAACCGGGTGTGTGAGGGTAACTAGTGCGCAGATTTTATTTATAGCTGTAGAGCCGCATTTAAAGGGATGTAAATGAGTGATTTATTTCTTGGTCCAGTTATTTCATCGAGGTTCCGCTGAATTGGGCTATAAGTCCTCTATTCTGCATATAGCGTCTAGTATGGTAATATCGACCGCAAGGATCACGGACAACATCCTGCATAAAACGAAATGCTTGATTTATCCTCGCTTTTTGATGATCTGAAAGGTCGTCTTCATTACCAAACACTTTAATGGCATGGGGCCGTCGCAACGCAGAAACACCCGACGCGAATGCTTGCCGGACACTATGGCCGAAATAGGAAGAGTGCGTCGACGTGCTAGAGCTGAGCTCAAAATCGAGCTCCCTCTTCGCTGTCCATGCTCTTTATTTTTAGCACGGGACCAAAGACTCCGCCATTGCCTTACTGCGTAAGGGAACGCGGAATTGCTGCACCGGAAGTCGAATATATTCCGTTCCTTCTTGAAGTGTTATTTCCACACTACAAACGTTTTTTTGTTTTTCTGAAAGGACTTGATTGCTTCCAACTGATGTTCGCACAATACATGGAGGGCTCCTGCTTCAGCCACTGCGGTTTATGTTAGTCTCGAATCCCTTAAAAGTTTACCTCCATATCTGTAACGCGTGGTCAGAGGCATCACTGGGCTAGCGTAGTGAGTGACTCCCTCTTTGCTCGCGAACCTCGTTTAACGGAATGCGCTAACCTCTGGCCCCGTTACTCTCTAGCTCTTGGCTTTAGACGACGGCTCTCTTTCGTTTTACCTACTTTGAGCAGCCATGCCGAAGACTGTTCGGAAGGTGGCTTCATCTAAACACAGTTCTTTACATTGAATCACACGCTCCACCAGTCGCTTGTACTCTCCTGTTTCGTGTCCTCTGTCTTAGAACTACTGAAATACGAAATAAATAGAGCAGGATTAGTCTTTGTGAGTTCTTCATTGGTAGAAATAACCCTTTAAATTGAAAAAAAAAAATGGTGCTAGACAAGAGAAGAGGTGTATTAATTCCCAATACTATCATTTTCCTGAGTCGATTCAATTTTAGCTGTCACTGGAATGAACAAATGACTGAATGGAGCCTTTATTTAAAGGGAAGAGATAACTCTCGACCGCTATTCGGAAATTTGAAGGGCTGGTACAGAAGTAGTTTCTCGGTTGCTTTGACATCCTCAACAACAGCGCGTCGTAAGTGCCGGTTCACACTGCGGAAACAGTTGGTCGGCTCTATCCGGCGTTTTCGTATAGTGTTGACGGCCCTGTCACTTCAACACGAACTGTCCGGAAATACGTCTCTGTCGTCCTGCTACACAGAACAGAAGCTTCTGTTGGAACGAACGCCTTGTCCCACTGAAGAAAATAACTTCGGCAGCGCTGCTGAGGCGCTCGTATGGTCCCCGTACTTTCTTCCGTGGGCGACTCCTGCGCACGGAAGAGGAGGGGAACCAAATCTGGTTGCAATACGGCGCGATTCCCGACTGCTTGCAAGACGCCGTATCGCAGAGCAACCAAAGCGATGAAGGGGACTTTATTTTTCGAGTGCTGTTTACAGGGACGAAAATCATTAAAAAATGATCAATCGCCGTTAAATGCATGCGTGTGTGTTGTCACCGAGATTTTCGCTCGGCCGGCGAACAAGCTAAACAATGCTGGCGGCTGCTATTTGCTTTTAGTTTTCGTTGCCCTAGTCTGTCATACCGAGGTAACACCCTGGCAACCTGCCTTGTTTCTCAGCTGATTGTGCAGTGTGACAAGCTGTTTGGAAACATGTGTCTTAGGAAACAAGTCTCCGGCTTGACGGGCGCACGTGTTTTGTCCATTGCCGCTGTTGTTTTCCTGCAGTGTGAACTGGGCTTAAGACCTCGCTACTCGAAACTGGCAGCTACCATATGGTGTTGAGGTGCTTGTATGAGATGTCTTATGGGAATGCGTTAAACTTTGTGTGTTAATTAAAGCTGGCCAGCACCACATGAGATGTTGGTCTGCTGTTCTCGAGAGATCAGTTGTAAATGAGTATCGTGCGTTCCGTGTTCCGATGTTCACATTTCCGGCGTCTTGCATTTGCATCGATTTCTTCTGGGCCGCGAACTCTTCTATCGCGGTGTATGTTCATTTTCACTTCTCCTTTCGCAATACCTCAAGTGGCGGCAACAATGATGAGAAACCCCTCCCCATAAGCTATTCGGTGTGTAGGATTGAGCCTCCGGGCTAGTGTCATGTATGCTGGCCGTTGTGTGGCGCACTGGCCTCCGCCATACATTCGTTTCTTTTTAGCTGCAGCTTCCGCTTAAATGTGTGTTGTACGGTCTTGTTCGTGCCGCTCCCGTTTCAAAAAAATTACCTTGGCACTGCCGTTCGCCTTGTAATAGGTGGCTCTGGCCTTCTTGCGGTTACGGAGGTGATGTCTGTTGTTCCTAGGGGCTTCGTGCACTTTTCGAGTCTGCTCTTATTCGTACTTTCGCTTCATTAGTTATGTGTCGTATCGATAACATGGGTAGTATCCCAATGAGGTCTTTTGTTCCTGGTGTGTTTCTGGTTAAAAAATAAATAAATAAACCCGCCCTTAATACCTTTCCAGCGTGCAAAATTTCTTCATTTTTTTTTTCCCATCTCGTAAGGATAGTGACACACTTTTGAAATTCTTGCACTAGCTACCACGATCATGGCTCAACATGGCCAGAGTGTTAGAAGCTGCGAAGCAATGAGAAACGCTGTGGTCTAGCCCTGTGGGATTTCTTTTTCTCAGCTAGCTCCTGCTTACCGACGTTTTTTAAAGACAGCGCAAAATGCCTTCTAAGAAGACGGTAAAATAGACAGGACTTGGCTCGTGTACATTCATCCTTTCGCTCTCTTTCTAGACATCAGCTCAGCTTCCATCACTACCGAATGCTACGAATCGCCCACGGAATAAGGGCGCTGTCGGCACCAAGCGGCCGCTACAGACGTGTGGCGAGAGAAAGCGTTGCCTTGTTCGGTGGTCGGTGCAGTGCACCCCTCGTTTGGACACAACGGCAAACCGCCCTGCTCGCCTCAGTGACTCGTTTTCGTCGCGAGGCCGCCTGGCTTGCGCACACCTTTGGACGGCCGTTTCGCAGCTTGTCCATCGTCACGAGCTGCTGGCATCAGCGCTCAAGCGAGGAAGGCGCCACAGACCGGCACGGCCAGCGTACTGCTGGGGGCGAATAAGGTCACGTGGGGACGGTGCGGGGTACCGAGCGGACGAAAAGCGGCATGCTTTCCTTCGCGCCTACTGTGGATTTGTTGCTGGGCCGAAATATGAGCAATAACATGTTTTAAAATCATACTGCAATGATCTCTGGCGATCGAGGCGCACAGATGGCCTTTATTTTAGCTACTGTCGTACCAGTTCATGGAAAGAAAGCGAATGAAGATCCAGCTGCTTTTGGGGACTAATAACGTCTCCCCCCTCCCAATATATAGCATTTATTGTCATTTGAGCATTGAAGCGATAATATGCGTACACGCATCACTGCACGTAAAGCGAATTCTGCATTGAGGCTTGTATCTGCGACGCCTTTCCTCAATTGAGCGTAGCCGTGGATGTCCGCGGCACACGCGACCATCCCTTGCAGCCATCAAGGAAAGCGGGAGCCTGCCAAGATCCGAATCTGGCCTCGTCTGCTCCGTAGTTTTGCGCCATGGGAACACGCTGTGAATGCGGAAAATCCGAAGGTTGCTTCCTGTCAGTGTTAGTTACGCTCAACACTTGATTCGCAACATTGTATTACAGAAACGCAAGCTATGCGCGCATCTGCGAAGGGTTGTAAGCAGTTATATCGGGAGGAAAGACACACTCCTACGGACACCTGCAGCGTACCGTAAGAAAATGATTAAGAAAGGGCCAGAGATAAAGGAAGATGGCATCTGTAGGCTAGTTGAGATTGAACTACAACATATGCGAAAGAGAACGAAGCCATACTTTTTTTAGTTTCGAATTATACCCAATGATCTCAAAAGTGTATGGCTGGACAGCCGCCGCCTTAACTCAACGCATGGATAGGGTTCCCAAAGTAATTAACGGATGTGTCCGGTAGCAAAATACGCATTTGTAGTTGAGACAATTGGGGTTAAAATTTTACTGCCATGACGTCAAGACCTTCTTGGTCACGTGGCCTGCAACAGCTTACTTTACTACGTTATAAGACTCAGCGCCTATGATGAAATAATCAACCGCCGTAGACTGGAGGAAAAGGGTGCTCAATCATTCTGGCGTCACACCACATGTTTGCTGTAGGCCCTGCTGTGCTTATGTCTCGACCAGTGCTTCTAAATGCCCAATATATCTCCGATTAGTTAGAAGGATCACCCAAGCCGAGAGTGCATGTGCAGTTACTTTCACGTCACAACCACATGGTCTTTGTGCGTAATTCAAACTATAAGGGCAGTATAGCTACGTATTTACTTAATTTAAAAAACTCTATTAAAGAATCAGTGGGCAGTTTATCTGTAGCTGCTAACCAACAGCAAAAAAGAAGCTAAACTGTGAGACAAACCAGTAACCGGGTGGAGACTTTGCAATCTTTTTTTTTCTCTCTCCCCACGTGCAGCTGTGTCGATTCGACGCGATCAGAATACTGACACTAAACAGAGCTAAGGGTTGTTTTTTAAGGCGAGAGCCTTATAGCCCCAATGCGCGGAAACACATCTGGCGTTGTTGCCAAAACTCGATGGTGCATCCATGAAAATGGCATCGCAACAGCCGTTCTCCAGCCTAGAGGTGTGCACGGGCCAAACTGTGAGCCCGAGCCTGACCAGGGCCCGACGCTAAAGACCCAAGCCCGGCCCTACTCTGAAATGGTCCGGACCGGCGTACAGATTTAAGGCTCGTGCCCGCCCCGTCATGCTATAATTGCAGTTGGAGCAATCATACAGAAGCAAATAATTTCCGGATGATAACTTTATCCAAGATTTTGAAATGTTGAGTTCTCACATTTGAAATGAAAAAACATTACTGTATAGACGCAGAGCACATACGTAGAATAACTTGTTGTGCAACAATTTATGCATTGAACGCATTTGCGGGCGCTCCTGGATAATAAACACGTTAGCGCTGAAGCTTCTTTCGGTTCTGTAACTTGTGGCTGGTACGACTCAAAACGTTCTTTGATAGAAAGCAAGTTGGTGCAAAAGTGCGTTAGATCTAAGCCTAAACAGAGGTTCATTCTGTGTGCCAAGTATACGGTGAGCTCGCCTGGCTCATCATGTGCTTTTTACGTGAACTTTTCGCAACAAGAGAAACAAGAGGAAACTGCAGATGCTTTGAGCTATTTCCCGCTGCAAACAAAGCGATGTCGAGGCAGGAGTAAGCCACAACAGAGGCGTTTGATAGGTGACAGCGTGGCGAAAATCTCAGAACGGATGCCGAAAGATCAGCACCTGTGTTAGCCAAGTGGAGATAAGAAACTATATAGCCCACCAGCGGCCCTTCTGCTTGGTCACTGAGGGCTGCCAAAGATCTGTTCGCGGCGGCGAGAAGGCGGGGAAGAAAAGCGGGTGGACACCAGGAAAGAACTAGGGTGCTCTCGCAAAGGGAGGGGACGGGAAAATGCTGTGCATTCTGGACGTTTATTGCACTATGGCCGTATTCGCGCTTTCGCAAAAGTTGTATGTTTTCGTGATCGGGGTATCCAGAGGGCCCGGCCCGCACAAGACAAAATATTACGAGGGACTTTAGCGTCTAAAGTGGTGAAAGGCGAAAGCTTGAGTGCCGCATTATGCTACACAATTGGCACCAATTAGGAAGTAATTAAATAGTCATCAAGTAGAGAATTATTTAATACTCTAATAATCAATTAGGCAATCCTTAATTAGTTCTATATATTACTTAATTGCCCGGCGATTAGTATTTATTTAATCATTAATTTGTAATTTATCATTGACATTTGGCCATATAAGGCACGCCTTTGGGCATACTTTGGTGGTGCCCTGCGATTGGTCGATACCTCTATGACGTCTTCCCGCCTCGGCCAATCAGAGCCGCCGCAAAAGCGAGAGACATTTTGTCCACGACAGCATGGGCCATTGCCGGCCCGTGCACGGCTCTTGTCCAACCGTCGAAGCGGAGAGGGGAACGGCTCTGGCGCACCATTTGCTCGGACGGCATTACTAGCGGTTGTGCGTATGGCGCTTTCCTTCTTTCGTATGAAAATTGTGACGCAACTGCAGCGTTCAGGGTGTTTGAATTACCATTTCGGCTAGCATACATCTGCTAGTCATGTTGGAGGCCAGTTTTATAGAGATTAGAATCGAACTGTATGTCGTAACCGCTTTTCAACACCGCGTGACCGACCGCAGCAAGTGCCGTCAGAGAGTCAGATAAGCAGAATGACGTCACGACACCCATCACATGGCGGCGCGTGCCACGGAAGGAAGCGTGAAGAGCCTTTGCAGACTAAAAGCAAAAACAAATAGAGCACATTTATGTTTGCATGCGTCCAGGAAGGCAAGTTATAACACCAGTCTTTGCCCTTGTTCGGCTGCTAGTTAATTGCTGAACAGCTGGCCGCGCAAAAGTCTCGCACACGTGTATGACATACTGACGTTTCAATTTAGTCATGGTTCCAGTTTTGAACCGACAATTTCCACACAGCTGACTTTAGGGCCATTTGTTTAACCTACACCAGCTACACCAGTGCAGGAAATCTCCTATACCTACAATTGATTTTTGCTGCATTGGTGTAGCTGGTGTAGGTTAAACAAATGACCCTATTGAGAATGTTGAGCTCAGCTGGTGGCGTACTTTGAAGGTTTGTAGTGCATTTATATTCACTTGAGTAGTACTAATAATATTGCGCTGAGCCCGCGGATATAAAAGGCTTGCCACGATCCTCAACTGCAACATCAAAAAAGAAACAATTCAAGTTCAAGGACTACGCTCAAGGTAACAGGTTTCGCGTTTTCGGAAAGGCCTGGCACCTATTTCGAGTTTCTAAAACAGGGACGATACACGTGTTTTTTTTTTTTTTCAATGGATTCCATTCCAACAGCCCGTCTCCGCCCCCGTCCCTCCTCTTTTCCTCTAGCATCGCGCTTTCATAGTGATCGACATTCAAGGCAGCCTCACTCCTTAGTAAAGATTTGAGGAATTACTGCCTTCGATCAAACGTGGAGGCTAACCAAGAGGGTTCTACTTGAGGACAACGCAGAGAGCTATGGAACGAACAATGGTAGGGGTAACATTAAGAGATAGGAAGCGTGCAGAGTGGGTCAGAGAAATAACTCAAGTTACCGACATTCTAGCGGAAATCAAGACGACGAAATGCGCATGGGCAGGACATGTAGTGCGAAGAGAGGATAACCGATGGTCGTTTAGGGTAGCAAACTGGATTCCAATTGAAGGAAAGCGTATCAGGGGGCGGCAGAAAGTTAGGTGGACGGAAGTTCGCAGGGGTCAAGTGGATGCAGCTTGCACAGAACCGGGTTAATTGGAGAAATATGGGAGAGGCCTTCGCCCTGCAGTGGGTATAGTCAAGCTGATGATGATGAGGATTATGCCCTCGATAGCATAAAAGAGTGATTGTTTGCTGCTAGTTCACTCGCTGGGCGCCTTCTGTGCTGAGGTCATCGACGCTTTACTTAAGGTAACATATCATACATCCCAAAGCCTTCCCTTAAATATGCTGCTGAATATGCCATATACGAAACTAAATTACATTGAAAGCATTTCTCAAACTGACTTAAAAACACTTTGCGTTAATTTCAACGCTCCTGCTACATCGATGACTTGCAAATTGAAAGTTGAACATCTCTCCAAGGCCAACGACTCCCGACCACATACATTATCGTCCCTTCTGCCGTGTGCACAGCAACCCCCTGATTATGTCTCGTGCATACATTCTGCCCTGTTCTGTCTCCCTATATAGCTTACCTCTTTTATTTCCTCTTGGTTTCCGCCACCGCAACTCAAGCGCCTCTGAGCGCTTTGTCAAATGCCGCAACTAGCGCACTTTTTTCCGTTATTTTTATCATTTTCAATAAAATCACTTGATGATTATCTAGTCTGAATCCCACCGCTTATAGTGCAAAGGAATAAAGGTTCGCAGATGGGGGAGCGAAGATCTCAATGATTATCTATTTTGAATTCCATCGCTTATAAAGCACAAAAATAAAGGTTCGCAGACGGGGGAGCGAAGATCTCAATGATTATCTATTCTGAATTCCATCACTTATAAAGCACAAAAATAAAGGTTCGCAGACGGGGGAGCGAAGATCTCAATGATTATCTATTCTGAATTCCATCGCTTATAAAGCACAAAAATAAAGGTTCGCAGACGGGGGAGCGAAGATCTCAATGATTATCTATTCTGAATTCCACCGCTTATAAAGCACAAAAATAAAGCTTCGCAGACGGGGGAGCGAAGATCTCAATGATTATCTATTCTGAATTCCACCGCTTATAAAGCACAAAAATAAAGGTTCGCAGACGGGGGAGCGAAGATCTCAATGATTATCTATTCTGAATCCCACCTCTTATAAACCACAAAAATAAAGGTTCGCAGACGGGGGAGCGAAGGTCTCAATGATTATCTGTTCTGAATCCCACCGCTTATAGTGCACAAAAATAGCGGTTCGCAGACGGGGGAACGAAGGCCTCGTGGCAACTATGGCTAGGAGAATAAAATGACCACGGCTTCAAAAGAAAAACGCGGATTAGCGCCATCTAGAGGAAACACTTTGGTTTCGAGACCTTTGATTGAGCATGAGTGCCCTATCTAACTAGCAGCGTCTCCAAACTGCTCGCTTCTGCTTGATATGCTCTGATCCTAGCAAGAGGCGCCAGACTGCACGATTCGGGGATGATGCGCTGTCGGAATGGCTTGCCGCGCGCAATGATTGCTATCCAGCTTATGCGGTCGCTGACCATTGCTGCGCCGCCGGCATTTTCTACCGCGTCAAGAGAATCCCGCACAGACAGCTTGATGTGGCGTGTTTCCCGCTAGGTGCGGAATTCTCGGTTAGGGATCGACAAGCCACCAAAATGACGGCGCGCGATTTACTCTTCACACCCGCCGTATTCTGTGTTATGCTCCAGGGCTTTTAAGATCTACTGGTAGACCTATTTTCATGTGCTGCTTTCTCAAAATATTGCTCTCGTAGTGAACACTGTCCCATATATTTTTTTTTCTTGAAACATGGTGAACTGCTCGGCCTGCAAACCATACTTCCGGCTCGAGTCCCTGCCACCGACGGCTAGAAATTGACTACCCCTGGGTTGCGAGTGCTCTGTGCAAGCATATTCGAAGCGAGAACTCGTAAGCATTAATTTCCCCCTTACAAGCTAATATCAGTGCTTAAACTTACATGCAGCGCACAATTTCAAAAATTTAAACCCTGGTGTTCTAGTCAGCGATACATGTATGCAGGAGAGCATGTATGCGTGATTGCTTAGTTTTATTGCTATCCACAGACGGTGACCGCTCTCTTAATCGACATGTCATGCTTCAGAATGGAGTCCGCCACAGCTGCAGCAACTATCAGCTGATCCTTCTTTCGTTATTCCATGCAGGACATGCGTAAAGTGAAAAGCGTGCAATCATGTCGGTCCAAAGTGTGGCCCAGAACGACGGTCGTCCCAAATAGAGGCCAAATGAGCATTCTGCATTGTCCTGCTCGTTGCCTTTAAAGGAAGCGAAATAATTTTCTGCCCTTGGCCTGTGAGGCTGCCATTCCTTCCTGCTTAATGTGCTCACTGTTTATTTCACCTCGTTTATCTGTGCGTCAGCAATGCTTTTGCGGCAAAACGAAGGCTGCAGTCATCAGTGGCAGAGGAGCGCGCAGAAAACAATATGGGACGGCAAGCCATTCCGAATCAGCAAGGGCAGCGTCATCTCGCCCTAGTGGCTACGATTAAATGGTGTACAACGTGATAAGAGATAACAGAGCGCGCAAGGTCATGCAGACGTCCCGACGCCAGGTAGCGTTTTCCCCACTGACCCGCGCTTTTCTCGTCGTCCATTTTATTCTGTCTGTACTATCATGCTCCATGTGACTTGCAACTAGCGAGCGCGTGAAGAGGAAGTGTTAAGGATTTCGCGGTTCTGGTAGCACGGAGCCTTTAGGAGTGGAAGCTCCGCTGGGGGCGGCGACCAGAAAAGAAGCCAGCCGAGCCACTATCATGCTCCGTGCCGTCGGCGCATGCAATTCTGACCTTATCTGGTTGCCCGCGCTCGCTCGCGCCCGCCGGCGAGAGTTTCCCCTCCTAAATGGTTTTTTGCTCCGTGTCTGACAGTCAGCCACATACTGCTAATCGTCTGCGTAATTGGCTGGCTGGCTGAAACATTATTCACAATAAGTGGGAGGAATAGGGGAAGTCAGCTAGCGTGCCGCAGGCCGTGGAGACTTTTGGCAACGCCGGCACATTCGACGGCCTTGAACTGAATGCCAGGGTCATCGCTGGACCTTAGCTTGTCCCAATCTTCTTTAGAGGGATCAGGCAAGAGTTCTGAGGGAGGCTTGTTGGAAATTGTAAAGTCTTGATTGCGCGGAGGATTTATTACACGCCGAAATCGCGCCGAGTATGAAGCACAAGCTGCCCTGCCCCCAAACAATTGCTACATCACGGGCGCAAGATGCGGGTGTGATAGATGCCAATGACAGTAAACAGGCTCTGTTGCACCATGCGCTGTCACACAGACATCGCTACGCAAGCCGCACAGAATACTTGGACACTGCAAGGTCAGACGACGGGAGAACGCTGACCTCTCAAAGAGCAAACTCCTACCCCTCCGTTTTCACTGGCTCCGTTTGTCGACTCGACCATGCTTCAGGGAAACTCTACGGCCACGCCGCCATTGAAAGAGTATAATGATATCTGCTCTGCCAGAGGACTTGCGTCGTCCCGCTGCATACGTGTGCGCAGTCCACCAGTGCAAAGTACGAGCCAGGTTGTTTTAATTGCGCAGCAATACTCGTCAGGTTTCGGCCCGTCCCGGGAAGGGCCACGTTTGACTGTACTGCCGCGAAGAACGCTCGGTTCATTGACCCTTCTCATTTCTATGTGGGCTGGTAGCTTACGCTCTCGCCTCATACTCTTAAAGGATGAGCTAAAGTGTCACCAATAATGTAGCACGTTACACTGATAGGGCGTGATAGGGGAATAATGTAGCAGTCAAAAGAAGCTTCCGTTGTTGCTATCACAATTCAACTAGGGTTAACCAGAGCTAAACCACAACTAATTTTTTGTTTTCTGCTAAAGCCTCCCTCGGCAGCACTGACGAGACATCTGAGGCAGAGTCCCTTCTTTCAGAGCGCGCGTTTTGTATTTACCTGTTTTTTTTTCTTCGAGTATATACTTATGATGTGCGGTGGGGTGCGAGTCGGTGTGGGGCGACGAAGGGAGCCGTGAAGTCTGCTTTAACTAACGCGCAGGACACTTGGGCCGAAGATCCATTAATGGAGTTAAAATATGCTAGATTTTGAGCCATTTGCTTTCATAACAGTAAAATAAGTGAGCAAAATGCACTGCTGAGAGCTTCACGTCCCAGTGAGAGGGCCGAATGCAGCGGTACCTTCCTTAGGAAGCGCTCAGTTAATTTTCATATGTGGATGATGTGGTGTTCCAGATGGTCCGTTGACCCGGGGACACGTTGCAGGAAACGAACGGAACAACTTTTCGAACGGGAACTTTATTGCATGGGTCGAAGACACATTTTGCCTGTGCGCACTATCAGTCTGTCCCTTTTCGCTCGCAAACACCCCTCTTAAGTACATATTTTCAGCATCCTGGGGACCAACCTCGTGGCCAATCGGAGGAAAAGAGCTTCTTCCATTCAATCGAAATAACAAAGCAACATATTAAATAGCCAATGGCACGTCGGCACTCCAAGATTGGTCCCTCGCGAGCACCGCATGCTTTCCAAGTATTCGTCGCCCTTTCTCCCCTGCGGACATGGCACACAGATACCCTCTCAAAATCAGAGCCGAGACAAACCATATTACCAAACATACATGAACGCCACTTTCACCAACAATGTATACACGTGCAAGGGCACACAGGGCAGCAAGATATACGAGGGTGGTGTCCGGATTCCCCTGGTCTTAAACAGACTGGGAAAAAAGAATTTATTGCTACCACGCTCAACAACACGAGCGCCGTGTGCTGCGGCGATGTTTCCGCCAACTTTAGAACCGACAGTGCGGGATGTGCCTTACTGTTCTCCCGCGTCTGGGCCGGCTCGGCGAGAGCGCCGCGGGAATATTTATGTTCAGTCGAGAGTTGACGGAGCGGTGCGCACCTCTCCGCTCGAATACCACGAAGGCATCGCATTAGAAACGGCACCCTCGGCCCGCGCGTGCGAAGCCAGAAACACGAGACCGCGTGTGTGTAAATGTAGCGATTCCCGAGCGACCGTCCGTTTTCGTGTTTTGTTTTGCCAGCTTGCGATTGCGTCGGTACCGTCCCATTGGTAATGCGCTAAACAGGGGAGATAAAAATCTTCGCCCGTTATTGGTCTGAGCTGACAGGTTAAACGACTACGCGGAGATGGTTTCGCTCTCCGCAGTCTCCGGGTCGGCACGATCTGTCTTTGAAACTGAAACAACGTGTGCTACCCGTAAAACGACCCAGGGTTTCTCACGCAACTGCAGCAGCGATCAGCACACTCCTCCGGTCGCACAGGCCAGAGGTCACTGCGGTGTGTACATTTGCAGGCCCTTAAGTGGTACGAGCGGCAGAAGCGGCTTAGGTCGTTTTCCCCGAGAGTCGTGATTCCCGCGTCTGGCGCCGTGATGCCTGCTCTGTCTCGCGGTCCGACCACCACCACACCAGGGCTCAGCTCCGCGCTCCCGGTCAAAGACCTTTTCCTCACGTATATCAAGTTCAACGGACGCCCGGATGCGTCCTCATAAAAAAAAAAAAACCTGACAACAAAGTTAACAATTACAAAGAAAAGAGAAACAAGAAGCGAGCCGGCTGTTTTGGAGTGTTCCTCTCCTCCGCAGCGGCCCGGCAACTTAACACCTTTCCACTAAGAATGTTGTGCGTACACTTGCTGTCCGCACAACACTTGTCCCGCTACGTGGGGGAATATCTTGGGCGTTCCGAGTAAAAGCGTAAAACAAAGCTGCACCTATCGGAGGTGAGCGTGGGGTATGAAGTACAGTGAGCAGGCTGCCAGTGTGCCGCACACCGACCGCGCTATGCAGAGAGCGAAAGCAGCGACATACATGTTTGAAAATTTAGGAACCTTGTCATCGAAGTGCCATACAAACTCCATGCTTCATTGCACCAGCTGAGAAATTATATAGCCGCTTACATGGTTACAGTACAGTTCACAGACACAGCTTTAACAAAAACAAAATACCGAACCTAAATAGTATTAGACACTGGTCATCACGACGTGTACACGCACAGTGCATTCCAGTAACATGCAAACACAAAGTCACTGTTCACAAACAAGTGTCACACACACGCATCAGGCAAGACCCCGTCCCGCAAGCACCGAGCCCCCCATATCAATCTGTACCATACACAGGTTAACTGAAATTCTCATGCATTTTCATTCCATAGACGAGAGGCATATATATATATATATTTTTTTTTCATGTGATTATTCAGTGTCCAGTCTCGAAAGGGCATCAGCTGAACCGTTTGCAACGAAGTACCGTTTGCGTCGCTCCTAAATGAAACGGAGTGAAATTCCAAATCTACTACTTGAGAATAGTGTTACTTCAGCCCCCCAGATAAAAAAAAAAATCCCCGTCTTTTATATTCCGCATTTAGTTTCGCGACCTATCACAGCAATTTAGAGTTGGAACGCCTTTTTTTCTGAGCCTGGGTACAAACACCGAGCGTACTACGGAACAACAAATGGCTACGAATATCTATCAAGCCAATATCCAAGCGCAGCATAAATGCGCACTTTAATAATATTATTCTTGGCAATCAGCGAGACCGAAGAAATCTATAGGAATATATATATATATATTGTGAGCGCGGTGCCAGAACCTCTTTCACCTGCACATACGCTGCATCGTCATCATGCACCGGTGTTCGCAAGATCACTTCCAGACTATGGCTGGAAAAAAGATGTTTGATCGAGCGGTGGATCACAATATGTATAATTAACTCTGTCATCAGTAAAGGAATGGGTCGCCAGAACTTACAATTTTTTTTTTTTTGATACAACCGTTCAAACATACAACATCAACTGAAACATCGTAAAGCTTCGCCGGAGGTCGGGTTTAGCTGCGACACCCGGTGTATTAGAAAATGAAAAAAAAAACAGAAAAACATCTGTTGCCTCTTGTCAGCGCGCGCTTCGCGGGGCACCGGACATGTGCAGCAGAGAGCGAGAGTATGTCATCCGGCTGGCCCATCTCGATCTGATGCTCGCCTCATCGTCGGCATGAGCCAAGCCGCACGTCCTGTTACCATCGCCAGGGGTGTGTTAAGTGCTTAAAGGAAGGTTTCATTGTCTGCCCACATTGTGCAGAAAATATGCCTCAGGTTGCGTTCGCTTTTTACTTCATCATGAATGGCACCATTTTCAGTCTGCGTGACCGCGCTTGCCAAAGGGATGAGCTAGCATTTATGCTTCTTAGCACACAAACTCTTCGCCAAGTGAAGCACCGCTTTCAGGGCGACAAAAATAGTGGAATTCATGGCGAAGCAGAAAGCCAACATTTGTACACGATGCGGGAAACAATAGACAGTTGCATGAAGCATTGAAAGCTTTCCTGTCGAGCAGTGATGGCGCGGCTTCGCTCAATATAGGGATAAGTCGAACATCAGGTCATCGAGACTGGTCAGCCGGATGTGCCGAAGCGCCCTTGACGCCCTCAATCTCAGCGGCGCATCTGCTAATAGAGCGCGCGGGCATGCCGTTTTCTCCAGTTTGGCCACCGCTCGCGTGTTCCGTTTTACTTTTGGTGCGCCTGTACTTGCAGTCTATATAGGGGTGCCCATTGAGCACTACCGTGATTGGAAGCAGTTAACAAACAGAGGAGCAGGAAGATGAAGCAAAGACTTGCCAAGGCTTGCAATGATTTTCTGATTGCTAGGGTTGGGTATATACTGCAAATGATGTGCATTTCACGCGTAAACGTTCAAAAGTGCATCTTGCGTTCGCTGTCTTTATCTGGAATTCCGGTTGGGAGCGAACTAGTCGGCCAAGTTTGTTTCGCAGAGTTCGTGAGGGAGGGCTAGGCTTTCTCACTTGTTTGTAAAGCAGGTTGTATCGCACTGTCTCTTTCTACGCGATCAAACGAATTAATTTCTTCGTACTGTCATTCAGTCAAGAACGGCAAGCACTGCTGGAATTTGTTCTGTCTACATCCAGTGCCATGAGCGTAAAATCTTGGTGGGCTGCTACTGCACTGTAGCTTTACGTAAGATAGCAGGAAACATTGCTTGCCACAATTTCATGCATTTCTTCCAAAAATTATTTTAAACGCTCATGAAGCAATTCTCTTTCAGCAAAGACGAAAGTACATTTCTGCTTTAGCAAGATACCTTAGGCCTCGAGTCTTTCACTTGTACTAATTATTGACCAACGCTTGTTTCAAGAAAGCATTAGGCAAAATTGTATAACGGCTACCTTTTGTAAAATTACGCTCATATTGTTGTCTTTGTTGTATTATGTTGTACAAGCATTCCCATTTATATTGCTCTACGGCTATGAGGGTATTTTAAATAAATTAATAAATCTGTTGTTAACGTACAAGAGAATTTTACGTTCCATTTTACGTGCTGTAGACGTGGAAGTACAGTATCTTGAAAACATACGGTGCCAAAAAGCGGGCTTTTTATTCGCAGTTTGGCGAGCTTAAGGTTTCTTTTTGTAACAGTCCTTTTCTTTTTTGTAGCTTCCATTTCGCAACTTATTGTTTTAATATTATAGCGACAAAGTGCTTGGGGTTTATACATTGTTAAAATGTTTTGATCCATAAAACTCGTAGCTGAGTATGAGTTCGAACAGGACTGACATGAATTGCTGCTCATTTGCAAGGTAACAATGTGTAGGCGTTTCGGGACATTTAATGAACGCAGTATGATTTCAAATGATCTAGAAATGCAGCCCGCCGCAGTGGCTTAGTGGTTACAACGACAGACTCCAGAATTCAAAGAGGCGGGATCAAATCCCGGCTGGGGCGGCATCTTTCCGGCGGTGGCGAAACGCAAGACGCATGGGTAGTGGACTACGTGAGCGGACGTTCAATAGTCGCAGGTGGTCGAACTTTCCGGAGCACTCACTACGGCGTCTCGAATAGCCTGAGTCGTTTGGCGACGGTAAGGCCGGATTACATGAAGCGTTTTTGCCGCGTCAAGCCGGCGTTTTACGCCGGCGGCGCGCGCTCGATGTCCGGCGTCGGAAAAAACGCGCGCCGCCGCCGATCTGGCCCTGCCAGATATTTGACGCGCGTCCTCTCGAACCGGAAGCTACTGCCGACGCGAGCCAATAGGAGTGCGGAAAGCTAGCACTTCCGGTTTGAGCGGCCGCTGTCAACATGGCCGCCATGGCTGACAAGGTTTGCGGCAGTTTGGCCGCAGAAATGTGATTATCGTAAAAATAAACGCTTAATCAAGCACGGAATGTCGCTTTTTTGTGAGTATACGACCTACTCTCGGATCGTAATGTATTTGTTTTCTCCCTGAAGCGAAATTTGTAAAAAAAAAAAAAAGAACCGTGCCGCTGGTACCCGAGCGGACATTCCGAGGTATCTTCGTTCATTCGAGCGAGCCAAATCTTTGTGCGACCTGTGTAGGCTTTCTACTTTTAGCACAGTAGCGTTGGGATGCGCCCTTTCGCGATTTTGACACAAGGGACAGCGTCGCTTCTCGCACGTACCTCGCTCTGCGGTTATTTCCGCTCACTGATGCATTTGCTTTCGCATCGAGTCATCCGCGGCGGCGCTCGCGCCGCTTCGTCGTTCCTTGTATCTCGAACGTCGGCGCGGCAGTTTTCGACGCGCGAAAATCGTGGGAAAAAAACTCTGCATCCATTCCAGCCTTTAAACCATGTAAATCTAAACCATTACCAAGAAATGCGAAGATTTATGCTTTATTGGGAGCAAACCTGGTGTATACCACTCGACCTTCGGCACTTTTCAGCAGCGCCTTTTGTCAAGACAGGCAAGGATATTATATTGTTTTCATCTAGGGGCATGTCACCATGCATTGTTCAATCCGTGACCTTTGTGCTTGGAGGGGCGCCTTCATCAGCGTGCCATGCAACACATACCGGATGTTTATGCGAATCCTTTCGCTCGCCATGGCCTTGAGACCTTATGCTTTTAAAGAATTTGGGCTGATTAAAAATGCACAGCCGTGTTTTTAGTTGAAACAATCAACAAAATGGCATTGCGTTGACAACTCAGCCATCTTTCAAGCTTCCAAAAAACGCTCGAGGGCATGCGGCATCGCGTACGCAGGGTGGCAAGTTTTTTTCTAGTGCGATGCCCCCATTAATAAGTTGAGCTGCAATTACATGATCCTCGCCAGCCACGTTCGCCGCTTGAAGTGCTTGTAAGGCCGTTTTTTAATTCCCCCTTTATTGGCGGCAGATAGCCCAATTCTTCTGCGTCACTGCCTCCATCATTATCACCCAGACTTATGCGGCTACTGTTTAGACATGTATGAGGATCCTCCACTATCTTAACTAACATATCCATATATAATGTCACAGCATCTCCCCCATATCTATCTTCGTTTGTTTAGGTTTCGCAGGTTGTTTAGGCTTTTAGGTTTCGAAAGCCATATAACTTTCTGAGGACATTGGGCTCGGCCAGTCTGGTTTGTGCGGACCGGTTGTCCGCATGGGTGCGGAAGGCGAAAAATAGATCGTGCAATGGCCCTTAGGACGCCAGTCTACTGAGCTGGAGGGACGCGTTTTCTATACCAGTCATGACGACGGCGTTTCGATGGAGGCGAGACGCAAGGACCCGTGCACTATTCGATGTCATGCACGTTCACGAACCGTTCGCATACTAACATATCTGGATTGCATTTTTCTTCTCTTTTCTTCATTTATTGTTGCCTGCGCTTGATCTGTTTTTATGAACCGGTTTATGTATCATCCCCTCTCCTCATTAATGCTTTGCCATCATAGGACAATAAATAAATAAATAAATAAATAAATAAATAAATAAATAAATAAATAAATAAATAAATAAATAAATAAATAAATAAATAAACAAATAAATAAATAAATAAATAAATAAATAAATAAATAAATAAATAAATAAATAAATAAATAAATAAATAAATAAATAAATAAATAAATAAATAAATAAATAAATAACGCACTGAAAAAGAAGAATTTCAGTTCGAGAACAAAAACAAAGGGGTAAACAAGAAGTGAATTAAGCAACTAGAAGCAACCAGAAGCAACCAACAGCAGCATCCATGCTTTCACATTATACTGCAATGTAGATTATGCAGTGCTCTTTAATTTTTCTAAATTTATGTCATCTTTCTGCTTCCCAGCAACCAATATTGTAATCGCTTTTTGCTAATTTACACCGCAGATCCATTAACCCTACCACTGGCGTTTGTAAACCCTAGAGCCTCAGGGAGATTGACTGCGCCTGCATGGATAACAGGATGGGTACCATCACATTCGAGTATAAGGTGTTCAGTTATTTCTGCGGATTTACCACATACTGCACATGTGTAATCTTAGTTAAACTTCATTTTGTAGCTGCGTATTCTAAGGCACCCTGATCGAGCTTGGAAAAAGTAGGGAACTGCCTACTGAGTTATTGGCAAAGAAAGATTCCTTCCTGACCCGCCTTTACTAGTTTCGATATATTTCTACACTCTGTTTCTTTTCCATAGATTTTATCCAATTTTTACCTTCTGTGTTTTGCACCTGTGGCTTAACGCTCTTTATTTCTCCGTCCTTGTGACCAGCATACTTACTGGTTAGCTTCCTAGTTCTTTTCGTCCATTTTGACTGACCATGCACCTGTGACTGTCCAATTTCCTCAGTCGTTCCTCATATAGTATTTTACCCTGAGCTTCCCGCGCTTCAAAAGATGTTCAGTCTATATCATCTTCTACCGCCTCGTTTGTGGTTTGGCTGTGCACACTTAGTAATATTCTCCCAACAGCTCTGAATTATTTCTGGTCTCGACTGTGCCACTGCCTTGAGGCTCAATTCTGCATTCACGAAAGTAAGGCCTGGCACCATAACTCATTTCCAAATATCCCTCAGCACCTCATACCTGTTGTCACATGGATGGATGAATAGGTGGGTGAGTGGGTGGGTGGATGGATGGATGGATGGATGGATGGGATGGGATGGGATGGACGGATGGACGGATGGATGGATGGATGGAATATAGGAGCGCCCCCTCTGAAACGGGGGGGGGGGGGGGTAGCAGATGCTATCATGAGCTCGTTCTTTTCCCATATCTTATTGTTTTAGATCGGTTGACTATGCCATCACCATTTATTGAATATTTATTTCTACATTACTAACATTACGTCAATTTTTGTCTATAAGCCGCGAATCTTCAATCGCTTTTTGCTTGCTTCCACCGCAAATTCATTCACCCGACCACTGGCATCTCTCAACCCCAGGGCCTCAGGAACAGTGACTGCGCCTGCATCGACTTCCGGATGGATACGATTACATTCGAGTATAAGATGCTCAATTGTTTCTACGGATTTACCACATACAGCACATGTGTCACTTTCTTGATTAAATTCCTTTTTGTAGCTGCGTGTTTTAACGCACCCTAGTCTAGTTTCAAAAAGCAGGCCACTGCCTCTCAGGTTATCAAACAAATCTTCCTTCTTGATCTGCCTTTCCCACTATCGGTATAATTCCACACTCTGTTTCTTTTCCATCGAATTTATCCGATCTTTACCTTCTGTGTTTTTAACCTGTTGCTTAACGCTCTTTATTTGTTCGTCCTTGTGACCACCATACTTAATGGTTACTGTCCTAGTTCTTGTCCTCCATTGTGAATCAACGCTATTTAGGCATAGGTATTTAAATACTTTAGCTGCCCATCTGTTACTGTTCAATTTCCTAAGGTGTTCCTCATATAATATTTTACTCTGAGCTTCCCGTACTTCGAAAGATGCCCAGCCCATATCTCCCTGTACCGCCTCATTTGTGGTTTTGCCATGGGCACCTAGTGATAATCGTCAAACGGCTCTCTGATCTATTTCTAATGTCGACTGTACCCCTGATTTTAGGCACAAAACCGCATTTCAGAAAGTAAGCCCGGGCACCCTAATTCCTTCACAAATATCCCTCAACACCTGATAACTGCTGTATCTTCACTATGTCCTATGCTTCATTATCCCGGCATCTTTTCTCCCTTTTGCCTTAAGTTATTGCTCATGCTTTGCAATGTATGTTAATCTTTTATTTACCCATACTCCGAGAGTTTTATATTCTGCCAATCTGGATATTTCATGGCCTTGTATTTTAAGACCCTGATCAGTTGAGCCGTTGAAAGCCATCAGACCCGACTTAACTGCGTAAAACTGAAGCCTTGAGAGTGCTCTTGGTCTCCGCAATACTTAACCAGAGTTTGCAAGTCTTTCTGGTTACCTGCTAACAGCGTAATATTGTCTGCATACATTAAACCGCACAAGCGCTGCTCTACGACCTTTCTGCCTAATTTATATGACAGGATAAATCTAGATTACTTTCTTGTAGCCTCCGTTCCAGGTTTATCATATAAAGCATGAACAGCAGCGGTGATAAAGGACAACCTTGTCTTAATACTTTGTATAACTTGACAGCTTACGTACTTCTTATTCCTTCTCATGTAACTTCTGCTTTATTATCCCTGTATATTTCCTGTAGGAACTATGCTATCTCATGACCGATACCTTCTTCTTTTAATATCTTCCACAGGAGTTCTCTCTTTACGTTGTCGTACGCTCCGTTTATATCCAGAAAGGCTAAATACGAAGGTCTATTTTCCACTCTAGATATTTCAATGCGTTGGGTAAGCACGAACAGGCTATCATCTAAGCTCCTACCATTTCTGAGCCCGTTCTGAAGTTCTCTGATTATCTCCTTACTTCCTACCCATGATTGCATTTTTAATTTCACCGCCTGCATGGCCAAACTGTATATAAAAGATGTTATCGTAACCGGCCTGTAGGAACTTATTTGCATCCTATCTTCTTTCCCTTTATAAATCAAATTATATTCCTCTGCCGCCAGCTGTCCGGAATTTGCTTATTAGTTATGGCTGTTTCCAAAATTATAACAACGTTTCCTTACATCTTGGACCACGTTCAATATTTACCCTGATTGCAATTTCATCTATTCCTGTATATGTGCTTTAAGGAATACTTTTTCCGCTTTTTTCCAGCTTAAATTGCTCAGTTCCAAGCTGTTTTGTATTCGGCTATCTTGCTTTGTTGCTTCCTGATTTGCGGAGATTACCCTATCGTCGTTCTTAAATGAGTCGGCTATAACTAATTAACAGCGTTGTCGCCCTTTAAACAATTTCCCTCGTTATCTTGAATCTGGTCCTGCTTTCTTTGATTCTTTTTAGCCCGCTTATATGATTCCACAATTTTCTTGGTCCGCCTTTAGTGGCATCATGGATTTCAACCATGCAGTGGTCGGTGGAGTGCTTTATTTTACTTTGGACGAGGGCCTGTACATCAAGTTTCTTTTTCCGATACGATTCCCATTTTTGGTCTGTTTCCTCCTGATATACCTGTGCTATCTTTGCCTCTCGGTGTTCCTTTGAAGCAGCCCGTCGTTGCTCAATGGCTTCCCTGATTTCCTTATTCCACCAGCTCCGTGGCTTCCTCTTTCCATCCCAGCGGTTTGCTACTTTAACCTCCTTAATTTTCCTCCTTATGAGTAGTTCTACCTGTGTATAATCCCAGTCTTCGATGGGGCTTTTATCTATTGCTTCCTCTATGTCTGCTGCTATCTCCGCTATTTGATCGTCGTTTTGCGTTTACTTTTTATCTAAGTTCCATTTGTCTTTTCATCAAGGGCCTCATTTGCAGACTAATACGTTTATAATCACTTTCCAGACTACACTCTCCTTCTTCGTCTATTTCCATCTTCGCGAGCTTTCTGTAAATTCCCTGCGACCTTAGACAGTAGTCAATGGTTGTCTGCCTGCTCCGGAATTTCCGCTCGATTTGTCCCTTACATTTTGTCCCTGTTTACAATAACTAGGTTGGCTCCAGCGCTCGCAGAAATCTAGAAATAGCTTTTCGTTACAAACCGTGTATCCATACAGAGCGTCGATGTGGCCGTTTATGTCCCCCAGCAGAATATTGTCACGCCACTGACGACGACGAAGGGTTGTGATGGTCTGGGAGAAGAAGAGGAAAAAAGCGTTGGTACCTGGGGCTAGTAGGCTTCACCTTATCCCACTGCCATATCACTGTAAATAAACACCCCTTTGCTATTTCATCGTAACAACTTGGTGGAAGGTGCTCCGTTCGATCCCTAAGTACGGCGCAGCAAGAACAACTGGAGTTTCGACGTAGTCGCCGCCTTGCTGGACTGCCACCGCTTCCAACCATCATGGACCACACCGATTCTAACCGTGCCAGCCACGACGCTGCAAGCCATGCTGGTGACAGGCCTGCCCCCTTCAGCTCTATTCCCTTCCAGCCTTACCGGGAACCACGACCGTTTGCAGGAGAGGAAGGTGAGGACGTTGAGAAGTGGCTACTTCATTATGAACGAGTTAGTCGGTACAACCGGTGGGACCCTATCACCATGCTCACAAATGTCGTCTTCTTTCTAACTCACACGGCTATGACATGGTTCGAGAATAACGAGGACAATTTGACAACTTGGGAACGGTTTGCCACCGAGATCGAACAGCGTTTTGGTGACTCTGTACCGAGCAAAAAGCGGGCTGAGCAGACCCTTGCCCAAAGAGCTCAATTGCCGGATGAAACTTGTACCACTTATACAGAAGAGATCCTCAGATTCTGCAGATGTGTCAATTCCAACATGCCCGAAGAAGACAGAGTCGGCCACATTTTGAAGGGTATCGCGGCTGACGTGTACAACTTTTTAATCGCCAAATACAGCCTTGAAACCGTGTCCGATGTCATTAAACACATCCGCGCTTTTCAAGCTCTGAAAACGCGTCGTATTGTGCCAAAATTTGGGCGGCTGGCCAACGTGCCTACCGTGGCCAGCCTTGATGACCACGCCCAACTAGATCTTCCGTCGACGATCCGGCAAATCGTGCGGGAAGAACTCCTGCGGCTCAACCCACTTCCCCTGCACGAATCTGCTGAGGTCTCTGTCCAGAGGGTATCTAGACGGCCGGCTTCACCACCACAAGCGATTACCGTTCAGCCTTTCCCACAAGCTCCTGAAGTTGCAGCTTCCATTGACTATCCTCCTATGCATTTCGCCAACCGGAATGCGTCGGGGCCTGACGCCCCAAGGTATGACGTCGCCTCAAGTGCACCTAGATCTTCAATTCGATCTATCAGGATTCCTGAGAAGTATGAGCATTCAGCCATACTTACGACGCACCCAGCTGTTCCCTGCTCTTATTCGCAACAGCATTTTCTACCTTCCCCGCCGATATGCTACCGCTGCGGCGTCGAAGGTCACATCGCCAGATACTGCCGCAGTAGGTTCCCACCTCGCTATAACCGTCCGGCGCTTCCAACAGTACCCAACAATCAGCAATACAATCCCGTTTTTCAACAATCAAATACTCAGCGTGGATATTACCGCAACATCCATAACCAGAATATCCGCGACCACTTCCCTGCATCTGATAGAAGTGTTACTCCACCACCCGCCTTCCGAGCGCGTCGTTCTCCATCACCACGACGGCGCTCCATGTCGCCTCAGCATCCTCAGCAGGAAAACTAACCAGCGCGACCAATGGGTGTGAGGCCGCTGGAAATGTGCTGTGTGCCAACATCCCTCCAACTATAATGCTCAAAAACAAAATTCCTGTGTTTATTGATGGTGTGTATACATTAGCTTTGGTGGATACGGGTGTGACTGTGTCTGTGATGAGTAATCAGTTTAGGCGCTTGTTGGACGCAAAGTGATGTTTGAATATGACCGTGCTTCAACGTTTTGTGGTGTGAGTGGAGAGGCGTTGCGGCCACTGGGTGTGTGTAGTGCGCAAGTGTCTGTGGGTGGTGCAATTTTTCAAGCCGAATTCGTAGTCTTACCCCACTCTACGCATGACATCATTTTAAGAATGGACTTCCTGAAGTTTTGTGGCGCTACCGTGGACTGCCGAAGTCAAGAGGTTCATTTTGACGGCTCGAATCTGCCGACTCTTTTTGAAAGTGGCCGCAATGAAGAAACAGTTTTTAGTATTACCGAAGACACAGTAGTTCCACCTTTGCCATGTTCGTCCCCGTGTCCGCTCCACTTCTTGACCAGGTTTCATTTCAGGCCGTGGTGCACCCTGTTCACTCAGCATGCCTGAAGAAAAATGTTATTATCCCTCACTGTATGATCTCCGTGCATCACGGTAGTGCCTCGTTATGGACAGTCAATCCATCGTCCGAGCCCGCAGTTTTACCAACGGGATTTAAGCTTGCCTCCTGTGAACCCGATGCGCCCCACAACGTTGCTTTGGTCACATGCTACGAGTGCCACTGTACCTCTGCCTACTGATGAAACTTCGATTTTCCGCATGATCAGCGCCGATCTCAGCTCACCTCAACGCCGTACTCTTGTGGATATTCTTCTACCCTTTTCGCCTATGTTTGACTTTTCTCAAACAGATGGACCGACCTCTCGCCCTGCACATCGGACCCATCATACTATCGACACTGGTTCGGCTCGTCCCATTCGTCAAAAGCCATATCGCGTGTCCCCATCTGAGCGCAAAGTCATTCATGAGCAAGTGGAGGACATGCTACGGAAGAAGGTGATACAGGAGTCATCTAGCCCCTGGGCTGCCCCTGTTATTCTTGTACGCAAGAAAGACGGTTCGTGGCGATTCTGCGTCGATTATCGGCGTCTAAACTCTGTTACGAAAAAGGACGTCTATCCTCTTCCTCGCATAGACGATGCCCTCGACTGCCTCTCTGGTGCGTCCTATTTTTCTTGTCTTGATCTCAGATCTGGCTACTGGCAAATTCCAATGGACCCTGCGGATAAGAAAAAAACAGCCTTCGTAACACCAGATGGCCTTTATGAGTTTAATGTTATGCCATTCGGGCTGTGTAATGCGCCAGCCACATTTGAACGCTTTATGGACACAGTTTTGCGCGGCTTAAAATGGGACTTTGTCTTTGCTATCTGGACGATGTCGTCATATTTGGGAAATCCTTCCAAGAACACAATGACCGTCTAGTACGCGTCTTGAATTGTCTGCACTACGCCGCCTTAATTCTAAACTCGAAAAAGTGCCGCTTTGGAGAGCGCCAAGCGCTGGTGCTAGGACACCTTGTCAATGGTGATGGTGTAATGCCGGATCCCCAGAAAACTGCCGCTGTTGAGTCTTTTAAACCCCCGCAGACAGTGAAGGAGGTGCGCAGCTTTCTAGGGTTGTGTTCGTATTTTAGACGCTTTATACATCGCTTTGCTGACGTTGCTTACCCATTGACGTGCCTTCTCAACAAAAACTCCACTTTTGACTGGACACCAGACTGCGACGCGTCATTTCCTCAGCTGAAGTTTCTTTTAATATCGAAACCCATCCTACGTCACTTTGATCCTGCTGCAGTGACAGAAGTACACACGGACGCTAGTGGAATCGGTCTTGGTGCAGTCCTTGTCCAACGGCACGATGAACGAGAGCATGTTATCGCGTACGCAAGTCGTACCCTCAGCAAACCGGAGCGAAACTACACAGTCATCGAACAGGAATGCCTGGCTGTAGTTTTCGCTGTGCAGCGTTTCCATTCATACTTGTACGGACGGTCATTTACTATCGTAACAGACCATCATTCACTCTGTTGGCTGCGGAACTTTCGAGACCCATGTGGTCGCCTCGCACGCTGGGCCTTCCGGTTACAGGAATATGACTTTGCCGTGGTGTACAAAAGCGGGAGGCGTCATGCAGACGCAGATTGTCTTTCTAGGATGCCAATGGCCACGACTGGACCTGACAGTGACGATTTCGACAATTATATATCGACCCTCGAGCCAGCGTTCCCCGACACGAGTGTTTTCAAAACGGAACAGCAAAATGATAGCAGTCTGCAGCCTCTCTTTGCCGCCGCCGAAGCCAGCGTACCTACAAGCCGTTTTTGTGTGCGTGATGGCCTCCTATGGAAAAAGAGTTATTCGCCTGTCGGCCAGCGATACTTACTCGTAGTTCCCAAGACGCTGTGCACGGACGTATTGCGTGTTATGCATGATGATCCAACTTCTGGGCATTTGGGATCGGTTCGAACACTCCTCCGTGCTCAAGAAAGATTTTACTGGCCCAGAATGCGCTCGACGATTGAACAATACGTTGCCAGTTGCGAGCAATGTCAACGCCACAAGCGTCCAACTGCAACTCTATCTGGCTTGCTGCTGTGAAGACCCCGACATCTCCGTTTGATCAAGTAAGCATTGACCTCGTAGGTCCGTTTCCAAAGTCCGTGGATGGAAATCGCTGGATTGTAATCTGCGTGGACTATCTCACACGCTACTGTGAAACCGCCGCTCTTACATCTGCTACGGCGCATCAGGTATCGCTTTTCTTGCTGCACTCAGTCATCTTACGACACGGGCCGCCACGAATTGTCATCACTGATCGGGGCCGACAATTCACTGCTGATGTTATTGAAGAGCTCATGCGTTTATGCTCCGTAACTTTCCGACACTCGACGCCATACCATCCCCAGACAAATGGCTTGACTGAGCGCGTCAACAGAACGCTTATCAACATGCTAGCCATGTATGTGGACGCAGGGCATAAGAACTGGGACACCATACTACCCTTCATCACGTATGCGTTTAATACCGCCACGCATGAGATGACTGGGTACAGACCATTTTTCCTTCTTTATGCCAGACCGCCACGCTACCCCCTGGATACTATCCTGCCCTTCACAAGCCGTGAAGACCCCTGCCTGGCTGAGACCCTCTGTCTCGCCGAAGAAGCTCGGAGAATCGCCCGATTACGGTCTGGTGCTTCACAAGAACGTTCTAAAGTGCGATACTATGCCAGTCACCGGCGGGTCACGTACTCTGTAGGTGATCTAGTCTGGCTGTGGCGCCCAATTCGGCGCCGTGGCCTACATCAAAAACTCTTGGCCCACTATGACGGACCATATGTGGTTGTCAAACGCATCAGTGACTTAACTTATGCAGTAGCCCGCCTGACAGCATCGGGTCGTCGGTCTGCCAAAACCGAACTATGTCATGTTGCCCGCTTGAAGCCGTGTCAGCCTCGCACGACTCACGAACACGCCCAGAGGGCTTAGGCTGAGTAGGGGGGAAATGTCACGCCACTGACGACGATGAAGGGTTGTGATGGTCTGGGAGAAGAAGAGGAAAAAAACGTTGGTGCCTGGGGCTAGTAGGCTTCACCTTATCCCACTGCCATATCATTGTAAATAAACACCCCTTTCGACCCCGTCTTCAAACTGGTTTATATCGTCACTGAGACATTTAACGAGGTCCTTGTTTTCCTGTCCGCAATGGTTCCCTCTCCTAAATAAACTACCCCTAGCCATGCCCGTATGCCGGCAATTGTTCCTGATACCCAGATATGTCCCTTGCAAGTTGATTTTATTTGCCAATTTGTTCATTGGTGTATCAACATACCTACCCCTCCCCCTTTTTCTCCGTTGTCGTTCTGTTGCAACCTTCCCAGACAAAGCCTTCAATAAACAGTGGATCTTCTAGATCCCTGAGATGTGTTTCGCATACAGCGTACACACCTGTGTCGTCGTCCGGCTGTTCTATTTCTAGCCATTTCGCTCTCTTTCTATCCCCTTGCATGTTTATGTATCTGATCCTAGTGTTAAATTTCTTTGTACGTTTCTTTCTGGACCTCCTCTTCGCCCTTTTGTTGGGCTCAGTCTACATTATTACGCTTTCTTCTGCTGCACTTCGAACTACCCCTGCGCCCGGAGCCCTCGTGGACCCCCTAAAACAGGTTCAGCCCTGCCCGCCAGGCGTCAGCGGATCTCTGCTCCAACCCTGCTGTTGTCATCTTGTTGAAAAACTTTGCCAAAACCTGCTCTATGCACTTCCCTGTTTACCTCAATCACTTCGAAATGTTTCTCGAGGCTTAACTTTGCTATGTGATATCAACTGTCACAACGCCCTTTTCAAGCTTTCCATTCGTTCCTATAGCACCTCCGATACTGTGCACACAACGATCTGCGCTTGCTGTGCTATCGCCCCTGATATCGTCAACTCCCTGAGCTAACCTTTCCTCCACTCTTGAAGCATCACCACTGAGGACATCGTTCAGCCCCGTTGCTACTATCACCATAATGCGCCCTGTGGAATTTTTCGAGAGCCTATTCTTGGTCTCTTTGAGCACTGCGTTTATTGTCCTCCCTGGGAAGGTTCCGACTAATACTCGCTTATCACCCTTTATGGATGGATGGAATATAGGAGTGTCCCCTTTGAAACGGGGTGGTAGCAGTAGCTATCATGCTCATTTTCTCCCTATGTCTTAATTATTGATTTAGAATGGTTAACTAAACCATCATTCCATTTATTAAATTTTGTTCATACATTACTAACATTATGTCACTTCTCTGCTTTTAAGCCACCAATCTTCCAGTCGTTTTTTGCTAGTTTCCACCGCCGGTTTATTCACCCGGCCACTGTTATCTCTAAACCCCAGAGCTTCAGGAACAGTGATTGCGCCTGCACCAACTTCCGGATGGATACCATTACATTCGAGTATAATATGGGCAATTGTTGTCAATGTCAGCGAACCGCAGCGCCGCGTGGTGAGATATCACAGCTCTAGTCGCCGGTGCTAATATATTTTTTTTACTCGCGACTGTACTCTAATGATGCCAACCGACGTTCAGGAAAAGTGCAAAAGTCGAGCCGCCGCTGCAGCTCAGTGGTTAAGACGCGCGCCTGCTGACCCGAACATTACTGCGCGTTTCGGTGGAGTCGAAGCACAAAAGGTGCCCATGGGCGATTTCGGTGCACGTCAACGGTCACCGGCTGGTCGAAATTATCAGGGAACGTTCACTCCCACCCTATTTCACGATGTGGTTCTACTGTGAAGGCTTCTGTCTCTCTCCCTTAGGAAAAAATATGGCCTCGTCGTGCACTCATTTTGAACTCAACACTAGAGATTATAAAACGACCCTCACTGCTCTTACCCCAGGCGGAACACTTTTATTTGAAACATGGACTGCTTAAAAATGTTGCAGCCCTCCACAATCCAGCGCCGGACCTTTTGCAATTTCTGTTTTTGCCTCTCTCCAGAAATTAAAAGAGAATTGTTCTAATTGCTTTTCAAGGTCTTCTGGGCCTGTCGGCATGCGAGTATAAGCGTCGTTGATGTGGCTGTAGGAAGAAGGAAAAGAAAAGCCTGCTACTGGCTCTGTAGCGGAGCCACCTCCGCTGCCTCGTGCAGACAGGAGAGAAAATAGAGAAGAAAGAAAAGGAAGAGGGAGAGAAAGACGGGCGCCGCAACAGCCGTCGTCCACCGCCGAAGCGGTGGCGAGTGCAATGACGGCCTACAACAGATAAAAATTCGGTGGCAGGCTAGCCCCAGCCGCAAACGGCGGTGACCTACCTGTCCCCATCAAGGTTTGAGTATAAGCGGCCAGTCTGCTCTGCAACGTCGTGATTGCTCATTCACCCTCCCATGAGAGGTCGCATGGCTTATAAAGTTCGGACAGCCGCGCTCGTTCGCCGCCTTCATTTGTCCATTCGCTTGACAGTTTCTACAGCGATGGACGCGTGATGCAGCATCTTCCGCACTGCCGCTGGCACCAGCCGTGTTCACCAGGAACACCTGCCCAAGTGAAAGAACTAGTGTGTCGCAGCACCCAAGCAACTGCTGTAAACAGCGATACCCTCTGATTGCAAACAATTGCGTCGTATGCAAGCAGAATAAAACCGGTGCTTGCGTATGTGATGGCTGAGGTGAGTAAGTAGTGCAATAGCATCAGCGTTATTGCACTATGAACTGCAGCTACTGGCCCGGAATTTTTGTGGAGATAAGTACAGAGATGGAAGTAAATCATTATAAAAAATTAAAACAGTCACCGGAAAAAATAACGCTTTGATGGACAAATCCTCACGAATGAATAAAAACGGTTTCCTTGTAAGCGTTGCAACTTTCCAAACAACCATCCTACCGCACGTCCCACCCGACTCCAATTATATGGCCAGTATAGGTGCACGAGTTAGCTACACGGCTAAGAGACAGCGTGTGGTATCTGCACGTGGTCGCCGGGTTGCGTCCTTGGGAGCGGCGGAACGATGGCACCAGTCGCAGGAAGAAATGCTTTGACAATCTCGTGTTACACAACGCGTCCTGCGATTTTGTCTTTAAATTTGATCAGGAGATGAAGATGACACGGGCTTCAGATTGCTCTTTTAATTGGCGCTTTCGCATCTGTGCCTTTGTTCAGCTTGCGGGGCATCTTTTTTTTACAGGCAGCAGTACAACCGCCCTCCTATTCTTTTTTTTTTTTTTTTGAGCAGCATCAGAGTAGAATGGGGAACTAACACGCACCACTACAGCTGAAAGAGCGTTGGTTGAACAGTTGAGACATTTTCTAAACTAAAAGGGCGCGGAAGAATAGGCGAGACTCAGAAAACGTATCAAGCACGAACACACGGGGCTAGCGGAGAGGAACCTCACTTCCGGAGCATCACTAACAACAGACGCTGACCATCCGCAATTCGACCTAACTAAAACTTGTGGAAAAGTGGTTCGTTAACTGGCTAATGTCTTTAAACGCTAATAAAACAACTATAATCTCGTTTCATCGCCGTCAGTCTTACCCTACCCCAAACTACACTATTTGCGGCGCATCGACATCTATTGCATCCACATAAAAATATTTAGGAATCAGCATAACCAGGGGTCTTTCTTGGAACACCCACATTATTAACATAACAAACGATGCTAACCGTGCTCTTGGCTTTCTGAAACGCAACTTGCGTCTACCACCGGCTGCAGTAAAACTTTCCGCTTATTTAACTCTTGTCCGCCCTAAACTGGAATACTCATGCTCTATTTGGGACCCCTAACAAAATAACCTTTCTAAAACACTCGAGTCCGTTCAAAACCGCGCCATACGATTTCTTTATTCGGATTACTCATATCATACGAGCGTAACATCATTGAAAGCAAAAGCTAACCTTCCCAGCCTTGAATCCCGTCGTAAAATAGCCAGACTTTCACTTTTCCACAGGTTTTATCATTCCCCTCTGGGCCATTCCATTGCTCATCGCTTTTCACTTCGCACCACCCGAACGCCGTCTACACCATCTCGAGAATCCACGTCTGCACATCTCAAGTCATTCTTTTCCCAGACTGCGAGCTGAAGCTTTTGCCCATCCTGACCATGCATTTTTCAAGACATTCATCACCAAAATAATTATATGATTTGTTAGCCCACCTCTCATGTAACGCCTCTAGTGGGCATTTGAGGTACCAATAAATAAATAAATAAAAAATAAAATGCAAGCACTAGCTTCGAACTCGGCACTTATTGCATGCCTATTACCATCTTCCTTGCTCCTCTACTCTGACAAAACGGGGAGACTAGCGAAACAAAACAAAATAAATAATGCGGTAAATATCAAAAGCTAGAATACAGATTGTGGAATATTATACTATTCCTCTAATAATGGTAGACGTAATGTTAGAAACATAAAACTTAGATGAAAAATTGGCAGAGATAGATATTAATTATTGATGTCCCTAGGTCATGTTTTAATGACCAAGGTAAGTTGCTTTTGCAGCTAGTTACGTATGCCGCATTAATCCGTGTACTATCACGCCCGACAATTCCCACAGATATTGTGGAAAATCAGAAGCAAGCTGTCTAGAGTTTTTTTTATTATTATTATTTAGAGCCCAGGATGATTGCTAAAAGAGCGAATGAGCCGAAGGAAAATGGATATATCTAGCGTTCAAGGAAACAGAGTAGTATAATCCCTTCTTTCTTAATACTTTGGATATTTATAACTGTTTATTTATTACATGGCCTTACCGTTAATAAAAAATTGGACTTCCGAAACTAAGGTATTCGGCGCCATTTTTCAATACCTGCTACTTGCGTCGACAAAAGAGAGAGATAACTATTGCCAGTATTATGCTCCGAGTATGCCCTTGGCCAGTAATTTAGAGTTGCTAAATTTCCTGAAATATATGGCGGTTTAAAAAAAGAAAAGACCACAGTTTATTCCAGGTTTTTCATTTCAGAAAACTAGAAACATAGAAAAAAGAAGAAATAGATTCTTAGAATAGCGTTGATTCATTCACTAAAACCACTGACATTAATCATTAACTTTAGACTTATCATAGAGTTTAGGTCGTGAGTCGGACATCCTGTGGGTGTGATATGCCCAAATTGGTTGTAAAAGAACTACCGGCTACTTGTATGTCAATTGCTGTCCGGGACTAACGCCACTGCTTTATCGCTTCCGTACGTTTCAGTAACTTTCCGCATCTCGTCAGCAACATGCACCGCAGTGTTACAAATCTTGCCTGTTTCGACTGATCAGTAAGAATAATGATTTTGTCGAAGCCATGACCAATTTAGGATTACTTCGACCGTCCCAGATATTACCTATTCCATCAGCATCTCAAATGTGTCCAACCGGACCGTTTTTTTTTTTCTTTTTTTTTTCTTATTTTTTAGTGTCTTGTCTACATGATGCTTCACTTGCGTGCATTACGAGTCGAGCAAAGTTCCACTCAGAAGATATCGAAAAGCTTGAACGGCGGCACAGTCAGTCTGAATTTGTAGCTCCGGACAGTGAAATACACAACCCCATTTATTCTTTTATGTAGCGGATGCAGGCTGTTCTCCGCGTCTGAAAATTACCGAAGCTCTTGTTTGAGTTACAATCCTGATACTTGGAAGTTGTTTCATTTCCTTGATGCCCAGCCTAAATCTCCTACACAACAGATACATTGTCAAACACGTCGCACTGGGGAAATCCTTGCTGAGCGTTGCAGTACTTTCGTACTGCTCGCTTTTTTTCCTCCAGTGGTCGTTTCACACTTGTTTCCCGACATTAAACCACAGGCGAAGCGGTTCGAAATGTTTGCTACAGTATACCACTCTACTCGCCTCTTATGCACTTTTACTCTTTTTTTTTTTTTTCCCCTTCGTGAAAGTACACATGGCCAGACTTCGCAGTTCTGTAAGTTTAGGGTTTTGCCTGGTTTCCTTCAAAGTTCATTAGATGGCAGCGCGATTATATCTGGCATAAACTTATTGGATAGCAATCCCGAGAACAACCAATACAGCAACCAGTATCGCCCGGAAGATGGCTTGCATTCGGATAAAACAGCTTGCGTGGGCAAAACTCCTTTTGGTTTCGTGTCGCATTCATCGCGGGGCAGTACGTTAAGCCATGTTGTCCTGCTACAACCGTGAGGTAAAGCATTAAATTAAACTTGCGTTCAGCTTGACACAGCCGCGTGACCTGCCTTCAGCCCACTTTCTCGTAGCATCAACGTCTGGAAGACGGTATCTCAACTGGCGGTGACATAGGTGGCGGGTCGATCTCGGCCGTGGCGGCTGCGTTTTGAAGCAGACGAGACGCAATGCGCGGTGCACAGAACATCCTGTAATCGAAATTGTCGGAGTCCCCCTCTGCGGTGTCCCCCATAGCCGATTTAGTTTGGGACGTTAAGAACTGAAAACTTGAAAACAGGATATGCCAACTCTGTCTCTATATCCTGTCGTTGAGGCATGCTGTAGTGGTTTACGAAGCAAAATGTTCACCTAAACCGAAAAGAAGCAGTCATACAGGTTTCAAATCAAATTTGGAAAATTTCGCCTTTTTTTTTGCCTTCTCCTCCATTAAAAATAAATGTTTTCTAAAATTTAGTGTTTTCTTTTACTTTTTTTTAAGCATTCACATTTCTATCCAGGGTCACTAAAGAAGTGGCCGATCACACCGCGTGTGGAATGGCTCCATTGCAGGAGAAAAAGCAATGTTTTAAATTATCATAGCGTTGTGGGGAGGAGTGACGTGAACGGTATACAGAGCGAGCAGGATATGACGCATGTATGTCCGGAAGAATGCATGATAGCGCAGTGATGAGAGGTTGTCCATGAACTGGAAGTGTACGCAGAGTTTCTGTAATTTTGTGGTAATGATATTTATTCCCGTTTATACCGGACAATGGCGTCCCACGTGGATGGATAAGGCTAGGGCATACCAGGCGCCCGCTCCTCAAGCATCGCATCACCCGATGGTTGAGATTACAGCGTGGCCAAGAATACACCTCAATGGGGCTGCGTGCGAATATAGTTATGTGAGAGCTTTTGCAGATCGTCCCGTAGTTGTGCAGCAATCCGGCGATGAGAGATGTTCCTTAGCTAAATGTGGTGTTCAGTAGCTAAGCCCGAGCCTTGGCTGGGCCTCTTTCGGGCAAGCCGGAGTGGTGGCTATTATTCGGGGAATGCACTTTTCGTCATTTTGGTGCGAGAAATAGGTTAGTAATAGTCGCCAGTCACACTGGGGGGAGCTAACTGTCTTTTTACCTCCCTTGGCATTGACTTTCGCTGCTCCCGAGACGTTTGTTTTGTCTGCTGCATTCCACGAATATTTCGCTTTTCTAAAGCCAATACTTGCATTCTTTCACATTCACCGGCCAGTCCGCTTCAGTATACTATGATTAGCTATCATAGACGGGTGCAGAGCAATTCTGCGAAACATTAAAATTACGTTGACTGGCTCTTATATTGTACTAAGATGACACTGAATTCAAAATTTCCCACGGAGAGCGTTTCCAGTAACGTAACTCACTCAGTTATGGCATAGCATCCGCTTAGTTCGCCCAGCGCGTTCGCTCCGAGGCATCGATGGTGAAAGGTGTAACTCTCGTCCCAAACTCTGTCTGGCCAAGCCTCTGCCTTCCTGTCCTCTCCGCTTCGCATAGGAGCGCACGTTTCCCACCACCACCCGAGGAAACTGTCGTCCTCCCTACACTCGCAGAAAGTTCGCTAAGGTGAAGAGATCAACAAAATTACAATTGTTTTTTGAAGAGTGAGTGAATTAAAGAGGGAAAATGAGAGCTTCGGAATAATGCTTAATATGCACTGCACATCACACATTTAGACGTCCCCAGCGAAGGGATTGAACATGAGAGAGGGCGAGAAGAAATGAGTTGAAAGGCGAATGAAGGGCAGGGTTTTTTTTTTATGTTTCACGGCGGCAAGAAAGAATGACATTTCTTTCTAGTGAGCAATGACGCAGCTGTCTTCTTTTGGATGTTGCCTTATTAGAACAATGTATGGAACATTGTTCAGTAATTCTTGTTGCGCCAAGTTTCCTTGTCTCACTACATCAATTATTCTCCAAAAGGGAGCCAGTCAAGGAGCCGTTTTTTGATTAGCTAGATAAAGGCGACAGAATCGAAATTCAGCCTGAAGAAACACGCACTGCTGCCATCTTGTTTGGGGAAACCGAAGGCAATCATCTAAGTACAAGGAGGCTCTTTTCTCTCACTCCTTGAAAAAGATTCAGTTAGAACGAGAGGAAGAAGATGGTTTACACGGTATGAAGGAGCACTGAACAAGGGTAAATGGGGTACGCCTCAGTTCACAGGTCGAGCCAACGTTTCGACAAGGGGACTTGTAGCCCAGACGAAGACAGGTTCACTTGCCGAAACGTTGGCTCGACCTGCGAACTGAGGCGTGCCCCATTTACCCTTGTTCAGTGCTCCTTGAAAAAGAGTGCTTTCTGAATGGACAGCCGCGGTGGAAAAAACGCAGATGAATATATTTGATTCAAAAATGTGCTAGCCCTGCGCCATGTTTCAGGCTGATCAGCCGGGCCGTCCACTCAAAACTGCTTTCTTTCGGAGTCGTTCTGCATCCAAGCAGAGGGGAAAAGCGGAGAAACAGTTGCCATAATTTTATGCGTGGCGTATCTGGTCGTCCTGGGACGCAGTCGTCGCCGCTCCGCCTCGTGTTTTCCGTGCCAAGTGGAAGTGCTTATTCAGTGCTTCCTTCTTTCAGCATTCGAATTGTTCGACTTCTTTTCTGACTGCTCGCTTTCTGTGTTCTACTTCTCTATTTCGCTTCCTCTGCATTGGAGAGAACTTCCGCCTGTTACAGACCACACTTCCTGGTTCGACCGACAGCCCTTACCAGTGAGCTAGCTTTCCGAGATAAACCCTAGCCCGCGTACTCCAAAAATGCAATTACCTCCTTTATTTCAGATCCATTAGAAAGAGCTTGAATAAACGTGATCAAAAACAAAACGGAAGTGCCATGCTAGACGTAATCCTTACTAACGCCTCGTTCGAGCGGACAACCTAATTCGCGGCCGCGGCGTTATATATATATATATATATATATATATATATATATATATATATATATATATATAAATATACATATATATAATCTATACATACATAAAAAAAGTGGCGCGTGCACCGGGCTGTTTCCTCATCGCCTCGCTACAGCGAGCAGCAAAGCGAATACAACAAACTCTGGCCCCAAATTGCAACGTTAGGAACGCTTCGGTTTCGCGCCGCTGCTGGGAACATTCAGGACGCAGACCAATCGGATCTCAGTGCCCACAGACGCAGTGCGGTTCGCGACCACTTTTCGAATCCAACTGGTTCTTTGAAAAACCCGATGTTTTGTTCGCTCCCTCGCACATTACACTTTCCGCTATGTCTACACCACTATTTCAAAACGCTGAAGTGCGTTTAGTTTGGAAATAGTCTAGAGACACCCAATGGAACAATTCGGCAGATCGTGCAGGCCTCTTTTCTCCACACATTGCCGCAGAATGCAATTTCCAGCTGGAAAGCGTTTTCCTCCTACAGCGGCGAGGACATCGCACTTGGCGCACACAACTCAGCCATACAACGAAAAGAAAACGGCACCTTTAGTCGTCCATACCCTGGAGGAGCAACGGTCTCAAAACCGCTTATGAAACCTTCTGAGTCACAGCATCCACCTTCTTCCCAATGGCGGCCAAGCGATTTGTTTCCCTTTCATTCTGAGTGCTCACCAGTGAAGCAAAAAAGCTGAAGCTCAATACACTGTTGGTGACCGCTGGCACTTCGATGCCCTAGGGAAACACCATGCTTCACAAGTAGCACTCACAGGAGAGAGATCTTCTTGGCCCAAATGTATTTCGTAAACGGCTCCGAAGAGGTCCCTTCAATATAAGAAACAATATCATTTGAGCATTTAATTCATGATTATGTCAGATGTCACAAAGTAACTTTTCTCGTTTTTAGCTATGTTTTTCCTCTTTGCATATAAGGTCCAAGTACGTGTCATTTTCAACATAAGCCGAGAAATAAGCGAAACATTTTCTCATACATACAGCGATAAGCTGTGGCCGTAGATGCTGCTAACAAGGCAGGGCCGAAATGAATGTCGCTTACTGCATCGCCGTTTCACGTGTTCTTGTTAGCCAAACCATGTGCGAAAACAAATAATGTCACCTTCGTGAAACGAAATGAGAACACGGTTGTGTTTTCGCTTCGGGACACATCTACCACATTATGTGAATGTGTTTCACCGAGCCTAACTTTCCTGAGATTCAAGGTTCGATGCGATAGTGCTGTCCGGCAACGTCTGCCAATTTGCCTTCAGATAGACAAACGTGGGCGAAATCGGGGAGTGTTCACAAAAAGTTGTTAGATAATCTGAGTGCTATGAACATAGCGAACAACAGATCTCTTCCTTCTGCCAAAATTGATCTATCCATTGTCCCCCCATCGACCTCTCCGTAGACCACAGGGTGACCCAAATTTAGCTTCTTTCTTTCGCTACATACAACGACTGCCGATTCCAGTATACAACGTAAAATGAGGATTAAAAATAGTAAAGGGAGCCCTGTCCTGTTGTTGCTTCGCAGTCTTGTGACGTAGTTGCCACCCAAGCATGGTGAAGAGCACCGTAGAGCGAAGAGGTATTACATTCAGCCACTTTGGGTTCTTTAACCTTCACTGACATCGCAGAGCACTCGTGCATTTCTACGTTTCACCTGCATCGAAATGCGGTTCAGCCTTATTCAGCCACCACGGCTTCAGAAAGTGAAGCGATTCGCAGTCATCGCATTGGGAAACGAGAAAATGCGCTGACGGCTCAGATTCCCGCATGTGAGATGCTGCCTCTTGCATAATTGGGCAGAGAAGTTGACTTATAATTTAGTTCTTGTCACGCAGGCCTCGAACAAAAAAGGGTTGGAAAGAGCTAAGTCCGTCCCCACAGCGGGTTTGACGCTGTCGATGCGTCAGTCTACTCTCCCGAACAGCCGATGAGCTCTTATCCCACCGCTGCCCATGCACGTTATATCGCTGCCAGGAACTGCCGAAGATCACGCGTGAGGGACTGGTGATCGTGCTATCCATGGTCACAAGGCCCACGAACTTGAGTAGGCAAGGCTCGCATTCGTCGACACAAAGAGAGCTGGCGTTTCGCAGGGCACTATAGTGCTTTTCCGTCTACGCAGGATCGTTTGCATCGTAAAGAGTCCGTGCTTGAGGCCCTTTCACCGCGCTTTCGTGCAGGGACGGTACAAAGAGGGGAAACCGGCAAATTGTAACGATAGCGAGGAAACGTTTTCGAGCTGTGGTGGGTGTCATTAACCGTGGCCGTGAAAAGCGCATGAACAAAGGCTCTTGCAGCTAGGCGCATTCTCGGACAAGCGCACGACCCAAATACGCGCCAAGATTTCCCTGCTGTTCTTCTTCCTGGCGAAAGCCGCGCTTATGAATAGATAGCCAACAAGGATGCTGGCCGCGATCAATAACTGCCGCTTTTCTTCCTCGCGTGCTCACTTTGGGGCAGGAGGCTTGGCTGGGGCTATCGTGTTTGCCAAAAGGCGACGTTAGCCGAATGTCTTTCAAATAATTATTTCGCTCACTCCTCATCGCATTCTGTGGGTAAGCGGCCCTATTTTTTTTTCGCTATGTGTATGTGTTTCTAAGCATTCTTTCTGAGCTTTCAGTGTTTTAAAACTGCTGTCTAGAAATTACCCGTTTTCAAAAGCGATATGAATGTACTCAGACTGCCTATCATTTCTTGCTAACAGATACATAAGTTGTATTTACCTTGAGCTCATTGTATCGGAACAATAGCGTCTCGCTCATGCAGATCCTGCGTTGACACCTGAAGCACATTCTGAAAAAAAAAATTATATATATATTTATAATACATACGCAAAAATATAAGAGGTTTGTCGTTCGGAACAATTTAATGACGGTCGAAACGTCTTATGTTTTTGCGGATATCAGTAACCGAGCTCAAGGTAGTTTCTCAGCATGTATGCATAATATATATATATATATATATATATATATATATATATATATATATATATATATATATATATATATGAAGGAAAGAAGCCAACAGTCGGCGAGGCCAAAGAAAGCGTTGGGGATGGTACTTTGTCTTTTTTTTTTTTAATGTTTACTTGGATAATCACAGAAATTAGTAGTGTAATCTGTTTAGGGGAAAGATAATTAAACACAAAGTAGAAGAAAAAACAACGTGCCGATGGTGGGAGCCGAACCCACGACCTCCGAATATCGCGTCCGGTGCTCTACCAACTGAGCTACATCGGCCGCTGTCCCCCCTGCTACTTGCTTGGGTATTTATGTTGTCTGTATACGAACCTTGAGAGTGTTCACCAGCGCCACCCTCAGCCAAAGCGGCGGACGTCGAACGTCCTTTGTTACCGCCAGCGTCACGTAGAACGTGATCAAGAGCGAGGGCGAAAGCTGTGCTATAGAACCCTCTTACGCTACCTATGGCTTCAAGACTGCCAGAACCGAGACCCTCGTAAGCTACAAGCAGATCAATTAAGGGGAAATGAGGGTGCTCGTTATAATACATGAAGGAAAGAAGCCAACAGTCGGCGAGGCCAAAGAAAGCGTTGGGGATGGTACTTTGTCTTTTTTTTTTTAATGTTTACTTGGATAATCACAGAAATTAGTAGTGTAATCTGTTTAGGGGAAAGATAATTAAACACAAAGTAGAAGAAAAAACAACGTGCCGACGGCTCCCACCATCGGCACGTTGTTTTTTCTTCTACTTTGTGTTTAATTATCTTTCCCCTAAACAGATTACACTACTAATTTCTGTGATTATCCAAGTAAACATTAAAAAAAAAAAGAAAGCGAGGCCAACGCTTTCTTTGGCCTCGCCGACTGTTGGCTTCTTTCCTTCATGTATTATAACGAGCACCCTCATTTCCCCTTAATTGATCTGCTTGTAGCTTACGAGGGTCTCGGTTCTGGCAGTCTTGAAGCCATAGGTAGCGTAAGAGGGTTCTATAGCACAGCTTTCGCCCTCGCTCTTGATCACGTTCTACGTGACGCTGGCGGTAACAAAGGACGTTCGACGTCCGCCGCTTTGGCTGAGGGTGGCGCTGGTGAACACTCTCAAGGTTCGTATACAGACAACATAAATACCCAAGCAAGTAGCAGGGGGGACAGCGGCCGATGTAGCTCAGTTGGTAGAGCACCGGACGCGATATTCGGAGGTCGTGGGTTCGGCTCCCACCATCGGCACGTTGTTTTTTCTTCTACTTTGTGTTTAATTATCTTTCCCCTAAACAGATTACACTACTAATTTCTGTGATTATCCAAGTAAACATTAAAAAAAAAAAAGACAAAGTACCATCCCCAACGCTTTCTTTGGCCTCGCCGACTGTTGGCTTCTTTCCTTCATGTATTATAACGAGCACCCTCATTTCCCCTTTATATATATATATATATATATATATATATATATATATATATATATATATATATATATATATATATATATATATATATATATATATATATATATTACCATCATCAGCAGCCTGACTATACCCACTGCAGGGCGAAGGCCTCTCCCATGTTTCTCCAATTAACCCGGTTCTGTGCTAGCTGCATCCACTTGACCCCTGCGAACTTCTTAACCTCATCCGCCCACCTAACTTTCTGCCGCCCCCTGCTACGCTTTCCTTCCCTTGGAATCGAGTTTGTTGCCCTAAGAGACCATCGGTTATCCTCTCTTCGCACTACATGTCCTGCCCATGCCGATTTCTTCTTCTTAATTTCCACTAAAATGTCGGTAACTTGAGTTATTTCTCTGACCGACTCTGCACGCTTCCTATCTCTAAATGTTACCCCTGCCATTTTTCGTTCCATAGCCCTCTGGGTTGTCCTCAACCTAAGTAGAACCCTCTTGGTTAGCCTCCACGTTTCAGCCCCATAGGTGAGTACAGGTAAGATGCAACTGTTGTATACTTTCCTCTTGAGCGATACCGGTAAGCTGCTAGTCATAATCTGCGAGTGCGTGCCAAATGCGCTCCACCCCAACCTTATTCTTCTTGTTATTTTCATTTCATGGTCCGGATCTGCGGTTACTACCTGTCCTAAGTAGACATATTCACCTACTACTTCCAGTACGTCGCTACCTAATGTAAACTGCTGTTCCTTCCAGAGGCTGTTGAACATTACCTTAGTCTTCTACATATTGATTTTCAAGGCTACCTTTCTACTTTTCCTGTCTAGGTCATCAATCATTATTTGCAGTTCATCCCCCGAGTTGCTTAGCGAGGCAATGTCATCAGCAAATCGCAGATTGCTGAGGTATTCTCCATCTACCCTTATCCCTAACTGCTCCCATTCCAAGTCCCTGAATACTTCCTCTAAGCAAGCTCTGAATAGTACTAGGGAGATTGTGTCTCCTTGCCTAACTCCTTCCCTTATGGGAATTTAGTTACTTTCTTTATGCAGAGATATGGTTACTGTGCAGCCACTATATATATATATTTCAGCACTTTCACGTACAACTCGTCTACCCTCTGATTTCGCAACGCCTGCATCACCGCCGAGGTCTCAACTGAGTCAAATGCTTTTTCGTAATCAATGAATGCTATATATAAGGGCTGGTTATATTCCGAGCATTTTTCTATCACCTGATTGATGGTATGGATACGATCGATAGTAGCGTACCGTTTCCGAAAACCTGCTTGATCCTTTGCTTGGTTGCTGTCTAAAGTTATCCTGATTCTATTAGCAATTACCTTAGTAAATACCTTATACGTAACAGACAGTAAGCTGATTGGCTTGTAATTTTTAAGGTCCTTAGAGTCCCTTTTCTTATGAATGGGGAAAATGTTTGCATTCTTCCATGATTCCGGTACCGTCGATGACACCAGGCACTGCGTGTACAGGGTGGCCAGTTTTTCTAGCACAATATCTCCCCCGTGCTTCAACAAATCTGTAGTTATCTTATCCTCTTCAGCTGATTTCCCCCTTTTCATAGTTTCTAATGCTTTCTTGACCTCGTCCTTCGTCACTGGTGGAACGTCTGACTGTTTTTCCCTACTGCCAATCTCATTACGGTCCTGACTACTTTGGCTACTGCAGAGATCTGTATAGAACTCCTCGGCTACTTTGACTATCTTGTCCATATTCGTGATGACGTTGCCCGCCTTGTTCCTTTTCGGATACATCTGGTTTTTGTCTATGCCCAGTTTCTTCTTTACCGCTTTAAGGCTTCCCCCGTTCTTTACAGCATGCACAATTTTCTCCATGTTATACTTATATCGGCCAGCTTGCGCTTATTGATTAGCTTTGATATCTCTGACAATTCTATCTGGTCTGTTTTATTGGAAGCTTTCATACTCTGGCGTTTCTTAATAAAATCTCTCGTCTCCTTAGACAGCTTACCGGTATCCTCTCCAACTATCCTACCGCCTACTTCTACCGCGCGCTCAGTAATGATATCTATGAAATTATTGTTAATGGCTTCTAGGGTATATTTATATATTGTCACGCACGTCCCGCAGTGGTCCTGTATTGGAGGAAGATGAGGGGTGGCAGGAGAAGCTGAAGAGGAGGAGGAAGCCGGTTTGGTTCGATCTGTGTGTGCTAACGACCAGCGCATCTAATACCCGCCGTGTAAATTAACCACGTAACAACTTTGGTGGAGGTGCTGGGTATCGATCACCACGGAACCTCTCCTACCCCGTCGAAGCAGAAGAATAGCTGGGCTACCCCCTCTGCTGACGGAGATGGCACAAGCAGATGTTCCAACGCAGCCAATGCCAACAGCTCAACCGACCACCACACAGCCCTATCGGGAACCCCGGCACTTCGATGGCAAGCCCTGGGAAGACGTGGATGACTGGCTCACCCACTGCAATCGAGTGAGCAAATACAACCTCTGGGATGCAAAGACCAAGTTGGCGAACGTAGTATTCTTTCTTGAAGAAACGGCGCTAACATGGTTTGATAATCATGAAGCATCCCTTATCACTTGGGATCGCTTCATGGAAGAAATGACAGCGAGATTTCGCAATGTCGATGCTCGAAAAAGGAGCGCCGAACAGACTCGGGCTCAGCGAGCGATATTACCGGGGGAGACCTGCACAGCTTACATAGAAGAAGTCCTCAAGCTGTGTAGAATAGTTGATGCTCGCCTGACTGAGGAAGATAAAGTGGGCCACCTCCTCAAAGGAATAGCGGTAGACGTATACAGGTTTCTCATCTGCAAGGATAATTTGAATACCACCGCTGATGTTACCCGACACTGCCGCACGTTTGAAGGTTGCCGTATCATCCCGAAGTTTGGTCGGCTGCCAAATGTCATAACTGTCGCCAGTGTGGATGTGCCTGAAGCGACGTGTATGGCAGAGACAAATCGACAGATTGTCCGCGAAGAGCTTCGGAGGCATCAATATATTGCGGGTCATGGTAGACCCGTCTACAGTGGAATCTCTTCGGCAGACGATCGTCCACCTTCTGCCTGTTATCCTCCCTCTGATACATCTCCTTGGGATATCCGAAGCTCTGCTGCTCAGGGCCTGAACATCCATCCACCTGCCACCATCAACGCGTGCAACAGCCAGCACGCTCGTCCTCCTCGTCGACATCCATCCACACCATGAAACGTTCGACCCAAGCCACGATGAGCCTTACTCATCGCGTGAATGTGAGCCGCCGGTGTGCTATACCTGTGAAATGATGGGCCACATTTCGCGTTTTTGCCGCAATCGCCGTGCATACCGGCAGTATTGCCGACAGTGGGTGAACTCCCGTACAAGGTTTCCCGCTGACAATGCTGATACATATAAAGGAACACCTGGTCGTAATGAGTACCGAGCAACACCTAGCCGACAAGAGAACAGAACGGCGCTAAAACGAAATGAATCACCGGCCTCTGACCGCAGCCTGACACCCCTATCTCAGCGCTTACGACGCTCACCTTCTCCCCTACGATAGTCACCACTTCCGGGAAACTAGTCAGTGCGACCGATGGAGGTGAGGCCGCAAATTATTCTAGCTTACCTATGCCTCTACCCGTTTCAATGTTAAAGAACAGAATTGAAGTTTTTGTGGACAGTGTACGTGCTATGGCGTTGGTGGACACAGGTGCAACTATTTCTATTATAAGCCTCGCTTTTAAAAACTGCCTTGGTCGTAAAGTTATGTTTGGTTGGGATAGAGCGATGACACTGTGTGGTGTTGGTGGCGAACCGCTCAACCCAGTTGGAGTCTGTTCCGTGAACCACGTAATCGCCGGCCGCACATTCCGAACTGAATTTGCAGTACTTGGTCGATCAACACATAATGTGATTCTTGGTCTCGATTTTCTGGAACAGTGTGGGGCCACCCTTGACTTTCGCAATGGGGACATTTCTGAGGACACTCGCTTTGAATCTGCTTTGTGTGAAAATTCGCCGACCAATCCTAGCACGCTTTCGGTTTCGGACGACATAGTCATTCCTGCAATGTCAGCAGAGTTTATACAAGTTGTTTGTTCAAGCTGTACCAGTGATGCCTTCGACGCTGTAGTTGAACCACTCACTCTCAACTGCGCGAAGAAAAATGTTCTGATTCCCCGTTGCATCATTTCAGTCAGGAATTGCCATTCTTCTTTGTGGACGACTAATTGCTCTAATGAACCTGTTGTATTACCACGTGGCCTAAAGCTTGCCAACTTTGACGAAGACGCTGTTGAATCAGTGGCAGTGCTCAGCACAGACAATTCCCAGCCTACCGCATGCTCAGAAGTATATAAAACAAAATTTCTTACCAATATTAACAACTCCCTGCCAACAAGTGACCGTTACAGTTTAGTGGAAGTTCTGTCGAAACATGCTGCGGCTTTCGATTTCTCTCTAGACTCGCCACCACGGTTTCCCCATTTCCCGTACTCAGCACAGAATAAATACTGAGACAGCTGATCCAATCCGTTAGAAGCCCTATCGTGTATCCCCATCAGAGCGTCAGACGATCGAAGAACAAGTTCGTGATATGCTGCATAAGGGCATCATTCAAGAATCATCTTGTCCGTGGGCTGCCCCTGTGATATTAGTCAAAAAGAAAGATGGCACATAGCGATTTTGTGTCGATTATCGAAGGCTGAACGCTGTTACTAAGAAGGACGTGAATCCTCTGCCACGAATTGATGACGCCATCGATTGTTTGCATTCTGCCTCCTATTTTTTCTCAGTTGATTTGCTATCAGGCTATTGGAAGATTCCCATGCACCCGGAAGACAAAGAATAGACGGCATTCATTACCCCAGACGGACTATATGAATTTAATGTGATGCCGTTTGGATTATGCAACGCTCCAGCCCCCTTCGAAAGATTCATTGATACAGTTTTGCGCGGACCGAAGTGGAACATTTGTATGTGCTATTTGGACGATGTTGTAATATTCGGAACTACCTTTCGTGAACACAACAGTCGATTAGAGGTTGTCTTGGAGTGTATTGAGAAATCTGGTCTGGTACTCAATTCCAAGAAATGTCGTTTTGGAGAGCGCCAGACAGTGGTACTTGGAGATCTTGTAGACAAGGATGGAGTAAGGCCTGATCCGAAAAAATTGAAGCAGTCGCTTGTTTTAAACCACCGAAATCATTAAAACAGCTCAGGAGGTTTTTGGGGCTTTGCTCCTACTTCCGGCGTTTTGTTCCGAAGTTTGCTGATCTAACACATCCACTTACTTGTCTTCTGCAAAAAGATGTGCCTTTCAAGTGGACTACTGATTGTGACTCCGCCTTTCGCCAGCTAAAATTTATTTTGCCATCAGGACCTATACTACGCCACTTCTGCCCATCAGCTCGAACAGAACTTCACACTGACGCTAGCGCAGTCGGAGTTAATGCGGTCCTGATGCAGCGCCACAATGGCAATGAACATGTCGTTGCATATGCAAGCCGTTTTTTAAGCAAGGCTGAGCGCAATTACACAGTAACTGAATAGGAATGCTTAGCTGTTGTTTTCGGTGTGCAACGGTTTTGGTCATATCTTTATGGATGTGCATTTAAAATTGTGACGGACCATCATTCCTTATGTTGGCTTGTAAACCTCCGTGACCCCTGTGAACGCCTTGCGCGGTGGGCTTTGCGCCTCCAAGAATTCACTTTTACTGTGTTTTTAAGAGTGGTCGTAGGCACGGTGTTGCTGACTGCCTGTCACGGTTGCCTCTTGAAAGTACGGATTGCGAGGGTGAGATCTTGGATGAATATATAGCTGCTACCTCTATAAGCTTCGCCGATGTTGGTGAATTCAAGATTGCACAGCGGAACGACAGCCAGTTGGCGCTGCTTTTTGATGCGGCAAGTTCCCCGAACCCTGCGACCTCATTCTGCATTCGTGATGGTCTACTATACCAGCAGAACTACTCGTCAGTAGGTGCACGGTTTCTTCTGGTAGTTCCTACAAATCTTCGGTGTCAGGTTCTTCGTGTAATGCACGACGATCCCACGGCTGGACACTTGGGTTTTGCCAGGACATTGCACAGGACTAAGGAACGTTTTTATTGGCCGAAGATGAGTCAAACTACTCAACATTATGTGGCCAGCTGCCTCCAGTGCCAGCGTTTCAAACACCCAACCTGCTCTCCGCCGGGTCATCTTCAGCCTATAACGCCACCACGAACTCCATTCGAACCGGCGGGAATTGACCTTTCTAGGACCATTTCCCCGTTCCACCAACGGAACCGCTGGATCATCGTGTGCGTAGATTACCTCCCGCGGTACTGTGAAACTGCTGCCATACCGTCAGCCACTGCTTCTGAGGTCTCAGCCTTCCTCCTACGGTCCATCATTCTTCGACATGGGCCTCCTCGTGTGCTAATAAGTGACCGGTGGCGACAATTTACGGCAGAAGTTGTAGAAGAACTTCTTCGTCTCTGCTCATGTCATTTTGGCCATTGAACTCCTTATCACCCACAAACAAATGGCCTTACCGAATGCACCAATCGTATGCTTAGCAATATTCTCGCAATGTAGGTCGATTCCCGCCACAGAAACTGGGATGAAGTCCTTCCGTTTATAACGTATGCATTTACCACTGCTAAGCACGAAACGACAGGCTACTGTCATCTTTTTCTTATTTACGCTCAACTTCCACGAAGTACTCTGGACACATTTTTACCTTTCTCGCTCCCAGCTGAAACTTCATTAGCGTATACTCTCTCTTTAGCTGAAGAAGCTCGCCGACTAGCTATACTTCGTACTTTAGCCTCCCAAGAACGCTACAAGCAACGCTACGACAAGCGTTACCAAGATGTTAATTATGCCCCTGGTGACTTGGTGTGGCTTTGGACGTCGTTGCGTAAGCGCGACCTGTCCCAGAAACTGTTGCACCAGTATACTGGTCCTTTCGTTGTGCTGGAACGCATTAGCGCAGTCAACTTTGTAGTCTCTCGCTTGACCACCCATGGTCGTCGTTCTCAGAAGACTCAAGTAGTTCACGTGGCCCGCATGAAGCACTGCTATCAGCGTGACGAACCGTGACTCGCCCGGCGGGCTTCGTCTGCGAAGGGGGCAGTGTCACGCACGTCCCGCGGTGGTCCTGTATTGGAGGAAGATGAGGAGTTGCAGGAGAAGCTGAAGAGGAGGAGGAAGCTGGTTTGGCTCGATCTGGGTGTGCTAACGTCCAGCGCATCTAACACCCGCCGTGTAAATAAACCATGCAACAAGATATATATATTGTTGTGAACCGGGAATCAGCTGGCAGGCGGTGTTATACGGCAACGAAAGACCCGTCCCATAGAACGCGAACGTGCTGTGCAAGAGTTTCGCGACCCCACCCAGGCAATGCGCTAAATCTGAGTTACAAAAAGAGCGCGACTGCATACTGATCTGTGTAGTGCAGAGCATCTCTATTGCAAAATCCTGTATAAAATTCATACAAGAAATTTTATACAGGTTTATTCTACAGGATTTGGGATTGAGGATTGTGGGCTATTTCAGGAAATTCATGTACCTCCAGGAAAGTGCGGAATGAAACCGCGCGGAGCTCTGGTACCGAAATGTTCTGTATGGTTTATGGCCCTAGTTTCCGAAAAACAGAACGCGCCGCCAGGCTGAAAAAAGCATGCAACAATATAAACACGACTACATTTAAAAAGTAAATAAAAATAATATAACAAAAAATATTAAGACAGAAAATAAACTTCCAGCGACAAGTCTGGATTCAAACGTATGTCTTTTCGCGCTTGGACCGGAAGCTCGAACCATTACTCCACGGCGGGTTATTGTTGCAGTGGCTATGATTCGGTATTGTAGCTAATTTTGCTCTTTCGTACTTTGTATATCTTCGTTGGCTGTAGTTCATCGATCGCCTTTTAAACACGCTGAATCTTTTTCCAGGCTATCACGAGGGTTAACAAATGCCCCGTATCTTTATAATGCGTCGCTTGATTGCACGAAAACCTGAAGATAGCATAATTTACTAGCGCTGATGTATTTTGTCATCGTCTACGAACGCTTGTAAGTTGTTCTACATACAGAGATATCCGGTGCACTAATACTTGCAATACTGTGCGTTTTAGCTTCACGTGCTACCAGCGGAGCAGCGACGTCAATGAATGCGCTTCCGACTGTTTTTTTTTAATATGTAAACATTCGAGAACGCGTCGCCCGGTGTGCGGCTATCTGCGCATCTTTCGACGGTCCGCGATGTTTGTTTATTTTTTCTCGAGCAGTTTTTTGTCATCGCTAGCGAAACGATACGTTCGTGCTTGCACTTTCGCGTTAAAGGCGGCAGATGTTCAGTCTCAGATATGAAGACGCACCGCAAGATCGTACGAGCTGCAGCGACTGTTGTACGCGCAAAAGCGATGCGATGCGCGTATGCTTGCTAGCGCACACTTCGACGGCTTCATATTTTCGAGGTATTTTTGAATGCACGCGTGTTCTTTATATAGAGAAAAGTTGGACAATATGTTTGGTTTCAGGCTTATTTAGTGCGCTGGCGTATCCGGCATGGTCATTCTGGTTGAGCTTCATCGATCGGCCCGGCTTCTGTTCAGAAGCGGAAATACTCTGCCCGGTATCAGTTGCACAAATGACGGGTTCGTCTTGTGTCTGGTTAATTGATACAGGATGAACCGCCGTGAAACCGCGCGGAGCTCTGATTCCGGAAATTCCTGTATGGTCCGTCGCCCGCGTTTCAGAAAAACAAAAACTGGAAGTGGAAAAAGCATGCAGAGCTATAAAACAATGCGACTGCATAACACAAAAACTAGGAAAAAACGTCCTTCGGTCTGCGCATGCACGCACTCTAACCACCACAGCTTTTTGTTTCTTTCTTTATTGCATAATTTATTATCAGTTTTTACACATAGAGAACATTACTCCACACACACACACACACACACACACACACACACACACACACACACACACACACACACACACACACACACACACACACACACACACACACACACACACACACACACACACACACACACACACACACACACACACACACACACACACACACACACACACACACACACACACACACACACACACACACACACACACACACACACACACACACACACACACAGAATATTACGCGACAAATTTGCTGCAACACTTCCATTCTCGGAAGCCACTCAGGCACTTCGTCTTGTGTCTTGAGAACTTCAATAACACTCGCAACGGCTTCGAGAAAATACTCCCGTATTTTCCTCGCATCAACGTCTGCATACCTAAACGCCATTTTGGATCGCCAGATACTGTGCAGGCCCAATAACACGATCATGTCCAGCGGTAGCCCATCATCGTCTTCAATTGGTAAAAATCGAATTCCAAATGCATCCACGGGTAGGCCTTTTTTAATTGTTCGTTGTAGAATGTCCCAGAAGAAAAAGGCTGCCCAACAGTCAAAGGAAACGTGTTCGATAGTTTCCGGTTTGCGGCATATGAAACAGTGATTTTCTCAAGGTACAAAAAAAAAAAAAACCTTTCATTTTTAAATCAGTCCTAACTTCTAGTCTATTGCTATGGAGCTTGAAAAAGAAAGTTTCTGCTCCCCCTGGTAGTGCAATATTTTTTACTCGTTTATGAACTGACTTCCATGGACCTGCACAGTGCAACGATCTGTGCAATGCGATCGGGAGAAAGACATCGCACAAGGCCTTGTAAAGTTTCTTTCGCATCATAGTTGATAAATATTCAAATGAAAAACGGGCTTGCAATACACGAGATGGCATGTACACTTCTTTAAGGACCCCGCCGGTGTGTCGCAGTGGTTACGGCGCTCGACTACTGTTCCCAAGGACGCGGGATCGAATCCCGGCCTCGGCGGCAGCTTTTCGATGGAGGCGAAAAGCAAGGCGCCCGTGTGCTGTGCGTTGTCAGTGCACGTTAAAGAACCCCAGGTGGTCGAAATTTCCGGAGTCCTCCACTACGGCGTCTCTCATAGCCTGAGTTGCTTTGGGACGTTAAACCCCACAAACCAAAACCGAACCAACTTCTTTAAGGATTCCGAAAATCCTCCCTTGCATGCTCGCTGAACTTACAACAAAATTTGGTAGCACTTTGTTCAATCTAACCTGACGCACAGTTCGTAAAAATGGGTCCTTTGTATCACGAAAGAACATAAAACGGTTAACCACTTGGCGCAAATACAAATGCGCCAAACTAACTCCTCCAAGGCGGACGCGATGAAACGGGATATGGTTATGGCGGTTATATTTTTCTTTTGTAGTCGACATTGCTCTTTCGTACTTTGTGTATTTTTATGGGGTGTAGAATTTGGGGTCTTGAATCATCGCTCGCCCTTTAAACACGCTGAATCTTCTTCCTGACTATCTCGAAGGGTTATCCGTGTCCCGCATCTTTACAATGTATCGCTTTCTTGCAGACAAACCTCAGAATGTCACAATTTACTAATGCTGATGTGTTTTGTCATCGTCTTCGAACACATGCAATTTTTGCTACATATAGATATATGCGGTCTACCAACACTTGTAATACTGCTTGTTTTAGCTTCACCTGCTGCCAGCGGAGCCGCGACGTCAATGAATTTACTTCTGACCAAGTGTTTTGCATACGTAAACACTCGAGGAAGCGACTCCCGATGTCCGGCTGACCTGTGGATATTTCGATTGTCAGCGATGTTTTTCATTTATTCTAGAGCGTATTTTTATCCTCGGTAACAAAGCGCTACGTTCTTGCTTTCACTTTCGCGTTGAAGGTGGCAGATCGTCATTCGCAAATATGAAGATGCACCGCAAGATCGTACAAGCTGCAGCGACTGTTGCACGCGCAAAAGGAACGCGATGCGCATATGTACTTTGCTAGCGCACACATACACGGCTTCATATATTCTAGGTATTTGAGAAACGACGCGTACCCAACATACACAGAAAATTTTTAACGCATTATATTGTTACGGGGCGGCAAGCCGATGAAGAAGGGAGACAGAACATGAGCGATGGCGATGGTAGATGACGTTTTAAAGAATGATGGCGGACCTAGCACGAGCGCGCCTGCCCACGCCATTGCCCGCTTCTTCTTCTTCGCCCGTAACAATATGTATGGTGTCATGCTTATTTAGCGCGCAGGCATCTTCGGATGTGGTCATTCTGGTTGAGCTTCACGATCCGCCCGAATTGTGTTGAGAAGCGGAAATACTCTGTCCCGTATCAGTTCCATTCATGACCGCTTTGTCCGGTTTCAGTTAAACTGGGTATGACCTGTCCTGTATATGAGCTCAATACAGGAATGGTCCGCCCTAATTTCATGCACCATCCTACTTGAGATGTCCTGTTTGAGATTTATAGTGGAAATGGCCTGTTTTGTATTAGCCATACTGGTCGGACCGTCCGGATTGAGATTCATACCGGACACGACCTTTCGTTGTAAACTGTTTAAGCTTTACACAGGACTGGTCACGCCAGTATGAAATTTGTATGGGAAAATACACGACCCAATAAACCCGTTTGGCACGATACGGGATTTTTCACTAGGGATAATTTGAAAGTTCATATATATATATATATATATATATATATATATATATATATATATATATATATATATATATATATATATATAAACGCCATGGGCTGCACAAAATAACGGCCAACCATCTTACAACAACGGTGCGGAGCGGACCCTGCAACCAACATCGCACCCTTATTTCCAGCAGCGTCCAGCCCATCCGGATGAAGTGCCTCGTGGTGCTCCTCGTCGCGCTTCTTTCGCGCCACCTGGGCCTCCAAGGGATCCCGAAGTTAACTACCAGAGCCGCCAGCCACCCGTATGTTACGGCTGTGGGGGCAGCGGACATATCGCCCGCTTTTGCCCGCGTCGTCAAATTACCCGACCCCCTGTCCAACGAGCACCGCGCTTCACGAATGGTGCCCAGTGGGAGCAGCAGCCACCCGCTACCCTCTATCGGCCCTCTTCCCCTCAACGCCACGCACGGAATGACTCCCCTGCGTCCGATCGCAGCATCACTCCCCCACCGCAGCGACAACCCCGTTCGCCATCCCCACGTCGCCGCTTTGTTTCTGCACCGCTGGGAAACTAGGTGGTGCGACCGATGGAGGTAAGGTCGCTGGACGGTCAATTTCACGCATACCTCTACCTATCGTCATGCTAAAGAACAAAGTGTCAGTGTGTGTAGGCAATGTTAAAACGGATGCTTTTGTTGACACTGGTGCCGCTGTTTCAGTTATGAGCCTTTCGTTTAAGAACCGCCTTCGACAGAAAGTGATGTTTGTGTGGGACAAAAACACTACGTTTTTTGGAGTTGTGGGTGAAACTTTAGTTCCGGTCGGCCTGTGCTCAGTTTCAGTTGTAATTGGTGACGAGTGCTATAGGACAGAATTCGTTGTATTGAGACGTGCCACGTATGACGTATCTTGGGTGTTGACTTTTTGCGCGAGTGGGGTGCGACTTTAGACTTTAGTGCCGGTGAAATTTGTTTACAGCCGAACATTATCCCCGCATTAGTAGATAACATGTCTCAAAGTCATCAAGGAGTTCTCGCCTTGAAGGAAGATGTGCTGCTGCCTGTGATGACGGCGACGTTTCTCCCCGTGAAGTCATCTGAATCTTTTATGGGTAAACATTCAATAGTCGTCGAGCCAGATGTCTCGAATGGAGCGAAGAAAATATTTTGGTGCCACGCTCCGTCGTGGAGACGGAGGATGGTCGCACATACCTCTGGGCTGTGAACGTGTCAGAAGACCCTGTTCGTCTTCCTTCTGGTTTGACACTCGCGAGATTTGAGAATTATGTGACTCATACCGTTGGAATTATTTCCGATTGCAGAGGAGCCGAGAAAGACAAGTCTGAATATTGTGCTGAGTTTGAGGGCATGGTCAACAAATCGCTCCCATCTAGTGAACGTCGTATTCTGCAAGACAGTTTGACAACTCATGTCCAAGTGTTCGACTTTGCCTCAAATGAATCGGGTAGCCATTTCCCAGCTTCTCGGCTACAGCACAAAATTAACACAGGAAGCGCACCCCCTATTCGCCAAAAACCTTACAGAGTCTCCCCGGCAGAGCGCAAGATAATTCAAGAACAGGTGGACGAAATGCTGCACAAAGGAATCATCCGAGAATCTTCCAGTCCGTGGGCCGCACCTGTGATCCTGGGGCGAAAAAAAGACAATTCTTGGCGATTTTGTGTAGCCTACCGTCGTTTGAATGCGGTAACAAAGAAAGACGCATACCCGTTACCTCGCATTGATGACGCTGTCGACTGTCTGCATTCGGCGTAATATTTCTCCTATGTTGATTTGCGATCTGGCTATTGGCAAATTCCTCTACATCCATCCGACCGTGAGAAGACTGCTTTTGTAACACCAGATGGTTTATACGAATTTAATGTAATGCTTTTTGGATTATGCAACGCTCCCGCGACGTTCGAGCGATTTACGGACACTGTTCTTCGTGGTCTCAAATGGGAAATATGCCTGTGTTACCTTGATGATGTTATCATTTTTGGAAAGACATTTCAAGAGCACAATGAGAGGCTCCATAAAGTTCGTGAATGCATTGGCAAAGCGGGCCTCATTTTGAATTCGAAGGAGTGCAATTTTGGAGAGCGACAAACTTTAGTTCTTGGGTTCCTCGTCAACGAGGATGGTATCAGGCCGGATCCACAGAAGATTGCTGCAGTACGCGACTTCGAAACTCCACGCACCCTGAAAAGTCTTCGGAGCTTTCTTGGCCTCTCTTCTTATTTTCGTCGCTTCATTGCTGGTTTTGCACAACTTGCCCACCCCCTTACTTCTCTACTGCACAGGGATTCGCAATTTGTGTGAACCCCAGAGTGCGAATCCTCTTTCAATCTGTTCAAGTTTTCTCCTCTAAATTCAGCACCACTGCGGCGCCACTTCGACCCTTCTGCTGTGACTGAGGTCCACACTGACGCCAGTGGCGTCGGTCTTGGGGCGGTGCTTGTGCAGCTGCATAGTGGGGCTGAACACGTTACTGCATATGCTAGCCGCACGTTGACAAAATGTGAACGGAACTACACAGTTACCGAATTGAAGTGCCTCACAGTTGTGTTCGCTGTGCACAAGTTCCGACCATACCTATAAGGACGCTACTTCACCATAGTTACTGACTACCATTCGCTATGCTGGCTAATCGGACTTCGCGATCCATCTGGTCGTCTGGCGCGCTGGGCATTACGCCTACAAGAATACAACTTTGGTGTCGCGTACAAGAGTGGACGACATCACAGTGATGCAGACTGCTTGTCACGGCACCCATTGCCGACCTCCGTTAACAATGAACACGGCTTCTACGGGTGTTTAGCCTCAATCGCGTCGACGTTTCCTAGTATGGCGACCTTTAGGCGAGAACAACACAACGACTGATCACTACAGCTTCTTATACAAGAAGCAGAAAGAAGAGCAGAGTCAGCACAGTTTACTATCGAAGATGGTGTTTTTTTAAGAAGAACTAACTATTCAGTTAACGGTGCCGCCCTCCTTTTGGTCAGTCCAAAAAGTCTCCGTGCACAAGTTTTGCATGCCACGCACGATGATATTACCTCTAGACATCTAGGCTTCTGTCGCACCAGCACCTCCACCAAATGTAACGGATGAAATGGTTTTAATACAGGTGAACTTCGTATGAAGGACGGGCGCACATGGCTCAGAAAAAACAGGCTCAGTCTGCGCGCGCCTCGCTTCCTCCGCTTCTTCGTCGGCTGCTTCTGCAGCGCTCAGTGCGCCGCTACGCGGCGTAGCAATATATATATATATATACATATATATATATATATATATATATATATATATATATATATATATATATATATATATATATATATATATATATATATATATATATATATATATATATATATATATATATATTGTTGCTGACAAGAGAGAAAGCAGAGGGCAGGGGCGCGGGCAGAAGCGTGCGCGCTAGGCCCGCACACAGATTCATAAAGTTATCTCACGACCATCGAGCATCTTCTCTTCTCTCTGTCCTCTGTTCTCCTGTTGCCATCGCTTGCCGCCACGTAACATTTGGTTGGAGGTGCTGGGTACGTCATCCCCATCCTCGCCTTGGAGCATCGACACCATCTGTAAGCCGGGACCATCAACCGAGGTCCCAGGGACATCGCTGAGCAGCTTCGCCCCAGCCTTTCAAAGCCAGAACTGACCAACTACCACCGCCCAGCCCCCAGCCCGGACTTGAAGACAAGGAGAACAAGCAGGCCAATCAGAACCGAGACGAAGGACCCGAAAGACCCGAACGACCCGAAGGAACTGATGGACACGAACACGCAACCCTCGCCCAAGCTGCCCCACGTGACCTCGAGCCATCGGTCCCATGGACTCTGGTGACGGATAGTTGACAGATCCAGGGGAGGCGGATCACCCACGCATCCGACATTGTACCTGCAAGCCGTTCTATTCTTACTTTTTCCTCTTCTTCAGGCATCCAGATACGCCCATCATCATGCCATGGAATCATCATGGGTAAACTTCCTCGTCTACGATCGGGACGATCGCTCGGTGGCCCCGGGTCATGTTGCTGACGAGGAAGGAAGAGGAGGACAGTGGTGCGGGCAAGAGCGCGCGCGCTAGGCCCGCACAGATTCATAAAACGTCATCTCACGACCATCGAGCATCTTCTCTCTGTCCTCTGTTCTCCTGTTGTCATCGTTTGCCTCCACGTAACAATATATATATATATATATATATTGTTACGTGGCGGCAAACGATGACAACAGGAGAACAGAAGACAGAGAGAAGATGCTCGATGGTCGTGAGATGACGTTTTATGAATCTGTGCGGGATATATATATATATATATATATATATATATATATATATATATATATATATATATATATATATATATATATGAAGAGTTTCCTACCTAACTTGGATCAAGATACAAAAACGGTTAGCTCAGCACAGTAAAGCCAATTCAGAGCTGTTCAGAGTTGCCTATGCTAACCTCTGATATTTTTGAGATTGAGAAATAAAGTGTTAATATCAAGGTTGTAGATCTCAATCTTTTTCTCTCAAGCCAATAATTACAAAGTATCTAATTAGTTTTCACTAATTAAATAGCTTTAGTGAACGAAAAAAATACTAGAGGTTACCGTAGACGACTCTGAACAGCTCTGCATTGGTTCCACTGTGCTAGAGTTAACCGTATATTTTAAAAATATTGGTCCAAGTTAGCTGGGACACCCTATATATTGTACAGGCCGAATCATCATTGACGTCATCTTGCGCACATTCAGTTCGCTGTGCCATCATCCTGTGTCCATCCACTCATCCTCTGCTGGGATTTTCTTCGCAATGCATCAGCAGTCATTACATGTTCCCCTCCCGCTCTTCAAGTCACTGAATGCAACACTGCTGCAGATTCATAACCCACTTGTTCCCGCTTGGCTATGGTCGCCGATCCCATCCTGTATCCTGGCTGCGAAGATATTCTTTCTGTGACTTCTGAGGCCGTGACTGATGGGCGCGTCTTAATTACACCCAGCTCCCGTCTCCTGTCGAGGGGTATTATAATCAGCATGTCACTACTTCGGATTCTTTTCTTATCGGCGCCTTCAACAGGACATCGGAGCCCATTCTTCTGTGCCGCGGCTCTACTGTTGCTTCAGTCACTCCCGCCCAGCCTGTCAGCCTTCTTCCTATTTCAACCTCCGGTCACTCCGATACATCACCTATTTCGCTTAGTACAGAACTTCCTAACACGATTAGCACCGACCTCACATCACACAAACAGAAGCATCGCTGAGTGTATTAACCAAGCATGCAGCCTCATTTGACGTGAGTTCTCGAGCATTGGGTCAAACCGCTGCAGCAGCGCATCGCATCCACACCGACACATCGGGCTCGTTCGACGCCTACCGTAACGTGTGTCTTCAATCGAGCGCAAGGTTATCCAGGAAAACGTTGCTGATATGCTCGCCGAATGAGGTAGATGAAGAATACCTCAGTAACCTGCGATTTGGTGAGGACATCGCCTTGCTAAGTAACTCGGGGGATAAACTGCAAATAATGATTGATGACCTCCCTCTTGCAAAAACCAGCGTCTCCCAGCGTCTTCCAGTGCGAAACCAGTAAGATTTTCGCGCTGGTTTTGCCCTGGATCTGCTGGGCACACTGGAGGTCTGCGATATTCACTGGAGCAGTAACGGGAAAACACTGGTTACACTGCTACGATGGGAGAAAAACGCTGGGATTAGCTTTTTGACGCTGGTTGTGTCGCTGGCATCCGCGATGCACTGGGAGAAGCGCTGTATGTGCGCTGGGGCCGCACTGGTGCCAGTGCCCCAGTATAGCCGGTGCGGCCTGCGGCGTCAGCCGGAGTAGCATCCCTCAGGGGCCAACATGGCAACAGCGTACTCGCAATCGACCATTGGGGCGCATATGAAAAATACGGTTCAAGCAAGCGCCTTTTACTGCGAAGTTGTTGCGCACCTGTAACAAAACAAATGCGGTATCTTTTTTCTAGAGTTTCCATGTTTCGATAGGTCGTTTCGAGCGTTTCGAGAGAGACCACGACCGCCGCGCCTCTGATATTTCATGACACACTGACGATTAACGCACAACTGAAACTGGAATTGAATAATGTGGGCTACCATGCATAACAAACTTCACAGCTGATCTTAAGGGTACGCTAACACAATGATTACTGCCAAAATGTTCAATGCAGGCTCAATCGCAGGCGAGCGTAGCCTGCACCACGGCCCAGTATAAACAGCAGAAAGAAAATATAAAACGAAGAAGAGAGTAGTTTACCGAGCGATGGGCCCATGAGAGAAAAAACATTAACATACAGCGCTTGTAATGCATAATATTTTGCGTGTTTATCAAGCTTTTGCGCTCCTTCTTACACTGCGTATAAAGCAGCCGAGCCCTAGGTCATCGCAATGCTTCCCGAAATGTTTACATACAAATAAGGTTTAGTTACACGGAAAATAGTGTCGTCGCTGCGGCGCTTGCCGGTATTGAAGCTTGGTCGCACGTTTTTCCTTGAAGGTTTGTACTAAAGCTCCGTGTTCAGCGAAAATTACGCCCACGGTAGCAGAGCACCACCGAAGAGCCGGAATTGGTAAATTTGCCAGCGATGTCAAACTTAAAATGATCCCAGTGCACAAAATAGCGCGCATAGGCACCCAGAACATTAGTTGCAAGTCGTGAGAGCAGGCAACTAGCTCCAATGATCAAGAAGTTGTAATTGTGAGAGCAGCAGCAATGGCCTGTAGACTGCGAAACATGAAGTCCCAACCTTATAAATGCGGGTCATGACATAAAATGCAGAAATGTTTAAAAAAAATCCAGTTCTCCGCGTGGCTGAGTGGTTAGCGTGTTGAGCTAGTGATTGAATAGGTACCTCGGGACGGAGTTGGATGCGCGCTTGGTGCACTCTTTTTTTTAATTCTTTAGGGTTTTTTTATGTACCTAACTTGTTTCGTTACTTTTTATTTTTTGATTTTTATCCCACGCCTTTTTTTCGCCAGGCGAACAGTGCCGCCAGTGGGGAGCACGCCATTATGCCGCGTCCCAGTGCGCCCAGTATCCAGCGTCATACTGGGCCCATAATCAGGTACGGCGCTGGAGCGCTGGGACCCAGTGGCACTTGGTTTTTGCAATAGGGCTAGACAGGCTTAAAAATCAATATTCAGAAGGCTAAGGTAATGTTCAACAGCCTCGGGAAGGAACAACAGTTTACGTTAGGTAGCGAAGCACTGGAAGTAGTAGGCGAATATGTCTATTTAGGATAGATAGTAACCGCAGATCCGGACCATGAAAAGGAAATAACATGAAGAATAAGATTGGGAGGGAGCGCATTTGGCGAGCACTCGCAGATTATGACTAGCAGCCTACCGGTATCGCTCAAAAGGAAAGTATACAACAGTTGCATCTTACCTGTACTCACCTATGGGGCTGTAACGTGGAGGCTAACCAAGAGGGTTCTACTTAAGTTGAGGACAACCCAGGGGGCTATGGAACGAAAAATGGTAGGGGTAACATTAAGAGATAGGAAGCGTGCAGAGTGGGTCAGAGAAATAACTCAAATTACTGACATTATAGTGGAAATTAAAAAGAAGAAATCGGCATGGGCAGGACATGTAGTGCGAAGAGAGGATAACCGATGGTCGCTTCGGGTAACAAACTGGATTCCAAGGGAAGGAAAGCGTAGCAGGGGGCGGCAGAAAGTTAGGTGGGCGGATGAGGTTAAGAAGTTCGCAGGGGTCAAGTGGATGCAGTAAGCACTGAACCGGGTTAATTGGAGAAATATGGGAGAGGCCTTCGCCCTGAAGTGGGTAGTCAGGTTGATGATGATGATGATGCTCGCCAATATAAGCATATGTTGCTGGTATGTTCTCAATGGAAGATCGGAGTAAGTAGTACACACTCTGCGTAGTCCTAAGCACAAGTCAAGCTGCATGACGGAAATAGCGGTGCCTGTATCAGTTAATACATCTAGTACATTGCCTCCAACGATTACAGTCAATATGTTGAATGGGGGCAGAGGAGAAATAGTAGCGACGGTAGGCGGTGCAGTTTTACCTCCGGAAACTGCACAAGTGAGTTTTCCGCTCGGCGGCCAGAGGTCGAAGAAGGCGAGCGAAGATGATGGTGGTGACAAACTTTATTAAGGTGAGCCTTAGCTGTAACATCCTAGTGATGGGAGCGCTCTTGGATTCGTGTCGCGGCCGGCAGGTGATGCTTCCTGGCGACTTACAAAGCCTAGTCCAGCAGCTGTCATTGGGCAGCCGGGCCAGACCTGGACACCGTAGCCTCCCATCGCTCGAGGTCTGTGAGTTGCCATTCGGCTGGTGGAAGATGCTCAGAGCAAGAATAAAGAATGTGAGCAAAATCCGCTTTGGGAGCACCACAGAGGGTGCATACCGGCGTGAACACTCCCGGGTGAACAAGGGCTAAGTAGGCAGGAGAGAGGAAAGTGCGGGATTGAAGCTGGCTCCACGTCACCTGCTGTAATTTATTGAGATACTTGTGTGGAGGGGGATAGGCAAGATGTTGTTCACGGTAGTGCATAATGATCTCATGGTAAGCGACCATATGATCTTGAGCCTCTTCCCAGGTGTTGGCAGCTCCTGCTCGGCGGTCGAAACCTCGAGCTAAAGAATGAGCCACGTCGTTACCTGGGTGGCTGGCATGGGCGGACACCCAGAGAAGCTGAATAGGTTGGATAGGGATGGGAGACCGGCTAAGCCGGAACGCGGGTTCAGAGATACGGCCTTTCGCGAAGTTAGTTTCGTACCACTGTCTTCGAATTAGTGAACATGAGGGTCGCCGATGTAGTAGCGATTGCTAACGCTATTGCCGCCTCCTCCGCTTGCACGGAAGGGGAAGCGATGACAGTACCTGCTCTAAGAGGGGTGGAGGAGTTTGACACTACCGCCAAGGCAAAAACGGAAGAAGAGGTGCAAGAGGCAGCATCAACGTAGACGGTCTCCGCCTGTGTGCCATAGTTTTTGTGTAGGGCTGCACCCCTAGCAGCACGACGAGCCGCGTGATGTTCGGGGTGCATGTTCTTTGGGAGGGGGCGAGTGGTGAGAAGGTCTCGTGTGCGGCGTGGGAGGGAGAAGGTGTGGGAGTAATATACAGGGGGATATAGGCCAATAGCATCAAGAATGTGACGGCCAGCTAGGGTGGCGGATAGCCGATCAAGTTGAGCAGATCGATGAGCCTCGGTGAGTTGGCCGAAGGTATTGTGTACGCCCATCTTAAGAAGGCGCTCATTCGACGTGTGGCGGGAAAGATTGAGGGCCGTCTTGTACACCTGATGGATAAGGCAGTTGACCTTGTTCTCCTCTACTCGAGAGAGGAAGAGAGGGTAATGAATAGACTACTCGACTAAGGACGAAAGCCTGGATCAGGCGACGCAACGCGTGTTCCTGCATGCCATGGTGTTTATTAGCGATTCGTCTAATTAGGCGGACTGTTTGCTGAACTGTAACAGTGAGCTCAGTGATCGCGGTAGTGTTCCTCCCATTGTGCCGGAGAATCATCCCCGGGATGCGAACTCTCTCCACCTCCGAGATGCGGACGGCACCAATGGTGACCTCGATGCTAGGCAGGGGAGCTTTGTCTATCCTTGCGCGATGCGGATGAAGGACCAAATATTCAGATTTAGTAGGTGAGCATGCAAGACCGACCCTATGAGCATGAGAGGCCACCACGTCTACGCCAGCTTGCAGCGTCTCTTCAATGGTTCCCACATTACCCGTGGAGGTCCATAGGGTGATGTTGTCAGGGGAAGCATATCACTAGTTACCTTGACCAAGAGAGCACACTGTCACCCGTCCAACATGGGTTCCGGAGAGGACTTTCCACCATCACTCAATTACTAGAATTAACACATGATTCGTCCCAAAGCATTGATAATCAAAAACAAATTGACTTAATTGCATTAGACTTTTCTACAGCTTTCGATAAAGTAACTCATAAAAACATGACGATTTTATTTCGCAGGTCGATAACGGCACCGTACTCCCGCAGAAAGTCAATGCCGGGAATAAGGTCACGGGAGGAGTCACCTAAAATGACACAACTGACGACGAACGTGCTTTCGTTAATCTGCACGCGAGCCGTGCACTTCCCCTTCGTTATAACGAGATGACCACCGGCAGTCCGAAGATATGCACCTGGTCATGCAGTAAGCACTTTTCTGAAAGTAGTCGCCATGCGACCACAGAAAATTGAATAGTAAGCGCCGGTGTCCACTAATGCACGGACGGTGATGCGACTGTCTAAAAGAACACATGTCCAAAGAAAAGCGGTCGTCTTCCTTAGTCTTCGGTACCAGCAGTTCTCGATGAGATTGGTGAGGCGACGACGGGAGGTCTTCAACGCAGCGACTAACAGCGGACTCACCCCCGTAGGTCGCTGTTTTCAGTTTCCCCGGCGATGGCTAGTCGAGCAGCCCTGCTCTGCACGCGAGGAGCCACGAGTAGACGGAGAAGAGCGCCTTGGCGATGGAGAGCGGTACTGACTCTGCGGAGAGGATGAGGAACGCTGCTCCGCCAGATACTCCTCAATAACTCGAGGTCGTTGGCCATACCGGGGAGGAGGGGAGTCGATACGGAAGCTCCGAAGACCGATGCGCCGATACGAGCAATCATGGCATAGATGGCCCGGTTCTCCTCCATAAAAGCGAAGCCGACGGCGGTCAGGCGAGCGCCGAACATCTGCTTTCCGTCGGGGTGGAGAGCGACCGTCGTAATACTGCACTGGATGCGCCGAAGGAAGGGGGAATGTTGACAGCACGAGAATAGGCGGTGGTGAAGGTGAAGCCGGACGCTGCAGAACTTGCACATAGGTGGGACGGGTGTAAGCTTCCGTCAACGATGGTGATTGCGTATCGGCAAGCGAGAAAGGGCTCTTGACGCCTGTGCCCCTCCTCACGCAAAAGGGTAGAAATGAAAGCTAGCGACGGCTGCGATGGGCTCCAGAACGTGTTAAGTTCTTCACGCACGACGCTGCGAATCAGCTCGCTCAAATATTCAGTATACCGCTCGAAAGATGGACACGATTCCGTGACTGCAGCTGCATGTAAAGGCCGGTCGTAAATCACGGCAATCTGCTAGCACCCTTACCATTGTGGTGGAAAAGAAATCCAGTGACAGTAGACTGTGCGTTGCGAACAAGGCATGCGAATAACTGCTCTTTGAAGCCCCGCATTAAGTGCTGCCCTTTCTCTTCGGCCATGGCGGGGTTAGCTCGCCTGAAGAGTCGTGCCATGTCTTCCATGTATGCCTGGACACTCTCGTTTGGCATCTCGACACGAGAGGGGAGGGCCCGTTCAGCCCCTTCGCGGCGATCTGCGCTGGTGCACGCCTCAAGCAGTTGACGACGGAATTCTCGCCATGATGTTAGAATTTGCTCGCGGTTTTCGAACTAAGTACGAGCGCCATCCTCCGGACTGAAGTAGCGTCGTCCCACTGGTTGAAATGGTATTACGCTGGAATCAAATCTGTCATGACCAAACTGAAATTAAGTTCTGCCTGCGGAGTTGATCTCATCAGTACGAAATACAAAAAAACACACTGTTGAGTACAGCTTCATAACTCTCCAGCGCATTTTTACTCAACATCACATTTCTGCATCATTACCTAAATACTGGAAGACAGGAAAGATAGTCCCCACTTATAAATCTGGTGAAACGCATGATCCATACCACTATCACTTACCTCAGCACCCTTCAAACTAATGGAGTATGCAATATTAAACACCTTGTTAACTTTTTAGAAGTTACGATTTTTTTTCACCATTTCAACATGGATTCCGAAAATCATTCTCATGTGATACACAACTTTTTGCATTTACCCATAACGTGAGCTTGCTTCTGGATTCAGGCATCCTAATTGACTGCATCTTTTTGTTTTTTCTAAAGTTTTTGACAAGGTTAACCACAGTCTTCTACTACATAAGCTATGGTGCCTTAGCACTGACACAATTGTATATGAGCGGATCGATGCCTTTCTTTCTAACCGCATGGAATACGTTACTGCTAACGACACTGATTCTCTTCTTGCATCCGTCAAATCCGGGGTGCCTCAAGGATGAGTTCTCGGCCCTCTCTTGTTTTTAATCTACATAAACGACTTACCCGATGTAATTTCTTCCCAGTTATGCTTGTTTGCAAATGATTGCGTATTATACAGCAAAGTAACCAACGGTCCTAACACGACAGAAAGTAGTCTGCTTCAAGCTGATCTGAATAATGGGATTAACTGGTGCCATACATGGCGAATGCATGAAACTGAAAATTAAAAATGTAAATCAATGCGTATTTCCCGCTCTAACACTCCATGTCCAACATACGTACTAAAGAATTAATGTTATAATCTGTAAAATCATACCACTACCTTGGTGTTCAGATAAATAACACAATGTACTAGAAACCACACATAGAAACCATCACATCCAAAGCCAATATAATTCTAGGTTAGCTGTAGCGTAATTTCTTTGTGGCACCATCTTCGCTAAAAATGCAACTTTACAAAACATTTGTTCGACCACAGTTAAAGTACGCTCCATCAATATGGAACCCACATCAGACTACATTAACTGAATCATTAGCAGCTATACAAAATCGATCAGTCCGTTTCATATTCGCCAACTATAACCGCGCTGCAAGTCTAACACAAATGAAAGCAGCTCTAAACATTCAACCTCTAGTAGTCCGCAGGGAGATAGCGCGCATTTGTCTCTATCCGGGTTAAGTGGAGAAATATGGGAGAGGCCTTCGCCCTGCAGTGGGTATAATCAGGCTGATGATGATGATGATGATGATGTCTCTATCACAAAATTTATTATCACAACGCGACACTGCGATCATCTTGGATTCCCCCACCTTCTTTTTTCTCTGCTCGCTATGACCACCAACACATAGTTCACATTTCATCTTGCAAAACGGTTACTTTCGCCAAATCATTTCTGCCGAAAGCTTCATCTGAATGGAATAATTTGCTTGCATCACTAGTTAATACAAAGACCTCAACCTTTTTAAATATACGTTAAATAATTCGGTAAACTGCTCCTGAATGACATCATAGCTGTTCACATTCCAGTTGTACTCAGCCCCATTTACCTTCCCTTTTTATCAATTTGTTTTTCATCCTTGCTCCTTTAGGTTTTGCGTTTTCTATCCATTAGTTCATACAATTTTTCATACTTTTAGTTTGGTACGTTTGCCAAACCTTTTCAAATTGTACTTCTAGTATTATTCTATGCTTTTATTATTTGTTATTTCTTCTATGTTTTTGTTCGCCCCTCCCTCTATAATTATTTTTACCCTGAGGGTACTGTAAATAAATAAATAAAAATCAGCGACTTGTTCCAACTGAAGCAACCAGTCCTGAAAAACATCACCGTGGAACTCGCGGTGTCTGCAAGGTGTAGTTACCAGCCGATACAACGCCGGCTGAGCAGGTGGACTACAGATATCATGGCGGTGGCGAAGGGCTGAAACAGGTAGTCCCTGGACTGAAGCGGTGCACCAGCGTGTCAAGTACTACAGGGCTGGCGCGACGTATTCCGGGTGGTGTATCTTGCATAGGCGAGTGCTTCACCCAACACCTCCAACTGCATGTCACGTACTCTGTGACCAGGGGACAAGACGCGAAAGCACAGAACTGCAAGCCAGGGAGTTTTAACCCAGGACGAACGTTGTAGGCGGCACACACGCTTAATCGCGACACACTTCTCTTCGTCCCCTCTCGGTCTTAGAGGCGTCACCTGGTAACGCTAAATGAGAATATATATATATATATATATATATATATATATATATATATATATATATATATATATATATATATATATATATATATACAACTGAAAAATTGCTTCATACTGTTTCCAAGTTTATTTGTAGTCGACGTTTCGGCAGGAGCCCTGCCTTTCTCAAGACTGAGGGTACATGTTTCTTTTTTGTCTTCTTATAGCGTTGGAAAGAGGTGATACAAACAGAATATGGGCACATACAGGCGAATCAACTGCGCACGCACAACACACACATACACACACACGCGCGGAGAGCAGGGTAAGCACAAAGGGTCATCCACCCAAGGCGCCGGCCGGGAGTCAGCTGTATACAATACAGGCAGCGGCGGAACAACCTCGGGAGAAAAAAAAATGAAGAGGTGGGGGACGGTGTTTGCTGCAGATAGTGAAAAAATGTTTGCGGTTCTCACTAAATGATGGGAGCGCCAAGCGTGAAGGAAGTTTTTGCGAGAAGTGGCCGACTATGAATTTTTTTTTCTCTCCTCCTTCCCTTTCCCTTTTCTTTCCCCTCTTCCTTTCCCCTTTTCGCTGTATCTGTTATCTTCCCCTCCCTTGCTCGGATCCGCTGGCCCAACAGAATGAAAAAAAAAATAATACGGGTAGACATTGCGAGGAACCTGTCAGCGGCGAGTGAAGTTCGTGCCTGCGGTAAGCAACTTGCGACGAGAGATCAACCTCAAAGGAGGAAAAGAAAAAAAAAATCTGGGGAACAGTAGAATGCGGAAATATTTTGAGGTTTTCGCTAAAAGATGTGAGCGCCAAGCATGAAGGAGGTTTTTGCGAGAAGTGGGGTATGAAGGGTCTCAAAGAAGCGGAGAAAAAAAAAGGGGGGCGTGGGGAGAAAACAACCCGAGGGAAACGACAACGACAAGGGACAATGATTGATATATGAGCTTAGCATTCAACTTGCAGGGCTCGTATAGAAGACATTGCCCCAATGTTTTCGTTTATTCCATTATTAATTGTCCTAAACTTATAAACGAAGTATGACTCACGCTGCTCCCGTTCCCGAGTATTATTGAATCCCCTCTGAAGACCTGAGTCGAATGAGTGCTTTTTCTGGTTGATATGTTTTCGGAAAGGAAGGTTGGGCAGAGAGCGGACATGAGCACGGTGATTATTAAACCGCATTCGTAGAGGGGTAGCCGTCTGGCCAATATACTGCATGCGGCATACACCGCATTCTAGGAGATATATAACGTTTGAGGCATCGCAATCAAAGTTACCATCTATTCTCCACTTAAAATTTGACGCTGTGCTTGTTGCGCAACTTGATGTCTGCATGTGCCTGCACACCTGGCATCTACTCTTTCCGCAAGGCCGGCACCCCAACCGCGGGTTATTACCTATTTTTGAGTGGACTAGGATGTTGCGGATGTTTTTCGGTCGTCGGTAGGCAACTTGGGGAGGAGTCGTGAAAATATTGGAGAGACGTTCGCTCTGTTCTAGAATGTTGAAATGTTTCTTTAGGATATTGTTCACGTTGGGGGGATTACTCGTGAAGGTGAGTACCAGGGTTGTTGGATGGTCTATGTTTTCCTTTCGTGGACGTCCCTCCAGTATTTCCTCTCGGTTGAGTTCATATCAAGATACTTTGTTGGGCGAGTTGGTACTTATTCATTATTGATATAAACAGCGCGAACACGAAAACAAGGGACAAGAAACACGAAAGCCACAGTACATGCGCTGACTCACAACTAAGCCTAAGCCGTTTACTGCAAGGCCCAGAAAAACAAACATGAAGAAAACGAAACAGTCACGTGAAAAACCCCTGGGTTCACCTGCTGCATAAAAATTACTTTAAAAAATCACTTAAAAAAGACACTTCTTTCCTTGAAAGAGCAAGAGACGTCTTGCTGATACACTTATTGTCCGTTGAAATAAAATACGCTTCCACTATCTCTCTCGTTATCTTCTGTTTGTGGCGATATAAAATCTTAACACTGTCAAACTTAGGAGTGCATTTCTTCTTCTCCTTCTTCATTATTTCACATGACTGGCAGTGGGATACAAGAAACGTTTTGTCCTTTCCAATTTCCAAGTTGTTACAGTGTTCCTGTAGTCTCTTATTTACACACCGTCCGGTTTGTCCTATATAACTGGCCCCACAAGAGAGTGGAAGCCTATAGACAACACCTGTCTTGCATCCAACATAGGGGTTTCTATGTTTCACCCCACATTCTTGCTTCTTCTCTTCTCTTTCCCTTTGAACAGCCGGGCAGATCCTCTTCATCTTGAGCGGGGCGGTCAGTGCGACGTCCACATTATACCTCTTGCCTACATTTTTGAGGCCATGCGAAATCCTGTGCACATACGGTACCACGGCAACCTTCCTCTTCCTCTCACCCATGCTAGGCAGGGATTTCAGTCTGTGCGTTCTTTTAAGGTTCTTCAGTACCCGGCAACTGGCCTCAATAATAACTGACTCGCGATAACCGGCCTTTGCAATTCTCTTCACTTGTCTTTCAAAACTCTTGGCCATGCCGTGGTAACAAGATTTCGTCAACGCACTTAACAAGCAAGTGTTTATCATCCCATTCTTCACTAACTTGGAATGTCCTGAATTGGCGCCTAGCAACGGCTTCATCGATCTCGGGTTGTATTCCCAACAAACATGATCATCACCGAATTGAATCAAAATATCTAAATACTGTAACTGATCGTCCACTGGTTTCTCAACAGTAAATTCCAGGCCGGATCCACACTCAGTAAAAACATCCATAATGTCCTTCATTCTTTGATTGAATCCCTCACGGCCTGTTAATACTAAAAAGTCGTCCACATACCTGAAGGTGGAATAATGCAAGCCCTCCAAGTTATCCTTCAGGTGTCTGTCCACGTACATTAAGAAGATGTCACTCAAGACCGGTGCAACACTCGATCCAATGCACACTCCAGCCTTCTGTGTATATAGCTTGTTCTTCCATCCTATGAAGGTGGATTCCAGGTAGAACCTCAAAAGTTCAAGGAAACTTTCAACACTAACACCTGAGGCGTCAATGAAGTCACATTCATTATTGTCTTCTGTAATGCACATTTGTACTCGCTTAAGGAGGCAGTCATGGGGAAGGCTATAATATAAATCCTTGACATCCATGCTGAAGCCGACACAATTTCTTGGGTTGTGTTCTTTGAGGAACACGACAAGGGCTTCAGAGTTAGGTAGCCTTAGAGGGTCTGATAAAGTCAACGAGGAAAGGTGCTTCTGCAAATATTTGGACACCAGGTGCTGCCACGTGCTCTTCTCAGATACGATGGCTCTGAATGGAACATCTGGTTTGTGGGTTTTTGCCGAAAAGAATACTTCCAAATGTAGTTGCTTGCATTTCTTCACCTGTTCACGTGTTCGTTCAAGCCCCAGATCATCTAGAAGAGCCATAGCCCTCTACAGGAACACTGTAACAACTTGGAAATTGGAAAGGACAAAACGTTTCTAGTATCCCACTGCCAGTCATGTGAAATAATGAAGAAGGAGAAGAAGAAATGCACTCCTAAGTTTGACAGTGTTAAGATTTTATATCGCCACAAACAGAAGATAACGAGAGAGATAGTGGAAGCGTATTTTATTTCAACGGACAATAAGTGTATCAGCAAGACGTCTCTTGCTCTTTCAAGGAAAGAAGTGTCTTTTTTAAGTGATTTTTTAAAGTAATTTTTATGCAGCAGGTGAACCCAGGGGTTTTTCACGTGACTGTTTCGTTTTCTTCATGTTTGTTTTTCTGGGCCTTGCAGTAAACGGCTTAGGCTTAGTTGTGAGTCAGCGCATGTACTGTGGCTTTCGTGTTTCTTGTCCCTTGTTTTCGTGTTCGCACTGTTTATATCAATAATGAATAAGTACCAACTCGCCCAACAAAGTATCTTGGTAAGCCATATTTCTTGTGCAACGGGCTCTTCGTGTGTCCTACAGAACCTTTCGTTTAATGACCCTGAGGTGTTAGCGCCTGCCATCGCAGTTTGTATCTGCCAAGCAAGAAAGGCCTCTTGGTACCTCAAGCTCGGCACAGTGCCTCCGGAGTTCCTGAAGACCTTTGGGTTCCTGAGGCCGTCTACTGGTCATTGCAGGAGACTCTGCCGTATAATGGTGTCTGAGATATGGAGGCAAGCCCGCCATTTCAAGGATTGTCTACGACTCGTGTGTGAGTGCATGTATAGCAAGCAGCGTGCGTTTCGCAAGTACACAGAGTGGTGTGCCCTGAGTGAAAGATTGACGGAATTCCTTTGGAAGGTGGTTCTACCTCTGCTTCCAAGGAAGAAGAAGATGAACAAAGATCAGCAAAGCAAGGTATTGAATTTCGCTGATGAAGATATACCTCTAGGTATTGATAAGATGCTGAGGCTGGGTCCTAAACATGCTTTTGAACCTAGAGTTGACGAGGCTGAACAGGTGACCATGTCACGCTGTATTGCAAATAGAGTTGAAGATTCTGAAAGGTCGCGGTGCATCCATGAGTGCATGGAAGTGCTAGAGCACACAAAAGAAGGATTAAAGGGGAAACGGTGCCCTATTAACTATATTGCTAAATGGATGGCCTCAAGAGACCTCAGAGTTATACTATCAGATAAAGAAGGGTATTTTACTATTTTTTCTGAGAATCAGTTTCAAGAAAAAGCCGAGGCTGCTGTTGAGAAGAATTTCAAAAGGTTTCCTATGGAAGCGACCAAGATAAAAGAGAGGGCTATGGCTCTTCTAGATGATCTGGGGCTTGAACGAACACGTGAACAGGTGAAGAAATGCAAGCAACTACATTTGGAAGTATTCTTTTCGGCAAAAACCCACAAACCAGATGTTCCATTCAGAGCCATCGTATCTGAGAAGAGCACGTGGCAGCACCTGGTGTCCAAATATTTGCAGAAGCACCTTTCCTCGTTGACTTTATCAGACCCTCTAAGGCTACCTAACTCTGAAGCCCTTGTCGTGTTCCTCAAAGAACACAACCCAAGAAATTGTGTCGGCTTCAGCATGGATGTCAAGGATTTATATTATAGCCTTCCCCATGACTGCCTCCTTAAGCGAGTACAAATGTGCATTACAGAAGACAATAATGAATGTGACTTCATTGACGCCTCAGGTGTTAGTGTTGAAAGTTTCCTTGAACTTTTGAGGTTCTACCTGGAATCCACCTTCATAGGATGGAAGAACAAGCTATATACACAGAAGGCTGGAGTGTGCATTGGATCGAGTGTTGCACCGGTCTTGAGTGACATCTTCTTAATGTACGTGGACAGACACCTGAAGGATAACTTGGAGGGCTTGCATTATTCCACCTTCAGGTATGTGGACGACTTTTTAGTATTAACAGGCCGTGAGGGATTCAATCAAAGAATGAAGGACATTATGGATGTTTTTACTGAGTGTGGATCCGGCCTGGAATTTACTGTTGAGAAACCAGTGGACGATCAGTTACAGTATTTAGATATTTTGATTCAATTCGGTGATGATCATGTTTGTTGGGAATACAACCCGAGATCGATGAAGCCGTTGCTAGGCGCCAATTCAGGACATTCCAAGTTAGTGAAGAATGGGATGATAAACACTTGCTTGTTAAGTGCGTTGACGAAATCTTGTTACCACGGCATGGCCAAGAGTCTTGAAAGACAAGTGAAGAGAATTGCAAAGGCCGGTTATCACGAGTCAGTTATTATTGAGGCCAGTTGCCGGGTACTGAAGAACCTTAAAAGAACGCACAGACTGAAATCCCTGCCTAGCATGGGTGAGAGGAAGAGGAAGGTTGCCGTGGTACCGTATGTGCACAGGATTTCGCATGGCCTCAAAAATGTAGGCAAGAGGTATAATGTGGACGTCGCACTGACCGCCCCGCTCAAGATGAAGAGGATCTGCCCGGCTGTTCAAAGGGAAAGAGAAGAGAAGAAGCAAGAATGTGGGGTGAAACATAGAAACCCCTATGTTGGATGCAAGACAGGTGTTGTCTATAGGCTTCCACTCTCTTGTGGGGCCAGTTATATAGGACAAACCGGACGGTGTATAAATAAGAGACTACAGGAACACTGTAACAACTTGGAAATTGGAAAGGACAAAACGTTTCTAGTATCCCACTGCCAGTCATGTGAAATAATGAAGAAGGAGAAGAAGAAATGCACTCCTAAGTTTGACAGTGTTAAGATTTTATATCGCCACAAACAGAAGATAACGAGAGAGATAGTGGAAACGTATTTTATTTCAACGGACAATAAGTGTATCAGCAAGACGTCTCTTGCTCTTTCAAGGAAAGAAGTGTCTTTTTTAAGTGATTTTTTAAAGTAATTTTTATGCAGCAGGTGAACCCAGGGGTTTTTCACGTGACTGTTTCGTTTTCTTCATGTTTGTTTTTCTGGGCCTTGCAGTAAACGGCTTAGGCTTAGTTGTGAGTCAGCGCATGTACTGTGGCTTTCGTGTTTCTTGTCCCTTGTTTTCGTGTTCGCGCTGTTTATATCAATAATGAATTGAGTTCATATGCCTTTTTTATGGCGTCGTCGACAATATCTGGCGGGTACCGTTGTTTAGTCAGGACTTCCCGCATACGTTTTGCGTTTCGTGCGAAGTCTTGATCTTGGGAACAAATTCCTTTGAATCGATGAGCCTGAGAATACGGAATGCTTGTATTTGAGTGATGAGGATGACAGCTTTGAAAATGTAGGTATTGTTGCCGATCCGTGGGTTTTGTGTATACGCTGGGGGTAAGCGAACCTTCATGAACCGCACTTTCTCCGCCCAGAAAGTTAATTTTGTTTCGGGAATATGTGTGCGCGAAGAATATGCTAGGATGGAGGAGATTAAATTTTTCAATGAAATGCAGGAGGGATTGCTCTGTGTCAGTCCAAATTAAGAAAATATCATCTAAGTAGCGTTTGTATAGGGTGTGGTTATTAGGGGAAGTAAGTAACAATTCAGATTCAATGCTATGCATGAAGATGTTAGCATAAGTAGGGGCCACTTTTCTATCCATGGCGGTGCCTTTAATTTGTAAGTAGTGTTCATAGTCGAATTCAAAGTTGTTGTATTCTAGTACTAGTTTCGTCAATATCTCTATGACTTCTGGAGTGGGGGATCCTTCCTTCCTTCTTATTCTGATTATAGGCCTCAATCAGAGCTTTGATCCCGTCGGAATGCGGGATATTTGTATATAGGGAGACTACATCTAAGGCTGCAAGGAAGGCCCCCTGAGGAAGATTTAGACCTGCTATTTCGCGAAGGAAGTGGTTTGTGTCACGTATGTGGGATGGGTGTGTTTCAGGTATGTGTCCAATTAATGTGTCAATGTAACCGGAGATTCGTTCTGTGATTGTGCCGATGCCGGATACTATCGGGCTGCCAGGGTTACCCCTTTTATGAATTTTGGGAAGCATGTAGAATCGGCCCGGCGACGGGTGTGAGGCGGTCAGGGCTTGAAGATTTGGCTGAGAACAGGTGCGAGCATAGATCGGATAATGTTCCCGTGTTTTCCATGAATGTTCTCAATGCTGGGACCTGTCATCTTTAGGTTATTAATTGCGGATATAATTTCTTCTGGGCAAGTGGGGGTAAGAAGGAAGGAATGGGGGCAGCGCTCAAGAGAAGGTGTGCACGACGAAGAGGAAGAATAATGAGGTGAGTTACAAAAATAATTACAAAATGTGTTCGCTATTACTTCAGGATTAGTTAAAATAGCCCCATCGTGGAAAATAGATTTAACTACATTGGGTCTCTTTCCAATGTTCAAAAATTCTTCAAGAAGCTGCCATTTTTGTTTAGAATTATTAGATTGCTTGGATAATTGGTTTTTAATAGCTTCGTTTAGCTTTTTTTAGAAGAGGTGACAGTATACTAGAATACCTGATGTATCGCGATTTAAGACGAAGATTAAATGGCTGGCGTTTAGTTTTCTTATACATGTTTTCTTTTTTCCGCAGTGAGTTTAAGAGAGCAGTAGTTATCCATGGGGCTTTCATACTTTCATATAGGGGTATCATACTTTCCCGAGGATGAACGAAGTTACGAGCATTTATTAATTGCTTATACGATTATTGTCGACAGCTCGTAAAGAGCCACTTCTGGATTCGAGATACCCAAAATGAATGAAAGATCGGCGTTAGCTATGGTTTCAATGTATTTATCACTATTGAAAACTAATTTATGTGTAGACTTATGGTTAATACCATGAGATGATAGGACGTAAAGAAATTCCGGAAAATGATCAGTGATATCACACTATCGTGCCAGCCTGAGGAGCGTGGGAAAATTGGAGAGAATGTGATCAAGTAAGGAATGCGAGCCGTGGTCAGTACACGTGTAGGGGTGTTAATCAAATTTGTGTAACCATAACTGTAGAAACAGGTCGTGTAGTCGATACTGAATGCATTGGTCATGTCAAGCAGATTAATGTTAAAGTCACCCATGATGAATGCATTACTATTTTCGAGAGATAGTTTATGAAGTGCTTGGTCAAAAGCTCGGCAGAATTCAGACGCAATATTGGACAGGGATCAGTAAATAGCGCCGCATATAATATTCTATGTGTGACCAGTAGATCGACAATCAAGTTCGATCCAAACAGACTCGCATTTGGGAACATTCAAGCACAAATCAAAGCGTCTTTTGTAGGCGATGCGCTTTGGAACGTAGATAGCAGAGCCGCCATAGGCATTATCAACACGGTTTGCATATTCGCATGAAAAAACAGGAAAAGCATACAAGTCTTAATCAAGGGAAGATAGCCAAGTTTCAGAAAATGATATGATGGAAAATTGATGTTGAATGGAATTAAGCAAAGCAGTTATGCTATCGTAATTCTTCCGTAAACTACGGGCATTGATGTGGATGGCAGATAGACTGCTTGATTCGGACAGGATCGAGAAAACATCTTTCGGTGAAAATGAAGCCATGGTGGTTTGAAAAAGTGTAGAACGTCAGCAGCGGTAGCAGTGTTCATTCACGGAAAATGTTCAGATCGTCTACCTTACTTATGCGATAGATCGTGCCGTTCTGCTCCTTCCTAGCCAGAATAGCGCCGTTTGATGTCCACAAGAAGGACCACTTTTTTTTCCTTCTTGAGCTTATGCGCCTTTGAAAAAAGGTCTTTGTTGTCGGAGGAGAGATGCTCATTGACATAAACGGGAGCATCGTGCGCTTCAGGGAAACCCAGGCATGTCGTGGTAGGGTGCGTTTTCCGAGCCTTGGCAAGGAATTCCGCCTACTTGTTTCGCGAGAGGAAATGAACAATTATGTTTTTTTTTTTCATTCTTGTTGCGGGTGGGAACTTTCTGCACTGTATCTAGATCCTCTACGTTCACGGGGCAGTCAAGCTCACTGCCGAGAGCCTCAACCATCTTGGTGCAATCCTCGCCCTGCGTCACTGGGACACCTCCGATTTCAAGGTTGCTCAGGCGCGAATATTGTTCCAGGTGGGCAACCTTGCGCACGAGGACCTCATTGCTCTCTAAGAGTCTCTTGTTTTTGGCAGCAAGACCGGCGTTCCGATATTTTATGGTTTCAAACTCATCGCTCATGAATTATAGAGATTTTTTGAACTCAACGACCTCATTTTGAAGTTCCTTGATGACATCAACACTACATAAGGCCATGGAAGATTTTACAGTAACAAGAGCATTAGTGAGCGTTTGAAGGTTTGCTTCAAAAAACAATTTACTTCTAGTTCCTTAGCGACAACAGCAACAGTTGGAGCCATAACGCAAGGAGCGATCTGAGACTTGCAGCCCAAAATTGGTATGTGCTGAAAAATGAGTACAAAGATATGCCTTTTACCTGGGCAAAAGATAGTTTGCTGGTTAGCACAGGAAGCCAGCCAGACCACAGACACAGATCGCTCCCCGCTAAATGACTTGAGACGCCGATGGGAGCCAGCTTAAGTAGCAGCCAGGCAGAGCTTCCGGTGGCGCTGAGCAGCAGCGGTGACACTTGCGTATGCTGACGCTGGCAGTCCGAATGCACGTGCAACAGTGTTGCGCGTTCCCGCAGCCACGGACTCAGTTGATGCGCAAGATGGGAAGCGCGCAGCAGGACAATCTCGCCAAAAGATGGGTTGCTGGTTAGCACAGCAAGCCAGCCAGACCGCAGTCACAGATCGCTTCCCGCTAAATGACTTGAGACGCCGATGAGAGCCAGCTTAAGTAGCAGCCAGACAGAGCTTGCGGTGGCGCTGAGCAGCAGCGGTGACACTTGCGTATGCTGGCGCTGGCCGTTCGAATGCACGTGCAACAGTGTTGCGCGTTCCCGCAGCCACGGACTCAGTTGATGCGCAAGATGCGAAGCTTGCAGCAGGACAATCTGGGCAAAAGATGGGTTGCTGGTTAGCACAGGAAGCCAGCCAGACCGCAGTCACAGATCGCTTCCCGCTAAATGACTTGAGACGCCGATGAGAGCCAGCTTAATTAGCAGCCAGACAGAGTTTGCGGTGGCGCTGAGCAGCAGCGGTGACACTTGCGTATGCTGACGCTGGCCGTCCGAATGCACGTGCAGCAGTGTTGCGCGTTCCCGCAGCCACGCACTCAGTTGATGCGCAAGATGCGAAGCTTGCAGCAGGGCAATCTGGGCAAACGATGGGTTGCTTGTTAGCACAGGAAGCCAGCCAGACCGCAGTCACAGATCGCTCCCCGCTAAATGACTTGAGACACCGATGGGAGCCAGCTTAAGTAGCAGCCAGACAGAGTTTGCGGTGGCGCTGAGCAGCAGCGGTGACACTTGCGTATGCTGACGCTGGCCGTCTGAATGCACGTGCAGCAGTGTTGCGCGTTCCCGCAGCCACGCACTCAGTTGATGCGCAAGATGCGAAGCTTGCAGCAGGGCAATCTGGGCAAACGATGGGTTGCTTGTTAGCACAGGAAGCCAGCCAGACCGCAGTCACAGATCGCTCCCCGCTAAATGACTTGAGACACCGATGGGAGCCAGCTTAAGTAGCAGCCAGGCAGAGCTTGCGGTGGCGCTGAGCAGCAGCGGTGACACTTGCGTATGCTGACGCTGGCAGTCCGAATGCAGGTGCAACAGTGTTGCGCGTTCCCGCCGCCACAGACTCAGTTGATGCTCAAGATGCGAAGAGTGCAGCAGAACAATCTGGGCAAAAGATGGGTTGCTGGTTAGCACAGGAAGCCAGCCAGACCGCAGTCACAGATCGCTTCCCGCTACATGACTTGAGACGCCGATGAGAGCCAGCTTACGTACAGCCAGGCAGAGCTTAGGTGGCGCTGAGTAGCAGCGGTGACACATGCGTATGCTGACGCTTGCAGTCCTAATGCCCGTGCAACAGTGTTGCGCGTTCCCGCAGCCACAGACTCAGTTGATGCGCAAAATGCGAAGAGTGCAGCAGAACAATCTGGGCAAAAGAGGTGTTGCTGGTTAGCAGAGGAAGCCAGCCAGACCGCAGTCACACATCGCTCCCCGCTAAATGACTTGAGACGCCGATGAGAGCCAGCTTAAGTAGCGCGCCAGGCAGAGCTTGCGGTGGCGCTGAGCAGCAGCGGTGACACTTGCGTATGCTGACGCTGGCAGTCCGAATGCACGTGCAACTGTGCTGCGCGTTCCCGCAGCCACGGACTCAGTTGATGCGCAAGATGCGAAGCGTGCAGCAGGACAAACTGGGCAAAAGATGGGTTGCTGGTTAGCACAGGAAGCCAGCCAAACCGCAGTCATAGATCGCTCCCCGCTAAAAGTTCCTCGAAGACTTCCGCTATCGATGCTTCCCATTGAAAAGGCACTTCTGCCTATGTAAGCTGCGTCAAAGGTTCGGTGAAGCGCAAAAAAGTCTCGACGAATCGTCGGTAATACGCGCACAGCTTTATCAGCGGCTTGTGGAAACTGCGATCGCTGCTGTTTTCTGTGGGTAGGGGTGAACTCCCTCCATGATGACGAGATGACTCAGAAACAAGATCTCATCGTAGGCGAAGAGGCGAAGTGGCACTTCTCTGCTTTCAACGTTAAATGCGACAACTTGATTGCGTCAAGTACTGTTCGAAGCCTTCTCAAACGGTCTTCAAATTTTTTAAAGAAGACAACAACTTCGTCTGAGTAGAATTTGTGACCTCAAGCCAGCCAAGACGGTATCCATTACATGCTGCAACGTCGCTGGTACAGAGTAGAGACCGAATAGCATTACCGTAAATTTGAAGAGGCCGTCTGGACTGATGAACGCCGTCTTCTCGCGGTCTCTTTCGTCGACCTCAATTTGCCAGTACCCGCTCTAAAGATCCATCGACGAGAAATACTTAGCGTTACAGAGCCGGTCCAGTGTGTCGTCGAAGCGGGGATGCGGACAGACATCCTTTTTCATTATGCTATTCAAGCGGCGGTAATCAACGCAGAGGCGAACTGTGCCGTCTTTCTTCTTCACCAAAACGACTGGTGCCGCCCAGGGGCAGTTCGATGACTGGATTACGTCATCACGCAGCATTTCCTCAACTTGATCGCGTATGGCCTGGCGTTCTCGCGGCGATACATGGTAGTGGATTTGACGTACCGGTCGAGCGTGTTCGTCCGTGATGATGCGGTGCTTCGCCAACGGAGTTCGCCGGACCTTCGACGCTGAAGAAAAGCACTCGCTGTAGCTTTCAAAACGAGTGAGAGCGAATCCGGTCTTCCATGTCTCAGGGGAGCTCTGGGTTGATGTCGAAAATGGGCTGCTTGGCTCGGCTGGGTGCATCGTCTTTAAGTTGGCTTGGGAGGACGATAACTTCTCGGGTGTTCGCTAGCTCGTCAAGGAAAGCAATAGTAATGTCCTTGTTCAGGTGCCGGCATTCTTCAATGAAGTTCGTGTCCAGCACTTGAGTTTCTCCATGACGGAAACGGGCGACGCCTCTTGCGCCTCCCAGTCCGCTCTCCAAAAGCAACTGTATGTTTCCTTCGGTGAAACCTTCTGCAGTTTCGATGTCGCTGGTAACCACGGAGACGAAGATGCCTGATCGGAGCGTTGCACGCAATACTTCGTCAAGGACGTTTAGAGTGACGTGTTGCGTCGAAGTCGTCGTGGAAGGCGTGGCTTTGTCCGTGGAGACCTTGATGAGCTTTCAGCAGAGGTTGTTGATGGTCTGAGGCTGTTGAACGTTACCTTAGTCTTCTGCATATTTATTTTCAATCCTACCTTTCTACGTTTCCCGTCTAGGTCACCAATCATTCTTTGCAGTTCATCTCCGGAGTTACTTAGCAAGGCAATGCCATCAACAAATTGCAGATTACTGAGGTATACTCCATCTACCCTTATCCCTAACCACTCCCATTTCAAGTCTCTGAATACTTCCTGTGAGTGAGCAAACTGGGAATAGTACTAGGGAGATCACGTGTCTCCTTGCCTAACACCTTTCTTTATGGGAATTTTGTTACCTTCATTAGGCAGAACTAAGGGTGCTCGGGAAGGAACAGCAGTTTTCGTGAGGTAGCGAAGCGCTGGAAGTAGTCGGCGAATATGTATACTTAGGACAGGTAGTAACCGCAGATTCGGATCATGAAAAGGAAATAACAAGAAGAATAAGATTGAGATGGAGCGCATTTGGCAAGCACTCGCAAATTATGACTAGCAGCTTACCGGTATCGATCAAGAAGAAAGTCTACAACAGTTGCATCTTACCTGTACTCACCTATGGGGCTGAAACGTGGAGGCTAACCAAGAGGGTTCTACTTAAGTTGAGGACAACGCAGAGGGCTATGGAACGAAAAATGGTAGGGGTAACATTAAGAGATAGGAAGCGTGCAGAGTGGGTCAGAGAAATAACTCAAGTTACTGACATTCTAATGGAAATTAAAAAGAAGAAATGAGCATGGTAAGGACATGTAGTGCAAAGAGAGGATAACTGATGGTCGCTAAGGGTAACACACTGGATTCCAAGGGAAGGAAAGCGTAGCAGGGGGCGGCAGAACGTTAGGTGGGCGGATGAGGTTAAGACGTTCGCAGGGGTCAAGTTGATGCAGCTAGTACACAACCGGGTCAATTGGAGAAATATGGGGGAGGCCCTGCAGTGGGCATAGTCATGCTGATGATGATGATGATGTCCCGATGCTAATTCAAAAAGTCCATACCAAAAATCACGTTGCGGGAGCACTGCTGCAAGACCACGTGGCTCGTTGGGTAAGTGCGTCGATTCACTGTCACCCTTGCGGTGCATTGCCCGGATGGCGTAGTAAGGCTACCACCAGAGGTGCGGATCAGCGGGCCATCCCAAGTGGTCGTCACTTTCGCGAGCTGGGCGACGAACGTTCCTCTTATAACAGAATAGTCGGCTCCGGTGTCCACCAAGGCGGTTACCGTACGACGATCGACAGCAACTTCGAGGTCACTTGTTCTTGTACTCGTATTACATGCTGGCTTCGGTGTTCGATCTTTGCTTCTTCGTGGGATGAGGTCGCGACCGGGGCTCACCGTTGTCACTTGGCTGCCCGGGGGCGTCAACTTGGAGTCTGGTCGTGTGGTCGTGGATGTTGCCGTCGCACGTAGCGGCGGTGTCACTTTGAAGTCTGGGCGCGGGATCGTCGAGGGCGTCTTCCTAAGGAGCGTCTGCGTAATAGAGGCGTTGGTCATTTGTCGGCGGCGGAGGATCTTCGTTAGTTCACCGTATAGCAACCTCACCTCCAAAGGTTGCTGCCTTTAGCTTCCCCTACGGGGGCTAAGGTACTTTCCTCGAACGTAACTGTGGCCCGGCGACGGAAATCGGGCGCTGTATGGCGATGGGGAGCGGTACCGACGGTTTGGTGCACTCTGCCCTGCGCAAGTAGGCGTCGATTCCCTGCGGTTGTTCACCTGGACGGGGTCGTAGGGCGTTGATGGCGAGGCCGCGCAGGCCGGTGAATCTGTAAGGGCAGTGGCGTAGAATGTGTCCTGCCTCACCACAATGGAAGTACAGTGCGCAGTTGTTGGAAGTCCTCCGGGCGTCGCATTTCCTTTGACTTGGAGCTCGTTGATAGGCTTGGCGGGGGGGGGGGGGGGGGGGTAAAGGGGCGGCGTTCAGATGGAGCTTATTCGTGTCGAGGGGGTTTGGTGGGTGCAAGACGACGCAAGGCAGCAGCATAGTTCTTCGCTGCTGCTTCTTTCAATGGAGGGACGCCGAGTGCCTGCTGGACTTCTTCACGCACGACGTCCGCAAGCGTAGCTATTTGGGACTGTTGGGACGATGGCAGGAGTCGTCGTAATTCTTCGCCGGATAGTATCGCGGGTAAGCTTTGGCGGATCATCTCCGCATGTCGGTGAGCCGTCATAGTGGCCTGTGGGGAAGACTTTGAGTGACCGGTTATACTGGCGGGTCCTTGCTTCCAACGTCTTCTCTACACTCGCTGCTTCCTGGCAGAATTCCCCCACTGTCTTTGGCGGCAGGCGCACAGGACCAGAAAAGAGTTTGTCTTTTACACCGCGCATCAGGAAGGTTACCTTGTTCTCCTCGGTCATGTCAGGATCGGCGCGGCGGAAAAGACGTTTCATCTCTGCAACGTAAGCAAGGACGGACTCATTAGGGAGTTGAATTCGGGATTAAAGGAGGGCCTGGGCTTTTTTTTTTTCGGACGACATTTTCAAAAGCCGTCAAAACTCTCTCTTAAATGTCTCCCAATCCTTCAATAAAGTCTCCCGATTTTCACACCAAATTTGGGCAGAATATTCAAGAGAAAAGTAGACTTGCCTCAGCTTCGTTTCCTCAGTTCAGGCGTTGTACGTTGACACGCGCTTAAACAGGTCGAGCCAGTCACCCGCGTCATTGGAAGCAGGAGGGCTCACGGGGCTGGACGAAAACCAAAGGCGGTTTCTGTTCAACAGGTGCCATCGTCGGGGGTACGTCACGCTACCGAAATTCAGCACCTCCACCAGATGACGCGTAGTGGTGACAATGCCGTTGGCAACAAATGAGGAGACTTGACATTTGCAGGAATCAACTCTTTATTGGGCTGACTTGCGCCCGCAAAAGAACTAAGCGATTCGCGGTGGCGATAACAGCAATCGTGCTCGCTGGTCGTCGAACAAAGAATGCATGTCGCACCTGTCTACGCTCAATTTATAGGCGACGAAGAAACGTCTAGGTAAAGCCGCAACCGGTGACTAGCATAACCTGGAACATTGTAGGAACAAATGAGACTGACTAGAATCTTCGAGGTACAGCTCGATGCATCTTGCGCGACAAAGGAAATGATAGCATCGTCTCGGAACGCCAGGCATGAATAAACAAACAACACAGAATTGATCTATATATATTGCAATGTGTCTTTGTTTCGAGACAACCAATGATAAGGCCATTCGATGGTAGGGCAAACAATTGTCATCGTAATTCTTTCCCGACTTGTCCAAGCCTCGTTCCGCTTACGTCGTATTTGATCTCGGCTTTCGCCGCGCGCCATATAAATGCATGATGCGGCTTTTCTGGAACACCTCCTTCAAGAGTAGGTTTCTAGGAAGTATGCTACGGGTCTACAAAAGTGAACTGCAGTGCTGGCGGGATTTAACGCAAGGCACAAATAAGTGAAACAAATAGACGCTCTGCTTTATTTAAGCCACACTGCTGCGCGATACGCGTCGCGACACAGGAAGAAAGTAAATCTTGGAAAAGGTGACCCTCCATTCACTTGAGTCTTTGAAACACTCTGGAGATCGTAAAGCGATCTGAGCGCAGCGTCGGCGAGCGAAACGTGTTCAGGCTGCAAAAGCACTAACGGATGAGAACCAGCAACGTTCAAAGGAAAACATGTTATATTGTCAACAGGAAATTCAAGAGGCAATAGTTACGTTTGAGGGTTATCAAGTCTTAGAGGTGAATATCAACTGCGCTACTATACGCGTTCTTTCAACTCAGATATTGCCAATTCAACTTTCGCATTTTATTCAACTGAAGTCAACGTAAGCGAAAACGAAAACCATTTATGGGCAGCCTAAATGTGTACACTGAAGTCTGTCGAGTGGCGTTTTATTGTACTAGTGAATAGTGAGAGCGAGCACTGACTCCGTCTGCAGTAGCACATGCTAAAGTGACCCCAAAACATTTAACATGTCAGACATGTAAAACCCTCTCGCATGTCAATCCGGCAGTAACAGCTCCTTCAACGGTTAACACTTTAGTGCGTTACAGGGACACTGCAGCGCTTTTTGCAAAAATTGGGCTTTAAGCAGCTTTTTAATGCCGCGAACTTAAATATGAAATTGAAATTAGTAGAAAAAAAGCAAAAATAGCCTTCTTTTTTAGTGTAAACACGCAGCAGGCGCCATGGGGCTCACCACTGGTCGCATTGCCGCCTGCGATTGGTCGAGACGTCGCGTGACGACGTTTTGAGGACCGGGAGAGCTGCCGATGCAGCTCTGTCATTGCGCTGCATGCTATTCGCAGTTCTCCGTGGTGTTTTGAATGTGATTATGGCAGGCTATTTCCACCCGAGCGACCTTTGGGGGTTGCATCACATGTATGGGTACCAAATGCGCCCACAAACGCAGCACTTCCCCTGTGGAGAGCGGAGGTCAGCCGTCAGCTTATACCGAATTTGCATGAAAACGTGCTGTGGTATAGAGTAAGAAATTTTGAAAAGAAGTGTGTGTCATTATTAGCAGAAACTACATGGCCCTCAACGAAAAATTGGCGCGCATATTCTTGAGAAGAAAGGGCAGCGAACAATGCACCTGCCGAATACCACCATCACACGCCTCCTGCCCGAAAGATTGCTCTGAAAAAAAGGAGTGGTGTACCAAATTCCTGCTGTCAGTGCCAGGCTTTGTACGTTGGGTAAACGAAGAATGGCATGGAAATGATGAAGCTGCCATATGACAAAAATGTGAGGGAAGCGCGGTTGCCCAGCTCTGCGAGGCACGTGAGACAGTGATGGAGCTGTTGGGCAAAACCGCGCAGAATGCTCCTTTAGCCTAGACCCGTTCAGCAGACGTAGAGAACCCTTTTCGCAAGGTATAAGAGCAGTGAGTGTGCTGGAAGGCAAGACCGCCGTCGTGCCTTCATGGGAAAATCATGCTTTGAAACTTGTTTTCCGTTGGTTTCATTTCTCACTTAATTTCCCAAACATTGCAAAAATATGTGTATAAGGTAACTATTATTCATGACGAGGCACCAACGGGTGGAAAATCATGAGGCGACATATCTGAACTTCGATGATTGCTTGCTTGGAGGCATTAAGCCAAACCTCGCTCAGTGCGTACTAGACATTGGATGGGCCCATACGCAACTGTGCAGCACACACATGATCTAATAATGCTCTCGTAGGGGTTCCTCGAGCATGTCAGGCACATGCCGTGCCCGAGACAACTCCCCAAAGCCGTCATAACGTGAGCTCGCAAAGTCATCAGCCCGTGCGGCTGTTGAGTTGTGCGATGGTTAGCGTAAAGCTGTAGCGTGTATCCTTGCGCAAGAAAGCAAGACACGCAAGTACGCCGCAGATGCTGTCTGCCGGTCCCATCGGAAGATTGCACTCCGTGAACTGATCACATACACATGGGACCTGAACCATCAAAGGAATTGCTATCAGAAGTGAAAGCCCTCCATTTTCCTCGTTTAACAGACGCGGTTCTTTGGAATGGTGACTGACAAGGGTAGTTTGAGCGAGAAAATGGAAGGAACCGCGACATGGTTCAGGCATGCCTTTTTGACAACACCCCGTAAAAATCACGTTAGGAACAAGCTCTGCACGCAATCACACTCACGAAGATGCTTCGAAAAGAACACGTTTCCTTTGGTCGGCTTGATTTTATCTCTTTCCCAGCAGCGTCCCATTGTGCCGCGTGAATTTGGCATTGCGAGAAACGATGGAAGACGACATCATCGTGCCCACAGCTGTTCGTGCATTCGAAAGCATGCATGTTGTATCGGGTTTTGCACTTCCACAACGCACCCAAGACGAGGAACAGGGCACGCCGAAAGCTCCCTTCGTTGGCTCTGAATGCCTCCTCAAAGTGATGTCACGACGGAAGGAGAAGCGAGGTTTCTCTCTCCGCTTTCCTCCTCTGTTAGCAGTCGCACGGGAGATTTGAATGACGCGTTTTCAATCGTGTATTGCGCCGGTTTTTTATGCATGATCAAAAAATAACTTCACAGACGTGATAAAATATCTACTTACAAAACTAGAATACATTTCAAAACCGCCTCAGTGTCCCTTTAATGCAATGCAGCGAACGAAATGCGCAGCCTACGAAGCGGAAGACGTATCCTGTCCTGAGAGCAATAAAAGATCAAGGTCGAATTCAAAACCCGTGCAGGGATACGTCTGAAGTGCCAGTGTGCATTCATAGCACACAAGCTGTGACATTTCTGGGCGGCGCCACCATTAGAGCACTTTGCGCGCGCTCACGCCTAGAGTCTTGTTAATACTACAAACCCAACAAAATGCGAAAACATATAACAGCCCACATTCTACGCAGGCATTTGCAAAGAAAAAAAGAAACGCGACCACAAGAACCGCCACTGCCTTCTGCAACAGGATTTGTCCACTAAACAGGGTGCGGCGACCGAGAGTATACTAAATACACTCGTTTTAACTAGGAAAAAGAAAAAGTTCCGAGAGGACTGCAGAATCGGCAGTGGACAAATGCGATAGCCTGAGCGTTTGTTCTGCACTCAGTGCATCGCGTGCCCCGCGTTGAACGCATGCAGACAGCGTTCCGTTGAACGCATCAAAGTTCACCGGCGTTCAATGGTTTACAGGAAAGGAAAGGCGCAGGATCAGTCACTCGCGGAAATTTGCTGACAAATCTTGCGGACAAATCTCGTCGAAGCGAGATTTTCATCATGAGCCTAAATTCGCCTTAACAATTGGTTCACCGGAATGCACAGTATCTGTCACACTAGTTTCTGTGAACACTTAAAGTGTTTTTGGCCACCATGAAGTCCACATGCCAGCGACCAGATTTTTGCGTTATGGGGCAAGCTTTCCTTTTAATAATCGCATTGTTTTGCGCTTATGATACTTGATAGTTGTTTTATCTTTTAAATGCAGACCAAAGGAATACCCAAGCGTTCGGGTGTTCATATAGTTCCTGAGAAAGTCGCAAGCGCTTGCGTCGAGCACGTCAAAAGGCGAAGAAAGGAGAAAAGCGAAATTGCCGCCAACTGAGAGTGTTCGGATTTACAATGTTTCATATAGAGTTGTAAAACTGTCGTAGTTGTGACACACAGTGACCTATTACGAAGGACGGCGGGGTTCGTCAAAATATAACAAATGCCCCAGTCTAAATGTTGCTAACCTTTTAAAGCAGACAGTGTCCCAGCCCCATATTTTCGTTATGCGACGTTAAATAATTAGCGGGTACTAATGACCTAACTTTATAATTATTAATTAAAAACTATGTGTAAATTCAGAACTTGTAGGTAATTTTAACAAAAAAAAGTAACTGCAGTGTTTGCAAAAAGTTGCAATTTACGCAGCTCTGTTCGAGCTATCACCTAACCAGCCGCTGGCGTACTTGGTTGGCCACAGAGAAGAGCTCTCCAGAGGTAATCGGACTCCCTCCCCTGAGCCTGGGACCGCTGTCACAGGGCAGCTTTTTTAAAGCATGTCAGCGAAGGTCTCGTTTCTGAAAAATCTGGACTGGTTGCAAGGGCCGTCCTATCACACGGTACTTAAATTGAATAAAAGCGCTTAAATTGTGACTCTAAGGTCTCAGTATGACTCAAGCGTCAATGTGGCAAGTGATAAATTATTTCTACTGAAATGAAAATGTCAGTGACGTGGGAATTAAACAATTGCGAGTCGGACACATTACCCTACAGGCCATCGAGGCATTTGGGTTAGACTCGGTTAATCGCATCCGTTGTGAATATTGTGGTAAATAAAAAAAAAATTAAAGGTTTGGCGCCGTAGCCACTGCATGACATCTCTACCTTACGTCGCGTCTCTAGCGCTCCTTTTCGGTTTTTATACGGAAAAAAGCCTTGGATTTCCCCGCGCTTCAGAAAAGAGTTCGTTTCAGATACTGATATGGCATCCTTTCGCACCCGACGTTTAAATCCCCGTTAAGATAAACCACTCACGCACGGTAATTAAAAGGTTAATTAGTGGATTTGGTCTATTAGCTGCATAATGAATATTCGTGGCTCGGCGATGTCAGCGGCTGCACTCGTCGCTTGCTGCCGACACTGTCGCCTCGTCGGTGCTCGTACATGCTTCAAACCGCTCCTAAAAATCGAACTTCGGATCTATGGCTGATGCGAACGATGTTATGGTGCAGGCCAACGGTAGCTTTAATCCCTACTGCTGCTAGAACACACCGCTCGCCAGATTGAATCATGGAGTCCGTGTTTACGTCATGGTTTGGGTCATTTAGCCTCTATGGTGTCATAAGGGAAAACTGAGTTTGAGTCACAGGGCGGGGAAGAAAAAAAACTCAGCTTTAAATCGAAATGTCTCAGCAATAACTGCCTCATTTTTTCCCGCGCAAGTGACAGTCACAACATCTCCGACTGTCGGAGAGCTGTCGTCAGTGTCTTTATAAGGCAGAACGTTGTCCTCGGAATTTTTATTATGCTAGATATCTTTTTAAGGCAGGTAAAATCTACTGTACGTAAACGGTAGCTTGACAAAAGCATTTCAGTCAGCTGTTTCTGAACTCAGTCTACTTGAATTTGATCCTGAAGCCTGTAAGTGAAGGTTATGTAAGTAGGCTTTACTAATTTAAAGTACGGAGTACGAAAGCAATACTGCAGATGGTTAGGTTACCGAACTGTCAATCATGGGCATTAATTTGTCTTGTGAAAGGGGAGGGGCAAATATGGTACATCGCATTGGGGGTGGAGAAACATCTCCTCCCCCCCGACCCCCCTCACACACGCGTACACACAAACATACACACACACGCACTTCACACACATGCTTCATACTGCTTCTTGTTGCAGTTGTATTACTTCAGCCGTACACGTTTCGGCAGACACCCTGCCGCTTTCAAGAGCAGCTTGGAAAAGCCAGTGCTCCTGCCGATATATATATATATAAAGGAAAGAAGCCAACAGTCGGCGAGGCCAAGGAAAGCGTTGGGGATGGTACTTTTATGTCTTTTTTTTAATGTTTGCTTAGATAATCACAGAAATTAGTAATGTAATCTGTTTAGGGGAAAGATAATTAAACACAAAGTAGAAGAAAAAACAACGTGCCGATGGTGGGATAACCCACGACCTCCGAATATCGCGTCCGGTGCTCTTCCAACTGAGCTACATCGGCCGCTGTCCCCCCTGCTACTTGCTTGGGTATTTATGTTGTCTGTATACGAACCATGAGGGTGTTCTATATATATATATATATATATATATATATATATATATATATATATATATATATATATATATATATATATATATATATAAGTGAAAAATTGCTTAATACTGTTTCCAAGTTTATTTGGAGTCGACGTTTGGCACCAGCCCTGCCTTTCTGAAGTATTGAGAAAGGCAGGGCGCCTGCCGAAACGTCGACTCCGAATAAACTTGGAAACAGTATTAAGCAATTTTTGAAGCAAGCAAACAGGATGAAGCAATATATATATATATATATATATATATATATATATATATATATATAGATAATTAAGAACTGAATTGAAAATGACTGCACCTAGCAATAAGAAAAGATACCGGATGGATAAAAAGTTCAACCGTCATTTGCGTTCTCCCATGAAATTTCCAGAACTAGCGAATTTCTTTCATTTAATCTCTCTTCAACCCTGTGACCAAACAGAAGAAACCTTTGCAAGCATTTAGAAGGCTTTGGATACTGCAAAAGATGAAATATAACTAAATTCAGCAAATTATAAGTAGACGTTTTGAAGCCTACTTCTCAAGTGGAAGCCATAAGGACTCTATGGAATCAAAACAAGAGGTAATTTTTAATGTAGTTTATATTTTAATTTAGGCAACTCAATACTTTTTAGTGCCTGATATTTACGAAGTACTTAGAGTAGATTTTGGGAGATATCGATAAAAAAAATCTCGAAGATGCGTTAATTTTTGAAATTCGAATCAAATCTGTTTATTTTTTGTATTTTTAAATTTTGACCGATTTCGATATAATGTGGAGAAAGAGCTCGCAATTCTAGAGCTTCAAAGTTCCCTAGGAATAAATGAAAAGGTCTGGATACTTCAGTCGAAACGTTTCAGTGGCAACACTTTATTGAATCGTGCCAGAATATAGTGTTGAATACAGGACAAGCGCTCAGTTTTATATTTATTCGTATAATTTAAAACCACATAATGCAACACTTTTTAGTCCGTAATATTTCTTTGGTACTGAGAATTTTTGAGAGGGAGTTTAACTAAAATCGAGGGTGTTTTTTTTTTTTTTATTTTGGAGTTGTTCCCCTTTTATCTGTTTTCAAATTTCGGGCAATTTTGATTCTTTGTGGGGAGTACACCTAGCGGTCTAGAGCTGAAAGGTTTGTCTCAAATTGAGAACATAATCTGCATAATGAATAGAAAAAGGTTTAGCGCAAACAATTTAGGGCGTCACTTAAGTATGTAAGGTTGAAAATCGACATTTTTGCAGCGCTTCGCTCCTGAAGTAAAGTTTGCGATTTTTTACTAAATCCACTGCAACAACAAAGCAGGTTTGTTAGAGTTACCCAAAAAGTAAATGTTGCATAAATGTGGTGAGTAAAAAATCATAAATTACAAAATTTTAATGCACGAGCAGTAGGGCTCCAAACTTGCAACATTTTGAAATATCAAAAATGGAGTTTTCCACCTCTAGTGGCATACAATTTTTTTTTCGAGAAACCTACTGCATATCTTGCCTATCTTTATGCTGAGCTTTGCTTCAGAGTGAAGTGGTTTTCATTAAGCTCTGGAGGGAGTTATCCTATTCAATGTTTCCTGTCAACGTGCTGTACCTGTTAGTAGTCCTTTATTGCGGTCGTTAAGCCCGCCGCGTAGGCCCAGTGGTTAGTGCACTCGACTGCTGAGTCTATGGATTCGGCATCGAATCCCGGCGGCCGCTTTTTGATGGAGGCAAAAAGCAAGGCGCGATGTGCTGAGCGATGTAACTGCAGGCTAAAGAAGCCCAGGTAGTCGAAATTTCCGGAACCTTCCACTGCGACTAAGTCGCTTTGGGACGTTAAACCGTATAAGGAATGCTTTATCGTATGTTTATAAAAATTATTTATTGAAATGTGGTGACATCGAATAAAATAGCGGCCCACATACAACGGAAAAGGAAATGCTTCAGCAAATATTTTTCCGTCAAAACACCCTGGCATTGTCAGTCATGACATTCTGGCAAAATACGGTTCTTTCGAAAAAAAAAGGTTGTTTATAGAATTAAAAGTCTTGAAAATGAGATAGCAATGGTCAATACTTTAAAAACTGAAGTGCAGGACCTGAAGTCGACTAACTGGAAGCCACCGTTTGATACCTGCGAAATAAAACTTGGAAAACAGGGGTCGTACGAACAACCTACTTAAATAAGAGAATGAACAATCATCTTACGGACAAAAGGAAATTTTTAGTGCGAAGTAAGGAGTAGCAGTAAACAGCATTGAAAGGTGCCACAGAATAGGCTGAAATAAAAAAAAAGAGAATCGCCCGGTCATCCATCCATCAAGTTGCAAGTACTGTTCAATAAGAATCCGTGAAGCCATACAAAAGTTATAGAAAAACGCATCTCTGGAAAAGAGCAACGGTGTCAAAGTTAAGTTGGCTTTTGATAAATTGAGCATTGACGGTGATATGTTTGGATGAGATAATGCAAGAACACTCGGTGTAAACTCGCGAGGAATCGAAAGTTACACCCAAAAGGGCTGTCAACCAAGCTGGTGAACTTGAAGGCATGCTGGGCTCACGTGACGCGGACGTAGCCGCGCTTACGGAGCGAAATATCTGAGAATGAATTCGTTCCTAAATATTATGAAGTTTTTCTTACCGACCGCGATAGAAGAGGAGTGGCAATCTTGCGACGTTTTAGAATGCTCAAGGAATTGAATGTAACTCTTGGTGTTTTTTATAGGCCTCCAAGCTCTTACAAAGCATATTTACAAAGCCATGCAAAAACAGACGATCGACTAACACTGGCTGGTGATTCCAACTTACCTAACATTGATTAGCAGACTTTTTCAACCTGCTCTTCCCATAATTCTGATAATACATACACGAAATTTTGTTCGCATTTGATTTGCTTCAAGTCGTAAATAATTTTACAAGACTGCAAAGTGCCGTAGGATCAATTCTAGATTTATTTTTTGTAATCGGTGTCATCCGCAATTTCGTAATCGGTGACGTCACTGTAACGATTCCTCAAAGCAGCATCCCACGTGTTTCCAGGAGCGTCTTCACTACCCGAACCGATCTGCGTGGGGAAGAAGCTGGAAAGAGCGAATAAAAGCTCTCCCCGGTAGCGATGTGTGCGGTCTGCTTTCTGGGCGCCTCTTCTCAGGGGTCCCTCGCATCTTGAGGATCGACTCCATAACAGTCACAAAGGGGATAATTGGTCACACAGCTGTACTTCGTACTTTGTCCAATGTGTGCCCAAAGGGTGTCCAATCCTTTTCACGTGCTGACGGTGAGTTTATTGTGGACATGCTTCATATATGTTCTGGTAATTATAATCAAACAGTGGCGGTAGTGTGAATTAAAGTTTATGGCTCTCCGATTGTATTCATCGTTTTGTTGCCTAAATGAAAAAAAAAACAAAAATATGTGTACCGTAATCTATGCATTTCTCGGCAGACGTTACGCTTACAGCAAAGGCTTAAAAGAATAAAAAGAATTTGAGCAGAAACTTATCGTTAAAACTATTCGTGGAAGAAATTTCAGTACAACTTAAGCAGAAAATAATTTGTGACAAAGAAAGATATTAAGAAACTTTGCTGCCTTCGTTCATCAGAACGTCGCACGAGAAATTATGGCGTCAGATAATACCAAAATCCTCTCTCACGAATGAATTCATAGTAAACGGGAAGTTTGCACGTGATAAGGGTGTGTTTCGTTCGCGTTCAACAAATTCTTCCGATGTGTATTTATAGAGGACAATATAGGGTTCTCCTCAACTTTTCTGTATAGCTTCCTGCCATATCTGAGGACGTTATAACGAAGAATGGTGTTTTTCAATTTGCTCTTGAACCTCGATGTTAAAAAATCACCAGGTCCCGATGATATACCAAACGCTTTTTTGAAGCGCTGTGCAGAGTGGTGCGCGAAATACTTATCAGTTGTATTCGCCAGGTCTCTACGTGAATGTTTACTGATTGACAGCCGCGATAAAACATTTGCACAAAACCGAAAAAAAAAAAACGCACATCGAGAACTACCGACCAATTTCACTACTGTCGACATCATGTAAAATTTTAGAACTTCATAATTCATAAATACTTATTAGGTTTCTTGGAAGAGCACAAGGTACTTAGATTTTCAGCATGGTTTCTGGCCTAGGTTTTCTATAAGCACGCAGTTAGTTGAGGCTAGTCGATTAAACAGGGAAGCAAACAGATGCCACATTTATAGCTTTTCTGAAACCATTCGACAAGGTATCCCGTAACAAACTAATGCATAAATTCAGTTATTATATAAAAACCGACCAGAAACTTACATGGATAAAGGCATACGTCTCGAACAGGTGTCAGTTTGTAACTCTAAACAGCATTTCATCTCGCAGTGCCAGGGTTGTGTCTGTCGTTCCCCAGGTACCCGTATTTTGCCCACTTTTATTTATATTATTTATTAATGATATTGTTGCAGGTTTTTCAGTCCTTGTGAAGCTGTACGCGCATGACTGTATTCTGTACAAAGAGATATTTTAAGTTCATTGCCAGATGTGTTTAAATAATCTAGTAAAAGTGATTGAGTGGTATAACGAACGGCAGATGTGTGCTACTTAAACAGAAATTTTTGATGAAAATTACACATAAGAAAAGGCCTCTTCAGTTTGTGTTTGGTACTAAAACATATTCGTTAATAAAGGTAACAGAGTATAAATACTTGGGCCTATAGATTACTAACAGCCTTCATGACCAAAACACATAGATACTGTTTGCAGCAAATTCAATGTGTAAAATCTTTTTCTTGAGGCGTTTACTGAAGACTGCCCCCACTAGCGTTCGTCTATAAGCGTACAATTCCCTCATATGGCCGCTGTTAGAATATTCCGTAATTATCTGGGACGCTTTCACGTTAACCAACGTTTTCAAGCTACAGCAAATACAGCACAAGGTTGTTAGGTTTGAGTTTAACTTATACGGCTGTGCGCATCTGTCAGTGAGCTAGGGGAACGCAGCGAACTGCCCCAGTGAATGAGCACAATCGTATCTGCCAAGTGAAGTTTGTCTTTCTGCTCGTAAAGGTCACTTAATGTTAATGCGTCTAATTATTGAGGCGAAAGTCTTTATTCCTCATTGTTGTCGCCAGCAAAAGTGTCACGCTTTTGCGGCGGCTCTGATTGGTCGAGACGGCATGACGTCATGGTCTCGACCAATCACAGAGCACCACCGCAGTATGCGCGAATGCGTGCCTTACATGGCCATATGCCCATCAATGAGCGATTATTAGACAATGAGTAATTAATTAAGTGCTAAATACTCATTAATGAATAAATAACAATTCATGAATAATTGAATAATAACTACTAGTTAGATTTATTGTGTAAGTAATTAATTACTAATTAATGCCGCGCGCCCGGTAAAATCAACCACACAAGAATAAACGTAGCACAACTGCGAAGATACAAGGAGCGCGATCTCGTCGCTGCCAAGCAGAATTCACTGATTAATTGCACTCGCAGAATGTGCAAGAGCAGTCGTTCGCTTTACTCGTAGCAGCATTCATCGCTACTCGCGCAACAGTCGCGTAGCAGAATGCAGCACTCAGGCTTTCGCCTTTCATCATTTTAGTCGCAAAAGTGTCCTCGAATTTTTCTGCTTACTCCTCAGGTTATAATACGAGACAAAGGCATGCACTGACATAACCCCCTTGAACACGCAAAGTAACTGCTTTAAATTGTCTTTTTTTTTTTTTTTTTTTTTTTTTGCGAGGACCATCACGGAATGGAGCAAACTTAACAGCGAGACTGTTACCCAGAATTCTGTATTAATGTTTGAAAAGTGTTATGAATGTTATGAATTTGAGATGTGTTTTTGGTCGATTTCTCACCCTGCTATGATCTGTACTAGATAGTAGTATCCATAAGTAAATGAAAATAAACCAAGTGTTCCGTAAGTCGCAGACAGCCAGCGCTTCCAACGAAACTCGCTGGCCAGGCGAACGACCGGCGGTTAGTTCGACAGGCTGCACAAACGAAGGGGGCCTTGAACTACGTGTCTTCACTGCTTTCTTTCGTATAATATTGCTCAATAAAAGCTCCGCCTTTGGCTGTCGGTGGCCTGTCCTTCACTTCACGGCTGGCGCTTTCCACATTCCGAATGAACCAGCTCGCACACAATCACGCGTTTCAATTTTCATATTTTCTCGCCTCTCTTTAAATGCCGCCAAAAAAGGCTCTCGTAGGAGACACGGTGGTAGAAAAAGATTACGTTCCTTCATTCAATAAATTTAATTAAAACGGTGCTTAATTATGTTTATCTAATTGGATGTTGTTTAGAAACTGTGAGGAGTGGCACATGGCGGTAAATAATTTACGCCTTGCTTCACCAAGTTGTGGTGTAGCGGTTTTTCCGACACTGGGTTAAAGTTAGCTGAAATGTATGTTACAAACGCGGCCAATAGAACATTCACAACCTAAACGCCCTGTGTCGCTCTTGCCAAAGTCGCCCCAGGCAATAGTTTTGGAACCCAAGAGCGCCAGTGAGGACCTGCCGTTTATTTCACGTATACTTTCTGCTCAAATATTTCAGTCTTGCTAAATGCGTTTGCGATCCGATGCGGCCGATGCTGGCTCATTCAGAAGCGGCCGGCCAGTGAGGAAGGGCTGCCCGTGATCGACTGAATACGGCGACTCGGCTTTCCTCATAGCGGCCAGGAAGTAGGAAGGGTGCGCAATTACCGGGCAGCGGAAAGTCCGCCTTTGCTCACCTTTTCCGCGTCTGCTCCTTCCTAGTGTGGCCCATGATACTAAAATTTAAACGCAACGTCGAGCGCACTGCATGAGGCCTTCCGGGATTGTTTTCACTGGCGTGCACACAAAGCTCACAATAGTTCTTTATTGGCAGAGCTTTTTGTTGTTGTTTTTTCAGTGACAAAGAATCATCTAAAAATGGCTTAGCGCAGCGTACAGGATTCTAGACATTGGGTAGCAAGCATAAAAACGTTTCTGTAAGCTGCTAAGTTCAGTGTGAGCTAGCCTAAAGATTTCTGGTTCAAGATCAAGGTGTATGCAACAGCGCCTCTTCGCTTCGGTTGTAAATAAACCCCACACTGCTTGCGTATGTGGAATGCGGACAAATATTTATAGGGGTGGTTGTTTGCGAAATAAGCAAGTTTCCTTTTTATGGAAGGATTCAAAAGAAAAAATCGGGGAGACAGAAAGCACTTTATTTCAACCTTCAGAGAGCATGGATGATCGGGTGAGACGCAGCTCGCCCTTTCACCGTCATCGCCCCCTAGACGTCGGCCGGAATCAGTTGGCTTCCGGCGGCGGCCTGGGCTTGATGGATGACTTGTTTTGGGGTTTGTTTTTCCCCAGAGCATGTGATTTAGTGCGCTACCCCACCGTCAGTTGCTTGTAGTTCCTTCTAGACATTTTATGAGTTTCATATCACATAACAAACCTTTGCCTAAAACCATGCTAGCCCAATGATGCGGGATCGAGCCGCTTTTCGATGGTGGCGAAAAGCAAGGGGCCAAGATGCACGTTCAGGCGGCCGCGTCTCTCATAGTCGGGACGTCCACAAAGCACGAAGCCATGCTGATGGAAGTAAGAGGATGCGTTACGTTTGATGAAGTTCGAGTTGAAACAATATGTGCTTAGGGATGTTACTTTTGTCTTCGCAGTTGGAAGGCTTTGCCAATTTTCCAATAGAACGTCAGCAGTCGATAGAGAAACATGTGATACAGGATTAAGCGATTTAAAGCCATAGTTTAAAATTCCATCCACGCCGTACTATAGTGGACATTTTAACGCTTTTGCTACTGTTAATTCGAGCCGTGCATCTTTGTTCAGCTGCAGTCAGGGTGCCAAAACAACCGCGGTTGATTAACACTGATGTGAAATAATTGCTAAATGTAGTGGCGCTGCTTTTGTCAGTGATGATATTTCCGGCATCATCATGTAAAGTGATCCGGTTTTTAGTGTAGGTGGGGGGATCATACACCAGGATTTTCTCGGGTGTACAAAATATTGAATCTTATGCCATAAACATCTATGCCTCACTTTGCGGATAGCACTCTTTTTCGAAGCATTTCTTTTCCAGTTCCGGGAGAATGGGCCACATTCAAGCGGTTCAGACCTAGTGAATGCGCTGGGGCGTGTAACCTAGTAGCGTATGTTGGACTGTTGGTATTATAATCATAGGTATACTAATTAATTGTCACCTAATTGAGCGGAATGAAAGGCCATGCTATGGTGGATAACTGTACAGAAGCATCTGCGCGAACAATAGGTGGCGTAGTAGGTCATGCATTATAACCTGGTGCGCAATTGGTAATTGCTGCTGATAATCAGTAATTGTGATTGGTAATTAATGATCGACAATTTTGACTTTTAATTGATAACCGAGATTATGATTGGTAATGAAGCCCGTAACCGCTACGCGTTCTTCTTTTAACGACATAGCTTAAAGGGATACTGCCACGGTCATCCAATATATTACAGTTTTGTAGTCTGGCAGATAATATTGGTCCTCATTATTCTATTTCCGATATTTGAGCTCCTGGACGCGTTCTTTATTTCGAAATAAGTGGCTGAAGTTGACACAACGAAGCTCGTTAACAGCGATCGACATGTTGAAATGCTTAGTGACGTCACAGAGCTGGACAAAATGTTACAAGTAGAGTAGCCTGGGATACCCTGCTGCGAAGCGCGAACCCTGCGATCCAGCACCGCACCGTCCATCTGGCGGAAGAGGCCGCAACAAGCCAAGGGCTACCTGCCAGCTTCGCGGGCGCACGACTCCCCGTCTTTCCCGGTACGCGAATCGGGGGTGGGGAGGAGGACGCCCATTTTCAATGGAATTAAAAGTTGTGCAACCAACCAACCACCCAACGGCCACCACATCGTCTGCCAAGGTCAATGCAACAGGTCGTGCTACTTGGAAGAAAACGCGTGCAGCTGCCTATTGCCAGCGGCATCAACTCGATGATGATAATGAACGATGCAAAGGGCCCCTGCGAACTGTGTGGCAAAATATTAAAACATTAAAAATAAGATATCTGCAAAGGACGGGAAAGTAAATATACTATTCACGCGCAGAAATGATGCAGATTTCGTTTCTTGAGTAAGAAAGAACGTGCAATATTCATAATAATATTTTAACTTGCTTTTAGCGACCTCCCTTGGCAATTAGTATCCGCTGCGTACCCGAAGCTCAGATATGGCTCAGACCGAAGCTTTTTCACACGCGGGGTGTCATGGGCCCCGATTCAACGTTCAACGTTGTGTGCTGCTTGCAAAGTGAGTTATCAGTGTCAAACAGTCAGTATTTCGTTCTGCTGGTTGTGGTAGAGCTTTACAGCAAGACGAAGACTGCGCGTGCCCGATGAGAAACTGATTGCTGTTGCATGTGCGCATTTGCGGACGGTAGGACAACGCACGCGTCACAGCTCGGCCTCCCAGGCACGTTGCAAAAATGGCGGCTTGTTTTACGGATGCACGTCTGCGCGAGCGGTGTCTCGCTGTATCTATTTTAATTGAACAGTGAAGGTGAGATGTTATTGCCCCCAAAGACGCGTGTTACATTGTGTAAAGCCTTCCGTTCCGCGCTCCCTTTTCGGCGTATTCTGCTTACTGCGTCGTATTACCGCACTAACGTTCGCTGAATGTGCTTTAGCTGGTATCACAGGGATGTTCCTGTTGTCAGTGGGATATTTCTCACGAATATGTTAAATGCCGAAGTTGTAAATTCGTAGCCTCACATTGACTCCTTTCAGTGGCAAATGAAGCGCGAGTAAAATATGGGAATCGTGAACAGGGCGAGATTTATTGGAGCGAAGCTATATCGTAGATATTTTCACTTCTCAGACGCATTAACTTCTAAATACTAGCAATCCCAATTTGAATTGCTTACCTAAGCTCTTACAGGTTGGCGTTCTAGCGCTAGCGTTAGTTATTCCGTTCGTTTGTTTTTGTTGTTCTTTGACGCTGATATGTACTTTGTTTGTTAGCAAGATCTTTTACCCTTTTATAACCTCACCGCGTCTCGTTTGGAGACCTACGCTCAGGTCATTTTGTTATCACGAGGATTTCATGAAGACCGTGACGAATGAGCGGTGGTCGCTTTCCTACACTTAAAGATTTGCATTGTCGTGAAGCGTCTATGTAAGTAATCGTAAATTAATATAGCCCGGCTTTCTATGCAGCACAGCTTCACTCATTTATGCCATCAGTGAAATCCCTCAAGCCATGTGATTCTTATCCCTTGCCGAATTCACTTGAAGGTCATTTATGTTCAGAAACGTGCCCCTAAGAAATAATCCCCAGAATGCGTTTACATGACGCGCGGCGAATGACTAGGCTAACAACGACGGAGCCAGAACGATGCCATGAAAAGATGGTTGAAGATGCTGTAACGTTTCAGTTAACGTAAAACTTGACAGTAGAAATCCATGTAAAATAAAGTTGGCTGAACAGTTACGGTGTCCATTTTTCCACCTTATTCAAGAATCGTTCTGCCTCCGTCGTCGTTCGTCTTGCTTTAGTCGAAAAGTAAAAAAAAAATCCCCACCAATAATACGTCACTGTGACGTCACGAGCTTTTGTGCCGTCACAGCGTCACTCGTTCGCTTTGCCGCACAGTTCGCAGGGGGTACCAAGAAACTAAAGCTGCGCTCAGAGTCGACACGCAGGCTTCTAAGGGAGTTACGCTCATTCTACCATGTCTGTGCCGATAGCCTGCCCATACACTGTACTGTGTTCACGCTTGCTAACATCACCCCCAATAAATGTACTCACTATGTTTCTGAAAACAGAGCACCAATTGCAGTAAAGCGCGATTTAGTTCTTGCCCAGGCATCGGCGCGACCGCCATTGTCCGATGGCAACACTACCCTCACCGCCGTAAAGCCGTGCCTTCCGCGCGAACCGTCCGCGCCCAGCGATACGTCGGATCCCTTGCTCCAGTGTCAGAAAAGAATGCTAAAATATTTTTTCTTGTAATAATAATTGGGCCTCGAAAAAGGAATTTCAAAAACGAATGCTTCTTGTGAAGCGCCGACCCATACGGTGGGAGTTTTTGTTCACAGCCGGTGCAGTCCCCATGTTCTTGTACGCTATGAAGGCGTCGCCGGAAGTAATCATTTCCTTTACTACGAAACAGTGGAGCGACGAATAGGGAGAAGCGCGGGCGCCGTTTCTGTAAGCTTGCGGCATCCGGTGCTTTAAGCCTCATGATCTTATCGCCCACTTTCATGATGCGGCTGACGCCAGAGCTGAGCCTGACAACGAGCAGTGTAAAAAATGCTGCTAAGACGGGGTGTCTCGATGTAGAGCGCGCTATTCACTCTGTTGACCTGTCGGGCGGTACCCGAGGATTGTACAAAAGCGCCGTCGATGGCACCATATACATTGCGCATTTTGTGCGTTGGTTTTGAGACGTGTTTCAGTATACAATGTGTACGCTGTTCAAGTGGGTCAACTCGTGCGCTTTTCGTTCTCGGGCGCCGGTCGACGCGCACTTGAATCTATTCCTTAGGTTAAAAGCGCTTACAGAGATCGAAGAAAAGCTCAGTTTGCGGTAACTTCTGTAAGCGGCATGACTGCTGTTTGGCCGAGATTACCACGGCTTCGCGTAACCGCGATTGTGGCTGCTTGTGCACAGAACATGCAGCAGTCGACGCGGCGTCAGCCTATGGCGTCACCGTCTGCGCCGGTTGCCAGATCAGCATGCTGTTGACGAAGAAACGAAATATTAGTCTTAAAAATATCTTCGATGCAGCTGAAAGACTGAGGTTTAGTTGCTTCAGGAATAAGATGCAATAAAGAGTTCATATTCCGAAATTGGTCACATCATCCTTTTAAGCAACCCTCAAGTTTCTTATTTTGTTGTTGGCAGAGTGGCTATGCTTTGGAGATGTCTGATCTAGAATGAAACTTGTGGTATGTGAGCATGAGTTAGTTCCAGCAGCTTTTCTTCAAATGAAGTCCTGTATTAGTGCATGGTTCGGGATGAAAAAGTGGAAAGAAACTAGCAGGAATATTCCCGCACAACGATATTAATGACATTACAGTCAACGTTTTCTTTATATTAAGGTGGTACATCGGGCTTGTTGGTAACCAACACATGTCAAAAATATCGCAGAGACAGGACAAGGAACAAGTAAGAACAAACACGAGCACTAACTTCCAACATTTTATTACGGAACCCAGGGCAGTAAATATACACGGCGTGGCAATCCATTGCGCAGACGCAGTACGCAGACAGGAGGATCAACAATTACAGCACTCGTGTGTGTTCTTGCTTGTTCCTTGTCCTGTCTCTGCGCTATTTTTTTTATAGTTCTTGAGTTTGAAAGTGAGACGGCGCATATATGATGGAGGGCTAACTGTATAACTGTAAAAAGAATGGTCACTGAACCCCTCGCTAGTAGAAATGGTGCTTGAGGTCCGAGGTATCGTATTAAAACAAGGTCTAGAATATTGGTTCTGTGGTTAAATTGTTCGACAATCTGTACGGGCGAAAAACATAGTTAAATTAAAGAATCAGGAGCAGTGAGAGATGAATTCCAGTTAGTATCATGGTAATTGAAGTCACTCATCAGAAATATATTAGCCTTGGAAAATATTGCTTCGATGGCACTGAGGTTATCACGCACATGACAAATGAAGACATCGGAGCTTTCTGGCGGCCTGTAACATGCACTTATTCCTGATCTGACAAAATATGAAGCTATGTAGATCCGGATAATTTCTACAGGACTATGTAGGCTAACAATACTGGATGTTGTTGTTGCCCTCATAAGAATGGCGTATACCCACTGGGGGGGATTGGCCATGACAGGGTGGTGATTACAGTTTCTTAGATTGCGTACTGCAGAAATGAGATATTAGAAATTTGAGCAAAGCAGGTTCACTGACAGAGATGGTTGAGTGCTTAGTGAGCTTTAAATTTATGAGATTAAACAAAGAAGGAAAACATAATTCGGAATAACAAAAAGAATATCGAAAATAAGATTTATAACAATCTTTTATAATGGAAAACGTTTTGATTCTAGATGAAAATTTTGCATGCCATTCACATAGGTACGTCTCAGCATAGGAGCGCCAAGGGACATTTGAATAACTGCTGAAGAAAAGTGCAAACTAAGCTTCTGTAATGGCATTTCTAACGGGCGCCTACTGGGCGATATGTATCGGCGACAAAAGAGAAAAAAAAATGTTCTATTGTTTCTGGCTCAGCACTACATTGACACAAAGTGGAGGTTGCAAGACCAGGTTTGTAGAAGCAAACATTAAGGTGTGGAACACGATAACGAAGTCACGTGAAGGAAAGTTTAACAGACGTTACTCCTCGAAGGGGTGTTATATGCATCGTGACGGCTGTTAGGATGTTTCCTCCTCTTTTGTTTTCTCTATATACGCGGTAAAAAACGTTATTATCGGGTCGATGTCAGAAATATCAAGGTTGCGTCACATCTCAGTTAAAGCTAAAAAGTCGCCCTCACTGTTTTCTAGGTATCGGTGGAGTTAACACATTTTCGTAGGATGACCCGCATGTTAGTGTATGATACACATGCGCATGTTTACTGCGTGACAAGTTGCCGCTTTCCTTGATCTTGTCGATCGAACTGCGGCTGTACCAGATGTCGCGTCAAACACGAAGATGATATCATTTATGTTAATTAAAAGGGATTGCTCGGCTAATTGGTGCATAGTCACATAAAGGAAAGGTTAATAGCGCAACAAAAGATACTCACAAATAGGCACAAATAGCCACACAGGACAGGCGCTGACTTGTCTTTTGCCTATTTGTGAGTGTCTTTTGTTGCGCTATTAACCTTTCCTTTATTTATGTTAAGGTAATATGAGGCTTTGAAAACTTAATCAGCTGTTTTCTAGCAACCCGTGTTTGAAGGAAAAAGCTTCTCGTGCAGCAGAGTCAGTCCTATTGATTTTGAGTAACTCTCCAAAATACGCTGTTCTTTCTTGAAGAGGGAAAATGTTACCTCGGCTCAAGCAGAGGTGTGCTCTGCTTGAGACCGCTAGACTACTTGTGTTACCTGCTTTTGCACCAAAACTATAGTGCACATTTTTTATTCACAGATCCTAAATTACTTTGCATCTGTTAACTTATTTCACCCCAACTAGCACGGATTTCGCAAACACCTTTCATGTGACACTCAACCTTGAATATTTCCTCTCGACATAAGCACTAATGTAGGCGTTACTGTTGGCGTCCTCTTCATCGACTTCGAGAAGGTTTTTGACAGTCTCTCACGAACGCAAACTACTAAAACTTTCACAAATAAACCTTACTCCACTCGTCTCCTACTAGGTATGAATTCCTCACTAACCGCCAGCAGTTGGTACAGGCCAGCAACAAAACTTATTCTCTAACATACTGCCTGGTGTGGGGCAAGACACAGTTCTTGATCATCTCCTTTTCTTAATTTACATCAGTGACGGACCAAGTAAGTTTTCATCAAGTATTCGCTTATTAGTCGACTATTGCGTCATTTGTCAGTCTAGTTTATGCATTTTATGCCCTTGACGCACACTTTGGTCTTATCACTTGATTTTTCACTTATTTTTCCACTTTCTTGTTGGTCATACGTTATCACTCCACACGCGGTTGCTTTTATCGTTTTTAAAGGTTTTTGTCTTGTGCATGGTTCGGACTTTTATGCTTTTGACGCAGACTTTGGTCTAATTGCGCATCTTGTTTAACTATTTTTTTCCATGTTTCATCTTGGTCATCATATATCATTCCTCATGCGATTGATAGTTATTGTATCAGATTTTGATGATTTTGAGTTGCTTTCTTATTGTGTGCGTCGGTTGTTTTCCTGCTTGCTTGGCTCGTTAAATATTGATTAGATGGCTCTTTCACACTGGCATTTCTTGTGATGTCAGCTGTTGCTCTTTGAGCATGCGATGTGTGGTAGTTGGCTGCAAAAAGACAGGTGTGATATGCGAAATTCACTTGTTAGTGGCGCTAGTGTGACTGCTTTGTACTCGCCCGTCTCACCGTATTATTTTTTATTCAAAATGTACCAGCTAGGCCAAAGAAGAGTTCTACTGTGAAGAAAGCCCGCGAAATAGGCGTATCATTGTAGTGTTTGGGCGAACGAAGTATGTGCTCTGACTGCGCCGAAGTCACCGGCCGTCGCTCACTTGGACGGGCACAAAAAAAGAAGCCTGCCTTGAAGTAGGCGATTTCAGTGCTTCCCTTTTGTCAGTGCTCTCGATAAAAGCTCTGTCTCGAGCTTTAAATGCTCCGGCAGAATTTGCAGTTTAGAAACTATGCTGATAGTGGCTGCTCATTTCGAGATCGTTGATTCAAAACGCGTTTGGGAGCGCTACAATACAGTAGCGGAAGACCGCAGTCACATCGTATGCTGTCCATAGCAGCCGTGTCGGCGTCTCCGCGTCTCGAGAGTTAAATTAATAAACCTTGTCTTCCACCGGGCAACCGAACTTCCTTTCGATCCCCAGCCCAGCGCTTTACCACTGCGCCACACCCCGGATCATGAAACGCCCTTCTTTTCCTTATTGCCTGGCTTTGGCATACGACATAATAAGATGGTTTGTGGGGTTTAACGCCCCAAAGCGACTCAGGCTATGAGAGACGCCGTTGTGGAGGACTCCGGAAATTTCGACCAACTGAGGTTCTTTAACGTGTACAGACATCGCACAGCACACGGATGCCACTCCGTTTCGTCCCCATCAAAACGCAACCGCAGAGGCCGGGATTCGATCCCGCTTCTTTGGGCACAGTAGGCGAGCGCCCTAACCACTGCGCCACCACGGCGGGTCGACGTAATAAGAAACTCCGATCAAAACATTAAAACAACACACAAGGCAATATACATGAATGAATGTCATGACCAGCCAGCGTTAGACTGGCATCGTCACATTAAAACTCCCGCAGCTACCATTCGGGAGATTCTGCAGCCACTTTTTGGATGACAATAAACTACTCCATACTCTCTCGAAAATAAATTCGTGCAGGTCTGGCATCCTTGTCGCAGTGATAGCCTGCCATTCTGGTGCGCCATATGCAGTGGAGGCCCATAAGCATAATTACGTCAAATGGAACCCTATCCTCATTCTCTATTTTTAATGCCGTGTGAGTCTAGGGGAAAATTCTTCTTTATGATCAGTTGTAATACATCCCAGAAATATACCCCTTCCGAACAATGTAAAGCAGTATTGGAAAGGGAAGACGCAAGAACTACGGGAGAAAGCAGAGAAGTGGAAAGGCGCCAACATTTCCATTTTCACCGGAGCTAAATCTTTTTTTCATCAGCTCGTTCGCGGGTAAACTTAAAAAAGCTTTTCGCCGTTTTCATTTGGGCCGCAGAATGGGAACGCTGCAGCACGACCAATCTGTTCCGGCGGACATCTCTTTTTACGCCAATCGATGTTTGCTTTTTCGCGACATTTCCGACCCATTCTTGTGCACCGTCTGCCAAGTTAGGCTGCGGCGCATGCTGCCTGAGTTTGTTGTCTCCACCGCGAAGAAGTAGCGTGTGGGATTTATGGATATTACGGGGAGGTCATCGAGAGTGTTAGATTTCTTTCAGTGCATTTCTCTATGGAATATTTGTTTGGTGTAAAGAGGAAAAAGTTGTACCCCGATCTGTGTGATACTGTCTTCCCAGAATCCTTGTACAGGGCCATATACAGAGGAGGCACAGATGTATTAAAGAGAGTAAAAAAAATACAAGTTCCTCCAACAGCTAAGACATTTTTTTTTAGTTACATACTGGAACATAGTCAGTAAAGAAGTTTTTGGAGGGAAGAGGCTTTTTTTTTACCGTGGGGAGCACACTGTTTATTCTGTAAGCAGCCGGAAACAATAGATCGCGAAACGCTCTTCATAATTCCCCTTTCTACATTGAGAATGATAGCGGGATTCCGCGAGTAACAGATACTGCGCCTCTCCTTTCCTGTAGAAGAATTATAGAACTGCGGTAAACTTTGATGCGTTCAATGAAATGCTGGTTGTGTTCGACAAGGGGCGCGCAATGTACCGTCATGACAGGGACGTCACAAGGCGATTCATGTGTATACGAAGCTGACCCCACCGGGCGTCCGACACAGGCGTCCGTGCGGTTTTTCATTTGGTGCTTCCTCGAACGCCGCACCACACAGCAAACAGAAGCAAACCCACATGTCTAGGAGGCGTTAGTACAGCAGGTATCAGCGGCATTTCAAATTGATTTACAGGATAGAAAAGGCGCACTATCTCCGCGGACACACGTAAAGGAAGGTGGGAGTGAAAGAAGAGAGGGAGGTGGCTACGGTCAACAGTGCAATAATGGCTTTCACCTAGCTCATCGAGCTTTAGTGGTCCAAAGTGCCCTCTAGAATTTTTTATGATCAGTGTATGTTTTCGGGTGGTTTAGCTGTCATGGTGGAAACGCAGCGCTTCAAAAAACGAGAAAGCAGTGCATCTCCTTTTTGAACCGCTGCATTTTCAGCAAATTTTAGGATAGCCCGCGTTGTCTCTTTGGGGCTGTTCTTGTTCTTGTAATGGGGCTGCTAATTTTGCAGCATGAAATTATGCGGGTGCTATACCCGAAGGGCAGCCTTAAACATATCATTGGCCGCTGTGTGCAACAAGTCAATCCTTTTCGTTTTCTAGCTGCTGGAAGTAATTTTCAATGCCTTTATAAAAGCTCGAAATTTCACTCCAATATCTGATGAGCGAGTTAAACAGGGTTTAAAATAATAAAATAAATAATAATAAAAACAACTTGATGGCGACTTGCTTGTGCACCATGGGCGCCCAAAGAGGACCTCGATTATTGTAGCCTTGGATAACAAAATAGGGTTATCACACAGCCCCCACCCTCGCTATGGACGAGGGCAAATACTCTGACCTCATATAATTTCCTCACAAATAGATTAAACAGCTCAGTTACAGCCACTTAGAAGGGAAAGACTTTGGCAGCGATGAACATCGTGCACCGCAGTTGGAATCCCAATGGCGCACAATGAATAAATGCAAATACCAATCGGACAGGCCGAAATCGACCTTGCAGCGTTTAGGATCTAGTTGAGGACAACGCAGAGAGCTATCGAACGGAAAATGATAGGTATACCGTTAGAGGCAGGAAACGTGCAGAGTGGGTTAGGCAATTAACTCAAGTTAATGACATTATAGCCGAAATCGAGAAGAAATAGACATAGGCAGGGCATATAGTGCGAAGGGAAAATAACCGATGGTACCTCTCTGCGTTGTCTTCAACTAACTATAACCATTTTAGTTAGCCTCCTCGTTTTAGCCCCGTGTGGAAAGGTAGTGCGCATAAAAAGACAATCACTAGAAAATACAGGACGGGACGAGCGCATATTGGGCAAATCGGTTTGTTCTGTGCAAAGGTAGTGAGCATAAAAGTAGAGCGTCTTCTCTCTTGATTATCGTTTTATTCGCACCCCCTTTCAATACATGAACCAATTTGCCCAACATGCGCTCGTCCCGTCTTCTCTCTTATTTTTCATTTTATGTGCACGACCTTTCCACACAACGAATCAACCTGCACAACAACGTATCCTGCTGAATTACATTTCAGTCCCGTATTGGTACGTAGTACCTGTTATGTATACACTCCTCTTGAGCGATACTGGTAAGCTTCTAGTTATAATCTGCGAGTGCTTGCCAAATGCACTCGATCCCAATCTTATTCTTCTTGTTATTTTCCTTTCGTGGTCTGGATTCTGCGGGTATGGCCTGTCCTAAGTAGACATATTCGCCTACTACTTCCAGTGCTTCGCTACCTATTATAAGCTGCTGTTCCTTTCCAAGGTCGTAGAGAATTTCCTTAATCTTCTGCATATTAATCTTTAGGCCTACCTTTTTGCTCCTCCTGCGTCAATTATTATTCTTTGCAATCCGTCACCAGAGCTATTAAGCAAGACCCTGCCATCGGTAAATCTCAGAGTACTGAGGTCTTCTCAATCAATCCTTATCCATTGCTTCCATTTGAGGTCTCTGAGTACGTATAAAGTAAGCGGTGAATAGTACTGGGAAATCTTGTCTCCTTGCCTAACACCTTAATTGGAATTTTATTACTTTCTTTATGCATGAGAACTATGGTGCAGCCATTATAAATATCTTGCTGGGATGAAAGTAGTAATAATGCTAAGGTGAGGCTAGCAACAGGGTGCAATTCGAACAGGCGATTGTGATCTTTAGGGAACCGTTTCGTTATGATGGGAGAACAGCTGCGGCCCCACTGAGCTGCCTTGAAGAGCGGGCAGATGGAATGGCATGGATCGCAGAGGACCGAATATTGTTCAGCAGTATCTGCTATGATGGCAGTGATAGGACCCCGATTTATGGTCCGGTAATGCAGGCATTTTTTTACTCGCTGGAGGCCTTTCTTGATTGTGCCTCAGGAAGCACAGAGCTTGCTGCATATTTTTTGGGAATTATTGCAGGAAACAATAAGTTTGTATTCATTTCGTTCGCCTAACAAACGTGCCTCAGGAACACCCGCTGGTCGTCGCTACTTTCCCGAAGCAGGAAGAGCATGCTTGTTGTGCCACGCGTCCAAGAACGAAACAACGGCTGCGCAAGGTGAAGAGCGGCCCGTCCTTGGCGCCGGAGAGAAGGCGACGCCGTGGCCGCATTTTCACGGTCGAGCGCCCGGGGCCACTCTCGTTCCTACCCAAGGGATACCGGAAGAGGGGAACGAACGCAGCAGGCGTTTCGACGGTGCTTCCACGAGGCGCTCCTTCACGCCGGGGGAATTCCGGCACGAGGCTCACTGACAAAGGAGTCATACAGCGACGGTGTCAGGTTGCTTATTTGGTCACTATCGGTGACATCGGGGTGTTAACAGTGGTAGTAGATATGGTGATGAAAAATTCTACAGGGTACTTTTACTAAAGTGCGATGAGGCGAAATCCATTATAGCGCGACGGATCCTCCACTGCGGCACCTTCCTCTTCCACCAAGGATCCAAGCGATGGATTCCCAGTGGAGACAAGGTTTGTTTATCTGCCGACAGCTTCTGCGGACAACGATGAGGCATTGAATGCTTCAGGCTTGAGAATGACAACGATGCTCTTGGGATGTAATTAGATCTGACAATTGGAATACTTTGAATTGATGATCAATGCGAGATGATGCGTAACTTCAAGCGATGAAGGGACTGTTTCAATAATCTATTTCTACGTGTAATATAATTTGTAGAATGTATTAAGTCTAGAAATTCGCCCCCGCATGGAAAGATCTGGGAAGTCTAGAGCTGTCTTGAAAACTGTCGGTCGGTTGGTTTATAGGGTTTAATGTCCCAAAGCGATTCAGGCTATTTTCGACCACCTGGGCTCTTTAATGTGCACTGGCATCGCACAGCACAGGGGCGCCTCCATCGAAAAGCGGCTGCCAGCATTCGATCCCGGATCCTTGAGTACAGCAGTCGAGCGCTCTAACCACTGCGCCATCTCAAAAGTATCACACTAGTTGAACAACAGTAGTTGGTCAAAATTAAACGAGCTGAAAGATACTGAATGAATAAATAATCAACTACTAGATGTTAGGATATCCCATAGGAAAAATGATATATTTATTTTATTTATTCTAGATTTCATATTCCACAAGCAGCCACTGAAAATATTAGGACGCAAGTTAGCTTTGTGAGCAGGTCGTGTTACTTTCATAGCTTTACATCTGGATACAATATGCTTCATTAACGAAGTGTCGCACCATGCAGAAATGTTATCAGCGTGAAACGGAAGATAATTATTATCGGATGGGTTGGAAATTCCTCTCAATGGGGCTCGAAGATCATTAAGCAGCGGCATAGATGATGTTACCAGATTAATGTATATTAGAAACTTCTAAGCACGGATCCTTGAGGAACGCACAATGTTATGTGATAGTAATTTCTCTCGTGTACTGAATGCGAGCACCCAACAATGTTCTTTTTAATGATGCATGGCCTACGTATATTGTACTAAGTGGATTAGACACCGCATCGAAGGAATTAACAAAATCAATGCGTACGCAATCAGTCATCAAAGAATAATCTAAAGCTGCTTAAAGGTCAGTCGTAAAACAGTAAGCTGTGTTTCACGGGAAGGATTTCTTTGAAAACTGTGTTTATTGACTGTAAAAAAAAAGAAGTGGATGCAAGATGAATGATGAGAGCATAATATATTACATGTTCAATTCGCCTGTGATAAGGGTAATGATATTAGTCTTTAACTTAATCGTCTATGAAAATCGCCAAACTTGAGTTCTGGCAGAACTTTGCCCGCCTTCCATTCTAGGAACGTGTCGGTTTGCAACTATTTAGTGAAGATCCCGGATGACATTGCACTTCAAGAGACTTCGATCATGTACCACTTGGTGTTCATCATGGCAAATGTCACTTAACACCGAAAAATGCAAGTTAATGACATTCAGCCGCAAACAATCTAACTCTTGGTTCAATTACATTCTCAATAACACCTTACTCTCTCAGGTGTCTTCTTACAAATACCTCGGTGTCCATTTTTCAAGTAACTTGTCCACTCATATACAGAAAATACCAGCTAAAGCATTCCGGACCTTAGGATACCTAAAACGAAATCTTCATGAAACTCCTGCTACTACCGGCCGTAAGCTCGCCTATCAAACATTTGTTCGTCCGCAACTCGAGTATGCATCATCCATTTTGTCACCTCACCGGGCTTATTTAATTCATTCCCTTGAATCAGTAGTTTCATCTCCAGAAACTATGACCGTCACTCAAGCATCACAAACATTAAATTATCGCTCTGTATTTGTACCTTGCAATCACGAGGAATAATTGTCCTAGTCTGCTTATTTCACAAGATAGTCTATAGTACTAATCATTTGACTCTCCCTCTTGCGCAACCTCACGCCGTTTAAACAACCACTTCAGCTTCCAGCGCCTTTCAGGTAAAATCGTTGCATTTAATTTATCCGTTTGCCGCAGGCTATTGTTCACTGGATTGGTCTTCCGGAACACATCGTCAATATTCGCCATCCAGCTTCTTTTAAGACCGAAATAACAGCCATTTTTTTCTAATTACTGACGCGTCAATAACTAATGTATAATAATGTGCTTATTGTTTTATGATGAGTGCTAACAGTTCGTTAGTATTGTGTAATGATGTCCTTACTGTTAAATGAGTACTAACAGTCAATCAGCGTTGTATAATTATGTCATTTATGCTCCCGTTATTACCCTATTTATGCGATTCCCTCCTCACACAATACTCCAACGCTCGGACCCTGAGAGGCAACCTGAATAAATAAATAAATAAACATAGGCAAATAATAAATAATGGGGCTCTTCGATAACTTGCTAATACAGTTAATAGAGAGATTTAGCTTGCCGGAGACGTACTGACGTAGACATACACCTCAGTCTGCGACGGCGAATCGGCATCCATACCCAGACTTGGTCTTCCGGCTAGTACTGCACCAGTGCGTTGCTCCTCTTTAACCCGCAGCCGGGTGAGTCGTCGGGCTTTCTCTGCACGGTGAAGGTAGACGGCCACGTCGACCTTGTCCTCCTCCGTCACGTGCGGCAGCATAGCGTCGAGCGTTGTCGTGGGCTCCCTGCCGTACAGGAGCTTGAACGGAGTTGCTTTCGTTGTCTTCTGGACGGCCTTGTTATACGCGAAGACCACGTACGGCAGGATGGCGTCCCAGGTCTTGCGTTCAGCGTCGACGTACATGGCAAATATGTCTGCGATGGTCTTGCTCAGACGTTCGTAAGTTTTCTGCGGATGATATAGGCAGCTATCCTCTGGCTCGTTTGGCTGTAGTTGAAGATAGCTTGGATGAGCTTCGTTGTAAGCGCTGTCCCCCTTTCAGCGCCTGGTCGCAGGATAATGAGTTCGACAAAAAACCGTTAGAAAGGGCTTTTGCTGCGGCTTTGCGAGTCATGTAATCGGTGGCCACGATGATCCATTTGTTGTCAGTTGATGATTTTTTTTTTCACCTTCCTTGGGTGAATGGGGGGGGGATAATTCAGGGGATGAACTGCAGAGAATGATTGATGACCTAGACGGGAAAAGCAGAAAGGTAGGTTTACAAATCAACATGCAGAAGGCAAGGTGATGTTCAACAGCCTCGGGAAGGAACAGCAGTTTATGTTTGGTAGCGAAATACTGGAAGTAGTAGGCGAATATGTCTACTTAGGACAGGTAGTAATCGCAGATCCGGACCATGAAAAGGAAATAACAAGAAGAATAAGATTGGGATGGAGCGCATTTGGCAAGCACTCGCAGATTATGACTAGAAGTTTACCGTTATCGCTCAAGAGGAAGGTATACGACAGTTGCATCTTACCTGTACTCGCCTATGGGGCTGAAACGTGGAAGCTAACGAGAAGGGTTCTATGTAAGTTGAGGAAAACGCAGAGGGCTATGGAGAAACAAAAGGTAGGGGTAACATTAAGAGATAGGAAGCGTGCAGAGTGGGTCAGAGAAATAACTCAAGTTACCGACATTCTAGTGGAAATTAAGAAGAAATGGGCATGGGCAGAACATGTAGTGCGAAGAGAGGATAACCGATGGTCGCTTATACCCTCTTTACACGGCCGGCTTAACCACGGTTACGCTTAACCGAGGTTACCGAACTTAACCACGGTTAACCGCCAATCGCGGTTAGCTGTGCTTACGCAGCTCGCCGCCGTTCTCGGTTACGGCCGCCATTGCCCATAAAGTACAACCGAAGCGACGCGGTGATCTGCGGAACGATTCAGCATTTACAAATATTTTATTTATAATGTAGTTTCCGGAGTGCCGTCCGGCAAGGCGTCAACTACGCGGTGAAGCCCCGCACGATGGCAGCACCTCATCGACCATCGTAAACACCGCCGCGTTGGCCCCTCCTCCCGCAGACCGCACGCGAACGACACGGCGGTTTGCTAGCGCCGACGTCAGAAATAAAGCGTGTTAAATTTATTGGCATCTGGAATACTGAGCCGAATATCAGAATTTAATCACTCCTGATCACTGACCAGCGGCAAATTGCTGGCAAGATCGATAACCGCGATACTATCAAGTTTCTGCTCAAGACAGCTGCCGCCGGTACATTGCGCGGCTCACCGTTCTGCTTATACTAGCTCTGCGATTAATGTATCGTCAAAGTTTATCATATCGTTATTTTACGGCGGCAGAATAGGATTCACAATAAAGATGTTTCATGAGTACACTATTTCGACAGCGTTGATCAGTTCCAAAGCGCCGATCACCGCGGCTTCGAAGAGAAATAATTTAGGCCTATCGACGACTAGGGGGTTACGCATCCCGCACTGCAAGCGTTGCGAACTTGTGCACTTTCATTATAAAGCTAAGACCGCGCATTTTTTGAAGTTCCGCGCTCAGCACCAAGCCGCACAAACGATACTGCAAGCACAGGATGGGGTTTCAGTACGCAGACGCTTGGCTGTAGGCCGTAACCGAAGACGCCGGGCGGCACAGTAGACACCGGCTATTCAATACGGGCAAACGAGTACACTGCTGAAGCAGACACGCTCGCACGCTTCGTTCACGCGAGTACCGACGAGCGGCCTCCGTCAACAGACGCCGCCATAACCTCGGTTAACGACGCAAACCGAGGTCGCCAAACTCGGTTTGCGATAACCACGGTTAGGGGTGTAACTGTGGTTTGGTCTGCCGTGTAAACGTGCTAACCACGGTTTCGCGTAACCACAGTTACGCTAACCGTGGTTAACTTTGCCCGTGTAAAGAGGGTATGGGTAACAAACTGGATTCCGAGGGAAGGGAAGCGTAGCAGGGGGCGGCAGAAAGTTAGGTGGGCAGATGAGGTTAAGAAGTTCGCAGGGGTCAAGTTGGTGCAGCTAGCAGCTCGCACAGGACCGGTTTAATTGGAGGAATATGGGAGAGGCCCTGCAATGGGTATAGTGCGGCTGGTGATGACGATGGTGTGGTTCGGCGCTGCTTCCGCATGGCCCGATTTCGTTGTAATTAATACTTAAAGGAACAGAACATTCGAATTTATATCCTGAATTTTTTTCGATCCAGTGGAAAGATTGATGTCTAAAATATTTGATTCCATAACGGTTTTGTTAGAAAAGGTGTAGAAAAATTTTACCGAGAATTGTTCGATCCGTGCATGCGTCCGTTTTTTATGTAGTTCGATGCTGGAAACCATGAGCAGCGGCCGCGATGACGACTGGCGGTTGACAACAAAGATGTAATGAAAAAAATATATAAATTTCACTCGCCAGACAGTAATCAGACATTTTTTTGCGTAGAGTAACGTCCTTTTGAGTTCAGCACTCAATGTACAATAACGCGCGCCTCGTCGACGAAATTTTTAGTGGGCACTATCATCGCTTCATTCACAGAATTGCGAACACTGTAGCGCCATCTACTGGCAAAATCTAAAAGCATGCCTCTCGCGATGCGAAAGGAGGGGTGGAATTTTTATTTAAGGACGCACTGGAGACAGCGCAAAATATAATAAATTATGACAAGCACTCCTAGAAGAAAAAAGAACAGTATACAGTTATGAAAATCTGCGATATTTTGCTGACATGTAGTCACGTGGTGTACTACATTGAAATTAATAAGGGTTCTGCGCTAGATAGCGGCTCTGTTGTTTTTATGCGATTTTCAAAGGCAAATTAAAATTGTAAAGCCTTTTTTCTTTGATATTATAGTGCTCGAACTGTACTATATGAGGCAAGATCTTTTCATCTCCACCATAATATCATGACATATTTTGGCGAGTGTACTGTCCCTTTAGGAGCGATCTCGCTATAATATCTCGGTTTTCGGGGGGTAATCTTTCTGAGGGCCGAGGCTTAGCTCAATGTCTCGCGACATGGAAAGCAATATTATTACAATCACCCAATCAAAAGGCAGTAACGAAAACGAGTCAGGCTTTCTGGAACACCTTTTCATTGTGAGGCCACTGAGGGAATATTGTAAGATGTTTTTGTGAACATAACTGATAGAAATTGGATTAACAATTCGATACGTAGCAAACTTTTGCGTCTGAAGTTTGTACTGCGCTCAGAATGATCTAAGACATTCCATGCACTTCGAAGCATATTCTGAGGTACAATTTCAATAATTGATAGGAATCGATAGAAACAGTGGAAGAAAGTCATTGCAAACATGGAGCTCGCTTCGTGCAGTAAACCGGATGATATCGGGTTCATGCGTTTGACAGATGGGCGTTTATATGCGAGCGAGGGGCTTGCCAGAACTGAGTGAATTACTAAGGTATTATCGAGCGCTGCTGTTGGTTTGTGACTGGTATGAAAGAATGCACCTGAAGGTGACCTAAGAGCGGGTAATTTCTGTTGCGCTCATGGTTTACGCCGTCAAGAAGGCCGGGGTCGAGGACTCCATGTGCTCCCCTCTTTTATCGCCATCTTCGAAGCAGCGCCTAGAGAATCAAAACTTTTGCCTCCCCCAACCCTCTGGTGTTTAAAGGAGCTCTTTAGAAGGGTGTCATACATCCTGATCAACATGTACTCAAAAATTTCATTCAAAGCTGGTGGTTATTTTGTTGTTCATTCTATGCCGGAATTATAGAAACTAACTGAATAAAAAATTACTACGTGCCAGGCCTAGTTAACTGCACTGAAAAACGATTGTACTAATAAAAAGAGAATCGACTTTAGCGATCAACACTGAGACATATTACAGAGCATTTATATTGACGTTGAAAAGATTCTAGCTGTCTCAAGGAACATATAATTCAGGAACTAGAGAACTGCATAGATGACGCAAAATAATCTCGTCTTTCGTGCTTTATATCTGTGGCAGTGATATATGGGCCGAATGAGAACACTCATAGCTGACCTTGGCTGCATTAACCTGCAAATAACCAAATGAAATAAACCCTTTATTCAGTATTTATTTTTTCAAAAATAGTAGGACAGGGACAAAGGCCTATTATACAAGTAGCCTGACGGGGTTTCTGCTATTGTCTTGGAATGGCTAGCAGACAAGCAGGAACTTGTGTACAAAACAGAATTCATGGTACCACCAAATCACACACGCACTCAAACACAACATCGCGTAACTATGGACAAGTCAGGAGGACCAGGTTAACAAGAAGAACAACAATAATACAAAACAACATCAAAGTACAGAAAATTGATATGCACATTTTGTAAGGAGCAGATTTAGTTATTCATTGTGAAATCATAGTAGGAAATGGCGGAGTTACATGTTTTCAATATAAGGTATTATTTCCGTTCTTCCTTTCAGATGTTATATATGTCTAGTGTACTACTTGCTTCTAATAGATTAAAGTAATTGGGTATTGTGAAGTGTATGCCATGATTTGTACATGAAAAGGGAATTAATTAGAATTTTCTTTTTATTTTCAAAGTAGATAAGGTACTTCGATAGTGCTTTAAGGTCACGCAGCTTCCTTCATGAAAGTGTTATTGTTATTTTTGATAGCTTCTTTCACAACACATCATCGCATAACTTTATTACCTTAAAGACCCCCAGTTCGGGGGTATTACATAAGGGCTGGGTACATGTATGAAGATTATATACAAAATAGACATAAGGGGTGGTACATGCATGAAGATTATATACAAAATAAACATATTATTGGTTGAATATGGCAGTTATACAATCACAAAATGTGGAATTTGTGGGCGTGCTGTAGGGGAAGCACTTTAAAAGAGGAACATGGTTCATCTGTATGGGCGTCACAGAGGCATTTTCTCCGTGACGAAGGGCTTTCTTCTACAGCAGGTGGAATTTGTTTGTGTTCCCTTGGGTTTTGTTAGTCTAGATAAGGCTAGAATAATTGATATGAGGGAATTGCCAAGCATCATTTGCCTGAACCAACAAAGCAAACCCATAGTTTTTGCCACATGGTTCACATGCGCGTTCCAATTGGAAGTTGGTTAAATATTACTTTTATCCTCATTCACTAGTTTCACTTCCTCTGAACCAAGATGCACATTGCACTCCCGACTATTACAGATTACGGAGCTTTTGCTTTACTAGAATTGATTTCCAGGCCATTTACTCTAGCACACCGAAACAATGTCATTACGTTTATATTAGCGGATAGTAAATGTTCATCGACTGGAAGGAAAGACTGGTATCATCTGCATAAATTATGTAATGTGCGTGGCTGCTAATATTGATTATATCGTTTATATAAACGTTGAAAGTATTGGTCCTAATACGCTGCCCTGTGGTACACCTTTAGTGATATTAAAAAAATTATATATATATATAAAACGGAACGCCATTAATTACTTACACCACTGCTTCCGATGATTAAGATGTGAAGAAGTAGGCCCGGAATTACAATGAAACCTTAATGCTCTAATTTTGTAGATAGAATGCAGCTGTAGATTATCAGAAGCCTTTGATAAATCGATAAATATATCTGAAGTAAGTGCATTGCCCCCAAAACCTTTAAGTAATAATTCTTTCTGCGTTAAAAGCGCTAAATTTGTAGATCGACCTTGATGAAATCCGAACTGCTGCTCCGAGATAATCACATGCTTATCACAAAAATACGTTATTGTCTCATCCTCTGGAGAGAAATAAGCCGCGCAGACTTTGGCCGGTAGATAGAATATCGTTGTCACCAGGTGGAACGTAATACTTACTGCATTCTTTCTGGGGCCCCTTTACCAGCAAGCATTAATGATAAAACAAATATGGGGCACTAATACTTTACGGGTTGAGTCTCTACTACACCATACAATCTCCCTGGCCTTATTTTTCAGCGACATGAAAATGAATATATTTTTTTACAAGTGGATGGCACAAAGAATGCGGTTTTAGAATTTCGTGAACCTAAAAATGTAATCGCTCCAGGGCGAACTTGAGAAGAGAGTGGCAAAATACTCATTAAACTTACCTTCTAGTTCTTGATGTGTCTATGAGATTATTTTCTGATGATTGCGTTGTTTTTAAAGAAATTTTATCCACGGATGACCATTCTCGCAAATTGCACGTGTTGAGATTGACAAATGGTGCAAGGTATGGGGCATGGAACTTAACACAGAGAAAACGGTGCTATTACGGATTACTAGAAAAAAGACGCCCAACATTTTTTGTTATAAGCTTCAGGACAATTTAGTTAAAGAAGTTGAGTTCTATAAGTATCTCAGTGTTACACTCGCGAACAATCTTTCATGGTCCCGTCACATATCAGATATCTGCAGTTCTTCATTAAGAAAATTGTGGTTTATTAAAAGGAAACCTAAAACGGCTCCGATTGAAACAAGGTTGCTTGCCTATAATGCACTTATTAGGACAAAGCTCGAATATGCGGCGGTAATTTGGGACTCTCATAACAAAAAAGACATAAATCAGTTGGAGCGGGTACAGAGAAAAGCTATTCGCTTCGTATTCAGCAAATACAAAAGGCTAGATTCTCCATCACTTATGATGAAGCAATGCGATATCCCTCTATTACAGACTCTTAGAAAGCTACAGTGTGATGTCTGTGCGGTCATGTCTGTGAAGACGCCAGCGTGTCTTCATTGCCAGGAGCACTTGAGGAAGCAGATATCAACCTGGACATAGCAACAGGCCTGCCTCGACGACGGCGGTCAAGGCCCTGCGCGAAGCAACAAGCTTGCGTTTCATCGGATACCCAGGTGTGGCGAACGCTCCGGGAGTCTGCCCTTGAAATTACGCTCTTCCCAAAGGCAGCGGTGGAAGAAAGAGGCATGCATCGCCGGCCCCGCATTGTGCGTCAAGGTCTACCAGTGGGACGATGGTGACGTATTCGCCACGTGCTGTGGCCTACGTAAAGGAATTCGGAAGGCGTGTCTTCATGGTGCTGTGTGCAAAAATGCCAAGTGGTGCTCTTCGATTGGCCAGTGCTCAAGGACAAAGGATTCCCTATCTAGGTACCTAGGGACAAGACAGTGTAGAAAAACCGGGGCATTTCTAGGGACATTGACAGACTTTCTCTAAAATCTCTACCATCATGTAAATAAAGTTGCACTGTTTTGTATTCTGTATTTGTATCATTCACCGTGGTTTTCTCCAAGATTTTTGTGTGTTTCTGCGTGTTTATGGTTTTGAGCAATGTGTATGATGTATCAAGCTGGCAGCTAGTTTTTTTGCACCACTCCCGCATGGGCCGTAATGGTTTGCACTATTTGTAAATAAATAATAAATAAAAAAGAAGTTCGCCACTGTGGCGAGTGGCTGTGTTTTGCCAAGTTTGCTGTGAGTTTGCTAAGTTCACACCATAGCACATCATTTTGTGCACAGGAACCTGTATATGGGTTCGCAAACTAAGCGTTTTTAGTTCTGCGTAAAACGTTGGTTACACAATTTCTGTGTTTCTTGAAAGCTGCAGGGTCATCCAGGATCTTTGTTTGACGAACTTCTCATACAAATGTTCTTTGCTCTTTATCATTCTAAGACATTCGTCTGTTATAGTGAGATTATTTTAAACTTTTTACAGCTGTAAGTTTAGAACGGCAATAGTAAAATGCCTTGAAAAGTGTCATAGGCTTAGTCAGCAGATGTGCATTCAAACACTGGGTCAAGCATTTGTTTGAATTTTCGTTTCGGAAGATATCTAGTCTTGGGATTTAATTCTCGCAGAGTATGTCTCCGAACAGAGTTTTCTTTTCTTGTCGGCTTCGCTATAGAGCCTGTAGCTACGAAAACGATCTATTAGGCTTGTTACAATTCTCCCCGACATCACAGTCTTGAATGTTATTTGTCACAAGCAAGGGCACGGCGAACTGGTCTAGTTGGAATGGGTTTATTTTTAGAAAAGCCAGCGAAAAAAAAAAGGGCAAGGGAGAACAATGCACAAACACAGCACAGCGAGACAGTGCTGTGTTTGTCCGTTATTTACTTGTGTCCTTGAATTTTGCTCTGGGGTTTCCTAAAATGTCACCTGCAAGGCTTTCAGAGTGATTACTGATTTGTGTAGGTACAGCTGTAACATTGCGACAAAAATATAAATTGAGAAATAACTGAAATTCTCGATTTCTAGTAAGTTAATGTTGCAGTCACCTCGTGGAATAAAATGCATCTTATTTAGAGCTGCAAAATCGAACTTTTCTATGTAGGCTGAAAATTGTTCATGTTTCCATGAGGGGGCGGCAAAGTATAAATAGTTTGCATTCGCACCGTAGCGTTAAAACTTCAAAATCATCATTAGTTTATGAAATCCCCCTTGCAAGAAACACGAAAATTTATCCGATACTAACTGTAGCCCGCCACGGCTTCGTATATTGGTCCCATACTTCAGTATCTAGGCAGATTCAACACATATGTTCCACATGTTTGTACCACTTTACAGATATAATGAAATGAAAACTGAAACGGAGTTCACTAAGGAACACAACGAGTTTATCTGCTTCGTTTCGCGCGCTTTGGGCATCACAGTGCAAGACGATGAGAGAGATGTTGTCAAGAGGCGAAGAAATATCCTTAGGTGCAGCCATAAAAACAACAATGAAAGAAAGCCGAGATACGTTTATGTGCGTATAAGCGGTGGGACCCGCATTGCGGATATTCGACATTTCTAGTTGGGCGATGATGCGGGTAACAAATGCACATGCGCAGATGTGTTCGTAACGCGGCCTGTCTTGCGGGCGCACGCACGCATCAAATCCCTGCATACGCCCGTTGCTGCATGCGTTGCGAGATGCGTTGACAACATGGCGGCGCGCCCGCTTCTGCACGAATACACCTCGCCGTTGCTTCCTTCGAAGCGATAGCTCGCTCTAAATGATTGCATTCTCTTCTATTACACTCACTCTCGCCCACACGACAAAGTATAAGCTACAAATATCCCTGATTTTTATTTTATTTACTGTTACCCTCAGGTAGGAACATTCCAGAGGGGAGTGGGTGGAGTACAAGAATACAAAATATGCACAACATAAAAAAGCATACAAGCAATATATGAGTAATAAAAGAGTTCAACATAGGGCACAATAACCTTGCGAATTTCAAGTTGCCATGCCTGTCTGTAAGCTGCGTATGCTACTATATTACGTTTGTGGTCATCATAGTATAGAGGCTATAGAGCAACGACAACCATCCTCAAGCTTCTTGTCGCTCTGGCATTCTCGTCAGTAATTACAGTTTCATTTCAAACCAGCGCGCTTTGACTTACTGTCATTAGAAGGCGTGTTCACGATACGTACAATACTCACGGATTGAAATAGGACACTCGGAGCGCGTGGCCGTCGCTGCATGCAAGGCAGTGTGGTAAACAGGCCGGCTTATTGGCGACCGGAAGGAGCAGTTGTGCTTTTTAGATGTTCTCCCCCTCGCTCTATACCACAATGCAGCACCTTGGTTCCATGAGCATCCACGGGCGGCGCTGCATGCAGCGACGGCCACGCGCTCCGAGTGTCCTATTTCAATCCGTGAGTACTGTACGTCTATCTACAGTCAATTCTTACCACGGGAAATGTTTCCGATTTACGTTCGTGCCCTTTGCCGTACTTGGTCCATGCAAAACGCCAGTTCATGTCACCTTTTCTTCTCATCGTCTTGCCTAGCAATTTTCCCACCTTCGAGCACACAGGCGCGTTTAGAAAGACTGGTTCTTAAGAAAAGCCCTGTTCATCTGATTCAGACGTCATATTTTTTGCTGTCCCAGGAAAGGCATCGCGCTTCATACGATTATTGAAAACCACCACAATGTTTGAGCCAGGCCCTTTTTTTCTGTGGCCCTTCATCATCACTTTCACTGGGTTCGTTTCTGGTAGTGCTCTGTGTAGGGACCAGATGGCAGGCTTGAACATCCTGCTCTGCTATTGGCTCTCTCACTACGTCGCCTACCTAGATGAGGACATCAGTTAGGTTTTCATTTCCTTTCTGAGGAATCCTTTTAACTTCTGTTTCTGCTGGAGTATTGGTCATGTGCAGGGATTCACAGCGAGTTTTAATCTGCGACATTTTTTTTAGTTTTCCAACTTCATCTGCCATTTCATCCTTCATTGCTATGAGAGCCGCGTTTCTTTTTTCAAGTAAACACACTCCTTTCGCAAGTCCTCGACGTCTTGGTTCATATGCTCTCAACTGGATTTTAGCTCGCAGGTGTCTTCACGCATTTCGCGTTTGAAGTCAGTTCAGTTTCCATTGCAAAGGTCACTAGGTTTGTAAGACTCAGTACACAAAAACATTAGGGAGTAGGTATAGCAGCAAAGGCCACGGAAAACACATATCGAGATCCGCCGCCTTCGATCCGGAGCTCTGATTGCCGCCGCACAGGCGTGGAGGAGGAGCGAAGAGAGCAATTAAGTTATCGGGAGGTCGCAGCAGGCAGCGCGTGGGCTCATAGGAACGCTGCGCGGCTTAGAGATAGCAGCGACTGACTGATGCGGCTGACGCCGCTAGCGAATGAAGTCAATGTGGCTCTGCGTTTCGGCTTGGGATGTACGCACCGTGATCCGCTGATGCAGAGCCGGCGCTTCGGTAACCGGAGAGAAGTGGTTCTGTTTGGGGATGATGAAAGGGGGATCGGCGCGTTCAACTGTCTCTTCAGGTATAAGGGATCACCGCCGTTGCGCCGAATTAAGGGGCGGGGGGGGGCAAAAGGAAGGGAGGATGACTGGGATAGAGGCAAGGAAGGAAGTTAAAGGGCAAGAGGATCCGGTGAGCCTTGAGTGCCGGGATAAGCGCGAGGCATGGAGACGGGATCAACACCGTCGCCGCCACGCAGGAAGAAGGGGGGGGGGGGAGATGTACACGCAGCGGCGAACGGTGGCGGCAGGAGCGCGCGCTGCCCCGGCTGCGGAGCTGGTTGCGAGGGACCACGGCGACGACGACGCGAAACGCAGGAACGAGCGCCGAAGAGCTGCGCTCTAAAACTATAATAGGAATAACAACCAAACTTCAAAGGTTCCAACTTGTGAACAAGTCGAAAAATAAGCGTCCGCTCTGTCCGCCTCCTCCACTGCGGATCATGTGGTTCCACGCTGAGCTTGCGCACACCAGTCGGCATAGCTGCTATTCGTTTATCACCTTTCAGCAGCTTTCCAGCGATCGTGCGCTCGAAAAGATGAAGGGTAGATGGGAGCGCCTGTGAACAAATCGAAAAACACAACGTCAGGAGACAGAATGAACTCATCACGTTATTTGTCATTCAGAGGTCGAAATGATTCAGTAATCGTGAAAGCCAAGTGTAGGAAAACTAAAGATTCCAAGTCCTATCAACCGGCCCTAAGACCATTGGAGAGGACCTCTTCCGCCCCGTTCTACACTCGCGGAAGCAAGTTGTTGCATTTGTCAGAGTGAAGTCTGCTAAGTGATTTCTTTTTTCGATTTAAAAATCTGCACATCTGCTCGAAACGGTGCTTTGGATACACCATCGAACACAGTTAAGGAGATCTCATAATGTGGAAATGTGGGCTTGTTGGTTCATACTTCCAAGCTGTAGCGCACACAAGACGAGGGACTGAGAACGAGAGGACACCCACAGCGCTAACTTCCAACAACTTTATTTGGAAACACGACACCTCTAGACCACGACGATGTACTGTGTATAACAGTACATCGTCGTGATCTCACAAGTCATGCACGGAATCAGCTGGAACAAAGGTAATCTATTTCTTTTTTTGAAAGATTAACAGAGGGGGTACCTACGCATGCACTTCCTAATCTGGCTATCTTTTCCGCTTTGATTATTTCTTGGGTGCGAATATCCTTACTTTTCCCGACAACAAAACACTTGTCAGGAGCGGCATACAATCTTTGCCGGTGTTACAATGTGCTACTAGTTGTCTATCTCTATCATCCTCATTTTTAACATTGCGATTATGCTCACAAAGCCGATCATTCAGGCAGCGACCAGTTTGGCCTACATACTGTTGTCCGCACGAGAGTGGAATCTGATCATCGACTCCTTCTTTGCAATCTACAAGAGGCACTGGATGTTTCTTTTTACATGCAACTGGCGGGTTTTGGTTTCGACTGTTAGATTTGCATAGCGTGTCTAACTTCTCTGGGGCTGAGAAATGCGCTCTTGTTCGTCCTATTCTTTGTGTTTCCGTGCTTTATGTGCGCTGTTTTAGATAGATCGCTGCCAACTAGCCCAAATTTCGACATTACTGAAAAAACAACTGAAACGTCTACCCATGGTGCTATTCGTTTCAAATTATGAGACACAGTATGCATGTAAGGGATCACGGCCACTTTTTTTCTGTTTTTCAAACGGCACTCGAGTACATGCTTTGTCTTGAGTATTCAATTTTCTTAGCAATACTTCAGCAACAGATACCTGCAGATGGACAGCATAGCCTGCAAGCGATAACCTATTGCACTGTTGCTAGAAACATTGGACATCAAATGTGGACACGATTTATAAAGGGCATTGTGAAGACAATGCCCTTGGACCCAAGTTTGCAGTTGAGCCTAAGCGCTCACATCCGGAGCTCCTTTCATTTGTGCGCCATGTTTCGCGATATGCATTGGCCAGTGAACACGAGCGCTGCATCTCGGAGGGCGTTGACGTCCTCTCCGGCTCAAAGCCAGTCCCATCCAGGCACCCAATCAAGCATGTTCGGTCTTTCCTCGAGCAGCGTGACCTGACTGTTCTTCCCGTCGACAAAGAATTTGCGATTTTAACATCTGAGCTTTTTAAGACGAAAGCTGATAGCGCAGTGTCGTCCGGGTTCGCTTGCCATGAAGACATTGAGGTAGCAAACGTGAAGAGCCAAGCAAAAAAATTATGTAACAAGCTTAACCTCAATAGCTTATCGAAGCGCATTTCTGAACCCAAAAAAGATTTTCTAGACGTATTTTTCAGCGCTAAAACCCACAAACCTGAAAAGCCTTTTCGTTCTATTATTTCGAAGAAAAGACAGATCTCACATTTTTTGCAAAACATCCTCAATCTGCTTGAGGTAGATAATCCGTGTACCTCATCACATGTTACTAAACTGCGTTGAAGAATGCAATGACCTGTTTGGAAATGTGGTCTTCAAAACTCAGCAGGAATTAGAGCAAGTAGCTTTTTAGAACTTTTATCGTTTTACTTGAAGTCTACCTAAGTCGTGTGGAATGATAACCTTCAAAAGGAGGGGATATGTATCGGCTCTTGTATCGCCCCGATACTAAGTGACCTCTTTTTAGTAAAACTTGACAAGTCCGTAAAGGATAGCTTAGACAATATGCAGGTAGCTAAAGGTTTTAGATACGTTGACGATTTCTTAATTTTTATTGACAATGACCAGGATTTTTTTTAATCCAGAGCTTTTAATATACTTACATTGCTGAGACAAAGGTTTAACTCTCTGGTTTTCACATTCGAACTACCTTCTAAGAACAAGCTCAGCTTTCTGGACGATAGTTTCATTTTTCATCCCGATCATACCTGTTGGGCCTACGAACCACGCAACAATAAGCCACTGTTACCCTTCAATTCAGCCCATTCCAAACTGGTCAAAAGAGCGATTGCGAATCTTTGTCTTCACAATGCCCTTCAGAAATCCTGTCCACTTTTGATGTCCAAAGGTTTCCAGCAACAGTGCAATAGGTTATCGCTTGCAGGCTATCCTGTCCATTTGCAGGTATCTGTTGCTGAAGTATTGCTAAGAAAATTGAATACTCAAGACAAAGCATGTACTTGAGTGCCGTTTGAAAAACAAAAAAGTGGCCATGATCGCTTACATGCATACTGTCTCATATTTTGAAACGAATAGCAAAACGGGTAGACGTTTCAGTTGTTTTTTCAGCCCCAGAGAAGTTAGACAGGCTATGCAAATTGAACAGTCGAAAACAAAACCCGCCAGTTGCATGTAAAACGAAACATCAAGTGCCTTTTGTATACAAAGAAGGAGTCGTTTATCAGATTCCACTCTGGTGCGGACAACAGTATGTGGCCAAACTGGTTGCTGCCTGAATGATCGCCTTCGTGAGCATAATCGCAATGTTAACAATAAAGATGATAGAGATGGACAACTAGTAGCACACTGTAACACCTGCAAAGATTGTATGCCGCTCTTTGACAAGTGTTTCGTTGTCGGGAAAAGTAAGGATAGGCGCACCCGAGAAGTAATCGAAGCGGAAAAGATAGCCAGATTAGGAAGTGCATGCGTGGGCACCCCCTCTGTTAATCTTTCAAAAAAAGAAATAGCGTTGCTGCTGATTCCGTGCATGACTATAGTGAGGTCACGATGATGTACTGTGTATATGTAGAGGTGCCGTTTTTCCAAATAAATTTGTTGGAAGTTAGTGCTGGGTGTGTGTCCTCTCGTCGTCAGTCTCTCGTCTTGTGTGCGCTACAGCTTGGGAGATCTCATAGCAATTATTTTGTCATCATTCATCACGAAAACGACAATGCGCCACACCTTTCACTCTCCTTTTCCTTTATATTTACTAACGGCCGCAGTTTCCTTCCAAACTATGCGCTCATATCCAATGTGATGTCATCATCCTGGCGCATCACACTGACATTTATATAACTGAGAATCGAGAATTTTCGTGGAGGGAGCTTTGCTTGTCGCAATTAAGTGAAGTGTAAGATGATGTATGGTACCTGTCACCACCGAATCATTATGGCTCGTTTGCCTTCTCTACCTTTTAGGTTTTTTTGTTTGCTTTTATTTTGCCTGTTGGCTGTGTTAATTTTTTTGTACTTAAAACATTCCGCCGTTATGTACTCCGACCGTTTCGACCGTCCTTCGGTCGACGCGTAGTTTTCATCATATGCAGAAAATTTCGGCAAGCTGTTTTTTCGTCCACCTGGAAGTTGTTTGTGAAAGCAGTCTTTTTCGTGTGTCGTAATACTGGCGCATACAAGTCTATGTATCTGCATAGTTTTTTGCTATTTATAGTAAGAACCGTGCCCCATGGGTTTTCTATCGTAGTCTTAGCTACGTCGCTAGCGCGGGACAACCTTTATAAGGCAATGTACCAGATAGTTACACCATTCCCTTCAATGTGTTCATAACAGTATCTTACCCCACAGTTAAAATGTTCGACTTGGATAAATGAGCTTTGAATGACGATGGCCCAATTTCCGGCGTCCTATTTATTACCACGATTGTCTCCGCTGCATTAGATGCGCCACCGAAAGGCAACCTCGATGAGCAGTGGGCCGCGCACCGGAAGCAGCCACCGCTTGCCTGCGTGAGCCGGGTCAAGGTCGACAGCTCATTCGGCATTTGTTTGCCACCACAGGGAAAAGACACGAAAGCCCCACCAACTTCACTGCACTGAGTTGCTGGTTGCACGTCTTAGAGTGGCTGAGGCGAAGCAGCGCGGCCTGAAAAATATAATAAGACAATATCAAGTACGCCGATATCAATCATCATTATCTCGAAACGGAGGCAAGGTCCCGAAACCATGCAGCTGGCTGAAGTGTCTTTCCTACGCAAAATAAGAAAAATCTCGCTTCAAACCTGCGCCCGGGCGGTTGACTCGCGTCTCGCAAAAATGTGTGAACGTTTTTCCAACATTAGCTGCACTCGCTCGGTCCCCACAGAGGTGACACCATTATGGTCACTGCTAGTGGCTGTCCAGTGTGATTCAGGCAGCCCCTAAGGTGGGAGATTTTTGGAAATATCAGAGAAATCACTCACTTGCCTCACGTCCTGCATCGTCCTGGTAAGATTAGTTGGTACAGCTTCGGAAAGCCTGTGGTCCCAGGTTCGATCCCTGGTTCATGAACGAATATTTCTTGAACCCCTGAGAACTGCATATATCTATGCTGTGGTATATCTGTGTGTAGGCAGCGGCGCTCGCACTATGTGCACCATGATCGCTTTGGGCGGCAGAGTATTGAGTCACTCGAATGTTTACCGAACCGAAGGCAAAGAGGGCGAGGCATAGCCCCATGCAAAGCGGTACTACAGAACTTGGTGTATGACTTGGCGTGAAAGCTCAACTGTGTTGCTCTTTGTCTCTTCGCAGTGCGTCCTCCTCCTCCTTCGCATGTTCCTGCTTTGTATTTCGTTTCCTACGGAGGGCCGCTTTTATAATGGGGTTAGTACAATACTTGGCCTTGTGTGGCATCTGCACACTAGGAAATTTTAGTGGCGATTGCTTGTGCGGGCACGATTGTACTCCGTACAGGTGGCTAGGGAGAGCTTTTTCTCTTTTGTCTCAACAAATATTAGTATGCAAATGGCAGGCCACAGTTTTGTGTGAAACTCGGAATTCATGAAGGAAGCACCCTGAAAGACACCGCCTCCTCTCTTCATCGGTAATGAATGTGAAAAAGCTACAGCACTAGCTTACATTCATTTCTTTCTTCATATGCCTCAACTCGAACCTCAGCGTCAAGCAGGTATTGCAGAATCACGGTGTAGATCAGCTATACGTGAAAGCGCTGGAAAATATCTGTAGTGACTGGACAGCAACCATAGTCGTTCATAAAGAAGTAATAAAATCCCCGTAAGGAAGGACGTTAAGCAAGGAGACCCGATCTCTACCGTGCTCTCCACCGCTAGTCCAGAGAGTTGGATTGGGAACGCTTAGGAATAAGGGTTTATAAATACCTCAGTAATCTGAGATTCGTTAACGACTTTGCCTTGGCAAGTAACTCAAGGTACGAATTGAAAAAATGTCAAACACGTGAAGCAGAATGGTAGGCCTATAATTAATATCCAAAAGACTAAATTAATCTGCAAAAGGCTCAGAAGGGAGCAGAGGTTTAAGATAGGTATAGGTTTTTCTTTACTCCCAAAGTCAGGCAACTGGAAATCCGGACTTGCCCAGGACTGCAGTGATTCTCTGAGGAGTGAACTTGATCAGCGACAGTGAACCTTTACGTCTTACAGACACGCTGGTTAGAGCGTTCCCACTTGAAACCTCAAGGCTTTCTCAGTTTTCACGTGTACGGAACAAATATGTTGACTTGAGACAGTTAGTGACCTCAGATCCGGACAACGAAAGGGAAATAAACAGAAGAATAAGATTTTGATGGAGCGCATTTATCAGATACTCTCAGATTATATATGGCAGCTTTAAAGGGCACATGAAACGCTATTTTATAAAATTAGAAAACCCGCACGAGCAATACGTGTTCCATCAGTGTTTTCGCAACGTAAACATTTTTAAGTTAGCTTCATTAGCACCATCGGGGATAGAAAATGCCGCTTCTCCCCCTCAAATCAGCGTTCGATAGAAAAATGAAGCGCGCGCCACCAAGCCCCGTCCCACCCGCGTCACTTTCCAATGAATGGGCGCACCCAGAAAGCCCCGATCCCGTCATTGGGTGCTGGGATGCGTCGCCCTAACCAGGTGCTTGCGGCCTCTAGGAGCACTTTATAAGAAATATTTGTAAATTATAGGCTCAAAGCTTTTAAATTTGACTCGAATGCTCTGCATCAGAATATTCCCGCAAGTACCGTTTCAGGAGCACTTTAAGGGGACCAAAACATGGCATGAGATTATGGTGGAAATGCCTCATATAGTTCAGATCGGGTACCAAAGAAACGAGGCTTTACGAATTTAATCACATTGAAAATCGCATAAAAAGAAAAGAGAAATGCTGTTACTATCACGGTAGTACCCGCGCGACCACAGCTCAGGAAAATACCACTGTTTTTCATAAGTGCAGGTTGTTGTTTTTTACAGTAGTCTTTGTCGTGTTTTGTTATATTTTGCGCTTCCTCTAGTGCTCCCTTAAACGAAAACCATCCCTCCTTTTGCATAGCCAATGGCGTACTTTAGATCCTTTGTGGCTAGGTGGCGCCACACTGTTTTGCGTTCCTTCGATGAAGTGGTGGCCAAAAAATTCTCGTCGATGAGGCATAGGTTACTGTCCCATAACAGCCTTGAGTCTGGAAACTGAAATGGATACTACCCTACATAAAATTTGTAATTACTGTCTGCCGCGTGTAAGTTATACTTTTTCTCGTTTATGTCGACGTCGTCATCGTGGTCGCTGCTCATGGCTTCCAACGTCGGGTTACATAAAAATGGGCGCATACACTGACTGAAACATTCTTGTTAAAACTTTTCTACATCGTTTCTGCCAAAAACGCTATGGAATCGAACACTTTAGACAAGAATCTTTCAATCGCGTCGAAAAAAAATTGATGCCTTAATTCTGGTGTTGTGTCCCGTTAAGGAGCAGAGTATAGTATAACCGATATTCACCTATGGGGCTGAAACGTGGAGGCTAACGCAAAGGGTTCTACCTAAGTTGAAGACATTACAGAGAGCAGTGGAACGGAAAATGATAGGTGTAAGGTTAAGCGACAGGAAACACGCTAAGTGGGCAAGGGAGCAGACTGGAGTTACTGACATTCTAGATCAAACCAAGCAGTAGACATGGGCATGGATTGAATATGTAACGCCGAGGGAGGAAAACCGATTGTCGCTAAACGGAGTGGATTCTAAGGCAAGCGTGGCCGGATAGTTTTCGAGGATTGAAAGAGCGGGTTAAGATATGAAAGAGACCATACAGCGGGTGTAGTCAAGCTGCTGATGACGATGACTGAGAGGATACCTGCTAGTCAGGTATCGCTTTCTTCGCTCGCTATCGGCACCTGGTCGCGGATAATCGGTTTAAAGCAGGCGACCGCGTCAAGACTGAGGGATGCTGCCGAATGAGTATCGTAACGACACACTGCGTGCTTTTTTTGCCTCAAGTTGCCGTCAGCTGCTACACAATACCTTTGTCAATCTGTGAGCCATGAACAAGCCATGAGGATGAAATTTTTTTCGTTGCCGGAATGCGGCTAGTTGGGCCCATCAGGGGTCCATCTTGCCCTGTATTTGCAAAGCATATTGAAAAAACAATACACTGTAGGCTCTTTGCTGATCGCTGCAGCTTAATAACGAAATACCAGTGTAGTCGACACAGTCGCCAAAACAAAACAACGATTTATTGTCCCTTCGTTTACAACACTCGCTCGCACGGTGTACAGAACACACACTGCCCGAAAAGGGACGTTTCAGTGGCGGCACGGTCCACTCGGTCCCTCTCCGCACACCCTCTCCCACCAGATGTCCGGGGTCGGAATGGCCGACTAACCCGAGATCTACTTCGCAGCGCGGAGCAGAGCACCCCCCGTCGAGTTCGAGGCGGGACCCCGGAGAGGGTCTGCGCGAAGGGAGAATGTTTTTGCAGGTGGACGATGCGCAACCACGTGACACATGGGTTACGTAGCCTACACGTCACGTACGCGTATCTCGCGCAGTCTTTCTTTTCTTTTTTTCCTTGTAAGAGGAAGCGCTCGCGGCAGTTTTGTTGAGGGGCTTTAGTTTTGTCCACGCCATGGCTCCTCCTCCAACACAGTCTTCTCCCCTCCCCCATGGCTCCAAGCAGTGCTGACATGACTATTATATGGGCAGCAGAAAACAGAATTTTCCTCCCCCGGGGGAATCAGTGAGCGCAGATTTTGTGCGTTCGCAGTCTTTTGCTTTCGTTCTTTCTTCCGCTGGTCTGGCGGGGTTAGAGCTGGTATTCGAAGACTTCGAGTCGCGAGTCTGCTCCTTCACAGCGCGCTGCAGGGATTGTGAGTTTGCTTCCTCACTACAATGAAAACATGCAAGAGTATATGCGGGGCTGCAAATATATTGAGTACCTGCGCATCAGTTATTTGCACACACGCACGCCCACACACATGCAGCTTTTTAGTGGCAAAAAGCAAATAACTTTACAGCACCTTGCGGCGCGTAAACGTTGATGTTTGGAATTAAGCTGTGAAATTATATATATATATATATATATATATATATATATATATATATATATATATATAGTTGTTGTATGTACATAATTGAGGCGTAACTTTTAAGGTGCAAAAGCGGCTGATTGAGCCAGGTAAACGACACAGCAAATCTTCAGCACTCCCTCCGCTGACTCTCAAGCCAAACCAGCCCATACCTCACAGCTAGCGAAAAGGAAGGAAGGAAGCAAGCGTGCATACTGCTTTACCGAGGGCAGCTCCAAGCCGTCACTCGTTTGAAACCACGCTGTCTACGTTGGCTATCCTGCTCGCCCATAAAGCCCCTTTACTGAGGGGCTTTACCCGCCCCTCCTTTCAACCTCTCCCTACTAATAGGGAAAACAAATACGGAAGAAAGCCTGCGGACGGCTAGATGCTCTCCCTCCGCCAGCTCGATTGATTGATTGAAAAACGTTTATTCTCGGTAAGAGAAAGGGAGAGGGAAAATACAGGAAGGTGGTGTCCTAGCCGCGCTCCGACGGCCCAGCGCTTTTCTCGCTGCCCCAGTAGAATAAAAAACAAAAACAAAAAAAAACGTCGACAGGACACGCAGAAGTGACGTAGTAGCTCACGTCACTTTTGTGTCACGTGATTGCGCGATCATTACCTACAAAAATACTCTCCCCTGCGCGAATTCCGTCCGTGGGCCGAAACTGCGTGGCGTCTCTGGTCGACAACACCAGTTTGAACTGCGGTAGAACATGTCTGCCGAATTAGCTCTGCTTCACCAAAAAGAGTGTATTTTAACACAGTTTGAAAACAAAGAAATAGTTGTCATCTATTTGCGGATTTCTCCAAAGTTTTCGACCTGGTGAGCCATGACGTTTTTCTGCAGAAGTTGGATGTTTACAGTATACAAGGTTGCAGTTTGGAGTCATTATAATCATATTTAGCCAATCTTAGCAGCTCGGGATAAAGAATGCTACCACTGCTTTGTGGTGTTGCAGCATATTGGGCCCCTGCTATTTAATCGCTATATTAATGACTTTGTTAACTTTAGTCAGAACTTAAAATTTATTATGCACGCAGATGATACTAGCATTACTTTTTCTGGTAGTAACATCGATAAGTAAGTCGGAGTGGGTCAGAGAAATAACTCAAGTCACTGACATTCTAGTGGAAATCAAGAAGAAATGGACATGGGCGGGGCATGTAGCGCGCAGAAAGGGTAATCGATGGTCGCTTAGGGTAACAAACTGGATTCTAAGGGAAGAAAAGCGTAGCAGGGGGCGGCAGAAAATCAGGTGGGCGGAAGGGGTTAAGACGTTCGCAGGGGTCAAGTGGATGCAGCTAGCACACGACCGGGTTAATTTAGGGAATATGGGAGAGGCCTTCGCCCTGCAGTGGGTATAGTCAGGCTGATGATGATAATGAATACCGATAGGTAAACTACAGTAATGGTCTTCATCGAACTATATAAAAATTAAGGAAAGCAAAACAAAAGCCGCTACCTTTCAGTCGAAAAATAAGCCTGTCACTGCTAGTGCTGATATATTTTAAATTCTCATCCTGTTGATCATTTCAAATGCGTAGGTGTAATATTTACTGCTAACATTTCCTGGGAATCTCATGTGAACGTCTTATTAACCAAGCTTGCTCGAATAACCGATGTAGTCGGTCGTCTCTGATAAGGCTAATATGCTAGTTCGGTTAATGACTACATTTCCTAACATACAAAAAATACTTGTTATGCAAAAAGGCCCACAATGCAAGTTATAACTCTGAGCAACAGACGTTTTTCAGAGTGCTCATGTTATTACAGCTCACAAACAATACCGCTATCATCTTATGTTCTAGAATCCAATACGGAGTGAAAAGTAATATACACAGCCTGGATGCATTGACACATTTAGAGAACAATGAGTATTATTATGCTACTAAACTGGAAGGTCGCAATACCACGCTTAATTCTGGCATGTGTGTTATTCTCTGCCATTACTGTTAACTATTACCAGTCAGTTAATTTCAACTTATTTTGTTGTTATACTGCTGAACCTAGAGAGATGATGGCAGATTGAAAAACTACCTTTTATTCATCGTGGTGCGTGTTTAATTTGGTCAGTGTATTTAACTTTTGTTCTGCCCTGAACAAGTGTCTTGATTTGTTTATTGCCATTGTTTATACTTTGGTGCTGTCTAGACTTCGCCTTATATATATGGGGACTTGTCAAGTCGCCTATTGTCACCCATCTGTTGCGAACATGGTGGGAATAAAAATTTCTTGCAGTTCTCCAACCGCTCCATCACAGAGTTGTCCCTCAAAATTGGCGAAACAAGCTAGAAATTGCCTTTCAAGGCCGCTTAGCGCGCAAAACGTGTAGCATCAAGTCGCCCATGCACGGCAAACAGTTTTAACGCGCCGTTCTCCAGAAAATCACCGGCATGCCTCTGTTTGTGAGATATTATGTGACAATGTTGAGCAATCAACGCTCTTGTGTCACTAGTATACGACTTGGTATGGCCCGTGCTGTCAGGTAGCCTTGTAGCTAATAATGAGAGCTCAAGTTTCCCCATTTCACCATCATCATCATCATCATCATCATCATCATCATCATCATCATCATCATCATCATCATCATCATCATCATCATCATCATCAGCCTGATTATACCCACTGCAGGGCGAAGGCCTCTCCCATATTTCTCCACTTAACCCGGTATTTCTCCCCATTTCAAACCAAAATTAAACCAAATTTCTATCCGAAAATAAGGCTCTTAGAAACCATAAGTTTGCCATACATGCAAAGTTGCAGACACCGCACGAATGTTACCGAATATTTCGAGGAAATTACAGAATTCAGGTAATGGGGATTTTCAAAACTCCTTTAACGCTTCGCCATTGCTTAATTTTGAAGTCAAATTCAAAAATGAGTTTTAGAGGGAGAGTCGTTTTTATTGCCATCATTGCACCAAGTACTGTCCACACTCTTATTCATGCAAAACGGTTGCTGTATTGTTTGACTATGGAAATAGGGGTGGATCTTTGTCCGAGGCTTCAATGCTGGCACACGCGGCAAAGGAGAGGCAAAATGTAGTTGATATGCAGTATAATTCGCCGCGTACGTACTGCTTGCTAAGAAGTAGGAATTAAAAAAAAAATGGGAAATTTTTACTTCCACGAAAAAACGAACGCTCATGATCAATTGTCTTTTGCTCAAAAATTGACCGATAAGAATCGAATTAAAATCCGTGCCCAAATCTTTCATCTGATATCTATTGCTGTGAAATTGCAGACTAGGAATGGCGGAAGTCAGACGCTTCATTCCTCGCTATTGGCGTTACACATGGCTGAAGCCTCAGTACATGTTTCCTCCACTTCCTGTCGCCTGCTACGCTAGCACGCCCTCGACCCGCAGCCGGAGGTGCACGCACCGTTATCCGCACGCTTTTCCTGTCTAAAGAAGGGCGCAGATGGTTGGCGACCGCCTACTTTCTTGTTCCTTGCGTGCGCTGTGACATGCATGAGTGACAAACAAAGCAAGTCAGCGCCGTGGCTTCCGGTGGCTTTTATTCCTTCATCCAGCTAGTTGGCGTGCGCAATTTCGTTTGCATTGGACAAGTGGGGTGCTCTTTCTGTAGAAGCCGAGATTTACAATAACTCGAGAAGCGTTCTTGTTTATATCACGTGCCCTTTCTTAGATGCTGAAAAAAAAATGGCCATTTAAGGGATACTTTCGTTTAAAATTTTGCATCGCTTTTGAAGCGAAAAGCTTCACTAGGCTAGTCAACTCCGAGTCTCGCGTGTGCTCCGTCGTTACAAAAAGCGCACCTGCGCATGGTTGGTTGGTTGGTTAGTTGCACAACGTTTATTTCCATCGAAAAAGACGAGGAGTCGTGCGCCCGCGAGGCTGGCAGGTAGCCCTGGGCTTGTTGCGGCCTCTTCCGCCACATGGACGGTGCGGTGCTGGATCGCAGGGTCCGCGCTTCGCAGCAGGGTATCCCAGGCTTCTCTACTTGTAATATTTTGTCCTATCCCTGGAGATTGCGGGCACTCCCAAATTAAGTGGTCGAGGGTCCCTCTCCCCCCACAGTGTTTGCACAGATCATTGTCCCTAAGGTCTGCATGGTAGCGCGTAAAACGTCCAGACCGGGTTCATTAAGGCATTAGTATGTAGCCGCTTCCACGCGACAGCTTCTCTATTATTTAGTCTAACATCTGGCGAGGGTACAATTGTCTACGTCCCAATTTATAATAGTCGATGATTTCCCTTAATTTTGCAGACGCTCCGCAAACCACGTGACGTCACAGGAGAGGCGCAGGTGGTCGGAGCCGTCGCTGCCGCCGCAACCGCCGCCGCGACTCCGCCGGTTGACCTTTAGCCGGTGCGGGGCGCTTATCTTATGTGATGTACGGTTGTAATCAATGTTTCATCGAGATGATAAGCCATGGAATATCTATAAGGTGTAACCGTGAACAGCAAGGTAAGCCACAATTACGCCAAGGAACCACGAGCTAAGCCATGGAATCGCCGAAACTTTTCGCTTCTGATATCCAGGCTTAACTAAGCTAGGCCACCACCAATTTGTTTCTTGACCCGTTTACCATGTTACCAAACTGCGTTGAAAATAAAGTGGTTAATCAAAAGTACGTATTCATTATCAGCCGGGCGAAGGCACTGCAGGACGAAGGCCTCTCCCATACTCCTTCATTCATGTTATAGCTGCACCCATTTGACCCCTGCAAATTTCTCAACTTCATCCGGCCACCTAACTTTCTGCTGTCCCCTACTACGCTTTCGTTCCTTTGGAATTCAATTTGTTGCCCTTAGAGACCATCGGTTGTCCTCTTCTCGCACTGCATGTCCTGTCCACACCCATTTCTTTTTGGCTTCTACTAGAATATAATCAACTCGAGGTATTCATGTGACCCACTCGCCGAGCTTCCTACCCCGTAACGCTACACCAACCATTTTAGATTCCATAGCTTCCTGGGTTGTCCTCAACTTAAGTAGAACCCTTCCGTTGTTCTCCACATTTCATCTTAATAGGTGCGTACCGGTAAGATGCAACTGTTATATATATTCATCTTGAGCGATACTGGTAACTGCAACCCATAATCTGCAAGTACTTGCCAAATGTGCTCCTCCACCAGCCCTAATACCTAATTGTTCCCATTTTAGGTCTCTGAATACCTCTACGTAAGCTGTAATAGGAGTGGGGAGGCCATGTGGTAAATAATAGTAATAAATGGTAAATCAGTAGTGCAGATATTTATAATGACAATGAATTCCACCTTGTGACAGAACGTTTGCACACTTGACAAATTTAGGACTATCAGGGAATATTTTCAGTAACGTTCAAGTGCGAGCTACTAATCAGTAGCTGTGAAGACATCTTGAAAACTGCGCTTGGTCGCTGTCATGTTCTGGCAAGGAATTTTGAAGGCCGAAGATTTCTTTGTCACTGTAATTATTGTTGATCAGTGACTCAGTCTTATGCGAAACAAAATATTTGGGTTACTTCCAAAACAGGTGCTGGATATAAAGCTATCCAGAAAGAAATGGAATTCATCTTATCATGCAACTATAAATATGTATTCATTCCCCAACTAAACGCCGATGATTAAGCAAGTATGAAGCTATTTTACTCCCCTTGTCAGTAACAACGGGTTTGCTCGAAAGACAGCACAGACGAAAAGAGAGAGATATATTTTAATGGCAACAGGGTATTCTAATTATTCTAATGGGCTCCCAGTGTAAATTGATCTATGAGTATTCTGTAATATTTAGTGTAGCAGGTACTGGGAAGATTTGTTTCTCAAACGTTCGAGCATTTCTCTAAAGCGAAACGTGCCACTACCATGCACTGTTACGGGTCCGCAGAAGCCTTCAACAGAAAAAACAAAGACGGCAAAACTGCATATATGGGCCATGCAACATCGGCTATATGACGAATTATGTCATCATCGTCATCACCATCAGCCTGACTATACCCACTGCAAAACGAAGGTCTCTCCCATATTTCTCAAATTAACCCGGTTCTGTGCTAGCTGCATCCACTTTACCCCTGCAAACTTCTTAATCTCATCCGCCCACCTAACTTTCTGCCGCCCCCTGCTACGCTTTCCTTCCCTTGGAATCCAGTTTGTTACCCTCAGCGATCATCGGTTATCCTCTCTTCGCACTACATGTCCTGCCCATGCCCATTTCTTCTTCTTGATTTCCACTAGAAAGTCAGTAACTTGAGCTAATTCTCTGACCCAATCTGCACGCTTCCTCTCTCTTAATGTTACCCATAACATTTTTCGTTCCATAGCCCTCTGCGTAGTGCTCAACTTAAGTAGAACCCTGTAGAACCCTCTTGGTTAGCCTCCATGTTTCAGCCCCATAGATGATGTAGGGGCGGGCTTCGGTGTCGTTGACCACGTGGGATTTTTTAACGTGCAGCCAAATTCCACCCCTTGAGGAGCGCCTTTCGAAACGGCCGGGATCGAACCCCCCGTTCTCGAAATCAGCCGTCAGCGCCTTACCACTGAGGCACCGCGTCAGAGGTTTAAAAGCAAAAACAAAAACAAAAAAAATATATATATAAACAAAATAAATAACCTCAGTAATACTAATACTGAGACTACTCTACTGTGGATACAGAAGGCACAGAGTAGCTTGTTCAAACTGGATTTTGCTATGCAGCAGTCTGCGGTGGCATGTTTCAGTAGTTGCGGTATTCCAAACAGAAACGGGAATATACGATTTTTGAGCATTTGCATTAAGTTGTATTGACGGCAGCAACCTGCTTTGCTTTGACACGGCGCCTAACGACAACACCGCTTCGTTTGAGACACCGCTTACCAAAGAATCTCAAGCGCTGAAGACCGCGACTGATGATGTTCTTATCCAGCATGACATACTCGATATGGACAAGTATTTTTTTTTTTTTAAGGAACGTGGGGTGGTAACCTCTTCATATTTCTTTTGCAAGAGGCAGATAGGTAAGCAAAATCGCACATGAACCGCGAAACAAACAAAAAGCACTCTTGTACACGCCGCACGCGCGCATGTAAATCACTGCGGGCTGGCACGCGACGCGAACACGCATCCACACTGAGTAGGGTTCGCCGCTATATGCCGCTAGGTGGCTACTCTGCTCGATCTCGAGGCTGTCCTCTATCACCGGTGCTGTTCATGCTTTTTATGGTAAACCTGGAACGGAGGATACAAGAGAGTAACCTAGGTTTTAACCTGTCATATCGATTAGGTGGAAAGGCGGTAGAGCAGCGCCTCCCCGGTTTGATGTATGCAGACGATATTGTGCTGCTAGCTGAGAGTCTGGAAGAATCGCAAACTCCAGTTAAGTATTGCGGAGACGAAGGGGACGCTCTAGGCTTCAGGTTCAGCGCAGTTAAGTCTGGTCTGATGATTTTCAACGGCTCAACTGATCAGGGTCTTAAAATACAGGGCCTTGAAATACCTAGAGTAGCAGAATATAAATATCTGGGGGTATGGGTAAACGAAGGATTGGCATACATTGGAAAGCATGAGCAATCACTTAAGGCCAAAGGGCGAAAGAATGCCGGAATAATGAAGCATAAGGCATTGTGGGAATACAATAGGTATGAGGTTTTGAGGGGTATTTGGAAAGGAATTATGGTGCCCGGACTTACTTTCGGAAATGCGGTTTTGTGCCTAAAATCAGAGGTACAGTCGACATTAGAAATAAATCAGAGATCCGTTGGACGATTAGCACTAGGTGCCCACGGCAAAACTACAAATGAGGCGGTACAGGGAGATATGGGCTGGGCGTCTTTCGAAGTACGGAAAGCTCAGAGTGAAATATTATATGAGGAACGCCTGAGGAAATTGGACAGTAACAGATGGGCAGCTAAAGTATTTAAATACCTGTACTTAAAAAGCGTTGACTCACAATGGAGGAAAAGAACTAAGAAACTAACTAGTAAGTATGCTAGTCACAAGGACGGAGAAATAAAGAGCATTAAGCAACAGGTGAAAAACACAGAAGGTAAAAATTGGATAAATTCGAAGGAGAAGAAACAGAGTGTGGAATTATACCGAAAGTGGAAAATGCAGATCAGGAAGGAAGATTTCTTTGATAACTCAAGAGGCAGTGCCCTACTTTTTGAAGCTAGATCAGGGTGCCTTAGAACACGCAGCTACAAAAAGAAATTTAACAATGGAGATGACGCATGTGCTGTATGTGGTAACTCCAGTGAAACAATTGACCATATTATACTCGAATGTAATGGTATCCATCCGGAAGTTGATGCAGGCGCAATCACTGTTCCTGAAGCTCTGGGGTTTAGAGATACCAGTGGCCGGGTGAATAAACCGGCGGTGGAAACTAGCAAAAAACGACTGGAAGATTGGTGGCTTAAAAGCAGAGAAGTGACATAATGTTAGTAATGTAGAAACAAAAAATTTAAGAAATAAAATGATGGTTTAGTTAACCAATCTAAATCAATAATTAAGATATAGGGAGAAAAATGAGCATGATAGCTACTGCTACCACCCCGTTTCAAAGGGGACGCACCTATATTCCATCCATCCATCCATCGAGGCCAATAATAACAAAGAAAAAAATGAACAGCAAAGAGAGCCAAAAATAGAGAGAGCGGAAAGATCTCATTGCACAAAACACACGCCTGGTGAATGAAATAATTTAAAGTGGAGTGCGTGCACTGTTTTCTGCATGAAATCTACTTAAAAAGCGTATTTGCTTGGCTATGTGTACCATACATTGTGCGATATTGAAAGGTGTTCCATGTCATGCATGTAATTTACATCTTGTTTTACTTCCTTTCTGAATCGTTCAGCAAGCCTTAAACTGTAAATTTCAGATATTTCTACAGCATCTATTTGGCAGAATAAATCGCATGTTTTCACATCATAATTGACATTTAGTACTGCACGTGTTGCTTTCTTCAGTAGGTATGCATTTTATATTTTGGGTGCCTGCAGTTGTTCCCCAAACTAGGCGGATATAGTTCACGCGGGACATACAGAGGCAATTGTACAGCGGAAGCTTGATTTTGTACGGGAGCAAGTGGCAATGCCCGTTAATGATAGCCGTGACTCGAGAAAGTTTACCGATGAACATGATTGTGTCAACCTAGCTGACTGTTAAATTTACACCTGATACCTTCATATTTTCTACAATCTCTTGTTTCGAAGCCTAGCTTAAGGACACACGCTATCGTGATGTATTTATTTTTAGGACTGAATATAATAGCGTTTTCTGTCAATTACATTATTTTCAATTGATCAGCAAGTGACCATTGGTCAATGTTCTTAGTGTCCTATTGGCCTGGTTTATCCGTTCTTCACACGAGATATACGAGAGCAGCAGAGAGGCATCCTCTGCATACATAATGCACATCACATTCGGGCATTCATCAATGATATCGTTAATATATAAATTAAAAAGTCCAAGGATACGCTCTCTTGAGGTACGCACGCAATATTTATTTTTTTTTTTAACCTAGGATATGTATTTATTAATATTAGCAAATTGCAAGAACGATAATTTCACCTGGTGGTGGCAAGGCCGATGACATAAATTAGGCATCTGGGAGGGCACTGAGGAATCATTATTGGGCTGACTTGCACCCGCAAAAGAACTAAACGATTCAGTGTTGGCAATACCAACAATCGTGCAATAGCAACAAAGAATGCCCGTTTCACTCGTCAGCGCTCACTTTAAAAGCGGCGTAGAAACATCTAGATAAAACCGCGAACAGTGACTAGCATAACCCGAAACCCTGTAGAAATACAATCGCGTGGCTGGAATCGTTGAGATACATTTAGAATCATCTGCCGCAACAAAGGAAATGATAAAGCCACCTCTCGCGGCAACCAGCATATGAACAAACAAAGAATACAGAAATGATCCGCATGCTAGATTTACAATGATAAGACCGTATTGTCAATTTAAACAGCACGAACTGGAAGACACAAGACAAGTTAAAGGAAGCCACAGTACAAGCGCTGACTCACAACTCAGCCTAAGCCATTACTCCAAGGCCCAGATAAAAACAAATATGACGAAAACGAAGCAATCACGTGAAACAACCCCTGGGTTCACCTGCTACACAAAAAGTCACTCAAAAAATTACCCACGATAACGTTAATTCCCAATGCGAAATTTGAGCGTAGCTCATCAGCTGCTTCACCTTTTCGATAAATTGAGGCAGAGATTTCGAGCAAGACACGTATGTACAATTACAGAACTTTTTTTTTTAATTTTTCACACGTATTTCTTCAATAAACACTCCACTAACAGTTCTTGACTGTCATGAAAGAAGCTTTGTGGTCGGAGAAATGAAGAGAGCAATTGAGTTATCGGGAGGTTGCGGGAGGCAGCGCGTCGGTCCATAGAAACGTTGTGCGACGAACAGATAGCAGCCACTAACTGATGCCGCTGACGCCGCTAGCGAGTGAAGCGAGTGAGGACGGGATGCACGCACCGTGATCCGCTTAGCGAGCTGGCGTTTCGGCAACCGGAGATCACCTTCCCCGCCACTCAGGAAGAGGGGGAGGGGGGGCTCCACCTCCTTTTGCATGGCGGCGACGGTGTTCTACGGAGCACGTCGTCTTGACTCGCTAGCGGCATCAGTCAGTCGCTACTAGCGCTGCCTCCGGTGACATCCCCCCCTCCTTTCCTCGTGTTCTCCGGTTGCTGCGCGCGCTCCTGCCCCCATCGTTCGCCGTTGAGTGTACCCCCCCCCCCCCCCCCTTATCTTCCTGCGAGGCTCTGGTTGCGAAGAGGCGTCCGTGTGCTGTGCGATGTCAGCGCACGTTAAAGATCCCCAGGTGGTCGAAATTACTCCGTAGCCCTCCACTACGGCTCCTCTTTCTCTCTTTCCACTTTCACTCCCACCTTCCTCCCTTCCCTTACGGCGCGGTTGCGGTGTCCACAGAAAACAAGTGAGACAGTTACCGCGCCTTTCCCTTCCTATAAATAAATCAGAAGCGCCGGCTTGAAGTGGGGCGCTGAAAGGGGGCGGAACTGGTTACGAGGCCGACGACGCCGACGCCGCCGCGAACCCAGGAACGGGCGCCAAAGAGCTGCACTCTAAAAGAAATCTCTTTGCTTGAAAGAGCAAGAGAAGTCTTGCTGACGCACTTACTGTCCCTTGAAATAAAATATGCTTCAACTATTTCTCTCGTCAACTTTTCTTTGTGGCGATACAAAATGCTAACCTGGTCAAACATGGGAGAACATTTCTCCTTCTTCATTATTTCACAGGAATGGCAATGTGAGACCAGAAATGTTTTCTCCTTGCCACTTTCCAAGTTGTTCCGGTGTTCTATTAGTCTCTTATTAATACAGCGTTCTGTCTGTCCTATAGAACAGGCTCCAATCTTATTCTTCTTGTTATTTCCTTTTTATGGTCCGGATCTGCGGTTACTACCTGTCCTAAGTAGACATAATCGTCTACTACTTCCAGTACTTCGCTACCTAATGTAAACTGCTGTTCCTTCCCGAGGCTGTTGAACATTACCTTAGTCTTCTGCCTATTGATTTTCAAGCCTACCTTTCTACTTTTCCTGTCTAGGTCATCAATCATTATTTGCAGGTCATCCCCCGAGTTGCTTAGCAAGGCAATGTCATCAGCAAATCGCAGATTACTGAGGTATTCTCCATCTACCCTTATCCCTAACTGCTCCCATTCCAAGTCTCTGAATACCTCCTCTAAGCAAGCTGTGAATAGTACTGGGGAGATTGTGTCTCCTTGCATAACACCTTTCTTTAAGGGAATTTTGTTACTTTCTTTATGCAGAACTATGGTTGCTGTGCAGCCACTATATATATCTTCCAGTACTTTCACGTATGGCTCGTCTACCCCCTGATTTCGCAATGCCTGCATCACCGCCGATGCTTCAACTGAGTCAAATGCTTTTTCGTAATCAATGAATGCTATGTATAAAGGCTGATTATATTCCGAGCATTTTTCTCTCACCTGATTGATGGTATGGATATGATCGATAGTAGAGTACCGTTTCCGAAATCCTGCTTGGTCCTTTGCTTGATTGCAGTGTAAGGTTGTCCTGATTCTATTAGCGATTACCTTATTAAATACCTTGTACGTAACAGACAGTAAGCTGATTGGTCTGTAATTTTTAAGGTCCTTAGAGTCCAATTTCGTAGGAATGAGGATAATGTTTGCATTCTGCCATGGTTCCGGTACCGTCGATGACACCAGGCACTGCGTATACAGGGTGGCCAGTTTCTCTAGCACGATATCCCCCCCCCCCCCCCGTCCTTTAGCAAATCTGTAGTTATCTGATCCTCTCCAGCTGATTTCCCCTAGCCCTAGTTGCCCTAGCAAGCTGTGCTAGAAAAAAGCTATGGAGCGCATGGTGCTGGCAAGACTTGAGTGGTATCTAGAGAGTAATGATCTTTATCCGAGTGATGACTGGATTTCGCCGCGGACGCTCTTCCATTGACAGCGTCATCGACCTTGTGGCGACAGTAGAACACGAAAAGCGTCACCGTCGACTAGTAGGTGCTGTCTTTTTAGATATAAAGGGAGCTTGCGACAACGTCCTCCATGAAGCGATTCTTGATGGACTTGACGACGTGGGAGTTGGTGGCTGGCTGTACTTGTAGATTGTAAGCTATCTCAGCGGCCGCTCTGTTTACATGACTACGCCTGAAGGAGATACTACCCGCTTTTAGGTCGGTCGTGCAGTTCCACAGGGAGGAGGTTTCAGCCCAACTTTAACGTTGCGCTAATTGGCCTGGTGAGTGAACTGCCAACTAACATCCACATAAGTGCATATGCTGACGACATCTGCATCTCGGCCTCTGGTGCGACGCGCCCACAACAACGTGCGAGACTGCAACGAGCTGTGTCATCAACATCGATGTACTTACGGCGTCAAGGTTTATTTTTAGCGGCAGAAAAGTGTGCAGTGATCGCGTTTACGGGAAAATGTGTCAGCCGCTACCCGATTACCCTTCATGGAGTCGTAATACCATACGTCTCCAGGCACAGATTCTTGGGAGTAATTATTGACCACCGACTATCTGGGTCGAAACATATTGATATGGTGAAGAAAAGGCTAATTAATTTTTGCCATGTACTTCGTTACATAGCTGTCATCAAATGGGGTCCAACTGAGCGCTCCTTAATACGGCTTTACGAGGCTCTGTTTGTTGGCTACATCCGGTACAGTCTCCCAGTACTCTCTAGTATGAGCATTTCCTGCGTGCGGACTTTAGAGAGCGTGCAAGCGCAGGCACTGAAAATATGCCTTGGACTGCCCAGATGCACCTCTAACAAATGCACAATTGAAGAGAAACACGCTCGCTGGATGAGAGGCCGGACTGCAGTTTTACAAGTGCACTCCGCTGCCATCAGTCGCAAGTACCGACAGGATATGCCCTCCCATATCGTCCCACCCAACCACCATGGACGATGGATAAACCTTTGGTGCACCTTTGTGTTCCCGGAATACGAAAGAAATCAATGGTACCAATTAGTGGACTCAAACAACTTACTCTGGCACACATCTGGTCAGAATATCCAAGTTATATTCACGTATACACCGATGGATCTGTGTCAGCACAGGCATCCGCTGCAGCTGTGGTCATACCAGCTCAGAAAACGACTCTGCATTTGCTTTTGGGACATACCTCTACATCAACCGCGTCCGAACTTGTAGCCATTCGGGAATCTATTTGCTATATATGTGGGGAACCACCTCAAAAATGGTGTATATTCACGGACTCGAAGACTGCATTACAAATTTTGGAAAACTTCTTACGCCACACTGCCTATCAGTCCCTGGAACTAAACATTATGGAGCTCATCACATCTGCCCAGCTGCAAGGCCACATGATAATGTTTCAATGGATCCCTGCCCACTGAGGCCTCCATGAGAATGAGCAGGCCGATGTTGAAGCGAAAAGCGCACTCATCAATGGCTTCCAAATAGCTGTGCCTTTTTCAAGAGTGGATACGACGTGTCTTCTAAAGAGTTGTATGAATATTGCTACAGCAGCTTACTGGGCTCAACCAGACGCCCGACACATCCGTCTAAGAAGGCTCGATTGAACATTTAAATTTAATGTTCCGCGTGATATTCCGCGTCATGAGGCATGCTTGATATATAGACTTCGTTTAAACGTGGCTTTCACGCGCAAGTACTTACATTTAATTGGACAGATGGACTCACCGGAATGTTCAACTTGTGGCATCCCAGAGACTGTGGACCATGTATTATTGGTGTGCCCAGAGTATGCGAACGAAAGAAATGTGCTAGCTGCTTCCTTGAAGCGTTTAGACAAGAGGCCTCTGTCGGAGGAACTGCTGCTGGGCGCTTGGCAGGACAAAGGGAAGGGCGTCCAGGCAGTGCGTGCTCTTTGCCGTTATTTGAGCGCCAGCGGACTTGATTCGCGCTTGTAAAGCAAGCTGCTGTGTCTGTATACATATTTCATATGCCTTCTCCCACATCGTCACCCATCATGGCCTTCTTTCTTCTCTCCTTCCCCTTCCCCAGTGCAGAGTAGCAGGCCAGATTTGAATTATTCGGGCCAACCTCTCTGCCTTTTACTTTCAATAAATCCATCTATCTATTCCCCCTTTCCATAGTTTCTCATGCTTTCTTGACCTCGTCTCGTCCTTCGTCCCTGGTGGAACGTCTGACTGTTTTTCCCTGTTGCCAATCTCGTTACGATCCTGACTACTTTGGCTGCTGTAGAGATCTGTATAGAACTCCTCGGCTACTTTGACTATCTTGTCCATATTCGTGATGACGTTGCCCGCCTTGTCCCTTATCGCATACATCTGGTTTTTGCCTATGCCCAATTTCTTCTTTACCGTCTTTAAGGCTTCCCCCGTTCCTTACAGCATGTTCAATTTTCTCCGTGTTATACTTCCTTATATCAGCCACCTTACGATATTGATTAGCTTTGATATCTCGGCCAATTTGATCTGTTCTGTTCGAATGGAAGCTTTCATACTCTGGCGTTTCTTAATCAAATCTTTCGTCTCTTTAGACAGCTTACCGGTATCCTCTATAACTATCCTACCGCCTACTTCTACCGCACACTCAGTAATGATATCTCTGAAATTATTGTTCATTGCTTCTAGGGTAATGTCGCCATCCTCGGTTAGAGCTGAATATCTATTCTGTAGCGAGATCCTGAATATTTCTGCCATCCCCCTCACCGCTAATTCGTTGATGGGTTTCTTTCCTACTAATCTGTTGCGTTCCTTCTTCAGATTTAGGCTAATTCGGGACCTCACCATCCTGTGGTCACTGCATCGCACTTTCCCGATTACCTCTACATCTTGCACAATGGCGGGGGTTGAACACATTGTTAAGTCAATTTCATTTTAGTCTCCCCGTTAGGACGTTTCCATGTTCATTTCCGGTTCTTTCGTTTGCTGAAGAAGGTATTCATGATTCTTAAGTTATTGCGCTCTGCAAACTCAACTAGTAACTCCCCCCTGTTATTCCTAGAACCGATGCCATAGTCACCTACTGCCTGGTCTCCTGCTTGCTTTTTCCCTACCTTGGCATTGAAGTCGCCCATTCGTTTTCAAGCTGCTCTTGTTTCCGAGAGTTAAATCGCGCTCTCTGATAGATGACATTCTTTCGAGGTAGGAAATGCTTTTCAAAAGCACTCACCACGGCGGAGTATGATGCCATCTGTTCGTCTGTCAGTTTCAAAGCAGCGAGCACGTCCTCCGCTTCTTCGCCCATGGCGTAGAGTAATGTGTTGATTTGCGTCGTCTCGTCCTGTCTTGTCAGACCGGAGATAAGTCGGTAGCGTTCCCACCTGCCGTGCCATCGTGTCCAATCTTCGGGCTTGCGGAAATCGAGCTTTGTCGGCAGTTCCACGGCGAGCGAATTGAACGTCATTTTCAGAGTGCTGCTCGCGCACTCTTCGTTCGCGCCGCGAGTGTCTGGCATGACGCTGCGGCCGCTTACGTTGGGCTCTCTGTCCTTCTGGGTGTCACACTGCGTTGGTTATCCCGCCGCTGCCACCATGTGGTAGACGTAGCCGGTTAACAAGCAAAACTGTTTATTTATACATCAGGTAATGGCGTCCGTTTTCGCTCTGCTTGGCGCGATTGCCCATGCCGGGGTCTCTCGGCGGTCCGCCTGGTTAGCTTGCCGCTTGGGGCGCTGTCGTCAGTGGCGTTCACAAGAGTGTGAAAGAGGGCCGTACCAGACTGTGGACTATAAATTGCTGACCGGAACCGGTTGTTTTTCCAGCGGGCTTGAAACTAGCTTCATTTAGCTCAGCTATACCGAATTACTTAGCAATCATTACTCCTTCCCCCGACAACCCCGCTTCTCACTTACCCGTTGACCAGAAGCTTGTTCCGATGATCAGCGCTTCTTTGAACGCCTCGCAATGCCAGATCTTGATGAGCCTATTGTCTCAGCACGTCTCCGTCTTTGATTTCGCGCAGTCCGACGGCTCGCAACATTTTCCTATGTCTCGCTCACGCCATAGAATTGACACGGGATCTGCCCATCCGATCCGTCAAAAGCCATCAGAGCGTAAGATCATCACCGAGCAAGTCCAAGACATGTTGAACAGGGACGTAATACAGGAATCCTCCAGTCCTTGGGCTGCTCCCGTGATACTGGTAAAGAAAAAATACGGAACATGGAGGTTCTGCATCGACTGTCGTCGCCTCAACTCCATCACTAAAAAGGATGTGTATCCTCTCCCGCTCATCGACGATGCCATAGATTGCCTTTTCTCCGCGTCTTATTTCTCTTCAGTTGATTTGCAATCTGGGTATTGGTAGATTCTGATAGACCCTGCTCACAAGAAAAAAGCTGAATTTGTTATTCCGGATGGCCTATTTCAATTTAACGTGTTCCCTTCGTCCACGGTGTAAGTGTCTTTGGCCGATGTAATGCGCCGGCCAGTTTGAAAGATTTATGGACACAATACTTCGTGACCTGAAGTGGGAAATCTGCATGTGCTATTTAGACGATGTTATTTTTGGCCGGACTTTTACTGAACATAACACGAGACTCGCTATTGTTTTAGATTGCCTGCAAAAGGCTGGCCTTGTCCTGAATTCTAAAAAGTGCCGTTTTGGCGAACGTCAAGCGCTGGTACTCCGGCATCTCGTCGACTGCGATGGAGTTCGGCCAGATCCACAGCATGCTGCAGCAGTTGCAGCATTCCAACGACCCCAGACTCAAAAGGAGCTCCGCAGTTTTTTGGGGCTGTGTTCTTACTTTCTACGATTCATCCCAGGGTTTGCCGACGTCGCCTACCCTCTGACGTCCCTTCTACAAAAGGACGTCCCTTTCTACTGGACCTCAGATTGTGACACGTCTTTCCGCCAGCTAAAGTTTCTGCTTACGGCACACCCTGTACTACGGCACTTCATCCCCTCCGCTCCGACTGAAGTCCACGCTGATGCAAGTGGGATTGGTGTTGGCGCTGTGCTTGTGCAACGTTCAGCAACGGGCGAGCATGTAATTGCGTATGCAAGCCGTTCCCTCAGCAAACCTGAGCGTATCTACACTTTTACGGAGCAGGAGTGTCTCGCTATAGTTTTCACTGTTCAGCGATTTCGGTGCTACCTATATGGATGCCATTTCACGGTTGTGACGGACCATCATGCCCTATGTTGGTAACCTTCGTGATCCTTCTGGTCGTCTGCCACGCTGGGCCCTTCGTCTGCAGGAGTACGACTTCACTGTTTCATACAAAAGTGGCCGCAAACACGCTGATGCAGACTGTCTTTCACGTCTTCCTTTTACTACGACCGAATGGGACTCTGCTGATTTAGATCACTACATCGCCTCCGTCGAGCCCGAGTTTCCCGACGCCTCGGCTCTGCGGACTGCGCAAGAGACCGACATAAGCCTCGAGCCACTGCTTGCGGTGGCGCGGGATTCCACTGCTTCCAGCCCATTTTGTCTCTGTGATGGCCTTCTGTACAAAAACGCTTACTCAAGCGCCGGCACGAATTTTCTGTTTGTGGTTCCCGAGAGCTACCGCTCGTGCATCCTACGTGCCATGCACGACGACCCCACTTCCGGTCACCTGGGTTCTGCACGAACGCTTCATCGTGCCCGCGACCGGTTTTATTGGCTAGATGCGCCAGACGACTGAGCGATATGTGGCGAGCTGCACTGAGTGCCAACGACACAAACGTCCTACGTCCACGCCACAGGGCCTGCTGCATCCTGTGACTCCACCACGTAGTCACTTGAGAAAGTCGGAATTGACCTTATGGGTCCCTTTCTGAAGTCATCCGATGGAAATCTTTGGATCGTGGTTTGTGCCGACTATCTCACCCGCTACTGCGAAATGGCAGCTCTTCCTTCAGCCACCGCTCACCACGTGGCCCTGTTCTTGCTCCGTTCTGTGATCCTCGGCCATGGACCTCCGCGAGTGATCATCAGTGATCGAGGTCGCCAGTTTATGGCAGATGTTGTGGAAGAGCTTCTCCGTTTGTGTGCGTCGCATTGTCGGCATTCCACACCATATCACCCTCAAACCAACGGCTTGACGGAGCGCACAAAACCGCACACTCGTCAACATGCTATCTATGTACATCGCATCTAACCACAAGAATTGGGATAATATACTGCCGTTTTTAAAGTTGGCATTCAATACTGCAACACATGAGACGACCGGGTACAGTACAGCCCGTTCTTCCTTCTATATGCCCGTCCTTCCCGGTATTGTCTACACACCATTCTTCCTTACTCCGTTCATGACGAACTGTGCATCGCGGAAATTCTTTGTCGAGCCGAAGAAGCTCGCCGTCTCGCCTGTTTTCGAATTTTCGCTTCGCAAGAGCGTTCAAAAGCTCGGTACGACAGCCGGCATAATCATGTGTCTTACCCCTCTGGAGACTTAGTGTGGCTTTGGCGACCTCTCCGAAAGCGTGGTTTAGCCCAGTAAATCTTGGAGCATTACGCTGGCCCTTACGTTGTGCTCGAGCGCGTCAGCGAAGTGAACTACCGAACACACGTATGACAGCCACTGGTCGTCGCTCAGTCACAACCGAAGTTGCCCATGTCGCCCGGATGAAGCCGTGTCACTCTCGTGGAAGCGAATAACTACCTCGACCGGGGGGGGCTTCGTCTGCCCAGGGGGAAAATGTAACAGTCCTGAAGAAGATGAAGCTTACAGCACAAGTGAAGGAGAACGACATTGGAAAAGACTCTCGTGCCGGACGCAGTGCTTTTGACCAGCTGAGCTGCCTGCACTATCGTCCTGTTGCTCAGCGCTCCGACGTCTTACCCCCGTCGTAACAATATTATTGTTCTGAAGTAGCATAGAATTCAGTGTCTTTTCTCTTTCTCTCTTTATAACATAGTTTTGTGGCTTAGACTTGTTACCGCTGTCGGGTTTCGCGTGACAAGCCACTATGATGGCTTAGGCGAACCTGACTTTTGTTAATGTGCAATCAGATTTGTTAATGAGGGTAATAATATTATCATTGTATTTCATTAAACATATCCCAGGCTTAAAAAGACACGAAGAAAGCTGCACGACCAGAAATAAAGTGGCCGATGGAACACGTGGCCGATAGTCCGATGGGCTGCATTTTCAAGGATTTTAGTGGAGTGCGTCACGATATGTTGCATCCTTCCGAGCTGGCGCTAAAGTGCACTGAGCCATAATTTGGTCATCTTCTATGAAAACGCTTAAGGTCTTCGGACTAAGGAAACTGAATTTCTTTGTAGCGTTGTGGCCTGTTGTTATCCCGCTTTGTAGTTACCGAAACCTGGCTCTGAAGCGATATCCCTTCTAGTGATTTCTTTTTCAATGATTATTCTGTTTTTCGAAGCGACCCCCTTGAAACAAGACCTAAACAAAAAGGAGGGGGAGTGGTCATTGCTACTGACACTCCTCTACAGTGGGTTCGACATTATAATGTGGAAACCGCTCTAGAATGTGTGTGGCTTGAGCTCACTTTAAATCGGCATGAAAAACATTTACTGGCAGCTTTCTACATTCCTCCTAATCTGCCTCCTCCTGCCGACGATGATGTACTTTACTCTATCGACCATGTTATCACTTCCCATAGTAAGCAGAAATTACTACTTTTGTGATTTTTTAATACTCCAGGTGTCAAATGAAACTCCTTGAATTCTTCTAACAATAATCATTATGTAGTAAGTAATTGCAGCCTCTTATTTGATGTTATAGTTTTAACTCTTTGCAGCAACACAATTTCATAGAAAACTGTTGAGGCAGTAGTAGGGGACAGCGGCAGGTAGACACCGCAAGCAGCACGGTAAACGCAAGTATTTTTCCATTCGCAGGAGAGCTGCGCAGCCGACCTCGGTACCCCCCTCACGTGGCCTCCTACGTCCCCGTCCTCGTGCCTAAGCACTTGGTATTGGGGGTCGGATCCCAGGAGCTGTCTGGAGAGCGCTACTCACGTCGGCGACTCGCGCCACCGAGCCCGGACTCGGCCGAAGAGGAATCTCTGCGGTCAGCCGAGGAGCCGCGCCCCTATGGCTCGTCCGGGGAGCCATCCGAGTCGGCTGAAGAAGATGGGGTGCCACGCATGCGCCTGGTCTATGCTCGTCGGCCCAATGCGGCACGCAGACCGGTGACACTTTGGATTCCACGGGCCTCCCGAGGTGCAGACCCGCCGCTGTCAACCACCCACTGGCGGGGCATGGACCAGCCAGACACCAACCAGAGAGGTCGAATACGACGGCGTCGTGCTGCGGCTCCTGCCAAACCTTTGGTGACGACGGCCAAAGCGGCGGCCTCAGGCTTTATCCCTATAGCTGGACCGTTTGGCGGCCAGGAACTAGCTTACTCGGCCTTCCTGGACGGTGGTTCGTCGGCGCCTTTTCCTGCAGGGTTCTCGAGCTACGCCAGCCCCAGCAGGCAACAGCATGCCAAGCAGGCCTATGGTGGAGGCTTCGACTATGGAAGGTCGACCACGAGCGCCTTCTCGGCCGGGTATGATTCCCTAGGAAGTGGCAACTTCCAGCTCATTCGTGGCGGAGTTTATGCAGACGACCAGGCTAGTTCCAGCCATGTGCCTTACTACGTGCAAGGGCCGAGTAGCGGTTACCCAGCCTACTCATTTGATGAAGATGCTGGTGGGCCTGTTCTGGGCTTCCAGGGCTTCGAGCACTTCGGCAGTCCTCTGCATAACGCCCTGAGCAAGCACTCTCACGTGGTGGGCGCTTCGACAGAGCACCAGACGCAAACCTCCAAGCCGCCAGGTGCCAACGAAGACCAGATACGCTCCACGGAATAGGAGTTTGTCCAAAGATCTAAGACGGTGGCCAGCTCAACTGCGAAGGTGCAAAGGTCATGCGTTGGCAGCAGCTCTGGATGTGTCGCGAGAAGACGCACCAATCGTTTTACCCGTATATGGGCCAAAGCGCGCTCAAGGCCGTTCGGTTGTGTTTTCGCCCATAGCATTGCATCTGAGCTGTAGTGAAGATGACTTAGTGGGCAGTTGCTGTGCCATCATACTGCCCGGGAGCATCAGCTACTGTGCCGACCGCAGATGCTTGATTCGAAGGCGTGCTGCATTTCAGTACGTGGTTGTGCTGTGCAGACAGTGGCCCTGGCGAGCGCCAATCGTCTTTGTATTATAACGTATTTTGTACAGTTGATGAGAAAATAATGGCACAGTATTCCCAGATCATGTTAATTATGCATCGTTTCGAATTTGGCAGCCGCAGTGATGACTTTAGATTGCAGCAGAATCTTGAAGCTTGCTTTCGCTAGTATGAGAACCCCGTTACTGACTAGACTCAGCAATGGTACATACACCAATTTCAAGTGGCTCCTCCATGTAGCACCCAAGTATTGCGATGCATGTTTAATGGATTTCATTGCAACAAAGCCACATCGTTCCTTCCGTCATTGCTTGGCGAAACTACGGTCATTGTACTGTTGTTTTCAAAATACCCCTTCCCCCCCTCCAAGCTTGCTTTCACTTCTTTGAATAAAATAATGACGTTCATGTTTCCTGCTATGTGGGCTCCTGATTTCATATTTCCTAATGTGATTATCTTCACTGCTGATAGCTTTGGCCATATTCCGACATCGTTTTGGCAGCTGCAAAGCAAGTCTCTTGTTCATGGGCTTGATATGTGCACATGATTCACAGACGTACAGTCGTGTGCAAAACCCAAGACCACACTTCCCAGTGCGATTACAGTTCCATGTAAAAAGGCGCGCCTGACGGAAGTGCTCGGGCAAGCAGGCAAGCATATCAAAGGGGGGGGGGGGGGGGTGATTCATATCTCGAACAATTCTATCCTCTAAAACAGCTGCTCCAGCGTTAGAGGAAGTTCGTTAGCATTTCTGTGAATTTGTGTGGTTTCTCCACTCTTGTGCATAAGTGCACATACATAGAACAAGTCCTTTTGAACGAACCGAAAAAAATGCTATAGAGTGGGCGCTGTTGTCGCCGTACGCGCCGATAGCGAGAGTGCCAGGCACCTTCTACTTACGAAGTGGGTGTGGCCGGCAGAAAGCAGCCGATCCCGACGTTGGCCCATTCGAAAGCCCATATCATAAGTGAAAGCTTCTACAACCCTTATCGGGACAATCAGGCACCGAGGTGGCTACCCTTCTGAGCTTGTTTTTTGCTGAGTTTGCAAGTAACGATATCTTTATCGCAGTTTTTCTTTTTTAAATTTTCAGAGTAATGCACTCAAAAGCAAAATGTGGGCTTTGTATCATAAGCTGATTTCTGCTGCGCACTGGCACTTTACGAAATGAAACATGTATTGTAGTCCCGGTATCGGCGATGAAGGCAACAATATATCCGCGTCCCGCAATTTTTTTGCTTCGGTTATGATCAGCTCTAACAATGCGAGCATGAAATGACTGCGCACGCATGCGCGCGGGCGTGCGTGCGTGCGTGCGTGCATGTATGTGTGCGTGCGCGCGTGCGCGTGCGTACATGCAAGCACACTTTGTGCACTTGCTCTTCCGTGACTGCACACATGAAGAAAACATCGATGAATACTGGGCACAGCTGTTGCACGAGTAATTTGCGCGAACAATTATCGGGTGTTGAATACGAATTAAATATTAACACGATATCGGTAAAGGCCCGGTTCTCCGAAAATCCGGCGTCGGAGGCCATTCGTGGCGCTACGAGAGAAAAGTCACGAGCATGGCTCTGGCAGACATGACCGAGCATTGACTGGTGCCAACTTGGGTCTCTCGTTTGACATAGGACGGTTATGTCAGAATCAGCCTGCCAGGACACGTTACCTTTATAGGCCACGGCAGGCACGTTAATTAGGGCGGGGTTTTATATGTTGGCTGGTAGCCTATGCTATCGCGTCAAACCCTTAAAAGCGGAGCTAAGTGTCCCGCATAATTCTTGCTTGTGCTAGATTAGAACATCGCATTCATCTGTAGTGAAAAAGCTTATTCAATGAAACGAAAAAGGATCTTGAAAGTGACTTAAGTTTCCTCTTTAATTTGGCTTCTGGCATGCTGGGTAGCAACAAAGGCATGCTCAGGACGACAACCTGACGACAGAGAGGCTTCGTATAAAGCTTGCGCGATTGTGCGCGGTCACGTGCGCTCACAGGGCTTCTTTGCGCGATGAATTTCCGAACGCCCGATGATTCAACCCCCCGTTGCAATTGCATACAAACTCTTTGAAAAAAAAATGCAAGAAAGAGCACGCACAGGAAGTGGGCAGCCAAACTGAGTCATAGGAGTAATCCAGGCTAATCGAGGAGACAATCGATGAGCTGCGAATTCGTTCCACTGTTTTCCAATTCGCCGCCAGCTTCGTAGAAAAAAGCACTTATTTCGGCTACGTTTTAGAGGTAGCCCTTAGATACATGTACGAGCGTTGACCCTGCATTTCTGATTCTAAGAACTGCAGACTTGGGTTGGGCCTCAAGACATTTTTTCACCTTTTTCCCCTGGGAACATGAGGCATATTTAAGACTAAAAATGTCATTTTTTTTGTCATGCACATCTGTTCAGTGGTGCGCGTCGCAAACAAACAAGGCAGCGTTGCGACTATCGCTAGCTCAACGGAGTAACGGAGTCTGACAAGTTTTCTATAAACCTGTGAGAGGACCCGATTAACCAGGTAGCTCCGGCAAAACACATAACCATGCTGGATCTAGGCTATTGGCATATTCAGTTGGGAAAACTTGCCCAGGCATACATAGCATCTCTCACCTGAGCTTGACAATAGGCTTCGGAAGTTATGCCATTTCGACTCAAATATTTCTCAAGCATGCACCTGATAATCAACCAAATTCTTGTGCCACATTTATATTATACAAGTACATGTAAAGATGCTATGTGAATCTTCTCACCGACGCGGGAAGAGAGCCTCACCTATCCAGCTGTAACAGGAATCGCTGTTAATGCCGCTAAGTGCTATTTCGCACAAACAGAGGGACGGTTTCTCGAGCGTATAGTTTGGTAACGAAAACAAAGCGCAGATCTAGAAACGCTCAGAGCCGTTTAAGAATTTCGGTAACTCAAAAGAAAAAAAAAAAACAGGAGGGCAATAACCTACAATTACTGGGATTATGTTTCCGAGTATGCATTGCCACTCCTAACAAGAAAAGCATGCGACGCCGAGGATGCTAACGGTAGGAGAATGCTTGGCGAAGGCGTTGGAAGACTTCATTTTTGCTACTGGTGCCTAAGATGACGCAGTCGGAGCGTATTTAGCACAGGCGGGGAGAGCAAATGGTGCCCCATTTCATTCCTGAGCATGAAGAACGAAGCCTGCAGAGGAAGTTTGACGCTAGGCTGTTCCGTGCACGGTTAGTACGTCCCACAATCCCTTGACATTTCTTGTTCCGACCACACCACTCTGCACGAAGAGGTGTGCACAGGGTATCCAGAAATAAAACAAAAAATTATGGGGGTTATGACGGATGCTACCACCCGACAAATAAAGCTCCGCTCTAACCAAGCCGTATGAGCGTGTCTGCATAGCCTATAGAGGTATCTGAATACGATATCAGAATCGGGCTGATTATGATATCCTCCCACGTGAAAGGATAGGCCCCAGTTGGCAGCTCCTGCAAAACGTAACGTCAGGCAACCATGTACGTCTAGACAGTGCATCCTTCCTTTGCTCGCTCATAACGTCAAATTTTCGGTCACCTTTCACGCTGTCGCATTAAAAAATTAGGGGGACACTTAAGCTCCGCCGTGAAGACACGGATCATTGGTTTTCGGCTTTTAAATTTAAATTTTTTATTAACTTTCTATTTTCTATATTTTTATAAATCGATACTTAGCACCAGCAAACGTTGCCTTCTATTCTGAGCAGTTCGATGCGTTGAACGCATTTTTATTTTTTTCCCTAATATTTTAAAACATTAATTTATACTCTCTAAATTTTCTTAATTAGCGTCATCAAACACTGCCTATTCATTCCAAGCATTGGCGCCTTGAACATTGCTTTTAATTTCTTACTTCATCAATTAATTACAATGTTTTCATTACCTCGTCATTGCCTACACACGCCAATCAATCATCAATCACTAGACCACAAATTATCATGATACAAATTTTTTCACGCAACCCCCGATTGTTCCGACACATTTATTTATTGTGTCGGAACAATAAACCCCAACATTGTGTCAACTGCCACTACGCCAACGGCATTTCGGCCGAACAAGCTGTATAAGCTATGACTTAAAAATGGGCTTCTGTAAACAAGATCAGGCATCAAGGCCCATTTTGCTAAACTTGCCTGCCTAGTCCAGGCCATGCAGCAACCTTATTAAAGCCTGAATTGTTCGCGTGGCGTATATAAACTCTTTGTCCTGCGTATACTGATCTCGGGAGGATTGTATGCGGCGTAGGTGTGGGCCGTTTCATTCAAGAAATTAAATTATTCGAATCACATTTTTAACGTCATTTTATCAAGTCATCATCATCAGCCTGACTATACGCCCTGCAGGGCGAAGACCTCTCCCATACTCCTCTAATTAACCCGGTTTTGTGCTAGCTACATCCACTTGACTCCTGCGAACTTCTTAACCTCATCCACCCACCTAACTTTCTGCCGCCCCCTGCTATGCTTTCCTTCCCTTGGAATCCAGTTTGCTACCCTAAGCGACCATCGGTTATCCTCTCTTCGCACTACATGTCCTGCCCATGCCCATTTCTTCTTCTTGATTTCCACTAGAATGTCAGTAACTTGAGTTATTTCTCTGACCCACTCTGCACGCTTCCTATCTCTTAACGTTACCCTACCATTTTTCGTTCCATCAAGTATTTTAAATTAAATAATCCAATAGGCAGATATTCGAGTCTCTACTGGGAATTCCTGAATATTCACAGCAATACGCATTCTCGCCTCCTAATACTGCCGGTTTACGAATACTGTGGTTTGATCAATTACACAAACCAAGGGTTTGAACATTAAAGAAACGCTGTTACCGCTTAAGGGAATGCAGAGTTACAGTACCTATGTTGAGAGTTTCCACACTCTTGTGGAGGGGCTCTGCTGAAGTGGTCAGGTTCGTTGAGTTTTGGCATCGTTTAACTAGGGACAGCCTTTTAACAAAACATTCGGTGTGATTTCAGGCGACAGCTCTAATAATGCGACAACATGTAAGCTGCCGTCGAGGGAAAATCGCGTTCTGTTTCCTTTTAGAATCATAAGGTCACAACCACGTGAACTCGCGGGGGCAATTCAAACATCCCACGACAATCAAGCACTAAAACAGTTATGTCGTCGCAACACAACGCCTACGGGGTCATGACGTCGTTCCACCACGAACCTTTTGCTTGTCACATAGATTACTACCTTCTTAGTAACTCGAGGTAGTAAAAATACAGCTAGTGAAATTTACTGCCCCAGATAGTTTGTAAATAGTACTACCGCCCGTCATTAGTAGGTTAGTGAACGCCATACGCCTTCGTGCATTATAATTACCATTGAAGGCTAGTAGAATATGCGACTTTCTAGGTAGTACGCAGTACTATCTCACTAGGGATTCGTACCACGTAGTTCGCAGTGCATATTATAATATATACATAGTTCCTATTATGGGTTGCCAATAAAAGGTAGTATAGTGTGCAACCCTTTCTTCAGTATAAAATACTACATTGCCTAGAGGTTCTCACTACGTAGGTCCTAGTGCTTACGGCAGCATTAATCTAGTATCAATTTCAGCTACCTGTATGAAGCTAAAATATGCATTGATAGCTAAATTATTTGTGGAAATAATGGGTATTTTAATGAAGTTCTGGTAATTTAGAATAATTGTATTATTTGTAATGTGTGGTCAATGGTCATTGGCTTGAAATTCGGTGCAACATTGAGCTGATGTGCAAACAAGATGTAAACTAATTTTACCTTGTTCGCTCCGGTCTTCAAGCAATGGTGACAACAAACTTTCCTGGCAGCATATGCTCACTTTATTTGTAATTAAAGGCAGCGTGTCTATGCCCTTTTCAAAGGCAGAATACGTCCTGAGAGCTAATGGGCACAGTGGCGATTTGCTCGTAGCACTGCACAAGCGCTTTCGGTGCGCGGTGAATACCCCGCGATTACGTCCAAGCACCTTGGTGTCTTCAAACCCAGTGCATATTGCGTCGTTAGGATTCGCTCGGACGCGCTCCAATGCTGGATGGACATCCTAAAATACAACATTCAAAATAATGAAATTAGAAGGCATAAATGAATTTATAGCCTTACTGGCCTCATCAGGAATTGGGGTTTTTTCTATTACAACCAGTCGCAAACGTTCCACCATTCAATAGCACAGTGATCTGAATAATTACAGAATTGACAAATTTTAAAACTACTTCTCGAATGAGAATTTAAAATAGCAAGAAAGACTTTGAACTTATGAAATTGATGTTTAAAATTTTTGTTTCTTTAAATAATGAGGTCCGCAGTGATATTAAACATACCTGAACTCTGCAGAAAAATTATTACCTTTATTTCATATTTTCAGGTCCTTTCAGATTTTCAAACTGTAAGGTTTTCTTTTAAACACAAATCAACATTCATAGCATTATAATACGACACACACAAATATAAATTTGGGGACGGAAATTCCACGCAAACATTTCCAAAAAAGGAAAGTTTCACAGCGTTAACAAATACACACACACAGGACAGGCGCTGACTCCAACTTTTTTTTCGAAACGACACCTAAATTAAACTACTTCTTCTTCTTCTTCAAAAAAAATCTTAGAATCATTACCAGAAAAGGAAATATCACAGCGCTAACAAATACACACTCCCAAATAGACAAACGCAGGAAGGCGCTCACTCCAGCTGCTTTATATATATATATTTATATATATATATGTATGTGTGTGTGTGTGTGTGTGTGCAAAATGAATCACCAAGAGTTTAAAAACATAACGGTGGATTTATTTCGACGCTTCGACTGGGGTCCGTTCTTTCTCAAGAATGAAGGAAATATATATATATATATATATATATATATATATATATATATATATATATATATATATATATATATATATATATATATATATATCATCATCATCATCAGCCTAACTATACCCACTGCAGGGCGAAGGCCTCTCCCATATTTCTCCACTTAACCCGGTTCTGTGCTAGCTGCATCCACTTGACCCCTGCGAACTTCTTAACCTCATCCGCCCACCTAACTTTCTGCCGACCCCTGCTACGCTTTCCTTCCCCATATATATTGTAGGGGTGTGTTTATTCAGTCGACGCAGATGGCTCCAGCTGCTCGGGAAGAACTCGCAGCGGGGCGTCAAGCGTAGCGAATCACGAAGACAACGACCAACTTCTTCGTTCTTGAGAGCGCCAGCACGCGTCGCATGTTAGTGGCTATAACGATGATGATTACCACACTACAATATATATATATATATATATATATATATATATATATATATATATATATATATATATATATATATATATATATATATATATATATATATATATATATAATATATATATATATATATATAATATATATATATATATATATATATATATATATATTTTTTTTTTGAGAAAGCTTCATTTTGCTGTCGTTTCGAAAAGGAATTTGGAGTCAGCGCCGGTCCTGTATATGCCTGTTTGAGTGTATTTGTTAGCGCTGTGAATCTTTCCTTTTCTGTGAACGGCACCAACTAGCCCAGCAATTGAGCCTACTTGAATAAATCATTTTCAGTTTGCGACAAGGTGTCAGCAATTTCTCAAACTGCATACAGATTACAGAAAGCTATCTCTAAAGACGTACGTAGCACTAGCATCCAATAATCCACGTTATTCTTGTGGTCCCTTAATCGCCGTGCAAAGTTCCCACTCTCCCCTATATATAAGTAATCGCCGTCTGCGCATGGGATTTCATAGATGACGCCGGGAAGCTTTTCTCTGTCTATCCTGTCTTTGACGGACACCAACTGGTGACGAAGTTTGCACGCGGGAACGTGAGACACTTGCACATCATATGTGCGAAGAACCCGCGCCAAAGACTCACTCACACCAGGCACGGCGATTAAGGGACCACAAGAACGACGTCAAAAACAAGAAGGTCAGTTTTAACGCACTTGCAGAACACGTGGAAGCAACGCAGCATAAGATCGCCTGGGACGATGCGTCAATCATTGGAAAAGAACAGGTCATCACGCCAATATCTGGAATCCCTGTTGATTCAAACGACGAAACGTACACCTAATCGCAACGCCGGTAATCTTCCGCCCACGTACGCGAGATGCCTGGGACGATTAGTGCAACGCACTTAAGGATCGTGCTTTGAACATCCAGTGAACAAGGCTTCCGTGTGGAAGCCGAAACGTCTTGTTTTTTGACAATTACCTTCTTGGTCGGCGCCCCTTAACCCTTCATGAATTTACCCGACCAGACAAGATTTCGTCAAACTTTAGATTTCAAAACAGAGTGGACAGTGAGCGCACTAGAGTCGTCTGTCTCCGACGACAGCCTGCAGGAGGAACTACAGCGGGGCTGCCGCGCTGTAGTGGTCTTCAAGACACGCTAGTACGAACGCTTTGGGTGCCGCTGAAGCTGCAAGCAGCATTGCCCAAGCGTTTTTTTTTTTTTCGGGTTTCCCCCTTTGTCTTTTAGTGGCGCATTTCGGGCAAATACTTTAAACTTTTTCTGACCCTTTCTTACCAGACCCCTCGATATAATTCTCTATAGTGCATTAAACTCCTGTCATCTTTCTTCTGGACGACGTTAACGCGAGAAGCACTCAATGCTCTCGGCTATTGTCTGAGTTGCAGCCTTGTACATATATGTAAATGAAGGGTTTTTTTGTTACTGGAAGAAAAAAACCCCGGGCGTGGCACAGCGGTAAAGCGCTCGGCTGGGGATGCAAGGGATATAGGTTGGATTCCCGGATGGGGAGTAATTTTTTTTGTAATGAGGAGGAGTTGCTCATCTCTTAAGCGCTGCTGGGCAACGCCGGCAGAGCTTGGCGAGGGGGCTGCGCAGCTGGCCTTGGTTGTGACGTCACGGCATACGCGAAGCTCGGCTCCGACCCTCGTAGTGAAGCTTTTCACTTCGAAATCGATAAAAATACCATAATGAATCACATGCAATAAAGTGTGAATGTCTGTTACTAGTTCGTGAAGTTGTGTCTAGCATGAACGCTTCGGACGAAAATCGTGCTGATTGTTTATCAGCAAATTATTTTGATTCATACGGGCCATAATGTGAGTGTAAAGAATGTGCTCGAGCAGTTTACAACTGATTTAAGTTAGCGAAATGGGCCGGTAGTTGCTGAAAAGTGTATTAGCGCCAGATTCAGGTATTGGTAGAACATAGGCTAATTTCCAGTCATCAGGCACATATCCAGAATCAATTGATTGCTGAAATATAAGGGAAAGTATAACAGCTGAAAGCTCACTTGTTAGCTTTAAAAGTTAGCACTCACGCCAACGAGCCCTGGATTAGTCTTCAACGGTGGACGGCCTATAGCGCCTTTCACGCCATGTGCGGTGATGATAATGGACGAGTATGCAAACGGGATGCTTAACTTGGGGAGCGTAAGAATCGGAGATTGGATGTTCTTGTGTGAATACGCGCTGGTAAAGTGCCGGTTAAAGTGTTCGGCGCACTCCTCTGGTGGTAGTACGTTGCCATCTGTACCTGCCATGGCTAGAATCAACTGATTTTGCTTAGGATTTACCACATTCCAGAACTTCTTCGGATCTGTTTTTAAAAGATTCGGGAGAATGCCTTTAAAATAGTCCTTTTTCGCATCAGGAACTGTTTTTTTTTGGCAAGCAGGGAAAATTTCTTTGTATTCCTGCCAATGTTCATTGGCATTTGACCGACTATATCCTGTTTAGGTGCTTTCCAACATCCAGAGAGAACCATGGAGCTAAAGATCCGGTTCTTCTTTTCTTCCAATTTCACTCCTCTCCCGATTACATGGACCATTCGCTCTAATTGCTGAATACATAATTTATTTACAGCTATATACACACTGCAGCACAACTTCTTTTCTGTCAGGGTGCGTCCTCTCGTCACGGCACCCGAAACCCGTATCCTTCGCCGCGTCGCTCGGACCCCCCGGAGTTTCTCTTCCCCCTCTACGGGTTCTCCTCTTCCGCCGTCTTTCCGGTGTCACGACTCACCGTAGCAGCAGTCCCAAGCTCCCGTCGAATTCCTGGAAAACCACTCGCTGGCAAGAGTTGGGGTGGTTGAGGGAGGATCGGGTGTCCTCGGTAGCGACGCTTTTCTACGGCCGACATCGCTGGCCGTCCATGCGGCGCCAGACCTCCTCCCACGTTCAGACAGTTCACAGGGAGACGTCACGCCCCTCCATTTGCACGCACGCACATGCACACAAACGCAGACGAATACACATATACACACGTCTTTCCAGCCGTTCGTTTGTTCTGCATGCAATCAGGGCGCTTCAAACACGCACTTAACAAATGGGTCGCTTTCTCGAGATGTTATTGTACATTTGGGCACCCATGAATGTTCTATGGACCTTTTCTGGCAAGGCTGGCGAAGACGTGGGCGACTGGCTCACCAATTACCAGCGGGTGAGCAAGTACAATCGCTGGGATGCCACTGTAATGCTGGCAAATGTTTTTTTCTTGGACTCCACAGCTCTGACATGGTTTGAGAACCATGAAGCGTCCTTAACGAGCTGGGAGCGTTTTGAAGAGGAGATTCGAAATTGTTTTGGGGATACCACGGCAAAACGGAAATGCGCTGAGCAGACTTTATTCCAGCGAGCCCAAGGGCCTGGTGAAACATGCACAATGTACATAGAAGAGGTCCTAAAACTCTGCAAAGCGGTGGATCCGACCATGTCCGACGAAGACAGAGTTGGCCACCTCTTAAAGGGCATCGCGGTGGACGTATACAACTTTTTAATTACAAAAGAAAACTTGGATTCTCCCACGGCCGTGATCAAGCCCTGTCGTACGTTCGAAACTTTAAAGCTGCGTCGCATAACCCCGAAATTAGGCCGTCTGCCTAACGTGACCACTGTTGCAAGCGTGGATTCTCACGAGCATTCACATGAGCCCCCGCATTTGGCCGACATGATTCGCCAAATTGTCCGTGATGAGCTCTCCCGCCATCAAGATGTGAACCGCAGTGCAATCCCCTGTGATAGCTGCTCCCTGCAGGCAGCTCCCATCCAGCGCTCTTCTTGGCGTTCTACCGCTCCTCCTCCCGTCCGTAACCACCCAAACGACTCATATGGCCCTGCTCCCCCAGCTCGTACCCACTACAGGGCGCCACCTCCTCCGCAACAACCCCAGCGGCTGGACTTTGTTGATCGCTTCGATCCTGTTACCGAGGACTATTATTTGGACCCGTCTTTTACCGCTGTGGTATGCCTGTCCACATATCCAGATTCTGCCGCCGCCGGAACCCGCCACCACGCTACCAGCGCCAATGGTGGAATCGCCGTTCTACTACCGTGAGTCCAGAAGTCCGTGACCCGACCTATCCCCCTCCTTCGGGCTCCTACCGTTACGTACCACCACGCAACGACTCACCAGTTTCTGATCGCAGCCTGACTCCTCCTGCCCGCCGCTCCCGACAATCGCCTTCTCCCCGCCGTTCTTCTCCGCCACCGGGAAACTAGCGTGTGCGGCCGATGAAGGTACGGTCGCCAGGTCATCGATATTGTCGCGTGGTTTGAAACTCGCCGACTATGAAGAACGGCTTTCTATGCATATCGCCGCGTTCAGTGACGGCGTTGCTCGTTCAACTAGACGTCCAGATCATGCTGATTCCCAGTTTCAGTCCATGATAAATCAATTGCTACCCACCAACGATCGCCGAATATTGATGGAGGTTCTTATGAAACATGCGGACGTGTTCGACTTTGCTCGAGATCAGCCACCACCGATTCCGCCTTCCCGCACCCATCACATGATCGACACTGGATCTGCACACCCGATTAGACAGACACCATACCGTGTTTCACCTTCAGAACGTAAGATAATTGACGAACAGGTCCGTGATATGATGCAAAGAGGAATCATTCAGGAATCATCTAGCCCATGGGCCGCCCCTGTGATTCTCGTGAAAAAGAAAGATAACACCTGGTGATTTTGTGTCGACTATCGCCGCCTCAATACTGTCACCAAGAAGGATGTTTACCCGCTCCCGCGTGTTGATGATGCCATTGACTGCCTCCATTCAGCTTCCTACTTTTCATCTGTTGATTTACGGTCCGGATATTGGCAGATACCGATGCATCCGAAAGACAAGGAGAAGACGGCATTCGTGACTCCCGATGGGTTGTATGAATTTAACGTGATGCCTTTCGGCCTATGCAACGCTCCGGCTACCTTTGAAAGATTTATGGACACTCTTTTGCGTGGACTGAAGTGGCAAATTTGCATGTGTCACCTAGATGACGTAGTAATCTTCGGGAGGACCTTCGCCGAGCATAACAGCCGTTTAGCTGTGGTCCTTAACTGCATGGAGGAAGCGGGTCTTGTGCTGAACTCTAAGAAGTGCCGCTTCGGTGAACGACGGATCGTTGTGCTTGGGCATTTGGTTGACAAAGACGGTGTTAGGCCTGACCCACAGAAGACTGAAGCTGTCAGTTGCGTCAAAGAGCCCAAGTCTGTGAAAGAACTCAGGAGCTTCCTGGGACTTTGCTCTTACTTTCGACACTTCATCCCTAAGTTTGCTGAAGTAGCCTACCCCCTCACATGCCTTTTGCAGAAGGATATTCCTTTCAAATGGACTCCTGAATGTGATTCTGCGTTTCGCCAGCTCAAGTTTCTTCTTACCTCGCGGCCCATACTGCGTCATTTCAGCCCGACAGCTCCCACTTAACTCCACACTGACGCAAGTGGAATCGGCGTGGGTGCTACAACGGCATGGCGGAAACCAACACGTTGTCGCTAACGCAAGTCGCACCCTTAGCAAGTCTGAACGCAACTATACCGTGACGGAGCAAGAGTGCCTTGCCGTCGTTTTTGGCGTACAGCGGTTTCGCTCGTACCTTTATGGACGTTCCTTTACAGTCATCACCGACCATCATTCGCTTTGCTGGCTGGTGAATCTACGCGACCCCCGCGGTCGGCTGGCCCGCTTTACTTTACAGTGTCTTACAAAAGTGACCGCCAACACGCTAACGCTGACTGCCTCTCGCGGCTGCCCCTCGCAACTACCCTCTGCGATGACAACTTTGACGACTATCTTGCCGCCGTTTCCGTACAATTTCCGGATCTTGACACTTTCAAGCGAGAACAACGAAAAGATCAAGACTTGGTATCACTTTTTGAAAAAGCTCCTGATCCGGTATCTGCGAAGCCTTTCTGCATTCGCGATGGTTTGCTGTATCGAAAAAATTACTCGTCTGGTGGTGCACGCTTTCTGCTAGTCGTTCCGGCTAGCCTCTACTCCTCTGTTCTACACTCTATGCACGATGACGTTACAGCTGGGCACTTGGGGTTTGCCAGGACTCTTACGCGCATTAAGGAACGTTTCTACTGGCCAAATATGCGTCGAACGACTCAGCGTTACGTGAACTCCTGTGTGCAGTGCCAGCAGTTCAAGCTCCCGACCACTTCTCCGCCGGGCCACTTACATCCGGTGACACCACCGACCACACCATATGAGCAAGTGGGTGTTGACCTCATAGGCCCGTTTCTTCGCTCGTCCAAAGGCAATCGCTGGGTCATCGTGTGCGTTGATCATCTCACGCGTTACTGTGAAACTGCCGCCATCCCTTCCGCCACCGCCGCTGACGTCTCGTTCTTTCTTCTTCACGCTGTCGTCCTCCGTCATGGGCCTCCTCGTGTAATTATCAGTGACCGAGGCCGCCAGTTTACGGCAGATGTTGTGGAACAGCCTCTGCGCTATTGTACTTGCCAGTTGCGTCACTCTACGCCGTACCATCCCCAGACAAATGGCCTCGTCGAACGTGCAAACCGGACACTGACGAACATGCTTGCGATGTATGTTGACTCGCGGCACAAGAACTGGGATGACGTGCTTCCTTTCATTACTTACGCCTATAACACCTCGAAGCATGAGACAACCTCCTATAGTCCATTTTTCCTCCTCTACGCCCGTCCGCCTCGACGTTCTCTTGACACCATTTTGCCGTTCTCGCTCGACACCGAGCCGTCTGTTTCGAGCACCCTCTGCCGTGCTGAAGAGGCTCGTCGGGTCGCCCGATTACGCACACTGGCCTCGCAGGACCGCTCTAAGCAGCGCTACGATCGTCGGCATCAGGATGTCTCCTATCTTCCCGGCGACTTAGTGTGGCTCTGGACACCTCTCCGCAAGCGTGGTTTGTCCCAGAAGCTGTTGTCGCACTACACAGGCCCATTTATTGTGCTCAAACGCATCAATGAGTTGAACTACGTCGTGTCTCGCCAATGTTCCCAAGGTCGCCCCTCTCGGAAAACACAGGTAGTTCATGTCGCAAGAATGAAGCGCTGCCACTCTCGCTCGGGACTCTGACTGACAGCCCAGGGGCTTCGTCTGCGAAGGGGGAAATGTCAGGCATGCGAACAGAAGAGAACAAAGTGCAAAAAGAGGCTCTCCGGGATAGAAGTGGAAGAAGAGGAAGCTCACCATCTGTTGGTTAGCACATCAGGCTAAGATGCAGAACCATTCTGTAAATAAACCTTAACAATATGTCAGCTGATCTCGAAATAAGTACCAGTTTTCATTAGTTGAACGGCTCGTGAAGACTGAGTGAAACTCAGTTAAAACACTTTCTAACATGGCATTTATTCCTTCGATATCTGCACGCGCATAGTTTAGTATTTGATTTGCTTTTTGTCTTTTCAGTGAGAGGTAGAGACAATGAGCAATGAGCGGCTCTGTGATCGCTGACTTCTTCCATGATTTTATTACATGCAAGACCTGGACGTTTTGTCAGGATGAGGTCTAATATGTGATTTCCGCGAGTTGGTCTATCGACTACCTGGGTGAGGTGACGGTAGTAAAGGCAGTGAAGAAACGCAAGATTTTCTGCGCGATCATGCTGTGTGTTAATAGATGAGGTGCTCCAATCTATGACTGGATAGTTAAAATCGCCGCATATGACTAGAAAACAGCGTGGAAATTTGATCAAGATTTGGTCAATCAGTGAAATTAGAGCGGCAGTCTGGCGGTCGGTAGCAAGCACCAAGGACGCAGTTAATGTGCCAAAAGTGAACAGAGACCAAGATTATTTCTAGAGGTTATTGAATATTTATGAGCGATGGTTGGAACTGCTCCTTTAGCGATATGAGCACGCCTCCTCTAGCCCCGACCCTATCTCGATGGAAAAGTACAATTGACGATGGAACATTAGTTCGCTGCTGGCGATGTCGTCAGAAAGCCGAATTTCAGTTCCCACAAGAATATCGGCACAAGTGCGAATTATTGTTTTTAAAACATCAAGTTTACGAAATATGCTGTGGAAATTTGCCAAGAACAGAGAAATAGGATTGGATGTGGCCCGGTTTCTTACGTGGTTTTACAAGCTGTCATTCAGTGGTTTCCTCTTGGTTTTGAGAGTCAGAAGTAGCGGTCACAGAATCAAAGGCGGTTTATTTTTGCACATGAGTGGCAGAGATACGGATAACACAGTCTGAGGCTGAATCATAGCGATAAATGCTGCCCCTCATGTGTGGTTTGCTGTAGCGCACACTGAAATGCTCCTTTTCACTGTGTTGCTCCTTGGCGAAATCGCGTAGTCTTCTTTCTTAAAGAAGTTAGGGAGACAAATTCTCATCCAACCAGACGTTTTGTGTTTTAACATCCTTTAACTTGAATGCATTACTTAGAACTTCGGTTTTCGACTTAAAGCTAAGGAATTTAACAATTATCGGCCGATGACTATCTGCACGACGCTGTCCTAAACGGTGGGCTCTGATCGATGTCGCCGACTTGAATACCGAGATACGTATCTAAAAATTCTTTTACAATGCGCTCGGATTCAGCACATCCTTATTGTTCGACTTTAGGAAGGCCTTTGATGATCAAATTATTTCTTCGCATACTGCTGTTCATGTCCTCTACCACAACGATTCATTGTTTGTTTTACTAATGTGCAACTTACATTCCTGCACAGAGTCGCTCATTGTGACAAGGCCGTTTTTGAGCACCGATACACCGATCAGACATTGTTCAATAGTGGACACTCGCGCATTTATGGTGTTGATTTGCTGATTGATTCCTCTTAACGACGTAGTGGTCTCAGCGTGGCACTCTTTTAGCAGAATCAGTACATCGTCAATCTTAGGACTGAGTTTGCCGCTACGTTGCCTGCACAGAGTAAGAGCATTGTAATACACGTGGATAGTATAAGCGAAGAAGGTCTAGGGCACACCATACCATCATACGTAGAAGGCCTCATTCTGATGCAAATCACTACAAAAATACGATAGAACTGCGATGTAAATACGTGCGAAAAAAACATTTTTTATTTAGACTTGTGCAAACCTGATTTCAAAAAATAAAAACATTACACATCACTTTCTTCGCACGAGGCATAATTTTTACGGTGTTTGATTCGTTTTACTTTCAACGGTATTTATGCTCGACAAAAATACAGCGTTTTCACAGGACACGGAAAGGTGACAACGGGACATGTGCTACTGTCCTCTCAAAAAGCGTCGTTTTCGTTGAGTATTTTGTCTGCAGCAAATGGCTCCACAGCTTACTCTGTTCAATTGCACTTCAATTGAGTTGGCAATATTTACACGACGTTTAACTTTTTTCAGGATCAGGAAACGCGCGGCAACAAATTGCCAACAATGACAATAAATAATTACTTTTACAATGCACAGGTGTTTGCATTTCAAGCAATGAAGACAACGGGGCAACTTACTTCGAGGCGCACGTTTTCTGCACTATCCCTAAAATCGCCATTCAGCAAAGCATTTATCAAATTTTCCTGCCGATGCTGCCCGCCGACTTGAATCACTCTCTTCCGGTCTTTCCAAATCACTAGACATGGGCGCCGAACACGCCTGCCTTTCCTCCGACATTGTTCGGCGTCACTTTTCCCGCCAAAATCAGTATCAATGGAATACGGTTAACAGCTCGAAGCAGAACGAGTAATAATAAGCCAGGCCCAGACTGTATAGGCTGGCCCCTGCATGCGCGACAAACGAGCGGCGGCAGAAGTAATGGGATCGTGGAGTCGGTGTATGTGCTTACTGGCGCAAGAGCAACGTTCACGTGGTGCTTGATGTGCGGACTTTCCGGTAGTGCTCATTAACTTTAAAATGTGTACAAGAACACGCAGACATTTACGAAATTATGAGACTAGACTACCACCTATCCACCAGCACAGCGACGACGCTCCCGTCCACATGTACAGTGGAAAGCATGCGTTAAGTGAGGGGAAATGATGCCCCAGTATTAGTCATCACCCAATTGTTCTTTTTATGCCCGCGCGTGAAATCGTTTCATATTTCAGTGCTTACTCCCGCCATACCTCGGCCACCAGTGCTGATGCGTTTGGAGGTGGATCAAGTGTCGACTCCACAGCCCCTGGCAGCGGTTGAGTACACGTGCATTCCTCCTAGCACCGTTGTGTTTTTCTTGCTTACAGAGGGTTGATGCTTGTACCAGAAGTAAATAAAATGGAATAAAAATTGATTGCAGGCACTGCATGTGAGGTGGAAATGTATTCAGTTAGTCTCGTTGTGCATTTCTGTTGAACTGGTGGAAAGCACTATGTTAAGGTGACGAAAACAACAGCAAACCTTGTATTATGCAACGTGGATACAAATTATTTTCAAGTTTATTCAGAAATGCCTCGCTTCTAAAGGTGCCGCCATCCGCAGTTGAGCGTTTGTCCGCGACTGACTGCAGGTCGTTCTCACAAAGCTTCACAGCCGGCTTTTCTTAGCAGAGCTTTTAACCGTCGCTCTGGATTGTTTTCCTCAGCGCATTACGCTGTCAGGAGCTCGCGTGAGGCACGAAAACTCAAATTCTGCAACGTGTTTTCTTTAGTTCCAAGTGTGAATAAAAACTCAGACTTCGAAATTATTGCCCAGTGCTTGACATGGGCGCCAGGCTTGACGTTTTCATTGAAAATTTCTGGCAAAGCCCTTTGTGAGCCAAAGCACCATAAAATGACAAAAATAATGTATCTCGTTTATTCCGGAATAAGTGCTAATGTATAACTGGCAAGGCAACTTTCAAAAACAGCCAAAGTGTGCGTCGCACAAAATTATTTCTGAAAAACTTAGTTTAGTTACGCTAGCAAGATACCATGGTAAAGTTGTCCAGGGATTCTAGCATTTAACTCGTCACATTTACTAACAGAACCTCACTCTAGTTAGTAATGGGAGCCGTTACTACCTCAGAGAGTTGTGAGTCAGTTCAAGGGTTGTAAAAAGGTAGTAAAACCTACTCGAAGTTAGTAACTGCTGCACTTACTAGAGTCTTACTAACCTTTTTTCTTAAAGTGTAGTGCATCTGAAGAGAGAAAAGCAATTTCTCTAAAAGATGATCGAACAGCAAATCAAGCTCTTTCGGTGGTGTACGCATTGTGCCTCTGCGCCACCGTTCACAGTGGTAGTTTGGAGGTGATATGCAGGAAGTTGTTAGAATCAAAAAATCCAAAATACCCTCTTGATATTTTGACGAGCTTCAGTAAGAAATAACAATTTATTTGGCAAACACCTTCGGTTATAGCGATGACAGTTCGCTTAACTTGAAGCTGTGGCAGCCCCTTCAAACTTATTCTGACTTCCGTTATGGCAGTCAAACAGCTGGCGCCACACAAAGCAACGCGGGCCTGCCGAGCTCCGCCGAACGACAACCGATTCCAGGTCACAAAAAGGGTCACTTTCGATCGCCTTTTGGGATTCTGTGCTCTCGGGTCGGAAGAAGGCAAAGATCGCGGACCACCTCGAGATTGTGATGACTGTGGCTCGACTTGTCCACGCGCAAAAGAACTTTTGGTTTGTAGGGTTCCCAAAGCGACTCAGGCCGCAGTGGAGGGGAAACTGGCATAGCACAGCACACGGGCACCTTGCTTTTCGCCTGCTTCGGAAAGCGGCCGCCGAGGCTGTTTTTCGATCCCGCATCCTTGGGAACATCAAACGAAGGGGTGCCGAACTCTTTTTCCAATTCGTTTTGCTAAATTATGAGGGTGCTTAGAATTGCGAAAATAGTCGTAATTATCGTCGTCGAGAGGAAACCTCCTTTGTCAGGAATTTCCCTGAGTGGTTGAGACTTCTGAGCTCATCAGGGCCACATGAGAATCCAATCATATGATAGCTCGAAATTTTAAGCAGGGTCAAGGATCCCCCAAAACTGGCTGTACCCCCAAAATTTTGTAGCTGGCCTAAAGTAAATATTTAAGAGATGACGCACAATGGGTCGAGGACTCCTGCAAATTGGTGGACATATACAATTTGGCACATGACAAACACAACAAAAAGTTGGCCCATCACAAAAACTGAGTTGACGCATCAAATAAAGTTTGAAGGGGGGATTGAATTCTTCGAGGGGGGATAATTTGTTGAAAAAAAGTAGATCGAGGAGTCAGCTTAGTAATTCCATCTAGTTGCGCAAAAGTTCGGGCATTTGCAGAATAGAAGGTGAATTGAGGGGTCGGATTAGTACTATGGTCATTTTGACGCCAGGCGTCGTCTGATATTGTATAATGTTGTTTCTTTCGGTATTGTGTGCTGAGTTGCGTGTATCTCAGGGAGGTTTTCTTTTTGTCAAAGTGTATTTTACACCCACTCCTGCTTAAGGCTTTGCAATAAAGCCAGCAGTCTTCTGTAAATAAATGAAAAAAATCCGTCTTTTACGAGAAAAATTGGGGATTGATAGACACTGGGTGGACTAAAGGGTTTGGATCAGTATAATGCAACAATTTATTTCAATAGAAGGTCCTAAAACATTCTAGTAGAGGTAACTAAACATGACATATGTTATCGCATTACTTCTTTAAAGAAGTACTGAAAGGGCCTGTTAAGTGCGCGTTTGAAGCGCCCTGGTCGTGGGCAGAGAACTCGTGAAAAAAACTGCCAGATGTGTGTGTATTTTGCTGGCGTTTGTGTGTGTTTTTAAGCAAACGGAGCGGCCGTGGCAGACGCCTCCTCCCTCTGTACTGTCCCAACTTGTGAGGCGGCCTGCGAGGTGGCTCCACACGGACGACCAGCAGAAGAAGAGCGTCGCTCCCGAAGACATCCGATCTGCCTGCAACCATCCCCGCCGAGCCAGCGAGTCGGCTTCTGAGAATTCGACTGGCGCTGGCGGTCAACATTTGTAACGGGGGTGGAAGGCGTCTTCACCGGCCACAGCCGCGGCGAAACGACGGGGGAAGTGAGGATTCCCCAGGAACCTGGCGAGGAGGAATTCGAGGGAGAGAACGACTTTGAAGCGTCTGAGCGACGCGGCAAAACACGGGAAACTCGTTTTCGGGTGCCGTGACGAGAGGCCGCACCCTGATTGAAGTTGTGCTGCAATTTGTATATAGTGTAAATACATTCTGTATTCTGCAATTAGAGTGAATTCCGGTCCATGTAATCGGGAGATGAGAGAAATTTGAAGAAAACAACAAGAAAAGAAGAACCTGATATTTAACTGGGCCCATGAGAAGTTATTTACTAGAATTAGAAAACGCACACTAACAATAAGAATTCCATCAACCCTCTCTGCAACGCAAACATTTTTAAGCTAGCATCATTAGCTAGCATCATATGGGTGATCGAAAATGATGCTTCTCCTCTCCCCCCTCAACTACACCTAGGACGGCGTGCAAGTATAAAAGAAAGTCATCCCGTCCCGCTCGCCTAACTTGGGAGCGTCCAATGAGCCCAACTGGAGTCAGAGGTTTGTGCGTGACGATGCGTCGCCCCAATCGGCTGCGAGTGGTCACCAGGATAAGTTTTTAAATTTTATTTGCAAATTATCGGCTCCTCGTAAAGCTTTCAAATCTGACTCGAATACTCTAGAAACCCCCCCCCCCCCCCCTATGAACTGCTTGCTTTATAATTTTACCCCAAGTAGTATACGAGGGGCCCTTTAAGAAGGCCCGCAAATTTTACGGTGCATGACAGGATCTGTCATCCCCTAGGTTTCGTGTGTTCCTTTTTACTTGCCTTGATGCATTTTTCCACGCTTTGTCGCTGGGCGAAAAGTTGTTGCCATCCCTTTCATTCATGCCCCGCTGATTAAAAACTATTTATTTGATGCCAACTGCAAGCTTTTTTTTTTTTTTTTTTAAGATAGCGATGCTTACACGCATCAATGGCCTGGGTGTGGGCGGTTATGGCAACATTTGTCGAGTTTTCACACATTCAATTAAAACAGCTTCCTCTCCACGCCTTGTAATATTGTGGACTAAGAATACCGGCCTTAGGCTTGGTTCATTATTTCTGTCACGAATTGCGTGTAACGTATGCTCAAGCTTGTTGTCGGCACAAGTGTTTCTGCCAAACAACAATGTAACTCCGAGTCGACAAGAAAAGGTCGTTTCCATCGGCTTCCGTGGTTTTTACCGTGGTTTTTAATTGTTATGGTGATTGTTGATGGTAGTTAATTATCAATAGAGGTTATAATAGACATCGTAGAGGTAATAAATACAAATAGTAACAATTATGACCCATCATGACTGCTAATGACAACAAACGACCAAGATATCAAACGACGACTTGGAATGACCGAAACTGATTGGAAACGAGCAAAAATGTTTAGCGATGAGTGGTAATGACGGCAATCATCGACTAGAGTGACCGGTCGAAGCAATCTGCCGTGAAGTGCGTCGAACATAAATGGTCGCCGTCTTTTGGCTGCCAGCTTTCCCACCGGACAGCCCGCTACCAAATACTTGGCAATTTGGGTCCTTGGGAAGCCTGTTAGAAAAAGTTGTGACCGTCAGATGTGAAAGCTGAGGGAGACTACGAGTTGTCAGCATGCGCCGCGACAGACATATACGTTTTCAATATGCTCAAATTGGTACTTACACTGTGAAATATAATTCCGGAGCCTTTTTTTCGCTCGATTTGTACAGCCGTACGCAACGCACGAAGCAACCATTTTTCACAGCAACATTCAGAAGCCCCCGCGCCAACAACGCACCGCGGCGGGCCGTCGCCATCTGCCCATGGCGGCGCGCGGATTAAGCTCAGGGGCGTCGCCTCCGCTCCAGTGGTTCTTTTTTAATTCCTTGCGCTATACTATCCTGGCGAGCACGCCTCACGACGCACACGAGTCCTTTCCTTAGTGTCGCTGGTATGATTACGTGCAGAGGAAAGACACAGCCAAAGGAACGTTCAAAACGAAGCGACCGTGTCACATGGGCTCCTAGGCCTGTCACGTAACCCAGAAAACGCACAATAACAGGTGTACGTCACATCTTGCAGGCGAACACGACTGCTTCGACTACGAGTTGCTAGCGAGGAAGAAGGCCGCTTTCGTCCTGCCAACATCTTCTGAGGTATTCGTTTCGTGCAGGAAAGCGTGCTGTCCATCTTACCAAAGAGAAAAGCGGAGGCTGACTTTTCGTGCACGACATTTGTGAATGCCATAGAGGAACCCTACATACAGAGCTGACATAACAAGGAAAGTAAAGCTACACAGAAACCAAGGATGAAGTGCGCATCTAAAAATGCGTGCCATCCTGTCAAATGAAAGCAGTTCGTGTTCACGAAAGTGCGCAGCCGACGCGGTGGCCCAGTGGCTTGGATCGGGCCAAAGAGAAGTATTGACAGGAGCCTCGAGTCCGCTTATAGCAGTTTAAGTTTGATTGTTCTACGCATTAAAAAACGTTTGGTGGCGAGTCCGCCAGATGGCACTCTGACCATTAACCATCTTATACTCGAATGTGATGGTATCCATCCGGAAGTCGATGCAGGCGCAGTCACTCTTCCTGAGGCCATGGGGTTTAGAGATACCAGTGGCCGGGGGAATGAACCTGCGGTGGAAGCTAGTAAAAAAAAAAAACGATTGGAAGATTGGTGGCTTAAAAGCAGAAAGGTAACATAATGTTGGTAATGTAGAAACAAAAATTCAATAAATACAATGATGGTATAGTTAACTGATCTAAAACAATAATTAAGATATAGGGGAAAAAACGAGCATGATAGCAACTGCTACCACCCCGTTTCAAAGGGTGATGATCCAACCATCCATCCATCATTTCATTTCATTTCATTTTATTACCTTAACGACCCCTCGCGGAGTATTACATAAGGGGTAAGATGAGCAGAAAAGGTAGAAGACAATCCAATATATGTGATCATATGAAAAAATGTTGTTTAGATTGCTAGCGAACGATAAAGGGCAGGTGATGTCGACGATATGCTCCATCCATCCATCCATCCATCCATCCATCCATCCATCCATCCATCCATCCATCCATCCATCCATCCATCCATCCATCCATCCATCCATCCATCCATCCATCCATCCATCCATCCATCCATCCATCCGTCCGTCCGTCCGTCCGTCCGTCCGTCCGTCCGTCCGTCCGTCCATCCATCCATCCATCCATCCATCCATCCATCCATCCGTCCATCCATCCATCCATCCATCCATCCATCCATCCATCCGTCCGTCCGTCCGTCCGTCCGTCCGTCCGTCCGTCCGTCCGTCCGTCCGTCCGTCCGTCCGTCCGTCCGTCCGTCCGGGCCATCCATCCATCGAGTACAAACCTCGTAGCCGTGTGGTGCGGTCGAGTGTTTCACCGCTCATCGGATTGCACGTGGCGACCGGACTGGCAACTGCGGGAGCTTCCGAAAGCGTCAAATAGATGAGTTCGTTCTTTTATTAATTTTTATTTAGTTTTGAGCTAGTTAGGTTAGGTGCAGGCTAAGGAATAGATTTTATCTCTATGTCCTGTCGGCCTAGTTTTCGTACTGGCAGCTAGGTTTTTCGGCGTTCATTGTTTAAATGAGTATAGACATCAATTTTTCAAGCGTCAGAAGGAATATGGTTGCTTTCTTGGTTATACAGAAATGCTCCCCAAGTAATCCCAACTTCTCATTTTGCCGCGAACATATTTTAATTTGATTTTAAATGCTAGCCAGGCAAACACTCGGTTTTTCAAAACCCATCGAAAGGGACATCTCTGTGACGAAAACATGTACATAGGTAAACAACATTACGCCACCAAACAACTGTGATGTGGAGTCAGCAGAGAAAAGACCAGTGACGACGCAGGATACCTCACCGTATCTGCCCTGTCTGTATCGCCTGGGCACCCCAGGGAAAGCTCTCCGCTTCTGCTCGCTTGACTCGATGGCTTTTCACACTGTCTTCGTTGCTGCATGTTACAATTACTTCACTTGACGTCGATTTCGCGGTCGGCGTGTTTTTCAAGCGCAGATCGGACTGCGAAAAGGGGAAGCACAATTTTTTTACTCGTTTCATTTACGCCGCACTCGTGCAACTTGAACCTGGTGTGCATTAGGGCTGCCTGCTGTACTCGGGTCCCAAGAGCCTTCCTGCACAAGCGCATAGCTTTCGGCTACGGCGCCGCCCCCTGGCGCTCCGGGAGACGTGAACTGAGCCGCCGCTCCCCGCCTGCCTTAAAAGTCACTGGGATAGTTGGTTTCACATCGAAGAGGCAGCGGACGGTGCTTCGGAATGGGTTAACGCCATACATGGCAAAATTACTTTTGAAAAGGAATTAAATTTCATTACTACTTACTTTGCTGAAAATCGCAGGAAAGTAATTAAATTACATTACTCATTACTGCTTTTGAAAAGTACTTAAATTACATTACAATTACTTCTACTGGGTAATTCGATTACTTTTAAATTACTTGCTTGTTTACATCCATGCAAAAACTAAGCAAAACTAGTAAACAAAACAGCAGCTTGTTCTCCAGACGCGAAGTACACACATTCTTTCGTTTTCCCGCCAAAATCCGTTCCAGAGAGCTACTCTTTTCCTCTTTCCTACAGCACTTGCCATTACAAAAACAAGACAACAGCAAAAAAAAAAAAAAAAAAAAGCAGAAGCATGGTCGAACGATCGTGAAATGACAGGCGAACCCAGCCTCTTGCTTGCCCGAAACTGTCTCCGCCATTTGAAGGCCCGAAGAAGCTAGGTAATTTATTGCTTCCGCAGTCCCAAGAATCGAAGTCAGTACCTTGTGCTCACTGCTCAGTAATGCTCAAGCCATGGTGGCTCACGCCATGGACCCTTCCGCCTATCTCCACCAACCCAAATTCTCCCTTGCCCCGTGGTGACGTGTAACCAAGCACCACTGTGCCCTAGCCGACGCAACAGGGAGTGCCACTGCGCCGCGCTCCCAACTAATTTTCAACTCAGGCCTTCTTACACCATCTGCCCCTTCGGCATTCTCTTGGCGCCTTGAATCCTGCTGCTTGGATAATGGTTGCCATGGGATAGCCGCACTAAGTGACCCTGCTACACACGAGGTCTCAGACGCACTGTTCTACTCAATTATGTATCGGTTTGCCGATCCGTTACGCTGGGTTCGGCTTGCAGCATGTCATTCTTGCTTTCGCGGCCCTATACTTTGTTGTCTATTGAAGGAGTAGTGGCGTACTTTAGTAAAAGTAATTTCACAAGGAATTAATTACTTTTCCTGCGAAATTACTACAAAAAATAATTCATTACATTACTAAATTACCGAACCGAAAACGTAATTCATTACATTACAAATTACTGAAAAAGTAATTAAATTACTGCCATGTCTGGTTAACGCTGTAATAAACGTTGGACTTTGGGGCCGCTTTACTGGGAAGCCCATCGCATAAAAGATACATTCTTGGTTCGCAAGACGCCTTCAGCAGCGGAGCTAGCACACGCCATGGCGAGTCGCACTGGACAGCAGCAGCAAAGTGGAGGTGGAAAAATAGCTCGCTTGTATCGCTGCAATCACTCTACCAGGACCTCAGTATTGGTCAAACAATCCTCCCAATTTATTCGTTAGTCATGGTCCTTTGTACGGAGTTGTTATGCATGCGAATAAACCGTGATCCGCGAGCGTTTACCGATAGCGGAGGCTATTGGAGCCGATCGCGGCGGCCACGGCCACGGCATTGCCACGGCCTGTCTCGAGGGAGAGTGCGCTTCTCTTCTCTTACGGCCTCACCAATGGGGTCTGTTACCACCTCCCGCCGCGCCTCGGTGGGGTCGCCACTACCTCACTACTGCCTCACTAAGGAAAATCAGAAACTGCTTGGACAGCTTCCTCAAATTGAAAATAAAGGGGCCGACTTTATCCTTGGAACCAACGAGGACGAGCATTCCAGTGCGGGCCACGTGGCTGGGGCCAGCACTGGCATGGAAGGCATAAGCAAAGTAGGTTAGGCGGATCCGAACCGTCAGAATTATTTAGAAGCAGCTAAGAAGCCGGAAAAAAAGGAAGACGTAAGGAAGAATGAAAATTCCAGAGATAAGGACACAGATAACCGAAAGCAGGAGCCAACAGTTGGGAGAGGGAGAGAGAAGGCCCAGGTGCTTATCGCCGGAGATTCTAACATGAACAGGTGCAAGCGAGATATCTTGGAACGTGTAAAAGGTGATAAGAGAGTGTTAGTTGGGGCCTTCCCAGGGAGAACAATAAGGCCAGTGCTGAAAGAGAGTAAAAATAGGCTGTTGAAAAATTCCGCAGAGCGCAGTATGGTGATAGTAGCCGCGGGGCTAAACGATGTCCTAAATGGTGACGCTGCAGGAGTGGTGGAAAGTTTAGCTAAGGTAGTTGACGAAATCAGGGAGATAGCGAAGCAAGCACAGATAGCTGTATGCACAGTACCGGAGGTGCTATGATTGAACGGAAAGCTGGAAAAAGACTTGGTGACAGTTAATCAGGACATAATGAAGTTAAGCATGGAGAAGCGTTTCGAAGTGGTTGAGGTAAACCGGGAGGTACATAAAGCAGGTTTTGGTAGGGCTTTTCAGCAAGATGGCATTCACTTTAACAGAAGGGTGGGAGCAGAGATCGGCTGGCGCCTGGCAGGCAGGGCTGTAGCTTTTTTAGGGGGTCCGCGAGGACTCCCTGCACAGGGGTAGTTAGAAGTGAAGCAGAAGAAAGTGTAATAATGGAGCCTGAGCCCCCATAAATGGCAAAGAGTAGGTCAAGAAAGAAAAGTACAAAAAAAATTTAACACTAGGATCAGCTACATAAACATGCAAGGAGGTAGAAAAAGAGCGAAATGGCTAGAGATAGAACAGCAGTTGAAGGATGACAAAATAGGTGTGTACGCTCTTTGCGAGACTCATCTCAGGGATCTAGAAGATCCGCTGTTTATAGAAGGCTATGTCTGGGAAGGGTGCAACAGAACGAGATCGAAAAAAAAGGGTGGCGGGTAGGTATGTTGATACACCATGGAACAAATTGGAAAAAGAATTAAATCATCTTGTAAAGAACATATCTGGGTTTCAGGAACAATTGCTGGCATAAGTACATGGCTAGGGGTAGTTTATTTAGGAACAGGACATCAATGCAGGCAAGAAAACAAGAATCTTGTTGAATGTCTCAGTGACGATATAAGCCAGTTTGGAAGCGGGGCCAATATTATTCTACTGGGGGACATGAACGGCCACATCGACGATCTGGATGTATACACGGATTGTAACGGGAAGCTAATGCTAGATTTCTGTGAGCGACACGATCTAGTTATAGTAAATAGAGAAACAAAATGTGAAGGCCAAATCACGTGGGAATTCCGTAACAAGCAGACGACCATTGACTATTGTCTAACGTCGCAGGAAATTTATAGCAAGGTCAGAAAAATGGAAATAGACGAAGAAGGGGAGTGTAGTCTGGGAAGTGATCATAAACGTATTAGTCTGCAGGTGGGGCCCTTGATGAAAAAAGAAATGGAACTTAGACAAGACGTAAACGCAAAATTAAACAACGATCAAATAGCGCAGATAGCAGCAGACATAGAGGAAGCAATAGAGAAAAGCCCCATGGAAGACTGGGATTATGACCAGGTAGAACTACTCATAAGGAGGAAAATGCAGGAGGTTAAAGTAGCAAACCGCCGGAATGGAAAGAGGAAGCCACGGAGCTGGTGGAATAAGGAAATCAGGGAAGCTATTGAACAACGACGGGCTGCTTCAAGGGAACACCGAATGGCAAAGAAAGCACGGGTATCTCACGAGGAAATCAACCAAAAATGGGAATCATATCGACAAAAGAAACTTCAGGTGCAGGCCCTCATCCAAAGTTAAATAAGGCAGTCCACCGATCGCTGGATGGCTGACATACACGATGCCTCTAGAGGCGGAGCAAGAAAATTTTAGAACCATATAAGCTGGCTAAGAAAAAGGAATCAAAGAAAGCAAGATCGGATTCAAGATAACGAGGACAATTGTTTAAAGGGAGAAAACGCATGAAACTACATTACATTACTTATAGCCGAGTCGTTTAAGAGCGACGATAGGGTAATCTCCGCCAATCAGGAAGCAACACAAGGTAGCAGAATACAAAGCAGCTTAGAACTGACCAATCTAAACTGGAAAAAGGCAGAAACAAATATTCCTAAAAACACATCTACAGGAATAGATGGAATTCCGATCAAGCTGATTAATGAACTTGGTCCAAAAAGTAAGGAAACGTTGTTAAAATCTCCGGAAACAGTCATAACGAATAAGCAAACTCCTAACAGCTGGCGGCAGAGTAAAATGAATTTGATTTATAAAGGGAAAGGAGAAAGGATGCACATAAAATACTACAGGCCGAATACCATAACATCTGTTATGTACAGGTTAGCCATGCAGGCGGTGAAATTAAAGGTGCAAGCATGGGTAGAAAGTAACAAGATACTCGGAGAACTTCAGAACGGCTTTAGAAATGGTAGGAGCTTAGATGGTAGCCTGTTCGTGCTTACCCAACGCATCGAAGTTTCTAGAGTGGAAAATAGACCTTTGCATTTGGCCTTCCTGGACATAAACGGGGCGTACGATAACGTAAGCAGGGAACTCCTGTGGAACATATTAAAAGAAGAAGGTATCGGTTATTAGATAATAGAGTTCCTACAGAAACTATACCGGGATAACAAAGTCGAAATTACGTGGGAAGGGATAAGAAGTACGGAGGATGTCAAACTATGTAAAGGATTAAGACAACGCTGTCCTCTATCACCGGTGCTGTTCATGCTTTATATGATAAACCTGGAACGGAGTATACAAGACAGTAACCTAGGTTTTAACCTGTCATATAGATTAGGTCGAAAGGCGGTCGGGCAGCGCCCCCTCGGTTTGATGTATGCAGACGATATTGTGCTGCTAGCTGAGAGTCTGGAAGAATTGCAAACTCTAAGTATTGCGGAGACGAAGGGGACGCTCTAGGCTTCAGTTTCAGTGCAGTTAAGTCGGTTCTGATGATTTTCAACGGCTCAACTGATCAGGGTATTAAAATACAAGGCCATGCGATACCTAGAGTAGCAGAATATAAATAACGTGGGGTATGGGTAAACGAAGGATTGGCATACATTGGAAAGCATGAGCAATCACTTAAGGCCAAAGGGCGAAGGAATGCCGGGATAATGAAGCATAAGGCATTGTGGCGGTACAACAGGTATGAGGTTTTGAGGGGTATTTAGAAAGGAATTATGGTGCCGAGACTTACTTTCGGAAATGCGGTTTTGTGCCTAAAATCAGAGGTACAGTCGACATTACAAATAAATCAGAGATCCGTTGGACGATTAGCACTAGGTGCCCACGGCAAAACTACAAATGAAGCGGTACCGGGAGATATGGGCTGGGCATCTTTCGAAGTACGGGAAGCTCAGAGTAAAATATTATATGAGGAACGCCTGAGGAAATTTGACAGTAACAGATGGGCGGCTAAAGTATTTAAATACCTCTACTTAAAAAGACTCACAATGGAGGAAAAGAACTAGGAAACTAACTAGTAAGTATGCTAGTCACAAGGACGGAGAAATAAAGAGCATTAAGCAAGAGATGAAAGACACAGAAGGTAAAAATTGGATAAATTCGATGGAAAAGAAAGAGAGTGTGGAATTATACCGAAAGTGGAAAATGCAGATCAGGAAGGAAGATTTCTTTGATAACTCAAGAGGCAGTGCCCTACTTTTTGAAGCTAGACCAGGGCGCCTTAGAACACGCAGCTACAAAAAGAAATTTAACAATGGAGATGACGCATGTGCTGTATGTGGTAACTCCAGTGAAACAATTGACCATATTATACTCGAATGTAAAGGTATCCATCCGGAAGTTGATGCAGGCGCAATCACTGGTCCTGAAGCTCTGGGGTTTTAAAATAACAGTGGCCGGGTGAATAAACCGGCGGTGGAAACTAGCAAAAAACGACTGGAAGATTGGCGGCTTAAAAGCAGAGAAGTGACATAATGTTAGTAATGTAGGAACAAAAATTTAATAAATAGAATGATGGTTTACTTAACCATTTTAAATCAATAATTAAGATATAGGTAGAAAAATGAGCATGATAGCTACTGCTACCACCCCGTTTCAAAGGGGACGCTCCCATATTCCATCCATCCATCCATCCATCCATCCATCCATCCATCCATCCATCCATCCATCCATCCATCCATCCATCCATCCATCCATCCATCCATCCATCCATCCATCCATGCCGACAGTTGACAGTTGCTGGTAGTTGACAGTTGACAGCCGTGTGGTGCGGACGCGTGTGCCATCGCTCCTCCTATTGAACGTTGCTACCGGAAACGGACGGACTGGCGACAGCGGGAGCTTCCGAAGCGTCAAATACATGAGTTCTTTCTTTTATTAACTTTATTTTGTTTTCAGCTAGTTAGGTTAGGTGCAGCCTAAAGAATAGATTTTAGCTCTTTGTCCCAGCGGCCTTGTTTTTCGTGCCGGCAGCTAGGTTTTCTCGGCGTTCATTCTTTAACTATCTTATTTAGATAAATACTTTTTGCTAGGCTATCGGCATTCGCGGAATTGATTTTAACGCGTGTTTGCTAGTCGTTTCTTGTGTCTTCTTTTGGCAATTTGTATATTCTGAGAATTCGTAATAGATACAGTTCAGTCGATACATGCTTAAGATGTGCAATCAAAAGAAGGTAAAGTGTACACAGTGTGAGGCGCAGGTTAATCTCAAGGAAACGCGTTTTGACTCTGTAGGTGAAGCGGAAGGCAGCGACTTTTTGTGTCGGTGTTGCGTGCTGAGTGCGCGTCTAGATAGATTTGATCAAGAAAGAGGCAGTTTAGTGTCTCGTATGGATGATTTAGAAAATGAAGTACGTTTGTTAAGGGCAGAAAATCAGAAACTGCTTGGATAGCTTCCTGAATTTGAAAAAAAAAAAAAAAGTGGCCGACTTTATCCTTGGAACCAACGAGGACGAACATTCCAGTGCGGGCCACGTGGCTGGGGCCAGCACTGGCATGGAAGGCATAAGCAAAGTAGGTTAGGCGGATCCGAACCGTCAGAGTTATTTAGAAGCAGCTAAGAAGCCGGAAAAAAAAGGAAGACGTAAGGAAGAATGAAAATTCCAGAGATAAGGACACAGATAACCGAAAGCAGGAGCCAACAGTTGGGAGAGGGAGAGAGAAGGCCCAGGTGCTTATCGCCGGAGATTTTAACATGAGCAGGTGCAAGCGAGGTATCTTGGAACGTGTAAAGGGTGATAAGAGAGTGTTAGTTGCAGCCTTCCCAGGGAGCACAATGAGGGCAGTGCTGAAAGAGAGTAAAAATAGGCTGTTGAAAAATTCCGCAGAGCGCAGTATGGTGATAGTAGCCGCGGGGCTAAACGATGTCCTAAATGGTGACGCTGCAGGAGTGGTGGAAAGTTTAGCTAAGGTAGTTGTCGAAATCAGGGAGATAGCGAAGCAAGCACAGATAGCTGTATGCACAGTACCGGAGGTGCTAGGATTGAACGGAAAGCTGGAAAAAGACTTGGTGACAGTTAATGAGGACATAATGAAGTTAAGCCTGGAGAAGCGTTTCGAAGTGGTTGAGGTAAACAGGGAGGTGCATAAAGCAGGTTTTGGTGGGGCTTTTCAGCGAGATGGCATTCGTTTTACCAGAAGGGTGGGAGCAGAGATCGGCTGGCGCCTGGCAGGCCGGGCTGTAGCTTTTTTAGGGGCTCTGCGAGGACTCCGTGCACAGAGGTAGTTAGAAGTGAAGCAGAAGGAAGTGTAATAACGGAGGCTGATTCCCCGAAAATTCAAGGAGCAGGTCGAGAAAGAAAAGTACAAAAAAGAAATTTAACACTAGGATCAGCTACATAAACATGCAAGGAAGTAGGAAAAGAGCGAAATGGCTAGAGATAGAACAGCAGTTGAAGGATTACAAAATAGGTGTGTACGCTCTTTGCGAGACTCATCTCAGGGATCTAGAAGATCTGCCGTTTATAGAAGGCTAAGTCTGGGAAGGGGGCAACAGAAACAGAAGGGAAAAAAAGGATGGAGGGGTAGGTATGTTGATACACCAGGGAATAAATTGACAAAGAATTAAATCATCTTGTAAAAACCATATCTGGGTTTCAGGAAGAATTGCCGGCATAAGGACATGGTTAGGGGTAGTTTATTTAGGAACAGGACATTAATGCAGGCAAGAAAACAAGGATCTTGTTGAATGTCCCAGTGACGATATAAGCCAGTTTGGAAACGGGGCCAATGTTATCCTGCTGGGGGACATGAACGGCCACATCGACGATCTGGATGGATACACGGATTGTAACGAGAAGCTAATGCTAGATTTCTGTGAGCGACACGATCTAGTTATAGTAAATAGAGAAACAAAATGTGAAGGCCAAATCACGTGGGAATTCCGCAATAGGCAGACGACCATTGACTACTGTCTAATATCGCAGGAAATTTGTAGCAAGGGCGCAAAAATGGAAATAGACGAAGAAGGGGAGTGTATACTCTCGGAAGTGATCATAAACGTATTAGTCTGCAGATGTGGCCCTTGATGAAAATAGAAAGGGAACTTAGACAAAACGAAACGCAAAATTAAACGACGATCAAATTGCGCAGATAGCAGCAGACATAGAGGAAGCAATAGAGAAAAGCCCCATGGAAGACTGGGATTATGAACAGGTAGTACTCATAAGGAGGAAAATTAAGGAGGTTAAAGTAGCAAACCGCTGGAATGGAAAGAGGAAGCCACGGAGCTGGTGGAATGAGGAAATCAGGAAAGCTATTGAACAACGACGGGCTGCTTCAAGGGAACACCGAGTGGCAAGGAAAGCACAGGTATCTCAGGAGAAAATCTACCAAAAATGGGAATCATATCGACAAAAGAAACTAGAGGTGCAGGCCCTCGTCCAAAGTAAAATTGGGCAGTCCACAGATCGTTGAATGGCTGACATACACGATGCCTCTAGAGGCGGAGCAGGAAAATTCTGGAACCATATAAGCTGGCTAAGAAAAAGGAATCAAAGAAAGCAAGATCGGATTCAAGATAACGAGGGAAATTTTTTAAAGGGAGACAACGCAGTGAACTACATTACATCAGTTATAGCCGAGTCATTTAAAAGCGACGATAGGGTAATCTCCGCAAATCAGGAAGCAACACAAGGTAGCAGAATACAAAGCAGCTTAGAACTGACCAATCTTAACTAGAAAAGGGCAGAAACAAATATTCCTAAAAGCACATCTACAGGAATAGATGGAATTACGATCAAGCTGATTAATGAACTTGGTCCAAAAAGTAAGGAAACGTTGTTAAAATCTCCGGAAACAGTCATAACGAATAAGCAAATTCCTAACAGCTGGCGGCAGAGTAAAATGAATTTGATTTATAAAGGGAAAGGAGAAAGGATGCACATAAATTCCTACAGGCCGATTACCATACCATCTGTTATGTAAAAGTTGGCCATGCAGGCGGTGAAATTAAAGGTGCAGTCATGGGTAGAAAGTAACTAGATACTCGGAGAACTTCAGAACGGCTTTAGAAATGGTACGCGCTTAGATGATAGCCTGTTCGTGCTTACCAAATGCATCGAAATACCTAGAGTGGAAAATAGACCTTTGTATTTGGCCTTCCTGGATATAAACGGGGTGTACGACAACGTAAACAGGGAGTTCCTGTGGAACATATTAAAAGAAGAAGGCATCGGTTATGAGATAATAGAGTTCCTACAGGAAATATTTCGGGATACCACAGTAGAAATTACATGGGAAGGGATAAGAAGTACAAAAGATGTCAAAGCATGCAAAGGATTAAGACAAGGCTGTCCTCTATCACCGCCGCTGTTCATGCTTTATATTGATACAAGCTATAGTCGACGACGAAGCGGAGACAATTAGTGGCTATTTGGCGTAGACGACGAAGTTGGCTGCCTGGAACCGCGCTCAGACCGCTGCTCGGACCACTTTCTTCTAGGCTCAGGGTATTGCCTGGACGTTTGGCACAATACCGGTTACAATATATATATATATATATATATATATATATATATATATATATATATATATATATATATATATATATGAAGGAAAGAAGCCAACAGTCGGCGAGGCCAAGGAAAGCATTGGGGATTATGTTTTGTCTTTTTTTTTTAATTGTTACTTGGATAATCACAGAAATGAGTATTACTCATTTCTGTGATTATCCAAGTAAAAATTAAAAAAAAGACATAAAACATAATCCCCAATGCTTTCCTTGGCCTCGCCGACTGTTGGCTTCTTTCCTTCATGTATTATAACGAGCACCCCCATTCCCCCTTCATTTATCTCTCTCTCTCTCTCTCTCTCTCTCTCTCTCTATATATATATATATATATATATATATATATATATATATATATATATATATATATATTGTTACGACGGGGATAAGACGTCGGAGCGCTGAACAACAAGACGATAGGGCAGGGAGCTCAGCTGGTCAACGGCAGCGCGTCCGGCACGAGAGTCCTCTTCTTTTTCAACGTCTTTCTCCTTCACTTGTATTCTAAACTTCACCTTCTTCTGTACTGTTACATTTTCCCCCTGGGCAGACGAAGCCCCCCCCCCCCCCCCCCCCCCGGGCAAGGTAGTTATTCGTTTCCACGAGAGTGACACGGCTTCATCCGGGCGACGTGTTCAACTTCGGTTCTGTCTGAACGACGACCACTTGCTGTCATACGTGCTATTTGGTGATTGATTTCGCTGTCACGTTCAAGCACGACGTAAGGGCCAGCGTAATGCGCCAACATTTTCTGGGCTAACCCACGCTTTCGCAGAGGTCGCCAAAGCCACACTAAATCTCCAGGGGCGTAAGACACATGGTTATGCCGGCTTTAGTACCGAGCTTTTGAACGCTCTTGCGAAGCGAGAATTCGCAAACGGGCGAGAGGGCGAGCTTCTTCGGCTCGACAAAGAGTTTCCGCGATGCGCGGTTCGTCATGGACGGAGAAAGGAAGAATGGTGTCTTGACAATACCGAGGAGGACGGGCATATAGCAGGAAGAACGGGCTGTAGCCAGTAGTCTCATGTGTTGCAGTGTTGAATGCAAACGTTATAAACGGCAGTATAGTATCCCAATTCTTTTGGTCAGATGCGATGTACATAGATAGCATGTTTGTGAGTGTGCGGTTTGTGCGCTCCGTCAAGCCGTTGGTTTGAGGGTGATATGGTGTGGAATGCCGGAAATGCGACGCACACAAACGGAGAAGCTCTTCCACAACATCTGCCATAAACTGGCGACCTCGGTCACTTATGATCACTCGCGGAGGTCCATGGCGGAGGATCACAGAACGGAGCAAGAACAGGGACACGTGGTGAGCGGTGGCCGAAGGAAGAGCTGCCGTTTCGCAGTAGCGGGTGAGGTAGTCGACGCAAACCACGATCCAACGATTTCCGTCGGATGACTTCGGGAAGGGACCCATAAGGTCGATTCCGATTTTCTCACATGCGCCACGTGGTGGAGTCAGAGGATGTAGCAGGCCCTGTGGCGTGGACGTAGGACGTTTGTGTCGTTGGCACTCAGTGCAGCTCGCCACATATCACTCAATCGTCTGGCGCATCTTTTGGCCAATAAAACCGGTCGCGGGCACGATGGAGCGTTCGTGCAGAGCCCAGGTGACCGGAAGTGGGGTCGTCGTGCATCTCACGTAAGATGCACGAGCGGTAGCTCTCTGGAACCACAAGCAGAAAATTCGTGCCAGTGCTTGAGTAAGCCTTTTTGTACAAAAGGCCGTCACGGAGACAAAATGGGCTGGAAGCAGTGGCATCCCGCGCCTCCGCAAGCAGTGGCTAGAGACTTATGTCGGTCTCTTGCGCAGTGCGCAGAGCCGAGGCGTCGGGAAACTCGGGCACGACGGAGGCGATGTAATGATCGAAATCACCAGAATCACATTCGGTCGTAGGAAGAGGAAGACGTGAAAGACAGTCTGCATCGGCGTGCTTGCGGCCACTCTTGTACTAAACAGTGAAGTCGTACTCCTGCAGACGAAGGCCCCAGCGTGCCAGACGACCAGATGGATCACGAAGGTTGACGAGCCAACACAGGGCATGATGGTCCGTCACAACCGTGAAATGGCGTCCATATAAATAGCACCGAAACCGCTGAATAGTGAAAACTACAGTGAGGCACTCCTGCTCCGTAACAGTGTAGTTACGCTCAGGTTTGCTGAGGGAACGGCTTGCATACGCAAATACATGCTCGCCTGTTGCCGAACGTTGCACCAGCACAGCGCCAACACCAATCCCACTTGCATCGGTGTGGCCTTCAGTCGGAGCGGAGGGGTTGAAGTGCCGTAGTATGGGATGTGACGTAAGCAGAAACTTTAGTTGGCGGAAAGACGCGTCACAATCTGAGGTCCAGTCGAAAGGGACGTCCTTTTGTAGAAGGGATGTCAGAGGGTAGGCGACGTCGGCAAACCTTGGGATGAATCGTCAAAAGTAGGAACACAGCCCCAGAAAACTGCGGAGCTCCTTTTGAGTCTGTGGTCGTTGGAATGCTGCAACTGCTGCAGTCTTCTGTGGATCTGGCCGAACTCCATCGCGGTCGACAAGATGCCCGAGTACCAGCGCTTGACGTTCACCAAAACGGCACTTTTTGGAATTCAGGACAAGGCCAGCCTTCCGTAGGCAATCTAAAACAGCAGCGAGTCGCGTGTTATGTTCAGTAAAAGTCCGGCCAAAAATAACAATGTCTAAATAGCACATGCAGATTTCCCACTTGAGGCCACGAAGTATTGTGTACATAAATATTTCCAATGTGGCCGGGGCATTACATAGGCCGAAGGGCATCACGTTAAATTCAAATAGGCCATCCGGCGTAACAAATTCAGTTTTTTCCTTGTCAGCAGGGTCCATCGGAATCTACCAATACCCCGATCGCAAATCAACTGAAGACAAATAAAACGCAGAGAAAAGGCAATCTATGGCATCGTCGATGCGCGGGAGAGGATACCCATCCGTTTTAGTGATGGAGTTGAGGCGACGATAGTCAATGCAGAACCTCCATGTTCCGTCTTTTTTCTTCACCAATATCGCGGGAGCAGCCCAAGGACTCGAGGATTCCTGTATTACGCCCTTGTTCAACGTCTTGGACTTGCTCGGTGATGGTCTTACGCTCTGACGGCGACACACAGTACGGCTTTTGACGGATCGGATGGGCAGATCCCGTGTCAATCCTGTGGCGTGCTCGCGACAGCGGAAAACGTTGCGAGCCGTCGGACTGCGCGAAATCAAAGACGGATAGGTGCTGGGACAAGAAGTTCTTCAATATCTGTCGGTGTGAGGTGTTCAACGATGCGCTGATCATCGGAAGAAGCTTTTCGTCAGCAGGTAAGTTAGTAGCGGGGTTGTCTAAGGAAGGAGTAACGACAGCTACACAATTCGGGAGAGTTGCGCTACATGAAGCTAGTTTGGAGCCTGCTGGAAAAATAACTGGTTCCGATGAGCAATTTATAGTCCACAGTCCGGTACGGCTCTCTTTCACGCGAACCAAACAATGCGGCACTAACGCATGTTTCTTTACGCACTCTAAATTAAGAGGCGTCACAGTAGCCTCAAAAGAGTCATTGATAGCATGGGAGCAGGACACCTGGACACACACTGCAGAATGTGGCGGTATGACGACATCATCACACACACACAAAACGTCTTCATAATTTGACGTCTCTTTCAAAAGTTCACGAGGAAGAGAGCCACTAACACTTAGCTCTCCAGTTCGACAATCAACTGTAGCGCCGCACATACGCAGGAAGTCAATTCCCAAGATTACGTCGTATGTAGATCTAAGCAGTACTGCAAACTCCGCCGGAAACACTGTGCCCCCCAATGAAACTTTACGCTCCATACCCCAACCGGATACAATAACTCTCCACTTACTCCATAAAAATTAGCAGTTTTGTCCCAAACAAACATAACTTTGTTCTTCAAAAGTTTCTTAAAATCTAAACTCATTACTGAGACAGTGGCACCAGTGTCTACCAACGCCATCGTAGGTAAACTATCAACGGGCACATTAACCTTGTTCTTTAACATGAACACAGACGGAGGAATAATAGGTAGCAGCGCACATTGTAGAGCGACCTCACCTCCATTGGCCGCGCTGGCTAGTTTTCCTGCGTTGGTGGTGGAGATTGGCGCCGTGGTGACGGGGATTTGCCCACACGAAACGACGGAGGCGTTGTCACACTACGGTCAGACGCTGCTGGAGAATGGCTGCGGAGCCCTTCGTTTTGAAAACAGCCCCTCCGGGATGGATGTTCTGGCCGATAGTTGTCGATATAGGGCTGGACGGTTCTTCGGTTCGATGCCATCGGAGGATTCCTGAATTGTGGGCGCTGATTGCAGTAGCGGGAAATATGACCCGCGACACCACACCTGTAGCACACTGGAAGAGGTCGGTCAAAAAGTGGCGTGTCAGCTGGTTCCTGCATGGTAGGCCGCGACGAATATCTAGATGGTGGTTCCGGGACGATGTAGTTGTCCGGCAGTCGGCGCGATGTACGACTGGTGTAAGGGCGAGAATCTCTACGCTGATGGCAAGAGAATTGTTGGAAACTCTCTTCCGGTCTTGGTCGCGGAGTGTATAGGTCTTCGCGGCAGGAAAAGTCGGTGACATTCGCGGACATCGGCGAGCACGCACCCCCATAGGTTGGAAGAAAATATACGTCCCCTCCGAAGCCATTGGGCCGGGCAAGCTGCTCACGTCGTGACATCTCATCTCGAACAATTTCACGGATGGCGCACAGGAGGCTTTGAGATGGCGATTCTTCAATACTAGCCACTGTAGTCACATCTGCGAGCCGTCCAAATTTCGGTGTAATGCGCCGAGTCTTCAGGGCCTCGAATGTTCGGTAGTGCCGGATAACGTCAGAGACCAAACTCAAGTTTTCCTTGGCAATGAGGAAGTGGTAGACATCTTCCGCAATTCCCTTGAGCAAATGGCCTACTTTATCTTCTTCAGTCATCCTGCTGTCGACGGTCTTGCACAACTTGAGTATGGCCTCTATGTAGGTGGTTCAAGTTTCTCCGGCAGCCTGGGCCCTCTGAGCAAGTGTCTGCTCGGCCTGTTTCTTCTTTGCAGCTAGGTCGCCAAAACGTTCCTTGATTTCTTCGACAAAACATTCCCAAGTTGTCAGGGAGTCCTCGTTGTTCTCATACCACATCAAGGCCGTTTGCGTCAAAAAAAAAGACTGCATTGGCTAGTTTAGCCACTGAATCCCAGCGGTTATAGCGGCTCACACGTTCATAATGAGTGAGCCAGTCATCAACATCTTCCCCTGCTTGGCCGGCAAAGGAACGAGGCTCGCGAAACGGTAGCGTCGCATTCGTCGTGGTCGGAGGCACATCGCGAGATGGGGGTAGAGGGTCCCGTGTTGATGTTCGGGGCTGCTCGGTAGTGTGCGGCATTCTTGTTGAAAAGGGTGGGAGACCAGCGAGGCGACGGCTCCGACGAAGCTCCAGCGGTTGGGGATGCGTCATGAGGATAGTCGTACCCAGCACCTGACCACCAGTTTGTTACGACGGGGATAAGACGTCGGAGCGCTCAGCAACAAGACGATAGGGCAGGGAGCTCAGCTGGTCAACGGCAGCGCGTCCGGCACGATAGTCCTCTTTTTTTTCAACGTCTTTCTCCTTCACTTGTATTCTAAACTTGACCTTCTCCTGTACTGTTACAATGTATATATATATATATATATATATATATATATATATATATATATATATATATATATATATACATATATATATATATATATATATATATATATATATATATATATATATATATATATATATATATATATATATATATATATATACGGGTATTGTGCCGGTATTGTAAAGAGTATTGTGCCAAACGTCCAGGCAACGCCCTGAGCCTAGAAGACTGCCGAAGTCCAAGAGCGGTCTGTGCAGCGGTCTGAGCGCGTTCCAGGCAACCAACTTCGTCGTCTACGCCAACCAGCAAGCACTTCATCGTCTACGCCAACTAGCCACTCATTGTCTCCGATTCGTCGTCGACTATAGCTTGTATCAATATGATAAACCCGGATCGGAGGATACAAGACAGTAACCTAGGTTTTAACCTGTCATATAGATTAGGACAAAAGGCGGTAGAGCAGCGCCTCCCCGGTTTGATGTATGCAGACGATATTGTGCTGCTAGCTGAGAGCCTGGAAGAATTACAAACTCTAGTTAAGTATTGCGGAGACGAATGGGACGCTCTAGTCTTCAGTTTTAGCGAAGTGAAGTCGGGTCTGATGATTTTCAAAGGCTCAACTGATCAGGGTCTTAAAATACAAGGCCATGAAATACCTAGAGTAGCAGGATATAAATATCTGGGGGTATGGGTAAACGAAGGATTGGCATACATTGGAAAGCATGAGCAATCCCTTAAGGCCAAAGGGCGAAGGAATGCCGGGATAATGAAGCATAAGGCATTGTGGGGATACAATAGGTATGATGTTTTGAGGGGTACTTGGAAAGGAATTATGGCGCCCGGACTTACTTTCGGAAATGCCGTTTTGTGCCTAAAATCAGAGGTACAGTCGACATTAGAAATAAATCTGAGATCCGTTGCACGATTAGCACTAGGTGCCCACGGCAAAACTAGAAATGAGGCGGTACAGGGAGATATGGGCTGGGCATCTTTCGAAGTACGGGAAACTCAGAGTAAAATGTTATATGAGGAACGCCCGAGGAAATTGGACAGTAACAGATAGGCAGCTAAAGTATTTGAATACCTGTACTTAAAAAGCATTGACTCACAATGGAGGAAAAGAACTAGGAAACTAACTAGTAAGTATGCTATTCACAAGGACGGAGAAATAAAGAACATTAAGCAACAGGTGAAAAACACAGAAGGTAAAAATTGGATAAATTCGATGGGAAAGAAACAGAGTCTGGAATTATACCGAAATTGGAAAATGCAGATCAGGAGGGAAGATTTCTTTGATAACTCATGGGGCAGCGCCCTACTTTTTGAAGCTAGATCAGGACGCCTTAGAACACGCAGCTACAAAAGAAATTTAACAATGGAGATGACGCATGGTGCTGCATGTGGTAACTAAAGTGAAACAATTGACCATATTATACTCGAATGTAATGATATCCATCCGGAAGTTGATGCAGGCACAATCACTGTTCCTGAAGCTCTGGGGTTTAGAAATACCAGTGGCCGGGTGAATAAACCGGCGGTGGAAACTAGCAAAAAACGACTGGAAGATTGGTGGCTTAAAAGCAGAGAAGTGACATAATGTTAGTAATGTAGAAACAAAAATTTAATAAATAGAATGATGGTTTAGTTAACCAATCTTAATCAATAATTAAGATACAGGGAGAAAAATGAGCATGATACCTACTGCTACTACCCCGTTTCAAAGGGGACGCTCCTGTATTCCATCCATCCATCCATCCATCCATCCATCCATGCTCCTCTGCTACCGCCGGTCACGCGCAAAGGAAACGCGCGCTCGCTCTTCGCTCAGCCCGCTTCACTTGCAACGGGCAGGTCTTGACATTTCACCCCTTATGGTTTATCCAAAGACGCCGTAGTCAGCGTCTAAGATTTACCCTGAACGAGGAATAATAAAGAGCTCGCGCTCTCCTTCGAAACCGGCCATAAGTTTGCATGCCCAGGTCGCCTTGAAAGCGCCAGATGGCGCCACATGCTTGGCTGGCGCGACTCTGGCCTGCCGCGTCGGGTCCAATCAGCGCGTCAGCAGGCGTGGGCATGTGCAGGATGGGAGTCACGCTAGTCACGGTTGGTGGTTAACGGCTGATGCTACATTCACACCAATTCGGTCTAGGGGCGGGGCCTCCGCTTTTCACTTGACAAATCGTCGGCGAAAAACGTACAAGGAAAAACAGCTTTGCTCCGGCGCGGAAGCTGCGTGGAAAGCGTCGCCGAAGTGAGTCACCTGCTTCAACTTTTGAGCCATAACGGCCGCTTGTGTACCCTGCACTCGTTGTGGCAAGCCAGCAGCGGGCACTTAAAATTCCTTATGCTAGCATAATCAGTCTTTCCAGCTATTTATTTACTTTTTTTGGCAAATCTTCGCTGAAAGAGTGCGCGAATCTTGTTCAGTTTCACACTATAATAAAGCTGCGGCAACAAAAATTGAGTGATGATTATACAAACTTACAATGTACACTCGATGTGAGCTTGAAGATATTATTCTTGAAAGATATTTTCAATTGCGATCATTCGAACCGCGCATTTGCGGAGCTACGTCGATCATCAAATTGCAGGCTTATCAATCTATAGCTGCATATTGCGCCACTTAATTTTATGAAGCTAATAAAATGGCACATTTTGGCTAGCATTTAATCAAGGTGGCGATTCATCGTCACTTACCTCGATCATCCACAGAACCTTCATGATGGGTCGTCATTTAATTCACCAGTTGGCATATATATATTATATATATTTCCATATTACTCTCGGGATCTAAATTTATTTCATTTTGTACATATGTATACGGCCCTAATTCTAATACCCCTTGTCCGTTCTTATGCTTTTGATCATGTCCATCATATTTTCTTCAAGCTGCAGCTCAGGTGTTTCATTGAGTCTTCAATAATATATCCTGGGGTGAGAAAAATGTTTTGCTTCCGCTTAATTACCCATAATAATGAAACCGTTATGAAAAAAAATAAACTAATTATAACAGTAATGTTTACCATGTCTCTCAAATCAGCATTCATCAAAGCTGCATTTTTATTATACCTGCTTTCATTCGATCATACCGTTCTAGTTTAAACAATTCAATTTTTTGAACCGGACAAAAGTCTTGACCAGCTAGTTAAGCGCGTAGGGCTATTCTGGACCTAACTGGAGCACTGCAGATTTTTCTATAAACTATACCCTAAATGGTGAAGATTTCTGCTTGATATAGTTAAAAACAATCTCACAACTGAAACCATGACCCGAATACCCTTCATAATTTTAGCATAACATACAGTACCTGTAGATTTCACATCATGCATCAACTTTACTATGCAAGTAAAAGCAATCGATACACTCATTTTCTTGAAGAAGGCATGATATGCAGAAAAGACTTTGAAGTCATTGAAAATTCAAGTTTATTTATTATGTACATTATTTGCATTGGAATGAACGCAACTTCATTACAAAGAGGAACAAAAAATTAAGCCATATGCAGAAATTAAAAGACAAACACAGATGAACTGTGCATACAATAAAAATTGCATGAGAAACATACTGTAATTACGAGATATATGGCCTGCACTGTCTGTAAAAACCAGCCTAAAAAAAGATAATCCGCACATGGCATACATTGCGTGTGACTAAGGTGTATGCATAGCACTAATGGTATAGCATGGCAAACACTCTTCTTTTTGGAAGCATTATGAGGGCTTTTCAATGCACACCATTGCCATCAGGTTGACCGTACCCACGACAGGGCAAATACCTCTACAATATACATCAGCTAATAAAACCGTGTCTTCCCAAGTAGCACACATTACGTGGCCCACCTGGGGCTCGTATGGGCAAGTTGGGCTTGGGTAACCACAATAACACCCATGAGGGCCCCCTTTAGGGATCAAGATGGGCAAGCCCAAGTTGGGCTTGCCCCTGCTTTTTCTATCTGGGCATCATATAGGCGCGGAAAGGGCTAACTGATTACCTATTCCCACATCTGGCCCTCAAAGGTCCCGCTTGGGAAATTTTAGGGCCGATGCAAATAAAATTTGGGCTCTGTGTAGGAAAAGCCTGGGCTAATCTAATTGGGGCTGCCCACTCAAAAGTCGAATAGGTCCCGCATGGGCCGCGGCGGGGCTGAATACGGGTATGCCCGCACATTGCCAACATAGGACCCTTGAGGGGTACTTGAAGGAAGGTCAGACGAAAATGTGGAATTCATGCAGAAAATTCCTGGGCTGCCCCAAATGGGGCTGCCCACCAAAAACCTAGATAATTTCCGCATGGCCGTTAGCTGGGCAGGCAAGTACTCCTTCCCGCTTCTGCCCGCATCGGTCCCTTACGGGGAAATTTAGGGCAGATGCGACGCAAATGTGGGCCTAAAGCAAATAGATGACGGGCTAGTCCGATTGGGGCTGCCCACTCAATACCCGAATAGGTCCCACAAGGTTTGCGGCCGGGCTGAAAAGCGAGCACACCACCATGCTGCCCACACGGGTATTTCTTGGGGTACTTGCGGGAAAATGCAACATATATTCGTAGTCCATGCGGTAAAAATAAGGTCAGCCCAATTGGGGCGGCCCATGAAAGGCCGCAGTGGGCCCCAAATTGGCCGTAGGCGGGCATACCGCTCTGAAACGTCTCCACTCTATCTTTAAGGCACCATTTTATTTATGTAAATAATGTTATACCGGCCACTAATTGCCTCTTCTGGAGGTTTCACATAACTGTCCTAAGCATGTCTATGCAATGAATAAAGACTATCTATGTTTACTCTACAAACTAAGTTAATTATGCAGTATCGACAAAAAATATGCAACAGTAACTGTTCCGCTTTACGAGTATGCACTGAACGACCTCCAAATGTTTCCTACGGCATTACCATTCTGCACGCAGCTCCGAAATAAATATTCAGACCAACATGTTGGGGTGATGTGGGCCAGCCCACATTATTGTAGTGTTGGGAATAAATTTTTCTCATGTTACTGAGTGTAGCATACAAGCAAAACAAAAATAGTGCTCAATGTTTCACACTTGATTATTGGAACTTGGGCAGCCCTGAAAATGCCCGATTCAACCCATGAGGGCAGCACGTGGGTCAGCCCGAAACGGACTGGCTTTCGCAAATCCCGCGCCTGTACAATTGAGGTATTGGAGGGATTAATCGACTTTAATATTAAAACCTTGATCAATGGGATGTCACTGCCTGCACAAACGTGGCACCCAATAATGGTTCTGGTGTGCTGCCCACATTCGTCTACCTGGGCTGAATGCGGGCAGCCCTATTTGGGCTGAATGCGGGCAGCCCCATTTGGGCTGCCCACACGGATACAGTTTGGGACCGATCGCGGCGAAATTGGGCAGCCCACGCGGGGCCCCTCTGGGTACGTGTTGCAAATCCCGCATGGGGCCCGCATGGGCTGCCCTCACGGGTCCAATGCGGGCCCCCCCGTCATAGCCCACCTTGTGCTACTTGGGTTGTGCCAGCTGCACCCGCCTAGTCCTCACAAACTTCCTGATCTCATCCGCCCAGCTTTTTGTCACCCTCTGTGACGTTTGCCTTCTCTTGAAATGCAGTCAGTTACCCTATAGCGACCATCGCCTAGCTTGCCTGAATATTAAATGCCCTATCATGTCCATTTCTTCTTGGTTTCAAGTAGAATATATAACTCACGTTTATTCCTGACCACTCTCTCTGCTCACTTACTGTCTCTTAGTGCTAAACCTATCGTCTTCTATATCAAAACTGTCTGCATTGTCTAAAATCCGAATCATTTATTCAGTATTTTTTGTACAAAAAGTACTAGTTATGTTGAAGCCTTTTTATCAGCCTCCTCATTGCTGCCCAATAGGCAAGTACCGAAAAGATACAGCTGTCACATATACTATTTACTTTTTGAGGGATTACACTCTGAAGGTTCGTATACAGACAACATCAATACCCAAGAAAGTAGCAGGGGGGACAGCGGCCGATGTAGCTCAGTTGGAAGAGCACCGGACGCGATATTCGGAGGTCGTGGGTTCGGTTCCCACCATCGGCACGTTGTTTTTCCTACTCATCATCATCATCATCAGCCTGACTATACCCACTGCCGGGTGAAGGCCTCTCCCATATTTCTCCACTTAACCCGGTTCTGTGCTAGCTGCATCCACTTGACCCCTGCGAACTTCTTAATCTCATCCGCCCACCTAACTTTCTGCCGCCCCCTGCTACGCTTTCCTTCCCTTGGAATCCAGTTTGTTACCCTAAGCGACCATCGGTTATCCTCTCTTCGCACTACATGTCCTGCCCATGTCCATTTCTTCTTCTTAATTTCCACTAGAATGTAGGTAACTTGAGTTATTTCTCTGACCCACTCTGCACGCTTCCTATCTCTCAATGTTACCCCTACCAATTTTCATTCCATAGCCCTCTGGGTTGTCCTGAACTTAAGTAGAACTCTCTTGGTTAGCCTCCACGTTTCAGCGCCATAGGTGAGTACAGGTTAGATGCAACTGTTATATACGTTCCTCTTAAGCGATACCGGTAAGTTGCTAGACATAATCTGCGAGTGCTTGCCAAATGCGCTCCATCCCAATCTTATTCTTCTTGTTATTTCCTTTTCATGGTCCGGATCTGCGGTTACTACCTGTCCTAAGTAGACATATTCGCCTACTACTTGCAGTACTTCGCTACCTAATGTAAACTGCTGTTCCTTCCCGAGGCTGTTGATCATTACCTTAGTCATCTGCATATTGATTTTCAAGCCTACCTTTCTACTTTTCCTGTCTAGGTCATCAATCATTATTTGTAGTTCATCTCCCGAGTTGCTTAGCAAGGCAATGTCATCAGCAAATCGCAGATTACTGAGGTATTCTCCATCTACCCTTATCTCTAACTGCTCCCATTCCAAGTATTTGAACACTTCCTCTAAGCAAGCTGTGAATAATACTGGGGAGATTGTGTCTCCTTGCCTAACACCTTTCTTTATGGGAATTTTGTTACTTTCTTTATGCAGAACTATGGTTGCTGTGCAGCCACTGTATATATCTTCCAGCACTTTCACGTACGGCTCGTCTACCCCCTGATTTCGCAATGCCTGTATCACCGCCGAGGTTTCAACTGAGTCAAATGCTTTTTCGTAATCAATGAATGCTTTCCCCTAAACAGATTACATTATTAATTTATGTGATTACCGAAGTAAAAATTAAAAAAAGACAAATTACAATCACCAATGCTTTCCTTGGCCTCGCCGACTGTTGGCTCCTTTCCTTCTAATGGGCAGCTGCCATTTATGATATGAGAGCTAGTACCTGCCAAACGTACTCCGTGTCAATTTTATTTTTCTAGTTATTTGACTGCCATTGGAGAGACAGGCGGTTGCTATACCTGTACTAAGAAGACATATTTCCGAACCACTTCCAGGTAAACTCCGGTTTGCTATCCAAGCCTGTTAAGTGTTACTTTCATTTTCTCCATATAAAATTTTAGTCCTATTGTTCAACTTAGCTTGTCTAAATTCGTACTCTGAGTTACTTTGCAAGGCACCATTATCAATGAATCACAGGTTACTGAGGCATAGCTCTATTGTCACCCGTTAATAATTAGGAGGCATTATTAACGATGCGCCCTTAATGCTGCGCACAATCCCAGACAACCTTAGAGTGAGGGGGGGTAGCTGTTCCGGTCGCAAAGGAGATGCCCTCGACCTGCGTGGCAAGCTAAGCCGGAATTCAGCTACCTTGTAGTGACCGAAGCGGGTGGCCGTTTGGTGCTCAGCGGTCACCGGTTCAAGCCAGAGTAAGTTTCGGAGTCAGAAGTAACAAACAAAACACAGTTTATGCACAGCAAGAGACGATACAAAGGAATACGCAAGAACACTTGAAATGCACAGAGGAGAGGTTCACAGAATAAAAACGCTAAGCTTGCAACTACAGAGGTATTCAATATAACACAGAGGCATTACAATACAGATGAAACACGAGAGAGTCACATAAACAAACACGAAAGTGTTCATCGGCCACTGTTGCAGTCCGACGCCTCGACAGTCATGATGTGGCCGCCATGCAAGACGAGCGCCGCTCCCTCGCAGGTCCGTGGGCTTGTCAGCAGCAGGTGATCCCCGGGAGTCCAGCCGAGGCACTTGCGAACACGCCGCAATCGCTGACTGACTGACTGACTGACTACACAAGCAGCGCGGCCTCCATAAATAGGGCGCGCCGCGTCTGTCTGTTGGCGCGCTAAGGCTAGCGCGCACACACACTTAGCTTCGCTGGTTAGAGCGCTCCGTTCTCCCGTCGAGCCGCGCGTCGTCATTGGCTAGGTCCCATAGAATGTTCCAGAGTTTTCTGGCATATTCCAGACTGATGAGCCACCGTCATCCCCGGGCAATGGGAAAGAGGGTAACGGTGACGCGTACAAAGCTACGCACTCTCTCGCGCGGGGAAGGAGGTTTTTCTCCAACTTTCCATGCGGCGCCGCGTGGGCATCGCGCCGCGCCGGCTTAATAAAAATGTGCGCCGATTTCGTGACACTGCCCCTCCCTTAAAGAACATTGTCCTACAATATTCACAACGACCACGAACATCGCGCGCACATGCAGGCGCTCACAAACTACATTGGGCAAATGTCCACATCACACACATACATTGCACAAATTGCAACCACAAATTACAATTCACACATCAGAAGTCTCACAAGTTTCTCAGACTCTGATGACAAATTTTTTCACACATCACTACATGATGTTCACAAACATAGCAACACACTGTTGTCGGATACACATAGGAATCAACAACACACAGCTTTTCAAATGCGAAGGGCACATACCTAAATTTCCGAGCGTAATTCCAACTTGCGATCAGTGCGTGAAACGCTTCTGTCCGCCAGGGATTCTGCCTTCGCTCTAGGCGCTCGCATTTGAGGTGCTTCCATGTTCCCAGATTGGGCTACTGCAAATTCCTTAAGGCACGACTGATAGTCACCTTGCCAATCACACAACCAATGTGTGCCGATAAATGCTTCTACAACCAGTAGCGCCGACGGATACACGGGAACCTGTGCCAACGCGCACAGACCAACAAAAAGAATCACTGTAATAGTGTTCTTTCCTAGACACCGGTATTCCTTCCAGTGAAATATTCCAAGTAATGCCCCCATACGTAGGAAAAGCACTTGTGCTACCTGCATCATCGACGGCCTAGGCATTCCTGACTTTAATTCCGGTGTCGTCTCTTTCTTTTCGGTTTCCTTTTTTTTTATTCTTTTCTCGAGGCTTTTCCTCCGGCTTTTCAGGCCTTGCTTGCCTCGCCTTGCCTTTTTCTTTTTAGGTTCACTGCAGTGCCCAGGCGCGGAACTTCGATCAGGATCCTCGGGAAATGTTGCACCCTTGATATTGCCCAACACCAAATCGTAGATAGGGCGTTCCATGCAAAGGGCTGTCAATTTTCCAGAATAATATGGCGTTTGCACTTCAAATTTTGTCTCAAATAGCAACTGAATTGAGCCGTAAATGAGCCTCACAGGGCATTTCTGACCAGTCAGATCATTCTCATGAATCAAACTTCGTTTAATAATTACGGCACTGCTACCTGTATCTCGTAGCACAGAAACTGATTTTCCTTTTATCTTTCCCCTTGAAACCGGCATCCGATTCATCGCTGGCCCAGGTTGCGCATGTATTACGGCGTTCACCACTCGGATTTTTTTATCCTTCTTCCGTTTAACAACTCACTCTGCTTCCTCCTCCTCTAGGCCGTGCACAACGCGGACTTTCTTGCCGTTCTTCAGCTCAACAAAGCCATCGGCATCTTCTCCCTCCAGGCGACATTCCGACTCCGCCAGAGCCCTCGCGCATGCGGCCTGTTGAGCTGCCTTGTCAGCGTCAGGACACGACATCGCTTTGTGGCCCTTCTGTCCGAATTTCCAACACGTGGATGGATTGTTGGTTGAAAGTTTGCGGCAGGTAGGTGCATAATGGCCTAGTTGTAAGCAGAGATAGCACCTCGAGGGTGACTTTACGCTAGGTTGTGTCTGCCGGAATTCAGGCCTTCGAAGGCTTTCAGAATTTGCATTCTTGCTCACATTTTCGCCTCTCTGGGCTTCCAAATATTCATCTGCGAGATCCATCATTTCGTCCAATGTATGCGCTTTTCTTTCTTTTAAATAAAGCGACAGTTCAGGATGACAGCTGCCCAAGAGTCGTTCCTTAATTAGGCGTTTACAAAGTGCGCCATACTCTAGTTTAATTTTTAAGAGTTCAGTCCAGCGGTCAAAATAATGACTCAATCGCGCAACATACTGTGTTGCCGTTTCACCGTCCATAGGTTTTCCAGTCCTGAACTTCTCACAAAACCCATCCGTCGTAAATCTAAACCTTTTAAGTAATGCAGCTTTCACCTTGTTATAGCTGCTTGCATCCTCAGGAGGAAGTCTTCCAAATACGCTTAATGCTTCGCCACTAAGGGAAGTGCTCAAGATGGTAGCACATTCACTGTCTGTCCAATTTGCATTATGGCGATCCTTTCGAAGCACAAGAGGAACGCGTCGAGATCGTCTCTTCTTTCGTCGTACTTCGGGATCAATTTACTTGCGTCTATCCGCAAGCTGCTCTGTCCTTCACTGGGGCTATGCACTTCAGCAAAACCATTGTTGTTCCCTGAACTTTGGAGCTGAAGTTTCATAGTAAGTAATTCCTTTTCCCGTTGAAATTCCTCTTCCCGCTCCATTCGAGCCCTCTCTCGTTCTTCCTCGGCTTCGTTTCGAGCCCTCTCTCGTTCTTTCTCGGCTTCATTTTGAGCCCTCTCTCGTTCTTCCTTGGCTTCCTTTTGAGCCCTCTCTCGTTCTTTTTCTGCCCTCTTTCCTCCTTTTCTCTCTGCCTAACCCATTTGCGCAGTTCGGAACCGGATAATCCCAGCTGGGTGCCAGCCTCAATCAGCTCTTTCAGATTCATATCTGAAGCGCGAACCGTTTGGGTGTAGCCCAAAGTCTGCTTAGCGCACCTCGCCTAAACGCTTCCGCGCGGCACCACCTCTCGCTATCGCTCTGCTGCTACACAGTTTACGACCTCTTCGTAAACTCTTCCAACTCGTTCTCCGTCCTCTGAGCTTGAGTGCACCAAACGTCCTGTCGCGGCCGCCAGAACAATTGTCAGTCGTTAATAATTAGGGGCATTATTAACGATGCGCCCTTAACGGTGTGCACACTCCCAGACACCCTTAGAGTGAGGGGGGGTAGCTGTTCCGGTCGCAAAGGAGATGCCCTCGACCTGCGTGGCAAGCTCAGCCGGAATTCAACTACCTTGTAGTGACAGAAGGGGGTGGCCGTTTGGTGCCCAGCGGTCGCCGGTTCAAGCCAGAGTAAGGTTCGGAGTCAGAAGTAACAAACAAAACACAGTTTATGCACAGCAAGAGACGATACAAAGGAATACACAAGAACACTTGAAATGCACAGACGAGAGGTTCACAGAATACAAATGCTAAGCTTGCAACTACACAGGTATTCAATATAACACAGAGGCTTTACAACACAGGTGAAACACGAGAGAGTCACCTAAACAAACACCAAATTGTTCACCGGGCACTGTTGCAGTGCGACGCCTCGAGAGTCACGATGTGGCTGCCATGCGAGACGAGCGCCGCTCCCTCGCAGGTCCGTGGGCTTGTCAGCAGCAGGTGAGCCCCGGGAGTCCAGCCGAGACACTTGCGAACACGCCGCAATCGCTGACTGACTGACTGACTGACTGACTACACAAGCGGCGCGGCCTCCATAAATAGGGGGCGCCGCGTCTGTCTGATACACCTCCTCCCATCAGCATCCCCTCATTATCTCTTCTGGCCTCCGAAATTAGGTTTTTAGATTCTGCTATCCATTAACCGAGTTTTTTTTTCCTTGCGTTCTCGATGGTCGTTTGATGATTTCCCCTATCTTTCTCCCCATCCTTCTTTCCCTTTGGAAACTTCGCCTATATAAGATCACTCGTGGGTTTTAATAAATTCAGTTGTGAATAGCGCCTTTGTCCCGTCTTCTGTCTTGTGGTGTGTTTATTTCGGCGCAGTTTTTCACAGTACTAATATGAACCAACTAGCCCAAGAAACGGTATTAATACTTTATCCTTACCTACCCTACTACTTGACCTACTTTCTTCTCACCCACTATCCCCCACCCCAGCTTTTCTTCTCGGAAGCAAAGGCGTATTTTAACCCCTGCCAGTGATGATCGCTCTGCCCAGACGAAGACAGGTCAACATGTCAAAATGTTTGCTCGACCCTTTGGAATCGGTATATTCTGAGAACTTCGTAGGAGGAATAGTCCAGTTGATATAGGAAGATGTGCAACCAAAAGAAGGTTAAGTGAAGCCTGAGACGCGAGTTAATCTGCAGGAAACGCGTTTTGACTATGTAGTGGAGGCGGAAGGCACGGCTTTTTGGGCCGGTGTTGCATGCTGAGTGCGCGCCTAGACAGGTTTGAGCAAGAAAAGGCCGTTCTAGTGTCACGTGTGGAAGTATTGGTAAAGTAACTAGTCGTAGTAAGGGCCGAAAATGAGAAACTGCTGGGACAGCTTCCTCAAATGGAAGAAAAAATGGCCGGTACTATCCTTGGAAGCAACAATGCCGGACATTCCAGAGCGGGCCACATGGCTGAGACCGGCACTGGCATGGACAGGGGAGGCACAGTATGTCAGGTGGGGCCGGACCGAAAGAGCTATTCAGAAGTAGCTACTAGGAAGTCGGGAAAGAAGGAAGAAGTAGGGAACAAAGAAATTCCCAGAGAGATGAACCCAGATAACGCGAAGCAGGAGCTAGCAGTTGGGAGGGAGAGAGAGAATGCCCGGGTGCTTACAGCCGATGATTCCAACTTGAGCAGGTGCGGTCGAGCTATCATGGAACTTGTAAGGGGTATAAGCGAGTATCATTCGGAACCTTCCCTGGGAGGACAATGCACGCAGTGCTCAAAGAGACCAAGAATGGGCTGTGGAAAAATTCCGCAGGGCTCAATATGGTGATAGTAGCAGCGGGGCTGAAAGATGTCCTCAATGGTGAAGCTGCAGGAGTGGTGGAAAGGGTAGCTCAGGGAGTTGATACCACAGCGATAGCACAGCAAGCGCAGATCGTTGTGTACACAGTACCGTAGGTGCTAGGAACGAACGGAAAGTTTGAAAAGGACGTGCGTCATAGTTAATCATCACATAAGAATTTTAAGCCTGGAGAAACATTTTGAAGCGGTTGAAGTAAACAGGGAGGTGTATAGAGTAGGTTTTGGCAAAACTTTTCAATGAGATGGCATCCATTTTAACAGAAGGGTGGGAGAAGAGATTGGCTGGCGCCTGCCGGGCAGGGCTGTAGCTTTTTTAGTGGGTCCGCGATGTCTCCATGCGCAGGTGGTGGTGGTGGTAGTAGTGGTTATTGATTGTATATACAAAAGGAAAGAAAAGATGTTTGCCAGCCCCGGTATCTGCTATCTGATATCTGAAGCACCTGAACTAGGGCGGCGGAAATAAAGGGATAGCGAGGAGAAGGTAGAGGAAATCAAAGAGGTGGGTGGTAGGGAGAAAGAAAAGGCTAGGTAAAAATAAAAGAAATATATACACTATGGTACAGTATACAGCAGTTTGCTTGAGGCCCACCCGCAAATGTCTTAGGTCACTGAGCACTCGGCACATCGGGCGGGCCTCCGCAATAGCTCTGCTTCCAGGCAACTGGTCACAACGCACGCACTGGCACACTGTACAAAACACTGACGGCTGTCGTGGGCGATTGGCCGTTATTGTGGGAAATAGCACACGCGGAGCGTTCAGTCACAGCGCGCACTATCTGCCGAGGTGAAATAGGCGGGTCATCAAGCCCGCCTGTTCGATGTACTCACACAGGCTCACGTGTGCTCGCTAGCGGACGCGCGCACTGCTCGGCGGCCACAGGAGCACAGCTACGCTGTCCGGGATTACCTCCTGAGCTCTACGCCGCCAGCAACTCACGCCGTGGTTCGGCTAGCGCGGTGCAGTGCAGTAGAAGATGTGCGAGAGTTTCTACCGCGCCACAGCCGTCACACGCGTCACTGATGGCAAATCCGTGGCGCATCCGTCGTTCCCCAGGCCACACACATCCAATGCGTGCACGGAGGTTCATTGCACGTTGCAGCCGAGTCAGCGAGCGGCCGCTGACACTGTGAATGCGCTCACTTCTTGCGATGCGTGGGTCGGGGTGCTGCGTTCGGAGGTGATCGTCGATTACCGCACGCACATCCTCCAAAGCGAGTTGCTCGTAGCTAGGAGGAAGTTCAAGTGCTGTTGTCGCGAGCTCGTCGGCACGTTCATTGCACTCTATGCCGCAGTGCCCGGGGATCCACTGTGCCCGTATAGCGCAGCCACGCTCCGCCAAGCGCTTTAGACGCGCGCGAATCTGACACTGCAGCGGATTTCCCCGGCCGGTGGTTCGAAGGCGGCTGAGGGCAGCGCGGGAGTCACATAGCACAGCTCACCTGGGTGGCGGCGGAGTCAGTTCAAGCAGTATATCCAGGCCTAGGCGTAGGCCCACCAGCTCCGCCGTGGTGGAAGCACCCAGGAATGACAGGTGCAGCTGTCTGTGCAGTTGCAGGGCGGGGATGGTAGCCGCAGCTGCTAGCGAGCAACTATCTCTGGCCACAGAGCCGTCGGTGTAAACGAGGAGATGGTGTTGGAGTTCCTCGTAGATGACGGCTCTGGTCAGATGCTGCACTGCACCGAGCGGTGTGGCGCGTTTCCCCGAGATTCCGACAATCTCTCGCTGAACCTCCGTAGCAGCGGGTCAGGGCGAGAAGAGGCGTAGGGGGGCGTTGCTTTAATGAGCTGCTCGTACTCGAGCCGCGCCGCTCCCATGCGCGGGCGGGGCCGATATTCTACTGGCGGACATGAACGGCGACATAGACGATCTGGATGAATACACGAGTTGTAACGGGAAGCTATTGCTAGATGTTTGTGAGGAATTCAAACAAGTGATAGTAAATAGAGAAACAAAATGTGAGGGACAAATCACGTGGGAATTCTGGAACAAGCAGACGACCAGTGACTACTGCTTAATGTCGCAAGAAATTTATAGCTAGCTTGCAGAGATGGAAATAGACGAAGAAGTGGAGTGTAGTCTGGGAAGTGATCATAAACGTGTTAGTCTGCAGATGGGGCCCTTGATGAAAAGAGAAATGGAACGTAGACAAAACGTAAACGCAAAATTAAACGACGATCAAATAGCGCAGATAGCAGCAGACATCGAGGAAGCAATAGAGAAAAGCCCCATGGAAGACTGGGATTATGAACAGGTAGAACTACTCATAAGGAGGAAAATTCAGGAGGTTAAAGTAGCAAACCGCTGGAATGGAAAGAGGAAGCCACGGAGCTGGTGGAATAAGGAAATCAGGGAAGCTATTGAACAACGACGGGCTGCTTCAAGGGAACACCGAGTGGCAAAGAAAGCACAGGTATCTCAAGGAGGAAACCGACCAAAAATGGGAATCGTATCGGCAAAAGAAACTAGAGGTGCAGGCCCTCGTTCAAAGTAAAATAAAGCAGTCCAGCGATCGCTGTATGGCTGAAACCCACGATGACACTAAAGGCCGAAAAAGAAAATTCTGGAACCGTATAAGCTGGCTAAATAAAAAGAATCAAAGAAAGCAGGAATGGGTTCAAGATGACGAGGGAAATTGTTTGAATGGTTACAATACTGTGATCTACATTACATTAGGTATAGCCGAGTCATTTAAGAGCGACGATAGGGTAATCTCCGCAAATCAGGAAGCAACACAACATACCCGGATGCAAGGCAGCTTAGAACTGACCAATCTAAGCTAGAAAAAGGCGGAAGAAATACTCATAAAAGCACATCTGCAGGAATAGATGAAATTCTGAACAAGATGATTAACGAACTTCGTCCAAGAAGTAAGAAAACGTTGTTAAAAGCTTTAGAAACAGACATAACGAATCAGCAAATTCCAGATAGCTGGCGGCAGAGTAAAATGAATTTGATTTATAACGGAAAAAGAGATAGGATGCACGTGAAATCCTACAGACCGATTACGATAATATCTGTTATATACAGGTTGGCCATTAAAATTGAAATTCAATCATTGGTAGAAAGTAAGAGGTTTGGAGAACTTCAGTACGGGTTTCGAAGTGGTAGCCGCTTAGATGATAGCCTGTTCGTGCTTACCCAATGCCTCAACACGTCAACAATGCATGAAATAGCCAGAGCGGAAAACAGACCTAGTATTTAGCCTTTCCGGACATAAGCGGGGCGTACGACAATGTAAACGGAATTCCTGTGGGACATCATAAGAAGAAGGTATCGGTCATGAGATAGCAGATTCCCTACAGGAAGTATACCGGGATAACAAAGTAGAAATTACAAGGGAAGGGATACGAAGTACGGACGCTCAAGGTATGCAAAGGATTAAGACAGTGTTTTCCTCTATCACCGCTGCTTTTCATACTTTATATAACGAATATGGAGTGGAGGCTACAAGAAAGTACCCAAGGAGCATGCCATCATTGGACCGATGATTGTCTAATGTTGGGAAAACAGTGGCATCAATACAGGACATACATTGGCTCTCCGGATTTTACTATATTTTCATTGCTGGACCATCGCTCATGCCATTTTCGGTCCATCGTACAACCAGTTTGGTGCTATAGACCTACTGTTCGCTTTTCCATATATAGCCAGTGTAGGACAACGTCCCTAACCCAATGGCATTTCCAAAGCTGGCGGACTAGTGGCTTTCCCTACAAGGGCCTATCACAGGCTTTTCCATTCATGATCCATTGTAAACCTGCGCATTCGATAGGCATTGTCGAGCCTTGCAGCAGCTTATCCTGTATGGTTATGCGACTTGATTTTCTTATTTTAGGCTGAGCAGCGCACAAATACATTTGGCTCAAACGGTTCAATGAACATTTTTAACTTGTGAACAACCAGAATGTATTCGTAATGAAACAGCAAAGGGCTTCAGAAAAAAAAATATATATTTGTTTGACTTTGAGATACGTGCCTTTAGTGCCTGCTAGCAGAATACCCAGGGGGACGGAGGGTTCAACTCTTGTCTATTCCGTCGGCAGGAGACAGCCTCTCATATTCAATGCATAACCACTCAACAAATACACACACCTTGTGCCACTTATTCAGCTGCCTGCGTTTTAAAGTAGCCTAATACTGATAAGCGACCCTTAGATCTGTATTTTATTTTATTTTTATTTAGTACATACTGCAGACTCTTTTCAGGGTCCAAGCAGGACAGGTATATATTGTTAACAAAACTCAGAAGATACAGAACACAATCAAAAGAAACATGCATAAAAATGAACAGGCAAATTTTGCGAAACTATGGCAGTGCCATAACATGGTTCCAATCGGATATTGTCAGCGGAAAAAATGAATATTTAAAACAATCAGTCTTCGCAAAATACGGCGTCAATGAGTGAATGTGAAGATGTCGGGTATGCCGTGTGGTTAAAGTGGATATGTACTGTGAAGGATCCAAAGCTAACTTATGATTAAGTAAAGAATAAAGAAGTCCAGTTCAGTTCAGTCATTCAGTCGTGTCCGACTCTTCGTGACCCTATGCACCATGTCACGCCACGCTTTCTGGTCTCTCACAATCTTCCTAACATCTCATAACTTCATCTGCAGTGCCTCGAGGATGCCATCTAACCATCGCGTTCGCTGCCTACCCCTTCTCCGGCGACCCTCAACCTTTCCCAACATCAAATCTTTCTCCAGCGACTCCTCTCTTCTCATCAGATGACCAAAGTAGCTGAGCTTTAACTTTAGAATTTGACCCTCCAATGAGCAGTCAGGGTTTATGGTCAACAATATCGACTGATTTGATCTTCTGGCAGTCCAAGGAACTCTCAAGAGTCTTCGCCAGCACCACAATTCAAACGCGTCAATTCTTCGGCGGTCAGCCTTTTTCACAGTCCAACTCTCACATCCATACATCACAACTGGAAAGACCATAGCACGAGTTATACGGATCTTGGTTGGCAGAATAATGTCTCTGCTCTTTACTAGGCGGTCAAGACTAACCATTGCTCTCTTTCCCAGAAGCAGGCGTCTCCTAATTTCATGGCTGCAGTCTCCTTCTGAGATAATCTTGGAGCCCAAGAAGAGAAAATCTGTCACAGCTTCCACTTCTTGTCCATTGATGCTCCAGGACTTGATAGGGCAAGACGCCATGATCTTTGTCTTTTTAATGTTCAGTTTAAGCCCAAACTTCTCACTCTCTTCTTGTACGCGCATCAGAAGTCTCTTGAGTTCCACTTCACTTTCTGCCATTAAAGTGGTATCATCCGCATATCTAAGGTTGTTGATACGTTTTCCAGCAATCTTCACTCCAGCTGAAGACTCGTCCAGACCGGCCTTCCTCATGATGCACTCTGCATATAGGTTAAATAGGCAGGGCGACAGTATGCAGCCTTGCCTCACTCCTTTCTCAATCGGAAACCAATCAGTAAGACCATGCCCAGTTTTGACTGTGGCCTCTTGTCCTTCATACAGGTTCCTGAGGAGACAGATGAGGTGAATCGGAACTCCCATCTCCTGGAGAGCTTGCCACAATCTGCTGTGATCTACGCAGTCAAACGCTTTGGCATAATCAATAAAGCAGAAGTAGATGGGTTTCTGGAACTCTCTTGCTTTTTCCATGATCCAGCGAAGGTTGGCAATTTGTTCTCTAGTTCCTCTGCCCTTGCGAAACCCAGCGTGCACGTCCGGAAGCTCCCGATCCAAATATTGCTGCAGCCTACCTTGGAGGATTTTCAACATCACCTTGCTAGCATGCGAAATAAGCGCGATCGTGTGGTAGTTGGAACAATCTTTGGCACTGCCTTTCTTTTGAATGGGGATGTAAACTGAAAAGAATAAAGAAACTCAAGGCAGTATCGGAAAATATCACCTAAAGAATAAAGAAACTCAAGGCGATATTTTCCTCTTCGCGTTTCAAGTGATTCAATATTGTTAGTCGCCATGATATCAGCGGGGGAGTCGGTGATTTTAAATTTCGAAAAGATAAACCTAACAGCTTTCCTTTGAACCCTTTCTAATTCATATATGTTAAGCTTAGTAAATTGATCCCATACAACCGAAGCATACTTAAGCTTTGGCCTGATGTAAGCGTTATACGTTAGCAGTTTTACGTGAGAAGGAGAATTTCTTAGTTTATGCCTCAGAAAACATAGCTTTTTAAATGCAGAGGAGCATATGTTATCTATATGTGAGTTCCAGGAAAGATTGCTTGTTATTGTTACACCTATATATTTGTAACTATTAACGTGCTTTAGTGTAGATGATCCAAGGGTATACGCGTGGTTAATCGGGTTGTTTTAATGTGTTATTTGCATCGAAACTGCTTTTTCAGAGTTAAGAACCATGGAAAACTCACTGCACCAATCAAGAACATTTTACTAGACACCGGTCAAGTTCATTTTGATCGTTAGTACACGTAATTTGACGGAATACAATACAATCATCTGCAAACAAGCGAATATGCGTTCCTGGAGTAACCACACTGACAATATCATTTATATAAATCTGAAAAAGCAAAGGTCCCAAGACGCTTCCCTGGGGCACCCCAGAGGTGACTGGGAGACAACTGGAGCTGCACCCATCGACTGAAACAAATTGCACTCTATTCGTGAGGTAATCTGCAATCCATGATATTAAAATGTAGGGAAGATTAATGATTTTAGTTTTTGAATGAGCTTTTCTTGGTGAACTTTATCAAATGCTTTGCTAAAATCTATAAATATATGGTGTCTATTTGACCATTCATATCCAGTGTTTTAGCAAAAGTATGTACTATTGTAAATAATGGTGTTATTGTAGAATAGCCCTTTCTAAACCCATGGTGACAGTCGCTTGATACGGAGTGTTATTCAAGAAATTTGTTAATATGTTTAGCAATAATGTGTTCAATCATTTTACAGCATGCAGAAGTTAAAGAAATAGGACGGCAATTTTGTAATAATGTGCAGTCGCCTTTTTTATAGATCGGAACAACTCGAGCAGTCTTCCATTCAACCGGAAGTTTTGATGACAACAGAGAGTTTTTAAACAACACAAAAAGAAACTTCGCAATTATTTCGACATAGCGTCGCAAAAATACATTAGGTAAATTATCAGGACCAGAAGAAGTTTTAGGCTTCAATTCTAAAAGCAAAGCAAATACACCAGGGAGGCTGTCACGGCTCCGGAAGGGGTGCGAGACACCTTCCCGAACCGAGGCAAAGGTAGTTGGAACTTTGACGCCCAGTGTTAGCCGGTTAGGTTCAGCGTTGTGAATGAGAACAGAGCCACGAAGTCAATGATGGAAAAACAACTATATATTCTTAGTATTATACACAGGATGATACGACGCAAGCATTTACAGGCATTTAAAACAACACAGTTAAGGTAGCGTACATGAGAAAACTAGCAATTAGAAATACATCAGTCAAAATTCTCACTATCAGGATACATGCAAATTGAACACAGATGTTTAAAACAACATAAGACGAGCGTAGAAAAAGTTCAGAAGAAACTAGGAAACGGGCATATTGTCCGACGAGCGCGGCGGCACTCCACTCACAAAGACGACGCAGATGGGGAGCTCTCGAAGGCGATGGTCCTTCCGGAGCCCTGGGGCGAAGTCTTCGTGGTGCGATGCGGCGGCGGTTCGGGGAGCCCGGAGTGCTTGGAGGCGAGAGGCGCACTGCCGTTGGGTCCGAGTCGGCTTCTTTTCTAGCCTTCGGTTGACAATGTGTAAGACACGCCCACACAACAGTTCCCTCCCCAAGTCAGGGTCCGTAGAACAAACACGCACAAGTGCACACGCAGGAAGGGGCACGTAGGCCCCGCAACTTCCACACTGCATGGCCGCCATGTTGCGGATGAAAAAACGTAAGTCACAAACCAAAAGAGGATGCACGTACGCCAACAACTTCGGCCCTGCTAGGGGTGACATTGTAAAACAAGCTGGGAGGACGTCCTCGCTCGCGCACTGCGAGGGGGTTTCTCTAACTGCGCGGAAACTACCCCGCGAGGAGAACGCGCACGTACGCGTGCTCTTGACATTACCGACAAGGCAGAGGCACACGGAATACACTGAAATATATCAATAAACTCTTTTAGAACACCGCATATGGTGAATTGTCATATCATGAAGATAGAAATGCTGCCACTTTTGTGACACGGCCCCCCACTTTCAGAATATTATAGAATAATATTCTAAACTAACAAAACGTGGCACGCAGGCCGATACAACTCATGGACATGCACTATACAATAAGTAACACATAACAAAAATGAAGTTCGGGTAACATAGAGGAACATAACCATTAATCCATAATGCATGCAAAATCATATGAACCCTACAGTCGGCTAAGGTAGTCCGCCCCGACGTTATGACTACCCTTGACGTGTTGCACGCGGAAACTATACTCCTGGAGGAGCAAGCTCCAGCGCAGAACTCGGCTGTTCAGTTGCCTACTCTTCTGTATATATGCTAGCGGCTGATGACAGGTCTGAACAAGAAATTCGACACCATATAGATAAGTCGAGAACTTTTGGACGCCCCAGACCAAAGCGAGGCACTCTCGTTCAATCGTGCTGTAGGCGACCTCCCTAGCGAGCAACTTTCGGCTCGCATACGCGACAGGGTGCAGCGTTCCCTCGTATGGCTGCAGGAGCACAGCACCTAAGCTAGTGTCGGAAGCGTCGGTGCGCAGAACGAAGGACTCGTTGAAGTTCGGCAGCCGCAAAATAGGGGGATTGGATACACAATGCTTGAGCTTGCGGAAGGCTTCCTCATGTATGGGGTCCCACTTCACTGCATTACTTCCGCCCTTCCGGGTCAGCTGGGTGAGGGTGCGCTTATCTCCGCATAGTTGGGTATAAACTCTCTGTAATAGCCGGTCAATCCCAAGAAAGCTCGCACCTGGCGCTTGGTCCTTGGTGGCTCGGCCGCTTGTATTTTATCCAGAGTTTTTCCCAGGGGTGCCAGCTTGCCTGCTCCGATTCGGTGACCGAGGAAATCAATTTCCGTCATCCCGAGTTCACACTTGCTGGGTCGCACTGTAAGCCCGGTCGCTTCGATTCTTGCAAATAGCTGTTGCAGCGTAGCAACGTGTTCCTCCCAGGTTGCGCTGGCGACGAGTATGTCGTCGTAGTAGTGCTCTACTCCGTGAATGCCGCCTACCACCTTGCGCATCAGTTTGGCGAAAACTGCGGGCGCTGTCTTGATGCCGAACGGCATGAAGCGGAACTGGTAGAGTCCGGACGTAGTGGAAAAAGCCGTTTTAGCCTTGTCGTCGTGAGACAGCGGGATCTGCCAATATCCCTTCACGAAGTCTACCTTTGAAAAATATCTTTTGTCTCCCGCTGTGGCAAAAACAGCATCGGCTCTGGGCATGGGCTCCGAGTCTCCGATCAGAACATCATTCAGCCTCCGAAAGTCGATACAAAGGCGATTACTTCCATCCGGCTTTTTCACCAGAAGTACGGGAGAGTTATATGGGGAGACTGACTTTTCAACAATTCCCAGCCTCTCCATTTCTTGCACTTCGCTCTCGATACCTTGCCGTGTTGCGAAAGGTAGAGGATACTGTTTAACGTGAACGGGTGCGGTTGTCGTGAGCGGTAGACTGCATTCCATCCATTCTGTTTTGCCAGGGACATTCGAAAAAATAGCTGCGTGCCTCTCCATCGTGGATAAAAGGAGCTGTTTCTTCGCGGCATCGAGGTGCGGCGATAGCTTCACATCTGCTACTCCCTCCGTTTTTTCAAACTCTGGAACAGGCAGCTTACTGTCCTCCTCAGTTTCAGTCATGCTGCTGATCACCAGGCACTGTCTGTTGGCGGGTGCGTCTCCCCTCTCTTCGTATCTTTTCAGCATGTTTGCGTGAAAAATCTTTGACCCGCTTGCCGTGTCGATGACGTAATCGGCGTCCCCTTTCCTGGCGGTGACCTCGAATGGGCCCTTCCATTGCAGCAACAGCTTGTTGCTATCAGTTGGCAGCAGAACTAACACCTTGTGACCAGGTTCGAAGTTTCGGTCCTTCGCCTTGCGGTCATAGAACTTCCTGTAACGGGTTCCTGCCTTTTCAAGTTCTTCATGCGCCAAACGACATGTTTCTTCCAATCTGTTTCTGAGATCGAGTACGTGCTCGTAAGTGGTCTTTGCCTCTTCATCTAAGCTCTCGTTCGTCCACACCTCCTTTAGGATGGCCAATGGCCCACGCACGTGTCGACCGTACAGGAGCTCAAACGGCGAAAAACCGAGGCTGGATTGGGGAACCTCCCGGTAGGCAAAAAGAAGAGGGGCTAGGTACCGATCCCAGTCTTTCGGCTTCTCGGCGCACATTCGCTTCAGCATTAGCTTCAACGTGCCGTTGAATTTCTCCACCAGCCCGTTAGCCATGGGATGGTATGGAGTGGTGTGCAGCTGACGAATGGAGAGCAATCGTGCCACTTCCCTCATCAATTCTGAGGTGAAGTTTGTGCCACGATCGCTGAGTACCTCGTGAGGGACACCGAATCGCGAAAACATCGCCACCAGAGCTTCGGCAACACGCTCAGATTCTATGCTTGGCAAGGCTACTGCATCCGGGTAACGTGTGGCATAGTCAATCAGTGTCAAGATGTACCTGTTGCCCTGTTTAGACGGGGGGTAGATTGGCCCGACGATATCAATGGCCACCCGTTTGAAGGGGGTGTCAATGACTGGTGTCTTCCCAAGGGGCACGCGTGGCACCCTCCCCTTCGGCGTGGTACGCTGACAGATATCGCATGATGCCACAAATCTCTTAACATCCGCCGTGATGCCAGGCCAGAAAAACTCTTCTAAAATCCGCTCTTTTGTTTTCTGAGCACCCAGATGTCCTGCCATTACGCTGTCATGCGCCATCTTCAGTACCGTTTCTCGGTGTCGTTCGGGAACGACTAGCTGTCGCACCTGCCGTCCGTCCTTCTCTGTGTAGCATCGGTACAAAAGGCCGCCTTCCTTCTTGAACAAGATGCCGCTCTCCCCATCTCGACACTTTAAATTCTTGCCAATTTGTGTGAAGCATGAGCGCAATGATTGATCCTTCTCTTGATCGGCCGCATAGCTTTCTCCATCCCCTAATTGCCTTTCCGCGTCCGGAGTGCAAAGTTTCTGGAACTTCTGAGGCCTCTTTGCGGCCTGAGCACGAGTCACTACGGCAGCGGTGGTTTCAACGACCAGATCCGTTTCAATAGTAGTATTTTCGACTATTTCAACGGGATCATCAGGAGCCCTGGCACCCTCTATGTTACCCAGGATCAGGTCATATATTGGATCCTGCATGCACAGTGCTACAAGATTTCCGCTGTAATAAGGGGTCTGGACCTGCACCTGCGCTTCGGGGAGCATCTTGACTGTTCCGTCGACGAGGTATACGGGATTACTCGTCCCCGTTAGCTGGTCCTCAGCTACCAAATCTCTCCGGATAATCACGGTGTTGCAACCGGTGTCACGCAACACAGTGATTGTTTTCCCGTCCAAACTTCCCGCAACCACGGGCAACCCTTCTACTAAAAACTTGTGTCGCGCCGTTCGCACCGCGCTGACAACGGGAATACGGCTACCATTCCTCAGCTGAACGTATCCGTCGCAGATATTTTCTTCTACTTCCCTCGGAGGGGAATACACACAGGCTGCCTGGGTTTTGTCAGGCGCCCCTTGCCGACACACATTCGCTCTATGCCCTCTTCGGCCACATTTGAAGCAGTGGGGGACATGGTTGGCGGAGTCGCTGCTCCGGCAGTGCGCGGCATTGTGTCCCGCCCGGCCGCACAGATAACATCTCAACGCTCCCCTCTCGACGGCCTTCTTTTCGGCGCCTCCTGCTTTGTTCGCTTCCTCCCGGCTTTCTTTCCTTCCCCTTGCTAAGTTGACACCGCCTTGCGCGTCCAGGAATTGATCAGCGAGGTTGATCATGTCTTGTAATTTTTCTGCGTTCCGTTCTTTTAAGTACAACGACATGCTGGCGTGACAACTGCTCAGGAATTGCTCTCTAATGAACAGCTCACGCAGCGACTTGTACTCTAGGGGGATTTCGGACAGCTCCACCCAGCGGTCTAAGTAATGGCTTAGACGCGCTGCATATTGTGCGGCTGTCTCGCCGTCGGCTGGTTTGCCACCCCGGAATTTCTCACGGAAACCCTCGACTGTAAACCTGAAACGCTTCAAGAGCGCCGCCTTTACCTTCTTGTAATCGGAGGCGTCTTCCGGCGTGAGTCGCCCGAAAACGTTCAGCGCCTCCCCGCTTAGGCATGTGCTTAATGCCGTCGCCCATTGATCTTCAGGCCACTTCTGGCTACGGGCTATGCCCTCAAACCGCCTGATGTAGGCATCTAGGTCGTCCTTCCTCTCGTCAAATGAAACAAGCAACCTGCTGGGGTTAAGTCGGAAACTGGGTTCCGCTACTACGTCGCGACCATCAGCCCTTACCACGGACTCATCTCCCGCCTGGCGAAGCTCTAATCTTAGCTGAAGAAGCCTGGCTTCGAGTTCACCAGCCTCTTTTGCTGCCGCGCGTTCCTGTTCCGCGGTTTGTCTAGCGAGAGACCTTTCCTCCCTCTGCCTAGCTTGCTCATCCTCTATCCATTTTCTCAGTTCCACTCCTGAGAGACCTAACTGTCCACCTATGGATACTAATTTCTCTAGATCCATGTCACAAGTGCATAAAAACTACCAAAAAACCGAAAACTATCTATCAGCAATGCACACTTCTCAAATGTCACCCTTCGAGATCACTTCATGGTTCGAGGCTCGGTCTCCTTCCACAACGCTTACTTGTTACGTCAAAGTACCTGTCGCGGACGCCAGAATTTGTCACGGCTCCGGAAGGGGTGCGAGACACCTTCCCGAACCGAGGCAAAGGTAGTTGGAACTTTGACGCCCAGTGTTAGCCGGTTAGGTTCAGCGTTGTGAATGAGAACAGAGCCACGAAGTCAATGATGGAAAAACAACTATATATTCTTAGTATTATACACAGGATGATACGACGCAAGCATTTACAGCCATTTAAAACAACACAGTTAAGGTAGCGTACATGAGAAAACTAGCAATTAGAAATACATCAGTCAAAATTCTCACTATCAGGATACATGCAAATTGAACACAGATGTTTAAAACAAGATAAGACGAGCGTAGAAAAAGTTCAGAAGAAACTAGGAAACGGGCATATTGTCCGACGAGCGCGGCGGCACTCCACTCACAAAGACGACGCAGATGGGGAGCTCTCGAAGGCGATGGTCCTTCCGGAGCCCTGGGGCGAAGTCTTCGTGGTGCGATGCGGCGGCGGTTCGGGGAGCCCGGAGTGCTTGGAGGCGAGAGGCGCACTGCCGTTGGGTCCGAGTCGGCTTCTTTTCTAGCCTTCGGTTGACAATGTGTAAGACACGCCCACACAACAGTTCCCTCCCCAAGTCAGGGTCCGTAGAACAAACACGCACAAGTGCACACGCAGGAAGGGGCACGTAGGCCCCGCAACTTCCACACTGCATGGCCGCCATGTTGCGGATGAAAAAACGTAAGTCACAAACCAAAAGAGGATGCACGTACGCCAACAACTTCGGCCCTGCTAGGGGTGACATTGTAAAACAAGCTGGGAGGACGTCCTCGCTCGCGCACTGCGAGGGGGTTTCTCTAACTGCGCGGAAACTACCCCGCGAGGAGAACGCGCACGTACGCGTGCTCTTGACATTACCGACAAGGCAGAGGCACACGGAATACACTGAAATATATCAATAAACTCTTTTAGAACACCGCATATGGTGAATTGTCATATCATGGAGATAGAAATGCTGCCACTTTTGTGACAGAGGCTAACAAAGTCCACCTCCGATGCAGGAAAATATGACGCTCTTTGTACACATTGTGTGCCTGCTTCAGAGAATACGCTGTGAAAAAAAGAATTAAAATTACGTGCAATGTCAATCGGATCAGTCAGTGTATCTCCTTCCAATGTTATTTTTTAGATATGTTTCTTGCTATCACTCAGGAAGTTCCAAAATTTACTTGGGTCATTTTTAACAAAATTGGGCAACGTTGTGTTAAAGTACAAGTCCTTTGACTCACGAACCGCACGTTCAAGATTATTTTTAAGCGTTTCAATCTGACTTAACTGGCGGTTCTTTTTATTAGATCTTTTTAGTTTTCGCTTCAGTTGAATAATCTTCCGCGTCATCCAAGGTGTGCGTCTGTGAACTTTTTTGCATTTATTTGGAACGAAGGTATTTAGACAGTATTGACACATTTCGACGAATCGCTCCCACAGCTTGCAGACATCATCATTTTCATCGAAACTGGATAAACAAGTTTCCATATGTTCAATCACTGCGGCATCATCAGCCCTAGAATAATCCTTGAAAGATCGTATGTGACTGACTTTTTTGTTGAGGGAAGGGAACTTAACTAAATCTATCGACACGCTTACCAGGGATGGTCTGAAATGCCTGTTTCAACTGACACAGTATGCATAGAATATTGACGGCTAGCAAAACCTAGACTAAATGAAATGAAATGAAACTTTGAAATGAACAAAGGAACAGTTCTTCAGAGGTGGCTTGGATTGTCCAGGTAGCTGGGGCTACGCTGCTATCCAGGTGTTCAGAGGTTGTGCTGTGATGGGAACAGTGCCTGGCTGGAGTGGGTGCAATGGCTGCGCGAACAGCTTGTTCTTGCCGCCTTCTCGATGTAACGAATCCAGCAACCATATGCGGGTGAAATTCTGGGAATAAAAACTGCCATATTTGCTTTCACGCATGGCATCTTAAAAGAACAAAAATCTAAACGCAGGTCTTACTGTACCCAGTAGAAATCAGGTTCATTCTTTAAATAGACAAGCATAGAAAGCAAAAAATGGACAGCATACGTGTATCCGGGTCATGGCGCATAATCATGTGCTGCAATCAACGTACACTAGTCAAATATACATTTTAAAGGATTTTAAAGGATTTGATTTTATATTATTATTCCACGAAGCACCTTAACACGTATTTAATGGCCGTGTTTTATCTCCCCCTTCAATTCTATTATTTCCCTCACCATTCTTTTTCAATCTTTCCCTCCCGAATTCCCGTTCCTACACAGAGTAGCATGCCACCGAAATCTAAACGTCGGAAAAATTCTCTGTTTTTCCATTAAAGAGTCTCTCTCTCTGCAAAGATCACCTTATGAGAAACTGCGTTGAGCCTTGCTGGAGAGAGTGCACAGACTCAGCTAGAGGCATGTTCCTGCTGTCCTCGCGATGTATCGAACGTATCCGGCAACCATTTGCGGATTAACTTCTTGGAATCAAAAACTGCCATCTCTGCTTTCACGCATGGCGGCTGCAAAAAATTTGCCGACGATTCCGTTATTTCCTAATGCAAAATTTGAGCGCAGGTCGTCAGCTGTTTCACTTTTTTCGATAGATTGAGGTAAAAATTTCGAGCAAGACATGTATGTACTATTACAGACAACTATTTTATTTTTTACACATATTCCTTCAAGAAACACTCCACTCACACTTCTTGGCTGTCATGAAAGAAGCTTTGTGGTCGGAGAAATGAAGAGAGCAATTTAGTTATCGGGAGATTGCGGGAGGCAGTGCGTGGGCCCATAGAAACGTTGCGCGGAGAAGAGGCTAATGCCACAAGCTGCAGAAGAGAAGAACCTTCGCAATTATCTTAAACTGACTTGAAAACGCTGCAGCCAAAGTTAGCAAGTGTCAGATCGAATTTCTAACAATATTTTTTAAAGGAAAATGAGAGCAGACCAGGCCTTCCTCGAAAGCGAAGGGACGATCGGCTAGAGATCTGGACTATCACTATCAAACTAGCGGTATATACGCAAACTACATCAAAATATGGTGCTTTCCTTTGTAAGTGTGTGAATTCTCGGTTGCTGCACATGTTAGCCTGCAGTTTGGTGTGGGCGCTCGCATTATTTATGAATTATTATCCTAGCAGTGTATACCATGTGTGGTCACGTCTCCCACTTGAGCTCTGAAGCGTGCCTTTCTTATTGGTTTACAGAAACGGAAAGGCGCAGTATCTGTCACACTTGGTTCTGTGGGCACCTGAATCATGTTGTAAGGGAAGGAAGGAAGGTGGGAGTGAAAGTGGAGCTGGTTACAATGGAAAGGCGCAGTATCTGTCACATTTGTTCCTGTGGACACCTGAATGGCGCCGTAAGGGAAGGAAGGAAGGTGGGAGTGAAAGTGGAGCTGGTTACGAGGGACAACGCCGACGCCGTGAAACCCAGGAACAAGCGCCAAAGAGCTGCGCTCTAAAAAACAAAATCAAACGCAGGCCTTACTGCATTAAGTAGAAATCAGATTGATTGTTTAATAGACCTATATAGAAAGCAAAAAAAAAGAACAGCATACGTATACGTGTCACTGTGCATAATACTGTACGGCAAGCATCGTACCATGGTAAAATATAAATTTTAAAAAATTAGAGACCACCTTATGAGAAAACTGCGTAGCGCCGTTACAGTGGCGTCGCGGTGACCATCAGTAACCTAGATTATTGTGCTAGTTGTTGGGTTTTGCTGTTATTTAATGAGGTCGAGGGAACATTGTAGGTGGCTGGCAGGTGCAGGGCAATCGGCTACAGCGCCTTGTTAACAGATGAACTGAAATAGCTTGAAAGCTACTGCTCTGTTTGAATGGTATCTGCTCCTTCACAGTTAATCTCAATCCAGCCGTAAAAGCTCAGGTAACTAACTGCGTAATTAATTACACCAAGGCCACATTTATCCCCCCTTACACAAACCGATTGCAGTGTTGTGACAAATGATTGAACAGAAAACAGATTGCAGCAAAACAATTTAAATGCTATAGAAAAGTGAATATTTTTGGTATGTTTGGAATTCAAACTTACGGAATTTAAACAAAAAAATTTGTCTTGTACCTAATCACTCTGATTTCCAATCCCAATGAGCCGTGTGACACACCCAAATTGACATATTCAAAACCAAATGCCAGAATTACGTGTCTCTACATTAAGACGTTCTTTAGCCACATATATAGACATGCCATTTTTAGCTTCTTTGAACATTTTATAAATTCATTCTATGCAAATACGCTAGCACGTTTCTACACAGGCTGAACGCATGCATTTGAGAGCAGTTTTGTTTTCTACAGCATAAATGAAAGCAAACAATATATCTACGTCCCTCAACATGCAGGGCCATGGGACAGTATCATCGGCAGAATTATCTGAAACCAGAAATTGCGCGCCTGAATGAATTATTGTGCGCCACCCAAAATGTCGGCACGCAAAAAAAGGAACCAACATGCAAGTGAACACGCTTGCTATTTCTGCCGCAAAAAGGTATTCCGAGCGGTTGCAGCGACTCAAGCGGGTAGAACGACGAGGTTCCAACAAGTTTGAAATCATTTGCGGTATCGATGCCGGTTGTGCCGAAATTTGCTCAGTTGCCTGTTATCTAGACGTTAATGCCTGGGTGCATTGGAAGACAAAGTGCTTGGCATTTCTCTTGTGAACGAACGGTAGATCAATAACGTGCGCAACAGATGGCAGGCGACAGGGTAAAAGTTGTTGTGTTGTGTTGGGTTTCTTGGCGCATAAGCAACTGAGGCTATCATGCGCCAAGAGCAAGGTGTTTTTATTTTGTAGATGAGAACTTTCAAAGTTTGCTTAGGAGCTTTGCCTCTTTTAGGAATTGAAAAATATGAGAAATTTCTACCAGTGCATCTTCTCCCAAAAGTAGGCTAGGATGAAACGGGATTTGTTCATTGTAAAAACGTTTAAAATATTTTTACCTTAATATTGTCACGTGGTGGTGACCAGGGTCGATGACACAAATGAAGACACAGACTTGATGGTACGGAAATTAACTCTTTATTGGGCCGACTTGCGCCCGCAAAAGAACTAAGCAACTCGGCGGCGGCGATAGCAGCAAACGTTTTGGTCGATCGTCGAACAAAGAATGCTCGTCACACTCGTCAACGCTCAATTTAAAGGCTGCACAGAACAATCTAGATAACGTCGCAAACAGCTACCAGCACGGGCTGGAACATTGTGGAAAGACACACGAGTGGCCGGAATCTTCGAGATAGATCTCGGTGCATCATGCGCTACAACGAAACTGATAAAGGTGTGACTCGCGACATCGAGCATTAACAAATAAAGATTACGGAACTGATACGCGATCCAGAATCAGAGTGATAAGCCTGTATGCCGGCGGCTGTTGAAAAACAACAAATACAGTTTTGAAGGTTTCGCGGCAATATCTCAAGCTTACTGCATGAAAGTAATATGTGATATATTGTTAATTCCTCTCTGCATCCCTCACATACAGGGCCCGCTTGCACAAAACAATCTTAAGACTGTCTTAGCTAAGTCCAGACTTAACTGGAGTCTAAAGAATAGGCCACTAGCATGGCCGCTTAAGACTGGAGTCAAGACTGGGCTTCAGTCCTGACTTGAATATGTCGCTTGTATGATTACGACTCTGGTGCTGTCTTGGTTAAGACACAAGGACGCCAGGTGTCTAAGTAGAGAAATTAGGGAAATACAGGGATGCGCTGGCACTGTCCCTGCTGTAAGACGTACACATTCCGTCAATTTTGCGTTGTGTAAAATCCGTGCCATTGCTTTTTGCGGCATAAGATTGTGTTACGAGGAAAAATGCCCCAAGTGGTTGCTGAGGCCGTTCTGGGAAGCCACTCTGGTGAACATGAACCCGAAGCGTTCGACGTTCGGAACACGAGCCGTCTTAAATAAACTTGGTCTTTCTAAAGACACCATTTAAGTCTGGACTTAGCTCGGACTTTATCGTGCAAGCCGGCCCAGGTTTCTCATTCTCAAGAAAGAAGACATAGTAAAAGTAGTCAAAGTTTGGAGGATCAATATTACCAAAGACGACAGATGAAATTCTTACCACTCGGACAGCGCTGCTTTGCGCATCACGTCAAGCTAGAAATTTAGCAAAAAGAGTTGTTATTAAAACGTTTTCCCAGCTATTTGTAATTCTCTATTCCTGCTGAAAAAACCAACTGGAATATTTTCTGAACGACTGACAACATAAGAGGACGAAAGGATGGTGTTACTCACAAACAGGGCCTTGCAAGTCAGGTTTCTGAGGTACGCTGGAGCTGTCAGGACGTCTCAATTGTAGCTTTTGTTCCGCAGACTACGAACAGCTTCATATATGCTGAGCTGAATCGGGCGACAATGAATCTTACTGAAAGATGCACCGACAACACGCAGACGCGGTCGTTAACACAGAGAAAACTAACCTTTTAATTACAGAAGGGGTGATTGGCCAAAGACACGACAGACACGGCTTCTTTTCAAAACCCAACTGTTCGAGGAGCGGAGGGGGACCTCGGCTTTTCTGCGGAAAAGAGCATTTCCCTTTCTCTCTAGTCCCACAGGCAGTGACAAACAAGCCTGATCTCGGGTCAGCAGCAGGAGCAGAGGCATGGGTCCCGATGCCCTGTTCTGTTTCCCAACGGCCTTCAGGACGCGCAAACGTGCCGAGGAAACTCGTCTACGCAAGGGGAGGAGAAATAGAGGGGCAAAGAGACAATGAGCACACAGAGCGCTGTAAGCACCATGCTTACCCAGAATTCACAAAGCCGTTCTCTTTCCCCGCCCCCTCCCGCTCCAAAGAAAAAAAAAACGCATACACGTACAACGCAGACGGAAGAGGATGAACCCGCACGTGCGGAGCTGCGCACAGGTGGTCGAGAGTGAAAACAGGTACCGCCTCGCACGGTGGAAGCTGTGCAAGGAGACCGGGATGAAAGATGGGGGAAGACACGGGATTGTTCCGGAAGAGGCAACGCATACTCGGCAGAGGCCTTTCCCTCATCCGCCCTGCCAGCGCTGGCATCTTCACGGCAGCTGCGAGGAAACTGATAATGCGCTCTAGGGGCCTACTCGCAATGACAAGCGATACAATAAAATCGCCGGCGAGGGTCGCGCTCATTACAGGTTTTGTTATTAAAAAAGGTACCTGACCTATACCTAGTAGTCTCTCCCTATCACTCGTCTCTTTTCTTTACTCTTACTGCCGACTCGCTCATTCTTTCTGCCAGCCGCGGATCTACTGCTTGAGGCCGTGGCTCGCACGAACCTTTTACTTTCTCTTTGCCTTACTTTTATTAGCGTCTTGCTGCAACTACTTTCCAACCAAAGACGTGCAGCTTAGCCACCTGCTCCTTCAAAACCGCTCCAAACATTTGCTTAATATGTGCGGCCGTGTGCTATCGCCTGCTGGTTCATGGTGGAATAAAAAGGCTGCTTGAGATAACAACAGATCAAAAACAATAACTAAAATAATAGTTCAGATGTAGGTTCCCTGATAAACTAGAATGTATCACACTAAAAAAAAAAAACTCGTTAATCTATTCATCCTCTTGCAGACTGACGAAATTCTACCTTTCTTTTTCCGCAAAAGTTTGGCAGGTAGGCCGAGTGTATGATTAGGTGGCGTGATCTTTGGCAATCTAGGCTAGCTATGAATAAGTCGAATTGCTGTGAAAGGCATTGCTGTTAAAGATGCTAAAGCATCACGCAAGAAGAAGCCAAATCAAACGTAAATGATCAGAATTATAACATAACTACTTCATATTCTTTAATAAATAGATACCATGTGTTGTAGTTCTGTTAACCTGTCCTGGAGAGCGCCACAGGTGGCCCCTGTATGTGTATATATTGCCGCGACTAATCTATTAAGGCGGGGGTCCCACGGTGACCATCTTAGTATTAGTTCAAATTCTGCCACCAGGCTACGCCACTGATTCAGGACTGAGAAAGTGCCTACCGGCCTTGCCCCCAGTTGGCCGAGGGAACCAACCTTTGCTTTGTAGGGAAGCTTTCTTTTGATGGAGGGTGGGTTTTCAAAGCCCCATTCTTCTCCCCGCCGTGCGCAGGGGGAAGTGTTCACCTGTTCTTAGCTTGACTACAGCGGATAGCAGGACTGCGGGGTGCTAGCTTGCCTTACCACGGCTGAACTTGAGCGGCGACGCGGACCGCCGCCACTCGATTCGGCCATGACCGAATGTGCGTAACGTAAATGAAAAGTACCACCTCGTTTTGTTGTTGTTCACTGTTCTGGATAGAGTGGAAGCTTGAGCGACTTGATCATACATCGTCGACACACGTTCACGATAGCTCAAGTGGATACCAAAAATGGAAAGGTGCGATATGATGAAAGATATTTATGTGGCCCTTGTATACTATACTTTGACTCACAAGAGATTTGCACCACTGCGAAAGGCAGGGGCTCCCTGGCCCATTCAAATGCGCACTGTAATAGGTAATTGTGCTCCGACGCACCCCTTGAATCGGCAAGGGCGACAGTGGGAGCACAATTGCCTATTAAAGGTGGTGTGGATAGTGGTTATTCAAACAAAAGGAAGGAAAGGAGTGCTGCCGGCCGCTTCAACTGCTATCTAAAATCTGAAGCGCCCGAGCTGCAGCCGGCGGGAAAGCAAAATGGTGGGGAGAGGAAAGCGAGGGGAAGAGCAGAGGGGAGCTATAGCAAGAAAGGACAGGGGGAGCTTTGGACATTATTTACAAAGTACAAAAAAAAGGGAAACGCGTTCGCCTCGCTTACGCGCAAGTGTCCAAGTGCGCCGCGGCCTTTCGCAGTACTAAAAACATTTTGTGAGACGAAGTATACATCTTTGGTGGTTTCGTCATGAACTCTGGCTGAAATCGACACCTGTATTGTCTTTCCTTTGATACCCATCTTTTGAGCTGTTATCACTTTTGAAGTTATAGCATTTATAGATAGGATATTATTGCGAGCTCTCTGGCGCAGAACTACTTTTATCAAACGTTATTGCAAATAATAAAATTGCAATAAAGTCGGTTTCAATCAACAGTAATCATTTTCTTTTTTTTTTAGTTCGGGCTTTTCTAACCATAGAAACTGACGATGGTAACCTAATGAACCGAGAAAAGTGCGATGGCCAATTTCATTTTACCTTAGAGAGGAGAGTCGGCATTGCGAAATAGGTGTGAAATACCTACCAAGAGGGTAAGCATCACGCAGCTGCCGCAATGCATTCAGGCTAAACTTTTGGGGAAATGAAGTGGAGAGGGGAGGGTAGCAGGCAGTTATGAGGCAACGTCGCCAGTAGAAGCGGGTTAGTTTCGCAAGCGCGTTAGACCGCTCCTTCTCGACCCTTCCCCTTTGAATCTCCTCTGTACTCTTCATTGGTTGGAGGTACGTCTTTGCGGCATTGGGAATCCAGTGTACTTTCTATATATTTATTTATTTATTTATTCACTACCAGCATCACCTGCTTTCATAACAAGCATAGAACGGCAATCACTCGTGCTAACCACGGTAAAATGCATAACTGGCTGCCACTGAGGCATTCTTTGGAGTCAAAGGATTCGTTTCTGTCTATGTGCAACAAAAGAATAATGCAAGACGTCCCTTCGGTTACTTACTGCCCCTAAAATTTGTTCGGGCATGCACTTCCTCGCGCTGCCCTGATGTGGCCATTTGGCGTGCTGAACAGCTTTCTTTTTTTGTTTTAGAGCCTAGCTCTTTGGCGTCTGCGTTGTCCCTCGTAACCAACTCCGCAGCCAGGGCAGCGCACGCTCCTGCCACCATTCGCCGCTGCGTGCCCCCCCCCCCCCCCCCCTACCTTCTTCCTTTGTGGCGGCGACGGGGTTCTCCGGTGTAAGTGGATCACGGTGCATACATCCTAAGCCAAAACGCAGAGCTACGTTGACTTGACTCGCTAGCGGCGTCAGCGACATCAGTCAGTCGCTGCTATCTCTTCGCTGCGCAACGCTCCTACAGGTCCACAGGCTGCCTTCCGCGAACTCCTGATCCACAAAGCTTCCTTCATGACAGTCAAGAACTGTTAGTTTAGTGTTTCTTGAAGAAATTTGTGTGAAAAATAAAATAAAAAAGTTGTCTGTAACTGTACATACATGTCTTGTTCGAAATCTTTGCCTCAATATATCGAAAAGCTGAAACAGCCAATGAGATACGCTCAATTTTCGCATTAGGAAGTAACGTAATCGTCGGTAATTTTTCTGTTGTAATAAAAGTAGAAAAAAAAAACGCGCACGCTGATATATGTGGGTGTGCGTACTTTCCTTTTCATAACGCGCTGACCGCTTTCTTTTTTCCCTGGTGGGGGGGGGGGGGGAAGGCATTTCCATTGAAACATGTGCACGAGGCCATATAGCGTAGACGGTAAGCTAACCGCCCCTCCCCATTCCCCATTTTTGTTTTTATTTAGAATAGCAGCTTGGGCATGTTGGTTATGCATCTTGAGGTAACAGCGCGGAACGTGGACGGGAGCACAAGGTCAGAAGACGACACAACGAATAGATTGATGTTTTAGATTGAGCTCCTTGTGCTATATATAGCAACATTAGCAGGTGGGCTCAAGGCGAATGCACCAGCGCTGGTAGTAAGCGTACATTGGTAATGGTACTCCAGCTATAATAACTACCGCGAGCTGTAGTTTCAAGTCAGTCTGCGCTCTTGTTGCGACATTTTTAGCTATAAGGTGCGTTGAGAAAGCGGACTGCCATACTAGCAGCACTCGAGAGCGTGAGTGCAACATGATTTTTCTGAAATATATACAAAATATATGTAATACCTCCTATGAGGGGTAATGTAAATAAAATAAATAAATAAACATATTCTGAGCAATAAGACGACCAGAACAGTGAGACATCACGAGCAGTTATCTAAATATGCGCCGCTTTGCAACTAGCACATGTGTTTCTTGACAATGATTTCATAATTTGAAATTTACCAGCCCCGGAATTCTTTTTGCATGTCTGGGAATCGTACAGTAAGATGCCCTTGTTGATTCATCTGCGGTTCCAATGAAGATGGGGGAAGAAGGGGGGGGGGATCGCCCCATTTAGACAAGTACTGGCGAACCGACACTGTTTGCAAACATTGTCCCCACGAATGTGTGAAGGGTTTGTGTCATCAGGTTTGTGTCATCATTGATGAAAAAAAAAAAAGGAAAATAACCCGAGGAAACAGTACGGAAAATCGAAGAACTGATGATGGCTGCCAATCCTCACATTCCTTCTGTAGGTAAACCCTCGTAACTGCCATAAATAAAGCGGGTACTCCAAAGCACTTTCCATGCGCCGGGACGTCAACGCCGCCGTCACGGCAGGCGTCGCATAAGGGGAATGCACCTGCATGTTCGTGGTGCTGACTCGCTCACCCTCTCGCGCGGACTGAAAAAAATTGAAAACCGTGAAGAAAACTATTCTTTGAAGAAAAGAAGCAAGGGGAGCTAAGTGGACTTCCGGACGAGAAGAACGGAGTAGGGGACAGCCGCGCGGTCCCAACCCCTGGCTAGTTTCCGACGCGTGTAGCACGCACCAGATATCTGGCAGGGACAGATCACAGCATCAGAGCTCGCGATGCACGCAGGTGCTGCGCGCATGCGCAGACCGGCTTTGGCTGACGCGTGCGACGACGTTAGCGCGGCAGTGCATGACGCATGTGGGTTTGGAGTCTGGGCTTATGTATTCCAGTAGTTCCCTTCACCCCACGCCACTCTACCCCCAACATGACGCAATTTTGGATGTACTTTGGGGAAGTGGTATGCCTTTATACTTTCTTCAATCGCCACACTGAGAGAAAAAACTTGACGAATGCTAAGCAGCACAGGCATCGGAATGTGTTCGTTTTCATGTTAGACAAAACATTTTCCCAGTGCATGCCCAGATTATTGGGGTCAATTTTGATCAGTCTAGTCTGAATTTACTAGCTTTTGTAGGCTTACAAAAAGCGGCTGTGAGCTTTAGGCACACTGTCTCTCTGCAATGCTGTTTCTTGGGCTAGTTGGTGGAGTTTGCTCATTTTGACAAAGCGCAAAAAAGAGGCAGGGATGGTCGAGAGACATGGGACAAAGCGCTTTGCCAGTCCCTCGTGCCTGTATATTTTCAGCCCTTGCCCAAAATGACCAATCCCTGTCCTTCTCTCTTCCTCTATCATGAGATCAATCATGGTGGCAATTCGTTGACCTCACCCCAATGTTTTGTTGTTTCAGTATGCCATGCAGCGTTTCAGCAAGATTAGAGTTGAACAATGGCAGAGCTGGTTCAGGGCCACTTGTTGCACCTAACCCTTATCCTCCTGCTTTTTTGTCCACACAAGAACTCCTTAGAATGACTTTCCAATCAGTGGGCTGAAGTATGCTCGTGAACGTTCAAGATGCAAGTTGATAGACCCTTGAAGCAATTTGTCTAAACCAGGAAAATGGCAGATGCTCCGAATATTTATGCAGTTTCTTCTGCGGCGATGCTGTTTCAAGTCATTTTGTTTTTTGAACATTATGGTTTCATTCTCTCCCATTTATTTCCGATTTTATCATTGCAAAGGAGTGGGAATTTGCCTTCCTATCACTAAAACAAAAAAAAAAAAAGTAGTCTGCAGGCGTGGTCGCCGTTTGTTATCTGTGCACAGCAAAAATGGCTGATGTTCGCTACACGTGTGAACGAAGCTATTGCGATAACTCGACGCGGCCAACTGTGGGTTTCACCGCAAGGTCTCGACAATTGACGTGGTATTGTTATCAAAAATCCTTTTGAAACGGATTCAACAGGTTCAGCCCAGTTCGTGAATGTGCCTTCGTGCAAGACTCAGGGTCCTATCTCCTGAGGGAAGCAACAACTGCTGCCTCGGTAGATATTGCCGCGTGTCATCTGCGTGTTTGCTTGGAATTGCTTTCGCACTGCTAGCTGTGCTACTACGCTTATATTTCTGAATCTTTTTGAGTAAGCCCACGTGGCTCCTTGATGCTAAGCAGTAAGGATTACAACTAGCATTAGTCTTTGGTTTTATTTTCTTTTACTGCTTTGTATGTTTGTTATCGGAAATGCTTTCAGTAAAAAAAGAAAAATGCCGCTGGTGACCTCGACGTCAAAACTTCGTGCCGAATCAGACTGTCATGTGATTTCCGCTCCACACATCGTCGCATATTTCATTTCGGTGGTGTCAATCGGCATTCAGCCATTCGGAGGCAAAAATTGTGAGCCTCCTCTACTTACTTTACTAAAACCAACTGACGTGTTCGAAGGTGTGAAGAAAACGATGTCCTATGTCAAAACCAAACGCAACGTTTATTTACTTTTTTTTCGGTACAAAACCGGAATGAGGTGCAAGAAACACCCAAAAAGCTTGGAATTTCACCGCGATGACTAATCGGGGATGACCATGTGCGCTCGTAAAGGGAGGCTGTCATTGTGCTAATAAATACGTTCGATTTTTTTCATTGCGGCCGTCTAAAAACAGCGGCGATGGGCGTGTGCCGCGATGGATATCAGTACTCTGTTCTGCACGACCGCCCAATACAGAAACGCGCTTCATTCTGTCAACCCACCACATGCACTAAATGTCCGCGAAAGCGTTTACGGTGCATTGAATAATAATAATAATAATAATAATAATAATAATAATAATAATAATAATAATAATAATAATAATAATAATAATAATAATAATAATAATAATAATAATAATAATAATAATAATAATAATAATAATAATAATAATAATATTAATATTATTATTATTATTATTATTATTATTATTATTATTATTATTATTATTATTATTATTATTATTATTATTATTATTATTATTATTATTCACCGCGATGACTAATCGGGGATGACCATGTGCGCTCGTAAAGGGAGGCTGTCATTGTGCTAATAAATACGTTCGATTTTTTTCATTGCGGCCGTCTAAAAACAGCGGCGATGGGCGTGTTATTATTATTATTATTAATAATAATAATAATAATAATAATAATAATAATAATAATAATAATAATAATAATAATAATAATAATATTATTATTAAAACAGACCCCTGGCCTTGAAACATGAATTCACGGCTTCGAGGCTTACTATTTTGAGCATAGCGTAGACGCACAGAGAAGTAGAGAGTGCCGGCTGCGCACGCGCATTAGCCCTACTTGTCCCCACTAACGCCACTGCGTGTGCGCCGAAGCAATCCGGTAATTCGGTTTACATTTAGGCAAGCACTTTTCTCTTGTCAGAGTGAAATGTGCCCAGCTGCCCTCTCGGCGTCACTTTGTTTATGTTACGCTGTCTGCAGTCGAAACTTCTCTCTTTCCACGCAGCGTAGTGCGGTCAACTGTCCCACCTTTGCGAAGATGTTCATACACGCTTCGTAAGTGATCAAATACAATTAGACAGACGTACAACAGCTCTTACGTTTCATTATCGTTTCATTACGGTGATTATCGGTGATGACGTCTGGTTTTTGATTATCTATGAGCACATATTTGTAATGTTTATAAGCATGAAAAGCACTGAACCAAAACAGTGTACATTCTCATTTCAGCTAACGCTCGACATTCGGTTCAGCAGCGTCGAATTCCTTCGTTTCTCTTTTTTTTTCATCTGTACTCCGTATGCGACGTCGTCCTTTTGCAGTTGTGTTTCTTGTAGCGGCTGCGAAGCTACATTCAAAACGGTACTTTCCGAGAGGACAGCTGCACCTAAGCACACGTGTGCCACTGAAAGCTCTAGGGAACAGAGCACGCCCCAACGAAGATGTGAAGGACACAGCCGCTCGATACGGCTGGCCGAAACTATTTCTTGTGGTCCACTGTCCTATTTCTTTTTCAACCAATATTTGAGAGTCGCATGACGCACATAACATATCTAACGGTGGATCATACGCGTGGTACGCCAGCTGGCGTATCGTGATGTCACGTGGGAGCATTTTGCCAGTACATCATGCAGCATAACGTGGCGACATCCGTAGCACTCGCTGTCAAACACATAATGCCTAGATTTTGCGAGAAATATCACTGGCTACAAACCGCGCGCACGGATGAAGAACATCGTCCAAGCAACCTGCAGTCTGTCAAGGCATGTCTTCATTTTAATAAATTGGCACCTTTGTCGCCAGCCGAAAAGCACGCCCGAGACATTTAAATTTACCGGAAGATTCTGCGCATTCTGTTTGGTTTTTGCTAGCTGTATCACTTGCTATCCGAGCCTGAAGCGCGTAGCGAAATATGAATGCGTGAGGGAAAAAGTACAGGGTCAGAAGTATATTCAGAAAAGCACAAAACAGCGCACAGCCCCTCAGCGACTGGGCGTGAAGGTTAGCGGCTTAGCACTGCAGGCGAGCGTCCACGGTTCGCACACAATGCTGGGGTGCAAAGGGTGATGCGGTGACCATGTGCAGGTTCTTCGTGAGCGCGAATAGCCTGCATCAACCACAGTGTATGCGCGCAAAACATATGCACGCACGCAGCGTGCGTGTCATGTCTTGTCACCTAAAAACAACTTTCACTCCGCGGTCCTTCCCTAATGAACTGTTTGTGTTTCCACTTTGAGTAGATGCGTCTCCTTGTGCTAAGAACCAGTGGTGTCTCGCACCACGTCCTCGATCGAGTGGTGCCTCCAGGTATTCGTTCATTCGTTTCACTCCACTGACACTCTCTGCTTTCCTGTAGATCATGATTGTAGCCTCTGCATCAGGTGAGAGAGTTGTCGAAATTCTTCCTCTGTGGAATGTTTGAAACCGGATCTGCTGCCGGAAGAAGTTGTTTCGACAGGCAATGAATTTTTAAAAGTGTGACACTCACCTCACAAACAGCAATGCAAATAGCAACAAGCAAAACGCTTCACAGCACTTCACAGCACAAAAGTAGTAATAGGTGGGTTGCAGAAACCTAGAAGTCAGCAGAGGAAAACCCCTTCACCATGGCAGCCAAACCTGTTAGAGGGCAGAAGTTGGGTGCAGCGCAGAATACTTCTATGTCCAGCTTGATGTCATGCGCAAACGTGTTGAGCAGAATTCCTTCACTATTGAGAGCCTGGAGGAGGTAGGGGCGGGGGAGGTGTTATGAATGGCACTCACAAACGGAGGGGCTCTTAATCCCATAATTGCGACAAGAAGAAGAGGGGTGCAGGAAATGGACGTGGCCATTATTGCCACAATAGAGGTCTCCTGCACTGCACCTGATTTCTGCCCCCAATACTGGTTTGGCCGCCATGATGAAGGGGTTTTTGCACTGCTGAGAAGCTGACTTCTAGGTTTCTTGACTGGCTTCAATACTTTGAAGGAGTGTAGTCACGCGCGCCTCTCCTGGTAATTGAATGAACTCACAATTTCGCTGCTCTTACCTAGATGGCGCTAGCAGTAAAATACCTTTAATGAGCGAATCCAGGTGCAAATACTGATTATCACCATAGTTTGTGCTTCTTATTTTAACTTTATTTTACAGTAATACAATATTAAAAGGAAGCCGACTCAAACAAGGCTCACGTTGTTGAGTATGGCGGCCTTCTCGATTGAATGCCGTGTAGGAAAAATTGATTATATTTGAAGGCTCAGTATAATCGTGCTAATTGTATAAAGCGCAATTTACGCTTATTTGGACCAAGAACTACTATTCTAGTTTCGCCATGCATGATTCCTAGGCTGTAGAATGAGCGGTTTTCCTGGTCAAGCTACGCGATGTGAGGTAGTATTACAGAAACCTTCAAATTGGGAAGGCAATCAAAAACGAACTAGCGAATAAATTTCGATGAAATTTCGTACATTAAACTATCATAATGTGCGCCCGAAGTGGCAAACATTTTCCTGGTGTGCACGTTGATAAAGCGCAGATATTCGTGCCCAAAATAGCCAAACTTTACCATGTTTAAAAGGCTGCCGATCAAATACTGATTAAATTAAAACTAATTATGCGTTATTTAACCCAAGATGGGTTATCCCATTCTATGTGTGGGCCAAAGGAAACTGTTCTAAGTGCAGCAGTTTCTTCAGCAAATTAATCCGAAGTAGGGTATATGAACGACGCTAGCGAATTTGTCATCTGCAATACCAGCTCTCATGCAGTTGATAACGTTGGCACACTAAAGCAGCGCACATCATTTGACAGAGCGTATATTAAGCTTTCGAATGATGCCTACATTGTGATGTTCGGAAAAGAACAACGCGCAGAATGCTCACGCAAACATTGCCTAAAATGGTACATTCGCGCTGCCGGAGTGGGAGCCTCGCCTCCCGCCGGTGTGGCGCAGTGGTTACGGCGCTCGACTACTGCTCCCAAGGACGCGGGATCGAATCCCGGCCTCGGCGGCCGCTTTTCGTTGGAGGCGAAAGGCAAGGCGCCCGTGTGCTGTCCGATGTCAGTGCATGTTAAAGAACCCCAGGTGGTCGAAATTTCCGGAGTCCTCCCCTACGGCGTCTCTCATAGCCTGAGTCGCTTTTAGACGTTAAACCCCACAAAACCAACTAATCTATTAAAGGGGCTTTTTATTCGTTCGGTTACTGGAGTCGTGTCTGCTTAGCTGGCTGCATGTTCCGCTGTGCGTTTGCCATCCGGCGATACAACAGATGCCGACGGGGATAAGCAGGAGTGGGCGCCGATAAGCTACAAGATGAGCCCGCCTCAGCCCCCAGAATTCCTGCCAGCGCCGGGAAGGCCAACCATTCCATGGAAGCAGTGGAATGGTTGGCCTTCCCTTACTGTCTCTTAGTGCTAAACCTATCGTCTTCTATATCAAAACTGTCTGCATTGTCTAAAATCCGAATCATTTATTCAGTATTTTTTGTACAAAAAGTACTAGTTATGTTGAAGCCTTTTTATCAGCCTCCTCATTGCTGCCCAATAGGCAAGTACCGAAAAGATACAGCTGTCACATATACTATTTACTTTTTGAGGGATTACACTCTGAAGGTTCGTATACAGACAACATCAATACCCAAGAAAGTAGCAGGGGGGACAGCGGCCGATGTAGCTCAGTTGGAAGAGCACCGGACGCGATATTCGGAGGTCGTGGGTTCGGTTCCCACCATCGGCACGTTGTTTTTCCTACTCATCATCATCATCATCAGCCTGACTATACCCACTGCCGGGCGAAGGCCTCTCCCATATTTCTCCACTTAACCCGGTTCTGTGCTAGCTGCATCCACTTGACCCCTGCGAACTTCTTAAACTCATCCACCCACCTAACTTTCTGCCGCCCCCTGCTACACTTTCCATCCCTTCGAATCCAGTTTGTTACCCTAAGCGACCATCGGTTATCCTCTCTTCGCACTACATGTCCTGCCCATGCCCATTTCTTCTTCTTAATTTCCACTAGAATGTCGGTAACCTGAATTATTTCTCTGACCCACTCTGCACGGTTCCTATCTCTTATTGTTACCCCTACCATTTGTCGTTCCATAGCCCTCTGGGTTGTCCTTAACTTAAGTAGAACTCTCTTGGTTAGCCTCCACGTTTCAGCCCCATAGGTAAGTACAGGTAAGATGCAACTGTTATATACTTTCCTCTTTAGCGATACCGGTAAGCTGCTAGTCATAATCTGTGAGTGCTTGCCAAATGCGCTCCATCCCAATCTTATTCTTCTTGTTATTTCCTTTTCATGGTCCGGATCTGCGGTTACTACCTGTCCCAAGTAGATATATTCGCCTACTACTTCCAGTACTTCGCTACCTAATCTAAACCGCTGTTCCTTTCCGAGGCTGTTTAACATTACCTTAGTCTTCTGCATATTGATTTTCAAGCCTTCCTTTCTACTTTTCCTGTCTAGGTCACCAATCATTTTTTGCAGTTTATCCCCCGAGTTGCTTAGCAAGACAATGTCATCAGCAAATCGAAGATTACTGAGGTATTCTCCATCTACCCTTATCCTTAACTGCTCCCATTCCAAGTCTCTGAATACTTCCTCTAAGCAAGCTCTGAATAGTACTGGGGAGATTGTCTCCTTGCCTAACTCCTTCCCTTATGGGAATTTAGTTACTTTCTTTATGCAGAGCTATGGTTACTGTGCAGCCACTATATATATCTTCCAGCACTTTCACGTACGGCTCGTCTACCCCTTGATTTCGTAATGCCCGCATCACCGCCGAGGTTTCTACTGAGTCAAAGGCTTTTCGTAATCAATGAATGCTATGTATAAGGGCTGGTTATATTCCGAGCATTTTTCTATCACCTGAATGATGGTATGGATATGATCGACAGTAGGGTACCGTTTTCGAAAACCTGCTTGGTCCTTTGATTGATTGCAGTCTAAGGTTGTCCTTATTCTATTAGCGATTATAACAGGCAGTAGCTGATTGGTCTTTTTAAGGTCCTTAGAGTCCCCTTTCTTATGAATGAGGATAATGTTTGCATTCTTCAATGCTTCCGGTACCGTCGATGACACCAGGCACTGCGTATACAGGGTGGCGAACTTTTCTAACACGATATCCCCACCCCCCGTCCTTCAGCAAATCTGTAGTTATCTGATTCTCTCCAGCTGATTTTCCCCTTTTCATAGTTTCCACTGCTTTCTTGACCTCGTCCTTCGTAACTGGTGGAACGTCTGACTGTTTTTCCCTACCGCCCATCTCCTTACGGTCCTGACTGCTTTGGCTACTGTAAAGATCTGTATAGAACTCCTCGGCTACTTTGACTATCTTGTCCATATTCGTGATGACGTTGCCCTCCTTGTGCCTTATCACATACATCTCGTTTTTGCCTATGCCCAATTTCTTTTTTACCGCTTTAAGGCTTCCCCCGTTCTTTACAGCATGCTCAATTTTCTCCATGTTGTACTTATATCGGCCACCTTGGGCTTATTGATTAGCTTTGATATCTCGGCCAATTCAATCTGGTGGGTTGGATTGGAAGCTTTCATACTCTGGCGTTTCTTAATCAAACCTTTCGTCTCTTTAGATAGCTTACCGGTATCCTCTTAACTATCCTACCGCCTACTTCTACCGCACATTCAGTAATAATATCTCTGAAATTATTGTTCATTGCTTCTAGGGTAATGTCGCCATCCTCAATTAGAGCTGAATATCTATTCTGTAGCGAGATCCTGAACTCTTCTGCACTCCCCCTCACCGCTAATTCGTTGATGGGTTTCGTTCTTACTAATTTGTTGCGTTCCTTATTCAGATTTAGGCTAATTCGAGACCTCAGCATCCTGTGGTCACTGTATCGCACTTTCCCGATTACGTCTACATCTTGCGTAATGGCGGGGGTTGAACACATTATGAAGTCAATTTCATTTTTAGTCTCCCCGTTAGGACTTTTCCAGGTCCATTTCCGGTTCTTCCGTTTGCTGAAGAAGGTATTCATGATTCTTAAGTTATTGCGCTCTGCAAACTCAACTAGTAACTCCCCCCTGCTATTCCTAGAACCAATGCCATAGTCACCTACTGCCAGGTCTGCTGCCTGCTTTTTCCCTACTTTGGCATTGAAGTCGCCCATTAGTACAGTATACTGCGTCTTTACTTTTCGCATTGCCGATTCTACATCTTCATAGAAGTTTTCAACTGCCTGGTCATCATAACTACATGTAGGTGCATCGGCTTGTACAACCTTCAGTTTATACCGCTTATTAAGCCTAAAAACGATGCCTGCCACCCTCTCATTATACTATAGAATTCATCTATATTACCCGCTATATACTTATTGACAAGGAAACCTACAGGCCGCCATTGACAGGCTGCCATTGGAAACTGACCCTGGCAACGTTTAACGCTAGAAACCTAGCTAGTGAAGGTAGTTTAGCAGTGCTGTTAGAGGAACTAGAGGGCATGAAATGGGATATCATAGGGCTTAGTGAGGTTAGAAGGCCGAATGAGGCATATACTGTACTGAAGGATGGACATGTAATGAGTTATCGAGGTTTACCGGAGAGGCGACAACTAGGAGTAGGTTTCCTTGCAGACCACAGTGGTGGCCCCCAAGAACAGCACGAACACCGAGGACCAAAGGGTAAACCGGTTTAATGGTTTTCCTCGGCCGCGCGCGCGCGATCAACCAATTCAGTTTACCTGATGCCAGTCCCTCTTTTCCGGACGCGTCCGCTCAGCTAGCCCGTCCAGTCCGCTCTGTCGAGGTGGCACCCCACCAGTGTTGCCAAATGTCGACGAGCAAAAGTAGCTAGATGGCAGCGTGAAAGTAGCTAAAAGTAGCTAAAAAATCAAGCAAGGAGCTAAAAGTAGCTAGATTTTTTCTTAAGAAATTTTATTTTATATTTTGCATATATAACGCATTTATAGGCAGCTCTATTATTGCAAAAATTAACCACAGCTATCAAGATATGGTTTCCTGCAGGCGACTACGCATGACAAGTGCTAACTAACGAATAACGAATGATGAATGTGCTCAGGTTTCGATTCCGATAATTTAGGCAGATGATTTCGCAAAGCGTTAAGGCTTGCGCGCTAAGAAAAGACGAGGTGCGAATGCATCACTGCTCTGTAAACATGTAAAGAATGGTCTTTTATCTATTTTTTGCACGTACACAGAAGCTTATGAACGGAGAGCTATGAAAGGTTTAATGACTGTCCAGGCGATATCTTCAGTCCGCGACTCGGCTAACTCGGACCGGTGGGCCTTTTGGCCTCTTATCCGCTCGGTGCTGACCGCGCATGATCCCCAGAGAGAGTCGAATCAGACAGTCGATTCCAGGCGCCTTATGGTAGCCGTGCAATGAACGTTAAGAGTTTAAATAAAAGGAATGCGTACACACATGCACAATAGTGTACCGCGAGCACGACTTCGATAGGCGATACCCGTCAGAAGCTGCGCCGCCGCATCAGCCGCATCGCCTGGCCTCTTTACTTTGTGAGCTATTTTTTTTCTTTTTCCCATTGAGGCAGACATGAAGGAAGCTCATGGAGGCAGAGGTGGCGAGGCATACCAACACCCTTTAAGTGGCGCCTTGTATTGCATCCTCCTCTCTCTTTTCAAGTGTTTCCTTCTTTCTCGCAAGATATCTTTGTCTGGTTTGCGTCTTGTTTAATAACTACCAGATGACGCTATGTGCCTGACGTCAGTTTCATCATGTGTAGCGTCTGTGGGAAGATTTTTCACGCCAGAATAGTAATTTTCCGAAATGTAGCCAGATTTAAGCTAGATTTCACCAAAATAGCTAGATTTGTAGCTAGATTTTGAAGAAAAGAGCTAAAACAGCTACTCGTAGCTAAACTACCTTTCTTGGTAGCTAGTTGAGTCCAAAAGTAGCTAAATCTAGCTACAAAGTAGCTAAATTGGCAACACTGCACCCCACCACATCCACACACAGCGCACGCCTCCCTCGCCACAGCAGTCGAGGGAGAGAGGGGAAGGAGGCTGTCACGTGATGTGAAGAGGAGAGGCCGCGCCTCACCCTCGCTGCCGCGTCGTAGCCAAGAGGGGAAGGAGCGGTGATATGTGCCTTCCCACACCCCTCCTACCTCAATCGAGGCGTCCGACCGGGGGTGCAGGCGCGCGTCGCTTCCACCCTTTAGTGCCATTGGTCTGGCTTCTCGGTAGTTCCCTGCCGATGGACACTAGGTTGTGCCCCGGAGAGGCAGGCTCTGCATCTGGGATCGTAGTCGCTGCTGCCGGCGTGAAGGCGCGAAGTTCGAAGCTGGAATCGTGGTGCGCCGCTTGCCTCAAGCAGCGTCGACGCCCTGGGATTGTCAACCAGGACAGGAGGCAGGGCTCGTTCATCTTCTCCAGCCAGGGTTGAACAGGCGTGCTCGAGTCCGGGAAAGCCCATACTGCGGCGGGAGGGGTCAGAGTGCACTAGTATCTCCTCGAGCTCCCGTTCGTTATTCCTTCCAGCTCGATTGCGGCTGGCGCAGCCACAGGGCGCGCTGTCTAAACATCACGCTCGCCGCTCTCGCCACCTGAATGCAGACAGCGTGGCCCATGCGCCCGGAGTGCCGGTGTCATAAATAAGACCAGTCAGCGGGCTAGGTCGCTCTGAACGTGCTCAGCACAGGCTTCGCCTACAGGAACACTGCCGGCTTTTGCATCGACAAGCGCTGGATAAACACGAGACCTCTCGTGCCCTTGCGGTTGACAATAGGCGACTTCGCCGACCTTCCGCACTGTAACATCGCGGAAAGGACTGCCTTCCCTTGCATGCGCTTGCGCGCGAACTCGCGCGTCTGGCGTTACTACCTCAACAACTCGAATGCGAACTGTGCAAGCAAGGACCGCGTTTGGGGCCTGCATGTGCGCTCTCACGCATGCGGCCTCAACGATTTCGCTGGCTGCGGGTGTTATAGCGATGCCGGTAGAGACTGCTCTCAGCATCGCCCGCCTCGGCGCTGTCCGGAACGAGAGGCGTTTCGGCTTCCGCAGCATCTCTCTGGAAATACTGCTTCAGCTCTCCCACATGAATGAGTCCGCTTATTCGGCCCGAGTGCGGGTCTTTCAGTCGGTAAATCAGCCGCGACTGTTTCTCTGCGACCATAAAGGGACCGACCCATCGGGGCTCAAGGCCGGCCGCGAATCCCGCGGATGCATCGCTCAGAACATGATTTTGCCTCAGAACCTTGTCTCCCAACTGGAACTCAAGGTCCCTGTGGGCTTGGTCGTAGCTCGCCTTTTGACTTGCCCTGGCCTTCTCATGGCTGCGGCTCGCCTCCTTAATGGCTTTGGCCAAACGCTCTCGTAATCGCCGTGCGTAGACGTCCACATTGGCCTCGACTTTGCGAACATCGTCCGACCTATGGGTCAGGACCGTGTCCGTTGGCGTGTTCATCATCATCATCATCATCATCAGCCTGATTATACCCACTGCAGGGCGAAGGCCTCTCCCATATCTCTCCACTTAACCCGGTTCTGTGCTAGCTGCATCCACTTGACCCCTGCGAACTTCTTAATCTCATCCGCCCACCTAACTTTCTGTCGTCCCCTGCTACGCTTTCCTTCCCTTGGAATCCAGTTTGTTACCCTCAGCGACCATCGGTTATCCTCTCTTCGCACTACATGTCCTGCCCATGTCCATTTCTTCTTCTTAATTTCCACTAGAATGTCGTTAACTTGAGTTATTTCTCTGACCCACTCTGCACGCTTTCTATCTCTTAATGTTACCCCCACCATTTTTCGTTCCATAGCCCTCTGGGTTGTCCTCAACTTAAGTAGAACTCTCTTGGTTAGCCTCCACGTTTCAGCCCCATAGGTGAGTGCAGGCAAGATGCAACTGTTGTATACTTTCCTCTTGAGCGATACCGGTAAGCTGCTAGTCATAATCTGCGAGTGCTTGCCAAATGCGCTCCATCCCAATCTTATTCTTCTTGTTATTTCCTTTTCATGGTCCGGACCTGCGGTTACTACCTGTCCTAAGTAGATATATTCGCCTACTACTTCCAGTATTTCGCTACCTAATGTAAACTCCTGTTCCTTCCCGAGGCTGTTGAACATTACCTTAGTCTTCTGCATATTGATTTTCAAGCCTACCTTTCTACTTTTCCTGTCTAGGTCATCAATCATTATTTGCAGTTCATCTCCCGAGTTGCTTAGCAAGGCAATGTCATCAGCAAATCGCAGATTACTAAGGTATTCTCCATCTAGCCTTATCCCTAACTGCTCCCATTCCAAGTCTCTGAATACTTCCTCTAAACAAGCTGTGAATAGTACTGGGGAGATTGTGTCTCCTTGCCTAACACCTTTCTTTATGGGAATTTTGTTACTTTCTTTATGCAGAACTATGGTTGCTGTGCAGCCACTATATATATCTTCCAGCACTTTCACGTACGGCTCGTCTACCCCCTGATTTCGCAATGCGTGCATCACCGCCGAGGTTTCAACTGAGTCAAATGCTTTTTCGTAATCAATGAATGCTATGTATAAGGGCTGGTTATATTCCGCGCATTTTTCTATCACCTGATTGATGGTATGGATATGATCGATAGTAGAGTACCGTTTCCGAAACCCTGCTTGATCCTTTGCTTGATTGCAGTCTAAGGTTGTCCTGATTCTATTAGTGATTACCTTAGTAAATACCTTATACGTAACAGACAGTAAGCTGATTGGTCTGTAATTTTTAAGGTCCTTAGAGTCCCCTTTCTTGTGAATGAGGATAATGTTTGCATTCTTCCATGCTTCCGGTACCGTCGATGACACCAGGCACTGCGTATACAGGGTGGCCAGTTTTTCTAGCACGATATCCCCTCCGTCCTTCAGCAAATCTGTAGTTATCTGATCCTCTCCAGCTGATTTCCCCCTTTTCATAGTTTCTAGTGCTTTCTTGACCTCGTCCTTCGTCACTGGTGGAACGTCTGACTGTTTTTCCCTACCGCCAATCTCATTACGGTCCTGACTACTTTGGCTACTGTAGAGATCTGTATAGAATTCCTCGGCTACTTTGACTATCTTGTCCATATTAGTGATGACGTTGCCCGCCTTGTCCCTTATCGCATACATCTGGTTTTTGCCTATGCCCAACTTCTTCTTTACCGCTTTAAGGCCTCCCCCGTTCTTTACAGCATGCTCAATTTTCTCCATGTTATACTTCCTTATATCGGCCACCTTGCGCTTATTGATTAGCTTTGATATCTCGGCCAATTCGATCTGGTCTGTTGAATTGGAAGCTTTCATACTCTGCCGTTTCTTAATCAAATCTTTCGTCTCCTTAGACAGCTTACCGGTATCCTCTCTAACTATCCTACCGCCTACTTCTACCGCACACTCAGTAATGATATCTCTGAAATTATTGTTCCTTGCCTCAAGGGTAATGTCGCCATCCTCAGTTAGAGCTGAATACCTATTCTGTAGCGAGATCCTGAACTCTTCTGCCCTCCCCCTCACCGCTAATTCGTTGATGGGTTTCTTTCTTACTAATCTATTGCGTTCCTTCTTCAGATTTAGGCTAATTCGGGACCTCACCATCCTGTGGTCACTACATCGAACTTTCCCGATTACCTCTACATCATGCACAATGGCGGGGGTTGAACACATTATGAAGTCGATTTCATTTTTAGTCTCTCCGTTAGGACTTTTCCATGTCCATTTTCGGTTCTTCCGTTTGCTGAAGAAGGTATTCATGATTCGTAAGTTATTGCGCTCTGCAAACTCAACTAGTAACTCCCCCCTGCTATTCCTAGAACCAATGCCATAGTCACCTACTGCCTTGCCTCCTGCCTGTTTTTTCCCTACCTTGGCATTGAAGTCGCCCATTAGTACAGTATACTGCGTCTTTACTTTTCGCATTGCCGATTCTACATCTTCATAGAAGCTTTCAACTGCCTGGTCATCATAACTACATGTAGGTGCATAGGCCTGTACAACCTTCAGTTTATACCGCTTATTAAGCCTAATTACGATGCCTGCAACCCTCTCATTAATACTATAGAATTCATCTATATTACCCGCTATATACTTATTGACAAGGAAACCTACTCCTAGTTGTCGCCTCTCTGGTAAACCTCGATAACACAGTACATGCCCATCCTTCAGTACAGTATATGCCTCATTCGGCCTCCTAACCTCACTAAGCCCTATGACATCCCATTTCATGCCCTCTAGTTCCTCTAACAGCACTGCTAAACTAGCTTCACTAGCTAGGGTTCTAGCATTAAACGTTGCCAGGGTCAGTTTCCAATGGCGGCCTGTCCAGCGGAGCCAGGCTTTCTTAGCACCCCCTGCTGCGTCACAGGTCTGACCGCCGCCGTGGTCAGTTGTTCCGCAGCCGCTGGTGACTGAGGGCCGGGGTTTTATGGAGCTTATCATAGGAGGTTGTGGCCAATTACTGCACCAGGGTGGCCAACTCCTGTTCTGGTGAGGGAGTGCGTTGCCGGAGGTGTTCACCGGCATCAGGTCGCACCCCAAACCTATATATGCAATTCCATCGACACGCGGATTTTTTTTTTTTTTGTCATCCGGTGGAGAATTGCGCGGCACCGGGATTTGAACCCCGGTCCTCTTGCATGCGAGGCGGATGTTCTACCGCTACGCCACCGCTGCACCCATGCGTTGTGCACCCATGCGTTAGTACCTTGCGTTGTGGCGTGTTCAGCTGCCTGCCAAACATGAGAAAAGCCGGCGTGAAGCCGGTCGAGCGATTTACACTCGTGCGCACAGCGAAGGATATGGCGTCCAAGTGCTCATCCAAATCATTATGCGACCGCGCATATTCGCCCAGGAGCGGCTTGATATCCCGATTGCGGCGCTCGCTCATGTTGGACTGGGGATGATAGAACGTGGTTTTCTGCTGCCGTACGCCCATTGCCGCGCACGTATCACGAAACACCTTCGACGTGAAATACGTGGCGTTGACGGTTATCAGACACTCTGGGAAGCCAAAACGACAAAACACCTCCGACAGCTTTCCCAAGATCTCCCGGGCAGTAGCTTTCCGCAGCGGGTACAGTTCACCGAAAGCGCTGAAATGGCACGTAACGACGAGCACGTAGTTGTACCCCTTTTTGCGGCGCGACAGCGGCCCCATCAAATCGCACGCCAGGATTTGCCATGGCTTTGTGCTTATGATGGGCTGGAGTAAGCCAGGTGGTTTGCCACCTCGAGGCTTCCTCTCTTGGCAGATGTGGCATGTTCACACGTAACGACATACGTCAGCCTTCATTCCGGGCCAGGTAGCGAACCGACAAAGCTTCCGCCATGTCTTTGGGGCGCTCCCGTGACCGTCGGCGTCGTGATAGTGCCGCATAGCGGCGCGGCGCAGTTTGCGCGGAATCACAACTTTAAAGCGCTCACTGGAGTCCTCTTTGTCTGGCACGTATTTTAGCAAAGCTCCTTCACAGTCCAGCAGGAAGTTCTCCAACTCACTCGTAGCAATACCAGCTACACTAGAGTTAGCGCCAACCACACTACTGGTGGCTTCACAGCGCACTTTGGCCTGCGTTATCAGAGCATCTGTCTCTTCACTAAGACAATTGATGAACTCCTGACAGTACGAGTCTTCCTGCTGAGCTCTGAGAAGCTCTTCTCTGCTGAACGCAACTTCGAGGGGGACTACTGCTCCCACAAAGCGCACGTGCTTTCGGGGCTCCGCAAGCGGGGTGCTGCCCGTTGCGCGCTCCCTTCTGCCCTTCCGTCTCCTCCTCGTCTTCGCCTGCCGGTTGGGTGTCAGTGACCGGCGCCCGTGACAGCGCGTCCGCGACTGCATTGGCAGTCCCTTTTCGGTAGCGCACTTCGAACTCGAAGCGTTGTAGTGTCAGGGCCCACCGCGCAAGCCGACCGCTGGGCTCGCGCAGGCGTTTCAGCCATATTAAGGCCATGTGGTCGGTCTCGACCATGAACCTTGTTCCTTCTACGTACATTTCGAAACGTCGCAGTGCGTAGATAATGGAATGGTCAAACATTCCTTTTCCGTCGCTGAGTAATTGCGTTCTGCCGGCGAGAGCACGCGGCTCACAAACGACAGTGGTCGCAGCTGATCTCCATCCATCTGGAGGAGTACAGCGCCCACTCCGATATCACAGGCATCGGTCTGGATAACGAATGGCTTGTTTAGGTCAGGCAGCTTCAGAGCTGCTGTCTCAGCGATGGCGTGCGAGAGGTGGCAAAAGCTCCTTTCCTTCTCATCCCCCCATTGCCAACAGGAGGACTTTCTTAGCAATTGTGCCAAGGGCGTTTGCAGGCGCCCACAGTTTGGAATGAACTGTCGGTAGTATCCCCCCATACCGAGATATCGGCGAACAGCGCTGACATCTAGGCGCAGGAAACTCCAGGATCGCCCGAAGGTTCTCTGGATCGGGAGACACCTGCCCCCGTTCAACTCGATATCCAAGCAAGCTCACCTGAGCCTGGCATATCTGCGCCTTTGCGGGATTGAGCGTGAGGCCAGCGCACCTGAGCTTTCCCAGAACGTCTGTGAGGTGATCGAGGTGTTCCTCGAATGTGTGGGAATAGACGATCACATCGTCCAGGTAGGCGAGGGCATGCTGCCATCGGGCATCGCCGAGTACGCGGTCCATTAGTCTCTGAAATGTGCTCGGAGCGCCGGACAATCCAAAGGGCATTCTCTTGAAGTGGAAAAGTCCTCTGTGACATGCGAACGCCGTTTTGTACTCATCGCCTGGTCGCATTCCGACCTGCAGATACCCCTTGCTGGCGTCAAGTAACGAAAAGAACTGAGCGCCGCCGAGATTGCAAACAATCTCGTCTATTCTCGGAAAGGGGTATGCATCTTTCTGCGTGACCTTGTTCAGACACCGATAGTCCACGCACGATCGCCAAGTGCGGTCTTTCTTTGGCACGAGCACCACTGGGCACCCCCATGGACTTCGAGAACGGCATATAAGACCAGCATCAAGCAACTCCTGGAGCGCCTCATCGATCGCTTGCCTTTTAGCAGCGCTGACGGGCCTTGGATTACATTTCCAGGGCAGCGCGTCACCCGTTTTTATGCGGTGCTGCACCAGATTGATACATCCTGACTTGTCTGTGAACATCTCGTCAAAGTTGTGTAGCAACGACAAGAGTCGGTCACGTTGGTGCTCTCTCAGCGCACCGGCATCGGCCAGAAATCTCTGCATTTTCTTTTCCGAATGCGGATGAAAAGCGAGCTGACAGGCCGCTGCTGCCGATCGCGGCAGCTGACACGGAAACCCACTGTCTCTTTTTCCGCCGGCAGTGGCCGGGGTTGTATGCGTTTTCTTCTCCGACTGCGGAGAGGGAGCATTGAGACGGGCCGCCCTAACCGAGCTCGGTCGGGGGTGCGAGCAGCGCTCATAGGAGGTATGCCTCCCGTCTGCCAGCGGATCGGCCGTGCGCATTAACAACGATTGAGTTGTAACCGGCGGTTCGGCGAATGGCCTGAGTGGGGCACACGGGCTCTCCCGAAAACCCCCACTGGCGATATTGATCACCAGTTCAGTTTTAGCCAAGAACTCCCAGCCTAGGATAATTTTAACTGTCAGGCCAGGCAGGTGAACAAAACGCATTCTGCGAACACGCTTATCGAAGCTCACTACGAGGCGAATGTCACCGCAGGAGCGCACCTCTCCGCTAGCGAGCAGGAGGGGCGTTCTTCGCTGTCGCATCCGAACGGACCGCCGTCGGAGCTGGGAAACGACCGCGTCTCCAATCAGCGAAATGCTTGCACCCGTGTCCAGCAATGCCTTAAATGTTGCTGCCGCTACGGCGAGGTCAACAAAAGGCGCTGGCGTGTTAGTTGGCGCTCCAACTTTGAATGCGGACGTGACGGGTACAGGCTTCCGAGCGTTTTCAGCCTCCGCCGGTGCTGCTACCGGCGGCCTGCCTCGTTTCCCGATCTGGAGGGGCAGTTTCTGGCTATGTGACCAGTCTGGCCACAGCTAAAGCAGCGCACAGATCGCCATGCTTGTTGCTGCGACGCTCGGCGGTTTTCAGAGGCACCCCGACCATCTGCCGTATGCGGTCCTCCGGGGTTGCGATCCTCAGATCGCACCCGAACTTTCCTCAGATCAGAACGATCCTCAGATCAGGACTTTGGCGGCTGAACCCCGCTGAACTCAAGGCGGTTGAAATCAGCACTGCGAAACCGGTACCCAAAGGGATCCAGAGCGCGACCCCATACTTCGAGCGGCAACGGCTCGCTCGTGAACCCACTTGCCTCGGGAGTGCACTCACTCCTTACCGTTGGGACGCCGCTCCAGGCACACCTCGGCTCTAGTGATTCTCGAGCCGGTGGCGGGGGCCGGTATTTACGGGCCGCAGTAATCTGAGCCCGGACTCTGCGAGCTTCAATGGCAAGCTCGTTCAGGTCGCTGCATCTGCAGCTACTCAAGTAAAGGGCAGATGTGGGGTGGCACTGGCGGAGGACGCGTTCCACTCGCTCCGAATGCGAAGTTCCGTGTCGGCGTACTTGTACAATTCCTGCATCGCTCGTACAAACTCTACAAGCGATTCATCAGGTGCCTGTGTCCGCAGCTCCAGTTCTCGCCGCATCGCTGCTTGTAATCGTACAGAAGGAACTCCTCCCTGAACAAGCGTCGAAAGTCAGACATAGTGCTCGCTTTGTGGCCTACCAATAGGTACCACCGGGCGGCTTGATCGACGAGTGCAACTTGCAAAGCTCGTCTCAGAATATCGCTCTCGCTCAGGTCACTCGCAAGCTCATACCGGCGCAAGGCCAGTAGGAAGTCATTAGCGCTCTGCGTGTCGCTGTAGGCACTGTATGTCGGTGTCGGTACGCCGATCCGAGGGCCAGGCGAGTGCGCCTGCTTCAACAGGTGTGGCAAAGCGGATGCGAGGACGTTTGCGGCGTCTCCCTCCGGGTGACATACTGCGCGCTCACTAGGCATCGGGTGGGATGCGCGTGCCGCTGTTGCGGGCGTTCTCCAATCGGGGCCAATGGGCCATTCCGACTGAATACCGGGGGGAATAAAGCCTTCGCCAACGGGCGGTAGCTTGTGATGCAACTCGGGATCTCCCGATGCTGGGTACGCTGCATGCCTCTCCGTCAAAGGACGGGGAGCGCTCGCCGCATTGGCGGGTGTAGACGCAATTTGGCCACCGGGCCAGCCTGCGCGCGCAGCGGGTGAAAGGAGCGAAGAGTAGCCGCCACCGACGGGCGATGGCTGTACGAGTAATTCAGGATTGCCTGTATTAAAACTCGTTTGGCGAACTGCATTGGCAGTCGCACCTGTTACATGCCGGAGCGAGTGGGCCTGGAAACCACTGGGCGCGGTCTTCGGAAGCTGGCCGGGAGTTCGCGGCGCGAACATACTAGCGCGAGCCACATCGGCGGGTGCGCCAGGGGACACGTTCAAAAGAACGGAACAGCCCATAGCGCGGGCAGGTCATGCTGTTCATACAGAGCTAGCTTTCCCCGCTGGAACGCCAACAGGGGCCCACGTTGGTGCGCCAAAATGTGGGATGCTCTATGGGGCTGCGGCTCCGCTCTCAGAGCAAACAGCGCTCCGCTAGCTCAGACCACAGTGGTGGCCCCCAAGAACAACATGAACACCGAGGACAAAAGGGTAAACCGGTTTTAATAGTTCTCCTCGGCCGCACGCGCGCGATCATCCAATTCAGTTCACCTGATGCCAGTCCCTCTTTTCCGGACGCGTCCGCTCAGCTGGCCCGTCCGGTCCGCTCTGGGAGGCGACCCTGCTCGGGTCGCCTCCAGGCCCAAAAGGCCTTGGTCGAGCGCGCCCGGGCAGCGGCCGACGCCACTGGAGTCCCGTACTAGGGACCCCACCCAATATCTGTAAGGGCTGGATGTTCATAGATCCGGCCGATGCATACATCCACCCCTTTTGGGTCAATAAACGTTTGTCACCACCACCACCACCACCACCTGTCGAGGTGGCACACCACCACACCTACACACAGCGCACGCCTCCCTCGCTACAGCAGTCGAGGGAGAGAGGGGGAAGGAGGCTGCCACGTGATGTGAAGAGGAGAGGCCGCGCCTCACCCTGGCCACCGCGTCGTAGCCAGGAGGGAAAGAAGCGGTGATATTTGCCTTCCCACACATGATTTTACTTTTAGTGGACACCGGCTCGGCGGTCTCAATTTTGTCTGCAGCTACATTCGAGAAGCTGAAGTTTTCGACCCCGTTGCAACCATCTACAGCCGCCCTGTTCTATTTTTTCACGCAATCGCATTGTTTTGCGGGCATGTTTCGTCGCTCCCGTTGTATTCCGCGACCGCCAGGCAAATGTGCTCTTCCATGTGGTATCTGTAGGAACGGACATTCTGGGGTTGGACGCCATCGTCGCCCTGCGACTGCAATTGACGGCAGGTGCGTAAACTACACGGAACCTTTGTATGTGCCTCAGCGCATTCCCAGCGAATTGTACGCCGACTTTGCACACTTGTTCGATGGGAAGCTCGGGCTGGCTAAGAATTTCATTCACAAGGTGCGAGTTCGTGAAGGCACAGTTCCAGTTGTTGCGAAGTTGCGACGTTTGCAGTTAGCAGCTAGAGACTGAGTGCCCGAATAACTAAGCCGCCTTGAACGTGAGGGTATCATTGAGCGAGGGTATCATTTTTCGAGATTGCGTTTAGCTGCTGCGTACCATGAAGTTTCGTTGAGCGCAGAAAGCCGAGATTTAACAGCCTTTATTACGGACCAAGGATTGTACCGATTCCGACGTGTATGTTTCGGCCTTGCTTCAGCACCAGCAGCGTTTCAAAAAATGATGACCACGATTTTGCAATCGTGCAAAAATACCTTCTGCTACATAGATGACAGCATCGTTTTTGGCCACTCTAGGAGCATAATACAAACCTCAGGCACGTTTTTCAGCACATCAGTGATAACGGACTGAAGTTAAATCAAAAGTGTATTTCAGTGTGAGCAAACTTCCATTCCTCGGTCATCTCGTGAATGATAAGGGCGTGCGACCACTGCACAGCAACATTGATGCCATTCAGAACGCACCTGCGCCGACGCACAAGGCAACGTTACGTTCTTTCCTTGGAAAGACGGGTATTACGCGACGTTCATTCCGCGATACGCCGATATGGTCGAACCTCTTCGCGAGTTGCTGCGCAAAGATTCCGAGTTCCAGTGGGATTCGAAGTGCCAAACGTTTTTTGAACTGCGCCTTTTTTTGTCTGACAGATGTTTTCAGCTGTTTGATCCTGCCCTTGATACCATCGTTACAATTGATGCGTCCGGAATTGGCCTCGGAGCAGTACTGCAGCAGCGGCGGGGTCACGAAATGGTTTGTTGCTTTCGCTTCCAGGGGATTGACAGAAGCGGAAAAGAAGTATTCGACTGGTGAGCTGGAAGCCTTGACATGCCTATGGGCTTGCGAACCTTGGCGTGTGTATCTGTGGGGCCGTTCGTTTATTTTGCGCACAGATCACCAGGGCCCTGGTAACTCTGCTGTCAACAAAAGGGGTGGGACGATGACACTTCAGAATTGCAAGATGGCATGCCCGGCTGCTCGATTACAACTACGCAGAAGAATTTCAAAAGCGCAGTGAAAATGTTGTGGCGGATGCGCTGTCACGAATGCCCCAATCTGCATTCGTGGTGCACACGGAGCCGGAAGGGTCTCATGACGCAGTGTGCATTGTTTCGTCGTGCATAATCCATGAAGCGTTCGTTGCTGAAACTTCGCGGGAATAAATACTACAGGACGTCATGCAGTGGACTACCTCTTCATCGCCTCCAAGTAAGATTCTACCATCAGGTGCACACCCCTTTCATCGCATCTGAGCTGGAGGGATTCTTCGTTGCGAGCAGTTTGTTGTGCCCGCGGCGCTATCTGGGCGCCTCCTGGCAGCAGCTCATGAGTTGCACCCTGGTATTTCGCGCACAATAAAATTTGGAGGACGCTTAAGCTTCGCCTTTAAAAATGGAACGCCATAGCATTGTCGCACCCCGTTCGCACCGTCTACTCATTTGCTTGTCGCTCGTTTGACAGCCACCTTGTCGAAACGCGCAGGCCTCAAGTTCCAGTCGTAGTTCGTCGGCAACATCGTTGCCGATCAGAGCCGGCGCGAGGAAGATCTCGCAGGCCATGCCCTGTCTATCTTATTCCATGCGCCACACGCATGATGGAGGTACGTGCACGCCAAGTGAAGAGGAAGTACAGCGGAAATGTAATTTGCCACTCCCTTAACTGCGTGTTCTGTATTTTTGTAGTTTACATGCTCATAATTAATATACGCCACAATACACTTCTCTAAGGGACATTTCTGAGACAACACCGCAATCAATTGACGCGCTTTTGTCCATTTCGAACCATCTAGCTAGCGTGGCGGAGGAGAAAGACGAAGACGCTGTTCCAAGCGGTTGCGTTTCTCGATGTTCTCCACTGAAAGGCTTCAATCGACCTCTGGCCGAGGTACTGCTCAGGCGAATGCCAGCAGTAATAAATACCGGATTGTTTTGCCCCGTCTCCCAACTGGTAAGCTGGTCGCTGACTGTTTTCTTGCATGCGGACCTTGCCGGACGCCCGTACCGGGCACAAGACTTCAGAGACTCCTTTCGGAATCTTGTGGACCTCAAGAAAATTAGTTCAATTGGCCAATTTCAAATGTCTCATGTATGGATGTTCACCTGCAAATCGGCACTATCGAAAGAGAAATTGGTGGCTTGCGGTGATCTCGTCGTTGTGTCGTCGTGGACCCAGAACCAAAAGTGGCGAAATTGAAGCTTCTGTGGCTTCCCGAGCGCTTGGAAGACTCCTTCATACGTGAGGCACTACAGGCCTACGGGAAGGTGACTTCGATTTTGACGGAAAATTGCAAAGTGGCGGAAATGGAAGATTTGAGAACGCTGAACCGGGATGTTGTTGTGTCTCTCACTGAAGGAGTCGGCGTTGGTGTCGTCCCACATGTACTGACTATTTGTGGTATACAGAGCCTTGTTTTAATACCAGGCAGGCCACCGCTCTGCCTCCGATGCAACCGTGTGGGCTACATTCGTAGGCACTGCCGTACGCCGCGCTGTGACGACTGCCGACGCCGCAGAAGAGTGCGTCGTTACCTATGCGCACAAGCTGCGGCATCGTGTGCGGCCACCGGACGACGCTCTACAAGAGCATATTATGGACGCCACAGAAGTGCTTGACGCTGCTGGTGTCCTCTCAGCTGCTACTGTGGACGCGGCTACCACAGCAAATACAATGGTTGTTCCTCAAGGTGACTCTAAGGATTGCGAGAGGCTGCTTCGATATGAGACGCCGAATCCGGCACATGGCAGGGAGCCTGCCACCTGTTCTAATCCTGCCAAAGATACCGCCCCGGTTACTCCAGCCACAGAGGTCAACGCCGAGGAAGAGCTTGCAGGTCAGGCCACTCTACCTGCAGCTGAGGCCATCCCTGCTGTGGAAGAGCATCTTCATAAGCGCCGGGGAAAATGCGCATCTGACTCGAGTGAAGATGATGATCTGGTAAGCGTGAAGCATCGCCGCCGCCGGCGCACGTCGAAACACAAGGGGAAGTGCCAACGTTCGCGTTCCCGCAGTCGTGGTGGAGGTCCGGAGGCGACGTCGCCGTCTCCGGAGAGACAAATGCAAGCCTAGTTAGCACTTGTGTGGTCACCATGGCCGCCCCTGAGGAGCTAGTGTTTGCAACACTGAATGTGAGAGGCCTTAGGTCTCATCAGAAGCAGGTGCAACTTCGTCGACTTTTCAGCAGCAGGCGGCTTGACTTTCTCGCCGTCCAGGAAACGAAGATTGAGAGTGAGCAGGATACAGAGAGGGCACTAGGACCCTTTTTGTCTGATTACAATGTTATAATGATGCATGCTATTGGATTTTCGGCAGGTTGCTTCTTGTTTCTGCGAAAGGCTCTCCCTTATTCTGCGTTATCTTACTATACTGACTCTGAAGGGCGGCTAATAAGCTGTGATTTTTTACTCCACGGGAAGCCATGGAGACTTATCAATATTTATGCGTTTAATAGTGCAGCTGAGCGTGTTGATCAGTTTGAAGCCAAAGCTTACCTCCTAGATTGTGATAAGAATGTTGTACTAATGGGAGACTTCAATTGTGTACGTTACCTGAACTGTGTACGTTACGCCTAGTGTACACAGAGACAGAAGTGGTGAAGTGTTGTCGCGTGTTATAGATGACTCAGGACTCATTGATACAGGGGCCTCATGTCATGCAACTACACTATTCACGCATATCCAGGGGAGGTCCCACGCGCGCCTAGACAGGATTTATGTTTCTTCCACGCTGATTTCTTGTGTGAAACTGTACCGGTTTCCTTTTCAGATCATTGTATGGTGGTTGCTCGGCTCGGGAGAACTTACTGTTTAAAATTTAGGCCGCAATGGGAGCTTTGGAAGCTAAATTCTTCACTTGTAAATGATCAGAAGTTTGCCTTTCGGATACGCTCCCAGCTACAAGTGTGTTAGACAGGTACCATGCCAATATTTGCTGCATGGGAGCTGTTTAAACAGGAGGTGCGAGCGATAGCTATTGAAATTGGGTCTGTTAGGTCATTTTAGAGGAAATTTCAAGAGAGGACATTGCATAAGAGTTTGTATAACCTCTATGAATTAGAATGTGAGGCACCTGGAGTATATTTAGACGAAATTGCTAGGGTACCCTTACAAAAATGAGTTTTGAAACTCTATTGTTGGACTATTGACCGCCTTTTGAATTTATTGAATTTCGATAGACATTCAACCCCAGCTGAGTGCAATCTTTACAGGGCCCACAGAATTTTCATTGTGTTCTACGCAATAGACTTTTTGTGCTATTTTTTCTATGTGCTTTTTGTTGTCAGTTTTCAACGTTCACGAACAATTAGCGTGTACTGTTCAAGCTGACCCATGTTTTTAAGTAGTTTTAGGCACAAATGATAAGAACATGATGTGACAATTTCGTTATGAATTTTTGGTCTCACTTGTAATCAACTATTGGCCACATTCTGCAAAGGGAAATATAAGAGCAGCATGCAGTTTCGTGCTCGTTCATGTTATATAAAAGTACATATTAACGGTGCACACTTAGCTCAAGCTTCGCAACACAGTGAAAATATGCCCTAAAAACTTCATGATGGCAAAGCCTCCACTAATAATGCAAATACATCGTTGAATGTCAGTCAGAATCCGTAATGAATCAGCTTCTGTATGTCGCAGAAGGTAACTTTAGTGGTAGGACATATTTTATATTTATCATAAAACAAGTTCAGTGAGTCATCATACTAACAAACAGGATCCTAGATTGAACCTACCATGTAGGGCAGGACAGAGCTTTTTTAAACCAGTTGCAAAGTTCACTATATATATGCTTCAGGGTCTGACATTCTGCCCAAGCCTAGGTATTTTTGCCCGTAGCTTTTGCCGCAAAATGAGGTGCAGTCTGTATTGGAATCCTGTATGTCTTTGGAGAATTTAACTGTTATTTTTTTCTTTTCCTTCCTTTCTTAAAGTGGACACCATGCTAAAATGAAGTCACTTTAAACATTGAGGGGTTCTAATAATGACGGATTGATCCCACGCATACTATAGAGTTAACACGCATAGCAAAAACATTCGCGTATGAAATAAAAAGAAAAAAAAAATAGGATTACACGCGTCATCTATCCGCGACTCGTCTTTTCAAAGAAGCATTCGGCCACTGCCTTGCTACTGTCCACACCCATCTTTCCCCCGTGCCGCGAACGGCGCCAGCATGTCCGGAGGGTCGAGAGTTACTTCCTGTCGGCTGGGGGGAAAAAGGGGGAGGGGGGGAGGGGTTGCTCCCTCTGGGTCTCTGCTCTCTGCCTTCTCCGTGGTTTGTCTTCACGGAGATGACCTTGGCTGCAGCATAGCTCGCGCAGCGGGGGCGGCGGCTCCCCCTTTTCACCGAAGCTGTTCTTCTGCGCGCCGTTTTCTTTGCACGCAGACGCGGGTACGCTGAGTGCGGCGATGTGCCAGTTCAGTTGGCGTTTTCCCGCCACCGTGGTCGCATCTTGCACTGTGAGCGAAGCACCGTATGTAGGTTTTTCGCTGGTGATTATCACGAAGATCGTTTTGTTCAAATTTGAGCGCGAACGTACGCATTTAAGTCTTCGGAGGAATCCGCTCTTGGGTGGCAGCTTCTGCGCAAGGAGGACGTGTTTAAGAAGTTCAACAGTCGCAGGCGTTTTGGATTCTGGGCGAAAAGCCGGCACGGGCGGAGGGAGCGTCTGCACTTTGGTGAGAGTTTTACTTTTTCCTATTCGTGTTTGTGCCAGTCTTGTACAGTGTGTGCTACAAGGGGAAGCGAGCATGTAAATATTTCTAGCAGGCAAGCCAGCCTCGTCGGAAAAAAGGAGGGAGAGAGAGAGAACCAGGCTTGTCTCTAACGCGGACGCTGGGGCCGATGGAACGCCAGTTGGGATGGCGACATTTTCTTTCTTTTACAAGGTGACCGTTTTTGACGGATTGTTCGGCACAGTGCTGTACTCTTTCGATACGCTACTCGCGCTGAGACGGACACATTATCGAGATCATAATATGCCTCTGTCACACATTGTGGATTATTGAATCTGTGCAGCTCCACCATTTTTGCAGTGTTTGTTTTTGTTTCCACTCATTTTGGTGCCTATAGTTGGTAATTCTGCTTCAAGTTTTCTGGGTAGTAATGCTTGTGACTTGCACTTTGCTATTTATATTCACAATAGGATCTTTGACGGCAGCATATATTGTTTATCAGGGAGAAATGAACGATGTGGTAGTGCTGCCGAGCTGTGGAAGCGGCGGTCGATGCCGTCTAAGCAGTGAAAGACAGTGACAACTCATTTTAGACAAGAAATTTCTTGAGCTATGACGTGGAGCAGCGCACAAATGCCTTTCCTCTATTTTTAAGTTAGTATATACCGCAACTTAATTATGATTTATATTGTTTATTTCAGCATCACATGCGAGGAGTTCCCGGACGTATCAGCGTTTTACACAAAGAATAGCCTGGCGTCATACCTTGCATATGAATTGAAATAAAGCAAATAAACATCCCAGCTCATGTTATGGGTTCACCAAAGATGCATATTTTTTCTTTCTCATTAACGCGCATTTTTTATTCTGTGTTCCCTTTCCGCTGCGGAACAACAGAAAATGGTGTGTGATCAACGGTTAGCCAGGAGCAGGCACGAGGTGGTTTACATTAATGCAAAAGTAGAACAGCACATATCCTTGCTGCGGTCAGTCAACACATTCTATGTTCTGCTCGATCAATCAACAATTTAGTCAGTTTAGTGTAGGTTAATGAGTGAGTAAGTATAATGGGGCTTAAAAGATCAAGATCTGTTTTGTTCTTTTATGCCTCACTATGCTTATCATTAACCAGCACTGATCAGACAGGATTGTTGATTGGTCGGGCAGAACATAGAATGTGGTGACTTATCGCAGCTAGGAGATGTACTGTACTACTTTTGCATTAATGAAAATCACCCCGTGTCTGCTCCTGGCAAACCGATGGTCGTGTACTATTTTCTGTTGTTCAGGAGTGGAAAGGTAGCAGAAAATCAAAAAGCGTCACTTGCAGAGTTTCTGAAGCATTTGAGCCTGAAATCAACAAAATTTCAGTTGCGCGAATTCCAAAAGCGCTCTTAAGAAACACATGGGCCACTATTTCATAAGCGCTCAACAAGAGGTCAACACTGCATCATCCAAGATGTTGCCGATTATCAACAGACTTTCAACAGCGTGTATTGACACAACGCTTTCGAATTTCTATAGAAACCCTACATGCATTTTTGTAAGGGTAAAGTGTGACCTACAAAAACAGGACGCTGAAAGATACAGGGGGGCCCGAGTTCGATCTCGTACATATCGTGCTTTGCACTCTGAAACCCCTACGCGACAAGCTCTACTTGACGAGCACCGTAATGCTGCGGCCAAATTGATACCGGGAATGATGTCCAATGGCATCCTAGTAACGAAAACGTGTGACATCATCTCTGTGTTTGTGAGCTATTACACGACACTGTTCAGTGACGCTTCTGCTACTTCTAATTCGGATCTACTAGCTAACTGTAAAGCTCTTATAACGCCTTTATCAGATGAAGACTGCGCTCTTATCAATGGTCCTTTCACGTTGGAAGAAATAGAACACGCAATTGACCAATTACCCCTCTCTAAAACACCTGGCCCTGATGGCATATCGTGCGAGTTTTACAAAACTTTTAGACCTTTGCTGAGCGCTGTCTTGCTGCAGATCTTCACTTTAAGTTTTGATGGGGGGGTCCTTCCTCAGCCCTTTACTAGGAATCACACAGTCTTAATTCCAAAGAGGCTGTCCTATGTCACCGAGTAAAGTTTTTGGTTCGGATGTTGATGGGTGACTGGATGGTGGAGCAAGCCAGTAAGTTGGTGGAGCAACTTGATAAACAACCGGAGAACTTTATACAAAATAATAAGAGGTACAAGAGTTATATTCACAAAAGAAAACTAGCCGTGGTCGGCCGCGCCGACCGCTAAACAGAGCGACAAGGGACTCCGCGTCCCCGCAGTCGAGCTGGCGCCTCTTGCCCCAGCTCCAAAGCAACCACTAGCTACTCCAGGCGCTCGCCAGCGCGAGCGTCCTAACGCAAGGAGTAGCTCCAGCAAAAGACACTCGGGGCCCGTCCCGCGCTCCAGAGGTGAGCCGAGAGCGCGCCCCTTTCCACACGTAAAAACATAAAAACACAGTAACTGTAGCTCATCCCCGCGTATGTGGGCCACTCGTCGCAGCCTGTCCGACCGTTTCGCTTACTGACAGTCGTGTACTAGCAAGCTACACGTTATGCAGCGGGACGAAAGCCAGACCCCTCTCGCGGCATTTATGGCCTCCGGCCGTTCTCACCCGCACGACGGGACCGCGGGGCGGCCGCGTTAATAGGGAGTTTTAGAATAGGGGGACCCAAGGCTTGGGGCCCCCAAGGAAATAGCGCGCGGCAGCGCAACGTGCTAGCCGAGCGGCGAGTTTTAGAATAGGGGTTTTCCCGACGCAGCGGAGCCGGGCTTGCGTTCGTCGATTGCAGCGCCACGACGGTAGCCAAGGAAAAGCATTTTAATATATAAAAGCAAACAACGTTATATTATTCATCAAAAAGTACTATTATTGTGCAAAAACTATCTTAAGACTACCGGTTATATAAACCGTTTTCGTCAGACAAGACGAAATCGGCCAATTGTCAATCCAGGCCGAGACCGGGAAACCTCATTTGAACCTTCCGCGCTTTCCGCCGTCTGTTACCCATGGCAACCAAAGGAGGCGAACTCGCTAAGCCTAACAGCTCGGTAAATCCGGAAGCAATCTGAAAATATAGCACGTTTTATCGCTAAAATTTGGTTGTGCGGGCATCATGAGACATAGCATAAGCTTCGTTGGCCTTTCGTTTTCCATGAACGCGTGACACCATGGAGCGGTGACGACGAATGTGTGCCGAGGCGAGCGGCCGCCGCTTGGCCGAGCGCCGCCATGTTGCCGTAACCCAAGCGACCCAACGGCGGCTTGGGGCGAACGCTATTTTGGAAAAATAGGGGCCGCCCCAAGCGTTAACCCAAGACCCCAAGCGCGCCTTACGTTCTGCGCATGCGCATTTCGACGCCCCAAGCTCCTTGGGGGCCCCAAAGCTTGGGGCCCCCTATTCTAAAACTCTCTAATGAGGTCCCGCTTGAGGGAAGCAGAGGGTCTCTCCCGTCTCCCATAACAAAGGGACACGTGTGGCGGGGGTCCGAACGAAGAGCCTGCGCTCTTGAACTAATGGTCTCCTTCTAGGAAGTAAGCGTTTGAAAACAGACCAGACGCACAGTTCGCACCACGGCACCCCACCGAGACATTCCTTCCCAGTCAAGGATGCCAAAAATACAAACGGCAACGCGCCGGACCTTACACCTTCCCCCCAAGACTCGGTTGATCTATTGAAAGATAAGCCGAGACAAAACAACAAGAAAAAGGTTCGGCAAGTGGCGGGTGAGTCCTGAAGCTCACGCCAGCTATGGAAGCCGGTGAGCATGGCTGCGCGACCGTTCATCACATACATCCACAAACACATGATGCGAAAAAAAATACACACACACAGATGGTCCGCAGGATTACTGAGTTTGGCTTTGGCGTGCACACTTCGAATCCAATGATTCCAGTTTGTTGCTCGCGCACCATTCCCTGGCCCACTGTCCCCAGCGGTCACTGCGGGATGTCAGCCGGTGGCCTGTTCCAACAAGCGTTGGGGGTTTCAGACAAGGCATCTGCGAGTAAGCTTCGCGCTTTGGGGCATACTACTCGCAAGGAATGAGAGAGGATGCTATTTCTTCTCAAATTTCTTTACCGCCAATATTACGGCGTAAACCTCCCTTTTGATTGCAGTCCATCGCATTAGAACTGACGTGTGTCTGGCGAAGGCTATGGGCGCCTCCGTGTCGTCGTCAGAAAGCTGCGCCAAACAGGCACCGGCAGCCACTGCCGAAGCGTCCTTTAAAAGCAGATACGGCTTTCGCGGGTCTGGAGTGGTTACCAAAACAGTCTCGCATAGAGCTTTCTTTAAGGCGCTGAAGGCTTTGTCCGCATCATCTGGCCACGGTATCTTATTCGGTGAGCCTTTCCCCATTAGGCGTGTCAGTGGCAGAGCGATATCTGCAAAATCGAGGACACACCCGTGCGGAGTATACTCGACTTCACCAAAGCCGCTGTCATCCTGAAATATGGCTCTCACTGAGTCTACCCTGCCGATGTAGTGACATAACTTATTTGCATGCACTAGCATGCGGCGACCGTCACTATTTGTACATAGTACGAGTGCTCGCGGTATTTCTTTTTCACTACCGCCGGCTCGAGCCACTTCGGGTACAATTTCCTTGGTCTCTTGTCATCAAAGACGAAAACCGCCTCACCTTCACGAAAGGTTTTCACCATCGCGTGCCTGTTATAGTGAAACGCGTGCGCCTCTTGCTGTTTGCTGCTCCTTAGCTCCGCGATGTCGGCCGTGATCTCGAGCTGCGGTTTAAGGTTTTTCAAGTAGTCATAGGGGGCCTCCGCTAGCTCCCCAGGTTCACCAATATCTCCTGTCCAGGTCTGTTTGCGTGGGGGAGGCGCTATCGGTACCCTGTCGGTTTGCCGGTGGTCGGACCGAACTTTACAACTGTGGCAGCTGTCGCAGTGTTTGCGGATGTCCGCCTCCATGCCAGGCCAATAGAAACTTAACTTTAGGCGAGCTTTAGTCTTCCGAAAGCCAATGTGTCCGCCCCCATAGGACTCACGTGCCAGGCTCAGCGCGGCCTCGCGTCGTGAGTTTGGCAGTACTAACTGCTGCACCCCCTGACCTAACACCTGGTCTCTATGATACAAGACTCCCTCTACAATTGACATGCCAGCCTTCCCTTGCCTAGCATTCTGCCAGGCCTGACGCAGAGTCTCATCCTCGTGCTGCTCCTCCCGAAACCTCTGCACCCCGCTACGCTCAGTAATCACGTTGTCATCTTGTGATTTCTCCACCGCATTAATGACAACTGTTTGATCCGGCAGCATTTCATTCTCTGACACCAAGACGGGCTCCGCGCCAGCATCTAGCCCACATTCATCTGGTATTTCATCCGGTGTCGGCACCGTTATCACTGCCTGCACGCGACTCTCGCTGCCAATTTCGCCCGAGTCCTGCAGCTGTTCCCAGGCGTCTGCGGAGATTAGGCAATCTGTATGCGTGAGCTTATCGGTGAGCGCGCACTTCACCGGTGTCGAATATTCCCTGCCTTCGATTAACGAAGTACCACGATACAAACTCAACGGAACGATGGCCAGCTTCGCCTCTACCTTCTCTCCGAAAGCAGAAATGAGATCGATTGTCCCCTGTGCGGTTACAAACTCCTCAGGCACCATGCTCTCACGCAAGACAGTGATGTCAGCGCCAGTGTCTACCATGGCGCTGATAACAGCTTCCCGACAGCTGAGTTTAATGTCCCTGAGCGCAGGACGCGTGGTTTGCTCATCGTGGGTCGACACGCGTGCCGTTAACTTATCCTCGCGTGGCGGATCATCTCGCTTGTCGGCTGGGTTCTCGCCACTGTATGGACAATTCGCAACAAAATGTCTCCAGCTCCCGCATCGGAAACAGCCACTCGATCGCGATGGCCTTTTCCTTTCTCCTCCTGTCCTGCCTCCAGTTCTCTCTGCTCGCTCCGACCCTGAATTCTGCAAAGGTGCGGAATCGGTTGTGGCCCTTGAATGCTTGTCAGGGGCTTTAAAGCTGTCGTCTTTCCTCTGAGCGCTGCCCTTTCCAGCGGCTTCCTCATATGTTTGTAGCAGCGCGGCTATCTCGTCCGCCTTTAGCCACTTCTCTCCTTCGCGCAGCTTAACATATTTGTTGGCTTCCTCTGACAGCCCCGCCTTGAGCTGATCGGCTACCAATAGCCTTACAAGCTCATCGAATGATGACACGCATCGAGACTTTAAATAAAAATTTAGATAACTCTGGAGGCGGGTGACAAATGCCTTCCAGGTTTCTTCGCGGCGCTTTGTGGCCCCAGAAAACCGCCTTTTGTACTCTGCGGCTGAAAGTTTTAGCTCCTCTAGGACCACCGCCTTCAGCTTGTCGTAGTCCCGGTGCTGCTCGGCGGTGAACCGGGTTGACAAGTAGGTCACTCGCTCGGCCAGCATCGGGAACACGAGCTGCGCCCAGTGTTCCTTCGGAACGCTGTAAGCCTCGAGCGAGCATTCCACCGACTCAAACCAGACCGGCACTTCACCATCCGTTGGTAATTTGGGGAACGCGCCGGCGAGTAGCTTAGCGTACTGCCTCAGACGGTCGTTCTCCGAAGACGCCGCACTTTGCCCGTTAGCCAGCATGAGTTGCATCTGGAGCTCTAAAGCCCTTATCTTCTTTTCATACAACTCTAACTCCTTTTCAATGTTTCGGCCACACTGAGGTCTCGGCGCCTCAGTGCTGTCCTTGTCGCCACCGTCTCCCCCGTCACCGTCACTATCCATTGTCAGTGCCTTGTTGGGGTTAAGATGCCTAAATCTGGTCAGCATTAACTACACCAGCCACATCAAACAGTGAACGCCAAGAAAACAAAGGGACCAGGGAACTCACTCTGTGCTGCCCGCCGGGTCCTCTTTTCGGACTGGAATGGCGTCGATCGTCAAAGTGGCGCCGCTAGTCGCCCGCTGTTGTTGCTACTCGAGGGCTCCGCTCGCGTCCGTCGACGGACGCGTCCACTTGCGCTTGCAAGCTTCTGTGTCGCTCGTATCGCTGCTCATTGACGTCCTCGTCTTCGGCGCCTTGACGCCCGATGCTTAACGCACCCTCTTGTACCTGCTCGTTGTCTTCGGCGTATCGACGCCCGATGCTTCACGCACCTTGTCTCTCGGTTGAGCTGCAGCACACCAATCCTGTCGCGACTGCGCCAGTAAAGTTTTTGGTTCGGATGTTGATGGGTGACTGGATGGTAGAGCAAGCCAGTAAGTTGGTGGAGCAACTTGATAAACAACTGGAGAACTTTATACAAAAGAATAAGAGATACAAGAGTTATATTCACAAAGGAAAACTAGCCGTGGTCGGCTGCGCCGACCGCTAAACAGAGCGACAAGGGACTCCGCGTCCCCGCAGTCGAGCTGGCGCCTCTTGCCCCAGCTCCAAAGCAACCACTAGCTACTCCAGGCGCTCGCCAGCGCGAGCGTCCTAACGCAAGGAGTAGCTCCAGCAAAAGACACTCGTGCCCGTCCCGCGCTCCAGAGGTGAGCCGAGAGCGCGCCCCTTTCCACACGTAAAAACATAAAAACACAGTAACTGTAGCTCATCCCCGCGTATGTGGGCCACTCGTCGCAGCCTGTCCGACCGTTTCGCTTACTGACAGTCGTGTACTAGCAAGCTACACGTTATGCAGCGGGACGAAAGCCAGACCCCTCTCGCGGGATTTATGGCCTCCGGCCGTTCTCACCCGCACGACGGGACCGCGGGGGGGGGGGCCGCGTTAATGAGGTCCCGCTTGAGGGAAGCAGATGGTCTCTCCCGTCTCCCATAACAAAGGGACACGTGTGGCGGGGGTCCGAACGAAGAGCCTGCGCTCTTGAACCAATGGTCTCCTTCTAGGATGTAAGCATTTGAAAACAGACCAGACGCACAGTTCGCACCACGGCACCCCGCCGAGACATTCCTTCCCAGTCAAGGATGCCAAAAATACAAACGGCAACGCGCCGGACCTTACGCACCGCTACTCTTTGCCCTCTACCTAGAGCCACTTTGTTGAGTGTACTGCAAAACCACAGTATCCGTGGTTATGTTGCCTTCAGTAATGAAGTCAAAGTGCTTGCGTACGCCGACGATTTGGCGTTTTTCGGCACAGACAAACCCAGCATTGACAAAATTATAACCGCCATTGAGCATTGGCATTGTGTCTGGCGCTCAAATGAATAAGTCTAAAAGTTCGGGTCTGTGGTTCGTTTCATGGGGAGCAATGCTGACTCATTATGCTGCAATTAATTGCTCTCGTGTTCCCCCTAAATACCTTGGAGTTCCCCTTCATGCATTCAAGTTTAGTGTACGCTACTGGAAAGAGCGGGTCACGGCACCCAAAAGCTATGCTCAGACTTTTGTTCCGCACCACCTTTCAATTTTTGGCCTAGCACAGGCATGTAACATGTTTCTGGCTACAAAACTTTATTATGTTTTACAGGTACTCCATTGCGCGAGGAATTACATCCACAGTTTTCACCGAACGTTTGCGACGTTCATATGGTCGTCCAGTTTTGAGTCTATGCGGCGCGATAACTTATTCAGGTCTGTTTCTGCTGGTGGACTAGGTTTGACACATCTCTGTCAGACAGTTAATTGCTCGTTTCTTCTTTTTCCGTAATAGCTCCCATCCAATTACCAGAGCATCCCTGAAAACTAACCTAGTGAACCTTCTTCCAAACTTAGTAGTCTCTTCCAATTTTATCGATCGGCTCTTATTATTTTGTTTTATGAAATAAGTTTACGATTCAGTGCGTTTTCTGGCAGTTCGCTTCTCTTATGAGTACCTATTCTCTGTTTCACGGAAAAATATATACCAGGATTTCATATCTATGTTGTTCCCGCCTCCCTTATATCATTCACTCTATTCCAATTATATGGGGCATGATGTGTTAAAAATAGTGCGCAAAATGCCGATCCCGCCTTCTACTAAAACGTTTTTATTTAAACTTCATGTCGGGTTTTGCCTGTTAAAGTGTGGCTTCAGAAAAAAATATTTTCGTTTCTTCTGTTAATCGCCGGTTATGTGATACACCTGAAACCATCGAACACTGTTTTATTGCCTGCAAAGATGCAATTTTATTTTGGGACGTTCTGCAAAGAACATTGAAGAAAGACTTTATTTTGAATTCCTACAGTGTGCGTTACTTGATAACCAGCGAACATGACCATGAACCCTTTGACATGATTATCCTCCTTGGACTGCACAGCCTGTGGAAAACGCGTATGTTGGACCGGAATGCTGAACCTCTAGTCTCCCCCGCTACTCATTTCGGCCAGATGGTACACCAGCTTAGAGACGCTTACGAAGATAGTGACTATCAACCGGACTGGCTGCCATTGTTGATATGTTGTCTTTCCTTGCCACCGTTTTAGTGAAGTTGTGCTAAGTCGTATTCTAGTTGTGTGGTGTTGTGTTGTATGTTCTAATTGGACTTTTCGCCTACAGGCTGATTACTCTGTAAATAATGTTTATAACTCAATGCTGAATTTAAAAGCATGTAATAAATACCATGCTGAAAAAAAAGCTGGCGTGGCAGAGTGGTTAGCGTGCTCCTCTCGCCCCCCGGAGGCCCACGTTCGATTCCTCAGGTCGGCGATTTTTCCTACTCGTTTTTATTTATTAATGCTTCTGGGAGTTTTCGCTCACGGCCAACGCCGGACGAGGGACGGTGGCCGCCGACGACGACACCGACTTTTCTTCGACACGGGGCCCTTAATGCTATCGCGTTAAAACAACGGTTGCTTGCAAAGTTGTCTACTTCGGACAGGTAGTAACCGCAGATCCGGACCATGAAAAGGAAATAAGAATAAGATTGGGATGGAGCGCATTTGGCAAGCACTCGCAGATTGGAACTAGCAATTTACCGGTATCGCTCAAGACGAAAGTATACAACAGTTGCATCTTACTTGCACTCACAATATGGGGCTGAGACGTGGAGGTTAACTAAGAGAGTTCTACTTAAGTTGAGGACAACCCTGAGGGCTATGGAACGAAAAATGGTAGGGACAACATTAAGAGATAGGAAGCGTGTAGAGTGGATCAGAGAAATAACTCATGTTACCGACATTCTAGCGGAAACTAAGAATAAGAAATGGGCACGGGCAGGACATGTAATGCGAAGAGAGGATAACCGATGGTCGCTTCGGGTAACAAACTGGTTTCCAAGGGAAGGAAAGCGTAGAAGGGGGCGGCAGAAAGTGGGCAGATGAGGTTAAGAAGTTCGCAGGGGCCGAGTGGATGCAGCTAGCACAGAACCGGGTTAAGTGAAGAAATATGGGAGAGGGCTTTGCCCTGCAGTCAGGCCGATGATGATGATGATGCGTGAAAAGTACTGGTGGCCAGGAATGGACAGACAGGTGGAACATTTGATTCAGTGTTTAGTCTGTGGACAAATCGGCGTGACCAGTAGTGCCCTCGTTACAGCCGGTGGGGTTCCCTTCATGTCCGTGGAAGAAATTAGGCCTTTATATTGTTACGGCGGGTAGTTCAGCTTGAGGTTGCATAGAGTGGAGGCGGGAGACAAGGCTTTTACAGAACAGGCCTTTTCTGCTGGCACCAGCCGACACTGCTCGAATGATGTCGTCGTCGTCTTCGCCAAAAACTACCGAGACTCTTCTTTTTCCTTCTTATGCGCATATCAGCGCATGCATCGCCTAACGTAACAATATTGTTGGCCCATTTGCGTATGCACCCGCTGATAATCGGTTTGCCATCACAATAATCGACTACTTTAGCAAATGGCCCGAAGTCTGCTTCATGGCCACGGTGTAAGAATATTTAGATGGGGACACAGCACGGGCGAGGCATGCACTGGGCCAAGTTTCCAGATAAAGTACCTGCCACGGTCCACCGAACCGGGCCCCTGATCGCAGCGTCAGCGTCGATGTAGCGGAGAATCTTCACAAACATCGATGGCGCCGTTGCGATAGCAACCTGCTGATATCGCACGGCGCATTTCTCCTGCGTGAGCCGTTAGCGTGGCCCGAACTGTTTCTCGGTCGTTGCCAGAAGCATCACCGTAGCACTTTATTCTTAAGCCGTGCCCATTGCATCACTGCACAAGCGAAGCCCAGAATAATTTATTGACTATTCAATACCATTGACGTAATTTAAATTATAACAACGAAGCGAAGAAAATATTGAAGTTGCACTTTATGTTGAAATATGGGAGAGTGAATACTACATTACTCAGCCGTTATTCAATCGAAGGCGCCGGGGAAGCAGTTTTCTCTCTTTGGATAGCGTAAATAGAGCAACGAAAGCGAATCCTGCGTTCGATTGGGCGAATGGGAGAAAAATATAAAAATTCATAGGCTATTCGTAACCACTCATGAAGGAAATGGAACAGCCCAGGTACTGCTTCTATACCGCACAAATCACTAACGTGCAAATGAGTTAGTGGAAGAATGGAATAAGCAAGCGAAAAAAAGTAGGGACGAGTTATGAGTACAAAAACCGGAAAAAATGCTGCCGTGATTTAAGGCTTCTTTGTCTCAAGCAAGCCCAACTGCCATCATTATTTGCACGAATCCCGACTGCAGGAACGACTGCACGATCACAGGGACACAGGGACGCGTAACCAATTGCGCCCGCCATGCCCCCTTTACAAATCTTGTCCGGGTTGTAGACACGCAGGTAGTGACGAAGCGAGGTGGCACGCTGCCAAATTCACCGGGCTGGCTGGGGCCGCTGGCGCCTCTGTTAATATAACAAGCCATCGGCGCACAGAATTCTGGCCTACGCTGACAGCGAGAAAGTGACCAACTAGTTTGGCAATGAAAAGTTTATGCTCTAAAATAGGTTTCAATGAGCTATGTCCTCTGCATGGTCTGTATGCGCTGCAACCATCACACTTCATTTCTTATCGTCTTAACCATGAAGAGTCTCGGTTCGCCATCGTGTACGGTGACATGTGCACAATCATATTTTTAAGAACCTGAAGAACCTGTAATTATTTGAATTTCTTGCCTGCATTTTTAACTAGCATCATTTATCCCATACAACACTGAGTAATCTATTTGTGTTCAACAACTGATTTATGTGCTGCTTTGGCGCACCACATCACATTACTGTTCGTCAATCTCGAATGTAGATTCAAGAAAGCTGTTAACCATAATTTTATCTCTATTGTTTTGTATTGAATAAATTATACTTGGTGTTCTTTTTCCATTGTTGTGAAGTTCTCCCAACCTCTGTACTGTACCCTGAGGATAAAGGAAAGAGAGAAACGAAAATAGAAGTAATGGTACAGATGAAGTGAGGAGGGGGGGGGCGATTCAGTGGGAGCTAGCAGAACCCAGTTAGAGGAAACTAAGGATCAAACGAGTGCGCGCCGACAGGCCGAAAAGATGAGCGGCCACAGTGATGGGCGAACCAAATATACATAGTCAAGCAACAAACGAAACGATCGATGGTTAATGTTTTGTTGTCAAAGTGCCGCCGCTTATTCGTGCAGCAGGTTCAAATTCCGCGCGAAACATTATTCGCCTTCTGCGCTTTTATTTCAGCGTCTACAAAGCCACAGATTCACACAATTGCGCTTATAATGGGCCTAGGCAAAAATAACGCGGCAAAAATATTTTTCTCTCATCATCGGCCGCAGTTTACGAGAAATTGGCCCTCAAAAAGTGTGTGTTCACCATAAAAAAGCATTGCTTCCCACTACGTCACAGGCCGCTGAGCGAACTGCCATCTGGTACGGCTTAGACGAAAAAAGGGACTTTATCTGGAACAGGCGCGGCCCGCTGTGTCCCCCCCTATATGTCTTGCACCGTGTTCATGGTCAACGTCAAGTCCTCTAACGTTGTGTCATTTCTACGCACTGTATTCAGCAGGGAAGGCTACGCCGAAGAACTTGTGACCGATCATGGGCATCAGCTCACATCAACCGAGTTTGAGAATTCCTGAAAGAAAGAGGTATAAAGCATACTTTTTCCGCTGTCTATCATCCACAAGCGAATGGACAGATCGAATAGTTTAACCGTGTTCTCAAGAATTATGTCCAGGTCTGTTTGCAGGAAAAGTGGCCCCTAAAGGATGCCATCATTGAGTACCTTGGACTTATATAGTGCACCCCACACTTGACAACAGGCGAAAAATCTGCCATGCTTCTGCATGGTCGTCACCCAAGAACTAAGCTGGATTTAGTCGGAGCTCCGGATGTACAGTTCTTTCACAGGCCGGACATTGAGTTGCAAGCGTTGCGCCACAGAATGGCCGAACACCAGCAGGCAACCAAACAGTGCACGGATAGGCGACGAGTTGCCAAGCACGTTGCGCTTCACCCAGGCCAACGAGTACAGGTCAAGTTGCCAGGGCACATTCCCAAAGGTGCTGTTAGGTATTCACAGCCCCACACTGTTGTTAAGCAGTGCCACCAAGATACCTACGAACTGTACGATGGCCGCAGGTGGAACCGAGAGCGTTTAGTGCCGTACCCTAGGGAGCACCCTGAGCACCTGCCCGCTGACGTCGCAAGTTTTCAGTTCGGCGCTACCCGGAACTCCCTTCGGCTACCTCAGACGACAACGCGACAGTCTACAACACAAAGCAGCGAAGTTGAAGTATCACCAGCGAGAACGAAACCATCGGCAATTTTGCGACGATCAACGCGAGAGCGAAGGCAACCCGCGTGGTTCGCAGACTATAGTGTGTAATTTTTACAATGTGAAGCAGTCAAATGAGCCACCATTCTGGCTCATTTTTTTTCATTCATTCATTGAAAAATCTTTATTTATGAGAATGACTTGAGGCCTAGAGGGGAAGGGGGTGGGTTAGGTGAGGTTGAGGGCACCAGACACCGACATGAAGTCTAGCAGGGCACTAAGATTGCGCTTGGCGTTGGTATTGGGGGCTGTCCAGTCTTCGTAAGTCTGAATGTGGTGAGCAGATGTGTAGCGTGCGCGGAGGCCAGCCGTGCCAGGACAGGTCCAGATCAAGTGCTACAGGTCAACGGAGTCAGCAAGGCAGTTGGGGCAGCTGATCTTGGTTCGACGCCATTGACTCAGGATGTCCGGTGTGTACGCTGCACCGGCTCGCACCTTGTGAGTTAGAACTCGTCCTCTCTCGTCCTACCCAAGTTCATTTTTTTTGAACGGGGATGTTGTAGTTCTGGTAACCTGTCCTGGAGGGCGCCACGGGTGGCCCCTGTATGTGTATATATTGTCGCGACTAATCTATTAAAGAGGCTTTTTATTCGTTCAGCTACTGGCGTCGTGCCGGCTTAGCTGGCTGCATGTTCCGCTGTGCGTGTGCCATCTGGAGATATAACACTATGCTTACAAGTCAAGAACTTGACAAAAAAGAAAAACCATACTCGAGGCCATATGAATAAAAATTCCACGAAAGTGCAATGATTTACGCAGAAAACAAGATTTAATATATTACCACCGGCAGGGAAGGAAGGAAGTACTTCATCAAAGAAGGCAGGAATATTGTAGCCGAAGAAGAGGAAGTGCGAGCGTTCCGTGAAGAAGACGCTGATGCGGGCGATCTTCTCTGTGTTCTGGCTATCCCCGCCGTCGCGCTGGTCCCTGCTGCCGCCCTGCTGACCTGCGGTCGCTGTCATCGTCCCGTCCTCTGGCTAGGACGTGACATTTGGTGGAGGGGCTGGGTGCCAATTCCATGCAGCGTAGCTCTACACGTAATTCGAGCCCGGTCTGAAGTCCAGGCTGCCGAATTTTCTTAGAGTCTGCTACAGCGCCTAAGCCGCGCCAGTCGACGGCAACAAGGCCAATCTCCAGAATTCGGACTCTTGCCCGAGGGGAAGACCACCAGGGCTAACGTCACCATGGCCTTCCAGCCGCAGCAAACCGAGAGTGCGGCTGCTGCACAGGTCATCTACGGGCCGGTGACCCCAAGGACTGTCACCCCATTTCGTGGCCCCCCATGGCCTGGACGATGTTGAAGATTGGGTTCAACATTACAAGCGGGTTGCGCGCCACAACGGGTGAACCCCCGATCAGTAGCTTCAGAATATCTACTTCTCTCTGGAGGCAACGGCGTGCACTTTAAAGAACCCCAGGTGTTCAAAATATCTGGAGTCCTCCACTACTGCGTCTCTCATAGCCTGAGGCGCTTTGGGACGTTAAACCGAACAAACTAAACCAAAGCTCGCATCTTTGTAAAAGAAGGGGCTCAAAACGTCTTCGCAAAAGCACGTCCAGTACGTACCGTTTGTCATAAAAGAGGCATTAGCAAGATTTCTAAAAGCTCGAGCAAGCCGGAATACTTAAGAGAGTCACAAAAAGCGATTTGGCAACGCCTCTGGTGGTGGTTGCTAAGAAAGGTGGTGCAGGATTAAGATTATGCGGCGACTACAAAGTCACGGTTAATCCTGTTCTGAAAACGGACCATTATCCTTTGCCAATGCAGGAAGATTTGTATTCTATGCTTGCCATAGGAAAGACCTGCGTCCTGGATCTATCGTAAGCCTATCAACAAGTGCCACTTGCTGAGGAAAGCAAAGCGTTGTTAACTGTGAACACGCATATCGGATTATTTAAGTTTCAGCGGCTGCCGTAAGGAATCTCTTGCGCCTCCGCTATCTTTCAGTCATTATTGGAGGAAGTTTTAAAAAGGATTCCAAAAAAAGGCCTGCTATATTGACGACGTCATCGTCGGAGGCGACAACGTAGACGACTGTCAAGAAACTGTGGAAAAGGTGCTTGAAAGACTAGCAAAACACAATACCACAATAAAAGAACAGAGATACGATTTCTTCAATCAGTCGGTTGTTTATCTTCGGCACAAAGTGACAGCAGATGTCATTTTTCTAACGGCGACAAAGATAAAAGCAATCATGGAAGCACCTCAGCCAAGCAACGTAACTGAACGGCGTGCATTCTTCGGTCTACTGAATTCCTACGCAAAATTCATCAAAGACTTTGCTACAGTTGCTGCGCCAATGTACGACCTACTAACAAAAGGAGAAAAATCGACCCAGATGGACTATTGTGCCAAAGACATCAATCCACCCTGTGGAAAACCAGTTTCCTCCCCCTTCGCCGCGACCGGTCACCACCACTCCGGCGAGCGTCGTGGCAGCGCCGGCTGGGAGAGGAGGTAAATGCCTCCCATTGGGGGAAGGAGAATCAACGATGGATGCGCCACCGAGACGTCTACGCGGGTTCCCGCGAGAAGACGAGAGAGAGCTTCTGGATCCAGCTGGCAACGAGAGCGGTCGTCTCCCGCCGCCTCTCCCGCATTCCGGTTCAGGCCTTCGAGGTGTGCGGATGTGTCCCTGCTCGCCTCCCGCGATATCGTCGCGCCGTCCTCCGTCGCGCCAGCTTCGCTGCCGCCGAGCACCTTCGCCTGCACCCGCTACCTTCCATAGCGGCAGGCGTGCGTCCTCGCTCGTCCCGCGCTCCCCAGCGCCGGCGAGTTCCTTCTACTAGGAGGTCTCCCTAGCAGCCGGCCGCGTCAGCGGCCACCCGCTACCTCTCCTAGAGGCCTAGCTCGGCGGGCCGCTTCGGCGGCTGCGGCGCCCTATTTCTCGGAAAAGGATTTCCTCTGGGCCGCCGTCGTTTGCTGCGGCGGCGGCAGCCCCCCCCCCTCTACTTCATGGACAGCAGCCTGCAGAACCGCTCGCGGCTTCCTGCAGCTCCTCGGACCTGGGACACACCCTGGCCAACTCTCGCTGCACCCTGGTGACGCGAGAACCCTGCCTCCCCCATCGCCACGGACCACGTGTTGCTGTGGATCCTGGCGACCTACCCGCCGCGCTGCTGCTGCTGCAGCAGTCCCCGGCGGCCTGCCCAGTTGCCGCCCGACCTCGTCGTCGCGGTGACTCCCTGCTGACATCTTTGTGATGCCGCAGTCCTCGCTGCGCTCGTGCTTCTTGCCAAGCCAGCCCGCTTGACACGTGCAAGCCACCCGCCATCCTCGCAGCACCAGTGGTGTGCACAGAGGCGGCTCCCCCTCGCCGCCATGGACCACATGTTTCCGTGAATCCTGGCGCCCCCTCCTGCTGCTACCCGGATACTCCGGGACAGCTCCCCGTGGGCTCCCTGCTCGCGGACCTCGGCGCGCTGTCTACGGACGGTCTCCCCAGCGCCACCCGCCGCGCTGCTGCCTTGGCAGCAGTCTATCGCGGTCCCCTCCTGCTGCGGCGGTTGCCCCAATCGCCGTGGCGTCCTGCTGTCACCAGCAGTCCTACATGTGCCTTGCAGAGGCGCAGTACCAGGCTTCGCCTGGAACACCAATAAGCGCTGCTGCACCGGAGGCTGCGTACCGGACTACCGACCTGCCGACGTTCACCGGGCTGTTTGCTTGGTGCGGGCCAAGACGATCCCCCCCACCCCTCCCCATGTCCCACTTCCCCACCCCCCGGACACCAAGAGTGCCGCCGCGACATTAGGCCGGCATAACCCGCGTCCGGTCCCCCCCACCCCCCGTGAATATCCCAAAGTTCCCAACCAACCAACCAACCAACCTCTCCCGGCAAATTCCGGGGGATAGCGGTCACGGAGTACGCTGCGCACACGGGAGGACCCGTTGTGCACGACCGCCCTTCTGGTTCCCAACGGCGAAGCAACCGGTAAATACTGCACGCTCTCGCCGCTTCCCGCGGCAAACGCCGTGGTATGGCTTCGTCCGAAGAATGCGGCGCGCACGGGAGATCCCGGCCGCCATATTCACGGCGCGTTCAAATGTCCGCCGCCGAAATCGCACCCCCATTCCCCAGCTGGTGAGTCAAAAGCCTTTCTTACGTAGCCTTGCCCTTCCAAGGAAAACCTTGTTGATGTATAGCTAGCCGGCATGCTCTGTATTATTTGCAAGTGCAATAAATAGCATGCGAGTATATAACGATGTGTTGTCCCCGTCCTTTGTCCCCTTTGTTCCCCTCCGCGGGTCGCTAGCGAGAACCTGCGGAGTAGGAGCGGGGCGGAAGACCATCCCCCTTATAAACCCCACAATGGCGCCTCAAAGTGGTTCTCTTGTGCAGAAGCACTTGAGCTAGTTACTCCTCCCTAGGGACAAAGGACAATAGTCACAATAGTCAATTCACGGCGTGGAGTGCCTGCCTGGACTTTTAACATTCGGCCTGACCCGACATCGCTATGCTAGCAAGGCTATGCTTTCCTGACGGCGAGGTGTGAGGAGTTGCAGCGAGAACAAATGGTCGTGCATGTATTTGTGTGTGGGTGTGTGTTTATGTGTGTGCCGAGGCCTTTGAGAGGTGGAGCCACGAGGTCCGTACATGGAGCGCGAGACCCAGCCGTCCACGTAGAACAGCACGATGGAAGCGAGTGCCTCAGCTGGGACAGTGGCCCTACTTTTCTTGTATATATTTGTAAATATTTCCTCTTCTGTCTCTTTGGCTCTGGGAGCCAGGTGCCGCAATCGGCTGTCTGGTATTGCAGCCGTGATTGCCGGAAAGCACCGGGGCGCTCCGACACCGCTGGACGCGGTGGGCGCCGTTCGATCAGAAGTTGCTTTTGGATGGCAGCGAGCGAGTAGGGCCACCCTGGGATCCTTGGCGGAGATGCACATCCTCGCGGCGCTGCGTTTTAACTCTTGTCCTTAGCACTAGAGCGAGTAGGCTTAAGGCTCTTTTGGGGAGCTGCCTGTCGCACGTCGGAGGACAGTCTAATCGTGGCATACAGCATGCGCAAATGCGTTTTGCTTGTTATATATTAACCTCGCTGTAGCCGAACATCTCGTTGAATTAGAGAAAGCTAACTTCGTTCAAATGAACTTGGTATTTTTAGGCTGAGAAGGCGGATCGGAAATTTCGTGGAACCAGATTATTATGCCTGCAAACGAACCGCGGATGCCCGTGCTTCGTTCGGATTAACGGAACGCAGTGCGGTGCCGGATAAAATTGTTTGGCACTCGCATTGGCCCGCATTTTACCAAATGGTCATTTTGCTCAATTTATTCAACCTTTTTGGAGATCCGGAGGGTTGTGCAGGTATCAAGTTTGAAGCCGCCTGGACCTGCTGCCATTGTTTATGTTCCTGCCTGCTGCCCTGCGGCCATGAGTCACCGAAGCTCGGAGTCTCACGGATCCAGTCCGGCTTGACGGGAGAGGAGGCCAACCCCTACCTGCCAACAAAGGCGCGCCAGCGGGAACAACACCCTCCCGTCACGCTGGCTTCTGGGACCTGCCGATGGACAGCGGGGGGCCCCTTCACCTTGCTGCTGACACCAACGTTTGGATTTCACTAGTGTCTTGCCTGTGTGAGCTGCCCTGCGGTCGTCATTGCAAGCCTCGTGTGGACACCGCGGATGACATCCAAGCAGCAGCTCTTAACAACCATAGGTGAAAATTTAAGGAGGGAGGGATGTGGAAAACCAGTTTCCTCCCCCTTCGCCGCGACCGGTCACCACCACTCCGGCGAGCGTCGTGGCAGCGCCGACTGGGAGAGGAGGTAAATGCCTCCCCTTGGGGGAAGGAGAATCAACGATGGACGCGCCACCGAGACGTCTACGCAGGTTTCCGCGAGAAGACGAGAGAGAGCTTCTGGATCCAGCCGGCAACGAGAGCGGTCGTCTCACGCCGCCTCTCCCTGCAAATGCCGGGGGATAGCGGGCACGGAGTACGCTGCGCACACGGGAGGACCCGTTGTGCACGACCGCCCTTCTGGTTCCCAACGGCGAAGCGACCGGTAAATACTGCATGCTCTCGCCGCCTCCCGCGGCAAACGCCGTGGTATGGCTTCGTCCGAAGAATGCGGCGCAAACGGGAGATCCCGGCCGCCATATTCACGGCGCGTTCAAATGTCCGCCGCCAAAATCGCACCCCATTCCCCAGCCGGTGAGTCAAAAGCCCTTCTTATGTAGCCTTGCCCTTCTAAGGAAAACCTTGTTGATGTATAGCTAGCCAGCATGCTCTGTATTATTTGCAAGTGCAATGAATAGCATGCGAGTATATTAACAATGTGTCGTCCCCGTCCTTTGTCCCCTTTGTTCCCCTCCGCGGGTCGCTAGCGAGAACGTTGCACCTGCGGAGTAGCGGGGCGGCAGACCGTCCCCCTTATAAACCCCACAATGGCCTGGTGGGGCTGACCGGTCTCGGGTGGGTATTCCAAGGCTGCGCGTCTCCTGTCTCGATGCGGTGCTGTGCAAGCTTGGTACAGCCGGGGCGGTCCGTGAGCATCTCTTCGAAGTTTCCTATTAACGAAAAGACGCGGCCGCGCTCATGGTCGTTCAGGTTGTCAGCGTTTGCCAGCAGACCCTGTAAACGCTCTTCTGCGCCCACGCGCAAGACATGGGGACGGGCTGCAGCTGCTGTATTCAGCGGCTGAGGGGGAGCGCCGCTTCCTCGGGAGGTATTACTCCTTTCCACCTCGGAAGCTGTCCTTTCGGCCGTCGCGGTCGGTGCTGTGACGAATGGCTTGAGTGGCGCGAACGGGCTTTCCCGATAGCCACCATTGCCGATATCAACCACGATTCCCGTATGGGACAAGAAATGTCGGCCTAGAATAACTGGTACCGTGAGTCCAGGCAAATGAATGAAACGCTGTCGCCGAGCCCGCTGATTCCAACGCACGACGAGGCGTACATCACCGCCGGAGCATACTTCTCCACTCGCCAACTGGAGGGGCAGGCTGCGTTTTCGCACCCGAATACCGCTCTGTCGAAGGCGGAAAACCACTTCGTCTCCAATTAGAGAAGTGCTAGCACCAGTGTCAAGCAGTGCTCGGAATGTAGTCCCTGCTATTGCAAGGTCTATGAACGGAGCCCTGGTAGTGGTCGGTGTTCCGACCCTGAGAAGTGAGGGTGCCACTATTGCAACTCCGTCGCTCGGATCACCTTCGGCCGCCGGCGCTGCTACCGGCGGCCTACCTCGTTTCCCTGACTCGCAGGGCAGGCACGAGCCAAGTAACCACTTGGCCACAAGAGAAGCATGGCTCGGGATTCCGGGCTCTAGGCTGAGACAGACGAGGGTGCTCTCACGTACGGCCGTCCGTGAGAGCTTGTTGAGCCGGTGCCACCACCATGTTACGCTGCCCGTCCGCACGCGTCACCAGCGCTCGATCGTTTGACCGTGTTTGGTAATCTCTGTCGGGCGGTCGGCGTGAGGTTGACCACTTTACCTCTCGCACAGCCTCGATGATCCTCGGCCCGTTTGAGTAGGGATCAGGAGCGCGATCCGAGATTTCCGGGAAAGCGCCCTCACCTGAAACACGTGATGTTCGAGCGTTTTCACTCCTTGAACGCGCACTGTCATTCCAGGCGCAGCTGGGCTCCAGACAATCCGATGGGGGTGGCAGGGGCCGGTACGCACGGGCAGCTGAAATTTCGGCTTGCACCCGACGCGCTTCCACGGCAAGCTCATTCAGGTCCCTGCAGCGACTTCCCCGCAGGTAAAGAGCCAAGGTGGGATGGCTCTGTCGGATTACACGATCCACTTGCTCCGTGTTCGAAGCGTTGGGATCGGCGTAATCGTAAAGCTCCTGCATCGCCCTGACGTATTCGACGAGCGACTCGTCGGCAGCTTTGGTTCGGAGTTCCAATTCTCGCCGCTTTCGCTGCTGGTAGTCGTGAGGCAGGAAATCCTCCCTAAACATACTGCGGAATTCAGCCATAGTGGTCGCTGTGGGACCTACCAAATGGTGCCACCGAGCGGCTTGGTCAACCAGTGCCACTGGTATCACTCTTCGCAGCATGTGGGTCTCGCTGTAGCCGTTGACATGGCCGTACTGGTCTAACGCCAGGAGAAAGCTGTTGGCGCTCATTTGATCGCCATAGCCGCTGTACCTTGGGATCGGTGTTCCGATCCGCGGGCTGGGTTGCAAGGACTGCAGTGGTTGCTGGAATGCGTTGGCGAGGACTCCTGCGAGGTTTTCGGCGTTTGCCGCCGCCTCGCCCTCGAGTAGCGAGATCGGCGGTGGGGTTGGCGCGGCCCCTGTGCTGCCGTTTGGTAGCTGCGAGGGCGGACATGGCGTGCCTGGTGCTTCTCCCCAATCCGTTCGCGCTTAGTGCAGGGGCGCGCCAACTCTTGAGGGGTGCATTTCGCGGCGTCTGCCGGAGTCTGCCTGCGGGCGTCGTGTTTCGCTGGCTGCTCCTGCAGCGGCGAATTGTCCCGTCTGAAGAGTCGCGCTGGCGGCGAGCGAGCCGTGGGCCGGGCTATCCCTGTACCCGGGGCTGAGCTCTGCTAGCCACATCAGATCAGACAGATTACTCTGCTGGTCTGGCATTGTGTCCGGCGGGAGCGAGTAGCTCAAGTGCTTCTGCACGAGAGAACCACGTTGGGGCGCCAGTTGTGGGGGTTCTTACTAAGCGGTCGTGCCTCTTCTGAGGTCTAGGCCGCAAACACAGATCTCCCGCGATCACACACCACGGGCAGCCGTTCTCACGGCCGCAAAGTGGTAATGCGAAAGTACGAAACAACACAGAACAGGACTTTGCCCGGAACCAGATGTTTATTGGGTTTTCCCAAAAAAGAACGCTGGTGAAGGTCTTGCTGGCGACCCTATACTTTTGGATGGGGCCTGACACTTCGAAGGACAAGATGGCGACAACAAAGAAGTATAGTGGGGAGGTATTTACCTTGCATCCTTCCGTTGTCGCGGCTCGCTGTCGTCTCTCCCCGGCGGTAGCCGGTTCCCGCCTTTCCGAATCGGTTCCCTCCCAACCGATTCGGACAGAATTTTATTCTATAATTTCATAGCAATGGACATCTTCTCAAGCTGACAAGGATTTTATTGTGCCTTCTTTGTGCCTCCATTAGATTCGTATTCGCGACGTTTTTCAATACTATTTTTTCTCATTTCATTGCAGACTTTGGTAACCGCTTTATATACATATATTTATTTTTTCTAGGCTGAAGTGTGTTTCGCATATTCACTTCAAAGTTATATTTTTTGCGAATTGGCTAATCCCTAATGCACAATTTTTATATTTCTGTTCTCTCTTCTTTTGCAGTTTGAGAAGCTCGCACAAACGAACAGACGCGTGATCGAAGCAATTCTGACAAGTTTCAAGCTAGAGTTCGGAACTAGAAATTCATTATATTGACGAGAATGGCTCGCACAATGGAAAAGACGCCAGATCGTTGCCAGTCTACACAAGTTCCAAACTAGTGTCCGGAACTAGAAGTGCATAATATTAAGGAGAAAAGCTCGCACAAACGAACAGACGCGTGATCGAAGCAGGTCTGACAAGTTTAAAACTTGAGTTCGGAACTAGAAATTCATTATATTGACGAGAATGGCTCGCACAATGGAAAAGACGCCAGATCGTTGCCAGTCTACACAAGTTCCAAACTAGTGTCCGGAACTAGAAGTGCCTAATATTAAGGAGAAAAGCTCGTACAAACGAACAGACGCGTGATCAAAGCAAGTCTGACAAGTTTCAAGCTAGAGTTCGGAACTAGAAATTCATTATATTGACGAGAATGGCTCGCAGGATGGAAAAGACGCCAGATCGTTGCCAGTCTACACAAGTTCCAAACTAGTGTCCGGAACTAGAAGTGCCTAATATTAAGGAGAAAAGCTCGTACAAACGAACAGACGCGTGATCAAAGCAAGTCTGACAAGTTTCAAGCTAGAGTTCGGAACTAGAAATTCATTATATTGACGAGAATGGCTCGCACAATGGAAAAAACGCCAGATCGTTGCCAGTCTACACAAGTTCCAAACTAGTATCCGGAACTAGAAGTTCATAATATTAAGGAGAAAAGCTCGCACAAACGAACAGACGCGTGATCGAAGCAGGTCTGACAAGTTTAAAACTTGAGTTCGGAACTAGAAATTCATTATATTGACGAGAATGGCTCGCACAATGGAAAAGACGCCAGATCGTTGCCAGTCTACACAAGTTCCAAACTAGTATCCGGAACTAGAAGTTCATAATATTAAGGAGAAAAGCTCGCACAAACGAACAGACGCGTGATTGAAGCAAGTCTGACAAGTTTCAAGCTAGAGTTCGGAACTAGAAATTCATTATATTGACGAGAATGGCTCGCACAATGGAAAAGACGCCAGATCGTTGCCAGTCTACACAAGTTCCAAACTAGTGTCCGGAACTAGAAGTGCATAATATTAAGGAGAAAAGCTCGCACAAACGAAGAGACGCGTGATCGAAGCAGGTCTGACAAGTTTAAAACTTGAGTTCGGAACTAGAAATTCATTATATTGACGAGAGTGGCTCGCAGAATGGAAAAGACGCCAGATCGTTGCCAGTCTACACAAGTTCCAAACTAGTATCCGGAAATAGAAGTTCATAATATTAAGGAGAAAAGCTCGCACAAACGAACGGACGCGTGCTCGAAGCAGGTATGACAAGTTTAAAACTTGAGTTCGGAACTAAAAATTCATTATATTGACGTGAATGGCTCGCAGAATGGAAAAGACGCCAGATCGTTGCCAGTCTACACAAGTTCCAAACTAGCGTCCGGAACTAGAAGTGCATAATATTAAGGAGAAAAGCTCGCACAAACGAACAGACGCGTGATCGAAGCAAGTCTGACAAGTTTCAAGCTAGAGTTCGGAACTAGAAATTCATTATATTGACGAAAATGGCTCGCACAATGGAAAAGACGCCAGATAGTTGCCCGTCTACACAAGTTCCAAACTAGCGTCCGGAACTAGAAGGGCCTAATATTAAGGAGAGAAGCTCGCACAAACGAACAGACGCGTGATCGAAGCAGGTCTGACAAGTTTAAAACTTGAGTTCGGAACTAGAAATTCATTATATTTACGAGAATGGCTCGCACAATGGGAAAGACGCCAGATCGTTGCCAGTCTACACAAGTTCCAAACTAGCGTCCGGAACTAGAAGTGCATAATATTAAGGAGAAAAGCTCGCACAAACGAACAGACGCGTGATCGAAGCAAGTCTGACAAGTTTCAAGCTAGAGTTCGGAACTAGAAATTCATTATATTGACGAGAATGGCTCGCACAATGGAAAAGACGCCAGATCGTTGCCAGTCTACACAAGTTCCAAACTAGTGTCCGGAACTAGAAGTGCCTAATATTAAGGGGAAAAGCTCGCACAAACGAACAGACGCGTGATCGAAGCAAGTCTGACAAGTTTCAAGCTAGAGTTCAGAACTAGAAATTCATTATATTGACGAGAATGGCTCGCAGAATGAAAAAGACGCCAGATCGTTGCCAGTCTACACAAGTTCCAAACTAGTATCCGGAACTAGAAGTTCATAATATAATGGAGAAAAGCTCGCACAAACGAACAGACGCGTGATCGAAGCAGGTCTGACAAGTTTAAAACTTGAGTTCGGAACTAGAAATTCATTATATTGACGAGAATGGCTCGGACAATGGAAAAGACGCCAGATCGTTGCCAGTCTACACAAGTTCCAAACTAGTATCCGGAACTAGAAGTTCATAATATTAAGGAGAAAAGCTCGCACAAACGAACAGACGCGTGATCAAAGCAAGTCTGACAAGTTTCAAGCTAGAGTTCGGAACTAGAAATTCATTATATTGACGAGAATGGCGCGCACAATGGAAAAGACGCCAGATCGTTGCTAGTCTACACAAGTTCCAACTAGTGTCCGGAACTAGAAGTGCCTAATATTAAGGAGAAAAGCTCGCACAAACGAACAGACGCGTGATCGAAGCAAGTCTGACAAGTTTCAAGCTAGAGTTCGGAACTAGAAATTCATTATATTGACGAAAATGGCTCGCAGAATGGAAAAGACGCCAGATCGTTGCCAGTCTACACAAGTTCCAAACTAGTATCCGGAACTAGAAGTTCATAATATTAAGGATAAAAGCTCGCACAAACGAACAGACGCGTGTTCGAAGCAAGTCTGACAAGTTTCAAGCTACAGTTCGGAACTAGAAATTCATTATATTGACGAGAATGGCTCGCACAACGGAAAAGACGCCAGATCGTTGCCAGTCTACACAAGTTCCAAACCAGTATCCGGAACTCGAAGTTCACAATATTAAGGAGAAAAGCTCGCACAAACGAACAGACGCGTGATCGAAGCAGGTCCGACAAGTTTAAAACTTGAGTTTGGAACTAGAAATTCATTATATTGACGAAAATGGCTCGCACAATGGAAAAGACGCCAGATCGTTGCCAGTCTACACAAGTTCCAAACTAGTATCCGGAACTAGAAGTTCATAATATTAAGGAGAAAAGCTCGCACAAACGAACAGACGCGTGATCGAAGCAGGTCTGACAAGTTTAAAACTTGAGTTCGGAATAGAAATTCATTATATTGGCGAGAATGGCTCGCACAATGGAAAAGACGTCAGATCGTTTCCAGTCTACACAAGTTCCAAACTAGTATCCGGAACTAGAAGTTCATAATATTAAGGAGAAAAGCTCGCACAAACGAACAGACGCGTGATTGAAGCAAGTCTGACAAGTTTCAAGCTAGAGTTCGGAACTAGAAATTCATTATATTGACGAGAATGGCTCGCACAATGGAAAAGACGCCAGATCGTTGCCAGTCTACACAAGTTCCAAACTAGTGTCCGGAACTAGAAGTGCCTAATATTAAGGAGAAAAGCTCGCACAAACGAACAGACGCGTGATCGAAGCAAGTCTGACAAGTTTCAAGCTAGAGTTCGGAACTAGAAATTCAATATATTGACGAGAATGGCTCGCACAATGGAAAAGACGCCAGATCGTTGCCAGTCTACACAAGTTCCGAACTAGTATCCGGAACTAGAAGTTCATAATATTAAGGAGAAAAGCTCGCACAAACGAACAGACGCGTGATCGAAGCAGGTCTGACAAGTTTAAAACTTGAGTTCGGAACTAGAAATTCATTATATTGACGAGAATGGCTCGCACAATGGAAAAGACGCCAGATCGTTGCCAGTCTACACAAGTTCCAAACTAGTGTCCGGAACTAGAAGTGCCTAATATAAAGGAGAAAAGCTCGCACAAACGAACAGACGCGTGATCGAAGCAAGTCTGACAAGTTTCAAGCTAGAGTTCGGAACTAGAAATTCATTATATTGACGAGAATGGCTCGCAGAATGGAAAAGACGCCAGATCGTTGCCAGTCTACACAAGTTCCAAACTAGTATCCGGAACTAGAAGTTCATATTATTATGGAGAAAAGCTCGCACAATCGAACAGACGCGTGATCGAAGCAGGTCTGACAAGTTTAAAACTTGAGTTCGGAACAAGAAATTCATTATATTGACGAGAATGGCTCGCACAATGGAAAAGGCACCAGATCGTTGCCAGTCTACACAAGTTCCAAACTAGTATCCGGAACTAGAAGTTCATAATATTAAGGAGAAAAGCTCGCACAAACGAACAGACGCGTGATCGAAGCAAGTCTGACAAGTTTCAAGCTAGAGTTCGGAACTAGAAATTCATTATATTGACAAAAATGGCTCGCAGAATGGAAAAGACGCCAGATCGTTGCCCGTCTACACAAGTTCCAAACTAGCGTCGGGAACTAGAAGGGCCTAATATTAAGGAGAGAAGCTCGCACAAACGAACAGACGCGTGATCGAAGCAATTCTGACAAGTTTCAAGCTAGAGTTCGGAACTAATAATTCATTATATTGACGAGAATGGCTCGCACAATAAAAAGACGCCAGATCGTTGCCAGTCTACACAAGTTCCAAACTAGTATCCGGAACTAGAAGTTCATAATATTAAGGAGAAAAGCTCGCACAAACGAACAGACGCGTGATCGAAGCAAGTCTGACAAGTTTCAAGCTAGAGTTCGGAACTAGAAATTCATTATATTGACGAAAATGGCTCGCAGAATGGAAAAGACGCCAGATCGTTGCCCGTCTACACAAGTTCCTTACTAGCGTCCGGAACTAGAAGGGCCTAATATCAAGGAGAGAAGCTCGCACAAACGAACAGACGCGTGATCGAAGCAATTCTGACAAGTTTCAAGCTAGAGTTCGGAACTAGAAATTCATTATAATGACGAGAATGGCTCGCACAATGGAAAAGACGCCAGATCGTTGCCAGTCTACACAAGTTCCAAACTAGTGTCCGGAACTAGAAGTGCCTAATATTAAGGAGAAAAGCTCGCAAAAACGAACAGACGCGTGATCGAAGCAAGTCTGACAAGTTTCAAGCTAGAGTTCGGAACTAGAAATTCATTATATTGACGAGAGTGGCTCGCAGAATGGAAAAGACGCCAGATCGTTGCCAGTCTACACAAGTTCCAGACTAGTATCCGGAAATAGAAGTTCATAATATTAAGGAGAAAAGCTCGCACAAACGAACAGACGCGTGATCGAAGCAGGTATGACAAGTTTAAAACTTGAGTTCGGAACTAAAAATTCATTATATTGACGTGAATGGCTCGCAGAATGGAAAATACGCCAGATCGTTGCCAGTCTACACAAGTTCCAAACTAGCGTCCGGAACTAGAAGTGCATAATATTAAGGAGAAAAGCTCGCACAAACGAACAGACGCGTGATCGAAGCAAGTCTGACAAGATTCAAGCTAGAGTTCGGAACTAGAAATTCATTATATTGACGAAAATGGCTCGCAGAATGGAAAAGACGCCAGATCGTTGCCAGTCTACACAAGTTCCAAACTAGTATCCGGAACTAGAAGTTCATAATATTAAGGAGAAAAGCTCGCACAAACGAACAGACGCGTGTTCGAAGCAAGTCTGACAAGTTTCAAGCTACAGTTCGGAACTAGAAATTCATTATATTGACGAGAATGGCTCGCACAACGGAAAAGACGCCAGATCGTTGCCAGTCTACACAAGTTCCAAACTAGTGTCCGGAACTCGAAGTTCATAATATTAAGGAGAAAAGCTCGCACAAACGAACAGACGCGTCATCGAAGCAGGTCCGACAAGTTTAAAACTTGAGTTTGGAACTAGAAATTCATTATATTGACGAAAATGGCTCGCACAATGGAAAAGACGCCAGATCGTTGCCAGTCTACACAAGTTCAAAACTAGTATCCGGAACTAGAAGTTCATAATATTAAGGAGAAAAGCTCGCACAAACGAACAGACGCGTGATTGAAGCAAGTCTGACAAGTTTCAAGCTAGAGTTCGGAACTAGAAATTCATTATATTGACGAGAATGGCTCGCACAATGGAAAAGACGCCAGATCGTTGCCAGTCTACACAAGTTCCAAACTAGTGTCCGGAACTAGAAGTGCCTAATATTAAGGAGAAAAGCTCGCACAAACGAACAGACGCGTGATCGAAGCAAGTCTGACAAGTTTCAAGCTAGAGTTCGGAACTAGAAATTCAATATATTGACGAGAATGGCTCGCAGAATGGAAAAGACGCCAGATCGTTGCCAGTCTACACAAGTTCCGAACTAGTATCCGGAACTAGAAGTTCATAATATTAAGGAGAAAAGCTCGCACAAACGAACAGACGCGTGATCGAAGCAGGTCTGACAAGTTTAAAACTTGAGTTCGGAACTAGAAATTCATTATATTGACGAGAATGGCTCGCACAATGGAAAAGACGCCAGATCGTTGCCAGTCTACACAAGTTCCAAACTAGTGTCCGGAACTAGAAGTGCCTAATATTAAGGAGAAAAGCTCGCACAAACGAACAGACGCGTGATCGAAGCAAGTCTGACAAGTTTCAAGCTAGAGTTCGGAACTAGAAATTCATTATATTGACGAGAATGGCTCGCAGAATGGAAAAGACGCCAGATCGTTGCCAGTCTACACAAGTTCCAAACTAGTATCCGGAACTAGAAGTTCATATTATTATGGAGAAAAGCTCGCACAATCGAACAGACGCGTGATCGAAGCAATTCTGACAAGTTTCAAGCTAGAGTTCGGAACTAGAAATTCATTATATTGACGAGAATGGCTCGCACAATAAAAAGACGCCAGATCGTTGCCAGTCTACTTAAGTTCCAAACTAGTATCCGGAACTAGAAGTTCATAATATTAAGGAGAAAAGCTCGCACAAACAAACAGACGCGTGATCGAAGCAAGTCTGACAAGTTTCAAGCTAGAGTTCGGAACTAGAAATTCATTATATTGACGAAAATGGCTCGCAGAATGGAAAAGACGCCAGATCGTTGCCCGTCTACACAAGTTCCTTACTAGCGTCCGGAACTAGAAGGGCCTAATATCAAGGAGAGAAGCTCGCACAAACGAACAGACGCGTGATCGAAGCAATTCTGACAAGTTTCAAGCTAGAGTTCGGAACTAGAAATTCATTATATTGACGAGAATGGCTCGCACAATGGAAAAGACGCCAGATCGTTGCCAGTCTACACAAGTTCCAAACTAGTGTCCGGAACTAGAAGTGCATAATATTAAGGAGAAAAGCTCGCACAAACGAACAGACGCGTGATCGAAGCAGGTCTGACAAGTTTAAAACTTGAGTTCGGAACTAGAAATTCATTATATTGACGAGAATGGCTCGCACAATGGAAAAGACGCCAGATCGTTGCCAGTCTACACAAGTTCCAAACTAGTGTCCGGAACTAGAAGTGCCTAATATTAAGGAGAAAAGCTCGCAAAAACGAACAGACGCGTGATCGAAGCAAGTCTGACAAGTTTCAAGCTAGAGTTCGGAACTAGAAATTCATTATATTGACGAGAATGGCTCGCACAATGGAAAAGACGCCAGATCGTTGCCAGTCTACACAAGTTCCAAACTAGTGTCCGGAACTAGAAGTGCATAATATTAAGGAGAAAAGCTCGCACAAACGAAGAGACGCGTGATCGAAGCAGGTCTGACAAGTTTAAAACTTGAGTTCGGAACTAGAAATTCATTATATTGACGAGAGTGGCTCGCAGAATGGAAAAGACGCCAGATCGTTGCCAGTCTACACAAGTTCCAAACTAGTATCCGGAAATAGAAGTTCATAATATTAAGGAGAAAAGCTCGCACAAACGAACAGACGCGTGCTCGAAGCAGGTATGACAAGTTTAAAACTTGAGTTCGGAACTAAAAATTCATTATATTGACGTGAATGGCTCGCAGAATGGAAAAGACGCCAGATCGTTGCCAGTCTACACAAGTTCCAAACTAGCGTCCGGAACTAGAAGTGCATAATATTAAGGAGAAAAGCTCGCACAAACGAACAGACGCGTGATCGAAGCAAGTCTGACAAGTTTCAAGCTAGAGTTCGGAACTAGAAATTCATTATATTGACGAAAATGGCTCGCACAATGGAAAAGACGCCAGATAGTTGCCCGTCTACACAAGTTCCAAACTAGCGTCCGGAACTAGAAGGGCCTAATATTAAGGAGAGAAGCTCGCACAAACGAACAGACGCGTGATCGAAGCAGGTCTGACAAGTTTAAAACTTGAGTTCGGAACTAGAAATTCATTATATTTACGAGAATGGCTCGCACAATGGGAAAGACGCCAGATCGTTGCCAGTCTACACAAGTTCCAAACTAGCGTCCGGAACTAGAAGTGCATAATATTAAGGAGAAAAGCTCGCACAAACGAACAGACGCGTGATCGAAGCAAGTCTGACAAGTTTCAAGCTAGAGTTCGGAACTAGAAATTCATTATATTGACGAGAATGGCTCGCACAATGGAAAAGACGCCAGATCGTTGCCAGTCTACACAAGTTCCAAACTAGTGTCCGGAACTAGAAGTGCCTAATATTAAGGGGAAAAGCTCGCACAAACGAACAGACGCGTGATCGAAGCAAGTCTGACAAGTTTCAAGCTAGAGTTCAGAACTAGAAATTCATTATATTGACGAGAATGGCTCGCAGAATGAAAAAGACGCCAGATCGTTGCCAGTCTACACAAGTTCCAAACTAGTATCCGGAACTAGAAGTTCATAATATAATGGAGAAAAGCTCGCACAAACGAACAGACGCGTGATCGAAGCAGGTCTGACAAGTTTAAAACTTGAGTTCGGAACTAGAAATTCATTATATTGACGAGAATGGCTCGGACAATGGAAAAGACGCCAGATCGTTGCCAGTCTACACAAGTTCCAAACTAGTATCCGGAACTAGAAGTTCATAATATTAAGGAGAAAAGCTCGCACAAACGAACAGACGCGTGATCGAAGCAAGTCTGACAAGTTTCAAGCTAGAGTTCGGAACTAGAAATACATTATATTGACGAAAATGGCTCGCAGAATGGAAAAGACGCCAGATCGTTGCCCGTCTACACAAGTTCCAAACTAGCGTCCGGAACTAGAAGGGTCTAATATTAAGGAGAGAAGCTCGCACAAACGAACAGACGCGTGATCGAAGCAATTCTGACAAGTTTCAAGCTAGAGTTCGGAACTAGAAATTCATTATATTGACGAAAATGGCTCGCAGAATGGAAAAGACGCCAGATCGTTGCCAGTCTACACAAGTTTCAAACTAGTGTCCGGAACTAGAAGGGCCTAATATTAAGGAGAGAAGCTCGCACAAACGAACAGACGCGTGATCGAAGCAAGTCTGACAAGTTTCAAGCTAGAGTTCGGAACTAGAAATTCTTTATATTGACGAAAATGGCTCGCAGAATGGAAAAGACGCCAGATCGTTGCCAGTCTACACAAGTTCCAAACTAGTGTCCGGAACTAGAAGTGCCTAATATTAAGGAGAAAAGCTCGCACAAACGAACAGACGCGTGATCGGAGCAAGTCTGACAAGTTTCAAGCTAGAGTTCGGAACTAGAAATTCATTATATTGACGAGAATGGCTCGCAGAATGGAAAAGACGCCAGATCGTTGCCAGTCTACACAAGTTCCAAACTAGTGTCCGGAACTAGAAGTGCATAATATTAAGGAGAAAAGCTCGCACAAACGAACAGACGCGTGATCGAAGCAAGTCTGACAAATTTCAAGCTAGAGATCGGAACTAGAAATTCATTATATTGACGAGAATGGCTCGCACAATGGAAAAGACGCCAGATCGTTGCCAGTCTACGCAAGTTCCAAACTACTGTCCGGAACTAGAAGTGCATAATATTAAGGAGAAAAGCTCGCACAAACGAACAGAAGCGTGATCGAAGCAAGTCTGACAAGTTTCAAGCTAGAGTTCGGAACTAGAAATTCATTATATTGACGAAAATGGCTCGCAGAATGGAAAAGACGCCAGATCGTTGTAAAGTCTACACAAGTTCCAAACTTGTGTCCGGAACTAGAAGGGCCTAATATTAAGGAGAGAAGCTCGCACAAACGAACAGACGCGTGATCAAAGCAAGTCTGACAAGTTTCAAGCTAGAGTTCGGAACTAGAAATTCATTATATTGACGAGAATGGCTCGCAGAATGGAAAAGACGCCAGATCGTTGCCAGTCTACACAAGTTTCAAACTAGTGTCCGGAACTAGAAGGGCCTATTATTAAGGAGAGAAGCTCGCACAAACGAACAGACGCGTGATCGAAGCAAGTCTGACAAGTTTCAAGCTAGAGTTGGGAACTAGAAATTCATTATATTGACGAGAATGGCTCGCACAATGGAAAAGACGCCAGATCGTTGCCAGTCTGCACAAGTTCCAAACTAGCGTCCGGAACTAGAAGTGCCTAATATTAAGGAGAAAAGCTCGCACAAACGAACAGACGCGTGATCGAAGCAAGTCTGACAAGTTTCAAGCTAGAGTTCGGAACTAGAAATTCATTATATTGACGAAAATGGCTCGCAGAATGGAAAAGACGCCAGATCGTTGCCAGTCTACACAAGTTCCAAACTAGTGTCCGGAACTAGAAGTGCATAATATTAGGGAGAAAAGCTCGCACAAACGAACAGACGCGTGAACGAAGCAAGTCTGACAAGTTTCAAGCTAGAGTTCGGAACTAGAAATTCATTATAGTGACGAGAATGGCTCGCACAATGGAAAAGACGCCAGATCGTTGCCAGTCTACACAAGTTCCAAACTAGTGTCCAGAACTAGAAGTGCCTAATGTTAAGGAGAAAAGCTCGCACAAACGAACAGACGCGTGATCGAAGCAAGTCTGACAGGTTTCAAGCTACAGTTCGGAACTAGAAATTCATTATATTGACGAAAATGGCGCGCAGAATGGAAAAGACGCCAGATCGTTGCCAGTCTACGCAAGTTCCAAACTAGTGTCCGGAACTAGAAGTGCCTAATATTAAGCAGAAAAGCTCGCACAAACGAACAGACGCGTGATCGAAGCAAGTCTGACAAGTTTCAAGCTAGAGTTCGGAACTAGAAATTCATTATATTGACGCAAATGGCTCGCAGAATGGAAAAGACGCCAGATCGTTGCCAGTCTACACAAGTTCCAAACTAGTGTCCGGAACTAGAAGTGCCTAATATTAAGGAGAAAAGCTCGCACAAACGAACAGACGCGTTATCGAAGCAAGTCTGACAAGTTTCAAGCTAGAGTTCGGAACTAGAAATTCATTATATTGACGAGAATGGCTCGCAGAATGGAAAAGACGCCAGATCGTTGCCAGTCAAGTTCCAAACTAGTGTCCGGAACTAGAAGTGCATAATATTAAGGAGAAAAGCTCGCACAAACGAACAGACGCGTGATCGAAGCAAGTCTGACAAATTTCAAGCTAGAGATCGGAACTAGAAATTCATTATATTGACGAGAATGGCTCGCACAATGGAAAAGACACCAGATCGTTGCCAGTCTACGCAAGTTCCAAACTAGTGTCCGGAACTAGAAGTGCCTAATATTAAGGAGAAAAGCTCGCACAAACGAACAGACGCGTGATCGAAGCAAGTCTGACAAGTTTCAAGCTAGAGTTCGGAACTAGAAATTCATTATATTGACGAAAATGGCTCGCAGAATGGAAAAGACGCCAGATCGTTGCCAGTCTACACAAGTTCCAAACTAGTGTCCGGAACTAGAAGTGCATAATATTAAGGAGAAAAGCTCGCACAAACGAACAGACGCGTGATCGAAGCAAGTCTGACAAGTTTCAAGCTAGAGTTCGGAACTAGAAATTCATTATATTGACGAAAATGGCTCGCCGAATGGAAAAGACGCCAGATCGTTGCCAGTCTACACAAGTTCCAAACTAGTGTCCGGAACTAGAAGTGCCTAATATTAAGGAGAAAAGCTCGCACAAACGAACAGACGCGTGATCGAAGCAAGTCTGACAAGTTTCAAGCTACAGTTCGGAACTAGAAATTCATTATATTGACGAAAATGGCGCGCAGAATGGAAAAGACGCCAGATCGTTGCCAGTCTACACAAGTTTCAAACTAGTGTCCGGAACTAGAAGGGCCTAATATTAAGGAGAGAAGCTCGCACAAACGAACAGACGCGTGATCGAAGCAAGTCTGACAAGTTTCAAGCTAGAGTTCGGAACTAGAAATTCTTTATATTGACGAAAATGGCTCGCAGAATGGAAAAGACGCCAGATCGTTGCCAGTCTACACAAGTTCCAAACTAGTGTCCGGAACTAGAAGTGCCTAATATTAAGGAGAAAAGCTCGCACAAACGAACAGACGCGTGATCGAAGCAAGTCTGACAAGTTTCAAGCTAGAGATCGGAACTAGAAATTCATTATATTGACGAGAATGGCTCGCACAATGGAAAAGACGCCAGATCGTTGCCAGTCTAGGCAAGTTCCAAACTACTGTCCGGAACTAGAAGTGCATAATATTAAGGAGAAAAGCTCGCACAAACGAACAGACGCGTGATCGAAGCAAGTCTGACAAGTTTCAAGCTAGAGTTCGGAACTAGAAATTCATTATATTGACGAAAATGGCTCGCAGAATGGAAAAGACGCCAGATCGTTGCCAGTCTACACAAGTTCCAAACTAGTGTCCGGAACTAGAAGGGCCTAATATTAAGGAGAGAAGCTCGCACAAACGAACAGACGCGTGATCGAAGCAAGTCTGACAAGTTTCAAGCTAGAGTTCGGAACTAGAAATTCATTATATTGACGAGAATGGCTCGCACAACGGAAAACACGCCAGATCGTTGCCAGTCTACACAAGTTCCAAACTAGTGTCCGGAACTAGAAGGGCCTAATATTAAAGAGAGAAGCTCGCACAAACGAACAGACGCGTGATCGAAGCAAGTCTGACAAGTTTCAAGCTAGAGTTCGGAACTAGAAATTCATTATATTGACGAAAATGGCTCGCAGAATGGAAAAGACGCCAGATCGTTGCCAGTCTACACAAGTTCCAAACTAGTGTCCGGAACTAGAAGGGCCTAATATTAAGGAGAGGAGCTCGCACAAACGAACAGACGCGTGATCGAAGCAAGTCTGACAAGTTTCAAGCTAGAGTTCGGAACTAGAAATTCATTATATTGACGAAAATGGCTCGCAGAATGGAAAAGACGCGAGATCGTTGCCAGTCTACACAAGTTCCAAACTAGTGTCCGGAACTAGAAGTGCCTAATATTAAGAAGAGAAGCTCGCACAAACGAACAGACGCGTGATCGAAGCAAGTCTGACAAGTTTCAAGCTACAGTTCGGAACTAGAAATTCATTATATTGACGAAAATGGCTCGCACAATGGAAAAGACGCCAGATCGTTGCCAGTCTACACAAGTTCCAAACTAGTTTCCGGAACTAGAAGTGCCTAATATAAAGGAGAAAAGCTCGCACAAACGAACAGACGCGTGATCGAAGCAAGTCTCACAAGTTTCAAGCTAGAGTTCGGAACTAGAAATTCATTATATTGACGAAAATGGCTCGCAGAATGGAAAAGACGCCAGATCGTTGCCAGTCTACACAAGTTCCAAACTAGTGTCCGGAACTAGAAGCGCATAATATTAAGGAGAAAAGCTCGCACAAACGAACAGACGCGTGATCGAAGCAAGTCTGACAAGTTTCAAGCTAGAGTTCGGAACTAGAAATTCATTATATTGACGAGAATGGCTTGCACTACGGAAAAGACGCCAGATCGTTGCCAGTCTACACAAGTTCCAAACTAGTGTCCGGAACTAGAAGTGCCTAATATTAAGGAGAAAAGCTCGCACAAACGAACACACGCGTGATCGAAGCAAGTCTGACAAGTTTCAAGCTAGAGTTCGGAACCAGAAATTCACTATATTGACGAAAATGGCTCGCAGAATGGAAAAGACGCCAGATCGTTGCCAGTCTACACAAGTTCCAAACTTGTGTCCGGAACTAGAAGGGCCTAATATTAAGGAGAGAAGCTCGCACAAACGAACAGACGCGTGATCAAAGCAAGTCTGACAAGTTTCAAGCTAGAGTTCGGAACTAGAAAATCATTATATTGACGAGAATGGCTCGCAGAATGGAAAAGATGCCAGATCGTTGCCAGTCTACACAAGTTTCAAACTAGTGTCCGGAACTAGAAGGGCCTAATATTAAGGAGAGAAGCTCGCACAAACGAACAGACGCGTGATCGAAGCAAGTCTGACAAGTTTCAAGCTAGAGTTCGGAACTAGAAATTCATTATATTGACGAGAATGGCTCGCAGAATGGAAAAGACGCCAGATCGTTGCCAGTCTACACAAGTTCCAAACTAGTGTCCGGAACTAGAAGTGCATAATATTAAGGAGAAAAGCTCGCACAAACGAACAGACGCGTGATCGAAGGAAGTCTGACAAGTTTCAAGCTAGAGTTCGGAACTAGAAATTCATTATATTGACGAGAATGGCTCGCAGAATGGAAAAGACGCCAGATCGTTGCCAGTCTACACAAGTTCCAAACTAGTGTCCGGAACTAGAAGTGCCTAATATAAAGAAGAAAAGCTCGCACAAACGAACAGACGCGTGATCGAAGCAAGTCTCACAAGTTTCAAGCTAGAGTTCGGAACTAGAAATTCATTATATTGACGAAAATGGCTCGCAGAATGGAAAAGACGCCAGATCGTTGCCAGTCTACACAAGTTCCAAACTAGTGTCCGGAACTAGAAGTGCATAATATTAAGGAGAAAAGCTCGCACAAACGAACAGACGCGTGATCGAAGCAAGTCTGACAAGTTTCAAGCTAGAGTTCGGAACTAGAAATTCATTATATTGACGAGAATGGCTCGCACTACGGAAAAGACGCCAGATCGTTGCCAGTCTACACAAGTTCCAAACTAGTGTCCGGAACTAGAAGTGCCTAATATTAAGGAGAAAAGCTCGCACAAACGAACAGACGCGTGATCGAAGCAAGTCTGACAAGTTTCAAGCTAGAGTTCGGAACTAGAAATTCATTATATTGACGAGAATGGCTCGCAGAATGGAAAAGACGCCAGATCGTTGCCAGTCTACACAAGTTTCAAACTAGTGTCCGGAACTAGAAGGGCCTAATATTAAGGAGAGAAGCTCGCACAAACGAACAGACGCGTGATCGAAGCAAGTCTGACAAGTTTCAAGCTAGAGTTCGGAACTAGAAATTCATTATATTGACGAAAATGGCTCGCAGAATGGAAAAGACGCCAGATCGTTGCCAGTCTACACAAGTTCCAAATTAGTGTCCGGAACTAGAAGTGCATAATATTAAGGAGAAAAGCTCGCACAAACGAACAGACGCGTGATCGAAGCAAGTCTGACAAGTTTCAAGCTAGAGTTCGGAACTAGAAATTCATTATTATGACGAGAATGGCTCGCACAATGGAAAAGACGCCAGATCATTGCCAGTCTACACAAGTTCCAAACTAGTGTCCGGAACTAGAAGTGCCTAATATAAAGGAGAAAAGCTCGCACAAACGAACAGACGCGTGATCGAAGCAAGTCTGACAAGTTTCAAGCTAGAGTTCGGAACTAGAAATTCCTTATATTGACGAAAATGGCTCGCAGAATGGAAAAGACGCCAGATCGTTGCTCGTCTACACAAGTTCCAAACTAGCGTCCGGAACTAGAAGGGCCTAATATTAAGGAGAGAAGCTCGCACAAAAGAACAGACGCGTGATCGAAGCAAGTCTGACAAGTTTCAAGCTAGAGTTCGGAACCAGAAATTCATTATATTGACGAAAATGGCTCGCAGAATGGAAAAGACGCCAGATCGTTGCCCGTCTACACAAGTTCCAAAGTAGCGTCAGGAACTAGAAGTTCATAATATTAAGGAGAAAAGCTCGCAAAGACGAACAGATGCGTGATCGAAGCAAGTCTGACAAGTTTCAAGCTAGAGTTCGGAACTAGAAATTCATTATATTGACGAAAATGGCTCGCAGAATGGAAAAGACGCCAGATCGTTGCCCGTCTACACAAGTTCCAAACTAGCGTCCGGAACTAGAAGGGCCTATTATTAAGGAGAGAAGCTCGCACAAACGAACAGACGCGTGATCGAAGCAAGTCTGACAAGTTTCAAGCTAGAGTTGGGAACTAGAAATTCATTATATTGACGAGAATGGCTCGCACAATGGAAAAGACGCCAGATCGTTGCCAGTCTGCACAAGTTCCAAACTAGCGTCCGGAACTAGAAGGGCCTAATATTAAGGAGAAAAGCTCGCACAAACGAACAGACGCGTGATCGAAGCAAGTCTGACAAGTTTCAAGCTAGAGTTCGGAACTAGAAATTCATTATATTGACGAAAATGGCTCGCAGAATGGAAAAGACGCCAGATCGTTGCCAGTCTACACAAGTTCCAAACTAGTGTCCGGAACTAGAAGTGCATAATATTAGGGAGAAAAGCTCGCACAAACGAACAGACGCGTGAACGAAGCAAGTCTGACAAGTTTCAAGCTAGAGTTCGGAACTAGAAATTCATTATAGTGACGAGAATGGCTCGCACAATGGAAAAGACGCCAGATCGTTGCCAGTCTACACAAGTTCCAAACTAGTGTCCGGAACTAGAAGTGCCTAATATTAAGGAGAAAAGCTCGCACAAACGAACAGACGCGTGATCGAAGCAAGTCTGACAGGTTTCAAGCTACAGTTCGGAACTAGAAATTCATTATATTGACGAAAATGGCGCGCAGAATGGAAAAGACGCCAGATCGTTGCCAGTCTACGCAAGTTCCAAACTAGTGTCCGGAACTAGAAGTGCCTAATATTAAGGAGAAAAGCTCGCAAAAACGAACAGACGCGTGATCGAAGCAAGTCTGACAAGTTTCAAGCTAGAGTTCGGAACTAGAAATTCATTATATTGACGAAAATGGCTCGCAGAATGGAAAAGACGCCAGATCGTTGCCAGTCAACACAAGTTCCAAACTAGTGTCCGGAACTAGAAGTGCCTAATATTAAGGAGAAAAGCTCGCACAAACGAACAGACGCGTGATCGAAGCAAGTCTGACAAGTTTCAAGCTAGAGTTCGGAACTAGAAATTCATTATATTGACGAAAATGGCTCGCAGAATGGAAAAGACGCCAGATCGTTGCCAGTCTACACAAGTTCCAAACTAGTGTCCGCAACTAGAAGGGCCTAATATTGAGAAGCTCGCACAAACGAACAGACGCGTGATCGAAGCAAGTCTGACAAGTTTCAAGCTAGAGTTCGGAACTAGAAATTCATTATATTGACGAAAATCGCGCGCAGAATGGAAAAGACGCCAGATCGTTGCCAGTCTACGCCAGTTCCAAACTAGTGTCCGGAACTAGAAGTGCCTAATTTTAAGGAGAAAAGCTCGCACAAACGAACAGACGCGTGATCGAAGCAAGTCTGACAAGTTTCAAGCTAGAGTTCGGAACTAGAAATTCATTATATTGACGAGAATGGCTCGCAGAATGGAAAAGACGCCAGATCGTTGCCAGTCTACACAAGTTCCAAACTAGTGTCCGGAACTAGAAGGGCCTAATATTAAGGAGAGAAGCTCGCACAAACGAACAGACGCGTGATCGAAGCAAGTCTGACAAGTTTCAAGATAGAGTTCGGAACTAGAAATTCATTATATTGACGAAAATGGCTCGCAGAATGGCAAAGACGCCAGATCGTTGCCAGTCTACACAAGTTTCAAACTAGTGTCCGGAACTAGAAGGGCCTATTATTAAGGAGAGAAGCTCGCACAAACGAACAGACGCGTGATCGAAGCAAGTCTGACAAGTTTCAAGCTAGAGTTGGGAACTAGAAATTCATTATATTGACGAGAATGGCTCGCACAATGGAAAAGACGCCAGATCGTTGCCAGTCTGCACAAGTTCCAAACTAGCGTCCGGAACTAGAAGTGCCTAATATTAAGGAGAAAAGCTCGCACAAACGAACAGACGCGTGATCGAAGCAAGTCTGACAAGTTTCAAGCTAGAGTTCGGAACTAGAAATTCATTATATTGACGAAAATGGCTCGCAGAATGGAAAAGACGCCAGATCGTTGCCAGTCTACACAAGTTCCAAACTAGTGTCCGGAACTAGAAGTGCATAATATTAGGGAGAAAAGCTCGCACAAACGAACAGACGCGTGAACGAAGCAAGTCTGACAAGTTTCAAGCTAGAGTTCGGAACTAGAAATTCATTATAGTGACGAGAATGGCTCGCACAATGGAAAAGACGCCAGATCGTTGCCAGTCTACACAAGTTCCAAACTAGTGTCCAGAACTAGAAGTGCCTAATGTTAAGGAGAAAAGCTCGCACAAACGAACAGACGCGTGATCGAAGCAAGTCTGACAGGTTTCAAGCTACAGTTCGGAACTAGAAATTCATTATATTGACGAAAATGGCGCGCAGAATGGAAAAGACGCCAGATCGTTGCCAGTCTACGCAAGTTCCAAACTAGTGTCCGGAACTAGAAGTGCCTAATATTAAGCAGAAAAGCTCGCACAAACGAACAGACGCGTGATCGAAGCAAGTCTGACAAGTTTCAAGCTAGAGTTCGGAACTAGAAATTCATTATATTGACGCAAATGGCTCGCAGAATGGAAAAGACGCCAGATCGTTGCCAGTCTACACAAGTTCCAAACTAGTGTCCGGAACTAGAAGTGCCTAATATTAAGGAGAAAAGCTCGCACAAACGAACAGACGCGTTATCGAAGCAAGTCTGACAAGTTTCAAGCTAGAGTTCGGAACTAGAAATTCATTATATTGACGAGAATGGCTCGCAGAATGGAAAAGACGCCAGATCGTTGCCAGTCAAGTTCCAAACTAGTGTCCGGAACTAGAAGTGCATAATATTAAGGAGAAAAGCTCGCACAAACGAACAGACGCGTGATCGAAGCAAGTCTGACAAATTTCAAGCTAGAGATCGGAACTAGAAATTCATTATATTGACGAGAATGGCTCGCACAATGGAAAAGACACCAGATCGTTGCCAGTCTACGCAAGTTCCAAACTAGTGTCCGGAACTAGAAGTGCCTAATATTAAGGAGAAAAGCTCGCACAAACGAACAGACGCGTGATCGAAGCAAGTCTGACAAGTTTCAAGCTAGAGTTCGGAACTAGAAATTCATTATATTGACGAAAATGGCTCGCAGAATGGAAAAGACGCCAGATCGTTGCCAGTCTACACAAGTTCCAAACTAGTGTCCGGAACTAGAAGTGCATAATATTAAGGAGAAAAGCTCGCACAAACGAACAGACGCGTGATCGAAGCAAGTCTGACAAGTTTCAAGCTAGAGTTCGGAACTAGAAATTCATTATATTGACGAAAATGGCTCGCCGAATGGAAAAGACGCCAGATCGTTGCCAGTCTACACAAGTTCCAAACTAGTGTCCGGAACTAGAAGTGCCTAATATTAAGGAGAAAAGCTCGCACAAACGAACAGACGCGTGATCGAAGCAAGTCTGACAAGTTTCAAGCTACAGTTCGGAACTAGAAATTCATTATATTGACGAAAATGGCGCGCAGAATGGAAAAGACGCCAGATCGTTGCCAGTCTACACAAGTTTCAAACTAGTGTCCGGAACTAGAAGGGCCTAATATTAAGGAGAGAAGCTCGCAAAAACGAACAGACGCGTGATCGAAGCAAGTCTGACAAGTTTCAAGCTAGAGTTCGGAACTAGAAATTCTTTATATTGACGAAAATGGCTCGCAGAATGGAAAAGACGCCAGATCGTTGCCAGTCTACACAAGTTCCAAACTAGTGTCCGGAACTAGAAGTGCCTAATATTAAGGAGAAAAGCTCGCACAAACGAACAGACGCGTGATCGAAGCAAGTCTGACAAGTTTCAAGCTAGAGATCGGAACTAGAAATTCATTATATTGACGAGAATGGCTCGCACAATGGAAAAGACGCCAGATCGTTGCCAGTCTAGGCAAGTTCCAAACTACTGTCCGGAACTAGAAGTGCATAATATTAAGGAGAAAAGCTCGCACAAACGAACAGACGCGTGATCGAAGCAAGTCTGACAAGTTTCAAGCTAGAGTTCGGAACTAGAAATTCATTATATTGACGAAAATGGCTCGCAGAATGGAAAAGACGCCAGATCGTTGCCAGTCTACACAAGTTCCAAACTAGTGTCCGGAACTAGAAGGGCCTAATATTAAGGAGAGAAGCTCGCACAAACGAACAGACGCGTGATCGAAGCAAGTCTGACAAGTTTCAAGCTAGAGTTCGGAACTAGAAATTCATTATATTGACGAGAATGGCTCGCACAACGGAAAACACGCCAGATCGTTGCCAGTCTACACAAGTTCCAAACTAGTGTCCGGAACTAGAAGGGCCTAATATTAAAGAGAGAAGCTCGCACAAACGAACAGACGCGTGATCGAAGCAAGTCTGACAAGTTTCAAGCTAGAGTTCGGAACTAGAAATTCATTATATTGACGAAAATGGCTCGCAGAATGGAAAAGACGCCAGATCGTTGCCAGTCTACACAAGTTCCAAACTAGTGTCCGGAACTAGAAGGGCCTAATATTAAGGAGAGGAGCTCGCACAAACGAACAGACGCGTGATCGAAGCAAGTCTGACAAGTTTCAAGCTAGAGTTCGGAACTAGAAATTCATTATATTGACGAAAATGGCTCGCAGAATGGAAAAGACGCGAGATCGTTGCCAGTCTACACAAGTTCCAAACTAGTGTCCGGAACTAGAAGTGCCTAATATTAAGAAGAGAAGCTCGCACAAACGAACAGACGCGTGATCGAAGCAAGTCTGACAAGTTTCAAGCTACAGTTCGGAACTAGAAATTCATTATATTGACGAAAATGGCTCGCACAATGGAAAAGACGCCAGATCGTTGCCAGTCTACACAAGTTCCAAACTAGTTTCCGGAACTAGAAGTGCCTAATATAAAGGAGAAAAGCTCGCACAAACGAACAGACGCGAGACGCGTGATCGAAGCAAGTCTGACAGGTTTCAAGCTACAGTTCGGAACTAGAAATTCATTATATTGACGAAAATGGCGCGCAGAATGGAAAAGACGCCAGATCGTTGCCAGTCTACGCAAGTTCCAAACTAGTGTCCGGAACTAGAAGTGCCTAATATTAAGGAGAAAAGCTCGCACAAACGAACAGACGCGTGATCGAAGCAAGTCTGACAAGTTTCAAGCTAGAGTTCGGAACTAGAAATTCATTATATTGACGAAAATGGCTCGCAGAATGGAAAAGACGCCAGATCGTTGCCAGTCTACACAAGTTCCAAACTAGTGTCCGGAACTAGAAGTGCCTAATATTAAGGAGAAAAGCTCGCACAAACGAACAGACGCGTTATCGAAGCAAGTCTGACAAGTTTCAAGCTAGAGTTCGGAACTAGAAATTCATTATATTGACGAGAATGGCTCGCAGAATGGAAAAGACGCCAGATCGTTGCCAGTCAAGTTCCAAACTAGTGTCCGGAACTAGAAGTGCATAATATTAAGGAGAAAAGCTCGCACAAACGAACAGACGCGTGATCGAAGCAAGTCTGACAAATTTCAAGCTAGAGATCGGAACTAGAAATTCATTATATTGACGAGAATGGCTCGCACAATGGAAAAGACACCAGATCGTTGCCAGTCTACGCAAGTTCCAAACTAGTGTCCGGAACTAGAAGTGCCTAATATTAAGGAGAAAAGCTCGCACAAACGAACAGACGCGTGATCGAAGCAAGTCTGACAAGTTTCAAGCTAGAGTTCGGAACTAGAAATTCATTATATTGACGAAAATGGCTCGCAGAATGGAAAAGACGCCAGATCGTTGCCAGTCTACACAAGTTCCAAACTAGTGTCCGGAACTAGAAGTGCATAATATTAAGGAGAAAAGCTCGCACAAACGAACAGACGCGTGATCGAAGCAAGTCTGACAAGTTTCAAGCTAGAGTTCGGAACTAGAAATTCATTATATTGACGAAAATGGCTCGCCGAATGGAAAAGACGCCAGATCGTTGCCAGTCTACACAAGTTCCAAACTAGTGTCCGGAACTAGAAGTGCCTAATATTAAGGAGAAAAGCTCGCACAAACGAACAGACGCGTGATCGAAGCAAGTCTGACAAGTTTCAAGCTACAGTTCGGAACTAGAAATTCATTATATTGACGAAAATGGCGCGCAGAATGGAAAAGACGCCAGATCGTTGCCAGTCTACACAAGTTTCAAACTAGTGTCCGGAACTAGAAGGGCCTAATATTAAGGAGAGAAGCTCGCACAAACGAACAGACGCGTGATCGAAGCAAGTCTGACAAGTTTCAAGCTAGAGTTCGGAACTAGAAATTCTTTATATTGACGAAAATGGCTCGCAGAATGGAAAAGACGCCAGATCGTTGCCAGTCTAAACAAGTTCCAAACTAGTGTCCGGAACTAGAAGTGCCTAATATTAAGGAGAAAAGCTCGCACAAACGAACAGACGCGTGATCGAAGCAAGTCTGACAAGTTTCAAGCTAGAGATCGGAACTAGAAATTCATTATATTGACGAGAATGGCTCGCACAATGGAAAAGACGCCAGATCGTTGCCAGTCTAGGCAAGTTCCAAACTACTGTCCGGAACTAGAAGTGCATAATATTAAGGAGAAAAGCTCGCACAAACGAACAGACGCGTGATCGAAGCAAGTCTGACAAGTTTCAAGCTAGAGTTCGGAACTAGAAATTCATTATATTGACGAAAATGGCTCGCAGAATAGAAAAGACGCCAGATCGTTGCCAGTCTACACAAGTTCCAAACTAGTGTCCGGAACTAGAAGGGCCTAATATTAAGGAGAGAAGCTCGCACAAACGAACAGACGCGTGATCGAAGCAAGTCTGACAAGTTTCAAGCTAGAGTTCGGAACTAGAAATTCATTATATTGACGAGAATGGCTCGCACAACGGAAAACACGCCAGATCGTTGCCAGTCTACACAAGTTCCAAACTAGTGTCCGGAACTAGAAGGGCCTAATATTAAAGAGAGAAGCTCGCACAAACGAACAGACGCGTGATCGAAGCAAGTCTGACAAGTTTCAAGCTAGAGTTCGGAACTAGAAATTCATTATATTGACGAAAATGGCTCGCAGAATGTTAAAGACGCCAGATCGTTGCCAGTCTACACAAGTTCCAAACTAGTGTCCGGGACTAGAAGGGCCTAATATTAAGGAGAGAAGCTCGCACAAACGAACAGACGCGTGATCGAAGCAAGTCTGACAAGTTTCAAGCTAGAGTTCGGAACTAGAAATTCATTATATTGACGAAAATGGCTCGCAGAATGGAAAAGACGCGAGATCGTTGCCAGTCTACACAAGTTCCAAACTAGTGTCCGGAACTAGAAGTGCCTAATATTAAGAAGAGAAGCTCGCACAAACGAACAGACGCGTGATCGAAGCAAGTCTGACAAGTTTCAAGCTACAGTTCGGAACTAGAAATTCATTATATTGACGAAAATGGCTAGCACAATGGAAAAGACGCCAGATCGTTGCCAGTCTACACAAGTTCCAAACTAGTTTCCGGAACTAGAAGTGCCTAATATAAAGGAGAAAAGCTCGCACAAACGAACAGACGCGTGATCGAAGCAAGTCTCACAAGTTTCAAGCTAGAGTTCGGAACTAGAAATTCATTATATTGACGAAAATGGCTCGCAGAATGGAAAAGACGCCAGATCGTTGCCAGTCTACACAAGTTCCAAACTAGTGTCCGGAACTAGAAGCGCATAATATTAAGGAGAAAAGCTCGCACAAACGAACAGACGCGTGATCGAAGCAAGTCTGACAAGTTTCAAGCTAGAGTTCGGAACTAGAAATTCATTATATTGACGAGAATGGCTTGCACTACGGAAAAGACGCCAGATCGTTGCCAGTCTACACAAGTTCCAAACTAGTGTCCGGAACTAGAAGTGCCTAATATTAAGGAGAAAAGCTCGCACAAACGAACACACGCGTGATCGAAGCAAGTCTGACAAGTTTCAAGCTAGAGTTCGGAACCAGAAATTCACTATATTGACGAAAATGGCTCGCAGAATGGAAAAGACGCCAGATCGTTGCCAGTCTACACAAGTTCCAAACTTGTGTCCGGAACTAGAAGGGCCTAATATTAAGGAGAGAAGCTCGCACAAACGAACAGACGCGTGATCAAAGCAAGTCTGACAAGTTTCAAGCTAGAGTTCGGAACTAGAAATTCATTATATTGACGAGAATGGCTCGCAGAATGGAAAAGATGCCAGATCGTTGCCAGTCTACACAAGTTTCAAACTAGTGTCCGGAACTAGAAGGGCCTAATATTAAGGAGAGAAGCTCGCACAAACGAACAGACGCGTGATCGAAGCAAGTCTGACAAGTTTCAAGCTAGAGTTCGGAACTAGAAATTCATTATATTGACGAAAATGGCTCGCAGAATGGAAAAGACGCCAGATCGTTGCCAGTCTACACAAGTTCCAAACTAGTGTCCGGAACTAGAAGTGCCTAATATTAAGGAGAAAAGCTCGCACAAACGAACAGACGCGTGATCGAAGGAAGTCTGACAAGTTTCAAGCTAGAGTTCGGAACTAGAAATTCATTATATTGACGAGAATGGCTCGCAGAATGGAAAAGACGCCAGATCGTTGCCAGTCTACACAAGTTCCAAACTAGTGTCCGGAACTAGAAGTGCATAATATTAAGGAGAAAAGCTCGCACAAACGAACAGACGCGTGATCGAAGCAAGTCTGACAAATTTCAAGCTAGAGATCGGAACTAGAAATTCATTATATTGACGAGAATGGCTCGCACAATGGAAAAGACGCCAGATCGTTGCCAGTCTACGCAAGTTCCAAACTAGTGTCCGGAACTAGAAGTGCCTAATATTAGGGAGAAAAGCTCGCACAAACGAACAGACGCGTGATCGAAGCAAGTCTGACAAGTTTCAACCTAGAGTTCGGAACTAGAAATTCATTATATTGACGAAAATGGCTCGCAGAATGGAAAAGACGCCAGATCGTTGCCAGTCTACACAAGTTCCAAACTAGTGTCCGGAACTAGAAGTGCCTAATATAAAGAAGAAAAGCTCGCACAAACGAACAGACGCGTGATCGAAGCAAGTCTCACAAGTTTCAAGCTAGAGTTCGGAACTAGAAATTCATTATATTGACGAAAATGGCTCGCAGAATGGAAAAGACGCCAGATCGTTGCCAGTCTACACAAGTTCCAAACTAGTGTCCGGAACTAGAAGTGCATAATATTAAGGAGAAAAGCTCGCACAAACGAACAGACGCGTGATCGAAGCAAGTCTGACAAGTTTCAAGCTAGAGTTCGGAACTAGAAATTCATTATATTGACGAGAATGGCTCGCACTACGGAAAAGACGCCAGATCGTTGCCAGTCTACACAAGTTCCAAACTAGTGTCCGGAACTAGAAGTGCCTAATATTAAGGAGAAAAGCTCGCACAAACGAACAGACGCGTGATCGAAGCAAGTCTGACAAGTTTCAAGCTAGAGTTCGGAACTAGAAATTCATTATATTGACGAGAATGGCTCGCAGAATGGAAAAGACGCCAGATCGTTGCCAGTCTACACAAGTTTCAAACTAGTGTCCGGAACTAGAAGGGCCTAATATTAAGGAGAGAAGCTCGCACAAACGAACAGACGCGTGATCGAAGCAAGTCTGACAAGTTTCAAGCTAGAGTTCGGAACTAGAAATTCATTATATTGACGAAAATGGCTCGCAGAATGGAAAAGACGCCAGATCGTTGCCAGTCTACACAAGTTCCAAATTAGTGTCCGGAACTAGAAGTGCATAATATTAAGGAGAAAAGCTCGCACAAACGAACAGACGCGTGATCGAAGCAAGTCTGACAAGTTTCAAGCTAGAGTTCGGAACTAGAAATTCATTATTATGACGAGAATGGCTCGCACAATGGAAAAGACGCCAGATCATTGCCAGTCTACACAAGTTCCAAACTAGTGTCCGGAACTAGAAGTGCCTAATATAAAGGAGAAAAGCTCGCACAAACGAACAGACGCGTGATCGAAGCAAGTCTGACAAGTTTCAAGCTAGAGTTCGGAACTAGAAATTCCTTATATTGACGAAAATGGCTCGCAGAATGGAAAAGACGCCAGATCGTTGCTCGTCTACACAAGTTCCAAACTAGCGTCCGGAACTAGAAGGGCCTAATATTAAGGAGAGAAGCTCGCACAAAAGAACAGACGCGTGATCGAAGCAAGTCTGACAAGTTTCAAGCTAGAGTTCGGAACCAGAAATTCATTATATTGACGAAAATGGCTCGCAGAATGGAAAAGACGCCAGATCGTTGCCCGTCTACACAAGTTCCAAAGTAGCGTCAGGAACTAGAAGTTCATAATATTAAGGAGAAAAGCTCGCACAGACGAACAGATGCGTGATCGAAGCAAGTCTGACAAGTTTCAAGCTAGAGTTCGGAACTAGAAATTCATTATATTGACGAAAATGGCTCGCAGAATGGAAAAGACGCCAGATCGTTGCCCGTCTACACAAGTTCCAAACTAGCGTCCGGAACTAGAAGGGCCTATTATTAAGGAGAGAAGCTCGCACAAACGAACAGACGCGTGATCGAAGCAAGTCTGACAAGTTTCAAGCTAGAGTTGGGAACTAGAAATTCATTATATTGACGAGAATGGCTCGCACAATGGAAAAGACGCCAGATCGTTGCCAGTCTGCACAAGTTCCAAACTAGCGTCCGGAACTAGAAGGGCCTAATATTAAGGAGAAAAGCTCGCACAAACGAACAGACGCGTGATCGAAGCAAGTCTGACAAGTTTCAAGCTAGAGTTCGGAACTAGAAATTCATTATATTGACGAAAATGGCTCGCAGAATGGAAAAGACGCCAGATCGTTGCCAGTCTACACAAGTTCCAAACTAGTGTCCGGAACTAGAAGTGCATAATATTAGGGAGAAAAGCTCGCACAAACGAACAGACGCGTGAACGAAGCAAGTCTGACAAGTTTCAAGCTAGAGTTCGGAACTAGAAATTCATTATAGTGACGAGAATGGCTCGCACAATGGAAAAGACGCCAGATCGTTGCCAGTCTACACAAGTTCCAAACTAGTGTCCGGAACTAGAAGTGCCTAATATTAAGGAGAAAAGCTCGCACAAACGAACAGACGCGTGATCGAAGCAAGTCTGACAGGTTTCAAGCTACAGTTCGGAACTAGAAATTCATTATATTGACGAAAATGGCGCGCAGAATGGAAAAGACGCCAGATCGTTGCCAGTCTACGCAAGTTCCAAACTAGTGTCCGGAACTAGAAGTGCCTAATATTAAGGAGAAAAGCTCGCAAAAACGAACAGACGCGTGATCGAAGCAAGTCTGACAAGTTTCAAGCTAGAGTTCGGAACTAGAAATTCATTATATTGACGAAAATGGCTCGCAGAATGGAAAAGACGCCAGATCGTTGCCAGTCAACACAAGTTCCAAACTAGTGTCCGGAACTAGAAGTGCCTAATATTAAGGAGAAAAGCTCGCACAAACGAACAGACGCGTGATCGAAGCAAGTCTGACAAGTTTCAAGCTAGAGTTCGGAACTAGAAATTCATTATATTGACGAAAATGGCTCGCAGAATGGAAAAGACGCCAGATCGTTGCCAGTCTACACAAGTTCCAAACTAGTGTCCGGAACTAGAAGGGCCTAATATTGAGAAGCTCGCACAAACGAACAGACGCGTGATCGAAGCAAGTCTGACAAGTTTCAAGCTAGAGTTCGGAACTAGAAATTCATTATATTGACGAAAATCGCGCGCAGAATGGAAAAGACGCCAGATCGTTGCCAGTCTACGCCAGTTCCAAACTAGTGTCCGGAACTAGAAGTGCCTAATTTTAAGGAGAAAAGCTCGCACAAACGAACAGACGCGTGATCGAAGCAAGTCTGACAAGTTTCAAGCTAGAGTTCGGAACTAGAAATTCATTATATTGACGAGAATGGCTCGCAGAATGGAAAAGACGCCAGATCGTTGCCAGTCTACACAAGTTCCGAACTAGTGTCCGGAACTAGAAGGGCCTAATATTAAGGAGAGAAGCTCGCACAAACGAACAGACGCGTGATCGAAGCAAGTCTGACAAGTTTCAAGATAGAGATCGGAACTAGAAATTCATTATATTGACGAGAATGGCTCGCACAATGGAAAAGACGCCAGATCGTTGCCAGTCTACGCAAGTTCCAAACTAGTGTCCGGAACTAGAAGTGCCTAATATTAAGGAGAAAAGCTCGCACAAACGAACAGACGCGTGATCGAAGCAAGTCTGACAAGTTTCAAGCTAGAGTTCGGAACTAGAAATTCATTATATTGACGAAAATGGCTCGCAGAATGGAAAAGACGCCAGATCGTTGCCAGTCTACACAAGTTCCAAACTAGTGTCCGGAACTAGAAGTGCATAATATTAAGGAGAAAAGCTCGCACAAACGAACAGACGCGTGATCGAAGCAAGTCTGACAAGTTTCAAGCTAGAGTTCGGAACTAGAAATTCATTATATTGACGAAAATGGCTCGCAGAATGGAAAAGACGCCAGATCGTTGCCAGTCTACACAAGTTCCAAACTAGTGTCCGGAACTAGAAGTGCCTAATATTAAGGAGAAAAGCTCGCACAAACGAACAGACGCGTGATCGAAGCAAGTCTGACAAGTTTCAAGCTAGAGTTCGGAACTAGAAATTCATTATATTGACGAAAATGGCTCGCAGAATGGAAAAGACGCCAGATCGTTGCCAGTCTACACAAGTTCAAAACTTGTGTCCGGAACTAGAAGGGCCTAATATTAAAGAGAGAAGCTCGCACAAACGAACAGACGCGTGATCGAAGCAAGTCTGACATGTTTCAAGCTAGAGTTCGGAACTAGAAATTCATTATATTGACGAAAATGGCTCGCAGAATGGAAAAGACGCCAGATCGTTGCCAGTCTACACAAGTTCCAAATTAGTGTCCGGAACTAGAAGTGCATAATATTAAGGAGAAAAGCTCGCACAAACGAACAGATGCGTGATCGAAGCAAGTCTGACAAGTTTCAAGCTAAAGTTCGGAACTAGAAATTCATTATTATGACGAGAATGGCTCGCACAATGGAAAAGACGCCAGATCATTGCCAGTCTACACAAGTTCCAAACTAGTGTCCGGAACTAGAAGTGCCTAATATAAAGGAGAAAAGCTCGCACAAACGAACAGACGCGTGATCGAAGCAAGTCTGACAAGTTTCAAGCTAGAGTTCGGAACTAGAAATTCCTTATATTGACGAAAATGGCTCGCAGAATGGAAAAGACGCCAGATCGTTGCTCGTCTACACAAGTTCCAAACTAGCGTCCGGAACTAGAAGTGCCTAATATTAAGGAGAGAAGCTCGCACAAAAGAACAGACGCGTGATCGAAGCAAGTCTGACAAGTTTCAAGCTAGAGTTCGGAACTAGAAATTCATTATATTGACGAAAATGGCTCGCAGAATGGAAAAGACGCCAGATCGTTGCCCGTCTACACAAGTTCCAAACTAGCGTCCGGAACTAGAAGTTCATAATATTAAGGAGAAAAGCTCGCACAAACGAACAGACGCGTGATCGAAGCAAGTCTGACAAGTTTCAAGCTAGAGTTCGGAACTAGAAATTCATTATATTGACGAAAATGGCTCACAGAATGGAAAAGACGCCAGATCGTTGCCCGTCTACACAAGTTCCAAACTAGCGTCCGGAACTAGAAGGGCCTAATATTAAGGAGAGAAGCTCGCACAAACGAACAGACGCGTGATCGAAGCAAGTCTGACAAGTTTCAAGCTAGAGTTGGGAACTAGAAATTCATTATATTGACGAGAATGGCTCGCACAATGGAAAAGACGCCAGATCGTTGCCAGTCTGCACAAGTTCCAAACTAGCGTCCGGAACTAGAAGTGCCTAATATTAAGGAGAAAAGCTCGCACAAACGAACAGACGCGTGATCGAAGCAAGTCTGACAAGTTTCAAGCTAGAGTTCGGAACTAGAAATTCATTATATTGACGAAAATGGCTCGCAGAATGGAAAAGACGCCAGATCGTTGCCAGTCTACACAAGTTCCATACTAGTGTCCGGAACTAGAAGTGCATAATATTAAGGAGAAAAGCTCGCACAAACGAACAGACGCGTGAACGAAGCAAGTCTGACAAGTTTCAAGCTAGAGTTCGGAACTAGAAATTCATTATAGTGACGAGAATGGCTCGCACAATGGAAAAGACGCCAGATCGTTGCCAGTCTACCCAAGTTCCAAACTAGTGTCCGGAACTAGAGGTGCCTAATATTAAGGAGAAAAGCTCGCACAAACGAACAGACGCGTGATCGAAGCAAGTCTGACAGGTTTCAAGCTACAGTTCGGAACTAGAAATTCATTATATTGACGAAAATGGCGCGCAGAATGGAAAAGACGCCAGATCGTTGCCAGTCTACGCAAGTTCCAAACTAGTGTCCGGAACTAGAAGTGCCTAATATTAAGGAGAAAAGCTCGCACAAACAAACAGACGCGTGATCGAAGCAAGTCTGACAAGTTTAAAGCTAGAGTTTTGAACTAGAAATTCATTATATTGACGAAAATGGCTCGCAGAATGGAAAAGACGCCAGATCGTTGCCAGTCAACACAAGTTCCAAACTAGTGTCCGGAACTAGAAGTGCCTAATATTAAGGAGAAAAGCTCGTACAAACGAACAGACGCGTGATCGAAGCAAGTCTGACAAGTTTCAAGCTAGAGTTCGGAACTAGAAATTCATTATATTGACGAAAATGGCTCGCAGAATGGAAAAGACGCCAGATCGTTGCCAGTCTACACAAGTTCCAAACTAGTGTCCGGAACTAGAAGGGCCTAATATTAAGAAGAGAAGCTCGCACAAACGAACAGACGCGTGATCGAAGCAAGTCTGACAAGTTTCAAGCTAGAGTTCGGAACTAGAAATTCATTATATTGACGAAAATGGCGCGCAGAATGTAAAAGACGCCAGATCGTTGCCAGTCTACGCAAGTTCCAAACTAGTGTCCGGAACTAGAAGTGCCTAATATTAAGGAGAAAAGCTCGCACAAACGAACAGACGCGTGATCGAAGCAAGTCTGACAAGTTTCAAGCTAGAGTTCGGAACTAGAAATTCATTATATTGACGAGAATGGCTCGCAGAATGGAAAAGACGCCAGATCGTTGCCAGTCTACACAAGTTCCAAACTAGTGTCCGGAACTAGAAGGGCCTAATATTAAGGAGAGAAGCTCGCACAAACGAACAGACGCGTGATCGAAGCAAGTCTGACAAGTTTCAAGCTAGAGTTCGGAACTAGAAATTCATTATATTGACGAAAATGGCTCGCGGAATGGAAAAGACGCCAGATCGTTGCCAGTCTACACAAGTTCCAAACTAGTGTCCGGAACTAGAAGTGCCTAATATTAAGAAGAGAAGCTCGCACAAACGAGCAGACGCGTGATCGAAGCAAGTCTGACAAGTTTCAAGCTACAGTTCGGAACTAGAAATTCATTATATTGACGAAAATGGCTCGCACAATGGAAAAGACGCCAGATCGTTGCCAGTCTACACAAGTTCCAAACTAGTTTCCGGAACTAGAAGTGCCTAATATAAAGGAGAAAAGCTCGCACAAACGAACAGACGCGTGATCGAAGCAAGTCTGACAAGTTTCAAGCTAGAGTTCGGAACTAGAAATTCATTATATTGACGAAAATGGCTCGCAGAATGGAAAAGACGCCAGATCGTTGTAAAGTCTACACAAGTTCCAAACTTGTGTCCGGAACTAGAAGGGCCTAATATTAAGGAGAGAAGCTCGCACAAACGAAGAGACGCGTGATCAAAGCAAGTCTGACAAGTTTCAAGCTAGAGTTCGGAACTAGAAATTCATTATATTGACGAGAATGGCTCGCAGAATGGAAAAGACGCCAGATCGTTGCCAGTCTACACAAGTTTCAAACTAGTGTCCGGAACTAGAAGGGCCTAATATTAAGGAGAGAAGCTCGCACAAACGAACAGACGCGTGATCGAAGCAAGTCTGACAAGTTTCAAGCTAGAGTTCGGAACTAGAAATTCATTATATTGACGAAAATGGCTCGCAGAATGGAAAAGACGAAAGATCGTTGCCAGTCTACACAAGTTCCAAACTAGTGTCCGGAACTAGAAGTGCCTAATATTAAGGAGAAAAGCTCGCACAAACGAACAGACGCGTGATCGAAGCAAGTCTGACAAGTTTCAAGCTAGAGTTCGGAACTAGAAATTCATTATATTGACGAGAATGGCTCGCAGAATGGAAAAGACGCCAGATCGTTGCCAGTCTACACAAGTTCCAAACTAGTGTCCGGAACTAGAAGTGCATAATATTAAGGAGAAAAGCTCGCACAAACGAACAGACGCGTGATCGAAGCAAGTCTGACAAATTTCAAGCTAGAGATCGGAACTAGAAATTCATTATATTGACGAGAATGGCTCGCACAATGGAAAAGACGCCAGATCGTTGCCAGTCTACGCAAGTTCCAAACTAGTGTCCGGAACTAGAAGTGCCTAATATTAAGGAGAAAAGCTCGCACAAACGAACAGACGCGTGATCGAAGCAAGTCTGACAAGTTTCAAGCTAGAGTTCGGAACTAGAAATTCATTATATTGACGAAAATGGCTCGCAGAATGGAAAAGACGCCAGATCGTTGCCAGTCTACACAAGTTCCAAACTAGTGTCCGGAACTAGAAGTGCATAATATTAAGGAGAAAAGCTCGCACAAACGAACAGACGCGTGATCGAAGCAAGTCTGACAAGTTTCAAGCTAGAGTTCGGAACTAGAAATTCATTATATTGACGAAAATGGCTCGCAGAATGGAAAAGACGCCAGATCGTTGCCAGTCTACACAAGTTCCAAACTAGTGTCCGGAACTAGAAGTGCCTAATATTAAGGAGAAAAGCTCGCACAAACGAACAGACGCGTGATCGAAGCAAGTCTGACAAGTTTCAAGCTACAGTTCGGAACTAGAAATTCATTATATTGACGAAAATGGCGCGCAGAATGGAAAAGACGCCAGATCGTTGCCAGTCTACACAAGTTTCAAACTAGTGTCCGGAACTAGAAGGGCCTAATATTAAGGAGAGAAGCTCGCACAAACGAACAGACGCGTGATCGAAGCAAGTCTGACAAGTTTCAAGCTAGAGTTCGGAACTAGAAATTCTTTATATTGACGAAAATGGCTCGCAGAATGGAAAAGACGCCAGATCGTTGCCAGTCTACACAAGTTCCAAACTAGTGTCCGGAACTAGAAGTGCCTAATATTAAGGAGAAAAGCTCGCACAAACGAACAGACGCGTGATCGAAGCAAGTCTGACAAGTTTCAAGCTAGAGTTCGGAACTAGAAATTCATTATATTGACGAGAATGGCTCGCAGAATGGAAAAGACGCCAGATCGTTGCCAGTCTACACCAGTTCCAAACTAGTGTCCGGAACTAGAAGTGCATAATATCAAGGAGAAAAGCTCGCACAAACGAACAGACGCGTGATCGAAGCAAGTCTGACAAATTTCAAGCTAGAGATCGGAACTAGAAATTCATTATATTGACGAGAATGGCTCGCACAATGGAAAAGACGCCAGATCGTTGCCAGTCTACGCAAGTTCCAAACTACTGTCCGGAACTAGAAGTGCATAATATTAAGGAGAAAAGCTCGCACAAACGAACAGACGCGTGATCGAAGCAAGTCTGACAAGTTTCAAGCTAGAGTTCGGAACTAGAAATTCATTATATTGACGAAAATGGCTCGCAGATTGGAAAAGACGCCAGATCGTTGCCAGTCTACACAAGTTCCAAACTAGTGTCCGGAACTAGAAGTGCATAATATTAAGGAGAAAAGCTCGCACAAACGAACAGACGCGTGAACGAAGCAAGTCTGACAAGTTTCAAGCTAGAGTTCGGAACTAGAAATTCATTATAGTGACGAGAATGGCTCGCACAATGGAAAAGACGCCAGATCATTGCCAGTCTACACAAGTTCCAAACTAGTGTCCGGAACTAGAAGTGCCTAATATTAAGGAGAAAAGCTCGCACAAACGAACAGACGCGTGATCGAAGCAAGTCTGACAAGTTTCAAGCTACAGTTCGGAACTAGAAATTCATTATATTGACGAAAATGGCGCGCAGAATGGAAAAGACGCCAGATCGTTGCCAGTCTACGCAAGTTCCAAACTAGTGTCCGGAACTAGAAGTGCCTAATATTAAGGAGAGAAGCTCGCACAAACGAACAGACGCGTGATCGAAGCAAGTCTGACAAGTTTCAAGCTAGAGTTCAGAACTAGAAATTCATTATATTGACGAAAATGGCTCGCAGAATGGAAAAGACGCCAGATCGTTGCCAGTCTACACAAGTTCCAAACTAGTGTCCGGAACTAGAAGTGCATAATATTAAGGAGAAAAGCTCGCACAAACGAACAGACGCGTGAACGAAGCAAGTCTGACAAGTTTCAAGCTAGAGTTCGGAACTAGAAATTCATTATAGTGACGAGAATGGCTCGCACAATGGAAAAGACGCCAGATCATTGCCAGTCTACACAAGTTCCAAACTAGTGTCCGGAACTAGAAGTGCCTAATATTAAGGAGAAAAGCTCGCACAAACGAACAGACGCGTGATCGAAGCAAGTCTGACAAGTTTCAAGCTACAGTTCGGAACTAGAAATTCATTATATTGACGAAAATGGCTCGCAGAATGGAAAAGACGCCATATCGTTGCCAGTCAACACAAGTTCCAAACTAGTGTCCGGAACTAGAAGTGCCTATTATTAAGGGGAAAAGCTCGCACAAACGAACAGACGCGTGATCGAAGCAAGTCTGACAAGTTTCAAGCTAGAGTTCGGAACTAGAAATTCATTATATTGACGAAAATGGCTCGCAGAATGGAAAAGACGCCAGATCGTTGCCAGTCTACACAAGTTCCAAACTAGTGTCCGGAACTAGAAGGGCCTAATATTAAGGAGAGAAGCTCGCACAAACGAACAGACGCGTGATCGAAGCAAGTCTGACAAGTTTCAAGCTAGAGTTCGGAACTAGAAATTCATTATATTGACGAGAATGGCTCGCACAACGGAAAACACGCCAGATCGTTGCCAGTCTACACAAGTTCCAAACTAGTGTCCGGAACTAGAAGGGCCTAATATTAAAGAGAGAAGCTCGCACAAACGAACAGACGCGTGATCGAAGCAAGTCTGACAAGTTTCAAGCTAGAGTTCGGAACTAGAAATTCATTATATTGACGAAAATGGCTCGCAGAATGGAAAAGACGCCAGATCGTTGCCAGTCTACACAAGTTCCAAACTAGTGTCCGGAACTAGAAGTGCCTAATATTAAGAAGAGAAGCTCGCACAAACGAACAGACGCGTGATCGAAGCAAGTCTGACAAGTTTCAAGCTAGAGTTCGGAACTAGAAATTCATTATATTGACGAAAATGGCTCACAGAATGGAAAAGACGCCAGATCGTTGCCCGTCTACACAAGTTCCAAACTAGCGTCCGGAACTAGAAGGGCCTAATATTAAGGAGAGAAGCTCGCACAAACGAACAGACGCGTGATCGGAGCAAGTCTGACAAGTTTCAAGCTAGAGTTTCGAACTAGAAATTCATTATATTGACGAGAATGGCTCGCACAATGGAAAAGACGCCAGATCGTTGCCAGTCTGCACAAGTTCCAAACTAGCGTCCGGAACTAGAAGTGCCTAATATTAAGGAGAAAAGCTCGCACAAACGAACAGACGCGTGATCGAAGCAAGTCTGACAAGTTTCAAGCTAGAGTTCGGAACTAGAAATTCATTATATTGACGAAAATGGCTCGCAGAATGGAAAAGACGCCAGATCGTTGCCAGTCTACACAAGTTCCAAACTAGTGTCCGGAACTAGAAGTGCATAATATTAAGGAGAAAAGCTCGCACAAACGAACAGACGCGTGAACGAAGCAAGTCTGACAAGTTTCAAGCTAGAGTTCGGAACTAGAAATTCATTATAGTGACGAGAATGGCTCGCACAATGGAAAAGACGCCAGATTGTTGCCAGTCTACACAAGTTCCAAACTAGTGTCCGGAACTAGAGGTGCCTAATATTAAGGAGAAAAGCTCCACAAACGAACAGACGCGTGATCGAAGCAAGTCTGACAAGTTTCAAGCTAGAGTTCGGAACTAGAAATTCATTATATTGACGAAAATGGCTCGCAGAATGGAAAAGACGCCAGATCGTTGCCAGTCTACACAAGTTCCAAACTAGTGTCCGGAACTAGAAGGGCCTAATATTAAGGAGAGAAGCTCGCACAAACGAACAGACGCGTGATCGAAGCAAGTCTGACAGGTTTCAAGCTACAGTTCGGAACTAGAAATTCATTATATTGACGAAAATGGCGCGCAGAATGGAAAAGACGCCAGATCGTTGCCAGTCTACGCAAGTTCCAAACTAGTGTCCGGAACTAGAAGTGCCTAATATTAAGGAGAAAAGCTCGCCCAAACGAACAGACGCGTGATCGAAGCAAGTCTGACAAGTTTCAAGCTAGAGTTCGGAACTAGAAATTCATTATATTGACGAAAATGGCTCGCAGAATGGAAAAGACGCCAGATCGTTGTAAAGTCTACACAAGTGCCAAACTTGTGTCCGGAACTAGAAGGGCCTAATATTAAGGAGAGAAGCTCGCACAAACGAACAGACGCGTGATCAAAGCAAGTCTGACAAGTTTCAAGCTAGAGTTCGGAACTAGAAATTCATTATATTGACGAGAATGGCTCGCAGAATGGAAAAGAGGCCAGATCGTTGCCAGTCTACACAAGTTTCAAACTAGTGTCCGGAACTAGAAGGGCCTAATATTAAGGAGAGAAGCTCGCACAAACGAACAGACGCGTGATCGAAGCAAGTCTGACAAGTTTCAAGCTAGAGTTCGGAACTAGAAATTCATTATATTGACGAAAATGGCTCGCAGAATGGAAAAGACGCCAGATCGTTGCCAGTCTACACAAGTTCCAAACTAGTGTCCGGAACTAGAAGGGCCTAATATTAAGGAGAGAAGCTCGCACAAACGAACAGACGCGTGATCGAAGCAAGTCTGACAAGTTTCAAGCTAGAGTTCGGAACTAGAAATTCATTATATTGACGAAAATGGCTCGCAGAATGGAAAAGACGCCAGACCGTTGCCAGTCTACACAAGTTCCAAACTAGTGTCCGGAACTAGAAGTGCCTAATATTAAGGAGAAAAGCTCGCACAAACGAACAGACGCGTGATCGAAGCAAGTCTGACAAGTTTCAAGCTAGAGTTCGGAACTAGAAATTCATTATATTGACGAGAATGGCTCGCAGAATGGAAAAGACGCCAGATCGTTGCCAGTCTACACAAGTTCCAAACTAGTTTCCGGAACTAGAAGTGCCTAATATAAAGGAGAAAAGCTCGCACAAACGAACAGACGCGTGATCGAAGCAAGTCTGACAAGTTTCAAGCTAGAGTTCGGAACTAGAAATTCATTATATTGACGAAAATGGCTCGCAGAATGGAAAAGACGCCAGATCGTTGTAAAGTCTACACAAGTTCCAAACTTGTGTCCGGAACTAGAAGGGCCTAATATTAAGGAGAGAAGCTCGCACAAACGAACAGACGCGTGATCAAAGCAAGTCTGACAAGTTTCAAGCTAGAGTTCGGAACTAGAAATTCATTATATTGACGAGAATGGCTCGCAGAATGGAAAAGACGCCAGATCGTTGCCAGTCTACACAAGTTTCAAACTAGTGTCCGGAACTAGAAAGGCCTAATATTAAGGAGAGAAGCTCGCACAAACGAACAGACGCGTGATCGAAGCAAGTCTGACAAGTTTCAAGCTAGAGTTCGGAACTAGAAATTCATTATATTGACGAAAATGGCTCGCAGAATGGAAAAGACGCCAGATCGTTGCCAGTCTACACAAGTTCCAAACTAGTGTCCGGAACTAGAAGGGCCTAATATTAAGGAGAGAAGCTCGCACAAACGAACAGACGCGTGATCGAAGCAAGTCTGACAAGTTTCAAGCTAGAGTTCGGAACTAGAAATTCATTATATTGACGAGAATGGCTCGCACAACGGAAAACACGCCAGATCGTTGCCAGTCTACACAAGTTCCAAACTAGTGTCCGGAACTAGAAGGGCCTAATATTAAAGAGAGAAGCTCGCACAAACGAACAGACGCGTGATCGAAGCAAGTCTGACAAGTTTCAAGCTAGAGTTCGGAACTAGAAATTCATTATATTGACGAAAATGGCTCGCAGAATGGAAAAGACGCCAGATCGTTGCCAGTCTACACAAGTTCCAAACTAGTGTCCGGAACTAGAAGGGCCTAATATTAAGGAGAGAAGCTCGCACAAACGAACAGACGCGTGATCGAAGCAAGTCTGACAAGTTTCAAGCTAGAGTTCGGTACTAGAAATTCATTATATTGACGAAAATGGCTCGCAGAATGGAAAAGACGCCAGATCGTTGCCAGTCTACACAAGTTCCAAACTAGTGTCCGGATCTAGAAGTGCCTAATATTAAGAAGAGAAGCTCGCACAAACGAACAGACGCGTGATCGAAGCAAGTCTGACAAGTTTCAAGCTAGAGTTCGGAACTAGAAATTCATTATATTGACGAAAATGGCTCACAGAATGGAAAAGACGCCAGATCGTTGCCCGTCTACACAAGTTCCAAACTAGCGTCCGGAACTAGAAGGGCCTAATATTAAGGAGAGAAGCTCGCACAAACGAACAGACGCGTGATCGGAGCAAGTCTGACAAGTTTCAAGCTAGAGTTGGGAACTAGAAATTCATTATATGGACGAGAATGGCTCGCACAATGGAAAAGACGCCAGATCGTTGCCAGTCTGCACAAGTTCCAAACTAGCGCCCGGAACTAGAAGTGCCTAATATTAAGAAGAAAAGCTCGCACAAACGAACAGACGCGTGATCGAAGCAAGTCTGACAAGTTTCAAGCTAGAGTTCGGAACTAGAAATTCATTATATTGACGAAAATGGCTCGCAGAATGGAAAAGACGCCAGATCGTTGCCAGTCTACACAAGTTCCAAACTAGTGTCCGGAACTAGAAGTGCATAATATTAAGGAGAAAAGCTCGCACAAACGAACAGACGCGTGAACGAAGCAAGTCTGACAAGTTTCAAGCTAGAGTTCGGAACTAGAAATTCATTATAGTGACGAGAATGGCTCGCACAATGGAAAAGACGCCAGATCGTTGCCAGTCTACACAAGTTCCAAACTAGTGTCCGGAACTAGAGGTGCCTAATATTAAGGAGAAAAGCTCGCACAAACGAACAGACGCGTGATCGAAGCAAGTCTGACAGGTTTCAAGCTACAGTTCGGAACTAGAAATTCATTATATTGACGAAAATGGCGCGCAGAATGGAAAAGACGCCAGATCGTTGCCAGTCTACGCAAGTTCCAAACTAGTGTCCGGAACTAGAAGTGCCTAATATTAAGGAGAAAAGCTCGCCCAAACGAACAGACGCGTGATCGAAGCAAGTCTGACAAGTTTCAAGCTAGAGTTCGGAACTAGAAATTCATTATATTGACGAAAATGGCTCGCAGAATGGAAAAGACGCCAGATCGTTGCCAGTCAACACAAGTTCCAAACTAGTGTCCGGAACTAGAAGTGCCTAATATTAAGGAGAAAAGCTCGCACAAACGAACAGACGCGTGATCGAAGCAAGTCTGACAAGTTTCAAGCTAGAGTTCGGAACTAGAAATTCATTATATTGACGAAAATGGCGCGCAGAATGGAAAAGACGCCAGATCGTTGCCAGTCTACGCAAGTTCCAAACTAGTGTCCGGAACTAGAAGTGCCTAATATTAAGGAGAAAAGCTCGCCCAAACGAACATACGCGTGATCGAAGCAAGTCTGACAAGTTTCAAGCTAGAGTTCGGAACTAGAAATTCATTATATTGACGAAAATGGCTCGCAGAATGGAAAAGACGCCAGATCGTTGCCAGTCAACACAAGTTCCAAACTAGTGTCCGGAACTAGAAGTGCCTAATATTAAGGAGAAAAGCTCGCACAAACGAACAGACGCGTGATCGAAGCAAGTCTGACAAGTTTCAAGCTAGAGTTCGGAACTAGAAATTCATTATATTGACGAAAATGGCTCGCAGAATGGAAAAGACGCCAGATCGTTGCCAGTCTACACAAGTTCCAAACTAGTGTCCGGAACTAGAAGGGCCTAATATTAAGGAGAGAAGCTCGCACAAACGAACAGACGCGTGATCGAAGCAAGTCTGACAAGTTTCAAGCTAGAGTTCGGAACTAGAAATTCATTATATTGACGAGAATGGCTCGCAGAATGGAAAAGACGCCAGATCGTTGCCAGTCTACACAAGTTCCAAACTAGTGTCCGGAACTAGAAGGGCCTAATATTAAGGAGAGAAGCTCGCACAAACGAACAGACGCGTGATCGAAGCAAGTCTGACAAGTTTCAAGCAAGAGTTCGGAACTAGAAATTCATTATATTGACGAAAATGGCTCGCACAATGGAAAAGACGCCAGATCGTTGCCAGTCTACACAAGTTCCAAACTAGTTTCCGGAACTAGAAGTGCCTAATATAAAGGAGAAAAGCTCGCACAAACGAACAGACGCGTGATCGAAGCAAGTCTGACAAGTTTCAAGCTGGAGTTCGGAACTAGAAATTCATTATATTGACGAAAATGGCTCGCAGAATGGAAAAGACGCCAGATCGTTGTAAAGTCTACACAAGTTCCAAACTTGTGTCCGGAACTAGAAGGGCCTAATATTAAGGAGAGAAGCTCGCACAAACGAACAGCCGCGTGATCAAAGCAAGTCTGACAAGTTTCAAGCTAGAGTTCGGAACTAGAAATTCATTATATTGACGAGAATGGCTCGCAGAATGGAAAAGACGCCAGATCGTTGCCAGTCTACACAAGTTTCAAACTAGTGTCCGGAACTAGAAGGGCCTAATATTAAGGAGAGAAGCTCGCACAAACGAACAGACGCGTGATCGAAGCAAGTCTGACAAGTTTCAAGCTAGAGTTCGGAACTAGAAATTCATTATATTGACGAAAATGGCTCGCAGAATGGAAAAGACGCCAGATCGTTGCCAGTCTACACAAGTTCCAAACTAGTGTCCGGAACTAGAAGTGCCTAATATTAAGGAGAAAAGCTCGCACAAACGAACAGACGCGTGATCGAAGCAAGTCTGACAAGTTTCAAGCTAGAGTTCGGAACTAGAAATTCATTATATTGACGAGAATGGCTCGCAGAATGGAAAAGACGCCAGATCGTTGCCAGTCTACACAAGTTCCAAACTAGTGTCCGGAACTAGAAGTGCATAATATTAAGGAGAAAAGCTCGCACAAACGAACAGACGCGTGATCGAAGCAAGTCTGACAAATTTCAAGCTAGAGATCGGAACTAGAAATTCATTATATTGACGAGAATGGCTCGCACAATGGAAAAGACGCCAGATCGTTGCCAGTCTACGCAAGTTCCAAACTAGTGTCCGGAACTAGAAGTGCCTAATATTAAAGAGAGAAGCTCGCACAAACGAACAGACGCGTGATCGAAGCAAGTCTGACAAGTTTCAAGCTAGAGTTCGGAACTAGAAATTCATTATATTGACGAAAATGGCTCGCAGAATGGAAAAGACGCCACATCGTTGCCAGTCTACACAAGTTCCAAGCTAGTGTCCGGAACTAGAAGGGCCTAATATTAAGGAGAGAAGCTCGCACAAACGAACAGACGCGTGATCGAAGCAAGTCTGACAAGTTTCAAGCTAGAGTTCGGAACTAGAAATTCATTATATTGACGAGAATGGCTCGCACAACGGAAAACACGCCAGATCGTTGCCAGTCTACACAAGTTCCAAACTAGTGTCCGGAACTAGAAGGGCCTAATATTAAAGAGAGAAGCTCGCACAAACGAACAGACGCGTGATCGAAGCAAGTCTGACAAGTTTCAAGCTAGAGTTCGGAACTAGAAATTCATTATATTGACGAAAATGGCTCGCAGAATGGAAAAGACGCCAGATCGTTGCCAGTCTACACAAGTTCCAAACTAGTGTCCGGAACTAGAAGGGCCTAATATTAAGGAGAGAAGCTCGCACAAACGAACAGACGCGTGATCGAAGCAAGTCTGACAAGTTTCAAGCTAGAGTTCGGTACTAGAAATTCATTATATTGACGAAAATGGCTCGCAGAATGGAAAAGACGCCAGATCGTTGCCAGTCTACACAAGTTCCAAACTAGTGTCCGGATCTAGAAGTGCCTAATATTAAGAAGAGAAGCTCGCACAAACGAACAGACGCGTGATCGAAGCAAGTCTGACAAGTTTCAAGCTAGAGTTCGGAACTAGAAATTCATTATATTGACGAAAATGGCTCACAGAATGGAAAAGACGCCAGATCGTTGCCCGTCTACACAAGTTCCAAACTAGCGTCCGGAACTAGAAGGGCCTAATATTAAGGAGAGAAGCTCGCACAAACGAACAGACGCGTGATCGGAGCAAGTCTGACAAGTTTCAAGCTAGAGTTGGGAACTAGAAATTCATTATATGGACGAGAATGGCTCGCACAATGGAAAAGACGCCAGATCGTTGCCAGTCTGCACAAGTTCCAAACTAGCGCCCGGAACTAGAAGTGCCTAATATTAAGGAGAAAAGCTCGCACAAACGAACAGACGCGTGATCGAAGCAAGTCTGACAAGTTTCAAGCTAGAGTTCGGAACTAGAAATTCATTATATTGACGAAAATGGCTCGCAGAATGGAAAAGACGCCAGATCGTTGCCAGTCTACACAAGTTCCAAACTAGTGTCCGGAACTAGAAGTGCATAATATTAAGGAGAAAAGCTCGCACAAACGAACAGACGCGTGAACGAAGCAAGTCTGACAAGTTTCAAGCTAGAGTTCGGAACTAGAAATTCATTATAGTGACGAGAATGGCTCGCACAATGGAAAAGACGCCAGATCGTTGCCAGTCTACACAAGTTCCAAACTAGTGTCCGGAACTAGAGGTGCCTAATATTAAGGAGAAAAGCTCGCACAAACGAACAGACGCGTGATCGAAGCAAGTCTGACAGGTTTCAAGCTACAGTTCGGAACTAGAAATTCATTATATTGACGAAAATGGCGCGCAGAATGGAAAAGACGCCAGATCGTTGCCAGTCTACGCAAGTTCCAAACTAGTGTCCGGAACTAGAAGTGCCTAATATTAAGGAGAAAAGCTCGCCCAAACGAACAGACGCGTGATCGAAGCAAGTCTGACAAGTTTCAAGCTAGAGTTCGGAACTAGAAATTCATTATATTGACGAAAATGGCTCGCAGAATGGAAAAGACGCCAGATCGTTGCCAGTCAACACAAGTTCCAAACTAGTGTCCGGAACTAGAAGTGCCTAATATTAAGGAGAAAAGCTCGCACAAACGAACAGACGCGTGATCGAAGCAAGTCTGACAAGTTTCAAGCTAGAGTTCGGAACTAGAAATTCATTATATTGACGAAAATGGCGCGCAGAATGGAAAAGACGCCAGATCGTTGCCAGTCTACGCAAGTTCCAAACTAGTGTCCGGAACTAGAAGTGCCTAATATTAAGGAGAAAAGCTCGCCCAAACGAACATACGCGTGATCGAAGCAAGTCTGACAAGTTTCAAGCTAGAGTTCGGAACTAGAAATTCATTATATTGACGAAAATGGCTCGCAGAATGGAAAAGACGCAGATCGTTGCCAGTCAACACAAGTTCCAAACTAGTGTCCGGAACTAGAAGTGCCTAATATTAAGGAGAAAAGCTCGCACAAACGAACAGACGCGCGATCGAAGCAAGTCTGACAAGTTTCAAGCTAGAGTTCGGAACTAGAAATTCATTATATTGACGAAAATGGCTCGCAGAATGGAAAAGACGCCAGATCGTTGCCAGTCTACACAAGTTCCAAACTAGTGTCCGGAACTAGAAGGGCCTAATATTAAGGAGAGAAGCTCGCACAAACGAACAGACGCGTGATCGAAGCAAGTCTGACAAGTTTCAAGCTAGAGTTCGGAACTAGAAATTCATTATATTGACGAGAATGGCTCGCAGAATGGAAAAGACGCCAGATCGTTGCCAGTCTACACAAGTTCCAAACTAGTGTCCGGAACTAGAAGGGCCTAATATTAAGGAGAGAAGCTCGCACAAACGAACAGACGCGTGATCGAAGCAAGTCTGACAAGTTTCAAGCAAGAGTTCGGAACTAGAAATTCATTATATTGACGAAAATGGCTCGCACAATGGAAAAGACGCCAGATCGTTGCCAGTCTACACAAGTTCCAAACTAGTTTCCGGAACTAGAAGTGCCTAATATAAAGGAGAAAAGCTCGCACAAACGAACAGACGCGTGATCGAAGCAAGTCTGACAAGTTTCAAGCTAGAGTTCGGAACTAGAAATTCATTATATTGACGAAAATGGCTCGCAGAATGGAAAAGACGCCAGATCGTTGTAAAGTCTACACAAGTTCCAAACTTGTGTCCGGAACTAGAAGGGCCTAATATTAAGGAAGAAGCTCGCACAAACGAACAGCCGCGTGATCAAAGCAAGTCTGACAAGTTTCAAGCTAGAGTTCGGAACTAGAAATTCATTATATTGACGAGAATGGCTCGCAGAATGGAAAAGACGCCAGATCGTTGCCAGTCTACACAAGTTTCAAACTAGTGTCCGGAACTAGAAGGGCCTAATATTAAGGAGAGAAGCTCGCACAAACGAACAGACGCGTGATCGAAGCAAGTCTGACAAGTTTCAAGCTAGAGTTCGGAACTAGAAATTCATTATATTGACGAAAATGGCTCGCAGAATGGAAAAGACGCCAGATCGTTGCCAGTCTACACAAGTTCCAAACTAGTGTCCGGAACTAGAAGTGCCTAATATTAAGGAGAAAAGCTCGCACAAACGAACAGACGCGTGATCGAAGCAAGTCTGACAAGTTTCAAGCTAGAGTTCGGAACTAGAAATTCATTATATTGACGAGAATGGCTCGCAGAATGGAAAAGACGCCAGATCGTTGCCAGTCTACACAAGTTCCAAACTAGTGTCCGGAACTAGAAGTGCATAATATTAAGGAGAAAAGCTCGCACAAACGAACAGACGCGTGATCGAAGCAAGTCTGACAAATTTCAAGCTAGAGATCGGAACTAGAAATTCATTATATTGACGAGAATGGCTCGCACAATGGAAAAGACGCCAGATCGTTGCCAGTCTACGCAAGTTCCAAACTAGTGTCCGGAACTAGAAGTGCCTAATATTAAAGAGAGAAGCTCGCACAAACGAACAGACGCGTGATCGAAGCAAGTCTGACAAGTTTCAAGCTAGAGTTCGGAACTAGAAATTCATTATATTGACGAAAATGGCTCGCAGAATGGAAAAGACGCCACATCGTTGCCAGTCTACACAAGTTCCAAGCTAGTGTCCGGAACTAGAAGGGCCTAATATTAAGGAGAGAAGCTCGCACAAACGAACAGACGCGTGATCGAAGCAAGTCTGACAAGTTTCAAGCTAGAGTTCGGAACTAGAAATTCATTATATTGACGAGAATGGCTCGCACAACGGAAAACACGCCAGATCGTTGCCAGTCTACACAAGTTCCAAACTAGTGTCCGGAACTAGAAGGGCCTAATATTAAAGAGAGAAGCTCGCACAAACGAACAGACGCGTGATCGAAGCAAGTCTGACAAGTTTCAAGCTAGAGTTCGGAACTAGAAATTCATTATATTGACGAAAATAGCTCGCAGAATGGAAAAGACGCCAGATCGTTGCCAGTCTACACAAGTTCCAAACTAGTGTCCGGAACTAGAAGGGCCTAATATTAAGGAGAGAAGCTCGCACAAACGAACAGACGCGTGATCGAAGCAAGTCTGACAAGTTTCAAGCTACAGTTCGGAACTAGAAATTCATTATATTGACGAAAATGGCTCGCACAATGGAAAAGACGCCAGATCGTTGCCAGTCTACACAAGTTCCAAACTAGTTTCCGGAACTAGAAGTGCCTAATATAAAGGAGAAAAGCTCCCACAAACAAACAGACGCGTGATCGAAGCAAGTCTCACAAGTTTCAAGCTAGAGTTCGGAACTAGAAATTCATTATATTGACGAAAATGGCTCGCAGAATGGAAAAGACGCCAGATCGTTGCCAGTCTACACAAGTTCCAAACTAGTGTCCGGAACTAGAAGTGCATAATATTAAGGAGAAAAGCTCGCACAAACGAACAGACGCGTGATCGAAGCAAGTCTGACAAGTTTCAAGCTAGAGTTCGGAACTAGAAATTCATTATATTGACGAGAATGGCTCGCACTACGGAAAAGACGCCAGATCGTTGCCAGTCTACACAAGTTCCAAACTAGTGTCCGGAACTAGAAGTGCCTAATATTAAGGAGAAAAGCTCGCACAAACGAACACACGCGTGATCGAAGCAAGTCTGACAAGTTTCAAGCTAGAGTTCGTAACTAGAAATTCACTATATTGACGAAAATGGCTCGCAGAATGGAAAAGACGCCAGATCGTTGCCAGTCTACACAAGTTCCAAACTTGTGTCCGGAACTAGAAGGGCCTAATATTAAGGAGAGAAGCTCGCACAAACGAACAGACGCGTGATCAAAGCAAGTCTGACAAGTTTCAAGCTAGAGTTCGGAACTAGAAATTCATTATGTTGACGAGAATGGCTCGCAGAATGGAAAAGACGCCAGATCGTTGCCAGTCTACACAAGTTTCAAACTAGTGTCCGGAACTAGAAGGGCCTAATATTAAGGAGAGAAGCTCGCACAAACGAGCAGACGCGTGATCGAAGCAAGTCTGACAAGTTTCAAGCTAGAGTTCGGAACTAGAAATTCATTATATTGACGAAAATGGCTCGCAGAATGGAAAAGACGCCAGATCGTTGCCAGTCTACACAAGTTCCAAACTAGTGTCCGGAACTAGAAGTGCCTAATATTAAGGAGAAAAGCTCGCACAAACGAACAGACGCGTGATCGAAGGAAGTCTGACAAGTTTCAAGCTAGAGTTCGGAACTAGAAATTCATTATATTGACGAGAATGGCTCGCAGAATGGGAAAGACGCCAGATCGTTGCCAGTCTACACAAGTTCCAAACTAGTGTCCGGAACTAGAAGTGCATAATATTAAGGAGAAAAGCTCGCACAAACGAACAGACGCGTGATCGAAGCAAGTCTGACAAATTTCAAGCTAGAGATCGGAACTAGAAATTCATTATATTGACGAGAATGGCTCGCACAATGGAAAAGACGCCAGATCGTTGCCAGTCTACGCAAGTTCCAAACTAGTGTCCGGAACTAGAAGTGCCTAATATTAAGGAGAAAAGCTCGCACAAACGAACAGACGCGTGATCGAAGCAAGTCTGACAAGTTTCAACCTAGAGTTCGGAACTAGAAATTCATTATATTGACGAAAATGGCTCGCAGAATGGAAAAGACGCCAGATCGTTGCCAGTCTACACAAGTTCCAAACTAGTGTCCGGAACTAGAAGTGCCTAATATAAAGGAGAAAAGCTCGCACAAACGAACAGACGCGTGATCGAAGCAAGTCTCACAAGTTTCAAGCTAGAGTTCGGAACTAGAAATTCATTATATTGACGAAAATGGCTCGCAGAATGGAAAAGACGCCAGATCGTTGCCAGTCTACACAAGTTCCAAACTAGTGTCCGGAACTAGAAGTGCATAATATTAAGGAGAAAAGCTCGCACAAACGAACAGACGCGTGATCGAAGCAAGTCTGACAAGTTTCAAGCTAGAGTTCGGAACTAGAAATTCATTATATTGACGAGAATGGCTCGCACTACGGAAAAGACGCCAGATCGTTGCCAGTCTACACAAGTTCCAAACTAGTGTCCGGAACTAGAAGTGCCTAATATTAAGGAGAAAAGCTCGCACAAACGAACAGACGCGTGATCGAAGCATGTCTGACAAGTTTCAAGCTAGAGTTCGGAACTAGAAATTCATTATATTGACGAGAATGGCTCGCACAATGGAAAAGACGCCAGATTGTTGCCAGTCTACACAAGTTCCAAACTAGTGTCCGGAACTAGAAGGGCCTAATATTAAGGAGAGAAGCTCGCACAAACGAACAGACGCGTGATCGAAGCAAGTCTGACAAGTTTCAAGCTACAGTTCGGAACCAGAAATTCATTATATTGACGAAAATGGCTCGCACAATGGAAAAGACGCCAGATCGTTGCCAGTCTACACAAGTTCCAAACTAGTTTCCGGAACTAGAAGTGCATAATATTAAGGAGAAAAGCTCGCACAAACGAACAGACGCGTGATCGAAGCAAGTCTGACAAGTTTCAAGCTAGAGTTCGGAACTAGAAATTCATTATATTGACGAGAATGGCTCGCACTACGGAAAAGACGCCAGATCGTTGCCAGTCTACACAAGTTCCAAACTAGTGTCCGGAACTAGAAGTGCCTAATATTAAGGAGAAAAGCTCGCACAAACGAACACACGCGTGATCGAAGCAAGTCTGACAAGTTTCAAGCTAGAGTTCGGAACTAGAAATTCACTATATTGACGAAAATGGCTCGCAGAATGGAAAAGACGCCAGATCGTTGCCAGTCTACACAAGTTCCAAACTTGTGTCCGGAACTAGAAGGGCCTAATATTAAGGAGAGAAGCTCGCACAAACGAACAGACGCGTGATCAAAGCAAGTCTGACAAGTTTCAAGCTAGAGTTCGGAACTAGAAATTCATTATATTGACGAGAATGGCTCGCAGAATGGAAAAGACGCCAGATCGTTGCCAGTCTACACAAGTTTCAAACTAGTGTCCGGAACTAGAAGGGCCTAATATTAAGGAGAGAAGCTCGCACAAACGAGCAGACGCGTGATCGAAGCAAGTCTGACAAGTTTCAAGCTAGAGTTCGGAACTAGAAATTCATTATATTGACGAAAATGGCTCGCAGAATGGAAAAGACGCCAGATCGTTGCCAGTCTACACAAGTTCCAAACTAGTGTCCGGAACTAGAAGAGCCTAATATTAAGGAGAAAAGCTCGCACAAACGAACAGACGCGTGATCGAAGGAAGTCTGACAAGTTTCAAGCTAGAGTTCGGAACTAGAAATTCATTATATTGACGAGAATGGCTCGCAGAATGGGAAAGACGCCAGATCGTTGCCAGTCTACACAAGTTCCAAACTAGTGTCCGGAACTAGAAGTGCATAATATTAAGGAGAAAAGCTCGCACAAACGAACAGACGCGTGATCGAAGCAAGTCTGACAAATTTAAAGCTAGAGATCGGAACTAGAAATTCATTATATTGACGAGAATGGCTCGCACAATGGAAAAGACGCCAGATCGTTGCCAGTCTACGCAAGTTCCAAACTAGTGTCCGGAACTAGAAGTGCCTAATATTAAGGAGAAAAGCTCGCACAAACGAACAGACGCGTGATCGAAGCAAGTCTGACAAGTTTCAACCTAGAGTTCGGAACTAGAAATTCATTATATTGACGAAAATGGCTCGCAGAATGGAAAAGACGCCAGATCGTTGCCAGTCTACACAAGTTCCAAACTAGTGTCCGGAACTAGAAGTGCCTAATATAAAGGAGAAAAGCTCGCACAAACGAACAGACGCGTGATCGAAGCAAGTCTCACAAGTTTCAAGCTAGAGTTCGGAACTAGAAATTCATTATATTGACGAAAATGGCTCGCAGAATGGAAAAGACGCCAGATCGTTGCCAGTCTACACAAGTTCCAAACTAGTGTCCGGAACTAGAAGTGCATAATATTAAGGAGAAAAGCTCGCACAAACGAACAGACGCGTGATCGAAGCAAGTCTGACAAGTTTCAAGCTAGAGTTCGGAACTAGAAATTCATTATATTGACGAGAACGGCTCGCACTACGGAAAAGACGCCAGATCGTTGCCAGTCTACACAAGTTCCAAACTAGTGTCCGGAACTAGAAGTGCCTAATATTAAGGAGAAAAGCTCGCACAAACGAACAGACGCGTGATCGAAGCAAGTCTGACAAGTTTCAAGCTAGAGTTCGGAACTAGAAATTCATTATATTGACGAGAATGGCTCGCACAATGGAAAAGACGCCAGATCGTTGCCAGTCTACACAAGTTCCAAACTAGTGTCCGGAACTAGAAGGGCCTAATATTAAGGAGAGAAGCTCGCACAAACGAACAGACGCGTGATCGAAGCAAGTCTGGCAAGTTTCAAGCTGGAGTTCGGAACTAGAAATTCATTATATTGACGAGAATGGCTCGCACAATGGAAAAGACGCCAGATCGTTGCCAGTCTACACAAGTTCCAAACTAGTGTCCGGAACTAGAAGGGCCTAATATTAAGGAGAGAAGCTCGCACAAACGAACAGACGCGTGATCGAAGCAAGTCTGACAAGTTTCAAGTAGAGTTCGGAACTAGAAATTCATTATATTGACGAGAATGGCTCGCAGATTGGAAAAGACGCCAGATCGTTGCCAGTCTACACAAGTTCCAAACTAGCGTCCGGAACTAGAAGGGCCTAATATTAAGGAGAGAAGCTCGCACAAACGAACAGACGCGTGATCGAAGCAAGTCTGACAAGTTTCAAGCTAGAGTTGGGAACTAGAAATTCATTATATTGACGAGAATGGCTCGCAGAATGGAAAGGACGTCAGATCGTTGCCAGTCTACACAAGTTCCAAACTAGCGTCCGGAACTAGAAGGGCCTAATATTAAGGAGAGAAGCTCGCACAAACGAACAGACGCGTGATCGAAGCAAGTCTGACAAGTTTCAAGCTAGAGTTCGGAACTAGAAATTCATTATATTGACGAAAATGGCGTGCAGAATGGAAAAGACGCCAGATCGTTGCCAGTCTACGCAAGTTCCAAACTAGTGTCCGGAACTAGAAGTGCCTAATATTAAGGAGAAAAGCTCGCACAAACGAACAGACGCGTGATCGAAGCAAGTCTGACAAGTTTCAAGCTAGAGTTCGGAACTAGAAATTCATTATATTGACGAGAATGGCTCGCAGAATGGAAAAGACGCCAGATCGTTGCCAGTCTACACAAGTTCCAAACTAGTGTCCGGAACTAGAAGGGCCTAATATTAAGGAGAGAAGCTCGCACAAACGAACAGACGCGTGATCGAAGCAAGTCTGACAAGTTTCAAGCAAGAGTTCGGAACTAGAAATTCATTATATTGACGAAAATGGCTCGCAGAATGGAAAAGACGCCAGATCGTTGCCAGTCTACACAAGTTCCAAACTAGTGTCCGGAACTAGAAGTGCCTAATATTAAGAAGAGAAGCTCGCACAAACGAGCAGACGCGTGATCGAAGCAAGTCTGACAAGTTTCAAGCTACAGTTCGGAACTAGAAATTCATTATATTGACGAGAATGGCTCGCACAATGGAAAAGACGCCAGATCGTTGCCAGTCTACACAAGTTCCAAACTAGTGTCCGGAACTAGAAGGGCCTAATATTAAGGAGAGAAGCTCGCACAAACGAACAGACGCGTGATCGAAGCAAGTCTGACAAGTTTCAAGCTAGAGTTCGGAACTAGAAATTCATTATATTGACGAGAATGGCTCGCAGAATGGAAAAGACGCCAGATCGTTGCCAGTCTACACAAGTTCCAAACTAGTGTCCGGAACTAGAAGGGCCTAATATTAAGGAGAGAAGCTCGCACAAACGAACAGACGCGTGATCGAAGCAAGTCTGACAAGTTTCAAGCAAGAGTTCGGAACTAGAAATTCATTATATTGACGAAAATGGCTCGCAGAATGGAAAAGACGCCAGATCGTTGCCAGTCTACACAAGTTCCAAACTAGTGTCCGGAACTAGAAGTGCCTAATATTAAGAAGAGAAGCTCGCACAAACGAGCAGACGCGTGATCGAAGCAAGTCTGACAAGTTTCAAGCTACAGTTCGGAACTAGAAATTCATTATATTGACGAGAATGGCTCGCACAATGGAAAAGACGCCAGATCGTTGCCAGTCTACACAAGTTCCAAACTAGTGTCCGGAACTAGAAGGGCCTAATATTAAGGAGAGAAGCTCGCACAAACGAACAGACGCGTGATCGAAGCAAGTCTGACAAGTTTCAAGTAGAGTTCGGAACTAGAAATTCATTATATTGACGAGAATGGCTCGCAGATTGGAAAAGACGCCAGATCGTTGCCAGTCTACACAAGTTCCAAACTAGCGTCCGGAACTAGAAGGGCCTAATATTAAGGAGAGAAGCTCGCACAAACGAACAGACGCGTGATCGAAGCAAGTCTGACAAGTTTCAAGCTAGAGTTGGGAACTAGAAATTCATTATATTGACGAGAATGGCTCGCAGAATGGAAAGGACGTCAGATCGTTGCCAGTCTACACAAGTTCCAAACTAGCGTCCGGAACTAGAAGGGCCTAATATTAAGGAGAGAAGCTCGCACAAACGAACAGACGCGTGATCGAAGCAAGTCTGACAAGTTTCAAGCTAGAGTTCGGAACTAGAAATTCATTATATTGACGAAAATGGCGTGCAGAATGGAAAAGACGCCAGATCGTTGCCAGTCTACGCAAGTTCCAAACTAGTGTCCGGAACTAGAAGTGCCTAATATTAAGGAGAAAAGCTCGCACAAACGAACAGACGCGTGATCGAAGCAAGTCTGACAAGTTTCAAGCTAGAGTTCGGAACTAGAAATTCATTATATTGACGAGAATGGCTCGCACAATGGAAAAGACGCCAGATCGTTGCCAGTCTACACAAGTTCCAAACTAGTTTCCGGAACTAGAAGTGCCTAATATAAAAGAGAAAAGCTCGCACAAACGAACAGACGCGTGATCGAAGCAAGTCTGACAAGTTTCAAGCTAGAGTTCGGAACTAGAAATTCATTATATTGACGAAAATGGCTCACAGAATGGAAAAGACGCCAGATCGTTGTAAAGTCTACACAAGTTCCAAACTTGTGTCCGGAACTAGAAGGGCCTAATATTAAGGAGAGAAGCTCGCACAAACGAACAGACGCGTGATCAAAGCAAGTCTGACAAGTTTCAAGCTAGAGTTCGGAACTAGAAATTCATTATATTGACGAGAATGGCTCGCAGAATGGAAAAGACGCCAGATCGTTGCCAGTCTACACAAGTTTCAAACTAGTGTCCGGAACTAGAAGGGCCTAATATTAAGGAGAGAAGCTCGCACAAACGAACAGACGCGTGATCGAAGCAAGTCTGACAAGTTTCAAGCTAGAGTTCGGAACTAGAAATTCATTATATTGACGAGAATGGCTCGCAGAATGGAAAAGACGCCAGATCGTTGCCAGTCTACACAAGTTCCAAACTAGTGTCCGGAACTAGAAGTGCATAATATTGAGGAGAAAAGCTCGCACAAACGAACAGACGCGTGATCGAAGCAAGTCTGACAAATTTCAAGCTAGAGATCGGAACTAGAAATTCATTATATTGACGAGAATGGCTCGCACAATGGAAAAGACGCCAGATCGTTGCCAGTCTACGCAAGTTCCAAACTAGTGTCCGGAACTAGAAGTGCCTAATATTAAGGAGAAAAGCTCGCACAAACGAACAGACGCGTGTCCGAAGCAAGTCTGACAAGTTTCAAGCTAGATTTTGGAACTAGAAATTCATTATATTGACGAAAATGGCTCGCAGAATGGAAAAGACGCCAGATCGTTGCCAGTCTACACAAGTTCCAAACTAGTGTCCGGAACTAGAAGTGCATAATATTAAGGAGAAAAGCTCGCACAAACCAACAGACGCGTGATCGAAGCAAGTCTGACAAGTTTCAAGCTAGAGTTCGGAATTAGAAATTCATTATATTGACGAAAATGGCTCGCAGAATGGAAAAGACGCCAGATCGTTGCCAGTCTACACAAGTTCCAAACTAGTGTCCGGAACTAGAAGTGCCTAATATTAAGGAGAAAAGCTCGCACAAACGAACAGACGCGTGATCGAAGCAAGTCTGACAAGTTTCAAGCTACAGTTCGGAACTAGAAATTCATTATATTGACGAAAATGGCGCGCAGAATGGAAAAGACGCCAGATCGTTGCCAGTCTACACAAGTTTCAAACTAGTGTCCGGAACTAGAAGGGCCTAATATTAAGGAGAGAAGCTCGCACAAACGAACAGACGCGTGATCGAAGCAAGTCTGACAAGTTTCAAGTAGAGTTCGGAACTAGAAATTCATTATATTGACGAGAATGGCTCGCAGATTGGAAAAGACGCCAGATCGTTGCCAGTCTACAGAAGTTCCAAACTAGCGTCCGGAACTAGAAGGGCCTAATATTAAGGAGAGAAGCTCGCACAAACGAACAGACGCGTGATCGAAGCAAGTCTGACAAGTTTCAAGCTAGAGTTGGGAACTAGAAATTCATTATATTGACGAGAATGGCTCGCAGAATGGAAAGGACGTCAGATCGTTGCCAGTCTACACAAGTTCCAAACTAGCGTCCGGAACTAGAAGGGCCTAATATTAAGGAGAGAAGCTCGCACAAACGAACAGACGCGTGATCGAAGCAAGTCTGACAAGTTTCAAGCTAGAGTTCGGAACTAGAAATTCATTATATTGACGAAAATGGCGTGCAGAATGGAAAAGACGCCAGATCGTTGCCAGTCTACGCAAGTTCCAAACTAGTGTCCGGAACTAGAAGTGCCTAATATTAAGGAGAAAAGCTCGCACAAACGAACAGACGCGTGATCGAAGCAAGTCTGACAAGTTTCAAGCTAGAGTTCGGAACTAGAAATTCATTATATTGACGAGAATGGCTCGCAGAATGGAAAAGACGCCAGATCGTTGCCAGTCTACACAAGTTCCAAACTAGTGTCCGGAACTAGAAGGGCCTAATATTAAGGAGAGAAGCTCGCACAAACGAACAGACGCGTGATCGAAGCAAGTCTGACAAGTTTCAAGCAAGAGTTCGGAACTAGAAATTCATTATATTGACGAAAATGGCTCGCAGAATGGAAAAGACGCCAGATCGTTGCCAGTCTACACAAGTTCCAAACTAGTGTCCGGAACTAGAAGTGCCTAATATTAAGAAGAGAAGCTCGCACAAACGAGCAGACGCGTGATCGAAGCAAGTCTGACAAGTTTCAAGCTACAGTTCGGAACTAGAAATTCATTATATTGACGAAAATGGCTCGCACAATGGAAAAGACGCCAGATCGTTGCCAGTCTACACAAGTTCCAAACTAGTTTCCGGAACTAGAAGTGCCTAATATAAAAGAGAAAAGCTCGCACAAACGAACAGACGCGTGATCGAAGCAAGTCTGACAAGTTTCAAGCTAGAGTTCGGAACTAGAAATTCATTATATTGACGAAAATGGCTCGCAGAATGGAAAAGACGCCAGATCGTTGTAAAGTCTACACAAGTTCCAAACTTGTGTCCGGAACTAGAAGGGCCTAATATTAAGGAGAGAAGCTCGCACAAACGAACAGACGCGTGATCAAAGCAAGTCTGACAAGTTTCAAGCTAGAGTTCGGAACTAGAAATTCATTATATTGACGAGAATGGCTCGCAGAATGGAAAAGACGCCAGATCGTTGCCAGTCTACACAAGTTTCAAACTAGTGTCCGGAACTAGAAGGGCCTAATATTAAGGAGAGAAGCTCGCACAAACGAACAGACGCGTGATCGAAGCAAGTCTGACAAGTTTCAAGCTAGAGTTCGGAACTAGAAATTCATTATATTGACGAGAATGGCTCGCAGAATGGAAAAGACGCCAGATCGTTGCCAGTCTACACAAGTTCCAAACTAGTGTCCGGAACTAGAAGTGCATAATATTGAGGAGAAAAGCTCGCACAAACGAACAGACGCGTGATCGAAGCAAGTCTGACAAATTTCAAGCTAGAGATCGGAACTAGAAATTCATTATATTGACGAGAATGGCTCGCACAATGGAAAAGACGCCAGATCGTTGCCAGTCTACGCAAGTTCCAAACTAGTGTCCGGAACTAGAAGTGCCTAATATTAAGGAGAAAAGCTCGCACAAACGAACAGACGCGTGTTCGAAGCAAGTCTGACAAGTTTCAAGCTAGATTTTGGAACTAGAAATTCATTATATTGACGAAAATGGCTCGCACAATGGAAAAGACGCCAGATCGTTGCCAGTCTACACAAGTTCCAAACTAGTTTCCGGAACTAGAAGTGCCTAATATAAAAGAGAAAAGCTCGCACAAACGAACAGACGCGTGATCGAAGCAAGTCTGACAAGTTTCAAGCTAGAGTTCGGAACTAGAAATTCATTATATTGACGAAAATGGCTCACAGAATGGAAAAGACGCCAGATCGTTGTAAAGTCTACACAAGTTCCAAACTTGTGTCCGGAACTAGAAGGGCCTAATATTAAGGAGAGAAGCTCGCACAAACGAACAGACGCGTGATCAAAGCAAGTCTGACAAGTTTCAAGCTAGAGTTCGGAACTAGAAATTCATTATATTGACGAGAATGGCTCGCAGAATGGAAAAGACGCCAGATCGTTGCCAGTCTACACAAGTTTCAAACTAGTGTCCGGAACTAGAAGGGCCTAATATTAAGGAGAGAAGCTCGCACAAACGAACAGACGCGTGATCGAAGCAAGTCTGACAAGTTTCAAGCTAGAGTTCGGAACTAGAAATTCATTATATTGACGAGAATGGCTCGCAGAATGGAAAAGACGCCAGATCGTTGCCAGTCTACACAAGTTCCAAACTAGTGTCCGGAACTAGAAGTGCATAATATTGAGGAGAAAAGCTCGCACAAACGAACAGACGCGTGATCGAAGCAAGTCTGACAAATTTCAAGCTAGAGATCGGAACTAGAAATTCATTATATTGACGAGAATGGCTCGCACAATGGAAAAGACGCCAGATCGTTGCCAGTCTACGCAAGTTCCAAACTAGTGTCCGGAACTAGAAGTGCCTAATATTAAGGAGAAAAGCTCGCACAAACGAACAGACGCGTGTCCGAAGCAAGTCTGACAAGTTTCAAGCTAGATTTTGGAACTAGAAATTCATTATATTGACGAAAATGGCTCGCAGAATGGAAAAGACGCCAGATCGTTGCCAGTCTACACAAGTTCCAAACTAGTGTCCGGAACTAGAAGTGCATAATATTAAGGAGAAAAGCTCGCACAAACCAACAGACGCGTGATCGAAGCAAGTCTGACAAGTTTCAAGCTAGAGTTCGGAATTAGAAATTCATTATATTGACGAAAATGGCTCGCAGAATGGAAAAGACGCCAGATCGTTGCCAGTCTACACAAGTTCCAAACTAGTGTCCGGAACTAGAAGTGCCTAATATTAAGGAGAAAAGCTCGCACAAACGAACAGACGCGTGATCGAAGCAAGTCTGACAAGTTTCAAGCTACAGTTCGGAACTAGAAATTCATTATATTGACGAAAATGGCGCGCAGAATGGAAAAGACGCCAGATCGTTGCCAGTCTACACAAGTTTCAAACTAGTGTCCGGAACTAGAAGGGCCTAATATTAAGGAGAGAAGCTCGCACAAACGAACAGACGCGTGATCGAAGCAAGTCTGACAAGTTTCAAGTAGAGTTCGGAACTAGAAATTCATTATATTGACGAGAATGGCTCGCAGATTGGAAAAGACGCCAGATCGTTGCCAGTCTACACAAGTTCCAAACTAGCGTCCGGAACTAGAAGGGCCTAATATTAAGGAGAGAAGCTCGCACAAACGAACAGACGCGTGATCGAAGCAAGTCTGACAAGTTTCAAGCTAGAGTTGGGAACTAGAAATTCATTATATTGACGAGAATGGCTCGCAGAATGGAAAGGACGTCAGATCGTTGCCAGTCTACACAAGTTCCAAACTAGCGTCCGGAACTAGAAGGGCCTAATATTAAGGAGAGAAGCTCGCACAAACGAACAGACGCGTGATCGAAGCAAGTCTGACAAGTTTCAAGCTAGAGTTCGGAACTAGAAATTCATTATATTGACGAAAATGGCGTGCAGAATGGAAAAGACGCCAGATCGTTGCCAGTCTACGCAAGTTCCAAACTAGTGTCCGGAACTAGAAGTGCCTAATATTAAGGAGAAAAGCTCGCACAAACGAACAGACGCGTGATCGAAGCAAGTCTGACAAGTTTCAAGCTAGAGTTCGGAACTAGAAATTCATTATATTGACGAGAATGGCTCGCAGAATGGAAAAGACGCCAGATCGTTGCCAGTCTACACAAGTTCCAAACTAGTGTCCGGAACTAGAAGGGCCTAATATTAAGGAGAGAAGCTCGCACAAACGAACAGACGCGTGATCGAAGCAAGTCTGACAAGTTTCAAGCAAGAGTTCGGAACTAGAAATTCATTATATTGACGAAAATGGCTCGCAGAATGGAAAAGACGCCAGATCGTTGCCAGTCTACACAAGTTCCAAACTAGTGTCCGGAACTAGAAGTGCCTAATATTAAGAAGAGAAGCTCGCACAAACGAGCAGACGCGTGATCGAAGCAAGTCTGACAAGTTTCAAGCTACAGTTCGGAACTAGAAATTCATTATATTGACGAAAATGGCTCGCACAATGGAAAAGACGCCAGATCGTTGCCAGTCTACACAAGTTCCAAACTAGTTTCCGGAACTAGAAGTGCCTAATATAAAAGAGAAAAGCTCGCACAAACGAACAGACGCGTGATCGAAGCAAGTCTGACAAGTTTCAAGCTAGAGTTCGGAACTAGAAATTCATTATATTGACGAAAATGGCTCGCAGAATGGAAAAGACGCCAGATCGTTGTAAAGTCTACACAAGTTCCAAACTTGTGTCCGGAACTAGAAGGGCCTAATATTAAGGAGAGAAGCTCGCACAAACGAACAGACGCGTGATCAAAGCAAGTCTGACAAGTTTCAAGCTAGAGTTCGGAACTAGAAATTCATTATATTGACGAGAATGGCTCGCAGAATGGAAAAGACGCCAGATCGTTGCCAGTCTACACAAGTTTCAAACTAGTGTCCGGAACTAGAAGGGCCTAATATTAAGGAGAGAAGCTCGCACAAACGAACAGACGCGTGATCGAAGCAAGTCTGACAAGTTTCAAGCTAGAGTTCGGAACTAGAAATTCATTATATTGACGAGAATGGCTCGCAGAATGGAAAAGACGCCAGATCGTTGCCAGTCTACACAAGTTCCAAACTAGTGTCCGGAACTAGAAGTGCATAATATTGAGGAGAAAAGCTCGCACAAACGAACAGACGCGTGATCGAAGCAAGTCTGACAAATTTCAAGCTAGAGATCGGAACTAGAAATTCATTATATTGACGAGAATGGCTCGCACAATGGAAAAGACGCCAGATCGTTGCCAGTCTACGCAAGTTCCAAACTAGTGTCCGGAACTAGAAGTGCCTAATATTAAGGAGAAAAGCTCGCACAAACGAACAGACGCGTGTTCGAAGCAAGTCTGACAAGTTTCAAGCTAGATTTTGGAACTAGAAATTCATCATATTGACGAAAATGGCTCGCAGAATGGAAAAGACGCCAGATCGTTGCCAGTCTACACAAGTTCCAAACTAGTGTCCGGAACTAGAAGTGCATAATATTAAGGAGAAAAGCTCGCACAAACCAACAGACGCGTGATCGAAGCAAGTCTGACAAGTTTCAAGCTAGAGTTCGGAATTAGAAATTCATTATATTGACGAAAATGGCTCGCAGAATGGAAAAGACGCCAGATCGTTGCCAGTCTACACAAGTTCCAAACTAGTGTCCGGAACTAGAAGTGCCTAATATTAAGGAGAAAAGCTCGCACAAACGAACAGACGCGTGATCGAAGCAAGTCTGACAAGTTTCAAGCTACAGTTCGGAACTAGAAATTCATTATATTGACGAAAAGGCGCGCAGAATGGAAAAGACGCCAGATCGTTGCCAGTCTACACAAGTTTCAAACTAGTGTCCGGAACTAGAAGGGCCTAATATTAAGGAGAGAAGCTCGCACAAACGAACAGACGCGTGATCGAAGCAAGTCTGACAAGTTTCAAGCTAGAGTTCGGAACTAGAAATTCTTTATATTGACGAAAATGGCTCGCAGAATGGAAAAGACGCCAGATCGTTGCCAGTCTACACAAGTTCCAAACTAGTGTCCGGAACTAGAAGTGCCTAATATTAAGGAGAAAAGCTCGCACAAACGAACAGACGCGTGATCGAAGCAAGTCTGACAAGTTTCAAGCTAGAGTTCGGAACTAGAAATTCATTATATTGACGAGAATGGCTCGCAGAATGGAAAAGACGCCAGATCGTTGCCAGTCTACGCAAGTTCCAAACTACTGTCCGGAACTAGAAGTGCATAATATTAAGGAGAAAAGCTCGCACAAACGAACAGACGCGTGATCGAAGCAAGTCTGACAAGTTTCAAGCTACAGTTCGGAAGTAGAAATTCATTTGTCGTGTCTTGCGAGGGGAAACGACACTGTAGCCGAGGTGCAACAAGAACTAGGGTTTATTGTCATCCGGCCGTCAGACCGCGCGTCCCGCTGGTCGACGACTGCCCGTGCAAACCAACACGCATGTGCTTATATCGAGATACAGACAGGCAAGGGGGCGGTGCCCAAATACCGGCACGTGGCCGTGAGTTGGCCGTTTGCTTATCGTGATACAAACACTACATTCCCCCTTCCCTAGACGATGCATGCTCTCATTACACATGGTTGACATTTATAACAAACGGTTAGTTTTTATACAGAAATAAGAGAAAACAAGTGAACGGTTGAATCTCTAGTTCCAAAAGTTGGTTGACACAATCACGGCACTGATGTGTACCTATCCGGCGGACGTCTTTCCCTTGTCGGATACCGATGTCGTGTTGAGGCTTCGTAGCCCCTGTCGCCAGGAGAAGACCCCGAGTCGTGATCGATGTCTTCGGAACCGAGGGCTTCCGTCGATACTCCGCCTCCTGCGGCAAACGCCCCTGGATCTTCCTCAACTGTGCCCGCTGCTTGTTTCGGCGGCTGCATAGCACTTTGTTCATCAGTGCCCGTCGATGACCCAGATGGTTGCCACGGCTGCCAGAAGTCCTCACCATGGGCGCCACAACCGTGGTCTGCAGACGTTGCCTCCGGGTCTGCCTGCCTTGTGCGTATGTGGTCTTGATGCCTCTTCCACTCCATGACCCCACGTGGTGTTGTCACCTGTAGCACATAAGACACTGGCCCCGAGCGTGACTTCACTGTTGCTTCTAACCATCTTGGACCTACTCTAGAGTTCCTCACAAACACTTTTTCCCCAACGAAAAAACTTCTCGGAAGTTCTCTTCGACTGCCAGTTTGTCGAAATTGCTTTTGCTCGACCACTGAACGAGTACTAGGCTTAAGTAAATCGAGTCGAGTTCGGAGAGGTCGCCCGATCAAAAGCGAAGCCGGAGATTGCTGGGTGGTTGCGTGAGGTGTATTCCGGTACGCTAGAAGGAAACTGGCTAGTCGCTCTTCAATGGGCCGGGCTCTGTTGTCCTTTCGCAGGGCTTCTTTAACTGTTCGTACAAATCTTTCAGCCAAACCGTTACTTGACGGGTGATATGGCGCGGACCGTACATGTTTTATTCCGTTCATCTTGAGGAATAACTGAAATTCTTCGCTGCAAAACTGCGGCCCGTTGTCTGACACGATGACCTCGGGCAATCCAAAACGGCTGAAGAGGTCACGCAGCTTACCGATGGTAGCTTCTGCCGAGGTCGACGGCATCAGGAAAACCTCCGGCCACTTTGAATGAGCGTCTACCGCCACCAAAAAGTTGCGCTGAAGAAACGGGCCAGCAAAATCCAAGTGGAGTCGGGCCCATGGCCTCGTAGGCCAAGCCCACGGATGAAGGGGAGCTTGGGTAGGCAGCGCTCGTTGCTGCTGGCAGGCCGCACACGTTTTCACGGTGTTCTCCAAGTCGGCGTCAATTCCTGGCCACCAGACGTAGCTCCGGGCAACTTCCTTCATTCGCACTACTCCAGGATGCCCCTCGTGCAGCTCGTCCAGGATTGTCTTCTGTAAATAAAGGGGAACCACAATGCGCATTCCCCAAAATAAACATCCTTGGTTAACCGACAACTCCAGTCTTTTTGAAACGAATGGTTTCATCTCATCAGCCACTCGCTCGGGCCATTGACCCGTTACCGCGTGAAGAACCTGCCGTAAGGTATGGTCACGTGATGTTTCCCGCGCAATGTCCGAGCTTGTTATCGGGAAAGTCTCCCACCGAAGTGCGTAGCAGGCGGTTACTTTGTCGTCCTCTTCCTTCTCGCCACTCTCGGGCAGCGGTAGACGAGACAGACAGTCTGCCTCTACGTTGCTTTCCCCTGAACGATATACTATATCGTAACGGTAGGCCGACAGCGTAATTGCCCACCTCTGCAAACGAGCCGCGGCAATGCTTGGTATTCCTGTTTTGGGACCGAGTATCGTCTGTAAAGGCTTGTGATCAGTTACCAAGCTGAACTCTCTACCGTAAATATAGTAATGGAACTTCTTAACTCCGAAGACTAAGGCGAGTGCTTCCCGCTCTAACTGGCTGTAGTTCCGTTCACTCGGCGATAATGTGCGTGATGCAAACACGATCGGCCGCCTGGAACCATCTTGTTCCACTTTCGATAAGACTGCACCCAGCCCATAAGATGAGGCATCGCACACTACCTGAAGCTGAGCTTCCGGATCGTAATGTGCCAGCACCGGCGCTTTTATTAGCAGCCTTTTTATCTTTTTGAATGCTATGTCGCACTGTTCACTCCAGACCCACGGCACATTCTTGCACATAAGCTGATTCAGTGGGAAGATGACTGTTGATAACTCTGGCAAAAATTTTCCGTAGTATGTCACCATGCCCGTAAACGTTCTCAGCTGTTTCTTATCGGCTGGGACGGGGGCTTCTAATACGGCCTTTACCTTCTCTGGTGATGCTGCAATTCCTCGTTTACTGACCACGTGACCCAGAAACTGCAATTCTGGTTTCAAAAATTCACACTTCTCTGCCTTAATCCGCACTCCTCTTTCGTGCAACCTGTTCAGTAACGCATCCAGGTTCACTAGGTGCTCCTTTTCGTTCCGGCCCGTGACGAGAATATCATCTAGATAGCATATCACACCTTTCAATCCTTTTAACATGTTGTCCATTATCTTTTGAAAAATCGCAGGCGCGCACGCCACCCCGAAGGCTAAGCGATTTACTGCATACAGTCCTTTGTGCGTGTTGAGGGTGAGGTACTCGCGCGAAACCTTGTCCATTACCACTTGCTGATACGCTCTACTCAGGTCAATCTTCGAGAACACCTGCCCTCCGGAAAGTGTGGCCAAGATTTCTTCGATCTTGGGCAAGGGGTAGCTGTCAATGTTTAAGCAAGGGTTCAAAGATGCCTTATAATCTCCGCAGATGCGTACGCTGCCATCTTTTTTTACCACAGGTACAATTGGTGAGGCGAAAGCACTGTTCGAAATGGGCTCGATCACGCCCAGACTAACTAGTTTTTCCAGTTCTTTCTCCACCGCTTCTTTCAGTGCGAACGGAATGCTTCTAGCTTTACAAAACTTTGGATGCTGTTCTGGCTTCAGGGAAAGTTGAGCTTGCTCACCTTGAATTTTGCCGAGTTCATCGTTGAACAACTGCGGATGTCGGTTTAAGACTTGTTTCAAGTCCCGGTGGTCTTGCGCACCCAAGTGATTAACGCTACTCCAATTGAGCCTGAGCTGATATAACCAGTCTCGTCCTATGAGAGCAGGACCCTCCTGGCAGAGAATGTGCAGAGGTAGCTGGAGAGACTGGTGCTGATGCTTCACGTTTACTGTTGCCACTCCTTTCGGGCGCACGCACTCCCCTGTGTACGTACGAAGCAACACCGATGCCGGGCGTAACTTCATCTGTGGGAAGCGTGAGCGAAATAAACTGTACGGCATCACCGACACTGCTGCTCCAGTGTCCAGCTCCATGTCAAGCGGCACTCCCTGAATACACAGCGTAAAGCGTATCGGCTCTTGACGTGGTTTCTCGAGCGTTGTTTGCAACAGTGGCTCGATGTCTTCCTCGGTCTCGAACACGCCGAAGCTTTGCCTCCGGAAGTTTCCTTTTCGTGCGCCTTGCCCGCTCGCTTTCGAAGGGTGCGAATCAGATTCAAGCTGGGAGCGGCAGACTTTTTGAATATGTCCTACTTGGTGGCATTTAAAGCAAGTCGCTGTTCGGAACCGGCAAGCCCGGTTGCGATGACGCATGCCACATCGACTGCATGGTGAACCGTTCCGTGCAAGGGACTCTTCTGCAGAAAACTTCTGAAGGTCTTCCTGGGTTGCACTGCTAGATCGGCATTCTGTGACGTTCTTGGAAGCAGCCTCAACGGATAAGGCTATCTCAACCGCCTTTTTGAAAGTCAGAGATGCATCCTCAACAAAAAGCCTCTTCTGGATGCCAGCGCTAGCAATACCACATACAAATCTGTCTCTCAGAGTTTCTTCTAAGTTAGCTCCAAAGTTGCATGTTTCTGCAGATTGCTTGAGGCCTGCCACAAACTGCGCGATGCTCTCCGTTTGTTCTTGCGTTCTTCGGTGAAACCTTGCTCTTTCCGCAATAACCGATGGCTTGGGTGACAGATGCTCTCGTAATGCTTTCTGCAGTTCTGACAAAGACTGACTAGCAGGAGCGTTCGGGGCAGTCAAACTCTTCAATAACTTGTACGTCTTCGGACCCACGATACTCAGGAAGGCATCTACTTTGTTCTCGTCTGGAATCTTATTCACTCTAAGGAATGCATTAATCCTTTCTTCGTAAGTTTCCCAATCCGACTGAGATTCATCGAAAGATTCCACTTGCCCAATCGTGACCATCCTGGCTGTTTCCGAGTCGCTCCGTCGTTGTCCTTCTTGTACGCTTGGCTGAATATCCGTCTTCACGGTCCCCGTGGGATCGGTCATCGTTCTGCTTCAGAATCCCATCCTCGTCGCCAAAAAGTTGTCGTGTCTTGCGAGGGGAAACGACACTGTAGCCGAGGTGCAACAAGAACTAGGGTTTATTGTCATCCGGCCGTCAGACCGCGCGTCCCGCTGGTCGACGACTGCCCGTGCAAACCAACACGCATGTGCTTATATCGAGATACAGACAGGCAAGGGGGCGGTGCCCAAATACCGGCACGTGGCCGTGAGTTGGCCGTTTGCTTATCGTGATACAAACACTACACATTATATTGACGAAAATGGCTCGCAGAATGGAAAAGACGCCAGATCGTTGCCAGTCTACACAAGTTCCAAACTAGTGTCCGGAACTAGAAGTGCATAATATTAAGGAGAAAAGCTCGCACAAACGAACAGACGCGTGAACGAAGCAAGTCTGATAAGTTTCAAGCTAGAGTTCGGAACTAGAAATTCATTATAGTGACGAGAATGGCTCGCACAATGGAAAAGACGCCAGATCATTGCCAGTCTACACAAGTTCCAAACTAGTGTCCGGAACTAGAAGTGCCTAATATTAAGGAGAAAAGCTCGCACAAACGAACAGACGCGTGATCGAAGCAAGTCTGACAAGTTTCAAGCTACAGTTCGGAACTAAAAATTCATTATATTGACGAAAATGGCGCGCAGAATGGAAAAGACGCCAGATCGTTGCCAGTCTACGCAAGTTCCAAACTAGTGTCCGGAACTAGAAGTGCCTAATATTAATGAGAGAAGCTCGCACAAACGAACAGACGCGTGATCGAAGCAAGTCTGACAAGTTTCAAGCTAGAGTTCGGAACTAGAAATTCATTATATTGACGAAAATGGCTCGCAGAATGGAAAAGACGCCATATCGTTGCCAGTCAACACAAGTTACAAACTAGTGTCCGGAACTAGAAGTGCCTATTATTAAGGGGAAAAGCTCGCACAAACGAACAGACGCGTGATCGAAGCAAGTCTGACAAGTTTCAAGCTAGAGTTCGGAACTAGAAATTCATTATATTGACGAAAATGGCTCGCAGAATGGAAAAGACGCCACATCGTTGCCAGTCTACACAAGTTCCAAACTAGTGTCCGGAACTAGAAGTGCCTAATATTAAGAAGAGAAGCTCGCACAAACGAACAGACGCGTGATCGAAGCAAGTCTGACAAGTTTCAAGCTACAGTTCGGAACTAGAAATTCATTATATTGACGAAAATGGCTCGCACAATGGAAAAGACGCCAGATCGTTGCCAGTCTACACAAGTTCCAAACTAGTTTCCGGAACTAGAAGTGCCTAATATAAAGGAGAAAAGCTCCCACAAATGAACAGACGCGTGATCGAAGCAAGTCTCACAAGTTTCAAGCTAGAGTTCGGAACTAGAAATTCATTATATTGACGAAAATGGCTCGCAGAATGGAAAAGACGCCAGATCGTTGCCAGTCTACACAAGTTCCAAACTAGTGTCCGGAACTAGAAGTGCATAATATTAAGGAGAAAAGCTCGCACAAACGAACAGACGCGTGATCGAAGCAAGTCTGACAAGTTTCAAGCTAGAGTTCGGAACTAGAAATTCATTATATTGACGAGAATGGCTCGCACTACGGAAAAGACGCCAGATCGTTGCCAGTCTACACAAGTTCCAAACTAGTGTCCGGAACTAGAAGTGCCTAATATTAAGGAGAAAAGCTCGCACAAACGAACACACGCGTGATCGAAGCAAGTCTGACAAGTTTCAAGCTAGAGTTCGGAACTAGAAATTCACTATATTGACGAAAATGGCTCGCAGAATGGAAAAGACGCCAGATCGTTGCCAGTCTACACAAGTTCCAAACTTGTGTCCGGAACTAGAAGGGCCTAATATTAAGGAGAGAAGCTCGCACAAACGAACAGACGCGTGATCAAAGCAAGTCTGACAAGTTTCAAGCTAGAGTTCGGAACTAGAAATTCATTATATTGACGAGAATGGCTCGCAGAATGGAAAAGACGCCAGATCGTTGCCAGTCTACACAAGTTTCAAACTAGTGTCCGGAACTAGAAGGGCCTAATATTAAGGAGAGAAGCTCGCACAAACGAGCAGACGCGTGATCGAAGCAAGTCTGACAAGTTTCAAGCTAGAGTTCGGAACTAGAAATTCATTATATTGACGAAAATGGCTCGCAGAATGGAAAAGACGCCAGATCGTTGCCAGTCTACACAAGTTCCAAACTAGTGTCCGGAACTAGAAGTGCATAATATTAAGGAGAAAAGCTCGCACAAACGAACAGACGCGTGATCGAAGGAAGTCTGACAAGTTTCAAGCTAGAGTTCGGAACTAGAAATTCATTATATTGACGAGAATGGCTCGCAGAATGGGAAAGACGCCAGATCGTTGCCAGTCTACACAAGTTCCAAACTAGTGTCCGGAACTAGAAGTGCATAATATTAAGGAGAAAAGCTCGCACAAACGAACAGACGCGTGATCGAAGCAAGTCTGACAAGTTTCAAGCTAGAGTTCGGAACTAGAAATTCATTATATTGACGAGAATGGCTCGCAGAATGGAAAAGACGCCAGATCGTTGCCAGTCTACACAAGTTTCAAACTAGTGTCCGGAACTAGAAGGGCCTAATATTAAGGAGAGAAGCTCGCACAAACGAGCAGACGCGTGATCGAAGCAAGTCTGACAAGTTTCAAGCTAGAGTTCGGAACTAGAAATTCATTATATTGACGAGAATGGCTCGCAGATTGGAAAAGACGCCAGATCGTTGCCAGTCTACACAAGTTCCAAACTAGCGTCCGGAACTAGAAGGGCCTAATATTAAGGAGAGAAGCTCGCACAAACGAACAGACGCGTGATCGAAGCAAGTCTGACAAGTTTCAAGCTAGAGTTCGGAACTAGAAATTCATTATATTGACGAGAATGGCTCGCAGAATGGAAAGGACGTCAGATCGTTGCCAGTCTACACAAGTTCCAAACTAGCGTCCGGAACTAGAAGGGCCTAATATTAAGGAGAGAAGCTCGCACAAACGAACAGACGCGTGATCGAAGCAAGTCTGACAAGTTTCAAGCTAGAGTTCGGAACTAGAAATTCATTATATTGACGAAAATGGCTCGCATAATGGAAAAGACGCCAGATCGTTGCCCGTCTACACAAGTTCCAAACTAGCGTCCGGAACTAGAAGGGCCTGATATTAAGGAGAGAAGCTCGCACAAACGAACAGACGCGTGATCGAAGCAAGTCTGACAAGTTTCAAGATACAGTTCGGAACTAGAAATTCATTATATTGACGAAAATGGCTCGCATAATGGAAAAGACGCCAGATCGTTGCCCGTCTACACAAGTTCCAAACTAGCGTCCGGAACTAGAAGGGCCTGATATTAAGGAGAGAAGCTCGCACAAACGAACAGACGCGTGATCGAAGCAAGTCTGACAAGTTTCAAGATACAGTTCGGAACTAGAAATTCATTATATTGACGAAAATGGCTCGCACAATGGAAAGGACGGCATGTCGTTGCCAGTCTACACAAGTTCCAAACCAGTGTGCGGAACTAGAAGGGCCTAATATTAAGGAGAGAAGCTCGCACAAACGAACAGACGCGTGATCGAAGCAAGTCTGACAAGTTTCAAGCTAGAGTTCGGAACTAGAAATTCATTATAGTGACAAAATGGCTCGCAGAATGGAAAAGACGCCAGATTGCTGCCAGTCTACACAAGTTCCAAACTAGTGTCCGGAACTAGAAGGGCCTAATATTAAGGAGAGAAGCTCACACAAACGAACAGACGCGTGATCGAAGCAAGTCTAACAAGTTTCAAGCTAGAGTTCGGAACTAGAAATTCATTATATTGACGAAAATGGCTCGCAGAATGGAAAAGACGCCAGATCGCTGCCAGTCTACGCAAGTTCCAAACTAGTGTCCGGAACTAGAAGTGCATAATGTAAGAAAAAAAGCTCGCACAAACGAACAGACGCGTGATCGAAGCAAGTCTGACAAGTTTCAAAGCTAGAGTTCGGAACTAGAAATTCATTATATTGACGAAAATGGCTCGCAGAATGGAAAAGACGCCGGATTGTTGCCAGTCTACACAAGTTCCAAACCATTGTCCGGAGCTAGAAGGGCCTAATATTAAGGAGAGAAGCTCGCACAAACGAACAGACGCGTGATCGAAGCAAGTCTGACAAGTTTCAAGCTAGAGTTCGGAACAAGAAATTCATTATATTGACGAAAATGGCTCGCAGAATGGAAAAGACGCCAGATCGTTGCCAGTCTACACAAGTTCCAAACTAGTGTCCGGAACTAGAAGTGCCTAATATTAAGGAGAGAAGCTCGCACAAACGAACAGACGCGTGATCGAAGCAAGTCTGACAAGTTTCAAGATACAGTTCGGAACTAGAAATTCATTATATTGACGAGAATGGCTCGCACAACGGAAAACACGCCAGATCGTTGCCAGTCTACACAAGTTCCAAACTAGTTTCCGGAACTAGAAGTGCCTAATATTAAGGAGAAAAGCTCGCACAAACGAACAGACGCGTGATCGAAGCAAGTCTCACAAGTTTCAAGCTAGAGTTCGGAACTAGAAATTAATTATATTGACGAGAATGGCTCGCAGAATGGAAAAGACGCCAGATCGTTGCCAGTCTACACAAGTTTCAAACTAGTGTCCGGAACTAGAAGTGCATAATATTAAGGAGAAAAGCTCGCACAAACGAACAGACGCGTGATCGAAGCAAGTCTGACAAATTTCAAGCTAGAGATCGGAACTAGAAATTCATTATATTGACGAGAATGGCTCGCACAATGGAAAAGACGCCAGATCGTTACCAGTCTACGCAAGTTCCAAACTAGTGTCCGGAACTAGAAGTGCCTAATATTAAGGAGAAAAGCTCGCACAAACGAACAGACGCGTGATCGAAGCAAGTCTGACAAGTTTCAAGCTAGAGTTCGGAACTAGAAATTCATTATATTGACGAAAATGGCTCGCAGAATGGAAAAGACGCCAGATCATTGCCAGTCTACACAAGTTCCAAACTAATGTCCGGAACTAGAAGTGCATAATATTAAGGAGAAAAGCTCGCACAAACGAACAGACGCGTGATCGAAGCAAGTCTGACAAGTTTCAAGCTAGAGTTCGGAACTAGAAATTCATTATATTGACGAGAATGGCTCGCACAATGGAAAAGACGCCAGATCGTTGCCAGTCTTTACAAGTTCCAAACTAGTGTCCGGAACTAGAAGGGCCTAATATTAAGGAGAGAAGCTCGCACAAACGAACAGACGCGTGATCGAAGCAAGTCTGACAAGTTTCAAGCTAGAGTTCGAAACTAGAAATTCATTATATTGACGAGAATGGCTCGCAGAATGGAAAAGACGCCAGATCGTTGCCAGTCTGCACAAGTTCCAAACTAGCGTCCGGAACTAGAAGGGCCTAATATTAAGGAGAGAAGCTCGCACAAACGAACAGACACGTGATCGAAGCAAGTCTGACAAGTTTCAAGCTAGAGTTCGGAACTAGAAATTCATTATATTGACGAAAATGGCTGGCATAATGGAAAAGACGCCAGATCGTTGCCCGTCTACACAAGTTCCAAACCAGTGTCCGGAACTAGAAGGGCCTAATATTAAGGAGACAAGCTCGCACAAACGAACAGACGCGTGATCGAAGCAAGTCTGACAAGTTTCAAGCTAGAGTTCGGAACTAGAAATTCATTATATTGACAAAATGGCTCGCAGAATGGAAAAGACGCCAGATTGCTGCCAGTCTACACAAGTTCCAAACTAGTGTCCGGAACTAGAAGGGCCTAATATTAAGGAGAGAAGCTCACACAAACGAACAGACGCGTGATCGAAGCAAGTCTAACAAGTTTCAAGCTAGAGTTCGGAACTAGAAATTCATTATATTGACGAAAATGGCTCGCAGAATGGAAAAGACGCCAGATCGCTGCCAGTCTACGCAAGTTCCAAACTAGTGTCCGGAACTAGAAGTGCATAATGTAAGAAAAAAAGCTCGCACAAACGAACAGACGCGTGATCGAAGCAAGTCTGACAAGTTTCAAAGCTAGAGTTCGGAACTAGAAATTCATTATATTGACGAAAATGGCTCGCAGAATGGAAAAGACGCCAGATTGTTGCCAGTCTACACAAGTTCCAAACCATTGTCCGGAGCTAGAAGGGCCTAATATTAAGGAGAGAAGCTCGCACAAACGAACAGACGCGTGATCGAAGCAAGTCTGACAAGTTTCAAGCTAGAGTTCGGAACAAGAAATTCATTATATTGACGAAAATGGCTCGCAGAATGGAAAAGACGCCAGATCGTTGCCAGTCTACACAAGTTCCAAACTAGTGTCCGGAACTAGAAGTGCCTAATATTAAGGAGAGAAGCTCGCACAAACGAACAGACGCGTGATCGAAGCAAGTCTGACAAGTTTCAAGATACAGTTCGGAACTAGAAATTCATTATACTGACGAAAATGGCTCGCACAATGGAAAAGACGGCAGATCGTTTCCAGTCTACATAAGTTCCAAACTAGTTTCCGGAACTAGAAGTGCCTAATATTAAGGAGAAAAGCTCGCACAAACGAACAGACGCGTGATCGAAGCAAGTCTCACAAGTTTCAAGCTAGAGTTCGGAACTAGAAATTCATTATATTGACGAGAATGGCTCGCAGAATGGAAAAGACGCCAGATCGTTGCCAGTCTACACAAGTTCCAAACTAGTGTCCGGAACTAGAAGGGCCTAATATTAAGGAGAGAAGCTCGCACAAACGAACAGACGCGTGATCGAAGCAAGTCTGACAAGTTTCAAGCTAGAGTTCGGAACTAGAAATTCATTATATTGACGAGAATGGCTCGCAGAATGGAAAAGACGCCAGATCGTAGCCAGTCTACACAAGTTCCAAACTAGCGTCCGGAACTAGAAGGGCCTAATATTAAGGAGAGAAGCTCGCACAAACGAACAGACGCGTGATCGAAGCAAGTCTGACAAGTTTCAAGCTAGAGTTCGGAACTAGAAATTCATTATATTGACGAAAATGGCTCGCATAATGGAAAAGACGCCAGATCGTTGCCCGTCTACACAAGTTCCAAACTAGTGTCCGGAACTAGAAGGGCCTAATATTAAGGAGAGAAGCTCGCACAAACGAACAGACGCGTGATCGAAGCAAGTCTGACAAGTTTCAAGCTAGAGTTCGGAACAAGAAATTCATTATATTGACGAAAATGGCTCGCAGAATGGAAAAGACGCCAGATCGTTGCCAGTCTACACAAGTTCCAAACTAGTGTCCGGAACTAGAAGTGCCTAATATTAAGGAGAGAAGCTCGCACAAACGAACAGACGCGTGATCGAAGCAAGTCTGACAAGTTTCAAGATACAGTTCGGAACTAGAAATTCATTATATTGACGAGAATGGCTCGCACAACGGAAAACACGCCAGATCGTTGCCAGTCTACACAAGTTCTAAACTAGTTTCCGGAACTAGAAGTGCCTAATATTAAGGAGAAAAGCTCGCACAAACGAACAGACGCGTGATCGAAGCAAGTCTCACAAGTTTCAAGCTAGAGTTCGGAACTAGAAATTCATTATATTGACGAGAATGGCTCGCAGAATGGAAAAGACGCCAGATCGTTGCCAGTCTACACAAGTTTCAAACTAGTGTCCGGAACTAGAAGTGCATAATATTAAGGAGAAAAGCTCGCACAAACGAACAGACGCGTGATCGAAGCAAGTCTGACAAATTTCAAGCTAGAGATCGGAACTAGAAATTCATTATATTGACGAGAATGGCTCGCACAATGGAAAAGACGCCAGATCGTTACCAGTCTACGCAAGTTCCAAACTAGTGTCCGGAACTAGAAGTGCCTAATATTAAGGAGAAAAGCTCGCACAAACGAACAGACGCGTGATCGAAGCAAGTCTGACAAGTTTCATGCTAGAGTTCGGAACTAGAAATTCATTATATTGACGAGAATGGCTCGCACAATGGAAAAGACGCCAGATCGTTGCCAGTCTTTACAAGTTCCAAACTAGTGTCCGGACTAGAAGGGCCTAATATTAAGGAGAGAAGCTCGCACAAACGAACAGACGCGTGATCGAAGCAAGTCTGACAAGTTTCAAGCTAGAGTTCGAAACTAGAAATTCATTATATTGACGAGAATGGCTCGCAGAATGGAAAAGACGCCAGATCGTTGCCAGTCTGCACAAGTTCCAAACTAGCGTCCGGAACTAGAAGGGCCTAATATTAAGGAGAGAAGCTCGCACAAACGAACAGACACGTGATCGAAGCAAGTCTGACAAGTTTCAAGCTAGAGTTCGGAACTAGAAATTCATTATATTGACGAAAATGGCTGGCATAATGGAAAAGACGCCAGATCGTTGCCCGTCTACACAAGTTCCAAACTAGTGTCCGGAACTAGAAGTGCATAATATTAAGGAGAAAAGCTCGCACAAACGAACAGACGCGTGATCGAAGCAAGTCTGACAAATTTCAAGCTAGAGATCGGAACTAGAAATTCATTATATTGACGAGAATGGCTCGCACAATGGAAAAGACGCCAGATCGTTGCCAGTCTACGCAAGTTCCAAACTAGTGTCCGGAACTAGAAGTGCCTAATATTAAGGAGAAAAGCTCGCACAAACGAACAGACGCGTGATCGAAGCAAGTCTGACAAGTTTCAAGCGAGAGTTCGGAACTAGAAATTCATTATATTGACGAAAATGGCTCGCAGAATGGAAAAGACGCCAGATCGTTGCCAGTCTACACAAGTTCCAAACTAGTGTCCGGAACTAGAAGTGCATAATATTAAGGAGAAAAGCTCGCACAAACGAACAGACGCGTGATCGAAGCAAGTCTGACAAGTTTCAAGCTAGAGTTCGGAACTAGAAATTCATTATATTGACGAGAATGGCTCGCACAATGGAAAAGACGCCAGATCGTTGCCAGTCTACACAAGTTCCAAACTAGTGTCCGGAACTAGAAGGGCCTAATATTAAGGAGAGAAGCTCGCACAAACGAACAGACGCGTGATCGAAGCAAGTCTGACAAGTTTCAAGTAGAGTTCGGAACTAGAAATTCATTATATTGACGAGAATGGCTCGCACAATGGAAAAGACGCCAGATCGTTGCCAGTCTACACAAGTTCCAAACTAGTGTCCGGAACTAGAAGTGCCTAATATTAAGGAGAAAAGCTCGCACAAACGAACAGACGCGTGATCGAAGCAAGTCTCACAAGTTTCAAGCTAGAGTTCGGAACTAGAAATTAATTATATTGACGAGAATGGCTCGCAGAATGGAAAAGACGCCAGATCGTTGCCAGTCTACACAAGTTTCAAACTAGTGTCCGGAACTAGAAGGGCCTAATATTAAGGAGAGAAGCTCGCACAAACGAACAGACGCGTGATCGAAGCAAGTCTGACAAGTTTCAAGTAGAGTTCGGAACTAGAAATTCATTATATTGACGAGAATGGCTCGCACAATGGAAAAGACGCCAGATCGTTGCCAGTCTACACAAGTTCCAAACTAGTTTCCGGAACTAGAAGTGCCTAATATTAAGGAGAAAAGCTCGCACAAACGAACAGACGCGTGATCGAAGCAAGTCTCACAAGTTTCAAGCTAGAGTTCGGAACTAGAAATTAATTATATTGACGAGAATGGCTCGCAGAATGGAAAAGACGCCAGATCGTTGCCAGTCTACACAAGTTTCAAACTAGTGTCCGGAACTAGAAGTGCATAATATTAAGGAGAAAAGCTCGCACAAACGAACAGACGCGTGATCGAAGCAAGTCTGACAAATTTCAAGCTAGAGATCGGAACTAGAAATTCATTATATTGACGAGAATGGCTCGCACAATGGAAAAGACGCCAGATCGTTACCAGTCTACGCAAGTTCCAAACTAGTGTCCGGAACTAGAAGTGCCTAATATTAAGGAGAAAAGCTCGCACAAACGAACAGACGCGTGATCGAAGCAAGTCTGACAAGTTTCAAGCTAGAGTTCGGAACTAGAAATTCATTATATTGACGAAAATGGCTCGCAGAATGGAAAAGACGCCAGATCATTGCCAGTCTACACAAGTTCCAAACTAATGTCCGGAACTAGAAGTGCATAATATTAAGGAGAAAAGCTCGCACAAACGAACAGACGCGTGATCGAAGCAAGTCTGACAAGTTTCAAGCTAGAGTTCGGAACTAGAAATTCATTATATTGACGAGAATGGCTCGCACAATGGAAAAGACGCCAGATCGTTGCCAGTCTTTACAAGTTCCAAACTAGTGTCCGGAACTAGAAGGGCCTAATATTAAGGAGAGAAGCTCGCACAAACGAACAGACGCGTGATCGAAGCAAGTCTGACAAGTTTCAAGCTAGAGTTCGAAACTAGAAATTCATTATATTGACGAGAATGGCTCGCAGAATGGAAAAGACGCCAGATCGTTGCCAGTCTGCACAAGTTCCAAACTAGCGTCCGGAACTAGAAGGGCCTAATATTAAGGAGAGAAGCTCGCACAAACGAACAGACACGTGATCGAAGCAAGTCTGACAAGTTTCAAGCTAGAGTTCGGAACTAGAAATTCATTATATTGACGAAAATGGCTGGCATAATGGAAAAGACGCCAGATCGTTGCCCGTCTACACAAGTTCCAAACCAGTGTCCGGAACTAGAAGGGCCTAATATTAAGGAGACAAGCTCGCACAAACGAACAGACGCGTGATCGAAGCAAGTCTGACAAGTTTCAAGCTAGAGTTCGGAACTAGAAATTCATTATATTGACAAAATGGCTCGCAGAATGGAAAAGACGCCAGATTGCTGCCAGTCTACACAAGTTCCAAACTAGTGTCCGGAACTAGAAGGGCCTAATATTAAGGAGAGAAGCTCACACAAACGAACAGACGCGTGATCGAAGCAAGTCTAACAAGTTTCAAGCTAGAGTTCGGAACTAGAAATTCATTATATTGACGAAAATGGCTCGCAGAATGGAAAAGACGCCAGATCGCTGCCAGTCTACGCAAGTTCCAAACTAGTGTCCGGAACTAGAAGTGCATAATGTAAGAAAAAAAGCTCGCACAAACGAACAGACGCGTGATCGAAGCAAGTCTGACAAGTTTCAAAGCTAGAGTTCGGAACTAGAAATTCATTATATTGACGAAAATGGCTCGCAGAATGGAAAAGACGCCAGATTGTTGCCAGTCTACACAAGTTCCAAACCATTGTCCGGAGCTAGAAGGGCCTAATATTAAGGAGAGAAGCTCGCACAAACGAACAGACGCGTGATCGAAGCAAGTCTGACAAGTTTCAAGCTAGAGTTCGGAACAAGAAATTCATTATATTGACGAAAATGGCTCGCAGAATGGAAAAGACGCCAGATCGTTGCCAGTCTACACAAGTTCCAAACTAGTGTCCGGAACTAGAAGTGCCTAATATTAAGGAGAGAAGCTCGCACAAACGAACAGACGCGTGATCGAAGCAAGTCTGACAAGTTTCAAGATACAGTTCGGAACTAGAAATTCATTATACTGACGAAAATGGCTCGCACAATGGAAAAGACGGCAGATCGTTTCCAGTCTACATAAGTTCCAAACTAGTTTCCGGAACTAGAAGTGCCTAATATTAAGGAGAAAAGCTCGCACAAACGAACAGACGCGTGATCGAAGCAAGTCTCACAAGTTTCAAGCTAGAGTTCGGAACTAGAAATTCATTATATTGACGAGAATGGCTCGCAGAATGGAAAAGACGCCAGATCGTTGCCAGTCTACACAAGTTCCAAACTAGTGTCCGGAACTAGAAGGGCCTAATATTAAGGAGAGAAGCTCGCACAAACGAACAGACGCGTGATCGAAGCAAGTCTGACAAGTTTCAAGCTAGAGTTCGGAACTAGAAATTCATTATATTGACGAGAATGGCTCGCAGAATGGAAAAGACGCCAGATCGTAGCCAGTCTACACAAGTTCCAAACTAGCGTCCGGAACTAGAAGGGCCTAATATTAAGGAGAGAAGCTCGCACAAACGAACAGACGCGTGATCGAAGCAAGTCTGACAAGTTTCAAGCTAGAGTTCGGAACTAGAAATTCATTATATTGACGAAAATGGCTCGCATAATGGAAAAGACGCCAGATCGTTGCCCGTCTACACAAGTTCCAAACTAGTGTCCGGAACTAGAAGGGCCTAATATTAAGGAGAGAAGCTCGCACAAACGAACAGACGCGTGATCGAAGCAAGTCTGACAAGTTTCAAGCTAGAGTTCGGAACAAGAAATTCATTATATTGACGAAAATGGCTCGCAGAATGGAAAAGACGCCAGATCGTTGCCAGTCTACACAAGTTCCAAACTAGTGTCCGGAACTAGAAGTGCCTAATATTAAGGAGAGAAGCTCGCACAAACGAACAGACGCGTGATCGAAGCAAGTCTGACAAGTTTCAAGATACAGTTCGGAACTAGAAATTCATTATATTGACGAGAATGGCTCGCACAACGGAAAACACGCCAGATCGTTGCCAGTCTACACAAGTTCTAAACTAGTTTCCGGAACTAGAAGTGCCTAATATTAAGGAGAAAAGCTCGCACAAACGAACAGACGCGTGATCGAAGCAAGTCTCACAAGTTTCAAGCTAGAGTTCGGAACTAGAAATTCATTATATTGACGAGAATGGCTCGCAGAATGGAAAAGACGCCAGATCGTTGCCAGTCTACACAAGTTTCAAACTAGTGTCCGGAACTAGAAGTGCATAATATTAAGGAGAAAAGCTCGCACAAACGAACAGACGCGTGATCGAAGCAAGTCTGACAAATTTCAAGCTAGAGATCGGAACTAGAAATTCATTATATTGACGAGAATGGCTCGCACAATGGAAAAGACGCCAGATCGTTACCAGTCTACGCAAGTTCCAAACTAGTGTCCGGAACTAGAAGTGCCTAATATTAAGGAGAAAAGCTCGCACAAACGAACAGACGCGTGATCGAAGCAAGTCTGACAAGTTTCATGCTAGAGTTCGGAACTAGAAATTCATTATATTGACGAGAATGGCTCGCACAATGGAAAAGACGCCAGATCGTTGCCAGTCTTTACAAGTTCCAAACTAGTGTCCGGACTAGAAGGGCCTAATATTAAGGAGAGAAGCTCGCACAAACGAACAGACGCGTGATCGAAGCAAGTCTGACAAGTTTCAAGCTAGAGTTCGAAACTAGAAATTCATTATATTGACGAGAATGGCTCGCAGAATGGAAAAGACGCCAGATCGTTGCCAGTCTGCACAAGTTCCAAACTAGCGTCCGGAACTAGAAGGGCCTAATATTAAGGAGAGAAGCTCGCACAAACGAACAGACACGTGATCGAAGCAAGTCTGACAAGTTTCAAGCTAGAGTTCGGAACTAGAAATTCATTATATTGACGAAAATGGCTGGCATAATGGAAAAGACGCCAGATCGTTGCCCGTCTACACAAGTTCCAAACTAGTGTCCGGAACTAGAAGTGCATAATATTAAGGAGAAAAGCTCGCACAAACGAACAGACGCGTGATCGAAGCAAGTCTGACAAATTTCAAGCTAGAGATCGGAACTAGAAATTCATTATATTGACGAGAATGGCTCGCACAATGGAAAAGACGCCAGATCGTTGCCAGTCTACGCAAGTTCCAAACTAGTGTCCGGAACTAGAAGTGCCTAATATTAAGGAGAAAAGCTCGCACAAACGAACAGACGCGTGATCGAAGCAAGTCTGACAAGTTTCAAGCGAGAGTTCGGAACTAGAAATTCATTATATTGACGAAAATGGCTCGCAGAATGGAAAAGACGCCAGATCGTTGCCAGTCTACACAAGTTCCAAACTAGTGTCCGGAACTAGAAGTGCATAATATTAAGGAGAAAAGCTCGCACAAACGAACAGACGCGTGATCGAAGCAAGTCTGACAAGTTTCAAGCTAGAGTTCGGAACTAGAAATTCATTATATTGACGAGAATGGCTCGCACAATGGAAAAGACGCCAGATCGTTGCCAGTCTACACAAGTTCCAAACTAGTGTCCGGAACTAGAAGGGCCTAATATTAAGGAGAGAAGCTCGCACAAACGAACAGACGCGTGATCGAAGCAAGTCTGACAAGTTTCAAGTAGAGTTCGGAACTAGAAATTCATTATATTGACGAGAATGGCTTGCAGATTGGAAAAGACGCCAGATCGTTGCCAGTCTACACAAGTTCCAAACTAGCGTCCGGAACTAGAAGGGCCTAATATTAAGGAGAGAAGCTCGCACAAACGAACAGACGCGTGATCGAAGCAAGTCTGACAAGTTTCAAGCTAGAGTTCGGAACTAGAAATTCATTATATTGACGAGAATGGCTCGCAGAATGGAAAGGACGCCTGATCGTTGCCAGTCTACACAAGTTCAAAACTAGCGTCCGGAACTAGAAGGGCCTAATATTAAGGAGAGAAGCTCGCACAAACGAACAGACGCGTGATCGAAGCAAGTCTGACAAGTTTCAAGCTAGAGTTCGGAACTAGAAATTCATTATATTGACGAAAATGGCTCGCATAAGGGAAAAGACGCCAGATTGTTGCCAGTCTACACAAGTTCCAAACCAGTGTCCGGAACTAGAAGGGCCTAATATTAAGGAGACAAGCTCGCACAAACGAACAGACGCGTGATCGAAGCAAGTCTGACAAGTTTCAAGCTAGAGTTCGGAACTAGAAATTCATTATATTGACAAAATGGCTCGCAGAATGGAAAAGACGCCAGATTGCTGCCAGTCTACACAAGTTCCAAACTAGTGTCCGGAACTAGAAGGGCCTAATATTAAGGAGAGAAGCTCACACAAACGAACAGACGCGTGATCGAAGCAAGTCTAACAAGTTTCAAGCTAGAGTTCGGAACTAGAAATTCATTATATTGACGAAAATGGCTCGCAGAATGGAAAAGACGCCAGATCGCTGCCAGTCTACGCAAGTTCCAAACTAGTGTCCGGAACTAGAAGTGCATAATGTAAGAAAAAAAGCTCGCACAAACGAACAGACGCGTGATCGAAGCAAGTCTGACAAGTTTCAAAGCTAGAGTTCGGAACTAGAAATTCATTATATTGACGAAAATGGCTCGCAGAATGGAAAAGACGCCAGATTGTTGCCAGTCTACACAAGTTCCAAACCATTGTCCGGAGCTAGAAGGGCCTAATATTAAGGAGAGAAGCTCGCACAAACGAACAGACGCGTGATCGAAGCAAGTCTGACAAGTTTCAAGCTAGAGTTCGGAACAAGAAATTCATTATATTGACGAAAATGGCTCGCAGAATGGAAAAGACGCCAGATCGTTGCCAGTCTACACAAGTTCCAAACTAGTGTCCGGAACTAGAAGTGCCTAATATTAAGGAGAGAAGCTCGCACAAACGAACAGACGCGTGATCGAAGCAAGTCTGACAAGTTTCAAGCTAGAGTTCGGAACTAGAAATTCATTATATTGACGAGAATGGCTCGCAGAATGGAAAGGACGCCTGATCGTTGCCAGTCTACACAAGTTCAAAACTAGCGTCCGGAACTAGAAGGGCCTAATATTAAGGAGAGAAGCTCGCACAAACGAACAGACGCGTGATCGAAGCAAGTCTGACAAGTTTCAAGCTAGAGTTCGGAACTAGAAATTCATTATATTGACGAAAATGGCTCGCATAAGGGAAAAGACGCCAGATTGTTGCCAGTCTACACAAGTTCCAAACCAGTGTCCGGAACTAGAAGGGCCTAATATTAAGGAGACAAGCTCGCACAAACGAACAGACGCGTGATCGAAGCAAGTCTGACAAGTTTCAAGCTAGAGTTCGGAACTAGAAATTCATTATATTGACAAAATGGCTCGCAGAATGGAAAAGACGCCAGATTGCTGCCAGTCTACACAAGTTCCAAACTAGTGTCCGGAACTAGAAGGGCCTAATATTAAGGAGAGAAGCTCACACAAACGAACAGACGCGTGATCGAAGCAAGTCTAACAAGTTTCAAGCTAGAGTTCGGAACTAGAAATTCATTATATTGACGAAAATGGCTCGCAGAATGGAAAAGACGCCAGATCGCTGCCAGTCTACGCAAGTTCCAAACTAGTGTCCGGAACTAGAAGTGCATAATGTAAGAAAAAAAGCTCGCACAAACGAACAGACGCGTGATCGAAGCAAGTCTGACAAGTTTCAAAGCTAGAGTTCGGAACTAGAAATTCATTATATTGACGAAAATGGCTCGCAGAATGGAAAAGACGCCAGATTGTTGCCAGTCTACACAAGTTCCAAACCATTGTCCGGAGCTAGAAGGGCCTAATATTAAGGAGAGAAGCTCGCACAAACGAACAGACGCGTGATCGAAGCAAGTCTGACAAGTTTCAAGCTAGAGTTCGGAACAAGAAATTCATTATATTGACGAAAATGGCTCGCAGAATGGAAAAGACGCCAGATCGTTGCCAGTCTACACAAGTTCCAAACTAGTGTCCGGAACTAGAAGTGCCTAATATTAAGGAGAGAAGCTCGCACAAACGAACAGACGCGTGATCGAAGCAAGTCTGACAAGTTTCAAGATACAGTTCGGAACTAGAAATTCATTATACTGACGAAAATGGCTCGCACAATGGAAAAGACGGCAGATCGTTTCCAGTCTACACAAGTTCCAAACTAGTTTCCGGAACTAGAAGTGCCTAATATTAAGGAGAAAAGCTCGCACAAACGAACAGACGCGTGATCGAAGCAAGTCTCACAAGTTTCAAGCTAGAGTTCGGAACTAGAAATTCATTATATTGACGAGAATGGCTCGCAGAATGGAAAAGACGCCAGATCGTTGCCAGTCTACACAAGTTTCAAACTAGTGTCCGGAACTAGAAGTGCATAATATTAAGGAGAAAAGCTCGCACAAACGAACAGACGCGTGATCGAAGCAAGTCTGACAAATTTCAAGCTAGAGATCGGAACTAGAAATTCATTATATTGACGAGAATGGCTCGCACAATGGAAAAGACGCCAGATCGTTGCCAGTCTACGCAAGTTCCAAACTAGTGTCCGGAACTAGAAGTGCCTAATATTAAGGAGAAAAGCTCGCGCAAACTAACAGACGCGTGATCGAAGCAAGTCTGACAAGTTTCAAGCTAGAGTTCGGAACTAGAAATTCATTATATTGACGAAAATGGCTCGCATAATGGAAAAGACGCTAGATTGTTGCCAGTCTACACAAGTTCCAAACCAGTGTCCGGAACTAGAAGGGCCTAATATTAAGGAGACAAGCTCGCACAAACGAACAGACGCGTGATCGAAGCAAGTCTGACAAGTTTCAAGCTAGAGTTCGGAACTAGAAATTCATTATATTGACAAAATGGCTCGCAGAATGGAAAAGACGCCAGATTGCTGCCAGTCTACACAAGTTCCAAACTAGTGTCCGGAACTAGAAGGGCCTAATATTAAGGAGAGAAGCTCACACAAACGAACAGACGCGTGATCGAAGCAAGTCTAACAAGTTTCAAGCTAGAGTTCGGAACTAGAAATTCATTATATTGACGAAAATGGCTCGCAGAATGGAAAAGACGCCAGATCGCTGCCAGTCTACGCAAGTTCCAAACTAGTGTCCGGAACTAGAAGTGCATAATGTAAGAAAAAAAGCTCGCACAAACGAACAGACGCGTGATCGAAGCAAGTCTGACAAGTTTCAAAGCTAGAGTTCGGAACTAGAAATTCATTATATTGACGAAAATGGCTCGCAGAATGGAAAAGACGCCAGATTGTTGCCAGTCTACACAAGTTCCAAACCATTGTCCGGAGCTAGAAGGGCCTAATATTAAGGAGAGAAGCTCGCACAAACGAACAGACGCGTGATCGAAGCAAGTCTGACAAGTTTCAAGCTAGAGTTCGGAACAAGAAATTCATTATATTGACGAAAATGGCTCGCAGAATGGAAAAGACGCCAGATCGTTGCCAGTCTACACAAGTTCCAAACTAGTGTCCGGAACTAGAAGTGCCTAATATTAAGGAGAGAAGCTCGCACAAACGAACAGACGCGTGATCGAAGCAAGTCTGACAAGTTTCAAGATACAGTTCGGAACTAGAAATTCATTATACTGACGAAAATGGCTCGCACAATGGAAAAGACGGCAGATCGTTTCCAGTCTACACAAGTTCCAAACTAGTTTCCGGAACTAGAAGTGCCTAATATTAAGGAGAAAAGCTCGCACAAACGAACAGACGCGTGATCGAAGCAAGTCTCACAAGTTTCAAGCTAGAGTTCGGAACTAGAAATTCATTATATTGACGAGAATGGCTCGCAGAATGGAAAAGACGCCAGATCGTTGCCAGTCTACACAAGTTTCAAACTAGTGTCCGGAACTAGAAGTGCATAATATTAAGGAGAAAAGCTCGCACAAACGAACAGACGCGTGATCGAAGCAAGTCTGACAAATTTCAAGCTAGAGATCGGAACTAGAAATTCATTATATTGACGAGAATGGCTCGCACAATGGAAAAGACGCCAGATCGTTGCCAGTCTACGCAAGTTCCAAACTAGTGTCCGGAACTAGAAGTGCCTAATATTAAGGAGAAAAGCTCGCACAAACTAACAGACGCGTGATCGAAGCAAGTCTGACAAGTTTCAAGCTAGAGTTCGGAACTAGAAATTCATTATATTGACGAAAATGGCTCGCAGAATGGAAAAGACGCCAGATCATTGCCAGTCTACACAAGTTCCAAACTAGTGTCCGGAACTAGAAGTGCATAATATTAAGGAGAAAAGCTCGCACAAACGAACAGACGCGTGATCGAAGCAAGTCTGACAAGTTTCAAGCTAGCGTCGGAACTAGAAATTCATTATATTGACGAGAATGGCTCGCACAATGGAAAAGACGCCAGATCGTTGCCAGTCTACACAAGTTCCAAACTAGTGTCCGGAACTAGAAGGGCCTAATATTAAGGAGAGAAGCTCGCACAAACGAACAGACGCGTGATCGAAGCAAGTCTGACAAGTTTCAAGCTAGAGTTCGGAACTAGAAATTCATTATATTGACGAGAATGGCTCGCAGAATGGAAAAGACGCCAGATCGTAGCCAGTCTACACAAGTTCCAAACTAGCGTCCGGAACTAGAAGGGCCTAATATTAAGGAGAGAAGCTCGCACAAACGAACAGACGCGTGATCGAAGCAAGTCTGACAAGTTTCAAGCTAGAGTTCGAAACTAGAAATTCATTATATTGACGAAAATGGCTCGCATAATGGAAAAGACGCCAGATCGTTGCCCGTCTACACAAGTTCCAAACTAGTGTCCGGAACTAGAAGGGCCTAATATTAAGGAGAGAAGCTCGCACAAACGAACAGACGCGTGATCAAAGCAAGTCTGACAAGTTTCAAGCTAGAGTTCGGAACTAGAAATTCATTATATTGACGAGAATGGCTCGCAGAATGGAAAAGACGCCAGATCGTTGCCAGTCTACACAAGTTTCAAACTAGTGTCCGGAACTAGAAGTGCATAATATTAAGGAGTAAAGCTCGCACAAACGAACAGACGCGTGATCGAAGCAAGTCTGACAAGTTTCAAGCTACAGTTCGGAACTAGAAATTCATTATATTGACGAGAATGGCTCGCACTACGGAAAAGACGCCAGATCGTTGCCAGTCTACACAAGTTCCAAACTAGTGTCCGGAACTAGAAGTGCCTAATATTAAGGAGAAAAGCTCGCACAAACGAACACACGCGTGATCGAAGCAAGTCTGACAAGTTTCAAGCTGGAGTTCGGAACTAGAAATTCACTATATTGACGAAAATGGCTCGCAGAATGGAAAAGACGCCAGATCGTTGCCAGTCTACACAAGTTCCAAACTTGTGTCCGGAACTAGAAGGGCCTAATATTAAGGAGAGAAGCTCGCACAAACGAACAGACGCGTGATCAAAGCAAGTCTGACAAGTTTCAAGCTAGAGTTCGGAACTAGAAATTCATTATATTGACGAGAATGGCTCGCAGAATGGAAAAGACGCCAGATCGTTGCCAGTCTACACAAGTTCCAAACTAGTGTCCGGAACTAGAAGTGCATAATATTAAGGAGAAAAGCTCGCACAAACGAACAGACGCGTGATCGAAGCAAGTCTGACAAATTTCAAGCTAGAGATCGGAACTAGAAATTCATTATATTGACGAGAATGGCTCGCACAATGGAAAAGACGCCAGATCGTTGCCAGTCTACGCAAGTTCCAAACTAGTGTCCGGAACTAGAAGTGCCTAATATTAAGGAGTAAAGCTCGCACAAACGAACAGACGCGTGATCGAAGCAAGTCTGACAAGTTTCAACCTAGAGTTCGGAACTAGAAATTCATTATATTGACGAAAATGGCTCGCAGAATGGAAAAGACGCCAGATCGTTGCCAGTCTACACAAGTTCCAAACTAGTGTCCGGAACTAGAAGTGCCTATATAAAGGAGAAAAGCTCGCACAAACGAACAGACGCGTGATCGAAGCAAGTCTCACAAGTTTCAAGCTAGAGTTCGGAACTAGAAATTCATTATATTGACGAAAATGGCTCGCAGAATGGAAAAGACGCCAGATCGTTGCCAGTCTACACCAGTTCCAAACTAGTGTCCGGAACTAGAAGTGCATAATATTAAGGAGAAAAGCTCGCACAAACGAACAGACGCGTGATCGAAGCAAGTCTGACAAGTTTCAAGCTAGAGTTCGGAACTAGAAATTCATTATATTGACGAGAATGGCTCGCACTACGGAAAAGACGCCAGATCGTTGCCAGTCTACACAAGTTCCAAACTAGTGTCCGGAACTAGAAGTGCCTAATATTAAGGAGAAAAAGCTCGCACAAACGAACAGACGCGTGATCGAAGCAAGTCTGACAAGTTTCAAGCTAGAGTTCGGAACTAGAAATTCATTATATTGACGAGAATGGCTCGCAGAATGGAAAAGACGCCAGATCGTTGCCAGTCTACACAAGTTTCAAACTAGTGTCCGGAACTAGAAGGGCCTAATATTAAGGAGAGAAGCTCGCACAAACGAACAGACGCGTGATCGAAGCAAGTCTGACAAGTTTCAAGCTAGAGTTCGGAACTAGAAATTCATTATATTGACGAAAATGGCTCGCAGAATGGAAAAGACGCCAGATCGTTGCCAGTCTACACAAGTTCCAAACTAGTGTCCGGAACTAGAAGTGCCTAATATTAAGGAGAAAAGCTCGCACAAACAAACAGACACGTGATCGAAGCAAGTCTGACAAGTTTGAAGCTAGAGTTCGGAACTAGAAATTCATTATATTGACGAGAATGGCTCGCAGAATGGAAAAGACGCCAGATCGTTGCCAGTCTACACAAGTTCCAAACTTGTGTCCGGAACTAGAAGGGCCTAATATTAAGGAGAGAAGCTTGCACAAACGAACAGACGCGTGATCAAAGCAAGTCTGACAAGTTTCAAGCTAGAGTTCGGAACTAGAAATTCATTATATTGACGAGAATGGCTCGCAGAATGGAAAAGACGCCAGATCGTTGCCAGTCTACACAAGTTTCAAACTAGTGTCCGGAACTAGAAGGGCCTAATATTAAGGAGAGAAGCTCGCACAAACGAACAGACGCGTGATCGAAGCAAGTCTGACAAGTTTCAAGCTAGAGTTCGGAACTAGAAATTCATTATATTGACGAAAATGGCTCGCAGAATGGAAAAGACGCCAGATCGTTGCCAGTCTACACAAGTTCCAAACTAGTGTCCGGAACTAGAAGTGCCTAATATTAAGGAGAAAAGCTCGCACAAACGAACAGACGCGTGATCGAAGCAAGTCTGACAAGTTTCAAGCTAGAGTTCGGAACTAGAAATTCATTATATTGACGAAAATGGCTCGCAGAATGGAAAAGACGGCAGATCGTTTCCAGTCTACACAAGTTCCAAACTAGTTTCCGGAACTAGAAGTGCCTAATATTAAGGAGAAAAGCTCGCACAAACGAACAGACGCGTGATCGAAGCAAGTCTGACAAGTTTCAAGCTAGAGTTCGGAACTAGAAATTCATTATATTGACGAGAATGGCTCGCACTACGGAAAAGATGCCAGATCGTTGCCAGTCTACACAAGTTCCAAACTAGTGTCCGGAACTAGAAGTGCCTAATATTAAGGAGAAAAGCTCGCACAAACGAACAGACGCGTGATCGAAGCAAGTCTGACAAGTTTCAAGCTAGAGTTCGGAACTAGAAATTCATTATATTGACGAGAATGGCTCGCACAATGGAAAAGACGCCAGATCGTTGCCAGTCTACGCAAGTTCCAAACTAGTGTCCGGAACTAGAAGTGCCTAATATTAAGGAGAAAAGCTCGCACAAACTAACAGACGCGTGATCGAAGCAAGTCTGACAAGTTTCAAGCTAGAGTTCGGAACTAGAAATTCATTATATTGACGAAAATGGCTCGCAGAATGGAAAAGACGCCAGATCATTGCCAGTCTACACAAGTTCCAAACTAGTGTCCGGAACTAGAAGTGCATAATATTAAGGAGAAAAGCTCGCACAAACGAACAGACGCGTGATCGAAGCAAGTCTGACAAGTTTCAAGCTAGAGTCGGAACTAGAAATTCATTATATTAACGAGAATGGCTCGCACAATGGAAAAGACGCCAGATCGTTGCCAGTCTACACAAGTTCCAAACTAGTGTCCGGAACTAGAAGGGCCTAATATTAAGGAGAGAAGCTCGCACAAACGAACAGACGCGTGATCGAAGCAAGTCTGACAAGTTTCAAGCTAGAGTTCGGAACTAGAAATTCATTATATTGACGAGAATGGCTCGCAGAATGGAAAAGACGCCAGATCGTAGCCAGTCTACACAAGTTCCAAACTAGCGTCCGGAACTAGAAGGGCCTAATATTAAGGAGAGAAGCTCGCACAAACGAACAGACGCGTGATCGAAGCAAGTCTGACAAGTTTCAAGCTAGAGTTCGGAACTAGAAATTCATTATATTGACGAAAATGGCTCGCATAATGGAAAAGACGCCAGATCGTTGCCCGTCTACACAAGTTCCAAACTAGTGTCCGGAACTAGAAGGGCCTAATATTAAGGAGAGAAGCTCGCACAAACGAACAGACGCGTGATCAAAGCAAGTCTGACAAGTTTCAAGCTAGAGTTCGGAACTAGAAATTCATTATATTGACGAGAATGGCTCGCAGAATGGAAAAGACGCCAGATCGTTGCCAGTCTACACAAGTTTCAAACTAGTGTCCGGAACTAGAAGTGCATAATATTAAGGAGTAAAGCTCGCACAAACGAACAGACGCGTGATCGAAGCAAGTCTGACAAGTTTCAAGCTACAGTTCGGAACTAGAAATTCATTATATTGACGAGAATGGCTCGCACTACGGAAAAGACGCCAGATCGTTGCCAGTCTACACAAGTTCCAAACTAGTGTCCGGAACTAGAAGTGCCTAATATTAAGGAGAAAAGCTCGCACAAACGAACACACGCGTGATCGAAGCAAGTCTGACAAGTTTCAAGCTAGAGTTCGGAACTAGAAATTCACTATATTGACGAAAATGGCTCGCGGAATGGAAAAGACGCCAGATCGTTGCCAGTCTACACAAGTTCCAAACTTGTGTCCGGAACTAGAAGGGCCTAATATTAAGGAGAGAAGCTCGCACAAACGAACAGACGCGTGATCAAAGCAAGTCTGACAAGTTTCAAGCTAGAGTTCGGAACTAGAAATTCATTATATTGACGAGAATGGCTCGCAGAATGGAAAAGACGCCAGATCGTTGCCAGTCTACACAAGTTTCAAACTAGTGTCCGGAACTAGAAGGGCCTAATATTAAGGAGAGAAGCTCGCACAAACGAACAGACGCGTGATCGAAGCAAGTCTGACAAGTTTCAAGCTAGAGTTCGGAACTAGAAATTCATTATATTGACGAAAATGGCTCGCAGAATGGAAAAGACGCCAGATCGTTGCCAGTCTACACAAGTTCCAAACTAGTGTCCGGAACTAGAAGTGCCTAATATTAAGGAGAAAAGCTCGCACAAACGAACAGACGCGTGATCGAAGGAAGTCTGACAAGTTTCAAGCTAGAGTTCGGAACTAGAAATTCATTATATTGACGAGAATGGCTCGCAGAATGGAAAAGACGCCAGATCGTTGCCAGTCTACACAAGTTCCAAACTAGTGTCCGGAACTAGAAGTGCATAATATTAAGGAGAAAAGCTCGCACAAACGAACAGACGCGTGATCGAAGCAAGTCTGACAAGTTTCAAGCTAGCGTCGGAACTAGAAATTCATTATATTGACGAGAATGGCTCGCACAATGGAAAAGACGCCAGATCGTTGCCAGTCTACACAAGTTCCAAACTAGTGTCCGGAACTAGAAGGGCCTAATATTAAGGAGAGAAGCTCGCACAAACGAACAGACGCGTGATCGAAGCAAGTCTGACAAGTTTCAAGCTAGAGTTCGGAACTAGAAATTCATTATATTGACGAGAATGGCTCGCAGAATGGAAAAGACGCCAGATCGTAGCCAGTCTACACAAGTTCCAAACTAGCGTCCGGAACTAGAAGGGCCTAATATTAAGGAGAGAAGCTCGCACAAACGAACAGACGCGTGATCGAAGCAAGTCTGACAAGTTTCAAGCTAGAGTTCGAAACTAGAAATTCATTATATTGACGAAAATGGCTCGCATAATGGAAAAGACGCCAGATCGTTGCCCGTCTACACAAGTTCCAAACTAGTGTCCGGAACTAGAAGGGCCTAATATTAAGGAGAGAAGCTCGCACAAACGAACAGACGCGTGATCAAAGCAAGTCTGACAAGTTTCAAGCTAGAGTTCGGAACTAGAAATTCATTATATTGACGAGAATGGCTCGCAGAATGGAAAAGACGCCAGATCGTTGCCAGTCTACACAAGTTTCAAACTAGTGTCCGGAACTAGAAGTGCATAATATTAAGGAGTAAAGCTCGCACAAACGAACAGACGCGTGATCGAAGCAAGTCTGACAAGTTTCAAGCTACAGTTCGGAACTAGAAATTCATTATATTGACGAGAATGGCTCGCACTACGGAAAAGACGCCAGATCGTTGCCAGTCTACACAAGTTCCAAACTAGTGTCCGGAACTAGAAGTGCCTAATATTAAGGAGAAAAGCTCGCACAAACGAACACACGCGTGATCGAAGCAAGTCTGACAAGTTTCAAGCTGGAGTTCGGAACTAGAAATTCACTATATTGACGAAAATGGCTCGCAGAATGGAAAAGACGCCAGATCGTTGCCAGTCTACACAAGTTCCAAACTTGTGTCCGGAACTAGAAGGGCCTAATATTAAGGAGAGAAGCTCGCACAAACGAACAGACGCGTGATCAAAGCAAGTCTGACAAGTTTCAAGCTAGAGTTCGGAACTAGAAATTCATTATATTGACGAGAATGGCTCGCAGAATGGAAAAGACGCCAGATCGTTGCCAGTCTACACAAGTTCCAAACTAGTGTCCGGAACTAGAAGTGCATAATATTAAGGAGAAAAGCTCGCACAAACGAACAGACGCGTGATCGAAGCAAGTCTGACAAATTTCAAGCTAGAGATCGGAACTAGAAATTCATTATATTGACGAGAATGGCTCGCACAATGGAAAAGACGCCAGATCGTTGCCAGTCTACGCAAGTTCCAAACTAGTGTCCGGAACTAGAAGTGCCTAATATTAAGGAGTAAAGCTCGCACAAACGAACAGACGCGTGATCGAAGCAAGTCTGACAAGTTTCAACCTAGAGTTCGGAACTAGAAATTCATTATATTGACGAAAATGGCTCGCAGAATGGAAAAGACGCCAGATCGTTGCCAGTCTACACAAGTTCCAAACTAGTGTCCGGAACTAGAAGTGCCTATATAAAGGAGAAAAGCTCGCACAAACGAACAGACGCGTGATCGAAGCAAGTCTCACAAGTTTCAAGCTAGAGTTCGGAACTAGAAATTCATTATATTGACGAAAATGGCTCGCAGAATGGAAAAGACGCCAGATCGTTGCCAGTCTACACCAGTTCCAAACTAGTGTCCGGAACTAGAAGTGCATAATATTAAGGAGAAAAGCTCGCACAAACGAACAGACGCGTGATCGAAGCAAGTCTGACAAGTTTCAAGCTAGAGTTCGGAACTAGAAATTCATTATATTGACGAGAATGGCTCGCACTACGGAAAAGACGCCAGATCGTTGCCAGTCTACACAAGTTCCAAACTAGTGTCCGGAACTAGAAGTGCCTAATATTAAGGAGAAAAGCTCGCACAAACGAACAGACGCGTGATCGAAGCAAGTCTGACAAGTTTCAAGCTAGAGTTCGGAACTAGAAATTCATTATATTGACGAGAATGGCTCGCAGAATGGAAAAGACGCCAGATCGTTGCCAGTCTACACAAGTTTCAAACTAGTGTCCGGAACTAGAAGGGCCTAATATTAAGGAGAGAAGCTCGCACAAACGAACAGACGCGTGATCGAAGCAAGTCTGACAAGTTTCAAGCTAGAGTTCGGAACTAGAAATTCATTATATTGACGAAAATGGCTCGCAGAATGGAAAAGACGCCAGATCGTTGCCAGTCTACACAAGTTCCAAACTAGTGTCCGGAACTAGAAGTGCCTAATATTAAGGAGAAAAGCTCGCACAAACAAACAGACACGTGATCGAAGCAAGTCTGACAAGTTTGAAGCTAGAGTTCGGAACTAGAAATTCATTATATTGACGAGAATGGCTCGCAGAATGGAAAAGACGCCAGATCGTTGCCAGTCTACACAAGTTCCAAACTTGTGTCCGGAACTAGAAGGGCCTAATATTAAGGAGAGAAGCTTGCACAAACGAACAGACGCGTGATCAAAGCAAGTCTGACAAGTTTCAAGCTAGAGTTCGGAACTAGAAATTCATTATATTGACGAGAATGGCTCGCAGAATGGAAAAGACGCCAGATCGTTGCCAGTCTACACAAGTTTCAAACTAGTGTCCGGAACTAGAAGGGCCTAATATTAAGGAGAGAAGCTCGCACAAACGAACAGACGCGTGATCGAAGCAAGTCTGACAAGTTTCAAGCTAGAGTTCGGAACTAGAAATTCATTATATTGACGAAAATGGCTCGCAGAATGGAAAAGACGCCAGATCGTTGCCAGTCTACACAAGTTCCAAACTAGTGTCCGGAACTAGAAGTGCCTAATATTAAGGAGAAAAGCTCGCACAAACGAACAGACGCGTGATCGAAGCAAGTCTGACAAGTTTCAAGCTAGAGTTCGGAACTAGAAATTCATTATATTGACGAAAATGGCTCGCAGAATGGAAAAGACGGCAGATCGTTTCCAGTCTACACAAGTTCCAAACTAGTTTCCGGAACTAGAAGTGCCTAATATTAAGGAGAAAAGCTCGCACAAACGAACAGACGCGTGATCGAAGCAAGTCTGACAAGTTTCAAGCTAGAGTTCGGAACTAGAAATTCATTATATTGACGAGAATGGCTCGCACTACGGAAAAGATGCCAGATCGTTGCCAGTCTACACAAGTTCCAAACTAGTGTCCGGAACTAGAAGTGCCTAATATTAAGGAGAAAAGCTCGCACAAACGAACAGACGCGTGATCGAAGCAAGTCTGACAAGTTTCAAGCTAGAGTTCGGAACTAGAAATTCATTATATTGACGAGAATGGCTCGCACAATGGAAAAGACGCCAGATCGTTGCCAGTCTACGCAAGTTCCAAACTAGTGTCCGGAACTAGAAGTGCCTAATATTAAGGAGAAAAGCTCGCACAAACTAACAGACGCGTGATCGAAGCAAGTCTGACAAGTTTCAAGCTAGAGTTCGGAACTAGAAATTCATTATATTGACGAAAATGGCTCGCAGAATGGAAAAGACGCCAGATCATTGCCAGTCTACACAAGTTCCAAACTAGTGTCCGGAACTAGAAGTGCATAATATTAAGGAGAAAAGCTCGCACAAACGAACAGACGCGTGATCGAAGCAAGTCTGACAAGTTTCAAGCTAGAGTCGGAACTAGAAATTCATTATATTAACGAGAATGGCTCGCACAATGGAAAAGACGCCAGATCGTTGCCAGTCTACACAAGTTCCAAACTAGTGTCCGGAACTAGAAGGGCCTAATATTAAGGAGAGAAGCTCGCACAAACGAACAGACGCGTGATCGAAGCAAGTCTGACAAGTTTCAAGCTAGAGTTCGGAACTAGAAATTCATTATATTGACGAGAATGGCTCGCAGAATGGAAAAGACGCCAGATCGTAGCCAGTCTACACAAGTTCCAAACTAGCGTCCGGAACTAGAAGGGCCTAATATTAAGGAGAGAAGCTCGCACAAACGAACAGACGCGTGATCGAAGCAAGTCTGACAAGTTTCAAGCTAGAGTTCGGAACTAGAAATTCATTATATTGACGAAAATGGCTCGCATAATGGAAAAGACGCCAGATCGTTGCCCGTCTACACAAGTTCCAAACTAGTGTCCGGAACTAGAAGGGCCTAATATTAAGGAGAGAAGCTCGCACAAACGAACAGACGCGTGATCAAAGCAAGTCTGACAAGTTTCAAGCTAGAGTTCGGAACTAGAAATTCATTATATTGACGAGAATGGCTCGCAGAATGGAAAAGACGCCAGATCGTTGCCAGTCTACACAAGTTTCAAACTAGTGTCCGGAACTAGAAGTGCATAATATTAAGGAGTAAAGCTCGCACAAACGAACAGACGCGTGATCGAAGCAAGTCTGACAAGTTTCAAGCTACAGTTCGGAACTAGAAATTCATTATATTGACGAGAATGGCTCGCACTACGGAAAAGACGCCAGATCGTTGCCAGTCTACACAAGTTCCAAACTAGTGTCCGGAACTAGAAGTGCCTAATATTAAGGAGAAAAGCTCGCACAAACGAACACACGCGTGATCGAAGCAAGTCTGACAAGTTTCAAGCTAGAGTTCGGAACTAGAAATTCACTATATTGACGAAAATGGCTCGCGGAATGGAAAAGACGCCAGATCGTTGCCAGTCTACACAAGTTCCAAACTTGTGTCCGGAACTAGAAGGGCCTAATATTAAGGAGAGAAGCTCGCACAAACGAACAGACGCGTGATCAAAGCAAGTCTGACAAGTTTCAAGCTAGAGTTCGGAACTAGAAATTCATTATATTGACGAGAATGGCTCGCAGAATGGAAAAGACGCCAGATCGTTGCCAGTCTACACAAGTTTCAAACTAGTGTCCGGAACTAGAAGGGCCTAATATTAAGGAGAGAAGCTCGCACAAACGAACAGACGCGTGATCGAAGCAAGTCTGACAAGTTTCAAGCTAGAGTTCGGAACTAGAAATTCATTATATTGACGAAAATGGCTCGCAGAATGGAAAAGACGCCAGATCGTTGCCAGTCTACACAAGTTCCAAACTAGTGTCCGGAACTAGAAGTGCCTAATATTAAGGAGAAAAGCTCGCACAAACGAACAGACGCGTGATCGAAGGAAGTCTGACAAGTTTCAAGCTAGAGTTCGGAACTAGAAATTCATTATATTGACGAGAATGGCTCGCAGAATGGAAAAGACGCCAGATCGTTGCCAGTCTACACAAGTTCCAAACTAGTGTCCGGAACTAGAAGTGCATAATATTAAGGAGAAAAGCTCGCACAAACGAACAGACGCGTGATCGAAGCAAGTCTGACAAATTTCAAGCTAGAGATCGGAACTAGAAATTCATTATATTGACGAGAATGGCTCGCACAATGGAAAAGACGCCAGATCGTTGCCAGTCTACGCAAGTTCCAAACTAGTGTCCGGAACTAGAAGTGCCTAATATTAAGGAGTAAAGCTCGCACAAACGAACAGACGCGTGATCGAAGCAAGTCTGACAAGTTTCAACCTAGAGTTCGGAACTAGAAATTCATTATATTGACGAAAATGGCTCGCAGAATGGAAAAGACGCCAGATAGTTGCCAGTCTACACAAGTTCCAAACTAGTGTCCGGAACTAGAAGTGCCTATATAAAGGAGAAAAGCTCGCACAAACGAACAGACGCGTGATCGAAGCAAGTCTCACAAGTTTCAAGCTAGAGTTCGGAACTAGAAATTCATTATATTGACGAAAATGGCTCGCAGAATGGAAAAGACGCCAGATCGTTGCCAGTCTACACCAGTTCCAAACTAGTGTCCGGAACTAGAAGTGCATAATATTAAGGAGAAAAGCTCGCACAAACGAACAGACGCGTGATCGAAGCAAGTCTGACAAGTTTCAAGCTAGAGTTCGGAACTAGAAATTCATTATATTGACGAGAATGGCTCGCACTACGGAAAAGACGCCAGATCGTTGCCAGTCTACACAAGTTCCAAACTAGTGTCCGGAACTAGAAGTGCCTAATATTAAGAAGAAAAGCTCGCACAAACGAACAGACGCGTGATCGAAGCAAGTCTGACAAGTTTCAAGCTAGAGTTCGGAACTAGAAATTCATTATATTGACGAGAATGGCTCGCAGAATGGAAAAGACGCCAGATCGTTGCCAGTCTACACAAGTTTCAAACTAGTGTCCGGAACTAGAAGGGCCTAATATTAAGGAGAGAAGCTCGCACAAACGAACAGACGCGTGATCGAAGCAAGTCTGACAAGTTTCAAGCTAGAGTTCGGAACTAGAAATTCATTATATTGACGAAAATGGCTCGCAGAATGGAAAAGACGCCAGATCGTTGCCAGTCTACACAAGTTCCAAACTAGTGTCCGGAACTAGAAGTGCCTAATATTAAGGAGAAACGCTCGCACAAACGAACAGACACGTGATCGAAGCAAGTCTGACAAGTTTCAAGCTAGAGTTCGGAACTAGAAATTCATTATATTGACGAGAATGGCTCGCAGAATGGAAAAGACGCCAGATCGTTGCCAGTCTACACAAGTTCCAAACTTGTGTCCGGAACTAGAAGGGCCTAATATTAAGGAGAGAAGCTTGCACAAACGAACAGACGCGTGATCAAAGCAAGTCTGACAAGTTTCAAGCTAGAGTTCGGAACTAGAAATTCATTATATTGACGAGAATGGCTCGCAGAATGGAAAAGACGCCAGATCGTTGCCAGTCTACACAAGTTTCAAACTAGTGTCCGGAACTAGAAGGGCCTAATATTAAGGAGAGAAGCTCGCACAAACGAACAGACGCGTGATCGAAGCAAGTCTGACAAGTTTCAAGCTAGAGTTCGGAACTAGAAATTCATTATATTGACGAAAATGGCTCGCAGAATGGAAAAGACGCCAGATCGTTGCCAGTCTACACAAGTTCCAAACTAGTGTCCGGAACTAGATGTGCCTAATATTAAGGAGAAAAGCTCGCACAAACGAACAGACGCGTGATCGAAGCAAGTCTGACAAGTTTCAAGCTAGAGTTCGGAACTAGAAATTCATTATATTGACGAAAATGGCTCGCAGAATGGAAAAGACGCCAGATTGTTGCCAGTCTACACAACTTCCAAACCAGTGTCCGGAACTAGAAGGGCCTAATATTAAGGAGAGAAGCTCGCACAAACGAGCAGACGCGTGATCGAAGCAAGTCTGACAAGTTTCAAGCTAGAGTTCGGAACTAGAAATTCATTATATTGACAAAATGGCTCGCAGAATGGAAAAGACGCCAGATTGCTGCCAGTCTACACAAGTTCCAAACTAGTGTCTGGAACCAGAAGGGCCTAATATTAAGGAGAGAAGCTCACACAAACGAACAGACGCGTGATCGAAGCAAGTCTAACAAGTTTCAAGCTAGAGTTCGGAACTAGAAATTCATTATATTGACGAAAATGACTCGCAGAATGGAAAAGACGCCAGATCGCTGCCAGTCTACGCAAGTTCCAAACTAGTGTCCGGAACTAGAAGTGCATAATGTAAGAAAAAAAGCTCGCACAAACGAACAGACGCGTGATCGAAGCAAGTCTGACAAGTTTCAAAGCTAGAGTTCGGAACTAGAAATTCATTATATTGACGAAAATGGCTCGCAGAATGGAAAAGACGCCAGATTGTTGCCAGTCTACACAAGTTCCAAACCATTGTCCGGAGCTAGAAGGGCCTAATATTAAGGAGAGAAGCTCGCACAAACGAACAGACGCGTGATCGAAGCAAGTCTGACAAGTTTCAAGCTCGAGTTCGGAACTAGAAATTCATTATATTGACGAAAATGGCTCGCATAATGGAAAAGACGCCAGATCGTTGCCCGTCTACACAAGTTCCAAACTAGCGTCATGAACTAGAAGGGCCTGATATTAGGGAGAGAAGCTCGCACAAACGAACAGACGCGTGATCGAAGCAAGTCTGACAAGTTTCAAGATACAGTTCGGAACTAGAAATTCATTATATTGACGAAAATGGCTCGCACAATGGAAAAGACGGCAGATCGTTGCCAGTCTACACAAGTTCCAAACTAGTTTCCGGAACTAGAAGTGCCTAATATTAAGGAGAAAAGCTCGCACAAACGAACAGACGCGTGATCGAAGCAAGTCTGACAAGTTTCAAGGTAGAGTTCGGAACTAGAAATTCATTATATTGACGAAAATGGCTCGCAGAATGGAAAAGACGCCAGATTGTTGCCAGTCTACACAAGTTCCAAACCAGTGTCCGGAACTAGAAGGGCCTAATATTAAGGAGAGAAGCTCGCACAAACGAACAGACGAGTGATCGAAGCAAGTCTGACAAGTTTCAAGCTAGAGTTCGGAACTAGAAATTCATTATATTGACAAAATGGCTCGCATAATGGAAAAGACGCCAGATTGCTGCCAGTCTACACAAGTTCCAAACTAGTGTCCGGAACTAGAAGGGCCTAATATTAAGGAGAGAAGCTCACACAAACGAACAGACGCGTGATCGAAGCAAGTCTAACAAGTTTCAAGCTAGAGTTCGGAACTAGAAATTCATTATATTGACGAAAATGGCTCGCAGAATGGAAAAGACGCCAGATCGCTGCCAGTCTACGCAAGTTCCAAACTAGTGTCCGGAACTAGAAGTGCATAATGTAAGAAAAAAAGCTCGCACAAACGAACAGACGCGTGATCGAAGCAAGTCTGACAAGTTTCAAAGCTAGAGTTCGGAACTAGAAATTCATTATATTGACGAAAATGGCTTGCAGAATGGAAAAGACGCCAGATTGTTGCCAGTCTACACAAGTTCCAAACCATTGTCCGGAGCTAGAAGAGCCTAATATTAAGGAGAGAAGCTCGCACAAACGAACAGACGCGTGATCGAAGCAAGTCTGACAAGTTTCAAGCTAGAGTTCGGAACAAGAAATTCATTATATTGACGAAAATGGCTCGCAGAATGGAAAAGACGCCAGGTCGTTGCCAGTCTACACAAGTTCCTAACTAGTGTCCGGAACTAGAAGTGCCTAATATTAAGGAGAGAAGCTCGCACAAACGAACAGACGCGTGATCGAAGCAAGTCTGACAAGTTTCAAGATACAGTTCGGAACTAGAAATTCATTATATTGACGAAAATGGCTCGCACAATGGAAAAGACGGCAGATCGTTTCCAGTCTACACAAGTTCCAAACTAGTTTCCGGAACTAGAAGTGCCTAATATTAAGGAGAAAAGCTCGCACAAACGAACAGACGCGTGATCGAAGCAAGTCTCAGAAGTTTCAAGCTAGAGTTCGGAACTAGAAATTCATTATATTGACGAGAATGGCTCGCAGAATGGAAAAGACGCCAGATCGTTGCCAGTCTGCACAAGTTTCAAACTAGTGTCCGGAACTAGAAGTGCATAATATTAAGGAGAAAAGCTCGCACAAACGAACAGACGCGTGATCGAAGCAAGTCTGACAAATTTCAAGCTAGAGATCGGAACTAGAAATTCATTATATTGACGAGAATGGCTCGCACAATGGAAAAGACGCCAGATCGTTGCCAGTCTACGCAAGTTCCAAACTAGTGTCCGGAACTAGAAGTGCCTAATATTAGGGAGAAAAGCTCGCACAAACGAACAGACGCGTGATCGAAGCAAGTCTGACAAGTTTCAAGCTAGAGTTCGGAACTAGAAATTCATTATATTGACGAAAATGGCTCGCAGAATGGAAAAGACGCCAGATCGTTGCCAGTCTACACAAGTTCCAAACTAGTGTCCGGAACTAGAAGTGCATAATATTAAGGAGAGAAGCTCGCACAAACGAACAGACGCGTGATCGAAGCAAGTCTGACAAGTTTCAAGCTAGAGTTCGGAACTAGAAATTCATTATATTGACGAGAATGGCTCGCACAATGGAAAAGACGCCAGATCGTTGCCAGTCTACACAAGTTCCAAACTAGTGTCCGGAACTAGAAGGGCCTAATATTAAGGAGAGAAGCTCGCACAAACGAACAGACGCGTGATCGAAGCAAGTCTGACAAGTTTCAAGCTAGAGTTCGGAACTAGAAATTCATTATATTGACGAGAATGGCTCGCAGAATGGAAAAGACGCCAGATCGTTGCCAGTCTACACAAGTTCCAAACTAGCGTCCGGAACTAGAAGGGCCTAATATTAAGGAGAGAAGCTCGCACAAACGAACAGACGCGTGATCGAAGCAAGTCTGACAAGTTTCAAGCTAGAGTTCGGAACTAGAAATTCATTATATTGACGAAAATGGCTCGCATAATGGAAAAGACGCCAGACCGTTGCCCGTCTACACAAGTTCCAAACTAGTGTCCGGAACTAGAAGGGCCTAATATTAAGGAGAGAAGCTCGCACAAACGAACAGACGCGTGATCGAAGCAAGTCTGACAAGTTTCAAGCTAGAGTTCGGAACTAGAAATTCATTATATTGACGAAAATGGCTCGCAGAATGGAAAAGACGCCAGATCGTTGCCAGTCTACACAAGTTCCAAACTAGAGTCCGGAACTAGAAGTGCCTAATATTAAGAAGAGAAGCTCGCACAAACGAACAGACGCGTGATCGAAGCAAGTCTGACAAGTTTCAAGCTACAGTTCGGAACTAGAAATTCATTATATTGACGAAAATGGCTCGCACAATGGAAAAGACGCCAGATCGTTGCCAGTCTACACAAGTTCCAAACTAGTTTCCGGAGCTAGAAGTGCCTAATATAAAGGAGAAAAGCTCGCACAAACGAACAGACGCGTGATCGAAGCAAGTCTCACAAGATTCAAGCTAGAGTTCGGAACTAGAAATTCATTATATTGACGAAAATGGCTCGCAGAATGGAAAAGACGCCAGATCGTTGCCAGACTACACAAGTTCCAAACTAGTGTCCGGAACTAGAAGTGCATAATATTAAGGAGAAAAGCTCGCACAAACGAACAGACGCGTGATCGAAGCAAGTCTGACAAGTTTCAAGCTAGAGTTCGGAACTAGAAATTCATTATATTGACGAGAATGGCTCGCACTACGGAAAAGACGCCAGATCGTTGCCAGTCTACACAAGTTCCAAACTAGTGTCCGGAACTAGAAGTGCCTAATATTAAGGAGAAAAGCTCGCACAAAAGAACAGACGCGTGATCGAAGCAAGTCTGACAAGTTTCAAGCTAGAGTTCGGAACTAGAAATTCACTATATTGACGAAAATGGCTCGCAGAATGGAAAAGACGCCAGATCGTTGCCAGTCTACACAAGTTCCAAACTTGTGTCCGGAACTAGAAGGGCCTAATATTAAGGAGAGAAGCTCGCACAAACGAACAGACGCGTGATCAAAGCAAGTCTGACAAGTTTCAAGCTAGAGTTCGGAACTAGAAATTCATTATATTGACGAGAATGGCTCGCAGAATGGAAAAGACGCCAGATCGTTGCCAGTCTACACAAGTTTCAAACTAGTGTCCGGAACTAGAAGGGCCTAATATTAAGGAGAGAAGCTCGCACAAACCAACAGACGCGTGATCGAAGCAAGTCTGACAAGTTTCAAGCTAGAGTTCGGAACTAGAAATTCATTATATTGACGAAAATGGCTCGCAGAATGGAAAAGACGCCAGATCGTTGCCAGTCTACACAAGTTCCAAACTAGTGTCCGGAACTAGAAGTGCCTAATATAAAGGAGAAAAGCTCGCACAAACGAACAGACGCGTGATCAAAGCAAGTCTGACAAGTTTCAAGCTAGAGTTCGGAACTAGAAATTCATTATATTGACGAGAATGGCTCGCAGAATGGAAAAGACGCCAGATCGTTGCCAGTCTACACAAGTTTCAAACTAGTGTCCGGAACTAGAAGGGCCTAATATTAAGGAGAGAAGCTCGCACAAACCAACAGACGCGTGATCGAAGCAAGTCTGACAAGTTTCAAGCTAGAGTTCGGAACTAGAAATTCATTATATTGACGAAAATGGCTCGCAGAATGGAAAAGACGCCAGATCGTTGCCAGTCTACACAAGTTCCAAACTTGTGTCCGGAACTAGAAGGGCCTAATATTAAGGAGAGAAGCTCGCACAAACGAACAGACGCGTGATCAAAGCAAGTCTGACAAGTTTCAAGCTAGAGTTCGGAACTAGAAATTCATTATATTGACGAGAATGGCTCGCAGAATGGAAAAGACGCCAGATCGTTGCCAGTCTACACAAGTTTCAAACTAGTGTCCGGAACTAGAAGGGCCTAATATTAAGGAGAGAAGCTCGCACAAACCAACAGACGCGTGATCGAAGCAAGTCTGACAAGTTTCAAGCTAGAGTTCGGAACTAGAAATTCATTATATTGACGAAAATGGCTCGCAGAATGGAAAAGACGCCAGATCGTTGCCAGTCTACACAAGTTCCAAACTAGTGTCCGGAACTAGAAGTGCCTAATATAAAGGAGAAAAGCTCGCACAAACGAACAGACGCGTGATCGAAGCAAGTCTCACAGGTTTCAAGCTAGAGTTCGGAACTAGAAATTCATTATATTGACGAAAATGGCTCGCAGAATGGAAAAGACGCCAGATCGTTGCCAGTCTACACAAGTTCCAAACTAGTGTCCGGAACTAGAAGTGCATAATATTAAGGAGAAAAGCTCGCACAAACGAACAGACGCGTGATCGAAGCAAGTCTGACAAGTTTCAAGCTAGAGTTCGGAACTAGAAATTCATTATATTGACGAGAATGGCTCGCACTACGGAAAAGACGCCAGATCGTTGCCAGTCTACACAAGTTCCAAACTAGTGTCCGGAACTAGAAGTGCCTAATATTAAGGAGAAAAGCTCGCACAAACGAACAGACGCGTGATCGAAGCAAGTCTGACAAGTTTCAAGCTAGAGTTCGGAACTAGAAATTCATTATATTGACGAAAATGGCTCGCAGAATGGAAAAGACGCCAGATCGTTGCCAGTCTACACAAGTTCCAAACTTGTGTCCGGAACTAGAAGGGCCTAATATTAAGGAGAGAAGCTCGCGCAAACGAACAGACGCGTGATCAAAGCAAGTCTGACAAGTTTCAAGCTAGAGTTCGGAACTAGAAATTCATTATATTGACGAGAATGGCTCGCACAATGGAAAAGACGCCAGATCATTGCCAGTCTACGCAAGTTCCAAACTAGTGTCCGGAACTAGAAGTGCCTAATATTAAGGAGAAAAGCTCGCACAAACGAACAGACGCGTGATCGAAGCAAGTCTGACAAGTTTCAAGCTAGAGTTCGGAACTAGAAATTCATTATATTGACGAAAATGGCTCGCAGAATGGAAAAGACGCCAGATCGTTGCCAGTCTACACAAGTTCCAAACTAGTGTCCGGAACTAGAAGTGCATAATATTAAGGAGAAAAGCTCGCACAAACGAACAGACGCGTGATCGAAGCAAGTCTGACAAGTTTCAAGCTAGAGTTCGGAACTAGAAATTCATTATATTGACGAGAATGGCTCGCACAATGGAAAAGACGCCAGATCGTTGCCAGTCTACACAAGTTCCAAACTAGTGTCCGGAACTAGAAGGGCCTAATATTAAGAAGAGAAGCTCGCACAAACGAACAGACGCGTGATCGAAGCAAGTCTGACAAGTTTCAAGCTAGAGTTCGGAACTAGAAATTCATTATATTGACGAGAATGGCTCGCAGAATGGAAAAGACGCCAGATCGTTGCCAGTCTACACAAGTTCCAAACTAGCGTCCGGAACTAGAAGGGCCTAATATTAAGGTCAGAAGCTCGCACAAACGAACAGACGCGTGATCGAAGCAAGTCTGACAAGTTTCAAGCTAGAGTTCGGAACTAGAAATTCATTATATTGACGAGAATGGCTCGCAGAATGGAAAGGACGCCAGATCGTTGCCAGTGTACACAAGTTCCAAACTAGCGTCCGGAACTATAAGGGCCTAATATTAAGGAGAGAAGCTCGCACAAACGAACAGACGCGTGATCGAAGCAAGTCTGACAAGTTTCAAGCTAGAGTTCGGAACTAGAAATTCATTATATTGACGAAAATGGCTCACATAATGGAAAAGATGCCAGATCGTTGCCCGTCTACACAAGTTCCAAACTAGCGTCCGGAACTAGAAGGGCCTGATATTAAGGAGAGAAGCTCGCACAAACGAACAGATGCGTGATCGAAGCAAGTCTGACAAGTTTCAAGGTAGAGTTCGGAACTAGAAATTCATTATATTGACGAAAATGGCTCGCAGAATGGAAAAGACGCCAGATTGTTGCCAGTCTACACAAGTTCCAAACCAGTGTCCGGAACTAGAAGGGCCTAATATTAAGGAGAGAAGCTCGCACAAAAGAACAGACGCGTGATCGAAGCAAGTCTGACAAGTTTCAAGCTAGAGTTCGGAACTAGAAATTCATTATATTGACAAAATGGCTCGCAGAATGGAAAAGACGCCAGATTGCTGCCAGTCTACACAAGTTCCAAACTAGTGTCCGGAACTAGAAGTGCATAATGTAAGAAAAAAAAGCTCGCACAAACGAACAGACGCGTGATCGAAGCAAGTCTGACAAGTTTCAAAGCTAGAGTTCGGAACTAGAAATTCATTATATTGACGAAAATGGCTCGCAGAATGGAAAAGACGCCAGATTGTTGCCAGTCTACACAAGTTCCAAACCAGTGTCCGGAACTAGAAGAGCCTAATATTAAGGAGAGAAGCTCGCACAAACGAACAGACGCGTGATCGAAGCAAGTCTGACAAGTTTCAAGCTAGAGTTCGGAACTAGAAATTCATTATATTGACGAAAATGGCTCGCAGAATGGAAAAGACGCCAGATCGCTGCCAGTCTACGCAAGTTCCAAACTAGTGTCCGGAACTAGAAGTGCATAATGTAAGAAAAAAAGCTCGCACAAACGAACAGACGCGTGATCGAAGCAAGTCTGACAAGTTTCAAAGCTAGAGTTCGGAACTAGAAATTCATTATATTGACGAAAATGGCTCGCAGAATGGAAAAGACGCCAGATTGTTGCCAGTCTACACAAGTTCCAAACCAGTGTCCGGAGCTAGAAGGGCCTAATATTAAGGAGAGAAGCTCGCACAAACGAACAGACGCGTGATCGAAGCAAGTCTGACAAGTTTCAAGCTAGAGTTCGGAACAAGAAATTCATTATATTGACGAAAATGGCTCGCAGAATGGAAAAGACGCCAGATTGTTGCCAGTCTAAACAAGTTCCAAACTAGTGTCCGGAACTAGAAGGGCCTAATATTAAGGAGAGAAGCTCGCACAAACGAACAGACGCGGGATCGAAGCAAGTCTGACAAGTTTCAAGCTAGAGTTCGGAACTAGAAATTCATTATATTGACGAAAATGGCTCGCAGAATGGAAAAGACGCCAGATCGTTGCCAGTCTACACAAGTTCCAAACTAGTGTCCGGAACTAGAAGTGCCTAATATTAAGGAGAGAAGCTCGCACAAACGAACAGACGCGTGATCGAATCAAGTCTGACAAGTTTCAAGCTACAGTTCGGAACTAGAAATTCATTATATTGACGAAAATGGCTCGCACAATGGAAAAGACGGCAGATCGTTGCCAGTCTACACAAGTTCCAAACTAGTTTCCGGAACTAGAAGTGCCTAATATTAAGGAGAAAAGCTCACACAAACGAACAGACGCGTGATCGAAGCAAGTCTCACAAGTTTCAAGCTAGAGTTCGGAACTAGAAATTCATTATATTGACGAGAATGGCTCGCAAAATGGAAAAGACGCCAGATCGTTGCCTGTCTACACAAGTTCCAAACTAGTGTCCGGAACTAGAAGTGCATAATATTAAGGAGAAAAGCTCGCACAAACGAACAGACGCGTGATCGAAGCAAGTCTGACAAATTTCAAGCTAGAGATCGGAACTAGAAATTCATTATGTTGACGAGAATGGCTCGCACAATGGAAAAGACGCCAGATCGTTGCCAGTCTACGCAAGTTCCAAACTAGTGTCCGGAACTAGAAGTGCCTAACATTAAGGAGAAAAGCTCGCACAAACGAACAGACGCGTGATCGAAGCAAGTCTGACAAGTTTCAAGCTAGAGTTCGGAACTAGAAATTCATTATATTGACGAAAATGGCTCGCAGAATGGAAAAGACGCCAGATCGTTGCCAGTCTACACAAGTTCCAAACTAGTGTCCGGAACTAGAAGTGCATAATATTAAGGAGAAAAGCTCGCACAAACGAACAGACGCGTGATCGAAGCAAGTCTGACAAGTTTCAAGCTAGAGTTCGGAACTAGAAATTCATTATATTGACGAGAATGGCTCGCAGAATGGAAAAGACGCCAGATCGTTGCCAGTCTACACAAGTTCCAAACTAGCGTCCGGAACTAGAAGGGCCTAATATTAAGGAGAGAAGCTCGTACAAACGAACAGACGCGTGATCGAAGCAAGTCTGATAAGTTTCAAGCTAGAGTTCGGAACTAGAAATTCATTATATTGACGAGAATGGCTCGCAGAATGGAAAGGACGCCAGATCGTTGCCAGTCTACACAAGTTCCAAACTAGCGTCCGGAACTAGAAGGGCCTAATATTAAGGAGAGAAGCTCGCACAAACGAACAGACGCGTGATCGAAGCAAGTCTGACAAGTTTCAAGCTAGAGTTCGGAACTAGAAATTCATTATATTGACGAAAATGGCTCGCACAATCGAAAAGACGCCAGATCGTTGCCCGTCTACACAAGTTCCAAACTAGCGTCCGGAACTAGAAGGGCCTGATATTAAGGAGAGAAGCTCGCACAAACGAACAGACGCGTGATCGAAGCAAGTCTGACAGGTTTCAAAGCTAGAGTTCGGAACTAGAAATTCATTATATTGACGAAAATGGCTCGCAGAATGGAAAAGACGCCAGATTGTTGCCAGTCTACACAAGTTCCAAACCAGTGTCCGGAACTAGAAGGGCCTAATATTAAGGAGAGAAGCTCGCACAAACGAACAGACGCGTGATCGAAGCAAGTCTGACAAGTTTCAAGCTAGAGTTCGGAACTAGAAATTCATTATATTGACGAAAATGGCTCGCAGAATGGAAAAGACGCCAGATCGCTGCCAGTCTACGCAAGTTCCAAACTAGTGTCCGGAACTAGAAGTGCATAATGTAAGAAAAAAAGCTCGCACAAACGAACAGACGCGTGATTGAAGCAAGTCTGACAAGTTTCAAAGCTAGAGTTCGGAACTAGAAATTCATTATATTGACGAAAATGGCTCGCAGAATGGAAAAGACGCCAGATTGTTGCCAGTCTACACAAGTTCCAAACCAGTGTCCGGAGCTAGAAGGGCCTAATATTAAGGAGAGAAGCTCGCACAAACGAACAGACGCGTGATCGAAGCAAGTCTGACAAGTTTCAAGCTAGAGTTCGGAACAAGAAATTCATTATATTGACGAAAATGGCTCGCAGAATGGAAAAGACGCCAGATTGTTGCCAGTCTACACAAGTTCCAAACTAGTGTCCGGAACTAGAAGGGCCTAATATTAAGGAGAGAAGCTCGCACAAACGAACAGACGCGTGATCGAAGCAAGTCTGACAAGTTTCAAGCTAGAGTTCGGAACTAGAAATTCATTATATTGACGAAAATGACTCGCAGAATGGAAAAGACGCCAGATCGTTGCCAGTCTACACAAGTTCCAAACTAGTGTCCGGAACTAGAAGTGCCTAATATTAAGGAGAGAAGCTCGCACAAACGAACAGACGCGTGATCGAAGCAAGTCTGACAAGTTTCAAGCTACAGTTCGGAACTAGAAATTCATTATATTGACGAAAATGGCTCGCACAATGGAAAAGACGGCAGATTGTTGCCAGTCTACACAAGTTCCAAACTAGTTTCCGGAACTAGAAGTGCCTAATATTAAGGAGAAAAGCTCGCACAAACGAACAGACGCGGGATCGAAGCAAGTCTCACAAGTTTCAAGCTAGAGTTCGGAACTAGAAATTCATTATATTGACGAAAATGGCTCGCAGAATGGAAAAGACGCCAGATCGTTGCCAGTCTTTACAAGTTCCAAACTAGTGTCCGGAACTAGAAGTGCATAATATTAAGGAGAAAAGCTCGCACAAACGAACAGACGCGTGATCGAAGCAAGTCTGACAAGTTTCAAGCTAGAGTTCGGAACTAGAAATTCATTATATTGACGAGAATGGCTCGCACTACGGAAAAGACGCCAGATCGTTGCAGTCTACACAAGTTCCAAACTAGTGTCCGGAACTAGAAGTGCCTATATTAAGGAGAAAAGCTCGCACAAACGAACAGACGCGTGATCGAAGCAAGTCTGACAAGTTTCAAGCTAGAGTTCGGAACTAGAAATTCATTATATTGACGAAAATGGCTCGCAGAATGGAAAAGACGCCAGATCGTTGCCAGTCTACACAAGTTCCAAACTTGTGTCCGGAACTAGAAGGGCCTAATATTAAGGAGAGAAGCTCGCACAAACGAACAGACGCGTGATCAAAGCAAGTCTGACAAGTTTCAAGCTAGAGTTCGGAACTAGAAATTCATTATATTGACGTGAATGGCTCGCAGAATGGAAAAGACGCCAGATCGTTGCCAGTCTACACAAGTTTCAAACTAGTGTCCGGAACTAGAAGTGCCTAATATAAAGGAGAAAAGCTCGCACAAACGAACAGACGCGTGATCGAAGCAAGTCTCACAAGTTTCAAGCTAGAGTTCGGAACTAGAAATTCATTATATTGACGAAAATGGCTCGCAGAATGGAAAAGACGCCAGATCGTTGCCAGTCTACACAAGTTCCAAACTAGTGTCCGGAACTAGAAGTGCATAATATTAAGGAGAAAAGCTCGCACAAACGAACAGACGCGTGATCGAAGCAAGTCTGACAAGTTTCAAGCTAGAGTTCGGAACTAGAAATTCATTATATTGACGAGAATGGCTCGCACTACGGAAAAGACGCCAGATCGTTGCCAGTCTACACAAGTTCCAAACTAGTGTCCGGAACTAGAAGTGCCTAATATTAAGGAGAAAAGCTCGCACAAACGAACAGACGCGTGATCGAAGCAAGTCTGACAAGTTTCAAGCTAGAGTTCGGAACTAGAAATTCATTATATTGACGAGAATGGCTCGCAGAATGGAAAAGACGCCAGATCGTTGCCAGTCTACACAAGTTTCAAACTAGTGTCCGGAACTAGAAGGGCCTAATATTAAGGAGAGAAGCTCGCACAAACGAACAGACGCGTGATCGAAGCAAGTCTGACAAGTTTCAAGCTAGAGTTCGGAACTAGAAATTCATTATATTGACGAGAATGGCTCGCAGAATGGAAAAGACGCCAGATCGTTGCCAGTCTACACAAGTTCCAAACTAGTGTCCGGAACTAGAAGTGCCTAATATTAAGGAGAAAAGCTCGCACAAACGAACAGACGCGTGATCGAAGCAAGTCTGACAAGTTTCAAGCTAGAGTTCGGAACTAGAAATTCATTATATTGACGAGAATGGCTCGCAGAATGGAAAAGACGCCAGATCGTTGCCAGTCTACACAAGTTCTAAACTAGTGTCCGGAACTAGAAGTGCCTAATATTAAGGAGAGAAGCTCGCACAAACCAACAGACGCCTTATCGAAGCAAGTCTGACAAGTTTCAAGCTACAGTTCGGAACTAGAAATTCATTATATTGACGAAAATGGCTCGCACAATGGAAAAGACGGCAGATCGTTGCCAGTCTACACAAGTTCCAAACTAGTTTCCGGAACTAGAAATATTAAGGAGAAAAGCTCGCACAAACGAACAGACGCGTGATCGAAGCAAGTCTCACAAGTTTCAAGCTAGAGTTCGGAACTAGAAATTCATTATATTGACGAGAATGGCTCGCACAATGGAAAAGACGCCAGATCGTTGCCAGTCTACGCAAGTTCCAAACTAGTGTCCGGAACTAGAAGTGCCTAATATTAAGGAGAAAAGCTCGCACAAACGAACAGACGCGTGATCGAAGCAAGTCTGACAAGTTTCAAGCTAGAGTTCGGAACTAGAAATTCATTATATTGACGAAAATGGCTCGCAGAATGGAAAAGACGCCAGATCGTTGCCAGTCTACACAAGTTCCAAACTAGTGTCCGGAACTAGAAGTGCATAATATTAAGGAGAAAAGCTCGCACAAACGAACAGACGCGTGATCGAAGCAAGTCTGACAAGTTTCAAGCTAGAGTTCGGAACTAGAAATTCATTATATTGACGAGAATGGCTCGCACAATGGAAAAGACGCCAGATCGTTGCCAGTCTACACAAGTTCCAAACTAGTGTCCGGAACTAGAAGGGCCTAATATTAAGGAGAGAAGCTCGCACAAACGAACAGACGCGTGATCGAAGCAAGTCTGACAAGTTTCAAGCTAGAGTTCGGAACTAGAAATTCATTATATTGACGAGAATGGCTCGCAGAATGGAAAAGACGCCAGATCGTTGCCAGTCTACACAAGTTCAAAACTAGCGTCCGGAACTAGAAGGGCCTGATATTAAGGAGAGAAGCTCGCACAAACGAACAGACGCGTGATCGAAGCAAGTCTGACAAGTTTCAAGCTAGAGTTCGGAACTAGAAATTCATTATATTGACAAAATGGCTCGCAGAATGGGAAAGACGCCAGATTTCTGCCAGTCTACACAAGTTCCAAACTAGTGTCCGGAACTAGAAGTGCATAATGTAAGAAAAAAAGCTCGCACAAACGAACAGACGCGTGATCGAAGCAAGTCTGACAAGTTTCAAAGCTAGAGTTCGGAACTAGAAATTCATTATATTGACGAAAATGGCTCGCAGAATGGAAAAGACGCCAGATTGTTGCCAGTCTACACAAGTTCCAAACCAGTGTCCGGAACTAGAAGGGCCTAATATTAAGGAGAGAAGCTCGCACAAACGAACAGACGCGTGATCGAAGCAAGTCTGACAAGTTTCAAGCTAGAGTTCGGAACTAGAAATTCATTATATTGACGAAAATGGCTCGCAGAATGGAAAAGACGCCAGATCGCTGCTAGTCTACGCAAGTTCCAAACTAGTGTCCGGAACTAGAAGTGCATAATGTAAGAAAAAAAGCTCGCACAAACGAACAGACGCGTGATCGAAGCAAGTCTGACAAGTTTCAAAGCTAGAGTTCGGAACTAGAAATTCATTATATTGACGAAAATGGCTCGCAGAATGGAAAAGACGCCAGATTGTTGCCAGTCTACACAAGTTCCAAACCAGTGTCCGGAGCTAGAAGGGCCTAATATTAAGGAGAGAAGCTCGCACAAACGAACAGACGCGTGATCGAAGCAAGTCTGACAAGTTTCAAGCTAGAGTTCGGAACAAGAAATTCATTATATTGACGAAAATGGCTCGCAGAATGGAAAAGACGCCAGATTGTTGCCAGTCTACACAAGTTCCAAACTAGTGTCCGGAACTAGAAGGGCCTAATATTAAGGAGAGAAGCTCGCACAAACGAACAGACGCGTGATCGAAGCAAGTCTGACAAGTTTCAAGCTAGAGTTCGGAACTAGAAATTCATTATATTGACGAAAATGGCTCGCAGAATGGAAAATACGCCAGATCGTTGCCAGTCTACACAAGTTCCAAACTAGTGTCCGGAACTAGAAGTGCCTAATATTAAGGAGAGAAGCTCGCACAAACGAACAGACGCGTGATCGAAGCAAGTCTGAGAAGTTTCAAGCTACAGTTCGGAACTAGAAATTCATTATATTGACGAAAATGGCTCGCACAATGGAAAAGACGGCAGATCATTGCCAGTCTACACAAGTTCCAAACTAGTTTCCGGAACTAGAAGTGCCTAATATTAAGGAGAAAAGCTCGCACTAACGAACAGACGCGTGATCGAAGCAAGTCTCACAAGTTTCAAGCTAGAGTTCGGAACTAGAAATTCATTATATTGACGAGAATGGCTCGCACTACGGAAAAGACGCCAGATCGTTGCCAGTCTACACAAGTTCCAAACTAGTGTCCGGAACCAAAAGTGCCTAATATTAAGGAGAAAAGCTCGCACAAACGAACAGACGCGTGATCGAAGCAAGTCTGACAAGTTTCAAGCTAAAGATCGGAACTAGAAATTCATTATATTGACGAAAATGGCTCGCAGAATGGAAAAGACGCCAGATTGTTGCCAGTCTACACAAGTTCCAAACCAGTGTCCGGAACTAGAAGGGCCTAATATTAAGGAGAGAAGCTCGCACAAACGAACAGACGCGTGATCGAAGCAAGTCTGACAAGTTTCAAGCTAGAGTTCGGAACTAGAAATTCATTATATTGACGAAAATGGCTCGCAGAATGGAAAAGACGCCAGATCGCTGCCAGTCTACGCAAGTTCCAAACTAGTGTCCGGAACTAGAAGTGCATAATGTAAGAAAAAAAGCTCGCACAAACGAACAGACGCGTGATCGAAGCAAGTCTGACAAGTTTCAAAGCTAGAGTTCGGAACTAGAAATTCATTATATTGACGAAAATGGCTCGCAGAATGGAAAAGACGCCAGATTGTTGCCAGTCTACACAAGTTCCAAACCAGTGTCCGGAGCTAGAAGGGCCTAATATTAAGGAGAGAAGCTCGCACAAACGAACAGACGTGTGATCGAAGCAAGTCTGACAAGTTTCAAGCTAGAGTTCGGAACAAGAAATTCATTATATTGACGAAAATGGCTCGCAGAATGGAAAAGACGCCAGATTGTTGCCAGTCTACACAAGTTCCAAACTAGTGTCCGGAACTAGAAGGGCCTAATATTAAGGAGAGAAGCTCGCACAAACGAACAGACGCGTGATCGAAGCAAGTCTGACAAGTTTCAAGCTAGAGTTCGGAACTAGAAATTCATTATATTGACGAAAATGGCTCGCAGAATGGAAAATACGCCAGATCGTTGCCAGTCTACACAAGTTCCAAACTAGTGTCCGGAACTAGAAGTGCCTAATATTAAGGAGAGAAGCTCGCACAAACGAACAGACGCGTGATCGAAGCAAGTCTGACAAGTTTCAAGCTACAGTTCGGAACTAGAAATTCATTATATTGACGAAAATGGCTCGCACAATGGAAAAGACGGCAGATCGTTGCCAGTCTACACAAGTTCCAAACTAGTTTCCGGAACTAGAAGTGCTTAATATTAAGGAGAAAAGCTCGCACAAACGAACAGACGCGTGATCGAAGCAAGTCTCACAAGTTTCAAGCTAGAGTTCGGAACTAGAAATTCATTATATTGACGAGAATGGCTCGCACTACGGAAAAGACGCCAGATCGTTGCCAGTCTACACAAGTTCCAAACTAGTGTCCGGAACTAGAAGTGCCTAATATTAAGGAGAAAAGCTCGCACAAACGAGCAGACGCGTGATCGAAGCAAGTCTGACAAGTTTCAAGCTAAAGTTCGGAACTAGAAATTCATTATATTGACGAAAATGGCTCGCAGAATGGAAAAGACGCCAGATCGTTGCCAGTCTACACAAGTTCCAAACTTGTGTCCGGAACTAGAAGGGCCTAATATTAAGGAGAGAAGCTCGCACAAACGAACAGACGCGTGATCAAAGCAAGTCTGACAAGTTTCAAGCTAGAGTTCGGAACTAGAAATTCATTATATTGACGTGAATGGCTCGCAGAATGGAAAAGACGCCAGATCCTTGCCAGTCTACACAAGTTTCAAACTAGTGTCCGGAACTAGAAGGGCCTAATATTAAGGAGAGAAGCTCGCACAAACGAACAGACGCGTGATCGAAGCAAGTCTGACAAGTTTCAAGCTAGAGTTCGGAACTAGAAATTCATTATATTGACAAAATGGCTCGCAGAATGGAAAAGACGCCAGATTGTTGCCAGTCTACACAAGTTCCAAACCAGTGTCCGGAATTAGAAGGGCCTAATATTAAGGAGAGAAGCTCGCACAAACGAACAGACGCGTCATCGAAGCAAGTCTGACAAGTTTCAAGCTAGAGTTCGGAACTAGAAATTCATTATATTGACAAAATGGCTCGCAGAATGGGAAAGACGCCAGATTTCTGCCAGTCTACACAAGTTCCAAACTAGTGTCCGGAACTAGAAGTGCATAATGTAAGAAAAAAAGCTCGCACAAACGAACAGACGCGTGATCGAAGCAAGTCTGACAAGTTTCAAAGCTAGAGTTCGGAACTAGAAATTCATTATATTGACGAAAATGGCTCGCAGAATGGAAAAGACGCCAGATTGTTGCCAGTCTACACAAGTTCCAAACCAGTGTCCGGAACTAGAAGGGCCTAATATTAAGGAGAGAAGCTCGCACAAACGAACAGACGCGTGATCGAAGCAAGTCTGACAAGTTTCAAGCTAGAGTTCGGAACTAGAAATTCATTATATTGACGAAAATGGCTCGCAGAATGGAAAAGACGCCAGATCGCTGCCAGTCTACGCAAGTTCCAAACTAGTGTCCGGAACTAGAAGTGCATAATGTAAGAAAAAAAGCTCGCACAAACGAACAGACGCGTGATCGAAGCAAGTCTGACAAGTTTCAAAGCTAGAGTTCGGAACTAGAAATTCATTATATTGACGAAAATGGCTCGCAGAATGGAAAAGACGCCAGATTGTTGCCAGTCTACACAAGTTCCAAACCAGTGTCCGGAGCTAGAAGGGCCTAATATTAAGGAGAGAAGCTCGCACAAACGAACAGACGCGTGATCGAAGCAAGTCTGACAAGTTTCAAGCTAGAGTTCGGAACAAGAAATTCATTATATTGACGAAAATGGCTCGCAGAATGGAAAAGACGCCAGATTGTCTCCAGTCTACACAAGTTCCAAACTAGTGTCCGGAACTAGAAGGGCCTAATATTAAGGAGAGAAGCTCGCACAAACGAACAGACGCGTGATCGAAGCAAGTCTGACAAGTTTCAAGCTAGAGTTCGGAACTAGAAATTCATTATATTGACGAAAATGGCTCGCAGAATGGAAAATACGCCAGATCGTTGCCAGTCTACACAAGTTCCAAACTAGTGTCCGGAACTAGAAGTGCCTAATATTAAGGAGAGAAGCTCGCACAAACGAACAGACGCGTGATCGAAGCAAGTCTGAGAAGTTTCAAGCTACAGTTCGGAACTAGAAATTCATTATATTGACGAAAATGGCTCGCACAATGGAAAAGACGGCAGACCGTTGCCAGTCTACACAAGTTCCAAACTAGTTTCCGGAACTAGAAGTGCCTAATATTAAGGAGAAAAGCTCGCACTAACGAACAGACGCGTGATCGAAGCAAGTCTCACAAGTTTCAAGCTAGAGTTCGGAACTAGAAATTCATTATATTGACGAGAATGGCTCGCACTACGGAAAAGACGCCAGATCGTTGCCAGTCTACACAAGTTCCAAACTAGTGTCCGGAACTAAAAGTGCCTAATATTAAGGAGAAAAGCTCGCACAAACGAACAGACGCGTGATCGAAGCAAGTCTGACAAGTTTCAAGCTAAAGATCAGAACTAGAAATTCATTATATTGACGAAAATGGCTCGCAGAATGGAAAAGACGCCAGATTGTTGCCAGTCTACACAAGTTCCAAACCAGTGTCCGGAACTAGAAGGGCCTAATATTAAGGAGAGAAGCTCGCACAAACGAACAGACGCGTGATCGAAGCAAGTCTGACAAGTTTCAAGCTAGAGTTCGGAACTAGAAATTCATTATATTGACGAAAATGGCTCGCAGAATGGAAAAGACGCCAGATCGCTGCCAGTCTACGCAAGTTCCAAACTAGTGTCCGGAACTAGAAGTGCATAATGTAAGAAAAAAGCTCGCACAAACGAACAGACGCGTGATCGAAGCAAGTCTGACAAGTTTCAAGCTAGAGTTCGGAACTAGAAATTCATTATATTGACGAAAATGGCTCGCAGAATGGAAAAGACGCCAGATCGCTGCCAGTCTACGCAAGTTCCAAACTAGTGTCCGGAACTAGAAGTGCATAATGTAAGAAAAAAAGCTCGCACAAACGAACAGACGCGTGATCGAAGCAAGTCTGACAAGTTTCAAAGCTAGAGTTCGGAACTAGAAATTCATTATATTGACGAAAATGGCTCGCAGAATGGAAAAGACGCCAGATTGTTGCCAGTCTACACAAGTTCCAAACCAGTGTCCGGAGCTAGAAGGGCCTAATATTAAGGAGAGAAGCTCGCACAAACGAACAGACGCGTGATCGAAGCAAGTCTGACAAGTTTCAAGCTAGAGTTCGGAACAAGAAATTCATTATATTGACGAAAATGGCTCGCAGAATGGAAAAGACGCCAGATTGTCTCCAGTCTACACAAGTTCCAAACTAGTGTCCGGAACTAGAAGTGCATAATGTAAGAAAAAAAGCTCGCACAAACGAACAGACGCGTGATCGAAGCAAGTCTGACAAGTTTCAAAGCTAGAGTTCGGAACTAGAAATTCATTATATTGACGAAAATGGCTCGCAGAATGGAAAAGACGCCAGATTGTTGCCAGTCTACACAAGTTCCAAACCAGTGTCCGGAACTAGAAGGGCCTAATATTAAGGAGAGAAGCTCGCACAAACGAACAGACGCGTGATCGAAGCAAGTCTGACAAGTTTCAAGCTAGAGTTCGGAACTAGAAATTCATTATATTGACGAAAATGGCTCGCAGAATGGAAAAGACGCCAGATCGCTGCCAGTCTACGCAAGTTCCAAACTAGTGTCCGGAACTAGAAGTGCATAATGTAAGAAAAAAGCTCGCACAAACGAACAGACGCGTGATCGAAGCAAGTCTGACAAGTTTCAAGCTAGAGTTCGGAACTAGAAATTCATTATATTGACGAAAATGGCTCGCAGAATGGAAAAGACGCCAGATCGCTGCCAGTCTACGCAAGTTCCAAACTAGTGTCCGGAACTAGAAGTGCATAATGTAAGAAAAAAAGCTCGCACAAACGAACAGACGCGTGATCGAAGCAAGTCTGACAAGTTTCAAAGCTAGAGTTCGGAACTAGAAATTCATTATATTGACGAAAATGGCTCGCAGAATGGAAAAGACGCCAGATTGTTGCCAGTCTACACAAGTTCCAAACCAGTGTCCGGAGCTAGAAGGGCCTAATATTAAGGAGAGAAGCTCGCACAAACGAACAGACGCGTGATCGAAGCAAGTCTGACAAGTTTCAAGCTAGAGTTCGGAACAAGAAATTCATTATATTGACGAAAATGGCTCGCAGAATGGAAAAGACGCCAGATTGTCTCCAGTCTACACAAGTTCCAAACTAGTGTCCGGAACTAGAAGTGCATAATGTAAGAAAAAAAGCTCGCACAAACGAACAGACGCGTGATCGAAGCAAGTCTGACAAGTTTCAAAGCTAGAGTTGGGAACTAGAAATTCATTATATTGACGAAAATGGCTCGCAGAATGGAAAAGACGCCAGATTGTTGCCAGTCTACACAAGTTCCAAACCAGTGTCCGGAACTAGAAGGGCCTAATATTAAGGAGAGAAGCTCGCACAAACGAACAGACGCGTGATCGAAGCAAGTCTGACAAGTTTCAAGCTAGAGTTCGGAACTAGAAATTCATTATATTGACGAAAATGGCTCGCAGAATGGAAAAGACGCCAGATCGCTGCCAGTCTACGCAAGTTCCAAACTAGTGTCCGGAACTAGAAGTGCATAATGTAAGAAAAAAAGCTCGCACAAACGAACAGACGCGTGATCGAAGCAAGTCTGACAAGTTTCAAAGCTAGAGTTCGGAACTAGAAATTCATTATATTGACGAAAATGGCTCGCAGAATGGAAAAGACGCCAGATTGTTGCCAGTCTACACAAGTTCCAAACCAGTGTCCGGAGCTAGAAGGGCCTAATATTAAGGAGAGAAGCTCGCACAAACGAACAGACGTGTGATCGAAGCAAGTCTGACAAGTTTCAAGCTAGAGTTCGGAACAAGAAATTCATTATATTGACGAAAATGGCTCGCAGAATGGAAAAGACGCCAGATTGTTGCCAGTCTACACAAGTTCCAAACTAGTGTCCGGAACTAGAAGGGCCTAATATTAAGGAGAGAAGCTCGCACAAACGAACAGACGCGTGATCGAAGCAAGTCTGACAAGTTTCAAGCTAGAGTTCGGAACTACAAATTCATTATATTGACGAAAATGGCTCGCAGAATGGAAAATACGCCAGATCGTTGCCAGTCTACACAAGTTCCAAACTAGTGTCCGGAACTAGAAGTGCCTAATATTAAGGAGAGAAGCTCGCACAAACGAACAGACGCGTGATCGAAGCAAGTCTGACAAGTTTCAAGCTACAGTTCGGAACTAGAAATTCATTATATTGACGAAAATGGCTCGCACAATGGAAAAGACGGCAGATCGTTGCCAGTCTACACAAGTTCCAAACTAGTTTCCGGAACTAGAAGTGCCTAATATTAAGGAGAAAAGCTCGCACAAACGAACAGACGCGTGATCGAAGCAAGTCTCACAAGTTTCAAGCTAGAGTTCGGAACTAGAAATTCATTATATTGACGAGAATGGCTCGCACTACGGAAAAGACGCCAGATCGTTGCCAGTCTACACAAGTTCCAAACTAGTGTCCGGAACTAGAAGTGCCTAATATTAAGGAGAAAAGCTCGCACAAACGAGCAGACGCGTGATCGAAGCAAGTCTGACAAGTTTCAAGCTAAAGTTCGGAACTAGAAATTCATTATATTGACGAAAATGGCTCGCAGAATGGAAAAGACGCCAGATCGTTGCCAGTCTACACAAGTTCCAAACTTGTGTCCGGAACTAGAAGGGCCTAATATTAAGGAGAGAAGCTCGCACAAACGAACAGACGCGTGATCAAAGCAAGTCTGACAAGTTTCAAGCTAGAGTTCGGAACTAGAAATTCATTATATTGACGTGAATGGCTCGCAGAATGGAAAAGACGTCAGATCCTTGCCAGTCTACACAAGTTTCAAACTAGTGTCCGGAACTAGAAGGGCCTAATATTAAGGAGAGAAGCTCGCACAAACGAACAGACGCGTGATCGAAGCAAGTCTGACAAGTTTCAAGCTAGAGTTCGGAACTAGAAATTCATTATATTGGCGAAAATGGCTCGCAGCATGGAAAAGACGCCAGATCGTTGCCAGTCTACACAAGTTCCAAACTAGTGTCCGGAACTAGAAGTGCCTAATATTAAGGAGAAAAGCTCGCACAAACGAACAGACGCGTGATCGAAGCAAGTCTGACAAGTTTCAAGCTAGAGTTCGGAACTAGAAATTCATTATATGGACAAAATGGCTCGCAGAATGGGAAAGACGCCAGATTGCTGCCAGTCTACACAAGTTCCAAACTAGTGTCCGGAACTAGAAGTGCATAATGTAAGAAAAAAAGCTCGCACAAACGAACAGACGCGTGATCGAAGCAAGTCTAACAAGTTTCAAAGCTAGAGTTCGGACCTAGAAATTCATTATATTGACGAAAATGGCTCGCAGAATGGAAAAGACGCCAGATTGTTGCCAGTCTACACAAGTTCCAAACTAGTGTCCGGAACTAGAAGTGCCTAATATTAAGGAGAAAAGCTCGCACAAACGAACAGACGCGTGATCGAAGCAAGTCTGACAAGTTTCAAGCTAAAGATCGGAACTAGAAATTCATTATATTGACGAAAATGGCTCGCAGAATGGAAAAGACGCCAGATTGTTGCCAGTCTACACAAGTTCCAAACCAGTGTCCGGAACTAGAAGGGCCTAATATTAAGGAGAGAAGCTCGCACAAACGAACAGACGCGTGATCGAAGCAAGTCTGACAAGTTTCAAGCTAGAGTTCGGAACTAGAAATTCATTATATTGACGAAAATGGCTCGCAGAATGGAAAAGACGCCAGATCGCTGCCAGTCTACGCAAGTTCCAAACTAGTGTCCGGAACAAGAAGTGCATAATGTAAGAAAAAAAGCTCGCACAAACGAACAGACGCGTGATCGAAGCAAGTCTGACAAGTTTCAAAGCTAGAGTTCGGAACTAGAAATTCATTATATTGACGAAAATGGCTCGCAGAATGGAAAAGACGCCAGATTGTTGCCAGTCTACACAAGTTCCAAACCAGTGTCCGGAGCTAGAAGGGCCTAATATTAAGGAGAGAAGCTCACACAAACGAACAGACGCGTGATCGAAGCAAGTCTGACAAGTTTCAAGCTAGAGTTCGGAACTAGAAATTCATTATATTGACGAGAATGGCTCGCAGAATGGAAAAGACGCCAGATCGTTGCCAGTCTACACAAGTTCCAAACTAGCGTCCGGAACTAGAAGGGCCTAATATTAAGGAGAGAAGCTCGCACAAACGAACAGACGCGTGATCGAAGCAAGTCTGACAAGTTTCAAGCTAGAGTTCGGAACTAGAAATTCATTATATTGACGAAAATGGCTCGCAGAATGGAAAAGACGCCAGGTCGTTGCCAGTCTACACAAGTTCCAAACTAGTGTCCGGAACTAGAAGTGCATAATAATAAGGAGAAAAGCTCGCACAAACGAACAGACGCGTGATCGAAGCAAGTCTGACAAGTTTCAAGCTAGAGTTCGGAACTAGAAATTCATTATATTGACGAGAATGGCTCGCACAATGGAAAAGACGCCAGATCGTTGCCAGTCTACACAAGTTCCAAACTAGTGTCCGGAACTAGAAGGGCCTAATATTAAGGAGAGAAGCTCGCACAAACGAACAGACGCGTGATCGAAGCAAGTCTGACAAGTTTCAAGCTAGAGTTCGGAACTAGAAATTCATTATATTGACGAGAATGGCTCGCAGAATGGAAAAGACGCCAGATCGTTGCCAGTCTACACAAGTTCCAAACTAGCGTCCGGAACTAGAAGGGCCTAATATTAAGGAGAAAAGCTCGCACAAACGAACAGACGCGTGATCGAAGCAAGTCTGACAAGTTTCAAGGTAGTGTTCGGAACTAGAAATTCATTATATTGACGAGAATGGCTCGCCGAATGGAAAGGACGCCAGATCGTTGCCAGTCTACACAAGTTCCAAACTAGCGTCCGGAACTAGAAGGGCCTAATATTAAGGAGAGAAGCTCGCACAAACGAACTGACGCGTGATCGAAGCAAGTCTGACAAGTTTCAAGCTAGAGTTCGGAACTAGAAATTCATTATATTGACGAAAATGGCTCGCAGAATGGAAAATACGCCAGATCGTTGCCAGTCTACACAAGTTCCAAACTAGTTTCCGGAACTAGAAGTGCCTAATATTAAGGAGAAAAGCTCGCACAAACGAACAGACGCGTGATCGAAGCAAGTCTCACAAGTTTCAAGCTAGAGTTCGGAACTAGAAATTCATTATATTGACGAGAATGGCTCGCACTACGGAAAAGACGCCAGATCGTTGCCAGTCTACACAAGTTCCAAACTAGTGTCCGGAACTAGAAGTGCCTAATATTAAGGAGAAAAGCTCGCACAAACGAGCAGACGCGTGATCGAAGCAAGTCTGACAAGTTTCAAGCTAAAGTTCGGAACTAGAAATTCATTATATTGACGAAAATGGCTCGCAGAATGGAAAAGACGCCAGATCGTTGCCAGTCTACACAAGTTCCAAACTTGTGTCCGGAACTAGAAGGGCCTAATATTAAGGAGAGAAGCTCGCACAAACGAACAGACGCGTGATCAAAGCAAGTCTGACAAGTTTCAAGCTAGAGTTCGGAACTAGAAATTCATTATATTGACGTGAATGGCTCGCAGAATGGAAAAGACGCCAGATCCTTGCCAGTCTACACAAGTTTCAAACTAGTGTCCGGAACTAGAAGGGCCTAATATTAAGGAGAGAAGCTCGCACAAACGAACAGACGCGTGATCGAAGCAAGTCTGACAAGTTTCAAGCTAGAGTTCGGAACTAGAAATTCTTTATATTGACGAAAATGGCTCGCAGCATGGAAAAGACGCCAGATCGTTGCCAGTCTACACAAGTTCCAAACTAGTGTCCGGAACTAGAAGTGCCTAATATTAAGGAGAAAAGCTCGCACAAACGAACAGACGCGTGATCGAAGCAAGTCTGACAAGTTTCAAGCTAGAGTTCGGAACTAGAAATTCATTATATTGACAAAATGGCTCGCAGAATGGAAAAGACGCCAGATTGTTGCCAGTCTACACAAGTTCCAAACCAGTGTCCGGAATTAGAAGGGCCTAATATTAAGGAGAGAAGCTCGCACAAACGAACAGACGCGTGATCGAAGCAAGTCTGACAAGTTTCAAGCTAGAGTTCGGAACTAGAAATTCATTATATTGACAAAATGGCTCGCAGAATGGGAAAGACGCCAGATTGTTGCCAGTCTACACAAGTTCCAAACTAGTGTCCGGAACTAGAAGGGCCTAATATTAAGGAGAGAAGCTCGCACAAACGAACAGACGCGTGATCGAAGCAAGTCTGACAAGTTTCAAGCTAGAGTTCGGAACTAGAAATTCATTATATTGACGAAAATGGCTCGCAGAATGGAAAATACGCCAGATCGTTGCCAGTCTACACAAGTTCCAAACTAGTGTCCGGAACTAGAAGTGCCTAATATTAAGGAGAGAAGCTCGCACAAACGAACAGACGCGTGATCGAAGCAAGTCTGACAAGTTTCAAGCTACAGTTCGGAACTAGAAATTCATTATATTGACGAAAATGGCTCGCACAATGGAAAAGACGGCAGATCGTTGCCAGTCTACACAAGTTCCAAACTAGTTTCCGGAACTAGAAGTGCTTAATATTAAGGAGAAAAGCTCGCACAAACGAACAGACGCGTGATCGAAGCAAGTCTCACAAGTTTCAAGCTAGAGTTCGGAACTAGAAATTCATTATATTGACGAGAATGGCTCGCACTACGGAAAAGACGCCAGATCGTTGCCAGTCTACACAAGTTCCAAACTAGTGTCCGGAACTAGAAGTGCCTAATATTAAGGAGAAAAGCTCGCACAAACGAGCAGACGCGTGATCGAAGCAAGTCTGACAAGTTTCAAGCTAAAGTTCGGAACTAGAAATTCATTATATTGACGAAAATGGCTCGCAGAATGGAAAAGACGCCAGATCGTTGCCAGTCTACACAAGTTCCAAACTTGTGTCCGGAACTAGAAGGGCCTAATATTAAGGAGAGAAGCTCGCACAAACGAACAGACGCGTGATCAAAGCAAGTCTGACAAGTTTCAAGCTAGAGTTCGGAACTAGAAATTCATTATATTGACGTGAATGGCTCGCAGAATGGAAAAGACGCCAGATCCTTGCCAGTCTACACAAGTTTCAAACTAGTGTCCGGAACTAGAAGGGCCTAATATTAAGGAGAGAAGCTCGCACAAACGAACAGACGCGTGATCGAAGCAAGTCTGACAAGTTTCAAGCTAGAGTTCGGAACTAGAAATTCATTATATTGACAAAATGGCTCGCAGAATGGAAAAGACGCCAGATTGTTGCCAGTCTACACAAGTTCCAAACCAGTGTCCGGAATTAGAAGGGCCTAATATTAAGGAGAGAAGCTCGCACAAACGAACAGACGCGTGATCGAAGCAAGTCTGACAAGTTTCAAGCTAGAGTTCGGAACTAGAAATTCATTATATTGACAAAATGGCTCGCAGAATGGGAAAGACGCCAGATTTCTGCCAGTCTACACAAGTTCCAAACTAGTGTCCGGAACTAGAAGTGCATAATGTAAGAAAAAAAGCTCGCACAAACGAACAGACGCGTGATCGAAGCAAGTCTGACAAGTTTCAAAGCTAGAGTTCGGAACTAGAAATTCATTATATTGACGAAAATGGCTCGCAGAATGGAAAAGACGCCAGATTGTTGCCAGTCTACACAAGTTCCAAACCAGTGTCCGGAACTAGAAGGGCCTAATATTAAGGAGAGAAGCTCGCACAAACGAACAGACGCGTGATCGAAGCAAGTCTGACAAGTTTCAAGCTAGAGTTCGGAACTAGAAATTCATTATATTGACGAAAATGGCTCGCAGAATGGAAAAGACGCCAGATCGCTGCCAGTCTACGCAAGTTCCAAACTAGTGTCCGGAACTAGAAGTGCATAATGTAAGAAAAAAAGCTCGCACAAACGAACAGACGCGTGATCGAAGCAAGTCTGACAAGTTTCAAAGCTAGAGTTCGGAACTAGAAATTCATTATATTGACGAAAATGGCTCGCAGAATGGAAAAGACGCCAGATTGTCTCCAGTCTACACAAGTTCCAAACTAGTGTCCGGAACTAGAAGGGCCTAATATTAAGGAGAGAAGCTCGCACAAACGAACAGACGCGTGATCGAAGCAAGTCTGACAAGTTTCAAGCTAGAGTTCGGAACTAGAAATTCATTATATTGACGAAAATGGCTCGCAGAATGGAAAATACGCCAGATCGTTGCCAGTCTACACAAGTTCCAAACTAGTGTCCGGAACTAGAAGTGCCTAATATTAAGGAGAGAAGCTCGCACAAACGAACAGACGCGTGATCGAAGCAAGTCTGAGAAGTTTCAAGCTACAGTTCGGAACTAGAAATTCATTATATTGACGAAAATGGCTCGCACAATGGAAAAGACGGCAGATCGTTGCCAGTCTACACAAGTTCCAAACTAGTTTCCGGAACTAGAAGTGCCTAATATTAAGGAGAAAAGCTCGCACTAACGAACAGACGCGTGATCGAAGCAAGTCTCACAAGTTTCAAGCTAGAGTTCGGAACTAGAAATTCATTATATTGACGAGAATGGCTCGCACTACGGAAAAGACGCCAGATCGTTGCCAGTCTACACAAGTTCCAAACTAGTGTCCGGAACTAAAAGTGCCTAATATTAAGGAGAAAAGCTCGCACAAACGAACAGACGCGTGATCGAAGCAAGTCTGACAAGTTTCAAGCTAAAGATCAGAACTAGAAATTCATTATATTGACGAAAATGGCTCGCAGAATGGAAAAGACGCCAGATTGTTGCCAGTCTACACAAGTTCCAAACCAGTGTCCGGAACTAGAAGGGCCTAATATTAAGGAGAGAAGCTCGCACAAACGAACAGACGCGTGATCGAAGCAAGTCTGACAAGTTTCAAGCTAGAGTTCGGAACTAGAAATTCATTATATTGACGAAAATGGCTCGCAGAATGGAAAAGACGCCAGATCGCTGCCAGTCTACGCAAGTTCCAAACTAGTGTCCGGAACTAGAAGTGCATAATGTAAGAAAAAAGCTCGCACAAACGAACAGACACGTGATCGAAGCAAGTCTGACAAGTTTCAAGCTAGAGTTCGGAACTAGAAATTCATTATATTGACGAAAATGGCTCGCAGAATGGAAAAGACGCCAGATCGCTGCCAGTCTACGCAAGTTCCAAACTAGTGTCCGGAACTAGAAGTGCATAATGTAAGAAAAAAAGCTCGCACAAACGAACAGACGCGTGATCGAAGCAAGTCTGACAAGTTTCAAAGCTAGAGTTCGGAACTAGAAATTCATTATATTGACGAAAATGGCTCGCAGAATGGAAAAGACGCCAGATTGTTGCCAGTCTACACAAGTTCCAAACCAGTGTCCGGAGCTAGAAGGGCCTAATATTAAGGAGAGAAGCTCGCACAAACGAACAGACGCGTGATCGAAGCAAGTCTGACAAGTTTCAAGCTAGAGTTCGGAACAAGAAATTCATTATATTGACGAAAATGGCTCGCAGAATGGAAAAGACGCCAGATTGTCTCCAGTCTACACAAGTTCCAAACTAGTGTCCGGAACTAGAAGTGCATAATGTAAGAAAAAAAGCTCGCACAAACGAACAGACGCGTGATCGAAGCAAGTCTGACAAGTTTCAAAGCTAGAGTTCGGAACTAGAAATTCATTATATTGACGAAAATGGCTCGCAGAATGGAAAAGACGCCAGATTGTTGCCAGTCTACACAAGTTCCAAACCAGTGTCCGGAACTAGAAGGGCCTAATATTAAGGAGAGAAGCTCGCACAAACGAACAGACGCGTGATCGAAGCAAGTCTGACAAGTTTCAAGCTAGAGTTCGGAACTAGAAATTCATTATATTGACGAAAATGGCTCGCAGAATGGAAAAGACGCCAGATCGCTGCCAGTCTACGCAAGTTCCAAACTAGTGTCCGGAACTAGAAGTGCATAATGTAAGAAAAAAAGCTCGCACAAACGAACAGACGCGTGATCGAAGCAAGTCTGACAAGTTTCAAAGCTAGAGTTCGGAACTAGAAATTCATTATATTGACGAAAATGGCTCGCAGAATGGAAAAGACGCCAGATTGTTGGCAGTCTACACAAGTTCCAAACCAGTGTCCGGAGCTAGAAGGGCCTAATATTAAGGAGAGAAGCTCGCACAAACGAACAGACGTGTGATCGAAGCAAGTCTGACAAGTTTCAAGCTAGAGTTCGGAACAAGAAATTCATTATATTGACGAAAATGGCTCGCAGAATGGAAAAGACGCCAGATTGTTGCCAGTCTACACAAGTTCCAAACTAGTGTCCGGAACTAGAAGGGCCTAATATTAAGGAGAGAAGCTCGCACAAACGAACAGACGCGTGATCGAAGCAAGTCTGACAAGTTTCAAGCTAGAGTTCGGAACTAGAAATTCATTATATTGACGAAAATGGCTCGCAGAATGGAAAATACGCCAGATCGTTGCCAGTCTACACAAGTTCCAAACTAGTGTCCGGAACTAGAAGTGCCTAATATTAAGGAGAGAAGCTCGCACAAACGAACAGACGCGTGATCGAAGCAAGTCTGACAAGTTTCAAGCTACAGTTCGGAACTAGAAATTCATTATATTGACGAAAATGGCTCGCACAATGGAAAAGACGGCAGATCGTTGCCAGTCTACACAAGTTCCAAACTAGTTTCCGGAACTAGAAGTGCCTAATATTAAGGAGAAAAGCTCGCACAAACGAACAGACGCGTGATCGAAGCAAGTCTCACAAGTTTCAAGCTAGAGTTCGGAACTAGAAATTCATTATATTGACGAGAATGGCTCGCACTACGGAAAAGACGCCAGATCGTTGCCAGTCTACACAAGTTCCAAACTAGTGTCCGGAACTAGAAGTGCCTAATATTAAGGAGAAAAGCTCGCACAAACGAGCAGACGCGTGATCGAAGCAAGTCTGACAAGTTTCAAGCTAAAGTTCGGAACTAGAAATTCATTATATTGACGAAAATGGCTCGCAGAATGGAAAAGACGCCAGATCGCTGCCAGTCTACGCAAGTTCCAAACTAGTGTCCGGAACTAGAAGTGCATAATGTAAGAAAAAAGCTCGCACAAACGAACAGACACGTGATCGAAGCAAGTCTGACAAGTTTCAAGCTAGAGTTCGGAACTAGAAATTCATTATATTGACGAAAATGGCTCGCAGAATGGAAAAGACGCCAGATCGCTGCCAGTCTACGCAAGTTCCAAACTAGTGTCCGGAACTAGAAGTGCATAATGTAAGAAAAAAAGCTCGCACAAACGAACAGACGCGTGATCGAAGCAAGTCTGACAAGTTTCAAAGCTAGAGTTCGGAACTAGAAATTCATTATATTGACGAAAATGGCTCGCAGAATGGAAAAGACGCCAGATTGTTGCCAGTCTACACAAGTTCCAAACCAGTGTCCGGAGCTAGAAGGGCCTAATATTAAGGAGAGAAGCTCGCACAAACGAACAGACGCGTGATCGAAGCAAGTCTGACAAGTTTCAAGCTAGAGTTCGGAACAAGAAATTCATTATATTGACGAAAATGGCTCGCAGAATGGAAAAGACGCCAGATTGTCTCCAGTCTACACAAGTTCCAAACTAGTGTCCGGAACTAGAAGTGCATAATGTAAGAAAAAAAGCTCGCACAAACGAACAGACGCGTGATCGAAGCAAGTCTGACAAGTTTCAAAGCTAGAGTTCGGAACTAGAAATTCATTATATTGACGAAAATGGCTCGCAGAATGGAAAAGACGCCAGATTGTTGCCAGTCTACACAAGTTCCAAACCAGTGTCCGGAACTAGAAGGGCCTAATATTAAGGAGAGAAGCTCGCACAAACGAACAGACGCGTGATCGAAGCAAGTCTGACAAGTTTCAAGCTAGAGTTCGGAACTAGAAATTCATTATATTGACGAAAATGGCTCGCAGAATGGAAAAGACGCCAGATCGCTGCCAGTCTACGCAAGTTCCAAACTAGTGTCCGGAACTAGAAGTGCATAATGTAAGAAAAAAAGCTCGCACAAACGAACAGACGCGTGATCGAAGCAAGTCTGACAAGTTTCAAAGCTAGAGTTCGGAACTAGAAATTCATTATATTGACGAAAATGGCTCGCAGAATGGAAAAGACGCCAGATTGTTGCCAGTCTACACAAGTTCCAAACCAGTGTCCGGAGCTAGAAGGGCCTAATATTAAGGAGAGAAGCTCGCACAAACGAACAGACGTGTGATCGAAGCAAGTCTGACAAGTTTCAAGCTAGAGTTCGGAACAAGAAATTCATTATATTGACGAAAATGGCTCGCAGAATGGAAAAGACGCCAGATTGTTGCCAGTCTACACAAGTTCCAAACTAGTGTCCGGAACTAGAAGGGCCTAATATTAAGGAGAGAAGCTCGCACAAACGAACAGACGCGTGATCGAAGCAAGTCTGACAAGTTTCAAGCTAGAGTTCGGAACTAGAAATTCATTATATTGACGAAAATGGCTCGCAGAATGGAAAATACGCCAGATCGTTGCCAGTCTACACAAGTTCCAAACTAGTGTCCGGAACTAGAAGTGCCTAATATTAAGGAGAGAAGCTCGCACAAACGAACAGACGCGTGATCGAAGCAAGTCTGACAAGTTTCAAGCTACAGTTCGGAACTAGAAATTCATTATATTGACGAAAATGGCTCGCACAATGGAAAAGACGGCAGATCGTTGCCAGTCTACACAAGTTCCAAACTAGTTTCCGGAACTAGAAGTGCCTAATATTAAGGAGAAAAGCTCGCACAAACGAACAGACGCGTGATCGAAGCAAGTCTCACAAGTTTCAAGCTAGAGTTCGGAACTAGAAATTCATTATATTGACGAGAATGGCTCGCACTACGGAAAAGACGCCAGATCGTTGCCAGTCTACACAAGTTCCAAACTAGTGTCCGGAACTAGAAGTGCCTAATATTAAGGAGAAAAGCTCGCACAAACGAGCAGACGCGTGATCGAAGCAAGTCTGACAAGTTTCAAGCTAAAGTTCGGAACTAGAAATTCATTATATTGACGAAAATGGCTCGCAGAATGGAAAAGACGCCAGATCGTTGCCAGTCTACACAAGTTCCAAACTTGTGTCCGGAACTAGAAGGGCCTAATATTAAGGAGAGAAGCTCGCACAAACGAACAGACGCGTGATCAAAGCAAGTCTGACAAGTTTCAAGCTAGAGTTCGGAACTAGAAATTCATTATATTGACGTGAATGGCTCGCAGAATGGAAAAGACGTCAGATCCTTGCCAGTCTACACAAGTTTCAAACTAGTGTCCGGAACTAGAAGGGCCTAATATTAAGGAGAGAAGCTCGCACAAACGAACAGACGCGTGATCGAAGCAAGTCTGACAAGTTTCAAGCTAGAGTTCGGAACTAGAAATTCATTATATTGGCGAAAATGGCTCGCAGCATGGAAAAGACGCCAGATCGTTGCCAGTCTACACAAGTTCCAAACTAGTGTCCGGAACTAGAAGTGCCTAATATTAAGGAGAAAAGCTCGCACAAACGAACAGACGCGTGATCGAAGCAAGTCTGACAAGTTTCAAGCTAGAGTTCGGAACTAGAAATTCATTATATTGACAAAATGGCTCGCAGAATGGGAAAGACGCCAGATTGCTGCCAGTCTACACAAGTTCCAAACTAGTGTCCGGAACTAGAAGTGCATAATGTAAGAAAAAAAGCTCGCACAAACGAACAGACGCGTGATCGAAGCAAGTCTAACAAGTTTCAAAGCTAGAGTTCGGAACTAGAAATTCATTATATTGACGAAAATGGCTCGCAGAATGGAAAAGACGCCAGATTGTTGCCAGTCTACACAAGTTCCAAACTAGTGTCCGGAACTAGAAGGGCCTAATATTAAGGAGAGAAGCTCGCACAAACGAACAGACGCGTGATCGAAGGAAGTCTGACAAGTTTCAAGCTAGAGTTCGGAACTAGAAATTCATTATATTGACGAAAATGGCTCGCAGAATTGAAAATACGCCAGATCGTTGCCAGTCTACACAAGTTCCTAACTAGTGTCCGGAACTAGAAGTGCCTAATATTAAGGAGAGAAGCTCGCACAAACGAACAGACGCGTGATAGAAGCAAGTCTGACAAGTTTCAAGCTACAGTTCGGAACTAGAAATTCATTATATTGACGAAAATGGCTCGCACAATGGAAAAGACGGCAGATCGTTGCCAGTCTACACAAGTTCCAAACTAGTTTCCGGAACTAGAAATGCCTAATATTAAGGAGAAAAGCTCGCACAAACGAACAGACGCGTGATCGAAGCAAGTCTCACAAGTTTCAAGCTAGAGTTCGGAACTAGAAATTCATTATATTGACGAGAATGGCTCGCACTACGGAAAAGACGCCAGATCGTTGCCAGTCTACACAAGTTCCAAACTAGTGTCCGGAACTAGAAGTGCCTAATATTAAGGAGAAAAGCTCGCACAAACGAACAGACGCGTGATCGAAGCAAGTCTGACAAGTTTCAAGCTAAAGATCGGAACTAGAAATTCATTATATTGACGAAAATGGCTCGCAGAATGGAAAAGACGCCAGATTGTTGCCAGTCTACACAAGTTCCAAACCAGTGTCCGGAACTAGAAGGGCCTAATATTAAGGAGAGAAGCTCGCACAAACGAACAGACGCCTGATCGAAGCAAGTCTGACAAGTTTCAAGCTAGAGTTCGGAACTAGAAATTCATTATATTGACGAAAATGGCTCGCAGAATGGAAAAGACGCCAGATCGCTGCCAGTCTACGCAAGTTCCAAACTAGTGTCCGGAACTAGAAGTGCATAATGTAAGAAAAAAAGCTCGCACAAACGAACAGACGCGTGATCGAAGCAAGTCTGACAAGTTTCAAAGCTAGAGTTCGGAACTAGAAATTCATTATATTGACGAAAATGGCTCGCAGAATGGAAAAGACGCCAGATTGTTGCCAGTCTACACAAGTTCCAAACCAGTGTCCGGAGCTAGAAGGGCCTAATATTAAGGAGAGAAGCTCACACAAACGAACAGACGCGTGATCGAAGCAAGTCTGACAAGTTTCAAGCTAGAGTTCGGAACTAGAAATTCATTATATTGACGAGAATGGCTCGCAGAATGGAAAAGACGCCAGATCGTTGCCAGTCTACACAAGTTCCAAACTAGCGTCCGGAACTAGAAGGGCCTAATATTAAGGAGAGAAGCTCGCACAAACGAACAGACGCGTGATCGAAGCAAGTCTGACAAGTTTCAAGCTAGAGTTCGGAACTAGAAATTCATTATATTGACGAAAATGGCTCGCAGAATGGAAAAGACGCCAGGTCGTTGCCAGTCTACACAAGTTCCAAACTAGTGTCCGGAACTAGAAGTGCATAATAATAAGGAGAAAAGCTCGCACAAACGAACAGACGCGTGATCGAAGCAAGTCTGACAAGTTTCAAGCTAGAGTTCGGAACTAGAAATTCATTATATTGACGAGAATGGCTCGCACAATGGAAAAGACGCCAGATCGTTGCCAGTCTACACAAGTTCCAAACTAGTGTCCGGAACTAGAAGGGCCTAATATTAAGGAGAGAAGCTCGCACAAACGAACAGACGCGTGATCGAAGCAAGTCTGACAAGTTTCAAGCTAGAGTTCGGAACTAGAAATTCATTATATTGACGAGAATGGCTCGCAGAATGGAAAAGACGCCAGATCGTTGCCAGTCTACACAAGTTCCAAACTAGCGTCCGGAACTAGAAGGGCCTAATATTAAGGAGAGAAGCTCGCACAAACGAACAGACGCGTGATCGAAGCAAGTCTGACAAGTTTCAAGGTAGAGTTCGGAACTATAAATTCATTATATTGACGAGAATGGCTCGCCGAATGGAAAGGACGCCAGATCGTTGCCAGTCTACACAAGTTCCAAACTAGCGTCCGGAACTAGAAGGGCCTAATATTAAGGAGAGAAGCTCGCACAAACGAACTGACGCGTGATCGAAGCAAGTCTGACAAGTTTCAAGCTAGAGTTCGGAACTGGAAATTCATTATATTGACGAAAATGGCTCGCAGAATGGAAAATACGCCAGATCGTTGCCAGTCTACACAAGTTCCAAACTAGTGTCCGGAACTAGAAGTGCCTAATATTAAGGAGAGAAGCTCGCACAAACGAACAGACGCGTGATCGAAGCAAGTCTGACAAGTTTCAAGCTACAGTTCGGAACTAGAAATTCATTATATTGACGAAAATGGCTCGCACAATGGAAAAGACGGCAGATCGTTGCCAGTCTACACAAGTTCCAAACTAGTTTCCGGAACTAGAAGTGCCTAATATTAAGGAGAAAAGCTCGCACAAACGAACAGACGCGTGATCGAAGCAAGTCTCACAAGTTTCAAGCTAGAGTTCGGAACTAGAAATTCATTATATTGACGAGAATGGCTCGCACTACGGAAAAGACGCCAGATCGTTGCCAGTCTACACAAGTTCCAAACTAGTGTCCGGAACTAGAAGTGCCTAATATTAAGGAGAAAAGCTCGCACAAACGAGCAGACGCGTGATCGAAGCAAGTCTGACAAGTTTCAAGCTAAAGTTCGGAACTAGAAATTCATTATATTGACGAAAATGGCTCGCAGAATGGAAAAGACGCCAGATCGTTGCCAGTCTACACAAGTTCCAAACTTGTGTCCGGAACTAGAAGGGCCTAATATTAAGGAGAGAAGCTCGCACAAACGAACAGACGCGTGATCAAAGCAAGTCTGACAAGTTTCAAGCTAGAGTTCGGAACTAGAAATTCATTATATTGACGTGAATGGCTCGCAGAATGGAAAAGACGCCAGATCCTTGCCAGTCTACACAAGTTTCAAACTAGTGTCCGGAACTAGAAGGGCCTAATATTAAGGAGAGAAGCTCGCACAAACGAACAGACGCGTGATCGAAGCAAGTCTGACAAGTTTCAAGCTAGAGTTCGGAACTAGAAATTCTTTATATTGACGAAAATGGCTCGCAGCATGGAAAAGACGCCAGATCGTTGCCAGTCTACACAAGTTCCAAACTAGTGTCCGGAACTAGAAGTGCCTAATATTAAGGAGAAAAGCTCGCACAAACGAACAGACGCGTGATCGAAGCAAGTCTGACAAGTTTCAAGCTAGAGTTCGGAACTAGAAATTCATTATATTGACAAAATGGCTCGCAGAATGGAAAAGACGCCAGATTGTTGCCAGTCTACACAAGTTCCAAACCAGTGTCCGGAATTAGAAGGGCCTAATATTAAGGAGAGAAGCTCGCACAAACGAACAGACGCGTGATCGAAGCAAGTCTGACAAGTTTCAAGCTAGAGTTCGGAACTAGAAATTCATTATATTGACAAAATGGCTCGCAGAATGGGAAAGACGCCAGATTTCTGCCAGTCTACACAAGTTCCAAACTAGTGTCCGGAACTAGAAGTGCATAATGTAAGAAAAAAAGCTCGCACAAACGAACAGACGCGTGATCGAAGCAAGTCTGACAAGTTTCAAAGCTAGAGTTCGGAACTAGAAATTCATTATATTGACGAAAATGGCTCGCAGAATGGAAAAGACGCCAGATTGTTGCCAGTCTACACAAGTTCCAAACCAGTGTCCGGAACTAGAAGGGCCTAATATTAAGGAGAGAAGCTCGCACAAACGAACAGACGCGTGATCGAAGCAAGTCTGACAAGTTTCAAGCTAGAGTTCGGAACTAGAAATTCATTATATTGACGAAAATGGCTCGCAGAATGGAAAAGACGCCAGATCGCTGCCAGTCTACGCAAGTTCCAAACTAGTGTCCGGAACTAGAAGTGCATAATGTAAGAAAAAAAGCTCGCACAAACGAACAGACGCGTGATCGAAGCAAGTCTGACAAGTTTCAAAGCTAGAGTTCGGAACTAGAAATTCATTATATTGACGAAAATGGCTCGCAGAATGGAAAAGACGCCAGATTGTTGCCAGTCTACACAAGTTCCAAACCAGTGTCCGGAGCTAGAAGGGCCTAATATTAAGGAGAGAAGCTCGCACAAACGAACAGACGCGTGATCGAAGCAAGTCTGACAAGTTTCAAGCTAGAGTTCGGAACAAGAAATTCATTATATTGACGAAAATGGCTCGCAGAATGGAAAAGACGCCAGATTGTCTCCAGTCTACACAAGTTCCAAACTAGTGTCCGGAACTAGAAGGGCCTAATATTAAGGAGAGAAGCTCGCACAAACGAACAGACGCGTGATCGAAGCAAGTCTGACAAGTTTCAAGCTAGAGTTCGGAACTAGAAATTCATTATATTGACGAAAATGGCTCGCAGAATGGAAAATACGCCAGATCGTTGCCAGTCTACACAAGTTCCAAACTAGTGTCCGGAACTAGAAGTGCCTAATATTAAGGAGAGAAGCTCGCACAAACGAACAGACGCGTGATCGAAGCAAGTCTGAGAAGTTTCAAGCTACAGTTCGGAACTAGAAATTCATTATATTGACGAAAATGGCTCGCACAATGGAAAAGACGGCAGATCGTTGCCAGTCTACACAAGTTCCAAACTAGTTTCCGGAACTAGAAGTGCCTAATATTAAGGAGAAAAGCTCGCACTAACGAACAGACGCGTGATCGAAGCAAGTCTCACAAGTTTCAAGCTAGAGTTCGGAACTAGAAATTCATTATATTGACGAGAATGGCTCGCACTACGGAAAAGACGCCAGATCGTTGCCAGTCTACACAAGTTCCAAACTAGTGTCCGGAACTAAAAGTGCCTAATATTAAGGAGAAAAGCTCGCACAAACGAACAGACGCGTGATCGAAGCAAGTCTGACAAGTTTCAAGCTAAAGATCAGAACTAGAAATTCATTATATTGACGAAAATGGCTCGCAGAATGGAAAAGACGCCAGATTGTTGCCAGTCTACACAAGTTCCAAACCAGTGTCCGGAACTAGAAGGGCCTAATATTAAGGAGAGAAGCTCGCACAAACGAACAGACGCGTGATCGAAGCAAGTCTGACAAGTTTCAAGCTAGAGTTCGGAACTAGAAATTCATTATATTGACGAAAATGGCTCGCAGAATGGAAAAGACGCCAGATCGCTGCCAGTCTACGCAAGTTCCAAACTAGTGTCCGGAACTAGAAGTGCATAATGTAAGAAAAAAGCTCGCACAAACGAACAGACGCGTGATCGAAGCAAGTCTGACAAGTTTCAAGCTAGAGTTCGGAACTAGAAATTCATTATATTGACGAAAATGGCTCGCAGAATGGAAAAGACGCCAGATCGCTGCCAGTCTACGCAAGTTCCAAACTAGTGTCCGGAACTAGAAGTGCATAATGTAAGAAAAAAAGCTCGCACAAACGAACAGACGCGTGATCGAAGCAAGTCTGACAAGTTTCAAAGCTAGAGTTCGGAACTAGAAATTCATTATATTGACGAAAATGGCTCGCAGAATGGAAAAGACGCCAGATTGTTGCCAGTCTACACAAGTTCCAAACCAGTGTCCGGAGCTAGAAGGGCCTAATATTAAGGAGAGAAGCTCGCACAAACGAACAGACGCGTGATCGAAGCAAGTCTGACAAGTTTCAAGCTAGAGTTCGGAACAAGAAATTCATTATATTGACGAAAATGGCTCGCAGAATGGAAAAGACGCCAGATTGTCTCCAGTCTACACAAGTTCCAAACTAGTGTCCGGAACTAGAAGTGCATAATGTAAGAAAAAAAGCTCGCACAAACGAACAGACGCGTGATCGAAGCAAGTCTGACAAGTTTCAAAGCTAGAGTTCGGAACTAGAAATTCATTATATTGACGAAAATGGCTCGCAGAATGGAAAAGACGCCAGATTGTTGCCAGTCTACACAAGTTCCAAACCAGTGTCCGGAACTAGAAGGGCCTAATATTAAGGAGAGAAGCTCGCACAAACGAACAGACGCGTGATCGAAGCAAGTCTGACAAGTTTCAAGCTAGAGTTCGGAACTAGAAATTCATTATATTGACGAAAATGGCTCGCAGAATGGAAAAGACGCCAGATCGCTGCCAGTCTACGCAAGTTCCAAACTAGTGTCCGGAACTAGAAGTGCATAATGTAAGAAAAAAAGCTCGCACAAACGAACAGACGCGTGATCGAAGCAAGTCTGACAAGTTTCAAAGCTAGAGTTCGGAACTAGAAATTCATTATATTGACGAAAATGGCTCGCAGAATGGAAAAGACGCCAGATTGTTGCCAGTCTACACAAGTTCCAAACCAGTGTCCGGAGCTAGAAGGGCCTAATATTAAGGAGAGAAGCTCGCACAAACGAACAGACGTGTGATCGAAGCAAGTCTGACAAGTTTCAAGCTAGAGTTCGGAACAAGAAATTCATTATATTGACGAAAATGGCTCGCAGAATGGAAAAGACGCCAGATTGTTGCCAGTCTACACAAGTTCCAAACTAGTGTCCGGAACTAGAAGGGCCTAATATTAAGGAGAGAAGCTCGCACAAACGAACAGACGCGTGATCGAAGCAAGTCTGACAAGTTTCAAGCTAGAGTTCGGAACTAGAAATTCATTATATTGACGAAAATGGCTCGCAGAATGGAAAATACGCCAGATCGTTGCCAGTCTACACAAGTTCCAAACTAGTGTCCGGAACTAGAAGTGCCTAATATTAAGGAGAGAAGCTCGCACAAACGAACAGACGCGTGATCGAAGCAAGTCTGACAAGTTTCAAGCTACAGTTCGGAACTAGAAATTCATTATATTGACGAAAATGGCTCGCACAATGGAAAAGACGGCAGATCGTTGCCAGTCTACACAAGTTCCAAACTAGTTTCCGGAACTAGAAGTGCCTAATATTAAGGAGAAAAGCTCGCACAAACGAACAGACGCGTGATCGAAGCAAGTCTCACAAGTTTCAAGCTAGAGTTCGGAACTAGAAATTCATTATATTGACGAGAATGGCTCGCACTACGGAAAAGACGCCAGATCGTTGCCAGTCTACACAAGTTCCAAACTAGTGTCCGGAACTAGAAGTGCCTAATATTAAGGAGAAAAGCTCGCACAAACGAGCAGACGCGTGATCGAAGCAAGTCTGACAAGTTTCAAGCTAAAGTTCGGAACTAGAAATTCATTATATTGACGAAAATGGCTCGCAGAATGGAAAAGACGCCAGATCGTTGCCAGTCTACACAAGTTCCAAACTTGTGTCCGGAACTAGAAGGGCCTAATATTAAGGAGAGAAGCTCGCACAAACGAACAGACGCGTGATCAAAGCAAGTCTGACAAGTTTCAAGCTAGAGTTCGGAACTAGAAATTCATTATATTGACGTGAATGGCTCGCAGAATGGAAAAGACGTCAGATCCTTGCCAGTCTACACAAGTTTCAAACTAGTGTCCGGAACTAGAAGGGCCTAATATTAAGGAGAGAAGCTCGCACAAACGAACAGATGCGTGATCGAAGCAAGTCTGACAAGTTTCAAGCTAGAGTTCGGAACTAGAAATTCATTATATTGACGAAAATGGCTCGCAGCATGGAAAAGACGCCAGATCGTTGCCAGTCTACACAAGTTCCAAACTAGTGTCCGGAACTAGAAGTGCCTAATATTAAGGAGAAAAGCTCGCACAAACGAACAGACGCGTGATCGAAGCAAGTCTGACAAGTTTCAAGCTAGAGTTCGGAACTAGAAATTCATTATATTGACAAAATGGCTCGCAGAATGGGAAAGACGCCAGATTGCTGCCAGTCTACACAAGTTCCAAACTAGTGTCCGGAACTAGAAGTGCATAATGTAAGAAAAAAAGCTCGCACAAACGAACAGACGCGTGATCGAAGCAAGTCTAACAAGTTTCAAAGCTAGAGTTCGGAACTAGAAATTCATTATATTGACGAAAATGGCTCGCAGAATGGAAAAGACGCCAGATTGTTGCCAGTCTACACAAGTTCCAAACTAGTGTCCGGAACTAGAAGGGCTTAATATTAAGGAGAGAAGCTCGCACAAACGAACAGACGCGTGATCGAAGGAAGTCTGACAAGTTTCAAGCTAGAGTTCGGAACTAGAAATTCATTATATTGACGAAAATGGCTCGCAGAATTGAAAATACGCCAGATCGTTGCCAGTCTACACAAGTTCCTAACTAGTGTCCGGAACTAGAAGTGCCTAATATTAAGGAGAGAAGCTCGCACAAACGAACAGACGCGTGATAGAAGCAAGTCTGACAAGTTTCAAGCTACAGTTCGGAACTAGAAATTCATTATATTGACGAAAATGGCTCGCACAATGGAAAAGACGGCAGATCGTTGCCAGTCTACACAAGTTCCAAACTAGTTTCCGGAACTAGAAATGCCTAATATTAAGGAGAAAAGCTCGCACAAACGAACAGACGCGTGATCGAAGCAAGTCTCACAAGTTTCAAGCTAGAGTTCGGAACTAGAAATTCATTATATTGACGAGAATGGCTCGCACTACGGAAAAGACGCCAGATCGTTGCCAGTCTACACAAGTTCCAAACTAGTGTCCGGAACTAGAAGTGCCTAATATTAAGGAGAAAAGCTCGCACAAACGAACAGACGCGTGATCGAAGCAAGTGTGACAAGTTTCAAGCTAAAGATCGGAACTAGAAATTCATTATATTGACGAAAATGGCTCGCAGAATGGAAAAGACGCCAGATTGTTGCCAGTCTACACAAGTTCCAAACCAGTGTCCGGAACTAGAAGGGCCTAATATTAAGGAGAGAAGCTCGCACAAACGAACAGACGCGTGATCGAAGCAAGTCTGACAAGTTTCAAGCTAGAGTTCGGAACTAGAAATTCAATATATTGACGAAAATGGCTCGCAGAATGAAAAAGACGCCAGATCGCCGCCAGTCTACGCAAGTTCCAAACTAGTGTCCGGAACTAGAAGTGCATAATGTAAGAAAAAAAGCTCGCACAAACGAACAGACGCGTGATCGAAGCAAGTCTGACAAGTTTCAAAGCTAGAGTTCGGAACTAGAAATTCATTATATTGACGAAAATGGCTCGCAGAATGGAAAAGGCGCCAGATTGTTGCCAGTCTACACAAGTTCCAAACCAGTGTCCGGAGCTAGAAGGGCCTAATATTAAGGAGAGAAGCTCACACAAACGAACAGACGCGTGATCGAAGCAAGTCTGACAAGTTTCAAGCTAGAGTTCGGAACTAGAAATTCATTATATTGACGAGAATGGCTCGCAGAATGGAAAAGACGCCAGATCGTTGCCAGTCTACACAAGTTCCAAACTAGCGTCCGGAACTAGAAGGGCCTAATATTAAGGAGAGAAGCTCGCACAAACGAACAGACGCGTGATCGAAGCAAGTCTGACAAGTTTCAAGCTAGAGTTCGGAACTAGAAATTCATTATATTGACGAAAATGGCTCGCAGAATGGAAAAGACGCCAGGTCGTTGCCAGTCTACACAAGTTCCAAACTAGTGTCCGGAACTAGAAGTGCATAATAATAAGGAGAAAAGCTCGCACAAACGAACAGACGCGTGATCGAAGCAAGTCTGACAAGTTTCAAGCTAGAGTTCGGAACTAGAAATTCATTATATTGACGAGAATGGCTCGCACAATGGAAAAGACGCCAGATCGTTGCCAGTCTACACAAGTTCCAAACTAGTGTCCGGAACTAGAAGGGCCTAATATTAAGGAGAGAAGCTCGCACAAACGAACAGACGCGTGATCGAAGCAAGTCTGACAAGTTTCAAGCTAGAGTTCGGAACTAGAAATTCATTATATTGACGAGAATGGCTCGCAGAATGGAAAAGACGCCAGATCGTTGCCAGTCTACACAAGTTCCAAACTAGCGTCCGGAACTAGAAGGGCCTAATATTAAGGAGAGAAGCTCGCACAAACGAACAGACGCGTGATCGAAGCAAGTCTGACAAGTTTCAAGGTAGAGTTCGGAACTATAAATTCATTATATTGACGAGAATGGCTCGCCGAATGGAAAGGACGCCAGATCGTTGCCAGTCTACACAAGTTCCAAACTAGCGTCCGGAACTAGAAGGGCCTAATATTAAGGAGAGAAGCTCGCACAAACGAACTGACGCGTGATCGAAGCAAGTCTGACAAGTTTCAAGCTAGAGTTCGGAACTAGAAATTCATTATATTGACGAAAATGGCTCGCATAATGGAAAAGACGCCAGATCGTTGCCCGTCTACACAAGTTCCAAACTAGCGTCCGGAACTAGAAGGGCCTAATATTAAGGAGAGAAGCTCGCACAAACGAACAGACGCGTGATCGAAGCAAGTCTGACAAGTTTCAAGCTAGAGTTCGGAACTAGAAATTCATTATATTGACGAAAATGGCTCGCAGAATGGAAAAGACGCCAGATCGCTGCCAGTCTACGCAAGTTCCAAACTAGTGTCCGGAACTAGAAGTGCATAATGTAAGAAAAAAAGCTCGCACAAACGAACAGACGCGTGATCGAAGCAAGTCTGACAAGTTTCAAAGCTAGAGTTCGGAACTAGAAATTCATTATATTGACGAAAATGGCTCGCAGAATGGAAAAGACGCCAGATTGTTGCCAGTCTACACAAGTTCCAAACCAGTGTCCGGAGCTAGAAGGGCCTAATATTAAGGAGAGAAGCTCGCACAAACGAACAGACGCGTGATCGAAGCAAGTCTGACAAGTTTCAAGCTAGAGTTCGGAACTAGAAATTCATTATATTGACGAAAATGGCTCGCAGAATGGAAAAGACGCCAGATTGTTGCCAGTCTACACAAGTTCCAAACTACAGTATTTCCCGCTCAATTTAATCCAAAAGCCAGACTATTTAATCATAGCGCCATAGAATTTAATCTAGGCGCCACTGAAAATAATCCAAGCGCCAAAACATTTAATCCTGCCACCACTGACATCACGACCCGCGAGCCATAGGGCACGGCAGCTCTGCAACTATGCAGTCTAATCCGTTTGTCTTCTTGGTGCAGCTAATCGGAGTCTTGGTGCTGATACCGCCACGGACTGACGCGCCTGTCACGCCAGCTACGATCGTCGACGCAAAGAAACCGGATCATCGCGCATGCTGCTTGCCGGCTGCAGTGCTTCATGACGATGTGATACAGCATGGCCGCCCTGGAAAATCAACATCAGAAGCCCGGGCGATCTTCAGCGACACACTGGCGGCGCTGCAAGCTTCGTGGGCGAATATAAAGGCCGGACATCACGACCCGCGAGCCATAGGGCACGGCAGCTCTGCAACTATGCAGTCTAATCCGTTTGTCTTCTTGGTGCAGGTGAGCAAACATTATGGAAAATGTATCCGCTCGAATAACCCTTGTTTGATTGTGCTGCCGTGCCCTCGGCTTGCGTGTCCATTGCTTTATGATTTATCTGTCCATCTTGTACAACTGCTACTGCTTGCTGGAGACGTGGAAACTAACCCTGGTCCCGACATATCACAACTTTCTAGACAGTTGCAGCAAATTGCAGACGACCTGAAGGTTATTAAAGAGGAGCGGCTCACTTCAATAGACACCAAACTAGAAAGGCTAACGTCTCTTGATGATAAGGTTTCCACCTGCTTAAACCAAGTCGCTACGTTGCAGGAAACAGTGGCATTCCTTGAAAAGAAAATCGACCACCTGGAAAACTACTCGAGAAGAAATAACTTAATCGTGTATGGGGTCCCTGAAGACCCCGAGGAAAGTAACAGCTCACTTGAAAATTTAGTTAACGGCGAAATCTTCAGGGACACACTAAAGGTCGAACAGGTAGCCATAGAAAGAATACACCGGCTGGGCAAACCAGAAGCGACAAAATGCAGGCCTGTAATTCTAAAGCTGCGGGATTTTCGAGACAAATCTGCAATCTTAAGAACCTGTACAAAATTAAAAAACACTGATTACTCGATTGGTGAAGATTTTTCACCAAGAGTGCGTGAAATTAGAAAAAAGCTCTGGAAAACTGGTAAGGAAATGAAAGATTCAGGGCAGAAAGCTTCCCTGGTTTTCGATAAGTTACGAATCAACAATGATCTGTACCGATGGGATGACGAGACACAAAGTATTGTTTTGCTTCGATCTTACACGCAGACGGCTAACCATAAAAACCAGAAAGACAGTGTCGCTTCAACTGAAACAGATTCCCGGACTGCTAACCAAAAAAACGACAGAGCCGAAACACGGTCGCTACGTTCCCGCCACCCGCCTCAGCCTCCGAAATAACATTTGCTAACATGAACGTTCGCAGCATAGTGAACAAAACAACTTACCTTGAATCATTCCTCCTCTGCATCAGCCCTGATTTTGTTGCCATCACAGAAACATGGTTAACAAACAATATAAAAGATTTCGAAGCAACTCTCCCCAACTATGCAATTGTGAGAAAGGATAGGCTGACACGTGGCGGGGGCGTTGCTATCCTAATAAAAAAGGAAATCCCATTCGAGGTTCTGCCTGACGTCGAAGATGTCGAAGCAATATTTTGCAAACTCCTGTATTCACCGCGACCAGTCTTTATCGGCTGCGTGTATCGCAGCCCGTCTTCAAACACCGATGTTCTGCATTCCTTGCACGCTTACATGCTTAGGCACTTGCTTGGATCGAGGTTAATCTTATTGGGCGATTTCAATTTACCCTGTGTTAACTGGAACACTATGCAACATCATTCTAAACACGCAGACATACTGTTTGATACCATGCTAACGTTTAATTTATGTCAAATAATAAATAAACCAACTCGTGTACAAGGTGGCAGTTCAAACATACTTGATATAGTTTTCCTTAGTGATCACTTCCCAACAGAAAAAGCAAAATTTCAGCTTCTAGATGGTATGTCAGATCACAAGATAACATTATGCAATGTACCTATTCATGACATTCTAACGCACTCGAAATCATTCGTAACATTTCCTGATTTCCACAAAGCAGATGACACCAGCATACTCGATCACCTGTCTTTTGAATTCTCTTCTTTTGAACAACTCGCCTTAGACACTAATACCGACACTGAAAAATTGTGGCAAAGATTCAAACTCATTATATCGTTTTGCATAGGTAACTTTGTGCCAGTTAAAACTAAGAAAACAAATAAGCACAGCCCGTGGATCAACCGTGACATCATCCATGCCAAACGCAAAGTCAAGCGGCTGAGAAAATCTTTAAAAGCACAACCCAGTAGCACAAGAACTTCTATTCTCTCCGTTGCAATCAGGAATATGAAATCAAAAATAAAAGTCGCCAAAGCTGACTATTTTTCTTGCAAACTTGCTAGTTTTCTCAAGAGCTCTCCGCGAAAGTTTTGGCACTACTTAAACCCAAAACAACATAATACGACCATAATGAGTCCTGACGAAAGCAAAGCCAGAGCGAACTCACTGAATAATTACTTTCATTCGATCTTCACTACAGATGATGGCAACTTACCACACATAAAAGCTCCCAACATATGCCTTGAACCACTAACAATTGACGAGGCTGGCGTATTTAACCTCTTGCTAAATTTAGATACCAAAAAAGGACCCGGACCAGACAAAATCCCAAACACATTTCTTAGAAGATATGCGGAATGGGTCGCAAAATACTTATGCCTTATTTTCAACAAATCTTTAGCCTCATCTTTCCTTCCCGCAGATTGGAAAATCGCAAGGGTAATTCCTATCCATAAAAGTGGAAGTGAAAATCAAGCGTGTAACTATAGGCCCATTTCACTAACAAGTACTGCATGTAAACTACTGGAACACTTAATTTTAAAACATATAACAACATTCCTGGAAGATCAACGCATTATATCACCATTTCAGCACGGCTTCCGTAAAAACCTATCCACCGTCACTCAACTAGTAGAACTAATACATGATGCTTCTCTTAGCATCGACCACCAAAAGCAAATAGACCTGATTTTACTAGATTTCTCTAAAGCATTCGATCGTGTATCGCATAACAAATTAATTCTAAAGTTAGAATCCACACTAGGCAAAGGAACAATCATTAACTGGATCAAAAGCTATTTATCTGACCGGTTACAATTTGTAGAGCTTAACAGTGAAAAGTCCACAATAACTGAAGTCACGTCAGGTGTACCCCAGGGCAGCGTTCTAGCTCCTATTTTATTTCTAATCTTCATAAATGATTTACCTGCTAGCGTTCGTGTTAATATGAGGCTTTTTGCTGATGATTGTATATTATACCATGAAATAAATTCGCCAATTGATCATGTAGCACTTAATGATGCACTAAAATCAGTACGTGAATGGTGCGCTAATGGCAGATGAGCATTAATACGGAAAAATCAGCCGTGTTACGAATTACCAGGAAACATAGTGTGTCCGAATTTTCATACACACTAAACAATATTCCGCTTCCCACAGTTACACAGCATAAATACCTAGGCCTAATTATATCAAATAATCTTAAATGGGACACTCACGTGAACTTCATTACATCATCAGCACTAAAACGACTTTTTTTTCTTAAGAGGCGCCTCCGAGACGCCCCATCAGACATTAAATTACTTTCGTATAATACTTTTGTCAGACCCGTACTTGAATACGCAAATGTAGCCTGGTTTCCGTTTACAGATAAACTAATAAAAAAACTAGAGGGCGTCCAGAGGAAAGCTGCTAGATTCATCTATAACAAGTACAGACAAACGGACTCACCCACAAAACTAATAAACAAAGCTGGAATACTCACGTTACAAAACCGCGCCAGGCTTGCACGGCAGAAACTGCTTTACCAACTCATTCATAAAATGATAAACATAGATACTTCGAGGTATATTGCAAAACCAGACACAAGAGCAACACGACATAGACATTCACAAACACTGGAAGAATATCGCTTTAACACAGACTGTTTTAAACATACATTTTTCCCGACAGCAATTAGAGAATGGAACAACCTACCATCATGTATAACACGTTCATCTTTAGAAACTTTTTTGCAGTCTTATGAAGCCCACCTACTCGTTTTACAATGTCAGTTATAATCATAGTTCAAACTCATTCAGTGTTCTATGTTAATGTCAAGTGTGCTTCGTTGTGGTGTGTTTTCAGGCATTTTTTTAGTTACTCTCATGTTATTTGTAATCCGTTATTATCAAATACTTGCTATTAACTGTACTACTGTTTCAAACCGTTGTAACGCTGTATATTTTTGTACCTTTGTTGTGTATTTCCAAATTTGTGTGCCCTTCCTGCAATAATCCCGATTGGGATTGGCAGTATTTCCAAATAAATAAATAAATAAATAAATAAATAAATCTGGTCTCACTCCAACAGTTCCTGGACAGCGAAGACCATTAAATCTATTTCATTAACCCTATAACCACGCTTATAAAATAATTGGGCTTTCTGAGCGTATTAATATGAATAATGCTGTCAGGCGATTCTGGTGGGTCATGTGACAGTGTAATGTGATTTGGTGTGACATGCGCGATAATGCGCCCATTTTTCAACTGTATCATCATGGGTGTCAAATGAAAGGGCTTTTCGAGCTTAATAAGGCGAATATAGCAGTGAAACGATTTTGCTGAGTTACATGACAGTGTAACATGATTTCTCTTTACATGCGCGATAATTTGCTTTTTCTTTAATCTTATAATCATGGGTATCAAATGATCGGACTTTCTGAGCGTCATAAGATTAATAAGGTTGTAAAGCGATTTTGAGGAGTCATGTGACAGTGTAACGTGATTTGGTGTGACATGCGCGATAATCCGTCCATTTTTCAACAGTATCATCACGGGTATCAAATAAAAGGGCTTTTTGAGCTTGATAAGGCGAATATTGCAGCAAAACGATTTTGCCGAGTTACATAACAGTATAACATGATTTCTCTTGACATGCGCGATAATTTGCTGTTTCTTTAACCTTATAATCATGGGTGATACCCATGATTATAAGGTTAAAGAAAATGATCGGGCTTTCTGAGCATATTAAGATGAATAATGTTGTAAAGAGATTTTGATGAGTCATGAGACAGTGTAACGTGATACGTGATATTTATAGCTTTGGGCACCCTATGGTCATGTGTTTCAAATGATTCAGGTTTTTGACAGTAATGAGGCGAATGTTTCAGTAATATAGGTTTGGTGAGTTACGAGGTCATGTAGCAAAATTATTTTTCTGTAGTTTTAGCCTTTTATGCCGATTTATTCGACACCAAGCGCAATAGGGATGCAAAAAGCGTATTATCGCGCATGTCAAACCAATTTACCCAACATCGTCTCATGACTCAGCAGAAAAGCTTTACTGCAAAATAGTTTTGCTGCACTCAGTGGATGATTCTGGCAAACATCATGATAACATTGAGAATGTGATGTATTACCGCTTATCTAAAAACAAACCGCGTAACTGTGCCAAATCACTCAGAAAAAAGGTATTACTGCAGTATTTGCCTTGGCGTGCTATAAAAGACTATTCATCATTTGATGCTGGTGCTGATAGGGTTGCAAAAAGTCTTTATTTAAAGGGATATCAATTGTGTCAAGTCTAAATGTCTCATATTTCAGCAATATTCATTCATTCCAGTACTCATCTTTCTGCTCTCAAAGCACCGACTCATTTGATACCTGTGATTGTACGGTTCAAAATGAGGGAAACAATCGCGGATGTTACACCATATCACGCTACATGACCTCGTAACTCAGCAAAGCTATATTACTGAAACTAATAAAATTAAACAGCGCAAGGAACGGGACGAAACACGAAGGAACGGAGACAAAGGCACAGGCGCTGACTAACAACTGAAATTTTATTCCGAAGCAGGACACATATATAAGGTACAAAGAGGGGGGGGGGGCAAATGCGATCCTGCACAATCACCGAAACAGTGTCGTCACGTCCAAGAGTAAAAACGATAAAAACGATAAAAAAAGGGTAAAAAAAGGTGAAAGGCCAAAAAGCCTAAAAGCGATAAAACCACGATGTAAGAAGCCGGGACGGGAAGTAAAACCGGTAAAAACAGATATATACATAGCCAAAATGGTAAGTAAGAGCATTAAAATATAACGGTAAAAAACACGGAACTAAAATCGTGGCACAAAGTGATTAACAAATTAGCGGAGAGGGGCAATAATGAAAAGGATTAAACATTTACCCTGCATCTGAGAAATTCCAATTCTTTTTGCAACAAGCACAGGGAGGGTGCACTCACACATTGCTTATTTGCGCTATGGATTTCGAACGCTTCTGCGATTTCCCTGGATATCCTATCCCGTCCTCTAGCAAGAATTGTGCAGCGATTGAAATGTTGGTAGCAGGTTTCGTCCGGATCATCATCGTTATGTTTACACTTTTTGCAGTGCATGGCGAGGTGCCCGGAAATTGCAATGCTGTTTACGTTTTTCCTGTGCTCTTGAAGCCTAATGTTGAGACAGCTGCCTGTCTGGCCAATGTATCTCTTCTCACAGGATACGGGCAGGGAGTACACGACGCCGGTTTTACAGGGGAAGAGTTGTTCCGAATGAGTCATCCCACATCCACGGGCGATCAGAGGTTTGTTTACCTTTGCGCAAAGGGCGAAAACTTATTAGCGCTGAAAAGACGACGTCAACCCCTGAACGTTTCGCGACTTTTCTGAGGCGGTGGCCGACCTCATGAATGTAGGGCATTACGACCACACTTCTGTGCTCCCTGTTGAACGCCGCCTGTGTGTGATGTCATCCTCGTTTCTTGCCCGCGGAACCGGCCACGGACACCAGAACGTTCAGGGGATATCCGGTGGCTGACAGGCGCTCGACCTGGTTGCTAAAACTATCCTGGAAATGATGTTCACAGGACTTCTGAAGCGCATTTTGAAAACAAAGTCTTACTATGCCTCTCTTAACGAGTTTAATATGGGCAGGCATAAAAGGCAGGAGAGGTTTCTCACCCCTGGGATGATAGGACCAGCAGGTCTGCTCGTTAGAGAAATGCAGTCGCAAGTCCAGAAACCTAATTGAGCATTCATGCGGCATTTCATGCGTCGAAACCACAGGAATACATTGGCCAAACATGGAAAGAATTTCGGATACCATTGAGTTAAATGCTTCGTGGCTGAAATTACTGAAACTTCATTACTGAAACATTCGCCTCATTACTCTCAAAAATCTGAATCATTAGGAACACATGACTATAGGGTGCCAAAAGCTAAAAATATCACGCATCACGTTACACTGTCACGTGAATCATCAAAATCGCTTTACTAACATTCATCTCAATACGCTCAGAAAGCCCGATGATTTGATACCCATGATTATAGGGTTGAAAAAAATTATCGCGCATGTCCAGAGAAATCATGTTACACTGTCATGTAACTGAGCAAAATCGTTTTACTGCAATAACAGCGTTATTAAGCTTGAAAAGCCCTTTCATTTGATACCCATGATGATACTGTTGAAAAAGTGGTGCCTTATCGCGCATGTCACACCAAATCACGTTACACTGTCACATGACTCATCAAAATCGCTTTACAACCTTATTCATCTTAATAGGCTCAGAGAGCTCGATCATTTGATACCCATGATTATAGGGTTAAGAACAAGCAAATTATCGCGCATGTCCAGAGAAATCATGTTACACAGTCATGTAACTCAGCAAAATCGTTTTACTGCAATAATAGCGCTATTAAGCTCGAAAAGCCCTTTCATTTGATACTCGTGATCATATCGTTGAAAAATGGGCACATTATCACGCATGTCACACCAAATCACGTTACACTGTCACATGACTCATCAAAATCGCTTTACAACCTTATTTATCTTAATATGCTCAGAGAGCTCGATCATTTGATACCCATGATTATAGGGTTAAAAACAAGCAAATTATTGCGCATGTCAAGAGAAATCATGTTACACTGTCATGTAACTCAGCAAAATTGTTTTACTGCTATATTCTCCTTATTAAGCTCGAAAAGCCCTTTCATTTGACACCCATGATGATACAGTTGAAAAATGGGCGAATTTACGCGCATGTCACACCAAATCACATTACACTGTCACATGACCCACCAAAATCGCTTGACAACATTATTCATATTAATACGCTCAGAAAGCCCAATTATTTGATACGCATGATTATAGGGTTGATGAAATAAATTTAATGGCCTTGGCTGTCCAGGAATTGTTGGAGTGGGCACAGATTAAAATCAGTGGCGGCAGGATTAAATGTTTTGGCGCTTGGATTATTTTCTGTGGCGCCTAGATTAAATTCTATGGCGCTATGATTAAATAGTCTGGCGTTTGGATTAAATCGAGCGGGAAATACTGTAGTGTCCGGAACTAGAAGGGCCTAATATTAAGGAGAGAAGCTCGCACAAACGAACAGACGCGTGATCGAAGCAAGTCTGACAAGTTTCAAAGCTAGAGTTCGGAACTAGAAATTCATTATATTGACGAAAATGGCGCGCAGAATGGAAAAGACGCCAGATTGTTGCCAGTCTACACAAGTTCCAAACCAGTGTCCGGAGCTAGAAGGGCCTAATATTAAGGAGAGAAGCTCGCACAAACGAACAGACGCGTGATCGAAGCAAGTCTGACAAGTTTCAAGCTAGAGTTCGGAACTAGAAATTCATTATATTGACGAAAATGGCTCGCAGAATGGAAAAGACGCCAGATTGTTGCCAGTCTACACAAGTTCCAAACTAGTGTCCAGAACTAGAAGGGCCTAATATTAAGGAGAGAAGCTCGCACAAACGAACAGACGCGTGATCGAAGCAAGTCTGACAAGTTTCAAGCTAGAGTTCGGAACTAGAAATTCATTATATTGACGAAAATGGCTCGCAGAATGGAAAAGACGCCAGATTGTTGCCAGTCTACACAAGTTCCAAACCAGTGTCCGGAGCTAGAAGGGCCTAATATTAAGGAGAGAAGCTCGCACAAACGAACAGACGCGTGATCGAAGCAAGTCTGACAAGTTTCAAGCTAGAGTTCGGAACTAGAAATTCATTATATTGACGAAAATGGCTCGCAGAATGGAAAAGACGCCAGATTGTTGCCAGTCTACACAAGTTCCAAACTAGTGTCCGGAACTAGAAGGGCCTAATATTAAGGAGAGAAGCTCGCACAAACGAACAGACGCGTGATCGCAGCAAGTCTGACAAGTTTCAAAGCTAGAGTTCGGAACTAGAAATTCATTATATTGACGAAAATGGCTCGCAGAATGGAAAAGACGCCAGATTGTTGCCAGTCTACACAAGTTCCAAACCAGTGTCCGGAGCTAGAAGAGCCTAATATTAAGGAGAGAAGCTCGCACAAACGAACAGACGCGTGATCGAAGCAAGTCTGACAAGTTTGAAGCTAGAGTTCGGAACTAGAAATTCATTATATTGACGAAAATGGCTCGCAGAATGGAAAAGACGCCAGATTGTTGCCAGTCTACACAAGTTCCAAACTAGTGTCCAGAACTAGAAGGGCCTAATATTAAGGAGAGAAGCTCGCACAAACGAACAGACGCGTGATCGAAGCAAGTCTGACAAGTTTCAAGCTAGAGTTCGGAACTAGAAATTCATTATATTGACGAAAATGGCTCGCAGAATGGAAAAGACGCCAGATTGTTGCCAGTCTACACAAGTTCCAAACCAGTGTCCGGAACTAGAAGGGCCTAATATTAAGGAGAGAAGCTCGCACAAACGAACAGACGCGTGATCGAAGCAAGTCTGACAAGTTTCAAGCTAGTGTTCGGAACTAGAAATTCATTATATTGACGAGAATGGCTCGCAGAATGGAAAAGACGCCAGATCGTTGCCAGTCTACACAAGTTCCAAACTAGTGTCCGGAACTAGAAGGGCCTAATATTAAGGAGAAAAGCTCGCACAAACGAACAGACACGTGATCGAAGCAGGTCTGACAAGTTTAAAACTTGAGTTCGGAACTAGAAATTAATTATATTGACGAGAATGGCTCGCACAATGGAAAAGACGCCAGATCGTTGCCAGTCTACACAAGTTCCAAACTAGTGTCCGGAACTAGAAGTGCATAATGTATGAAAAAAAGAAGAGTGTTGTGTGATAACGAGACCTTTTGGTTGGAATACGAGCCTTGCAGAGAAGCTGACTTGTATTCCGGCAATTGATCGATTAAGTAATGGTGAAAGTTGGGTGAGTTGGTTAACATTCATGATGGAAAATAGCGCGAAAGACACGGACAAGCGCTTGTCCGTGTCTCACTTCCTTCCGTCCTTCGTGTACTTTGGCGCTATTTTCCATCATGAGTGATCGATTGTCTGAATTCGCTAAAGCTGCAAGCATAAGACGGGCTAGTTATGCATATGAATGCTTGTTAAAGTGCAAATTTAGTGTTATGGCAGCAGCAACCAAATATTCAATGTTTGAAATCTCTTTACTGCCTTAGAAACCGTAGCGCTTGTGTTGTGTAGGTAATCTTAACACATTTTTGTTTATATCACTGTGAAGCTACAAGGCTATCCTTACAACGATGCTTGCTTGGACAGCTCTGTGACACGTTGCCAATATTCCTGTGAATGTTTACCACCTCATTGTGGGCTAGTTGGTATGGGTCTTTGATAGTATACTAGAACATGCAAAAGGCGGACTTAAGTGGATGTCATTCTTTGGTTATGCAGGAGACAGTGACTACCCACTGGAGTAATGGCTGCTTACACCAATGCCAAGTCATTCCAGACCCAACTTGCTGTCCCTTCTCTGCTATCACCTTGCAGCCTGGCAAAGTTGGCTGTGGTAACTAGCTGTGTGGTAAACATGCTTAAACCGAAAAGCGTAGCGTTACAGCAAGGTAATAAATAACCATGACGCATACTGGAATCACAAAATGGCACCAAAGATTTTTTACTGCCACATATACTCAGTAGAAGCACTTATTTCTTGGCCGTTGTATTTCACTCGAGTGTTTTTATTGAGAAAGAGACATCATACATACCAACACACTTACCTTGATGTACAATGACCATACAACATTGACATGTATATTGCAGAATAACTATTGGGCTCTAAGAAGCCGCTCCCTTTCAACATATTGAAGCTACCTATACAAATAGGTACTGTATGCATGGTGCAGTGTGCAAAACGCTTACATATCAGAGGTAAAAGCAAGATCTCTAGTAGTATATACTACTAGAGATCTTGCTCGCAGTGCTAAATGTAAGAGCTGTTAGGAGAATGGTGTACAAATACTAGGCTGCAGTGCCCACAATGGTTGCTGAATAATTACAAAATTCTAGTGAAAATAAAATAAGCATCAGACATACATTGTTAAGGCAATGTGTGAGCAGATGTTATGTACACTAATAAAACGCGTAAAACTGCAAGGGGACTGCTGAGCAGCTCGAAGACTATAGAGGCCGCTAAAACATGAGCATTCAAAAATATTTTCTGCCATAAACATGGTAGAACGAGAGAAATAAGATGGCTACTCAATACAAAACAGCACAAAACAAGGGTTGAGGAGTAACATTGGTTTGCTATCCAAAATGGAAATGTGGGCTCGGCTTGCAAACTGAGGCTCCCCTCAACCCTTCTTCAGCGCTCTTTCATACACCATAAACATGTGATAAGCAAACATTTACATAATTGTCACCTACTTTTGACCATGGAATTTATTTTCCAAGTCGTTTTCAACAAATAATCAGAAAAAGCATCTTTTCTGCAAACTCGCCTTTGAATTGAAATGGTTTGTACATAATGCACACAACATGGAAAGGTAATAGAATGAGGAATGTGTGTAAAAAAACATCTTTTTGAAACATTACACGGACTCCATGCTGGCACTTCAAAACTAGAACACGTTCTTCGCCTTCGAGGTAATCTGCACACCTCACTGGTGGGCCCCTTGTTTATAATAAGACAAGGGAAATTAAGCAGATTCACCAGCTCACCTCCGGCATTGCGCACCAAGCTTGCGTCATGTGTTTGCCTCTCGCGTCGAAAAGAGGGAGGGGATACCGTTCAACATGAACAGACACTGACGACGTTCCAACAATGTGCCACTAACACACAGAGCCTGCTGCGCGAAATACAACATACTACGCATCCCTGTCCAGACCTGGCTGAACAAGCTCGTCCTCTCCTCGGTCACTATAACAAATTTCTGAATAAAGCATTTTCTTTATCTGAACACACCAAAGGAAGCATTAACATCACAGTTCGTGTACCTTATAGAAACTAAACAATCAACATCAAAACATCAACGAAATATCGGGAACAGAGCCCGATGTGGCTGAAGCCAACTGGCTGCGAAGCACAGGACTGACTGTCACCGTGGCTTGCATGAGGAGTCCGCGGTGGAGGGTCGTGTGTCGGACCTGGTTTCCCGCACTGCAATTGGCAACTCTTGCATAGTAGCTGCCACCTGCCTTACTGCAAGCGCAAACGTTCCTCTGTCGGCAGACACAGTAGTGTAGCCTTCCTGATCTTCTTGTATTTTCTTTTAAACAAACAGAACAGCAGACCACATACCTCCCACTCGTCGCTCTTGCCATCGATAGTAAACACTGAGAACGCTGACACTCTTCAGTAAGCTGGGGGGAAATTCTGTAACGCTCTCTATACAAAACCAGTCTCAAACCGCTCAACTTGCCCTGCTCCTATTGGTCGGCGGCCATATTGAAATTTTGGTCATCACTGATCTCACCGGTGACTGCGGTTACGTCATCAACAAGACTAAAGTGGTGACGTTTTCCATGAACTGAATATTGACTGAAATTGTGAGCAAAACGAGGTAACCCCAAAACCAGTCAACTTGAGTAGAGCGAAAATGGCGGCTGTGTTCTTTGCGTTGCGCTGGCTGTGTGACAGTTGTGCCTGTGCGATCCACGGTGTAGGAGGGAGGACGAAGACGCGTTTTACGTACCGGACTAGTTGTTCCGACTCTGTTCAACTCGGAAACCAGCAGAAAATTGTAGTGACTGTGCGACGATTGCCGACGAACAATGATGAACGGGGGCTCACGCAGCTCACGGACGAGTGCGCAGCCACTGCGGCTACATGCGCACCTCGTTTTTTTTTTTGCTGTCGGGGGCTGTCAGCTTGCGTCCGGAACGTAACATCGTTTGCATCGCATAGGCATCGATCAGCAGGTGCGTGCGCAGATAGCGGAAGCCATCGGTCGGAACGCTGATAGTCGTCAAGGCGCCGCGGTGCGATATGGAAAGAAGTCGCTTTGTGAACATCACAGTAAGTAAATTTTGGTTTTGACTGTTTGTTTGGCTACGAGTTCGAAACGTCATGGTAAACTTGTATTGTGCCTATTTTATTACAGATCTGCGACGCGAACATACGCACTTTTGACCCTCGCTTGGCACCAAGGACTCCAAACAACGCGTTCGTCTAGCGGTACTCCTGCACGCCGAAAGGTTAACGAAGGCCTGTTAAACGCCTGCTGCTTTTTTTTGGGTAAGCTGTTAAAAACCCGCGTCGGTTATCGAACGATATTGATTATATGAATTAATATGTGCAATCGACCACTTGCTGTAAGTTGGCTTCTCTGCAAGTCTGGTTTTCTAACCAAAAAGACAGAGGAAAGATCTCTTTTCTTTCCAGCTGTTGTCTTTGAGATTACCCAGACACCTGACGAAAGTTCAATACCTATATATACCTCAAAATACAGGACGAAGTGACTAGGGATTGTAGTGCCTTGCCCCCATTCGTCACGCTCCCTCCCTACGACACGTTCGCTACTCGAAAGTGTGAGTACGCTGCAAAAAGCGCCTGCTTCTTTTCGTTTCAGCAAGAACTGGAAGGGTGCTGTGTGATAACGAGACCATTTGCTTGGAATACGAGCCTTACAGAGAAACTGACTTGTATTCCGGCGAGTGATCGATTGTCTGAATTCGCTGAAGCTGCATGCATAAGACGGGCTAGTTATGCATATGAATGCTTGTTAAAGTACAAATTTAGTGTTATGGCAGCAGCAACCAAATATTCAATGTTTGAAATCTCCTTACTGCCTAAGAAACCGTAGCGCTTGTGCTGTGCAGGTAATCTTAACACATTTTTGTTTATATCACTGTGAAGCTACGAGGCTATCCTTACAATGATGCTTGCTTGGACAGCCCTGTGACACGTTGCCAACATTCCTGTGAATGTTTACCACCTCACTGTGGGCTAGTTGGTATGGATCTTTCATTGTATACTAGACCATGCAAAAGGCGGACTTAAGTGGATGTCATTCTTTGGTTATGCAGGAGACAGTGACTACCCACTGGAGTCATGGCTGCTTACACCAATGCCAAGTCATCCCAGACCCAACTTGCTGTCCCTTCTCTGCTATCACCTTGCAGCCTGGCACAGTTGGTTGTGGTAACTAGCTGTGTGGTAAACATGCTTAAACCGAAAAGCGTAGCGTTACAGCAAGGTAGTAAATAACCATGACGCTTATTGGAATCAGAAAATGGCACTAGAGATTTTTTACTGCCACATACACTCAGTAGAAGCACTTATTTCTTGGCCGCTGTATTTCACTCGAGTGTTTTTTTTTTGAGATAGAGACATCATACATACCAACACACTTACCTTGATGTACAGTGACCATACAACATTGACATGTATATTGCAGAATAATTATTGGGCTCAAAGAAGCCGCTCCCTTTCAACATATTGAAGCGACCTATAAAAATAGGTACTGTATGCATGGTGCAGTGTGCAAAACGCTTACATCTCAGAGGTAAAAATGCCAGCTGGATGGTATACTACTAGAGATCTTGCTCGCAGTGCTAAATGTAACAGCTGTTAGGAAAATGGTGCACAAATACTAGGCTGCAGTGCCCACAATGGTTGCTGAATAATTACAAAATTCTAGTGAAAATAAAATAAGCATCAGACATACATTGTTAAGGCAATGTGTGAGCAGATGTTATGTACACTAATAAAACGCATGAAACTGCAAGGGGACTGCTGAGCAGCTCGAAGACAGTAGAGGGCGCTAAAACATGAGCAATCAAAAATATTTTACGCCATAAACATGGTAGAACGAGAGAAATAAAATGGCTACTTAATACAAAACAGCACAAAACAAGGGTTGAGGAGGAACCTTGGTTTGCTATCCAAAATGGAAATGTGGGCTCGGCTTGCAAACTGGGACTCCCCTCAACCCTTCTTCAGCGCTCTTTCATACACCATAAACATGTGATAAGTAAACCTTTACATAATTGTCACCTACTTTTGACCTTGGAATTTATTTTCCAAGTCGTTTTCAACAAATAATCAGAAAAAGCATCTTTTCTGCAAACTCGCCTTTGAATTGAAATGGTTTGTACGTAATGCACACAACATGGAAAGGTAATAGAATGAGGAATCTGTGTAAAATAAACATCTTTTTGAAACACTACACGGACACCATGATGGCACTTCAAAACTAGCACACGTTCTTCGCCTTCGAGGTAATCTGCACACCTCACTGGTGGGCCCCTTGTTTATACTAAGACTAGGGAAATTAAGCATTCACCAGCTCACCTCCGGCATTGCGCACCAAGCTTGCGTCATGTGTTTGCCTTTCCCGTCGAAAAGAGGGAGGGGATACCGTTCAACATGAACAGACACTGACAACGTTCCAACAATGTGCCACTAACACACAGAGCCTGCGGCGCGAAATACAGCATACTACACATCCCTGTCCAGACCTGGCTGAACAAGCTCGTCCTCTCCTCGGTCACTATAAAAAATTTCTGAATAAAGCATTTTCTTTATCTGAACACACCAAAGGAAGCATTAACATCACAGTTTGTGTACCTTATAGAAACTAAACAATCAACATCAAAACATCAACGAAATATCCGGAACGGAGCACGATGCGGCTGAAGTCAACTGGCTGCGAAGCACAGGAGTGACTGTCACCGTGGCTTGCACGAGGAGTCCGTGGTGGAGGGTCGTGTGTCGGATCTCGTTTCCCGCACTGCAATTGCCAACTCTTGCATAGTAGCTGCCACCTGCCTTACTGCAAATGCAAACGTTCCTCTGTCGGCAGACACAGCAGTGTAGCCTTCATGATCTTCTTGTATTTTCTTTTAAACAAACAGAACAGCAGACCACATACCTCCCACTCGTCGCTCTTGCCATCGATAGTAAACACTGTCGATAGTAAACACAACTTGAGAGCGAAATTGAGAGCGTTACAGAATTCCCCCCGCTCTCAATTTCGCTCTCAAGTTGTAGAGCGTGACGTCAAATTTGACTCGTCATTCACGTGACCTTAAGACATCAATCGTGACGGATTACAAAATCGACCAATTGCCAGTGACTCGTAGCATGACTCCGCCCCTGAGCTCCCCGTTCCGCGGTCGTGCCTGCTGCTACACATTTGTCGCAACGCTAGCCGAGTCCGACGAGGGACCGTCTCCTAAGTTTTTATGAAACGGCGCAGTTAATACGCAGTAAGTAAAGTCGATAAATGTTTATTCTGCTGAGGAACTCCATTTACAACTAACTAACATCAAGCATAAGGAGATGTGTTTTAGGAATTGCAGTTAAATTCGCTCCTCAGTAACGTTTTGTCTCCGCGAGGGCACGCTGCTGGCGTCAAAGAGTGCACATGGCGGCTTGCCAGAAAACAGCTGACTCCTCGGCTAGTTGCTATTTTTCGTGCGTCGCCTGAAATCGAGGTCCTGTGCGGATGTCGTGAGCAGCTGTAAAAATCCGATTGAAAACAATGAAGGCTACGAACCTGCAGTGATCAGCGTGGTGAAAGCGCTAGGTATGAAAATCGACTAAGTCATCAGCTTACTGATGACTTAGTCAAACAGCGTTGTCAAACAGTGTTTCCTATCGATGGCAAGATCGACAAGTGGGAGGTATGTGGTCTGCTGTTCTGTTTGTTTAAAAGAAAATACAAGAAGATCATGAAGGCTACTCTACTGTGTCTGCCGACAGAAGAAAGTTTGCATTTGCAGTAAGGCAGGTGGCAGCTACTATGCAAGAGTTGGCAATTGCAGTGCGGGAAACGAGATCCGACACACGACCCTCCACCACGGACTCCTCGTGCAAGCCACGGTGACAGTCACTCCTGTGCTTTGCAGCCAGTTGACTTCGGCCACATCGGGCTCTGTTCCCGATATTCCGTTGATGTTTTGATGTTGATTGTTTAGTCTCTATAAGGTACACAAACTGCGATGTTAATGCTTCCTTTGGTGGTTTCAGTGAAAGAAAATACTTTATTCAGAAATTTGTTAGAGTGACCGAGGAGAGGACGAACTTGTTCAGCAAGATCTGGACAGGGATGTGTAGTATGTTGTTTTTCGCGCAGCAAGCTGTGCTTGTTAGTGGCACATTGTTGGAACGTTGTCAGTGTCTGTTCATGCTGAACGGTATCCCCCCCCCTTTTCGACGGGAAAGGCAAACACATGACGCAAGCTTGGTGCGTGATGCCAGAGGCGAGCTGGTGAATCTGCTTAATTTCCCTACTCTTATCATAAACAAGGGGCCCACCAGTGAGGTGTGCAGATTACCTTGACGGCGAAGAATGTGTGCTAGTTTTGAAGTGCCATCATGGAGTCTGTGTAGTGTTTCAAAAAGATGTTCATTTTACACACATTCCTCATTCTATTACCTTTCCATGTTGTGTGCATTATGTACAAACCATTTCAATTGAAAGGCCAGTTTGCACAAAAGATGCTTTTTCAGATAATTTGTTGAAAACGACTTGGAAAATAAATTCCAAGGTCAAAAGTAGGTGGCAATTATGTAAATGGGTGCTTATCACATGTTTATGGTGTATGAAAGAGCGCTGAACAAGGTTTGAGGGGAGCCTCAGTTTGCAAGCCGAACCCACATTGCGATTTTGGCTAGCAAACCAAGGTTCCTCCTCAACCCTTGTTTAGTGCTGTTTTGTATTGAGTAGCCATCTTATTTCTCTCGTTCGACCATGTTTATGGTGTAAAATATTTTTTAATGCTCATGTTTTACCTGCCTCTACTGTCTTCAAACTGCTCAGCAGTCCCCTTGCAGTTTTACACGTTTTATTAGTGTACATAACATCTGCTCACACATTGCCTTAACAATGTATGTGTGATGCTTATTTTATTTTCACTACAATTTTGTAATCATTCAGCAATCATTGTGGGCACTGCAGCCTAGTATTTGTACACCATTCTCCTAACAGCTGTTAAAGCATTTAGCACTGCGAGCAAGATCTCTAGTATTATACCATCCAGCTGGCATTTTTACCTCTGATATGTAAGCGTTTTGCACACGGCACCATGCATACAGTACCTATTTGTATAGGCAGCTTCAATATGTTGAAAGGAAGCGGCTTCTTTGAGCCCAATAATTATTCTGCAATATACATGTCAATGTTGTATGGTCATTGTATATCAAGGTAACTGTGCTGGTATGTATGATGTCTCTCTCAATATAAACACTCGAGTGAAATACAGCGGCCAAGAAATAAGTGCTTCTACTGAGTATGTGTGGCAGTAAAAAAGCATTGGTGGCATTTTCTGATTCCAATAAGCGTCATGGATATTTATTACCTTGCTGTAACGCTACGCCTTTCGGTTTAAGCATGTTTACCACAAAGCTAGTGACCACAGCCAACTGTGCCAGGCTGCAAGGTGATAACAGAGAAGGGACAGCAAGTTGGGTCTGGGATGACTTGGCATTGGTGTAAGCAGCCATGACTCCAGTGGGTAGTCACTGTCTCCTGCATAACCAAACAATGACATCCACTTAAGTCCGCCTTTTGCATGTTCTAGTATACAATCAGAGATCCATACCAACTAGCCCACAGTGAGGTGGTAAACATTCACAGTAGTGTTGGCAACGTGTCACAGGGCTGTCCAAGCAAGCATAATTGTAAAGATAGCCTTGTAGCTTCACAGTGATATAAACAAAAATATGTTAAGATTACCTGCACAACACAAGCAATATGATTTCTTAGGCAGTAAAGAGATTTCAAACATGGAATATTTGGTTGCTGCTGCCATAACACTAAATTTGTACTTTAACAAGCATTCATAGCATAACTACGCCGTCTTAAGCATGCAGCTTCAGCGAATTCAGACAATCGATCACTCGCCGGAATACAAGTGAGCTTCTCTGTGGCTCGTATTCCAACCAAGAGGTCTTTTTATCACACAACACTCTTCTATTTATTGCTGGAACGAAAAGAAGCAGCCGCTTTTTGCAGCGTACTCACATTTTCGAGTAGCGAACGTGTCGTAGGGAGGGAGCGTAACGAATGGGGGCAAGACACTAGAATCCCTAGTCCCTTCGTCCTGTATTTTGAGGTATATATAGGTATTGAACTTTCGTCAGGTGTCGCTGGGTTATCTCGAAGACAACAGCTGGAAAAAAAGATCTTTCCTCTGTTCGTTTCTTAACATTGCGAGAGGGAACGAGTCCTTTTGGTTAGAAAACAAGACTTGCAGAGAAGCCAACTTTCAACATGTGGTCGATTGCACATATTAATGCATATATTCAATATCGTTCGATAACCGACGCGGGTTTTTTACAGCTCACCCAAGGAAAAGTCGCAGGCGTTTAGCAGGCCTTCGTTCACCTCTTGGCGCGCAGGAGTACCGCTAGACGAACGCGTTGTATGGAGTCCTTGGTCCCACGGGGCAGCAAGGGTCAAAAGTGCGTATGTTCGCGTCGCAGATCTGTAATAAAATAGGCACAATACAAGTTTACAATGACGTTTCGAACTCGTAGCCAAACACACACAGTCAAAACCAAAATTTACTCGCTACTGTGATGTTCACAACGTAGAACCCCTTGCCTAGCGACTTCTTTCCATATCGCACCGCGGCGCCTTGACGACAATCAGCGTTCCGGCCGATGGCTTCCGCTATCGGCGCACGCACCTGCTGATCGATGCCTATGCGATGCAAACGATGTTACGTTCCCGACGCAAGCTGGCAGCACCCGATAGCAAAAAAACGAGGTGCACATGCAGCCGCAGCGACTGCGCACTCGTCCGTGAGCCCCCGTTCATCGATGTTCGTCGGCAATCGCCGCACTGTCACTCCAATTTTCTGCTGGTTTCCGATTTGAGAGTCGGAACAACTAGTCCGGTACGTCAAACGCGTCTTCGTCCTCCCTCCTACGCCGTGGATCGCTACGACACAACTGTCACACAGCCACCGCATCGCAAGGAACACAGCCGCCATTTTCGCTCTACTCAAGTTGACTGGTTTTGGGGTTACCTCGTTTCGCTCACAATTTCAGTCAATATTGAGCTCATGGGCAACGTCACCACTTTAGTCTTGTTGATGACGTAACCGCAGTCACCGGTGAGATCAGTGATGACACAAAATTTCAACATGGCCGCCGAGCAATAGGAGCAGGGCAAGTTGAGCGGTTTGAGACTGGTTTTGTATTGAGAGCGTTACAGAATACCCCCCAGATATGGCCAGAGGGCGTCGAGTGACAACAAACGTCGCCCTCGTCCTCGCGCGGGGGCTTGTCGCGCTTGGTAATTATCTAGTGTTGCGTTCAGCTGCTCTGCTTTGACGGTCCCGACTAAGGGCAGCGCGCATCGCCTATTCATCGAGCCCATCGGGCTGTGCAGATCAGTTGGACAGCAACAGTCCGTCAAACCGCGGCTGTGTGGAGAAACGAGTCGGAGTATTGTTTTTGACTGTCCTTTTAGATTGTCCTCATGTTAGATGTTACTGCTAATCCCCTGCATCCACCATAGCCGGATTTTAGGAAATGCGGTCCAAGACGTCGCATCGGCAGCCACAGTGACAGACGCTTTTTCACACCAGTGAGATAACAGAGACGACGAACTTCTGTGCGGGCGCTGCTTCTCTTTCGAAGCTATCGTATTGGCACTGTCTTCGCAATAAGCTTGATATTCTGTTCAGCAAAACATCAGCAATTTTTTTTAATTGGGGTCTACGATACGTAGTCTTTGACGATAATTTCTTCACAATTATTAAGTCCCGAAGAGATTCTTAAGAAGACGAATCAAAAATAATATTGTCAGTCATAAAATTTATTTGCGACAGCAGATTAAAAATATCATTGGCCTTGTTGTATATGCGAACAGACGCAGTGCCACACCGCCTCCTAGCAAACAGACGCACAGCCGCTCCAGTTGCCATGCCTCCTTGCACCAGCGAGCCGGCCGCGTCGGAAAATACCAGCGGGGGTCCCCCCTACCTGCGCCGACGATGACGCGTGGACGAAACCCTAGCCGTACGCTGCCTCGGAACTGGGCCGTCCTCGGACCATGTGCGCGACCAGGGCACGTGAAGCAATGCCTTTTTACAGGCGCTAGCGCTTCTGTCTTTTATTCTCTTCCCCTCTTTCCCAACGCACAATAAGGTTGTCTCTACCCAGCAACCGAATCGAGAGGTTTCTCGCTCACGGGGCTCCGACCCCCCAAACATAACACTGGCGACGAGAAGTTGTATTTAGAGCAGACGCAGTTGAAACTCAGGCCATGGCTACAGGAGCGATGCACGGCGCCATTGAGCCGCTTAACGGCAAAAATTGGTCTTCGTGGGTGCAGCGCCTAACTTTCTACTTCATTTCAACCGACGTCTCCAACGAAGTGAAGAAGCGCGCGCTCCTCCTGACGCTTTGCGGAACCGATACTCTCGAGACTGCCTGCGCGCTGGTTGCGCCGAAGACTCCGGGAGAAGTCAGCTATCAAGACTTAATCACACTTCTTCAAAAGCACTTCGACCTTAGACCATCAGAGCTGTACAGCCAGTACATCTTCCAGTGACACGACCAACTGCCTGAAGAATCGATCAGCAACTACATCGCAGCCCTCAGAAGTTTGACAGCCGACTGCAATTTCGGAGTACTGACGACAACGTCTGCAACATCGACTCCACCGGCACAAGGAGACACAACTGCTCTAACGAATCCCACCATGCTGCCCCAAGACGTCATGCTTCGCGACAGATTCGTCTGCGGCATCCGCGAAGAGCACCTCCAATAGAGACGGTTCGCGGAGAAAGACTTGACATTTCAGCGTGCTTTTGACCTGGCCATGTCAGCAGAAAATGCGTCGAGGCAGCAGCGAGGACTCAAGGGAGCGACGAGCTCCGCAGACGTGCACAAAACTTTGTAACTCAGAGAGCACAAGAATTCACCGAAGCAACGACGCTGTTATCGTTGTGACGGCTGGCACGAGGCTCACACCTGCAAGTTCACGACTGCACAATGCCGTTTTTGCTCAGAAAAAGGCCACATCGAGAAAGCTTGCATCCCCCTCAAGAAACAAGCTAACACCAGGGCAGGAACGCACAGTGTGAACGCTCAGTCCACGAGCAACAACACTCCGCACAGCGATCCGTGCTACGCACTTCACGCTGTGAGTGAGCGAAAACCCTGCCCCAATTTCCTAGTTTAGGTGAAAGTCGAGGGAAGGACGCTAAAATTCGAAGTCGATACGGGCGCCGCATGTTCTTTAATCAGCGCCGAGGCTACTTACCGCCAAACATGGGCAACGAACGCCCCGAAGCTGACAAAAAAACCCTTGACTTGCGCACTTGGTCGGGAGAGGAACTTCGCACTCTTGGATCGGCAAAAGTTCGTGTGAGATTAAAATCAAAAGACTATGTGCTATCTTTGCTCGTAATGAAAGGAACTGGCTGTAATTTGCTTGGACGTGACTAGTTTTCCGCGCTACACATGAGATTGCACGGAATTAATCGGTCGCTGAGCCAACACCAGAGCTGCAAGAGATTTTCGCACGCCATCCTGATGTGTTCAAGCAAGACATCGACGGCTACACGGGACCCTTGGTTCATTTGGATTTGGAGCAAGGCGCAACGCCCAAGTTCTGTAAGGCGCGTCCAGTGCCCCTTGCTTATCAAGAGCCAATGGACGAAGAGCTCGACTGTCTTCAACAATAAGGCATACTGCAACCAACGCAACATGCCGAAATGGCTACGCCTTTAGTGTGGGTGCGCAAGAAGGACGGAACATTTCATGATTGCGGCGACTACAGGAGCACAGTTAACGGAGTGGTCAAGAAGACGGCGTACCCGCTACCGACAATCGCGGAGGTATTCGCAAAGTTACGGTGTGGAACCATCTTCTCGACGCTCGACCTCTACCATGCTTATCAACAGCTCAAGTTCGATGACGAGACGGCCACAGTGCTCGCCGTCAGGACTGTTCCGAGTGAAACGACTTCCTTTCGGAATATCCGCTGCGCCTGCCATCTTCCAGCGTATGATGGAGACAACACAGGCAGGAATTCCTGGGGTGAGTGTTTACCTTGACGACATTATTTTCAGTGGGAAGGACGCTAGAGAGCATGAGCAACATCTAGACAAAGTCCTGTCGAGGTTAATCGAGAAAGGCCGACGCGTCAAGCAAGAAAAATGCCGCTTCGGCATCAAGTCAGTCGAATTTCTCGGACATGAGATTGACGCGCAAGGCGTTCATGCAACCGAGGAAAAGGTCCAGGCTATCCTTTAGGCTACAAGGCCACTGACAAGACTTCCTAGGGCTTTTGACATTTTATGACCGGTTTCTAGAGCTACGGTTGCCGCCGAGCTTTACAAGCTTCTGGAGAAAAACACACCCTGGACGTGGGAGAAAAGCACCAGATTGCTTTTGACACGCTCAAGCGTTTGATTCGCTCTGCCACAGTGCTTGCGCATTACGACGAGCCAAAGACTCTACTTTTGTCTGTGGATGCGTCACCATATGGCGTCGGCGCGATTATAGCCCAGAAAGATGCGTTCGGCAGAAAAGCCCCAATTTCGTTCGCGTCGCGAACTTTGGGAGCCGCAGAAAAAAACTACTGCCAACTAGACAAGGAAGGTCTCGCAATAGTTTTCGGCGTGAGCCATTTTCACCAGTACATCGCTGGTCGGCACGTGACCGTATTAACCATTGACCAACCGCTCCTCGTCATCATGGGAGAAAAGAAACATCGCTGATACTCTCGCCTAGGTTGATCCGATGGTGTCTGAAGTTGGCCACGTACGATTATGATTTGGTGTACAGGCCTGGACGCCTGCACCAAAATGCTGACGCACTTATCAGGCTGCTGCTGCCCGTTCAAGTAGATGAGCCACACCCTCCTGCGGATGTGCTCATGCTGGCTTCCACGCCGAGCATAAAACTGTCTCTATATCAACTCGCAGAACTGAGCCGGGAGGATCCATTGCTGTCCCGCGTAATGAAGCTGTGTCAAGCTGTGTCAATATTGCCCGGGCAGGAATTTCCTGCTTTCGCTAGGCTGGGACCCGAGCTCTCGCTACAGCAAGGTTGCCTTATTCAAGGTACCAAATTGGTTGTTCCGGCGGAAACGAGAAAAGACGTACTGGACTTGGCACATACAGGTCACAGGGGCTTAGTAGCCATGAAAGTGTGCGCTCGAGGATACTTTTGGTGGCCCGGTGTCGACAACGACATAGAGCGGCTAGTGAAATATTGTGCAACTTGCTGCCAGCATCAAAGGACGCCGCCTAAGGCTCCACTTCCTGACTGGAAGCGCGCGACTGCTCCATGGCACACAGTGCACGCCGACCTCGCTGGCCCCGCACACAGCGCACGCCGACCTCGCTGGCCCCGTGGAGGGAAGGATGCTGCTCATTGTTGTAGACGCGTACAGCAAGTGGCTCTAAGTGCGCTACGCGTAACATACAGTCACCGACTCTAATCGAGGAACTGCGCAACCTGTTCGCGACCTACAGCATTCCCGAAAGACTGGTAACGGATAACGGCCCGTCCTTTGTTTCCGAAGAAATAGAAGATTTCCTAAAGAAGAACGGTGTGACGCACATTACAAGCCCTCCTTATCATCCGGCCACAAATGGGCAAGCAGACAGATTTGTGTACGAAACAAAGCAGGCATTGGCCAAGAACCAGTCTGTAACATTCGCGTGCAGGCTGGCTTGGTTTCTGCTTAAGCAGCACACAACTGTTTCGGCAACAACGGGCAGAACACCAGCCTCACTCATGTTCGGACGCAAGCTCTCGACGGCACTCACACGTATTCAGCCCCGACCTGCTGAAAGTAATGAAATTTATTTGCGACAGCAGAATAAAAAAATTGGTCTGGCTTAGCTTATGGTTAAGCTTAGGATGCGAAGCATACTAGCCTAAAAATTGAACATTACCTGGCTATAACTGGTTAGCCATTCATAGACAAGACATTACCTGGCTATACCTGGTTAGCCATTTCATAGACAAGAACAGCTCATGTGTTACTCTGCTTCTTCCTTTATTTTTCACAAACCAATAAATACACTATGATGATCAGTCTTCAGCACGCATTTTCCGTTTGGTAGCATTTCGCCGCTCGAACCGAGTAGATGTACTCGAAGCTTCATCCTTCACCTCGGCATCGGTTGTCGAACGCTGCCGTCTAGCTGCATACTGCGCACGTCGCTTGGCAAGCCGTACTTCTCGTTCTTCTCCCGTTTCCGTGGCTGTTTGTAACTTGCGCTTTGCGGTCTGGCGAGCCGCCCTCTCCCTGGCCGACATTTTACTGCTCAACTGACTCAACGAGAGCGTCGCCTTTTATACAATTGCGTGACGTCAGTATCTCCTAGCGGTAGGAGCGGGAGTTGGGCCGCCGGCGGAGACTGCGCGTCCGCAAGCGAGCGCACGAGTTGAGCTCCAGCTTTCACAGCTGTTGTGACGTCATATCACGTGGTGCGCCGATGTAGGTAAAGTGGTAGCTACGCGGCCGCGCGCGGCGCAGCAAGGAAGAGCTCGGTTGTGCGGCTAGTATGCTTCGCATAAAATATCATTGGCATTGTTGTATATGCGAACCGACGCAGTGCCACACCGCCTCCTAGCAAACGGACGCACAGCCGCTCCAGTAGCAATGCCTCCTTGCACCTGCGAGCCGGCCTCTTCGGAGAGACCAGCGGGGGTCCCACCTTCCTGCGCCAACGACGACGTGCGGAAGTAACCCGAGCCGTGCGTTGCCTCGAAACTGGACCTCCTCGGACCATGTGCACGGCCAGGGCACGAGAACCAATGCCTTCTTTACAGGCACTGGCACTTCTCTCTTTCCTTCTCTTCCCCTCTCTCCCAAAGCACAATAAAGTAGTCTCTACCCAGCAACCGAGTCGAGAGGCTCCTCGCTCACGCGGCTCCGACGCCCCGAACATAACAGGCATTCTTCAGAGTGACCTTAGTGAGACGAAATGTTGCCGTCTGCCACGATGACTTGACTTAGTGGTCTTGGCATAGAGTCGCATAATGCTGCCCATAGCTCCGAACGTCTGCGCAGAGGTTCCTATTCTTCCTTGCCTGGATGTCCGATCTGATCTGATGTGCCACCTCAAAGGCGCCGCGAGGAACGCTCGTTCTCACGATTCCTCAGATGTCCTCGACAAGGCTAAGATCAGCGCCGTTAGACGGCCACGCCTGTCGACGCACGGCGTAGCACCCCAAAAGGGCGCTTACTCCACGCGCTTTGTGCAAGGTGCTGCTGTCATTCTGGCTCATGTAGCAGCCCGTCCATGACGTAAGGAATCATGTGCCCGCTGAGGATTTTGCGGTACCTCGGTCTGATGTCCATGTCCTCAGTCCATACGAGTGTGCCGATGGCGTCCTTACTTTTGGTGCCCCAAACACTGACTGAGCAGTGGCCACTGCCGTTCACGCTGTAGGTGTACCAAGGGAAATAACTGAGCATGAGAGAGCAAACATGTGTCAGCAAACATTATCTTATATTGGGTCCCGAACTAAAACCCGTTTCGCTTCAGAAAAATAAGGCTTATTGCTAAAACATAACAAATCCAACATTCTGTTCAAGCTTCTTGGTGGCAAAAGAAAACAATCCACCTCCTTTTCGATGTTATATCTATGTCAATCAAACAGAAGCGGGAGAAGCGAGGCTGCACTGCATTCTCAAGACTACGATGTGTTGCAAACCACAGTTCGCTTTTGGCACTGATAAGTTAATCCGACCTTAGCAGCGTTTTTCGTTCGCTCTAAGAATGACAGATCATACCTGCGGTTAAACTACTGTCACACGCGCTGCTGTCGGCCCCAGCGTGTGCACAACGTGGGTGCCTCCGTGAAAATCGCCTCCCGCTACTCCTCTGTAAACCACTGCTCGAAAGCTCCGGAGAAGTCGAGTCGCTGTTCCCTCTCGTTTGTTGTCAGTTGCGGCCTTTGAGCAGCCACTCAGTTCATTACACTCATCTTCTTGCTACCAGCATTTGTTGGTTTCGCTGGAGAAAGGGATACCAAGTGCGTCGCGAACCTCCCTGTCGTTCAAGAAGTGGTCTTCAAGCGCGGCAGCAACAATTAATTATCCTCTTCGAGTATTGTTCTCCTTGGGCGCCCATTGCACTCAGCACCGAAAATTTCGCTATCTTCGTCCCTATATACTCCAATAATACGGCTGACCTCCCTTGAGATGCGGCGACAAATTTCACGCTGGGGACATCTTGTATTCGGAGTCGTACTCCATGGGCCTTCTCTCCTCGATTTGAGCCCTAGGTAGCATTCTTTTGATGTACCAAACTCAAAGCGACCATTCTCGTTTTTATACATTCTGCGGTTTCCCGTTATTCAATGGTGAACCTGGATTGAATGTTAGTATTTGACTTTTATCAATGTTATAGGACAGAGCGTTTTCAGTGTGCGCTGCTATCCTGATAACATTCTGTCTGGTCATTGGTCACTAAGGGACCACTGAACCTGTAAAACCGAGAATGGTTGCATCGGCTTCGGTGCTTCGCAAGGATGCCACCAAGGATTCCAATCGAGGAAAGAGGCGGATCGGGCGACTGGACGTAGAAGGCGTCCCTCAGCGTGAAATTAGTCGCCGTACCGGAAGCACAAGAACAGCGGTGAGCTATATTCTTAGAGCATACAGGGACGAACACAGCAGAATTTTCGATGCTGAGCGTAGTGGACGGTCAAGGAGTTCTACGGTTGACAAACATGAGTTAATTGTTGCTTCAGTAGTTGTAGACCACTTCTTGAACGCCAGGGAGGTTCGTGATGAACTTGGGATGAGCTGCTCCTGCGGCACCATTAGATCCAGGTGGTGATACGCAGGTCTAATGAACTGCGTTGGAGCTCAAAAGCCGCACCTCACAAGAAACCAGAGTGAAGAGACTCGGCTTCGCCAAAGCCTTCCAGCAGTGGTCTCCAGAGGAGTGGCAGGAAGTTATTTTCTCGAATGAGTCCACATTCTTCACGCGCTGTGACCAGCAGCAATGTGTGTGGCGCCCGCTCAACAGCAGGTCAGTTCACTTCAGTCATTCAGTCATGTCCGACTCTTCGTGACCCTATGGACCATATCACGCCACGCTTTCCGGTCTCTCACTATCTTCCTAACATCACATAACTTCATCTGCAGCGCCTCGAGGATGACATCTAACCATCGCGTTCGCTGCCTACCCCTTCTCCGGCGACCCTCAACCTTTCACAACATCAAATCTTTCTCCAGCGACTCCTCTCTTCTCATCAGATAACCAAAGTAGCTGAGCTTTAACTTCAGAATTTGACACTCCAATGAGCAGTCACGGTTTATGGTCAACAATATCTACCGATTTGATCTTCTGGCAGTCCAAGGAAATCTCAAGAATCTCCGCCAGTGCCGCAATTCAAACGCGTCAATTCTTCGGCGGTCAGCCTTCTTCACAGTCCCACTCTCGCATCAATACATCGCAACTCGAATGACCATAGCACGAGTTATACGAATCTTGGTTGGCAGACTAATGTCTCTGCTCTTTACTAGGCGGTCAAGGCTAACCATGGCTGTCTTTCCCAGAAGCAGGCGTCTCCTAATTTCACGGCTGCAGTCTCCTTCCGAGGTAATCTTGGAGCCCAAGAACAGAAAATCTGTCACAACTTCCACTTCTTGTCCATTGATGCTCCAGGACCTGATAGGGCAAGACGCCATGATCTTTGTCTTTTTAATGCTCAGTTTAAGCCCAAACTTCTCACTCTCTTCTTGTACGCGTATCAGAAGTCTCTTGAGTTCCACTTCACTTTCTGCCATTAAAGTTGTATCATCCGCATATCTAAGGTTGTTGATACGTTTTCCAGCAGTCTTCACTCCAGCTGAAGACTCGTCCACACCGGCCTTCCTCATGATGCACTCTGCATATAGGTTAAATAGGCAGAGCGACAGTATGCAGCCTTGTCTCACTCCTTCTTCAATCGGAAACCAATCAGTAAGACCATGCCCAGTTCTGACTGTGGCCTCTTGCCCTTCATACAGGTTCCTGAGGAGACAGATTAGGTGAATTGGAACTCCCATCTCTTGGAGAGCTTGCCACAATCTGATGTGATCTACGCAGTCAAACGCTTTCGCATAATCAATAAAGCAGAAGTAGATGGATTTCTGGAACCCCCTTGCTTTTTCCATGATCCAGCGAAGGTTGGCAATCTGGTCTCTAGTTCCTCTGCCCTTGCGAAGACCAGCTTGCACGTCCGGAAGCTCCCGATCCACATACTGCTGTAGCCTACCTTGGAAGATTTTCAACACCATCTTGCTAGCATGCGAAATAAGCGCGATCTTGCGGTAGTTGGAACAATCTTTGGTACCGCCTTTCTTTGGAATGGAGATGTAAACTGACCTCCTTCAATTCTGTGGCCACTGCAGCGTTGCCCAAATCTTCTGACATAATGTATACAGAATGTTAACAGCGTCATAGTTGAGGTTTTGAAACAACTCAGCTGGAATGCCATCAATTCCGCTAGCTTTGGTCTTAGCAAGGCTGGCTAAGGCCCATTCAACTTCACTCTTCAGGATGCCCGGCTCGAGATCAGTAATCACAACCGTGTTATGTTGGGTTTGCACATCCGGGTCCTTCTTGTACAGTTCTTCTGTGTATTCCTGCCACCTCTTCTGCTACGTGGCTGCTACGTGTTGCAGCACGACCGCAGCCCCGTGCACAAGGCGCGTTCTGTAAACGACCTTCTTGAGTGCTGCGCCGTGCGTCAGCTCCCGTGGCCACCTAACGGGGCTGACCTCAACCCCATCGAAAACATCTGGGGAGTCATGAAGAAGGACCTTTCCTCACGACGCCGTTGTGTTGGCACAGCTTGACCAGCTCTGACATGCCGTCAAAGAGGATTGGGAAGCCCTGCGCCGACGTCCAGACCTAGTGGCGGCACTATATGACTCTATGCCAAGACGACTAAGTCAATTCATCGCGGCAGACGGCAACTTTTCGTCTCACTAAGGTTACTCTGAGAAATGCCAATGAGATTTTTAATCTGCTTTCGCAAATAAATTTCATCACTGACAATAATTTTTGTGATTCGTCTTCCTAAGAATCTCTTCGGGACTGAACTATTATAAAGAAATTATCGTCAGACTACGTATCGTAGACCTCAATTAAACAAAATTTTGCAGATGTTTTGCTGAACAGAATATCAAGCGCACTGCGAAGAAGGCCAATACGACAGCTTCGAAAGAGAAGCAGCGCCCGCAGAGAAGTTCACCGTCTCTGTTATCTGACTGACGTGAAAAAGCGCCCGTCACGGTGGCTGCCGATGCGGCGTCCTGGACCGCGTTGCCTAAAATCCGGCTATGGTGAATGCAGGGGATTAGCAGTAACATCTAACATGAGGGCAATAGAAAAAGACCACCAAAAAACAAACGCCGACTCGTTTCTTGGCACAGCCGCGGTTTGACGGACTGCGGCTCTCCAACTGATCTACCACAGCCCGATGTGCTCGATGAATAGGCGATGCGCGCTCCCCTTCGTCGGGACCGTCAACAGCAGAGCAGCTGAACGCAACACTAGATATTTATCAGCGCGACAAGCCCCCGCGCGAGGGCGTAGTTTGTCGTCACTCGGGGCGCTCTGGCTGCCAGCGAGCGGCGCGAGATAACAGCGCCCCTGTGCGGCCCCTCAGCCGCTCCGCTACCCTGAGCGGTGGTCCATTTTATTTTCCGGCCGATTGTACGTCGACGCCATACACAAGACCTTGGACATCATCCTACCGTTCGCAGTCTTCGCGTATAACACGGCCATCCAGGAGACAACCAGAGCGAACGGGTCATGCTTGTGTACAGCAGGGAGCCCACGACGACACTGGACGCGATGCTACCGCTCGTGACAGAAGGCAACCTCGACGTCGCCGCCTACCTGTAGCGTGCAGAGGAAGCCCGACGACTCGCCCGGTTACGCATTAAAAACCAGCAACGCAGCGACGCCCGACGATACAATTTGCGACGACGCGACGTAGAGTGCAAACCAGGAGATCAAGTTTGGATTTGGATGCCGATACGCCGTCGCTGATGGAGTAAAGTACCTTTGAGGCTACTTCAGTTCATACAAAGTTCTTCGGCGCATCGGACAACGTGACTATGAAGTTATACCCGAAGGCACGACCGCATCCCAGTGGCGCAGGGCGCGCCCAGAAATCGTCCATGTTATGCGCCTAAAGCCGTAAAAAGTGCACTAAAGGCCCTACCTATGTTAATTTATATTATTATCTTTACCTTTCCGTGTTTAGTTTGTGCGCATCGATGCGATGCCATTATATAGGGCAGTAATGCCGCGAACTATTCATATCTTTGTTCTTTTTCGACAGCCGCCGGCATGCGGCCTTTTCACTGCGATTCCAGCGCGCGGACCGTTTCTGTATTCTTTGTTTGTTCATGCTCGTTGGCGCGAGACGACGCATTATCATTTTCGTTGTCGCGCAAGTTGCGTCGAGATGTATCGAAAATTCAGACGACCCGCATGTGTTTCTACAATGTTCCAGGTTATGCTAGTCACCGTTTGCGGCTTCATCTAGGTATTTCCTAACCTCCTTTAAATTGAGCACTGACGTCCCACGAAACACATAACGTCTAATAAACTTCTTTAAACAGCTCTGGAAGGCTACAAACATCTTGTTCTAGAACAAAACCTCTCACAGACGTCGACGGAAAGAAGTTTCCTGGAAAACTTCGTTAGCACGTCTATACTAAGACACCTTTTCAAAGACGTCTCTGATATGTTTTTTTGGAGACATCAATTAAATGTTTTTCCAAAGACCTCTCAGCGATGTTTATTCAGAAGCGTTTCACAAATACTATTGTAGAAAGGGTTTACTAACTTCTAAAAGTCCACAAAAAATACTCCATGTTTCCCCTGTTCAGAATGTTGAATCCCTATTCAAAGAATGTACACGAATCACAGCGAACATTTTCTACGCATGGTTTATTGCAGCCATGGAATTAAGCAATAATTACGGCACATAAATTGTTAGACAGCTTTGCATTACTCCAATGTCTCAACTTGATTATTTGATAAGGAACAGAAGGTAAGAGACCGCTTTAAAATAACCTCGAACTTTGAAACTGCGGTTCGTTCTAGCGGGAACCAATGCCCCGTCATTTTCGGTCCAGCTAACCTACCGCTCGTAAGACTGCACTGAGTTGCACACCGGTCTTGACAGACGAGGGGAGGCGCGAATGACAACACTTTTTTATGCTGCGAATGCCTCTTCATTCCAGCTTGCCTGGCCAACACCAGAAAACCACCGTATTGCCGCTCGTACGGCCGCACTGGGGTAGCATACGGGTCCTGAAAGAAGACTGGAGGCACGCGAATGACATGCTTCTACTCCGGCTTGCTTAGGAGCACGAGAAAATCATCCCACTGCCGGAAAATGCATAGCAAATAATGTTTGTTGCTTGGGCAAGAGAAAAGTCAGCAGGAGAGCCGATCGTACGCTCAAACATCGTTCCGGACGCTGAAGCCTGCTGCGTGGTGGCGCTCTGCTCGATGCCGATGCAATTTATGATTTGTCAACATTGCTTTATTATTTCAAGTTTTTTTCTTGTTTCTTTGCAAAGCATATGGTTAAATTGAAAAACAAAATAAAATAAACTCATAATTGTTTTTGTAGTAGTTGTATTTTGTAGGCAGTCATTGCTTTATTAGCATTTTGGCATTGCAGTCGCTAGCGACTGCTTGCTACCCGCGCGCACCAATCGTTCAACTCATCTTTCCTCGTCTTTCGACATGCTCAACGGTTGCTCAACGTGCTCTCGACGGTGTGTGTTCGGTTTGCTGTCTTTGTTTCCCGCGCTTGGACATTTACGCTGATTTTGCAGCTTTCCCGCGCTGTATTTTACAACCACTGCTGTGCTGTGATATGGAGCTCATATTTCTCAACAGTAAGTAACTTTTCACTTCTCTTGTATGGTGAATGCAGCGCGCCGATGTTGAACCGCAGATGCGTCTGACTAGCGCGCTAGAAACATTGTCTTTCTATCTGTCCATGTTTCTAGCGCTGTTTTAACGTACTGTCCAACCAACTCGCCCAACAAGCAACTTAGCTGTATTGTATTGGCTTTGTTAACTTCACTGATGTGTGCTAAGTATGTGCGGTAGCAAATGTAGAACTGAAGTAATATATCTTGAGGCGTTATTTTGTTGCTAATGGTCGTGTTGAAGATGTGGAATTATACGAGTCTTTTTGAAAACATTCCGGTACTTCACTGGCATCAGGTGTAGAATATTCGTGTTTTCCTCCAATAAATAGTTTGAAGTTGTGCGCATGTAGTGCCTTATTCGTTTTTGTTGTCATCTTTGCACCGTAGCGTTTTCAAATGAGTAACCTCAGCTCACTTTAAGTTTTTCTGTTATGTAGAGGGTGAATAAAACTTTCTTCTCTAAACACACTAGAAAAGATTGTTCTTTAAGTTCACGGTAGGTCAATGCACGAAGCATTGACCTACCGTGAACTGCCTCGGCCTCGCCTCGTTTTGTGGTGCGAGCTATAAGGGATTTTTTTTTTCATGCATGGCCTACTAGGTGAATGATTTCAAGTGGCGTTCATGGTAGGTCCGGGCATTTTGAATAGATGCTAGTGGTATCACCGTATGTTGGTGTTTCCTTTCTCCATGCTTATTTTTCTTTTCTTAAAAACCTCACAAAACTCAGGCACGTAGCTCAACTGCCACTGCCTTTGGCTCGTTCGATTGTTTTGAGCTTTTTTTGTGTCTTTGCAGGTTGCTGGAATTTTGTCTGTCTTAAAGACCCCTGGAAAAGGCAGAACCTGGAGCTTACGATATGCCATTGAATTTAGCTCATCAGCCAATGCCTTCAGTGTGCATTATGATTTTAGATATCTATTCAAGTTATAAAAAAAGTATTTTTATGCAGAACCTTCAGGGCGGATGGTTCCAGCGAGTGTACATCAGTGCATTTGCATGCATGTCTGTAACTTAACTTTTTTTTGCCAGTGCAGGTTGTTTGGAATTTACTTTTGCAGAAGAACCTTCAAAAAAGGCTTCTCAAATCCATATTGTCAACAAGTTTATTTGCTGATTGCTTTTACTTTTGTAGATGGAGTGCAATAAAAATTCGGACTGGAGAAGCATGTGTTCTTCATACATTCAGCATGTGCATTCACTATTGAGTGTAGCGACTTGTAGTTTGTGCTCATCGTTCTCAATTCTGCATATGAGATCACACAATAGTCTGCTTTGAGAGCATTTTTTTTTCTAAATTTTAAATTACAGTTAACTGGGGAGAGGGTGAATTGTTGAATGCTTGCATTTTCTACAGCACTATAAGAAACAGCTAGAGATGGCACATAATCGATGGGGTGGTAAAGGAGTAAAATTGAAAATTCTATAAAAAAATTAAAATTTTAATTCTCTTCAGCCCAACTGATTTTGCGCCATCTCTAGCTGTGTCTTATTGTGTTGTACAAACTGCAAGCCTTCATCAATTCGCCTTCTCCCCAGTTAACTGTCATTTCATTAAATTCAGAAAAAAAATGCTCTCAAAGCAGAGCACTGTGACCTCACATGCAGAATTGAAGACAATGAGCACAAACTGCAAATCGCTACACATCTAAAACAAGAATAGAAGCGGTCTAGCCAAGAGGGTTTAAATATGTCTACTAGCACAGCTATAGCAGAGCTACAGCTAGAAGCAATGTCTAGAACAAGTATAAAAAATTTTCTAGGCAAGAAGTTTTCAGGACTTCTACTGGCGTAGCGTTAGCAGAGCTAAATCGGAGCTACAGGAAGGCTTGTAGCTCTTGGGTCTACAGAACGTCTCAAATGAGTCTTCTTTTAGAAGTGCCCATTTCTTGGCCTAGACATATTCTAGATGTCAATTAGCTCTTTTTGTGTTTCGTGGGACGTGCGCGACAGGTATTCTTAAATCGACGACCGCGGAACACGTTTGCTGTTATCGCCGCCGCCGATTCGCTTAGTTCTTTTGCGGTCGCAGGCCAGCCCCAATCAAGAGTTTCATTTAAATGCAATGCTAGTGTCTCCGTTTGCTGGTTTCGGGATCTGGGCCCTGACACGACCATATCTTTTGACAAGAATTGCATATAATTTTATAGGGTCATAGAGAGCCCGTGCATTTTCATATGTCTGGTCTATATCGGCCATGTCCACTCCATTAGGACTTTTTGACGGTTTAGTTGGTACATGATCTTGATTCTTATAGTGCTGACAGAACACCACAGGAAGAACGACACAAAAGGACAGAAGCGCAACTTCCAACTTTAATGAGCAGAAAAGGAACCCAGGCACTCTTTTATAATCTCTGGTCTGCATGAATGTGCGATAACCCCCACACTAAATCAGAAAAAAAAACTTCTTTGACTTCTCTCTCATGTCATCTTCGGTTTTTAATCTCTTGTGGTTCCTCGCCTTTATCATTTTCTCGTTTCTTGTCTTTATCCATGCGACCTGCCCTTCACCCATATGTTTTGTCATGATTGAACTGGTTCAATCCTGCCTAGTGTTACTGTGTTTTTTTTTGTTTTTTTTTCTGATTTAGTGTGGGGGTTATCGCACATTCATGCAGACCAGAGATTATAAAAGAGTGACTGGGTTCCTTTTCTGCTCACAAAAGTTGGAAGTTGCGCTTCTGTCCTTTTGTGTCGTTCTTCCTGTGGTGTTTCGTCACCGCTATAAGAATCAAGATCATGTACCAACTAACCCGTCAAAAAGTCCTACTGCAGCATGTTTCTTCTACTACGGGTTCTCTACTCTCTCTACAATCCAGGCAAGCAGCTGCTCATGTGTGTGTGAACCTAATCGCCACCACAACTTGCCGCTCTCGAATTTTGTCTTTCCACATGAAGCATAAGCAAGCACCTTGGGAAATCCAACTGCTCTTTGGTGCCGTCCAGCCTTCATGGGGTCACACCAGGAAGATCTGCAAGGTTCTGAAGTCCGAAGCCTGGCGACAAGTACGATACTACTACGATTGGCTTCGCATCTTGTTATATGAAGGGACCGACAACGTCCTGGACGACTCCCTCTTCAAAGGCTACAAGAGGCAGGCAGCTCAAGCTACCGAATTTTTGTAGCAGACTGCGAGGCTGTCGCTTCCGCCAAAAGAACGGCCAAGTAAGTGTATGAACCCTGTCACTACCCTCGGTGAAGTACATCTGCCTAGCGAAATCAAGACCGTCTTTGAAAAGGGTCCCAAACACAGTTTTGAACCTCAGATGAATAGATCAAGCCTAGTGGCAGTGGTACGAAACGTAGGCCACCGTACCAACGACAAGGACAAGGATCGTGTCATAGGAGAGGGATTTGCATGCCTCCAAAAATCATTAAGTTCGCTGGCTTCCAAGAAACCACCGCTGAAAAGGATTGCCGATTTTATGAAAGCGTCCTACCTTACTGTTCTGGAGGCTGATAAAGAAGGCGGCTTTGTTGTCATGACAAATGGTGTATTTAAGGAAAAGGCTACCGAAGCGATCAAGAAAAATTTATGACCTGTCAACTTTCAACCTGCTAAGCAGAAACGTGCTGCACAAAAGCTACTTGCCCGGATGAACCTCAATTCATTGGCCAGTGCTGTCAAGGAGGCCAAGACAGGAAGCCTGGATATTTTCTTTTCAGGCAAGACGCATAAGCCTGCATGCCCCCTACGAGCCATCGTGTCCGAAAGGGATACCTGGCAGAGAGCAGTCAGTGATTTTCTGCGACGCCATTTGGACAGAATAGCAGGCCAGGATCCCTACCGTGTCCGTAGCTCAAGAGAGGTGGTGCACGTCTTGGAAAAAGGCGACTTCGCAGCCAGCACAGGGTTTTCCATTGACATAGAGGACCTTTTTTACTCTGTGCCCCATGAGCGCCTGTTTGCATCTGTTCGAGAGCATTTGGAAGACTATGGGGAAGTTGGGTTTCAAACTGAAGTTGGGATCACAATAGGGAATTTCTTAGACCTGTTACAGTTCTATTTGAATTCCACAGCTGTTTATTTCCAAGACAACTTTTTTGTGCAGAGGCAAGGCATCTGCATTGGATCGTCAGTCGCTCCGGTCTTGTGCGAAATTTTTCTGGCTTCTTTTGATCGGCGACTAGAAGCTTGTTTGTGCAACTCGGCAGTATCTCGAATATTTAGATATGTAGATGACTATCTTGTGCTTCTTAATGTACCTGCCCATAGTGACGCTGATGCTTTTATCGCCCAGACCCTGAGTTCTTTTAATTCTATCTCGACTGGATTGAAATTTACGCATGAATTAGTAGATAATGGTTGCCTGCAATTTCTGGACCTGAAACTTTCCTTCTCCAACACACACGTGTGTTGGATGTATCAGCCTCGCTCAAAGAAGACTCTTCTAGCTTATGATAACTCCCACTCAAAGATAGTAAAGCGTGGCATAGTTTCACTATGCCTAAGATCTGCCCTAGATAAATCTTGCCCGCACAAGATGGATGAAAGCTTCCAGTATCAGACTGGAAGAATTCTTTCTGCAGGCTACCCTGTGCATATGGTCACCAGCGTGTCCGAAAGCCTTCTTCAAAGGATCAAGAAGCCAGGCAACAAACGAGAGGCCGAAAAGAAACATGTGCAGGTTATTCCCTCTCTGCATGGTCTCTCGCACAATTTGAAAAAAGTGGCAGCCAGGCATGGTGTGCAGCTAATCTTTTCAGCTCCCTGCAAGCTGTCAAGCATTTGCCCGATGGTGTCAGGAAAGCGTTTCAACGAGGCCTGTACTGTAAAGCATCAAAACAAGTTCACCCAGTGCACCGGCAAGGTGGTGTACAAGATTCCGTTGACCTGTGGCAAGGTTTATGTGGGACAGACGGGGAAATGTTTCAATGAGCGGGCTCGAAGGCACAATGTGAATATAAAGAACAAGACAGGAGGTAACCTTGCTATACACTGTAGCCGCTGTGAAAATTGCCGTCCCAAGTTTCAGGAAACCAAGTTTCTAGCCAAGGCACAGGACAAGACAGAAAGAAAAGTTATTGAGGCTTTTTACATTCATCAAAGAAAAGACAAGTGCGTTAGCACGCCCTCTATACTCCTTTCTAAAGACGAACTCTCCTTTTTGGAAGGATATGTGTAGTTTTTTTCACCGTCTTTCTTCTTTTTTAATGATTTTAGGCGCCTTTTACACGCTGCCATCCACCGTTTGAGTTTTATGCTTTTCTCTTTGACTTCTCTCTCATGTCATCTTCGGTTTTTAATCTCTTGTGGTTCCTCGCCTTTATCATTTTCTCGTTTCTTGTCTTTATCCATGCGACCTGCCTTTCACCCATGTGTTTTGTCATGATTGAACTGGTTCAATCCTGCCTAGTGTTACTGTTTTTTTTTCTGATTTAGTGTGGGGGTTATCGCACATTCATGCAGACCAGAGATTATAAAAGAGTGTCTGGGTTCCTTTTCTGCTCATTAAAGTTGGAAGTTGCGCTTCTGTCCTTTTGTGTCGTTCTTCCTGTGGTGTTTCGTCAGCGCTATAAGAATCAAGTCCACTCCATGTGTCTGGTCTATATCGGCCATGTCCACTCCATACATTCCATATGTTGACCATATATCTAATATGAAAAACATAGCACTATGAGACTCATAATATGCAAAATTACACTAGGATCGTTGCTCTGGACCAAAGGACATCACAGAACAGCTGTGAAATCGGAGAAATAATTTGGAAACACTCGCTTTCATATATTGTCCTGAGTACTAAACACATACTGCTCAGTCTGCTTCGGTGTCTACGAGCGCCCCCTTCTTTTGTAAACACGGTTTTGGTCTCTACAGCCATCTCGACGCTGTAGGGGAGCTGTATGAAGCGAACGATATGCGTGTCAGTGCAACGCCACGAAGCCTGCGCGTGGCGGAAGAGTCCGTACCACAGACCGCGGAACCGCCGACTCGGGGGCGCGGCAAGGGTGCGATGATAATGTCCATACTGGCAACCCTTTGGAACGGCTAGACAAGAAGACGCCTGGAATACAGACAGAAAGAAATAGGACGACACGCTGTGGGTGCCCATAGTTCGTCCCCTAGCGAAGCGATGCAGGGTGACAGTGTGGTTCTCCGTCTAGTCCCGGGACACATTAGTCAAGATTATCTCAGAGATGCGTTAGTGGGCTCTAAATAGGTGACAGCTCGGCCCATAAGATGCAGCGCTGCCTCCTGCATTCTAGAACTTAGGCGATGGAAAAGGAGGGTACGAGAGCTTGGGATTAAGTTGGAAGTGAAAGTGACAAGTCACAAAAAGGTGCATGAGTGCATTGCAGCGAAGGAGATGAAGCTGTGTTGAACCGACGCAGCGGCCGAGATTGCTCTCCAGCGTGTACTGGACATAAAAAAGACAAAGAGTGGATCTCTGACATGTCCACTAGGGTGTTCAGTGTCGTGCGGTGATTCTAAGTACAAAGAAATGTCACGTGTGCATCTACGGCAAGGACAACGAGGGCGTCATGTGCACGGTGTGGGGCGGGAAATAGAGACGATTCAGCATATTGTTGTGTCGTGTCCAGTTCATTCTGAGGCAATGAAATAGGGCCAGCGGTGACAACAAAGCTTCGTCTTGAGAACTAGAAAAGGCTCGCAAGATCAGTGTTGCCCATCTAAAAATACAAAACCCGCAACAGGAAGCCCCAAAACCCGATAAATTCAACATTTGCATTAAAAAGCTACTTTCTAAGCATTTCATTTGTTATTTCGGCTGCAAATAATAAACCAATATTATAAATATATTAGGAATCTCCTTATCCTCTTCTGACTTGAAAATTCAGACTACGAATACTTTTCTTCTCAGGAATATCAAGCTTGCCTTCCGTACACTTACTTTAAATTTACAAAAGAATTTCTCTCCTGACTAAAAACTGCAGGCACATTCACTTTCCAAAAGCCGCCTTTATCTTGGATTGGCAAGCACTCTGCGGGCCTGCTTGTACCTCCGCTATTGCGCGGGATTCCAGCACTGCTGTCAAATTACACATTCATATCGTGCCGTTCGTTTGGATTACTTTTGCAAGAAGTTCATAGTATGGGCAGCATTTACCCTGCCTTCGGAGACCGGATCAAGAAATAAAGTTGGGTTCATGACATCTATTTAAATTAGGTTCCCTATTTGCAGTTGATAAGGTAAAGGTGACTGAACATGCGGACAGCCTCTGCGTTCTACCACAGCAGCATCAGCACAGAGAGAGCAAACTCGCCCAGCTAGAAGAAAGGATTTGTTTTGGAAACATCTGTGTGTGTGTGTAAAACCTTTATTGGGAGGAAGCTTGAGGTAGCCGGAGCAACCTCACGCAAACACTAGGTGGGCTCCTCATTACAGGAGCCCATTGGCGACCGCTGCGGCTTGGGCTCGGTGAACCAGGGCCTTCTGGCTTGCCAGATCGGAGCAGCCGAGCAGGGCTGCCTCCCAGTCCTCCCGGGTGGGGTTGGGTTTGGGGGTGAGGTTCGGGGTTGACTGACATGCCCACACCATATGGAAGATGTCCGAAGACTTCTCCGCACAGTGCGGGCACTTTCCTGTACAGGCAGGATCAAAGTGTTTTAAAACTGCCGGGCACAGCAGCTTTTTGGTGTAAAGGCGGAGGAGTGTGCGTTCCTCCACCTTTGTAAGACCCTTACAAGGCTTAGGATAAATTGCATGGCCGAATTGAAATAATTCAATAATTTCTCGAAAAGTGAGAGCCGGATTGGGTTCGAGATCCGTGTCATAAGGGTCTGAAGGCGTTGCCCGGAGAGTGAGCGCGCGGGCGGCGGCGTCGGCCGTTTCATTGCCTTCGAGGCCCATGTGAGCTGGAGCCCATACAATCGTTCGAGACGCGGGGGCCCCGAGGTAGTCACTGTTTTGAAGGATGCGGTGCGCAAAGAGAGGAATGTACCCCTGTTTAATATTTCTGCAGGCCCCTCTCGAGTCGGTGATGATGACTCGTGAGTCCTTGTCTGCGGCGGCTAACGCGATGGCAACTTCTTCCGCATGTGTTATGTCTTGAGCTCGGAACGTTAGGCCATTCACCGTGATTTTTTGATGGACGACTGGGGCTGTGTACCAACCCCCATGGTGAGGGCCGGAGGCGTCCACGTAGAAAATTCCGTGTTTGTTCCCATAGTGACGGGCCAGTGCCTCCGCCCGCGCAAGGCGCCTGCCCCTGTGGTCGTCACGTGTCATGTTGGCCGGAAGAGGGCGTACGTGCAGGGCGTATCTCCAGATTTCAGGAATGCGTACGCGCTCTTCCGTAAATGTTGGGTGATGGATGTGTAGTCGGGCTAATAGGCGGCGTCCCGACGGCGTTTTTGAAAGTCTTGTGTATTGATTAGTCAAGTGCGCCTCTCGGAGCTCCGCGAATGTGTTTATCATCCCCAGACCCATAAGACGCTGGTTGGATGTGTTGATCGGGAGATCGAGGGCACGCTTGTACATCTTTCTGAGAATCACTTCGAGAGCGTTCTCATCAAATCTGCGCAGGTGGAGGTAAGGAGTCGAGTAGAGTACTCGACTGGTCACGAATGCATGCGCCAGCCGCAAAGCGTCTGTGCACCGTAACCCCCCGCGTTTGTTGGAAACCCGGCGCACCATCCGGCCCACCTGGTCCCCCACCTTGCGCAGTTTTGCTAGTGTTGTATCAGCCCGTCGATGTTTGTGGATAAGGAGACCAAGTACTCTAATCTCATCGTGTTCGGGTATTGGGCCGCTGGCCAGGGATAGTTCCATTTTTGTGGTGCACTTAGGCGACGGGCGAATGTGCACAAATTCGGATTTGGACGGTGAGCATTGAAGGCCGCAGCAGCGGGCGTAAGCCTCTGCGATCTGCGCCGCTTGCTGCAGGTTGGCCTCAATGTCTCCAACCGATCCGTGTTTGGCCCAGATGGTTATGTCGTCGGCGTACAGCGCGTGCTGGATGCCTTCGACCGTCGCCAACTGAGCCGGGAGTTTCATCATGGCCAGATTGAAAAGTAATGGCGAGAGGACCGCGCCCTGTGGGGTGCCTCTCGTTCCCAGTTTATATGGGCCGTGTTCTTCGTCTTGTATTCGGATGAAAGATTGCCGATCTGAGAGAAATTGCTTGATGTACTGAAATGTGTTATGTCCACAGTTCGTCTGGGAGAGATGTTGCAGTATGATTTCGTGTGTGACATTGTCGAAAGCCCCCTTCAAGTCAAGGGCGAGTACTGCCTTATCGTTGAAGGGATATTCGACAGGGTTGAGAATTTCTCGATCGAGTTGAAGCAGAACATCCTGAGCGGACCTTTGCGGGCGGAAACCGAACATGGTGTCTGCGAATGTATTTTTATTTTCCGGAAACCCAGACAGCCTGTCCCGCACCATGGTCTCCATCAGCTTTCCCGCACAAGACGTGAGGGAGATGGGGCGGAGGTTGTCTGTGTTTATGGCTTTGCCGGCTTTCGGAATGAAAGTTACCAGGGCGGTCTTCCATTCAATTGGTAGAGGTGCCTCACCAAGCCAGATCGAGTTGATGAAAGCGAGGAGGGTTTCGTAGGCGGGGTCGGGAAGATTGGCAAGCAGTTTCACAGTTATCTTGTCCCGGCCCGGTGCTGTTCCTCGTTTCATTTTAGCCAGGGCCGCCTTCAGATCATGCAACTGGAACGGTTGATCCAGATCCGCGTTTTCTGAACCTGCATACGAGTACGCGGGTCCTCCGGGGTCCTGCTTAGTGCAAAGATACTGGTCGCGCAGTTTGCATGCTAATTTTGATGTATTTCCATCGAAGCTATGAATAGCTCGTTGGAGATGTTTTTGTGTCTCGGCGCGAGTTTGAGTCGGGTCAATTAGGGCATGGAAAAGGCGCCACGTGCTCCGGCTCGACATTTGTCTGGCCGCCGTGTTGCAGCGGTCTACCCAGTTTGAGTCGGCGAGTTGGGCCGCGTACTCTGCCGCTCGCTGAGTGAGCTCGGCGATACGAATTTTGAGCTTTCTGTTATGTTTTTGGCGTCGCCATCTGCGGACGAGGCTGTGCCGCGCTTCCCAAAGGTGCAGAAGGTGGTTGTCCACCTCTGGAGTGGCCTCCGAGAGCTGAATTTGTGTTTCCACCGAATGAAGATGTGTAACCAATCCTTGTGCCCACGCGTGGTATCCTTGTTCGTGGATAGAGGCCGAATTGATGTAGCTTTGCCGAAACTTATTCCAGTCGGGTAGCCGAGCTTGTGCGTGGGGTCTTGCCAATGGTTTAGTTCTTACAGTGGTATTGATAAGGCAGTGGTCACTACCGAGGGTTTCCTCGGTGTTGATCCATTCTGCGTGTACAATGTTTTTGGTAAAGGTGAGATCCGGGCATGTATCCCGGGTCACTGAATTACCCATCCGTCTTGGATATGCAGGGTCAGTGTGAAGAGTCAGGCCCAGCGTGGACGCGAGTTCCGCTAGCTTGCGTCCCCGCTTCTCTTCACGCACGTATCCCCAGAGTGTACTGTGGGCGTTGAAATCACCCACAATCACCAAGGAGTCCGTGCCCGCAGCCTTTAGAGCGCGGCTAAAGAGTGCTGCGAACGTTACATTTTTGAGTCTGGGGGAGCAGTAGATGTTGAGTACGTGGAGTGGTGCATCTTGTTTCTTGAGCGGAAGAAGTGTCACCATCACGTAGGAATATTCAGTGTCAAGTTCTAAGTCAACTAGAGTAGCCGTATAATTTTTATGCACGCAGACGCAGGAAGAGGGGTCCTGCTGAAAGGTGATGTAATTTGTGAGGGTGACGCCACTCCCTGGCTCCTGGAGGGCAACCACCGCGGGAAGAGAGTCGAAAGTTGAAAGGTAAAGTCGGAGATCCGCCCTCTTTGCGCGGGAACGGAAGCCCCGACAGTTCCATTGGACAATTTGGACGGGGGTGGCCGAATTGGTTTTTGGGGAGCGCTTGATCTTAGGGCTGCGCGCCATGGTCATTTAGGCTGAGGAGGGGTTGTATTGACGCTGCTCCGGAGCCAACACTCGGGGGAAGGGGGGCATCCTCCATACCGGAGAGCGAGCAGTTGTCGTCATCGTCTACCTCAGGGGTGCGTCTAGAAGTTTTGTTAGGACGGCCGGGTAAGGGACCGCCGGGCCTGCGCGAGGAGCGTAAGGAATGCGCAATTTGTTTGGCAATCATCGCGGGGATTGTCTCTTGCAATTTGGAGATGGCGTTGACCATCATTGAAATTTGATTTTCTATGGCAATGAATCGTGCCTCCGTGGCCCCGAATCGGGCCTCGAATGCTGCCTCCAAGCTTGTTACCGCCTTTGGCACCACGAGCTCACTCTCCATTACCTCAGCCGCGGGAGGCGAGGGCGGAGAAGACTGGTTAATTTTGGATTCCAATTCGTTAATTTTCTTAAGCAGCATCTCGTTTTGGGCCCTGAGTGCTGCTATTTGATCTTGCTCGGCGCTACGCGCCCTTGGGAGGGGAGTGGAAAGGGGGGAGAGAGAAGCAGCCCCACCCGAACCGCTCACCTGGTGTCCGTTTTTGACTGCGTTGACCCAGGCCCTGGTATCACCGCGCGTTTCCGTCGTTTGTTTCGCCAGTCCGCCGTGTGGTGGCGACACCTTCGATGGTCGTTTTTCAGCACCTCCTGTAGGTGGGTTCTCGATGTTGGTGATTTCCTGGCGAGGCTGATCGCCGGGAGGCCCAACATGGCGGCGTTTCTTCTTGGGCGCCATTTTTTTCTTTTTTATCTTGGGTGTGCGGAATTTTGCCGCACAGTCGCGAGAGTTGGTGACATGGGGGCCACCGCACACAGAACACCGCGGAACACAGTTGTGAGGAGCCCGCACCCCCTCCACTAGCGGAGCTTGGAATCCGCAGAGTCCACAGGTGTCAGACTGCAAGTTTGGACATGCATCCGCGCGATGCCCGACGGCCCCACACTGGCCGCACGCAGGAATAGTTTTGTAATAGGTTCGCACAGAGACGACCATGTTGTCATAGTGCACGTAACGGGGCTTCTCTTTACCCGCGAAAGTGATGCGTGCCTTGTTGGATGTTCCGAATTTCCGGATTTCCAGGATGGTGCCGGCGCGCCAGCACACTCGGTCTTGGAGAGTTTCTGTGGTGTCCGAGTTACGGACCACGATCACGCCGTGGCATATGTTTCCGCCGTCTTGTCTCAGGTAACCCCGAAGCGGGATCGACCCCTTCTCGGTGTTTACTGCGAAGTCCACGATGAGCAGGTCGGCCGCCTCGATGTCCGGGGTATGCACAATGATGATGTTTTGTTCTCGTGAGGGTAGAACGGAGACGGCGCTGGCCCGTTTCAGCCCGAGGTACGCCGAAATGGCAGTGCCCTAGCCAGTTTCCGTGAACGCCTCGTGCAGAGAAACACTTTCTCTGGGCTTTATGACTATAACGTAGTCTTCGAGAGCCGGTTTGGGCATTGGACGCGGCTTCCACTTCGAGAACGCCTTGTCCTTGCTTCCCGTGGCGCGCGTCGCGGGAGCGTTCATGTTTCCGACCGACGAAATGGCGGCCGGGGCGGCGCCGAACGCCGCCATCTGGGCTTTGTCTTGGGAGCGGCGTGCAGCCGCTTGAAGTAAAGCTTGACTCCGAATTTTCGGGATCACCGTCGAATTTGTATCTCCGGTGGCGGGTACCGAGGTCCACAACATTGCCTCAGGGTCGTAACCGCGTATTTGATCCGCGGAAGTCGCCATTTTTTCCTCGGAGGGCCGATTCCGCCAGGCCAGGCGTCGGCGACGCCGTTAGGCTTAACGACGGCGCCAACGTGGTCGGTCGAAAAATGGCCGTAGATTTGAAGAAAATCGGCCTACCTGGACGACTTTTTTATCCAGTTGTTCCGCTTGATTTTTCGGATCGATCGATGCCAGTTTTGCCGGGGTAGGATGATTTGGGATGCGGCCCCAGCCGTAAATTGGCGGAGCCGAAACACACCTACTTGACTTTATCTCAAAATGCAGCTCTGGTCCCATGGCTGTTACAGCAGGCTTCCTTCATCCCATTTGAATGGCAGCAATATTTTTTCCAAACTTGCGGTCCTGCCGCCACTATTTTTTAATCTTCTACAATAATTTACAGACCCACTGGTGCACTGTTCACTGGGTGTTCAGGGCCACTGGGCCACATTCCCGGCACCAGCAGACTCGACGACTGTATTAAAAATGACACATAAATCCATTCAAGGAATAGTGGCGCATTCGAATATTGACAACCTTGAGGTCTCAGTAACGTTACGCGCTTACAGAAGCGTTCTCTTGAAGAAATTAATACAATCGCAAAGAATTTGCATTAATTTGAGCAAAAATTGCATGACTATGAAAGCCGCCAATAAAAACGCTAGCAGGATTTAAAACCTGCTAAACATCCCACCTCTCTCAACTGAACATCTTTGCCCTCTAAGTAGTAAAACCTCTCCAATGAGCATGGCGAAAGTGTAGTCATGAGGCCTGAACCAGCTATTCTGCTGTTGCAGGTTTTCCTGTGCTACGCGCGTAATCCGGCACACGCTACCAGCGAGAATGAAGCCTTCTTCGACAACTGTGATCTACACCGCTTCCTGGGACCGTCGTGGGAACTTGCTTCTTCCGGACTCGAGCATGCGCATGAAACATCACCGATAACGGCAGTGACGCCCCAGCACTCCAGCTATATAAGTGCAGTCTACGCCCGCATCTTCGTGGGCATGGCGAAAGTGTAGCCATGAAGTCTGATTCAGCTATTCTGCTGTTGCAGGTTTTCCTGTGCTACGCGCGTAATCCGGCACACGCTACCAGCGAGAATACAGCCATCTTCGACAACTGTGATGTACACCGCTTCCTGGGACCGTCGTGGGAACTTGCTTCTTCCGGACTGGAGCATACGCATGAAACATCACCGATAACAGCAGTGACGTCCCAGCACTCCAGCTATATAAGTGCAGTCGACGCCCAGCATCTTCGTGGGCATGGCGAAGGTGTAGTCACGAAGTCTGAATCAGCTATTTTGCTATTGCAGGTTTTCCTGTGCTACGCGCGTAATCCGGCACACGCTACCAGCGAGAATGCAGCCTTCTTCGACAACTGTGATCTACACCGCTTTATGGGACCGTCGTGGGAACTTGCTTCTTTCGGATGTGAGCATGCGCATGAAACATCATGATAACGCCAGTGACGTCCCAGCACTCTAGCTATATAAGTGCAGTCAACGCCCAGCATCTTCGTGGGCATGGCGAAAGTGTAGTCATGAAGTCTGAATCAGGTATTCTGCTGTTGCAGGTTTTCCTGTGCTACGCGCGTAATCCGGCACACGCTACCAGCGAGAATGCAGCCTTCTTCGACAACTGTGATCTACACCGCTTCCTGGGACCGTCGTGGGAACTTGCTTCCTCCAGACTCGAGCATGCGCATGAAAGATCACCGATAACAGCAGTGACGTCCCAGCACTCCAGCTATATGAGTGCAGTCAACGCCCAGCATCTTCGTGGGCATGGCGAAAGTGTAGTCATGAAGTCTGAATCAGCTATTCTGCTGTTGCAGGTTTTCCTGTGCTACGCGCATAATCCGGCACACGCTACCAGCGAGAATGCAGCCTTCTTCGACAACTGTGATCTGCACCGCTTCCTGGGACCGTCGTGGGAACTTGCTTCTTCCGGACGTGAGCATGCGCATGAAACATCACCGATAACGGCAGTGACGTCCCAGCACTCCAACTATATAAGTGCAGTCAACGGCCAGCATCATCGTGGCCATGGCGAAAGTGTAGTCATGAAGTCTGAACCAACTAATCTGCTGTTGCAGGTTTTCCTGTGCTACGCGCGTAATCCGGCACACGCTACCAGCGAGAATGCAGCCTTCTTCGACAACTGTGATCTACACCGCTTCCTGGGACTGTCGTGGGAACTTGCTTCTTCCGGACTCGAGCATGCGCATGAAACATCACCGATAACGGCAGTGACGTCCTAGCACTCCAACTATATAAGTGCAGTCAACGGCCAGCATCTTCGTGGGCATGGCGAAAGTGTAGTCATGAAGTCTGAACCAGCTAATCTGCTGTTGCAGGTTTTCCTGTGCTACGCGCGTAATCCGGCACATAATACCAGCCAGAATGCAGCCTTCATCGACAACTGTGATCTACACCGCTTCCTGGGACCGTCGTGGGAACTTGCTTCTTCCGGACGTGAGAATGCGCATGAAACATCACCGATTACGGCAGTGACGTCCTAGCACTCCAGCTAAATAACTGCAGTCAACGGCCAGCATCATCGTGGCCATGGCGAAAGTGTGGTCATGAAGTCTGAACCAGCTATTCTGCTTTTGCAGGATTTCCTGTGCTACGCGCGTAATCCGGCACACGCTACCAGCCAGAATGCAGCCTTCTTCGACAACTGTGATCTACACCGCTTCCTGGGACCGTCGTGGGAACTTGCTTCTTCCGGACGTGAGAATGCGCATGAAACATCACCGAAAACGGCAGTGACGTCCTAGCACTCCAGCTATATAAGTGCAGTCAACGGCCAGCATCTTCGTGGGCATGGCGAAAGTGTAGTCATGAAGTCTGAACCAGCTAATCTGCTGTTGCAGGTTTTCCTGTGCTACGCGCGTAATCCGGCACACAATACCAGCCAGAATGCAGCCTTCTTCGACATCTGTGATCTACACCGCTTCCTGGGACTGTCGTGGGAACTTGCTTCTTCCGGACTCGAGCATGCGCATGAAACATCACCGATAACGGCAGTGACGTCCTAGCACTCCAGCTAAATAAGTGCAGTCAACGGCCAGCATCATCGTGGCCATGGCGAAAGTGTAGTCATGAAGTCTGAACCAGCTAATCTGCTGTTGCAGGTTTTCCTGTGCTACGCGCGTAATCCGGCACACGCTACCAGCGAGAATGCAGCCTTCTTCGACAACTGTGATCTACACCGCTTCCTGGGACTGTCGTGGGAACTTGCTTCTTCCGGACTCGAGCATGCGCATGAAACATCACTGATAACGGCAGTGACGTCCTAGCACTCCAGCTATATAAGTGCAGTCAACGCCCAGCATCTTCGAGGGCATGGCGAAGGTGTAGTCATGAAGTCTGAATCAGCTATTCTGCTGTTGCAGGTTTTCCTGTGCTACGCGCGTAATCCGGCACACGCTACCAGCCAGAATGCAGCCTTCTTCGACAACTGTGATCTACACCGCTTCCTGGGACCGTCGTGGGAACCTGCTTCTTCCGGACGTGAGCATGCGCATTAAATATCACCGATAACGGCAGTGACGTCCCAGCACTCCAGCTATATAAGCGCAGTCAACGCCCAGCATCTTCGTGGGCATGGCGAAAGTGTAGTCATGAAGTCTGAATCACCTATTCTGCTGTTGTAGGTTTTCCTGTGCTACGCGCGTAATCCGGCACACGCTACCAGCGAGAATACAGCCATCTTCGACAACTGTGATGTACACCGCTTCCTGGGACCGTCGTGGGAACTTGCTTCTTCCGGACTCGAGCATGCGCATGAAACATCACCGATAACAGCAGTGACGTCCCAGCACTCCAGCTATATAAGTGCAGTCGACGCCCAGCATCTTCGTGGGCATGGCGAAGGTGTAGTCACGAAGTCAATCAGCTATTTTGCTATTGCAGGTTTTCCTGTGCTACGCGCGTAATCCGGCACACGCTACCAGCGAGAATGCAGCCTTCTTCGACAACTGTGATCTACACCGCTTTATGGGACCGTCGTGGGAACTTGCTTCTTTCGGACGTGAGCATGCGCATGAAACATCATCGATAACGGCAGTGACGTCCCAGCACTCTAGCTATATAAGTGCAGTCAACGCCCAGCATCTTCGTGGGCATGGCGAAAGTGTAGTCATGAAGTCTGAATCAGCTATTCTGCTGTTGCAGGTTTTCCTGTGCTACGCGCGTAATCCGGCACACGCTACCAGCGAGAATGCAGCCTTCTTCGACAACTCTGATCTACACCGCTTCCTGGGACCGTCGTGGGAACTTGCTTCCTCCAGACTCGAGCATGCGCATGAAAGATCACCGATAACAGCAGTGACGTCCCAGCACTCCAGCTATATAAGTGCAGTCAACGCCCAGCATCTTCGTGGGCATGGCGAAAGTGTAGTCATGAAGTCTGAATCAGCTATTCTGCTGTTGCAGGTTTTCCTGTGCTACGCGCATAATCCGGCACACGCTACCAGCGAGAATGCAGCCTTCTTCGACAACTGTGATCTGCACCGCTTCCTGGGACTGTCGAGGGAACTTGCTTCTTCCGAACTCGAGCATGCGCATGAAACATCACCGATAACGGCAGTGACGTCCTAGCACTCCAATTATATAAGTGCAGTCAATGGCCAGCATCATCGTGGCCATGGCGAAAGTGTAGTCATGAAGTCTGAACCAGCTATTCTGCTTTTGCAGGTTTTCCTGTGCTACGCGCGTAATCCGGCACACGCTACCAGCCATAATGCAGCCTTCTTCGACAACTGTGATCTACACCGCTTTATGGGACCGTCGTGGGAACTTGCTTCTTTCGGACGTGAGCATGCGCATGAAACATCATCGATAACGGCAGTGACGTCCCAGCACTCCAACTATATATGTGCAGTCAACGGCCAGCATCATCGTGGCCATGGCGAAAGTGTAGTCATGAAGTCTGAATCACCTATTCTGCTGTTGTAGGTTGTCCTGTGGTACGCGCGTAATCCGGCACTTGCTACCAGCGAGAATGCAGCCTTCTTCGACAACTGTGATCTACACCGCTTCCTGGGACCGTCGTGGGAACTTGCTTCTTCCGGACTCGAGCATGCGCATGAAACATCACCGATAACGGCAGTGACACCCCAGCACTCCAGCTATATAAGTCCAGTCAACGCCCAGCATATTCGTGGGCATGGCGAAAGTGTAGTCGTGAAGTCTGAATCGGCTATTCTGCTGTTGTAGGTTTTCCTGTGCTACGCGCGTAATCCGGCACACGCTACCAGCGAGAATGCAGCCTTCTTCGACAACTGTGATCTACACCGCTTCCTGGGACTGTCGTGGGAACTTGCTTCTTCCGAACTCGAGCATGCGCATGAAACATCACCGATAATGGCAGTGACGTCCTAGCACTCCAATTATATAAGTGCAGTCAACGGCCAGCATCATCGTGGCCATGGCGAAAGTGTAGTCATGAAGTCTGAACCAGCTATTCTGCTTTTGCAGGTTTTCCTGTGCTACGCGCGTAATCCGGCACACGCTACCAGCCATAATGCAGCCTTCTTCGACAACTGTGATCTACACCGCTTTATGGGACCGTCGTGGGAACTTGCTTCTTTCGGACGTGAGCATGCGCATGAAACATCATCGATAACGGCAGTGACGTCCCAGCACTCCAACTATATAAGTGCAGTCAACGGCCAGCATCATCGTGGCCATGGCGAAAGTGTAGTCATGAAGTCTGAATCACCTATTCTGCTGTTGTAGGTTGTCCTGTGGTACGCGCGTAATCCGGCACATGCTACCAGCGAGAATGCAGCCTTCTTCGACAACTGTGATCTTCACCGCTTCCTGGGACCGTTGTGGGAACTTGCTTCTTCCGGACTCGAGCATGCGCATGAAACATCACCGATAACGGCAGTGACACCCCAGCACTCCAGCTATATAAGTCCAGTCAACGCCCAGCATATTCGTGGGCATGGCGAAAGTGTAGTCGTGAAGTCTGAATCGGCTATTCTGCTGTTGTAGGTTTTCCTGTGCTACGCGCGTAATCCGGCACACGCTACCAGCGAGAATGCAGCCTTCTTCGACAACTGTGATCTGCACCGCTTCCTGGGACCGTCGTGGGAACTTGCTTCTTCCGGACGTGAGCATGCGCATGAAACATCACCGATAACGGCAGTGACGTCCCAGCACTCCAACTATATAAGTGCAGTCAACGGCCAGCATCATCGTGGCCATGGCGAAAGTGTAGTCATGAAGTCTGAACCAACTAATCTGCTGTTGCAGGTTTTCCTGTGCTACGCGCGTAATCCGGCACACGCTACCAGCGAGAATGCAGCCTTCTTCGACAACTGTGATCTACACCGCTTCCTGGGACTGTCGTGGGAACTTGCTTCTTCCGGACTCGAGCATGCGCATGAAACATCACCGATAACGGCAGTGACGTCCTAGCACTCCAACTATATAAGTGCAGTCAACGGCCAGCATCTTCGTGGGCATGGCGAAAGTGTAGTCATGAAGTCTGAACCAGCTAATCTGCTGTTGCAGGTTTTCCTGTGCTACGCGCGTAATCCGGCACATAATACCAGCCAGAATGCAGCCTTCATCGACAACTGTGATCTACACCGCTTCCTGGGACCGTCGTGGGAACTTGCTTCTTCCGGACGTGAGAATGCGCATGAAACATCACCGATTACGGCAGTGACGTCCTAGCACTCCAGCTAAATAACTGCAGTCAACGGCCAGCATCATCGTGGCCATGGCGAAAGTGTGGTCATGAAGTCTGAACCAGCTATTCTGCTTTTGCAGGATTTCCTGTGCTACGCGCGTAATCCGGCACACGCTACCAGCCAGAATGCAGCCTTCTTCGACAACTGTGATCTACACCGCTTCCTGGGACCGTCGTGGGAACTTGCTTCTTCCGGACGTGAGAATGCGCATGAAACATCACCGAAAACGGCAGTGACGTCCTAGCACTCCAGCTATATAAGTGCAGTCAACGGCCAGCATCTTCGTGGGCATGGCGAAAGTGTAGTCATGAAGTCTGAACCAGCTAATCTGCTGTTGCAGGTTTTCCTGTGCTACGCGCGTAATCCGGCACACAATACCAGCCAGAATGCAGCCTTCTTCGACATCTGTGATCTACACCGCTTCCTGGGACTGTCGTGGGAACTTGCTTCTTCCGGACTCGAGCATGCGCATGAAACATCACCGATAACGGCAGTGACGTCCTAGCACTCCAGCTAAATAAGTGCAGTCAACGGCCAGCATCATCGTGGCCATGGCGAAAGTGTAGTCATGAAGTCTGAACCAGCTAATCTGCTGTTGCAGGTTTTCCTGTGCTACGCGCGTAATCCGGCACACGCTACCAGCGAGAATGCAGCCTTCTTCGACAACTGTGATCTACACCGCTTCCTGGGACTGTCGTGGGAACTTGCTTCTTCCGGACTCGAGCATGCGCATGAAACATCACTGATAACGGCAGTGACGTCCTAGCACTCCAGCTATATAAGTGCAGTCAACGCCCAGCATCTTCGAGGGCATGGCGAAGGTGTAGTCATGAAGTCTGAATCAGCTATTCTGCTGTTGCAGGTTTTCCTGTGCTACGCGCGTAATCCGGCACACGCTACCAGCCAGAATGCAGCCTTCTTCGACAACTGTGATCTACACCGCTTCCTGGGACCGTCGTGGGAACCTGCTTCTTCCGGACGTGAGCATGCGCATTAAATATCACCGATAACGGCAGTGACGTCCCAGCACTCCAGCTATATAAGCGCAGTCAACGCCCAGCATCTTCGTGGGCATGGCGAAAGTGTAGTCATGAAGTCTGAATCACCTATTCTGCTGTTGTAGGTTTTCCTGTGCTACGCGCGTAATCCGGCACACGCTACCAGCGAGAATACAGCCATCTTCGACAACTGTGATGTACACCGCTTCCTGGGACCGTCGTGGGAACTTGCTTCTTCCGGACTCGAGCATGCGCATGAAACATCACCGATAACAGCAGTGACGTCCCAGCACTCCAGCTATATAAGTGCAGTCGACGCCCAGCATCTTCGTGGGCATGGCGAAGGTGTAGTCACGAAGTCAATCAGCTATTTTGCTATTGCAGGTTTTCCTGTGCTACGCGCGTAATCCGGCACACGCTACCAGCGAGAATGCAGCCTTCTTCGACAACTGTGATCTACACCGCTTTATGGGACCGTCGTGGGAACTTGCTTCTTTCGGACGTGAGCATGCGCATGAAACATCATCGATAACGGCAGTGACGTCCCAGCACTCTAGCTATATAAGTGCAGTCAACGCCCAGCATCTTCGTGGGCATGGCGAAAGTGTAGTCATGAAGTCTGAATCAGCTATTCTGCTGTTGCAGGTTTTCCTGTGCTACGCGCGTAATCCGGCACACGCTACCAGCGAGAATGCAGCCTTCTTCGACAACTCTGATCTACACCGCTTCCTGGGACCGTCGTGGGAACTTGCTTCCTCCAGACTCGAGCATGCGCATGAAAGATCACCGATAACAGCAGTGACGTCCCAGCACTCCAGCTATATAAGTGCAGTCAACGCCCAGCATCTTCGTGGGCATGGCGAAAGTGTAGTCATGAAGTCTGAATCAGCTATTCTGCTGTTGCAGGTTTTCCTGTGCTACGCGCATAATCCGGCACACGCTACCAGCGAGAATGCAGCCTTCTTCGACAACTGTGATCTGCACCGCTTCCTGGGACTGTCGAGGGAACTTGCTTCTTCCGAACTCGAGCATGCGCATGAAACATCACCGATAACGGCAGTGACGTCCTAGCACTCCAATTATATAAGTGCAGTCAATGGCCAGCATCATCGTGGCCATGGCGAAAGTGTAGTCATGAAGTCTGAACCAGCTATTCTGCTTTTGCAGGTTTTCCTGTGCTACGCGCGTAATCCGGCACACGCTACCAGCCATAATGCAGCCTTCTTCGACAACTGTGATCTACACCGCTTTATGGGACCGTCGTGGGAACTTGCTTCTTTCGGACGTGAGCATGCGCATGAAACATCATCGATAACGGCAGTGACGTCCCAGCACTCCAACTATATATGTGCAGTCAACGGCCAGCATCATCGTGGCCATGGCGAAAGTGTAGTCATGAAGTCTGAATCACCTATTCTGCTGTTGTAGGTTGTCCTGTGGTACGCGCGTAATCCGGCACTTGCTACCAGCGAGAATGCAGCCTTCTTCGACAACTGTGATCTACACCGCTTCCTGGGACCGTCGTGGGAACTTGCTTCTTCCGGACTCGAGCATGCGCATGAAACATCACCGATAACGGCAGTGACACCCCAGCACTCCAGCTATATAAGTCCAGTCAACGCCCAGCATATTCGTGGGCATGGCGAAAGTGTAGTCGTGAAGTCTGAATCGGCTATTCTGCTGTTGTAGGTTTTCCTGTGCTACGCGCGTAATCCGGCACACGCTACCAGCGAGAATGCAGCCTTCTTCGACAACTGTGATCTACACCGCTTCCTGGGACTGTCGTGGGAACTTGCTTCTTCCGAACTCGAGCATGCGCATGAAACATCACCGATAATGGCAGTGACGTCCTAGCACTCCAATTATATAAGTGCAGTCAACGGCCAGCATCATCGTGGCCATGGCGAAAGTGTAGTCATGAAGTCTGAACCAGCTATTCTGCTTTTGCAGGTTTTCCTGTGCTACGCGCGTAATCCGGCACACGCTACCAGCCATAATGCAGCCTTCTTCGACAACTGTGATCTACACCGCTTTATGGGACCGTCGTGGGAACTTGCTTCTTTCGGACGTGAGCATGCGCATGAAACATCATCGATAACGGCAGTGACGTCCCAGCACTCCAACTATATAAGTGCAGTCAACGGCCAGCATCATCGTGGCCATGGCGAAAGTGTAGTCATGAAGTCTGAATCACCTATTCTGCTGTTGTAGGTTGTCCTGTGGTACGCGCGTAATCCGGCACATGCTACCAGCGAGAATGCAGCCTTCTTCGACAACTGTGATCTTCACCGCTTCCTGGGACCGTTGTGGGAACTTGCTTCTTCCGGACTCGAGCATGCGCATGAAACATCACCGATAACGGCAGTGACACCCCAGCACTCCAGCTATATAAGTCCAGTCAACGCCCAGCATATTCGTGGGCATGGCGAAAGTGTAGTCGTGAAGTCTGAATCGGCTATTCTGCTGTTGTAGGTTTTCCTGTGCTACGCGCGTAATCCGGCACACGCTACCAGCGAGAATGCAGCCTTCTTCGACAACTGTGATCTACACCGCTTCCTGGGACTGTCGTGGGAACTTGCTTCTTCCGAACTCGAGCATGCGCATGAAACATCACCGATAATGGCAGTGACGTCCTAGCACTCCAATTATATAAGTGCAGTCAACGGCCAGCATCATCGTGGCCATGGCGAAAGTGTAGTCATGATGTCTGAACCAACTAATCTGCTGTTGCAGGTTTTCCTGTGCTACGCGCGTAATCCGGCACACGCTACCAGCGAGAATGAGGCCTTCTTCGACAACTGTGATCTACACCGCTTCCTGGGACTGTCGTGGGAACTTGCTTCTTCCGGACTCGAGCATGCGCATGAAACATCACCGATAACGGCAGTGACGTCCTAGCACTCCAACTATATAAGTGCAGTCAACGGCCAGCATCATCGTGGCCATGGCGAAAGTGTGGTCATGAAGTCTGAACCAGCTATTCTGCTTTTGCAGGATTTCCTGTGCTACGCGCGTAATCCGGCACACGCTACCAGCCAGAATGCAGCCTTCTTCGACAACTGTGATCTACACCGCTTCCTGGGACCGTCGTGGGAACTTGCTTCTTCCGGACGTGAGAATGCGAATGAAACATCACCGATAACGGCAGTGACGTCCTAGCACTCCAGCTATATAAGTGCAGTCAACGGCCAGCATCTTCGTGGGCATGGCGAAAGTGTAGTCATGAAGTCTGAACCAGCTAATCTGCTGTTGCAGGTTTTCCTGTGCTACGCGCGTAATCCGGCACACAATACCAGCCAGAATGCAGCCTTCTTCGACAACTGTGATCTACACCGCTTCCTGGGACTGTCGTGGGAACTTGCTTCTTCCGGACTCGAGCATGCGCATGAAACATCACCGATAACGGCAGTGACGTCCTAGCACTCCAGCTAAATAAGTGCAGTCAACGGCCAGCATCATCGTGGCCATGGCGAAAGTGTAGTTATGAAGTCTGAACCAGCTAATCTGCTGTTGCAGGTTTTCCTGTGCTACGCGCGTAATCCGGCACACGCTACCAGCGAGAATGCAGCCTTCTTCGACAACTGTGATCTACACCGCTTCCTGGGACTGTCGTGGGAACTTGCTTCTTCCGGACTCGAGCATGCGCATGAAACATCACTGATAACGGCAGTGACGTCCTAGCACTCCAGCTATATAAGTGCAGTCAACGCCCAGCATCTTCGAGGGCATGGCGAAGGTGTAGTCATGAAGTCTGAATCAGCTATTCTGCTGTTGCAGGTTTTCCTGTGCTACGCGCGTAATCCGGCACACGCTAACAGCGAGAATGCAGCCTTCTTCGACAACTGTGATCTACACCGCTTCCTGGGACCGTCGTGGGAACTTGCTTCTTCCGGACTCGAGCATGCGCATGAAACATCACCGTAAACGGCAGTGACGCCCCAGCACTCCAGCTATATAAGTGCAGTCAACGGCCAGCATCATCGTGGCCATGGCGAAAGTGTAGTCATGAAGTCTGAATCACCTATTCTGCTGTTGTAGGTTGTCCTGTGGTACGCGCGTAATCCGGCACACGCTACCAGCCAGAATGCAGCCTTCTTCGACAACTGTGATCTACACCGCTTCCTGGGACCGTCGTGGGAACTTGCTTCTTCCGGACGTGAGCATGCGCATTAAATATCACCGATAACGGCAGTGACGTCCCAGCACTCCAGCTATATAAGCGCAGTCAACGCCCAGCATCTTCGTGGGCATGGCGAAAGTGTAGTCATGAAGTCTGAATCACCTATTCTGCTGTTGTAGGTTTTCCTGTGCTACGCGCGTAATCCGGCACACGCTACCAGCGAGAATGCAGCCTTCTTCGACAACTGTGATCTACACCGCTTCCTGGGACTGTCGTGGGAACTTGCTTCTTCCGAACTCGAGCATGCGCATGAAACATCACCGATAACGGCAGTGACGCCCCAGCACTCCAGCTATATAAGTCCAGTCAACGCCCAGCCTATTCGTGGGCATGGCGAAAGTGTAGTCGTGAAGTCTGAATCGGCTATTCTGCTGTTGTAGGTTTTCCTCTGCTACGCGCGTAATCCAGCACACGCTACCAGCGAGAATGCAGCCTTCTTCGACAACTGTGATCACACCGCTTCCTGGGACTGTCGTGGGAACTTGCTTCTTCCGAACTCGAGCATGCGCATGAAACATCACCGATAACGGCAGTGACGTCCTAGCACTCCAGCTATATAAGTGCAGTCAACGCCCGCATCTTCGTGGGCATGGCGAAAGTGTAGTCATGAAGTCTGAATCACCTATTCTGCTGTTGCAGGTTTTCCTGTGCTACGCGCGTAATCCGGCACACGCTACCAGCCAGAATGCAGCCTTCTTCGACAACTGTGATCTACACCGCTTCCTGGGACCGTCGTGGGAACTTGCTTCTTCCGGACGTGAGCATGCGCATGAAACATCACCGATAACGGCAGTGACGTCCCAGCACTCCAGCTATATAAGTGCAGTCAACGCCCAGCATCTTCGAGGGCATGGCGAAGGTGTAGTCATGAAGTCTGAATCAGCTATTCTGCTGTTGCAGGTTTTCCTGTGCTACGCGCGTAATCCGGCACACGCTAACAGCGAGAATGCAGCCTTCTTCGACAACTGTGATCTACACCGCTTCCTGGGACCATCGTGGGAACTTGCTTCTTCCGGACTCGAGCATGCGCATGAAACATCACCGATAACGGCAGTGACGCCCCAGCACTCCAGCTATATAAGTGCAGTCAACGCCCGCATCTTCGTGGGCATGGCGAAAGTGTAGCCATGAAGTCTGATTCAGCTATTCTGCTGTTGCAGGTTTTCCTGTGCTACGCGCGTAATCCGGCACACGCTACCAGCGAGAATACAGCCATCTTCGACAACTGTGATGTACACCGCTTCCTGGGACCGTCGTGGGAACTTGCTTCTTCCGGACTCGAGCATGCGCATGAAACATCACCGATAACAGCAGTGACGTCCCAGCACTCCAGCTATATTAGTGCAGTCGACGCCCAGCATCTTCGTGGGCATGGCGAAGGTGTAGTCACGAAGTCTGAATCGGCTGTTTTGCTATTGCAGGTTTTCCTGTGCTACGCGCGTAATCCGGCACACGCTACCAGCGAGAATGCAGCCTTCTTCGACAACTGTGATCTACACCGCTTTATGGGACCGTCGTGGGAACTTGCTTTTTTCGGACGTGAGCATGCGCATGAAACATCATCGATAACGGCAGTGACGTCCCAGCACTCTAGCTATATAAGTGCAGTCAACGCCCAGCATCTTCGTGGGCATGGCGAAAGTGTTGTCATGAAGTCTGAATCAGCTATTCTGCTGTTGCAGGTTTTCCTGTGCTACGCGCGTAATCCGGCACACGCTACCAGCGAGAATGCAGCCTTCTTCGACAACTGTGATCTACACCGCTTCCTGGGACCGTCGTGGGAACTTGCTTCCTCCAGACTCGAGCGCGCGCATGAAAGATCACCGATAACAGCAGTGACGTCCCAGCACTCCAGCTATATAAGTGCAGTCAACGCCCAGCATCTTCGTGGGCATGGCGAAAGTGTAGTCATGAAGTCTGAATCAGCTATTCTGCTGTTGCAGGTTTTCCTGTGCTACGCGCATAATCCGGCACACGCTACCAGCGAGAATGCAGCCTTCTTCGACAACTGTGATCTGCACCGCTTCCTGGGACCGTCGTGGGAACTTGCTTCTTCCGGACGTGAGCATGCGCATGAAACATCACCGATAACGGCAGTGACGCCCCAGCACTCCAGCTATATAAGTCCTTCAACGCCCAGCATATTCGTGGGCATGGCGAAAGTGTAGTCGTGAAGTCTGAATCGGCTATTCTGCTGTTGTAGGTTTTCCTGTGCTACGCGCGTAATCCGGCACACGCTACCAGCGAGAATGCAGCCTTCTTCGACAACTGTGATCTACACCGCTTCCTGGGACTGTCGTGGGAACTTGCTTCTTCCGAACTCGAGCATGCGCATGAAACATCACCGATAATGGCAGTGACGTCCTAGCACTCCAATTATATAAGTGCAGTCAACGGCCAGCATCATCGTGGCCATGGCGAAAGTGTAGTCATGAAGTCTGAACCAGCTATTCTGCTTTTGCAGGTTTTCCTGTGCTACGCGCGTAATCCGGCACACGCTACCAGCCATAATGCAGCCTTCTTCGACAACTGTGATCTACACCGCTTTATGGGACCGTCGTGGGAACTTGCTTCTTTCGGACGTGAGCATGCGCATGAAACATCATCGATAACGGCAGTGACGTCCCAGCACTCCAACTATATAAGTGCAGTCAACGGCCAGCATCATCGTGGCCATGGCGAAAGTGTAGTCATGAAGTCTGAATCACCTATTCTGCTGTTGTAGGTTGTCCTGTGGTACGCGCGTAATCCGGCACATGCTACCAGCGAGAATGCAGCCTTCTTCGACAACTGTGATCTTCACCGCTTCCTGGGACCGTTGTGGGAACTTGCTTCTTCCGGACTCGAGCATGCGCATGAAACATCACCGATAACGGCAGTGACACCCCAGCACTCCAGCTATATAAGTCCAGTCAACGCCCAGCATATTCGTGGGCATGGCGAAAGTGTAGTCGTGAAGTCTGAATCGGCTATTCTGCTGTTGTAGGTTTTCCTGTGCTACGCGCGTAATCCGGCACACGCTACCAGCGAGAATGCAGCCTTCTTCGACAACTGTGATCTACACCGCTTCCTGGGACTGTCGTGGGAACTTGCTTCTTCCGAACTCGAGCATGCGCATGAAACATCACCGATAATGGCAGTGACGTCCTAGCACTCCAATTATATAAGTGCAGTCAACGGCCAGCATCATCGTGGCCATGGCGAAAGTGTAGTCATGATGTCTGAACCAACTAATCTGCTGTTGCAGGTTTTCCTGTGCTACGCGCGTAATCCGGCACACGCTACCAGCGAGAATGAGGCCTTCTTCGACAACTGTGATCTACACCGCTTCCTGGGACTGTCGTGGGAACTTGCTTCTTCCGGACTCGAGCATGCGCATGAAACATCACCGATAACGGCAGTGACGTCCTAGCACTCCAACTATATAAGTGCAGTCAACGGCCAGCATCATCGTGGCCATGGCGAAAGTGTGGTCATGAAGTCTGAACCAGCTATTCTGCTTTTGCAGGATTTCCTGTGCTACGCGCGTAATCCGGCACACGCTACCAGCCAGAATGCAGCCTTCTTCGACAACTGTGATCTACACCGCTTCCTGGGACCGTCGTGGGAACTTGCTTCTTCCGGACGTGAGAATGCGCATGAAACATCACCGATAACGGCAGTGACGTCCTAGCACTCCAGCTATATAAGTGCAGTCAACGGCCAGCATCTTCGTGGGCATGGCGAAAGTGTAGTCATGAAGTCTGAACCAGCTAATCTGCTGTTGCAGGTTTTCCTGTGCTACGCGCGTAATCCGGCACACAATACCAGCCAGAATGCAGCCTTCTTCGACAACTGTGATCTACACCGCTTCCTGGGACTGTCGTGGGAACTTGCTTCTTCCGGACTCGAGCATGCGCATGAAACATCACTGATAACGGCAGTGACGTCCTAGCACTCCAGCTATATAAGTGCAGTCAACGCCCAGCATCTTCGAGGGCATGGCGAAGGTGTAGTCATGAAGTCTGAATCAGCTATTCTGCTGTTGCAGGTTTTCCTGTGCTACGCGCGTAATCCGGCACACGCTAACAGCGAGAATGCAGCCTTCTTCGACAACTGTGATCTACACCGCTTCCTGGGACCGTCGTGGGAACTTGCTTCTTCCGGACTCGAGCATGCGCATGAAACATCACCGTAAACGGCAGTGACGCCCCAGCACTCCAGCTATATAAGTGCAGTCAACGGCCAGCATCATCGTGGCCATGGCGAAAGTGTAGTCATGAAGTCTGAATCACCTATTCTGCTGTTGTAGGTTGTCCTGTGGTACGCGCGTAATCCGGCACACGCTACCAGCCAGAATGCAGCCTTCTTCGACAACTGTGATCTACACCGCTTCCTGGGACCGTCGTGGGAACTTGCTTCTTCCGGACGTGAGCATGCGCATTAAATATCACCGATAACGGCAGTGACGTCCCAGCACTCCAGCTATATAAGCGCAGTCAACGCCCAGCATCTTCGTGGGCATGGCGAAAGTGTAGTCATGAAGTCTGAATCACCTATTCTGCTGTTGTAGGTTTTCCTGTGCTACGCGCGTAATCCGGCACACGCTACCAGCGAGAATGCAGCCTTCTTCGACAACTGTGATCTACACCGCTTCCTGGGACTGTCGTGGGAACTTGCTTCTTCCGAACTCGAGCATGCGCATGAAACATCACCGATAACGGCAGTGACGCCCCAGCACTCCAGCTATATAAGTCCAGTCAACGCCCAGCCTATTCGTGGGCATGGCGAAAGTGTAGTCGTGAAGTCTGAATCGGCTATTCTGCTGTTGTAGGTTTTCCTCTGCTACGCGCGTAATCCAGCACACGCTACCAGCGAGAATGCAGCCTTCTTCGACAACTGTGATCACACCGCTTCCTGGGACTGTCGTGGGAACTTGCTTCTTCCGAACTCGAGCATGCGCATGAAACATCACCGATAACGGCAGTGACGTCCTAGCACTCCAGCTATATAAGTGCAGTCAACGCCCGCATCTTCGTGGGCATGGCGAAAGTGTAGTCATGAAGTCTGAATCACCTATTCTGCTGTTGCAGGTTTTCCTGTGCTACGCGCGTAATCCGGCACACGCTACCAGCCAGAATGCAGCCTTCTTCGACAACTGTGATCTACACCGCTTCCTGGGACCGTCGTGGGAACTTGCTTCTTCCGGACGTGAGCATGCGCATGAAACATCACCGATAACGGCAGTGACGTCCCAGCACTCCAGCTATATAAGTGCAGTCAACGCCCAGCATCTTCGAGGGCATGGCGAAGGTGTAGTCATGAAGTCTGAATCAGCTATTCTGCTGTTGCAGGTTTTCCTGTGCTACGCGCGTAATCCGGCACACGCTAACAGCGAGAATGCAGCCTTCTTCGACAACTGTGATCTACACCGCTTCCTGGGACCATCGTGGGAACTTGCTTCTTCCGGACTCGAGCATGCGCATGAAACATCACCGATAACGGCAGTGACGCCCCAGCACTCCAGCTATATAAGTGCAGTCAACGCCCGCATCTTCGTGGGCATGGCGAAAGTGTAGCCATGAAGTCTGATTCAGCTATTCTGCTGTTGCAGGTTTTCCTGTGCTACGCGCGTAATCCGGCACACGCTACCAGCGAGAATACAGCCATCTTCGACAACTGTGATGTACACCGCTTCCTGGGACCGTCGTGGGAACTTGCTTCTTCCGGACTCGAGCATGCGCATGAAACATCACCGATAACAGCAGTGACGTCCCAGCACTCCAGCTATATTAGTGCAGTCGACGCCCAGCATCTTCGTGGGCATGGCGAAGGTGTAGTCACGAAGTCTGAATCAGCTGTTTTGCTATTGCAGGTTTTCCTGTGCTACGCGCGTAATCCGGCACACGCTACCAGCGAGAATGCAGCCTTCTTCGACAACTGTGATCTACACCGCTTTATGGGACCGTCGTGGGAACTTGCTTTTTTCGGACGTGAGCATGCGCATGAAACATCATCGATAACGGCAGTGACGTCCCAGCACTCTAGCTATATAAGTGCAGTCAACGCCCAGCATCTTCGTGGGCATGGCGAAAGTGTTGTCATGAAGTCTGAATCAGCTATTCTGCTGTTGCAGGTTTTCCTGTGCTACGCGCGTAATCCGGCACACGCTACCAGCGAGAATGCAGCCTTCTTCGACAACTGTGATCTACACCGCTTCCTGGGACCGTCGTGGGAACTTGCTTCCTCCAGACTCGAGCGCGCGCATGAAAGATCACCGATAACAGCAGTGACGTCCCAGCACTCCAGCTATATAAGTGCAGTCAACGCCCAGCATCTTCGTGGGCATGGCGAAAGTGTAGTCATGAAGTCTGAATCAGCTATTCTGCTGTTGCAGGTTTTCCTGTGCTACGCGCATAATCCGGCACACGCTACCAGCGAGAATGCAGCCTTCTTCGACAACTGTGATCTGCACCGCTTCCTGGGACCGTCGTGGGAACTTGCTTCTTCCGGACGTGAGCATGCGCATGAAACATCACCGATAACGGCAGTGACGCCCCAGCACTCCAGCTATATAAGTCCTTCAACGCCCAGCATATTCGTGGGCATGGCGAAAGTGTAGTCGTGAAGTCTGAATCGGCTATTCTGCTGTTGTAGGTTTTCCTGTGCTACGCGCGTAATCCGGCACACGCTACCAGCGAGAATGCAGCCTTCTTCGACAACTGTGATCTACACCGCTTCCTGGGACTGTCGTGGGAACTTGCTTCTTCCGAACTCGAGCATGCGCATGAAACATCACCGATAACGGCAGTGACGTCCTAGCACTCCAGCTAAATAAGTGCAGTCAACGGCCAGCATAATCGTGGCCATGGCGAAAGTGTAGTCATGAAGTTTGAACCAACTAATCTGCTGTTGCAGGTTTTCCTGTGCTACGCGCGTAATCCGGCACACGCTACCAGCCAGAATGCAGCCTTCTTCGACAACTGTGATCTACACCGCTTCCTGGGACCGTCGTGGGAACTTGCTTCTTCCGGACGTGAGAATGCGCATGAAACATCACCGATAACGGCAGTGACGTCCTAGCACTCCAGCTATATAAGTGCAGTCAACGGCCAGCATCTTCGTGGGCATGGCGAAAGTGTAGTCGTGAAGTCTGAACCAGCTAATCTGCTGTTGCAGGTTTTCCTGTGCTACGCGCGTAATCCGGCACACAATACCAGCCAGAATGCGGCCTTCTTCGACAACTGTGATCTACACCGCTTCCTGGGACTGTCGTGGGAACTTGCTTCTTCCGGACTCGAGCATGCGCATGAAACATCACTGATAACGGCAGTGACGTCCTAGCACTCCAGCTAAATAAGTGCAGTCAACGGCCAGCATCATCGTGGCCATGGCGAAAGTGTAGTCATGAAGTCTGAACCAGCTAATCTGCCTTTGCAGGTTTTCCTGTGCTACGCGCGTAATCCGGCACACGCTACCAGCGAGAATGCAGCCTTCTTCGACAACTGTGATCTACACCGCTTCCTGGGACTGTCGTGGGAACTTGCTTCTTCCGGACTCGAGCATGCGCATGAAACATCACTGATAACGGCAGTGACGTCCTAGCACTCCAGCTATATAAGTGCAGTCAACGCCCAGCATCTTCGAGGGCATGGCGAAGGTGTAGTTATGAAGTCTGAATCAGCTATTCTGCTGTTGCAGGTTTTCCTGTGCTACGCGCGTAATCCGGCACACGCTAACAGCGAGAATGCAGCTCTCTTCGACAACTGTGATCTACACCGCTTCCTGGGACCGTCGTGGGAACTTGCTTCTTCCGGACTCGAGCATGCGCATGAAACATCACCGATAACGGCAGTGACGCCAAAGCACTCAAGCTATATAAGTGCAGTCAACGGCCAGCATCATCGTGGCCATGGCGAAAGTGTAGTCATGAAGTCTGAATCACCTATTCTGCTGTTGTAGGTTGTCCTGGGGTACGCGCGTAATCCGGCACACGCTACCAGCCAGAATGCAGCCTTCTTCGACAACTGTGATCTACACCGCTTCCTGGGACCGTCGTGGGAACTTGCTTCTTCCGGACGTGAGCATGCGCATTAAATATCACCGATAACGGCAGTGACGTCCCAGCACTCCAGCTATATAAGCGCAGTCAACGCCCAGCATCTTCGTGGGCATGGCGAAAGTGTAGTCATGAAGTCTGAATCACCTATTCTGCTGTTGTAGGTTTTCCTGTGCTACGCGCGTAATCCGGCACACGCTACCAGCGAGAATGCAGCCTTCTTCGACAACTGTGATCTACACCGCTTCCTGGGACTGTCGTGGGAACTTGCTTCTTCCGAACTCGAGCATGCGCATGAAACATCAACGATAACGGCAGTGACGCCCCAGCACTCCAGCTATATAAGTCCAGTCAACGCCCAGCATATTCGTGGGCATGGCGAAAGTGTAGTCGTGAAGTCTGAATCGGCTATTCTGCTGTTGTAGGTTTTCCTGTGCTACGCGCGTAATCCGGCACACGCTACCAGCGAGAATGCAGCCTTCTTCGACAACTGTGATCACACCGCTTCCTGGGACTGTCGTGGGAATTTGCTTCTTCCGGACTCGAGCATGCGCATGAAACATCACTGATAACGGCAGTGACGTCCTAGCACTCCAGCTAAATAAGTGCAGTCAACGGCCAGCATCATCGTGGCCATGGCGAAAGTGTAGTTATGAAGTCTGAACCAGCTAATCTGCTGTTGCAGGTTTTCCTGTGCTACGCGCGTAATCCGGCACACGCTACCAGCGAGAATGCAGCCTTCTTCGACAACTGTGATCTACACCGCTTCCTGGGACTGTCGTGGGAACTTGCTTCTTCCGGACTCGAGCATGCGCATGAAACATCACTGATAACGGCAGTGACGTCCTAGCACTCCAGCTATATAAGTGCAGTCAACGCCCAGCATCTTCGAGGGCATGGCGAAGGTGTAGTCATGAAGTCTGAATCAGCTATTCTGCTGTTGCAGGTTTTCCTGTGCTACGCGCGTAATCCGGCACACGCTAACAGCGAGAATGCAGCCTTCTTCGACAACTGTGATCTACACCGCTTCCTGGGACCGTCGTGGGAACTTGCTTCTTCCGGACTCGAGCATGCGCATGAAACATCACCGTAAACGGCAGTGACGCCCCAGCACTCCAGCTATATAAGTGCAGTCAACGGCCAGCATCATCGTGGCCATGGCGAAAGTGTAGTCATGAAGTCTGAATCACCTATTCTGCTGTTGTAGGTTGTCCTGTGGTACGCGCGTAATCCGGCACACGCTACCAGCCAGAATGCAGCCTTCTTCGACAACTGTGATCTACACCGCTTCCTGGGACCGTCGTGGGAACTTGCTTCTTCCGGACGTGAGCATGCGCATTAAATATCACCGATAACGGCAGTGACGTCCCAGCACTCCAGCTATATAAGCGCAGTCAACGCCCAGCATCTTCGTGGGCATGGCGAAAGTGTAGTCATGAAGTCTGAATCACCTATTCTGCTGTTGTAGGTTTTCCTGTGCTACGCGCGTAATCCGGCACACGCTACCAGCGAGAATGCAGCCTTCTTCGACAACTGTGATCTACACCGCTTCCTGGGACTGTCGTGGGAACTTGCTTCTTCCGAACTCGAGCATGCGCATGAAACATCACCGATAACGGCAGTGACGCCCCAGCACTCCAGCTATATAAGTCCAGTCAACGCCCAGCCTATTCGTGGGCATGGCGAAAGTGTAGTCGTGAAGTCTGAATCGGCTATTCTGCTGTTGTAGGTTTTCCTCTGCTACGCGCGTAATCCAGCACACGCTACCAGCGAGAATGCAGCCTTCTTCGACAACTGTGATCACACCGCTTCCTGGGACTGTCGTGGGAACTTGCTTCTTCCGAACTCGAGCATGCGCATGAAACATCACCGATAACGGCAGTGACGTCCTAGCACTCCAGCTATATAAGTGCAGTCAACGCCCGCATCTTCGTGGGCATGGCGAAAGTGTAGTCATGAAGTCTGAATCACCTATTCTGCTGTTGCAGGTTTTCCTGTGCTACGCGCGTAATCCGGCACACGCTACCAGCCAGAATGCAGCCTTCTTCGACAACTGTGATCTACACCGCTTCCTGGGACCGTCGTGGGAACTTGCTTCTTCCGGACGTGAGCATGCGCATGAAACATCACCGATAACGGCAGTGACGTCCCAGCACTCCAGCTATATAAGTGCAGTCAACGCCCAGCATCTTCGAGGGCATGGCGAAGGTGTAGTCATGAAGTCTGAATCAGCTATTCTGCTGTTGCAGGTTTTCCTGTGCTACGCGCGTAATCCGGCACACGCTAACAGCGAGAATGCAGCCTTCTTCGACAACTGTGATCTACACCGCTTCCTGGGACCATCGTGGGAACTTGCTTCTTCCGGACTCGAGCATGCGCATGAAACATCACCGATAACGGCAGTGACGCCCCAGCACTCCAGCTATATAAGTGCAGTCAACGCCCGCATCTTCGTGGGCATGGCGAAAGTGTAGCCATGAAGTCTGATTCAGCTATTCTGCTGTTGCAGGTTTTCCTGTGCTACGCGCGTAATCCGGCACACGCTACCAGCGAGAATACAGCCATCTTCGACAACTGTGATGTACACCGCTTCCTGGGACCGTCGTGGGAACTTGCTTCTTCCGGACTCGAGCATGCGCATGAAACATCACCGATAACAGCAGTGACGTCCCAGCACTCCAGCTATATTAGTGCAGTCGACGCCCAGCATCTTCGTGGGCATGGCGAAGGTGTAGTCACGAAGTCTGAATCAGCTGTTTTGCTATTGCAGGTTTTCCTGTGCTACGCGCGTAATCCGGCACACGCTACCAGCGAGAATGCAGCCTTCTTCGACAACTGTGATCTACACCGCTTTATGGGACCGTCGTGGGAACTTGCTTTTTTCGGACGTGAGCATGCGCATGAAACATCATCGATAACGGCAGTGACGTCCCAGCACTCTAGCTATATAAGTGCAGTCAACGCCCAGCATCTTCGTGGGCATGGCGAAAGTGTTGTCATGAAGTCTGAATCAGCTATTCTGCTGTTGCAGGTTTTCCTGTGCTACGCGCGTAATCCGGCACACGCTACCAGCGAGAATGCAGCCTTCTTCGACAACTGTGATCTACACCGCTTCCTGGGACCGTCGTGGGAACTTGCTTCCTCCAGACTCGAGCGCGCGCATGAAAGATCACCGATAACAGCAGTGACGTCCCAGCACTCCAGCTATATAAGTGCAGTCAACGCCCAGCATCTTCGTGGGCATGGCGAAAGTGTAGTCATGAAGTCTGAATCAGCTATTCTGCTGTTGCAGGTTTTCCTGTGCTACGCGCATAATCCGGCACACGCTACCAGCGAGAATGCAGCCTTCTTCGACAACTGTGATCTGCACCGCTTCCTGGGACCGTCGTGGGAACTTGCTTCTTCCGGACGTGAGCATGCGCATGAAACATCACCGATAACGGCAGTGACGCCCCAGCACTCCAGCTATATAAGTCCTTCAACGCCCAGCATATTCGTGGGCATGGCGAAAGTGTAGTCGTGAAGTCTGAATCGGCTATTCTGCTGTTGTAGGTTTTCCTGTGCTACGCGCGTAATCCGGCACACGCTACCAGCGAGAATGCAGCCTTCTTCGACAACTGTGATCTACACCGCTTCCTGGGACTGTCGTGGGAACTTGCTTCTTCCGAACTCGAGCATGCGCATGAAACATCACCGATAACGGCAGTGACGTCCTAGCACTCCAGCTAAATAAGTGCAGTCAACGGCCAGCATAATCGTGGCCATGGCGAAAGTGTAGTCATGAAGTTTGAACCAACTAATCTGCTGTTGCAGGTTTTCCTGTGCTACGCGCGTAATCCGGCACACGCTACCAGCCAGAATGCAGCCTTCTTCGACAACTGTGATCTACACCGCTTCCTGGGACCGTCGTGGGAACTTGCTTCTTCCGGACGTGAGAATGCGCATGAAACATCACCGATAACGGCAGTGACGTCCTAGCACTCCAGCTATATAAGTGCAGTCAACGGCCAGCATCTTCGTGGGCATGGCGAAAGTGTAGTCGTGAAGTCTGAACCAGCTAATCTGCTGTTGCAGGTTTTCCTGTGCTACGCGCGTAATCCGGCACACAATACCAGCCAGAATGCAGCCTTCTTCGACAACTGTGATCTACACCGCTTCCTGGGACTGTCGTGGGAACTTGCTTCTTCCGGACTCGAGCATGCGCATGAAACATCACTGATAACGGCAGTGACGTCCTAGCACTCCAGCTAAATAAGTGCAGTCAACGGCCAGCATCATCGTGGCCATGGCGAAAGTGTAGTCATGAAGTCTGAACCAGCTAATCTGCCTTTGCAGGTTTTCCTGTGCTACGCGCGTAATCCGGCACACGCTACCAGCGAGAATGCAGCCTTCTTCGACAACTGTGATCTACACCGCTTCCTGGGACTGTCGTGGGAACTTGCTTCTTCCGGACTCGAGCATGCGCATGAAACATCACTGATAACGGCAGTGACGTCCTAGCACTCCAGCTATATAAGTGCAGTCAACGCCCAGCATCTTCGAGGGCATGGCGAAGGTGTAGTTATGAAGTCTGAATCAGCTATTCTGCTGTTGCAGGTTTTCCTGTGCTACGCGCGTAATCCGGCACACGCTAACAGCGAGAATGCAGCTCTCTTCGACAACTGTGATCTACACCGCTTCCTGGGACCGTCGTGGGAACTTGCTTCTTCCGGACTCGAGCATGCGCATGAAACATCACCGATAACGGCAGTGACGCCCCAGCACTCCAGCTATATAAGTGCAGTCAACGGCCAGCATCATCGTGGCCATGGCGAAAGTGTAGTCATGAAGTCTGAATCACCTATTCTGCTGTTGTAGGTTGTCCTGGGGTACGCGCGTAATCCGGCACACGCTACCAGCCAGAATGCAGCCTTCTTCGACAACTGTGATCTACACCGCTTCCTGGGACCGTCGTGGGAACTTGCTTCTTCCGGACGTGAGCATGCGCATTAAATATCACCGATAACGGCAGTGACATCCCAGCACTCCAGCTATATAAGCGCAGTCAACGCCCAGCATCTTCGTGGGCATGGCGAAAGTGTAGTCATGAAGTCTGAATCACCTATTCTGCTGTTGTAGGTTTTCCTGTGCTACGCGCGTAATCCGGCACACGCTACCAGCGAGAATGCAGCCTTCTTCGACAACTGTGATCTACACCGCTTCCTGGGACTGTCGTGGGAACTTGCTTCTTCCGAACTCGAGCATGCGCATGAAACATCAACGATAACGGCAGTGACGCCCCAGCACTCCAGCTATATAAGTCCAGTCAACGCCCAGCATATTCGTGGGCATGGCGAAAGTGTAGTCGTGAAGTCTGAATCGGCTATTCTGCTGTTGTAGGTTTTCCTGTGCTACGCGCGTAATCCGGCACACGCTACCAGCGAGAATGCAGCCTTCTTCGACAACTGTGATCACACCGCTTCCTGGGACTGTCGTGGGAATTTGCTTCTTCCGAACTCGAGCATGCGCATGAAACATCACCGATAACGGCAGTGACGTCCTAGCACTCCAGCTATATAAGTGCAGTCAACGCCCGCATCTTCGTGGGCATGGCGAAAGTGTAGTCATGAAGTCTGAATCACCTATTCCTCTGTTGCAGGTTTTCCTGTGCTACGCGCGTAATCCGGCACACGCTACCAGCCAGAATGCAGCCTTCTTCGACAACTGTGATCTACACCGCTTCCTGGGACCGTCGTGGGAACTTGCTTCTTCCGGATGTGAGCATGCGCATGAAACATCACCGATAACGGCAGTGACGTCCCAGCACTCCAGCTATATAAGTGCAGTCAACGCCCAGCATCTTCGAGGGCATGGCGAAGGTGTAGTCATGAAGTCTGAATCAGCTATTCTGCTGTTGCAGGTTTTCCTGTGCTACGCGCGTAATCCGGCACACGCTAACAGCGAGAATGCAGCATTTTTCGACAACTGTGATCTACACCGCTTCCTGGGACCATCGTGGGAACTTGCTTCTTCCGGACTAGAGCATGCGCATGAAACATCACCGATAACGGCAGTGACGCCCCAGCACTCCAGCTATATAAGTGCAGTCAACGCCCGCATCTTCGTGGGCATGGCGAAAGTGTAGCCATGAAGTCTGATTCAGCTATTCTGCTGTTGCAGGTTTTCCTGTGCTACGCGCGTAATCCGGCACACGCTACCAGCGAGAATACAGCCATCTTCGACAACTGTGATGTACACCGCTTCCTGGGACCGTCGTGGGAACTTGCTTCTTCCGGACTCGAGCATGCGCATCAAACATCACCGATAACAGCAGTGACGTCCCAGCACTCCAGCTATATTAGTGCAGTCGACGCCCAGCATCTTCGTGGGCATGGCGAAGGTGTAGTCACGAAGTCTGAATCAGCTGTTTTGCTATTGCAGGTTTTCCTGTGCTACGCGCGTAATCCGGCACACGCTACCAGCGAGAATGCAGCCTTCTTCGACAACTGTGATCTACACCGCTTTATGGGACCGTCGTGGGAACTTGCTTCTTTCGGACGTGAGCATGCGCATGAAACATCATCGATAACGGCAGTGACGTCCCAGCACTCTAGCTATATAAGTGCAGTCAACGCCCAGCATCTTCGTGGGCATGGCGAAAGTGTAGTCATGAAGTCTGAATCAGCTATTCTGCTGTTGCAGGTTTTCCTGTGCTACGCGCGTAATCCGGCACACGCTATCAGCGAGAATGCAGCCTTCTTCGACAACTGTGATCTACACCGCTTCCTGGGACCGTCGTGGGAACTTGCTTCCTCCAGACTCGAGCATGCGCACGAAAGATCACCGATAACAGCAGTGACGTCCCAGCACTCCAGCTATATAAGTGCAGTCAACGCCCAGCATCTTCGTGGGCATGGCGAAAGTGTAGTCATGAAGTCTGAATCAGCTATTCTGCTGTTGCAGGTTTTCATGTGCTACGCGCATAATCCGGCACACGCTACCAGCGAGAATGCAGCCTTCTTCGACAACTGTGATCTGCACCGCTTCCTGGGACCGTCGTGGGAACTTGCTTCTTCCGGACGTGAGCATGCGCATGAAACATCACCGATAACGGCAGTGACGTCCCAGCACTCCAACTATATAAGTGCAGTCAATGGCCAGCATCATCGTGGCCATGGCGAAAGTGTAGTCATGAAGTCTGAATCAACTATTCTGCTGTTGTAGGTTTTCCTGTGGTACGCGCGTAATCCGGCACATGCTACCAGCGAGAATGCAGCCTTCTTCGACAACTGTGATCTACACCGCTTCCTGGGACCGTCGTGGGAACTTGCTTCTTCCGGACTCGAGCATGCGCATGAAACATCACCGATAACGGCAGTGACGCCCCAGCACTCCAGCTATATAAGTCCAGTCAACGCCCAGCATATTCGTGGGCATGGCGAAAGTGTAGTCATGAAGTCTGAACCAACTAATCTGCTGTTGCAGGTCTTCCTGTGCTACGAGCGTGATCCGGCACACGCTACCAGCGAGAATGCAGCCTTCTTCGACAACTGTGATCTACACCGCTTCCTGGGACTGTCGTGGGAACTTGCTCCTTCCGGACTCGAGCATGCGCATGAAACATCATCGATAACGGCAGTGACGTCCTAGGACTCCAACTATATAAGTGCAGTCAACGGCCAGCATCATCGTGGCCATGGCGAAAGTGTAGTCATGAAGTCTGAACCAGCTATTCTGCTTTTGCAGGTTTTCCTGTGCTACGCGCGTAATCCGGCACATGCTACCAGCCAGAATGCAGCCTTCTTCGACAACTGTGATCTACACCGCTTCCTGTGACCGTCGTGGGAACTTGCTTCTTCCGGACGTGAGAATGCGCATGAAACATCACCGATAACGCCAGTGACGTCCTAGCACTCCAGCTATATAAGTGCA